>NC_066618.1:117705193-119077683 GCF_025201925.1 Gopherus flavomarginatus | reverse complement strand
ATTCATGGTACGCCAACATCTTGAATACTGTGTACAGATGTGGTCTTCTCGTTTCAAAAAAGATATACTGGCATTAGAAAAGGATCAGAGAAGGGCAACTAAAATGATTTGGGGTTTGGAATGGGTCCCATATGAGGAGAGATTAAAGAGGCTAGGACTTTTCAGCTTGGAAAAGAGAAGACTAAGGGAGGGGATATGATAGAAGTATATAAAATCATGAGTGGTGTGGAGAAAATATATTATGGGAACAAGTAAATAACTTTTCCTTATTCAAGAACTAGGGGCCACCAAATGAAATTAATGGCAGCAGGTTTAAAACAAAGTTCTTCACACAGCGCACAATCAATCTGTGGAACTCCTTGCCTGAGGAGGTTGTGAAAGCTAGGACTGTAACAGGGTTTAAAAGAGAATTAGATAAATTCATGGAGGTTAAGTCCATTAATGGCTATTAGCCAGGATGGGTAAGGAAGAGTGTCCCTAGCCTCTGTTTGTCAGAGGATGGAGATGGATGGCAGGAGAGAGATCACTTGATCCTTACCTGTTAGGTTCGCTCCCTCTGGGGCACCTGGCATTGGTCACTGTCAGTAGACAGGACGCTGGGCTGGATGGACCTTTGGTCTGACCCAGTATGGCCATTCTTATGTTCAATGGTCTAAACACCTGGCTCTAAAATATCACGTCCAATGCCTCTTGGCTTATTCTTTTTCATACACTACCAAGATCTTGCTACTAAAAAAATGCCTCAAGGCCTGGGCCAAGTCTTAAAATAGTAAAATTCAACAAGGTTATGCAGTGAATTCTCAACTTTTTACATGTTTCTGTGATGACATAGATTCCCTTCACCAGCGACTACTCTTTCACACTGAGGTGAGATGACTTTCCTGGGGGAAGACTGTAACTCACAAGCAGAACTGCAGGTTTTCCTAAATGATTAGCAATCTCCCCTTTTTGACTCCTTCAGGGATTCCTTGTTGGGCGATATGCGTAGCTCATTGTGTTACATCTCTGGACATCTTCTCTTTGTGGGCTGGAAATGAATGTTCTGTCTGTACATGACAAGGCAAAAGCATTCATCAGAAAATTTGGAAATTGGTCTTCATGAGTTCAAAAAAGAAAACAACCCTCAAGCTTCATTCAGGGAGTTGAGTAGCCAATCAAGAACCACTAGGAGCTTGCAAATCAGTAGCTGAGGGAATTTCAGACTCATTTGTGTGACTTTTTTTTCCTGGTGACAACAGCAAACACTGACTGGGCCATTGCAAGACAAACTGAAAGACCCATCCTCTTTGACTAATTTTAACTGGGAACTCAACAGAGGTTGGCTGTTTCTGAAGAGGATTAAGCTAGTTTTATTTGCAGAAACATTCAAATTCCTCATTCCATCATCATTCTTACTGATTCTTCAATCAGATCTATCACACAAAAAGGAATCAAGGTGGTGTATTTCTCTAACTTACCTCATGCAGATCATCCTTCATTAGCAAGACAAATTCACCCATCACACTAAATCGTGAGTATACTTAGATATTTGTATCTCCTTTATAACTGAGCGTTGGCTGTTTGAAACTCCATAATTAGTAGTTAGTTCTGGTTTGGTTCTGTTTATATTTTGCTGTTTGTGGTTAGGGTTAGAGCTCTTGAAGGAGTTGGTCACCAGTTATGAAAGTCTGGGAACCCTTCTTCCTGATGATTGATCAAGTCTAATTCTGAATGCGGATGGACATGTCGTATGGAGCAGGGACTGACTCTTTGTTCTGTTTGCACAGTGCCTAGCACAATGTGGTTCTTGTCCATGACTGGCAAAAGCATTCATCAATCTTGATTGGGGCACCTAGGAGCTATGATAATATAAACAATAAAAATAATAATTCCTACTCTTGTCCACTATTTATATCAAGTGAAATTCATCCCTGTGCAGAAAGCCAGTGCATGACCTATATGCGACTTCTGTCTCCCTGTAGACATCAAAATGTATTCCGCAAACAGGGTTTTGGATTGAAAGTACTATAATATGACTTTCAAAGTGATTGACAAGAGACTTAAAGAACCACTAGTATCTCTGTCCCCCACATAGGAGGCCATATCCTCTACTGGTGCAAAGCAGCATAGGGGTTGGTGGGGCTACTCTGACTTACACCAGCTGAGGATCTGGACCAGGATATTAAGAATAAGTCTCTAGCACTTGAAAAGCACCATTTTTAAATTTCTGGCCATTTCATTTAACTCCATTTTCCTGAGTCTGGTCTTCTTTCAGAGAAGCTGGGAAGTTATTGAGTCTACAGCATATTTTGACTTTGCTTTGTAGAGAGGAAATCCAGTGCAGAGTGCTGCCACCTTCTCTGCTATCTTTTTTCACATTTTAGTGGAGGTTTGTTGTTGTTTTTTATTTCCTGTGGCACCCATCACCACACTGATCACCTTACAAACACCAATTGATTTATCCTGGCCATTCCCTTGGGAGGTCAGGAAGTGCTGTTGGCTCCATTTTCCAGAGGGGAAATAGAGGCACAGGGAGAGATAGTGACTTGTCCAAGGTCACACAGGAAGGCTGTGGAAGATCAGAATTTGGATCTTGATCACTTGAGTCCCAGTCTAATATCTGATCACAAAATCATCCTTCCTCTCTGATGGTTTATGTTGTCTTTTAAGGATCTGACGTCAAGATTTTTGAGAATGGGGAGTTACTATAACTCATTACCACAATGCCTGCTTCGAGTGATTGGTATTTCATTTGAGCCAGGAATGGTTACCATCTTCTGTCTCTTGAGGTAGGAAAAAAATCTGCTGGGTTAAATTTACAGGCAAGTTACCCTTCTTGACAGGAAAAGTGAACCGCAAGTCTTTCTGGAGAAGAAATCGCTTGGGTGACTGAATAGCATTGCTGTCCTAGCCGGTGTCTGCCTCTTTTTAAATTGAAGCAACAAGGAAAGTTTGTCCTATCTAGCAACTGTTACTGGATAGGGTGGGGTTTCAGGCTCTGTTGCAGAGAGGTCAACTGTAAGTTTTTCTTTCGCTAGGACGTGTTGGGGAGATACTGCCATCTACTGTCTTCATAACCCAAAATGAATAGTTTGATCATTGGCTCTCCCATTTGATGAAATGTCCTATTGCTCCATTCATAGCAGAAGCCCCAGAACAGTCAGATTCTTTCTTTCTTTCTTTCTTTCTTTCTTTCTTTCTTTCTTTCTTTCTTTCTTCTACTCCTGCTTTATGACTTACCACAAACTCCTTTGAAATAGCAGCAAGTAGGTCTGGTGTAGAGTCGTGAACACTACATAGGACTGATTTCAGAGTGGTAGCCATATTAGTCTGTGTCAGCAAAAGGAACGAGGAGTACTTGTGGCACCGTAGAGACTAACAAATAAATGTGTTACTCTGTAAGGTGTCACAAGTACTCCTCGTTCTTTTTACATAGGACTGAGAAGACCTGGGTTCTATTTCTTCCACTAGCCTGCTGGATGACCTTGAGTGAGTCACTTACCGACTCTATGCCTCAGTTTCACTATGTTTAAAATGGGGATAATGACACTGACCTTTTTGGTGAAATGCTTTGGGATCTACTGATGAAAGTGCTAGATAAGAGCCAGGTGTTGTTATTATTTATTATGTCAACAGTTTAGAAATAGGAATAGTGAAAACAGGAGTCTATCTCACTTGGAAAATCCATGCAGAGATGGAAGAGAAAACATTGCCACAAAAATGCTTTTTTTTTGAGGAAAGTACTCAGCATTATGTATTCTCTTTCCTTTTTCTCTGGTAGAAGAGAAGGATTAGGACAATTGTCCCTTATTCTCTCTACTTTCCACATCCCTGAGTAGGGATATGGGCCTCTTTACATAAGTTAGATGCTGCCCTCATTTATGCACATGGAACTCCCATGAACTTTAGTGGGAGTGGCATATGTACAGCATGTGTGAGGAGCACTTGGTCTCATGTTCACAATATCAAGATGGATTTGGTCAGTTAGCAACACTGCTTTCTAATTAATAACAATCAATATTGTTGTCATATTTATTTAATTTATTTTATCCCAGAGAATCTGAATCAATTTTCCATGTGCATCTGTAAAAATTAAAATAAAGCCATGTGTGAGACAGCAGTATCTTCAACCTATGACACTTATTGCCTCGGGAAGCACACAGCAACACTACATATTATTTTATTACAGTAAATAAACAAAATTTTGCATCCAAATTGTAACATTTTAGTAGACTTATTTTATTTTTGTGTTGGGATAGCTTGTACACAGTAGCTACCGCTAAGAAATTAATCACAGAAAAAGATTCAAGTAGGGCAGAACTGCACCACAGCTGACAACAAGCATTTTTATGGGAGCTAGCTTCTATGATCTCAGCTAAACAGAAATATCATTACCATCAGCAATAACGACACTCAATAATGTTACACAAATAAAACTGCCAGAGGATGCAGAATCTTATGATCCAAAATGGAATTTAGCCATGCCCCTGGGGCAAACTCCATTGTTCTTCAAATGTGCCACAGGATCAGGACCTTGGTTTTACATGTCCCCTAGGACTATGATTTCTTCAATTGCGGAGTGTCCACTCAAGCCTTGCTGGGACATTGGTATAGTACTGAGGCTGAGGAAAGAAGGATGCCTTCTCAACTACCAGCACCATTTCCTGCAGCATCAGGCTTTTTTTAGATGTCTTTACTACACTACATACTACTCTTGTTTCCAATTAATCTCTGGTTGTGCAGTGAAATGCATCAGAAAAGAGTTATGCTGTGGCCAAAATAAATTTGATTTTTAGCAGATACTTAGATACCCATAGGCTAAATTTTGGTTCCAAAAGTCAATGGGGTATGTGAGAACAGAATTTGGCAAAGATAAGTCAGTATAGTGCCACTGAAGTCAACAGAACTACATCAATTTACACCTGCTGAGGATCTGGCCCAAAGTCTCTCATAATTTCCTCTCTAGATCCTGTGCACTTTAAGACAGACTAAAATTAAAATTAAGTAAAATGCAGGACTACAGTGTCTAGGAATAACAACACATCCTGTCTGTTAAGCCTGCAGAACTTACAGTATGTAAGAGGGTAGGCTCCAGTGCAGTGGAAGTTGCTGGTTTTAGTTCAGTTTCATCAGTCCAAGCTCATTAGTGTCTTATAGCAAGCTTGAAATGTGCTAGCAATCAGGGCATCAACCCGAGAACTCTTTATATTATTCATAACGATCACACCCCTCCCCCGCTGCCCCCATTCATTAGTTGTAAAGTTACACACACAAATGTCCTCCCACCCTCCTTCATCCCATGCAGCCAAACAGAGCCAAATCCTGCTGTGGTGTAAAATGCTTCTTAACCAGTGAGATGGTTGCATTTTTAGGCAACTGTGATGATATCCAATCAATCCACAGTGGTTTAAAATGACCCTGAGAGGTTTTGGTTTGGAGAGAGTGGGGAGCATATGTCAGAAAGGAGGCGTGTCCTGGAGATAAAGGGGGCGGAGCATGCCAACACCAAAGGGAAGGGAAGCTCATCCCATGAGACAGTAAGAGAGAGGAAAGGTATCTGAGTTGGTGATGTAAGAGTATAACCCATCTACACTAAGATAAACTCCTCACAGCCATTATAAGAAGGTCTGGGCAGCCCACCAACAGCGTGACAAAAGAAGGCATCAAGGGCAATCGCAGTCCAACATCACCCGAATCCCTACCGGCACAGTCATGGTTACTGTTGAAGTTTGCCATCTGGCACCAGGGGTGGGCCTGGAAAGTGTGTACTGCAGACAAAGAGGGAACTGTCACCCATCAAGAAAAGGCAGGCCCAGCATTGCTTGGCCAGCTGTCTGCAAGGCCAAGGGTATTACCAGGAAACAAGTTAAACGAAAAAGCCAGTCAGTACTCAGGGTATGTCTACACTACCCGCCGGATCAGCAGGTAGCGATCGGTTTTTTGGGGATTGATATATCGTGTCTCATCTAGATGCGATATATCAATCCCCAAACGCTCCTCCGTCGACTCCGAAACTCCATCAGAGCGAGCGGCGGTAGTGGAGTCAACATGGGGAGCTGCGGCCGTCGATCTGGCGCCGTGAAGACGGGAGGTAAGTCGAAATAAGATACTTCGACTTCAGCTACGCTATTCACATAGCTGAAGTTGCTTATCTTACATCGACACCGCCCCCTAGTGTAGACCAGGCCTCAGTGAGTATAAGGCCAGTGGTGTGATAGAGCCACCGTGCAGGGGACAGCAATCACTGCACACAACAGATGGTATCAGCAGACTGGCAAGTTGGAAAAGATGAAAAAACCTTAACTGGCTCTTGCAGGAGTCAAACACACACAGGAGGCAGCCTCAGCAGTGCATAGCTCTCTGTGCCACTACTACAACCAATAAAATTTCAGTGACTTCTACTCGGCTTTCCTCACTGTTGCCTTTGCAGATGTTCCCCTTCTTTAATGTGCAGGGTGCTGCTGTTCCTGTGGGATCTGACAGCCTGACACAAGCAGACCGCCTTCCCTGTCAGTCTTGCTAGTAAGCCACACCCACCAATTTGAGAAGCACAGCTGCGCTGCTGTTCCGGTCGCCTTTTGTTTCATTGTATCGTGCAGGTTGTGTATGACACGGAATCTGTTTTACACACTTACCCTCCTTGTATATATAGTTTTCAGGATTTTGCCCTTTGTGTATAAGCAGCTCTTCTCAGATTCCTTGATGCTGATGATTTGAGACTGAGCAATAGCAAATGTTTACACTTTACATTTTTTTATTGCAGATTTACAGAATGAATACTTACAACTTGTCTGTAGTCAGCTGGATGACAACAGTGATAGTCATGTAATTGGTTCTGCTACATGACTTTTGATAGGGTTTGAAAAATAGCTACATCAAAAATCTTTTTTTTGATGGGAATTGGTTCAGCAAATAAATATACTCTATGACCTTTTTATTAGCTAGAGAGTAATCAGCCAGAAACATTAAGTGCCCATTGCTTTGCCAAAGGCCCTGTAACTGTTTCAGCTAGCGATTATGTCATTGCTTAATACAAAGAAAGAGAAGTTTGTAGGACTACAAAGCTTGCAGTTTGAGAGCCATACCAAGGTTTTTGTTTAATAATAGCCGCACAATCTAGGAATTGTTTATTGCCCACTTATAGCAGAACATGAGACAGCAGGTGAGAAAACAAAGAGGAAACAAAAATGCATCGTATAGTAAAGGAAGTGCTCTGCTAGAAATTACATAGCATTCAGGTAGACACCAGTTGTCCTATTTCCTACAACAGCTGTGCTCCTCTGGTTGAAGGTAAAGCTTAGTGTCTGTGACTGAAAATAAACTGCTAACAGCTGTTAACTATCATAGCATTTTCCTTTTGTCCTGCATTCATCCATACAAGCAGCTTGATCTTCACACTGACACAGATCATAGAATGTCTGTCAGAACCAATAAGCTCAGCATCCAAACGCTTTTTGAGCCATGTGGAGTGACACACCAGCAATGGGTCCTGTTGGCTGATCTCTAAGGGCTGGTCTACACTATGGGGGAAAATGGATCTTAGATATGCAGTTTCAGCTATGTGAATAACGTAGCTGAAGTTGAAGTATCTAAGATCGAATTACTCACCGTCCTCATGGCGCGGGATCGATGTCCGCAGCTCCCCCTGTCGATTCCGCAACTCCGTTCAGGTTGGTGGAGTTATGGAATTGATATAAGCGCGTTCGGGGATCGATATATCGCGTCTAGATGAGACGTGATATATCGATCCCTGAGCAATTGATTGCTACCCGCCGATACGGCGGGTAGTGGAGACGTACCCTTAGAATAACCACAGTGTATTACTTGATTAGCTTCCTTCTACTGCAGCATACTAACTCTTTTACACTCACTAGCAAAGAAAAGCCTCCATTTTGGGGGTGAGATCTCCATTTCCCTTGACGGACTGAACATCGACAGATGTTTTTGTTTTATGACTGTTTTCTGTCAAGCACTCAGGTGTGCTAGAGTTTCTCTGTTATTCTAAGCAGCGCTTGAATGGAAGGATTGGATAGGGGGAGTTGGGGTTGGCGTAGGAGTATAACTGTTCTGCTTCCAGTTGATAAAAATGAAAAAAACAAACAAACAGAAAAGGAGTGTGAGTGGGATGGGGGATTTATCATAATTTCCCTCAATTGTGAGCACTGGGTAGGTAGATTACAGCCACTGGCTTTCCTTCACCCAGTGAGGTTATGTTTACACGGCAGTTAAAAAACGGCAGTTGACCTGACCTCTGCCAGTTGACTTGGGCTTGCGGGGCTCAGGCTCAGGGGCTGTTTAATTGTGGTGTAGATGTTTGGGCTCAGGCTGGTACCTGGGCTCTAGGACCTTGTGAGGCAGGAGGGTTCAAGAGCTTGGGCTTCAGCCTCATTTTGAATGTCTACACCTCAATGAAACAGCGCCGCAGGATGAGCCCCGAGAGCCCGAGTCAGCTGGCACAGGTCAGCTGCCGGTTTTTAATTGCAGTGTAGACAGACCCTTACAGGCTTAAACCCTGGGAGCCTTTATGTGACCACAAGTGCTAGGGGAATTTGTAGGGATTTCAGTTATTCCTTTTTCCCACTGAATTCCTCTCCCTCACCAGGGGTCTGATGCATTTACCACTGAAGTCAATGGAAATTCTCCAGTTGACTTTGATGGGTGTTGAATCAGCCCCCAGCAACATGATAGTCCCACTCATCCTGTAGCTGAAAAGGTTCCTACTTGCAATTCATAATCTAATCCTTGGCTTTTGAAAGCACAGGCTGAGTTGCATTTCCCCTCAAAGTGTCCAGACATGGAGAGGGACACTTTCCAACAGTCAACTGCCAGTAACTGCTTCTGAACCTGTATTTCCCATAGAATAGAATATTAGGGTTGGAAGGGACCTCAGGAGGTCATCTAGTACAACTCCTTGCTCAAAGCAGGACCAATCTCTAACTAAATCATCCCAGCCAGGGCTTTGTCAAGCCGGGCTGTAAAAACCTCTAAGTAAGGAGACTCCACCACCTCCCTAGGTAACTGATTCCAATGCTTCACCACCTTCATAGAGAAAAAGTTTTTTCTAATATCCAACCTAAACCTCCCCCACTGCAACTTGAGACCATTACTCGTTGTTTTCTCATCTGCTTCCACTGAGAACAGTCTAGATCCATCCTCTTTGGAACCCCCTTTCAGGTAGTTGAAAGCAGCTATCAAATCCCCCCTCATTCTTCTCTTCTGCAGACTAAACAATCCCAGTTCCCTCAGCCTCTTCTCATAAGTCATGTGCTGCAGCCCCCTAATCATTTTTGTTGCCCTCCGCTGGACTCTTTCCAATTTTTCCACATCCTTCTTGTAGTGTGAGGCCCAAAATTGGACACAGTACTCCAGATGAGGCCTCATCAATGTCAAATAGAGAGGAATGATCATGTCCCTCTATCTGTTGGCAATGCCCCTAGTTATACAGCCCAAAATCCCATTAGCCTTCCTGGCAACAAGGGCACACTGTCAACTAATATCCAGCTTCTGGTCCACTGTAACCCCTAGGTCCTTTTCTGCAGAACTGACCCTTGGGGCACTCCGCTTGATACTGGCTGCCAACTAGACATGGAGCCATTGATCACTACCCTTTGAGCCCTATGATTTAGCCAGTTTTCTAGCCACCTTATACTCCAGTCATCCAGCCCATATTTCTTTAACTTGCTGGCAAGAATACTGTGGGAGATCGTATCGAAAGCTTTGCTAAAGTCCAGGAATGACACGTCCACTGCTTTCTTCTCATCCACAGAGCCAGTTATCTCCTCATAGAAGGTAATTAGGTTAGTCAGGCATGACTTGCCCTTGGTGAATCCATGCTGACTGTTCCTGATCACTTTCCTCTCCTCTAAGTGCTTCAGAATTGATTCCTTGAGGACCCGCTACATGATTTTTCCAGGGACTGAGGTGAGGCTGACTGGCCTGTAGTTCCCCGGATCCTCCTCCTTCCCTTTTTTAAAGATGGGCACTGCAATAGCCTTTTTCCAGTCATCTGAGACCTCCACCAATCGTCATGAGTTTTCAAACATAATGGCCAATGGCCCTGCAATCATATCTGCCAACTACTTTAGCACCCTCGGGCCTGGTCTACACTACGTGTTTAAACCGAATTTAGCAGCGTTAAACTGATTTAACCCTGCACCCGTCCACACAACGAGGCCATTTATATCAATATAAAGGGCTCTTTAAACCGATTGCTGTACTCCTCCCTGACAAGAGGATTAGCGCTGAAATCGGTATTGCCATGTCGGATTAGGGTTAGTGTGGCCGCAAATCGATGCTATTGGCCTCCGGGCGGTATCCCACAGTGCACCATTGTGACCGCTCTGGAAAGCCATCTGAACTCAGATGCACTGGCCAGGTAGACAGGAAAAGCCCCGCAAACTTTTGAATTTCATTTCCTGTTTGCCCAGCATGGAGCTCTGATCAGCACGGATGGCAATGCAGTCCCAAATCCAAAATGAACTCCAGCATGGACTGTATGGGAGATACTGGATCTGATCTCTGTATGGGGAGACAAATCTGTTCTATCAGAGCTCCGGTACAGAAGATGAAATGACAAAGTATTTGAAAAAATCTCCAGGCTTTGATAGACAGAGGCCACATCACAGTGCCGTGTGAAAAGCATAACGGAAAGCCAAAGAATCAAATGGACCCTCATGGAGGGAGGGATGGGGTATTGAGGACTCCAGCTATCCCACAGTCCCCGCAGTCTCCGAAAAGCATTTGCATTCTTGGCTGAGCTCCCAATGCCTGAAGGGTCAAAAACATTTTCCCAGGTGTTTCAGGGTATACGTCATCAATTTACACCCTTCCCACCCCCCCGAAAGAAAAGAGAAAAAAAATGTTTCTCGCCTTTTTTCAATGTCACCCTATGTCTACTGCATGCTGCTGGTAGATGGGGTGCTGCAGCGCTGGACACTAGCATCCCCTTCCCAGTGGCAGATGGTACAATATGACTGCTATCCATCTTCATCATCAGCCCATGAGTGCTCCTGGCTGGCCTCGGTGAGATTGGCAGGGGGCGCCTGGGTAAAAATCGGAATGACTCCCGGTCATTCCCGGCAGATGGTACAGAACGGCTGGTAACTGTCTTCATCATAGCAACTGGAGGCTGAGCTCCATCAGCCCCCCCTTTCATGTCTAAAGAAAAGATTCTGTACTGCCTGGACTATCATAGCAGAGGGAGGCTGGGCTTCTCTCCTCCGCCACCCTTTAATGTCCTGCCTGGACTATCATAGCAGCTGGAGGCTTCCTCTCCCTCATTTTATCTCACTAAAAAGTCAGTGTTTCTTATTCCTGCATTCTTTATTACTTCATCACACAAATGGGGGGACACTGCCATGGTAGCCCAGGAGGGTTGGGTGAGGAGGGAAGCAATGCGTGGGATTGTTGCAGGGGCACCCCCTAGAATGGCATGCAGCTCATCATTTCTGCGGGATCTCTGGGGCTCTGACACAGAGCGGCTGTGCTCTCTGGTTCTCTAGTATACTTGCCCCATATTTTAGGCAGGACTGACTCTATTTTTAGACAAAACATAAAGAAGAGAATGACCCTGGGAGTCATTCCCATTTTTGTCCACGCACCCCTGGCCGACCTGAGCGAGACCTCAGAGCACCCATGACAACAGCAGACAGTACAGAATGACTGATAACCGTCACCTCATCGCCAATTTACAATGGCATGGCAGACGATGCAATAGGGATGGTAACCGTCTCTGCTACCTTGCAAAGGCAAATGAATGCTGCTGGGTAGCACTGCAGTACTGCGTCTGTCAGCAGCGTCCAGTACTCATACGGTGACAGTGACAAAAGGCGAAACGGGCTCCATGGTTGCCATGCTATGGCGTCTGCCAGGGCAATCCAGGGAAAAAGGGCGCGAAATGATTGTCTGCTGTTACTTTCATGGAGGAAGGATTGAGTGACAACATTTACCCAGAATCACCTGCGACACTGTTTTTGCATTGAGATCTCAACTCAGAATTCCAATGGGCGGAGGAGACTGCGGGAACTATGGGATAGCTACGGGATAGCTACCCACAGTGCAATGCTCTGGAATCGACGCTAGCCTCGGTACATGGATGCACATCGCTGAATTAATGTGCTTAGTGTGGCCGCGTGCACTCGACTTTATACAATCTGTTTTACAAAACCGGTTTATGTAAAATCAGAATAATCCCGTAGTGTAGACATACCCTCAGATGCAGCGCATCCGTCCCCATGGATCTGTGCTTGTCCAGCTTTTCAAAATAGTCCTGAACCACTTCTTTCTCCACAGAGGGCCGGTCATCTCCTTCCCATGATGTGCTGCCCAGTGCAGCAGTCTGGGAGATGACCTTGTTCGTGAAGACAGAGGCAAAAAAATCATTGAGTACATTAGCTTTTTCCACATCCTCTGTCACTAGGTTGCCTCCTTCATTCAGTAAGGGGCCCACACATTCATTGACTTTATACTTGTTGCTAACATTCCTCAAGAAACCCTTCTTGTTATTCTTCACATCTCTTGCTAGCTGCAACTCCAAGTGTGATTTGGCCTTCCTAATTTCATTCCTGCGTGCCTGAGCAATATTTTCATACTCCTCCCTGGTCATTTGTCCAGTCTTCCACTTCTTGTAAGCTTCTTTTTTGTGTTTAAGATCAGCAAGGATTTCACTGTTGAGCCAAGCTGGAGCTGGTCGCCTGCCATATTTACTATTCTTTCTACACATCAGGATGGTTTGTTCCTGAAAACTCAATAAGGATTCTTCAAAATACAGCCAGCTCTCATGGACTCCTTTCCCCCTCATATTATTCTCCCAGGGGATCACACCTATCAGTTCCCTGAGGGAGTCAAAGTCTGCTTTTCTGAAGTCCAGGGTCCATATTCTACTGCTCTCCTTTCTCCTTGTGTCAGGATCCTGAACTTGACCATCTCATGGTCACTGTCTTCCAGGTTTCCATCCACTTTTGCTTCCCCTACTAATTCTTCCCTGTTTGTGAGCAGCAGGTCAAAAAGAGCTCTGCCCCTAATTGGTTCCTCCAGCACTTGCACCAGGAAATTGTCCCCTGCACTTTCCATATACCGGAGCACAGTATTATGTATTTACTGGAATTGGGAAACTAGACCTGTCCAACTGATTCATATTCCATCATTCTTTATTTTGAAAAAGGAAAATGGCAGACAAACAAAAAACCCCACTGATTCTTGTTAATCAGCACTTTCTGCTCCCGCCTTTTAATCAATTGGTTTGCTAAGAGTCTGATATGGAGTCTTTAGCTCATGTCGTTGTGACGGATACAACTTAAACATCCAATGATGCTAATACACTTACTGTGTTTATATTTTTTTATTTGTAATTTAGAAAATGTATTTGTTGTGGAGCTGGAATAGTCTTTTACACTGAGTAACATCCTTGGTAATTTTGACAACAGCTGTAGCACAACATAAAACCATAACCCTGGCAACTATGTTAAAAAAATGAAAGAATGAGAGCGAGAACTGAGAATGATGTAGAGAAGACTTGTTAAATTTCCATTATCATTATCATGCAAGTGCATGAAGAAATTAAATTATGGACTAATAAACATGATAAATATATTGGGCCAATCCTGGTCTCTGCACAGTCGAAGAAAGTGGGCTGTGTGCACAGGAATTTTGCAGGGGTGCTTGTTGCTGGAGACAAAATCCTTCTTACAAGGCTACAGAGTGGCTGCTGTTCCTCCACTATATGTGTGTTGTGTGTATCAGTGGATCAAACTGTATACTTGAGGATCCAGCTCTGGTCCTGAACCATGGCCTGTCTTCTCCCAAACCCTGCATGCTAGGATGGATGCAGCTGCCAGGCAGTGCAGCTTCACAGGCTTCATCTCCATTTTTCAGTTTCCTCATCTTATCCTCTTCCACAGTCTATGTGTTCTCCTGGGGGGAAGGGAAGGGAGACAAGATTTGCTCCATTGGAATTAGAGAATATCAGTGATTTTGTTAGTATTCAGATTGATAAGGAACCATATGAAACATTTTATAAACTAGCTTCCTATTGGACTATCATAAAATATTTGTATGCATATATCTTTTGAAACACTCACTCTAGGAAGGTACATCTTATTACAGGAGGCACCTGGTAGCATCCACCGAGGTGACATTTGCAAAATAATTATCAAAATTCCTGCAAGTTGTCCAGTTCCATGACAGCAGTGGGATAGGTAACTTGGTCTGGCAAAAATGAACATTCTCCACATCTTTAAACCTTTAGCTATACTTCTGCAGGGATATAGGCCCACCTTAGGCCTGAGCCAGCTATGGTTTTAAATTGGGTTTGGATGTTAGCATGAACAATATGTCCAAAGCATGTGATCTACAAGAATGAACTCATGAAGAACTGTTTGTGCTAAACTTTTAGTGATCCTTTGGTATACCAGCGTTATCTTATTTAAGGTTTGGGAAATAAACAAAATCTGGTTAATTGGGCACTAGGTGCAGTAAATAAAGGGTTAGAAATGCTTAGTCTAGTAGTTGGAATAGAAAAATATGGTATAGTGAGATAAGTGAAAAAACTTTGAAGAGAGCAGAGTGCAGCCCTGAATTGCTTCAGCTGACTTTTGCTCCAATAACCAGTAATGACATGACTTGTTCGTTATAGGGTATAAAAAGGCAAGATTTTAAAGGGGTTCTTTGTCAGAGCTTTTACTTAACACTTTGGAGTCAAGCCGTTATGGGAAGGTGTCTTCCCGGCCAGAACCTGTTGTCAGTATTTTGACCAATGCTTATAATTGTATTGTTGCTGGGTATAGAATATAAGGGCATATATGCTTATATTTGTATTTTCATGTAACCAACACCAAGAGACCTTTGGCCTAGTAAAGGAATGCTTGTGTGGAAACTGGGTCATGGTAAACCTTAATATACTCACCAGGAGAATGATTTCCAGCAACTTCAAACCAAACCTTTCCAAATATTCAGAAATGTTGTTTATTAATGTTATTAGCAATAATCAGATATCTACCTAAGTGGTTAATGAGTTTACTGTTATTCAGATGCTCAAATTATACATAAATTATCAACATTAGAACATTGTCTCCTGCTGACCATTGACTTAAACAGTATCAGTTCTTTCAGAGATCAGGTACTACAGTCTGCTGCTCTGATCTTCGAAAATTTTCAAAGCACTCTGGCGTTTATTCCCCAGAATCCACCGGGGAAATGCACAGTGGAAAATTCCCAAATATCTGACATCTCTCCCTTGACTTTTAGATGAAGTACTAATCTCATAGGAATGAGAGAAGGGAAATATCTGAGATGACTGTAGTGAAGAGGAGGAAAATCAGAGTGTGAGATCATTTTGTTACTGATCACATGGACTCTTGTACTGTACATATGCTTGTTTTCATCTTGAAAAGAAGAAAGAAAAGGAGTCAGGTGTGTTTTTGGCCCATGTTTTAAAAATCATAATAAATGGTGGTACAGCAACTTTTGTAACGGTCACATATTGTAGAGTAAGTGAATAACTAATGATATTTTCCCCTTCACATAACACAAGACTTAGGGATCACTGAATGAAATTAATATCCAGCAAATTTAAAACAAACATGAGGAAGCACTTCTTCACACAATGCCAGTCAGCCTGTGGAACTCATTACCAGGGGATGTTGTGAAGGCCAAAAGTATAACTGGATTAGATACATTCATGGAGGATATGCCCCTTAATGGCTATTATCCAAGATGGTCAGAGACACAATCCCATGCTTTGAGTGTCCCGAAACCTCTGACTACTAGAAGCTGGGATTGGATGACAGGGGATGGATCACTTGATAATTGCTCTCTTCTGTTCATTCCCTCTGAAGCATTTGGCACCAGCCATTGTTGGAAGACAGGATACTGGGTTAGATGGACCATTGGTTTGACCCAGTATGGTCATTCTTGTTTCTCATATTGTTATCTTCATACTATGAAAAAATATGTTGAAAAATAATAATAAAAAGAGTCTCAGTAGCTTCCTGAAGTATCTTTGTTATATTGAGTATTAAGGTGAATTCTCTGTTTCTTTAACTCCTCAATATAACATGATTGGCATAGTTCTATGCCACAGCTTAGTTTAGAGGTAATAGTCATATTGTGAATTAGAGTAAATGATGAATTTTTAGTCTTGATCAGGGGCGGCTCTAGGAATTGTGCTGCCCCAAGCACCCCAGGCAGGCTGCCTTCCGCAGCTTGCCTGAGGACGGTCTGCTGGACCTTCCGCAGGCAAACCGCGGAGGCAGCCTGCCTGCCGCCCTCGCGGCAATGGCAGAGCGCCCCCCGCGGCTTTCCGCCCCAAGCACGCGCTTGGCGTGCTGGGGCTTGGAGCCGCCCCTGGTCTTGATGAATCATCTGGATGTTCCTGAAGATGTAAACTCAAGGATGGAATAAAAAGGCACAAAGGGCCAAATTCTTGGTACTTTTACACCTGTTCATCTCATGGGATTAAATGAAGACAGAATTTCCTCTTTGGGCTGAATTCAACTCAGTTACACGGCAGAAATTTTCACCGCAGTCCATTGGCATTTTATTGGCCTAACAGAACAAAATTTGATTCTTTGAGCCTAGTTTTATCCCAATGAAACGCTACTGACTTCATTTGGGTTGCACAGGAGTAAATAATGGCAGAATCTGGCCCACTGACTTCAATTACATCAAAGAAGGAAATATTCCCACCCCTTTCAGTTTTTAATGTCTCACTCTTTGTACGTTCTCTGATTCAGAATACACGCAGTCAGTCACTTAGTGCCTCCACTGGAAGACTTTCTAAACCCATTCCACCATGAAGCTGTCATAAACAGATAGCTAAGAGTTAATGTCTCTTTCACCTGGAAAGGGGTAACAAACAACATGGCGCCAGTGAGCCTGAACTGGCAGAAGCAGCAGACAACCACACCCAAGAGGCTCAGCCAGAGCCTGAAATACCCCCTGGTGCACCAGCGGAGAGCGGCTCACCAGCAACGGAAACAACCCCATCACCTACTTCGCTTCCAGAGGGACCAAGCCCAAGTCCACAGTCTAAGGAAGAACTGGTGTCTCCAGCCTCAAGGGAACAGTTCCAGACTGAGCAGGAAGCAGATGACAGCCTTCAAAAAGCTTGGGCGGCGGCACGGAGCACCCCACCGCCTCTCAGCTCTTTTAATCGATCCCAGTTTGTTGTAGAACAAGGACTTTTATACAAGGAGACTCTTTCTGGTGGACACCAGGAAGACTGGCATCTGCAAAAACAGTTGGTGGTTCCAACTAAGTACCGGGGAAAGCTCTTAAGCTTAGCCCATGATCATCCCAGTGGCCATGCTGGGGTGAACAGAACCAAAGACAGACTGGGGAAGTCCTTCCACTGGGAGGGGATGGGCAAGGACGTTGCCAAGTATGTCCGGTCTTGTGAGGTATGCCAAAGGGTGGGAAAACCCCAAGACCAGGTCAAGGCCCCTCTCCAGCCACTCCTCATAATTGAGGTCTGTCATAAACAGATAGCTAAGGGTTAATGTCTCTCTCACCTGAAGCACCTGACCAGAGGACCAATCAGGAAACCGGATTTTTTCAACTCTGGGTGGAGGGAAGTTTGTATCTGAGTCTTTGTTTTCTGTCTGCCTGCTTTCTCTGAGCTTTGGAGAAGTAGTTTCTACTTTCTAGTCTTCTGTTTCTAAGTGTAAGGACAAAGAGATCAGATAGTAAGTTATATGGTTTCTTTTCTTTGGTATTTGCATGAATATAAGTGCTGGAGTGCTTTGATTTGTATTCTTTTGAATAAGGCTGTTTATTCAATATTCTTTTAGCAATCGACCCTGTATTGTATCATCTTAATACAGAGAGACCATTTGTATGTATTTTTCTTTCTTTTTATATAAAGCTTTCTTTTAAGACCTGTTGGAGTTCTTCTTTACTTCAGGGAAATTGAGTCTGTACTCACCAGGGAATTGGTGGGAGGAAGAAATCGGGGGGGGGGGAGATCTGTGTGTGTTGGATTTGCTAGCCTGATTTTGCATTCCCTCTGGGGGAATAGGAAAGTACTTTTTGTTTCCAGGATTGGGAACAGAGAGGGAGATTCCCTCTGTTTGGATTCACAGAGCTTGTGTCTGTGTATCTCTCCAGGAGCACCTGGATGGGGGAAGGGAAAAAGGATTATTTCCCTTTGTTGTGAGACTCAAGGGATTTGGGTCTTGGGGTCCCCAGGGAAGGTTTTTCAGGGGGACCAGAGTGCCCCAAAACACTCTAATTTTTTGGGTGGTGGCAGCAAGTACCAGGTCCAAGCTGGTAACTAAGCTTGGAGGTTTTCATGCTAACCCCCATATTTTGGACGCTAAGGTCCAAATCTGGGACTAAGGTTATGATATGGTGTAGCAGCGGGTGGGATCTAGACAGAATCCAGAAGCCAGTAGGAATATTATATTTTTCTTTTCTCTGCTAAGGGCTTTTTAGCAGAGAGAGAAACAGTTGGTTTTAAAAGGGAACCAGAGAGAATTTTTTTTTCTGCTCTCTCTGGCAGTTTGTGGCTTGCATGTTAAGCAAGAAGCCATTACCAGACTGTTAAGGGTCTTTTGTCATGCAATAGCCCTCCCATTAGGAGGCAAGTTCCAGCACTATATGCATGCAAATAAAGTGGTTTTTCAGGTTTACTTAACATTGAAGATTAGCTAAAGGCACTGTTGCTAGGCAGACTTCAGGAGGCAACAGAGCCTGCAGTGCAGAAGATAAACACCGGAGGGCACCCCAACACAAGAAAAGAGGAACCATGACTTCTAAGGCAAAAATTGAGGCCGAAGAACAAATCAAAGAAGCTGAACACAGGCGACAGATGGAGATGAAAGAAAGAGAAGAACAAATCAAAGAGGCAGCACACAAAAGAAAACTAGAAGAAGAAGAGGTGGCCTACCGAAGGAAACAAGCAGAAGAAGAGGCGGCCCACCGCCGAGAAATGGAAAAACACCAAAAAGAAATGGAAAAACAACAAAAAGAGAATGAAGGCCCCTCTCCAGCCACTCCTCATAATTGAGGTCCCATTTCAGCGAGTAGCTGTGGATATTCTGGGTCCTTTCCCAAAAAAGACACCCAGAGGGAAGCAGTACATACTGACTTTCGTGGACTTTGCTACCCGATGGCCGGAAGCAGTAGCTCTAGGCAACACCAGGGCTAAAGTTGTGTGCCAGGCACTAACAGACATTTTTGCCAGGATAGGTTGGCCCTCCGACATCCTTACAGATTCAGGATCTAATTTCCTGGCAGGGACCATGCAAGAACTGTGGGAAACTCATGGGGTGAATCACTTGGTTGCCACCCCGTACCACCATCAAACCAACGGCCTGGTCGAAAGGTTTAATGGAACTTTGGGGGCCATGATACGTAAATTCGTCAACGAACACTCCAATAATTGGGACCTAGTGTTGCAGCAGTTGCTTTTTGCCTACAGGGCTGTACCACATCCCAGTTTAGGGTTTTCACCATTTGAACTTGTGTATGGCCATGAGGTTAAGGGGCCATTACAGTTGGTGAAGCAGCAATGGGAGGGGTTTACGCCTTCTCCAAGGACTAACATTCTGGACTTTGTAAGCAACCTACAAAGCACCCTCCGACACTCTTTAGCACTTGCTAAAGAAAACCTAAAGGATGCTCAGGAAGAGCAAAAGGCCTGGTATGACAAACATACCAGAGAACGTTCCTTCAAGGTAGGAGACCAGGTTATGGTCTTGAAGGTGCAACAGGCCCATAAGATGGAATCTTCATGGGAAGGGCCATTCACGGTCCAAGAGCGCCTGGGAGCTGTTAACTACCTCATAGCATTTCCCAATTCCTCTCTAAAACCCAGAGTGTACCATGTTAATTCTCTCAAGCCTTTCTATTCCAGAAACTTACAGGTTTGTCAGTTTACAGTCCAGGGAGATGATGCTGAGTGGCCTGAAGGTGTCTACTACGAAGGGAAAAAAGACGGTGGCGTGGAAGAGGTGAACCTCTCAACCACCCTGGAATGTCTGCAGCGGCAACAAATCAAGGAGCTGTGCACTAGCTTCGCCCCATTGTTCTCAGCCACCCCAGGACGGACTGAACGGGCATACCACTCCATTGAGATAGGTAATGCTCACCCCATTAGAACACCACCGTACCGGGTGTCTCCCCACGCCCAAGCTGCTATAGAACGGGAGATCCAGAACATGCTACAGATGGGTATAATCCGCTCATCTACCAGTGCATGGGCATCTCCAGTGGTTCTGGTACCCAAACCAGATGGGGAAATACGCTTTTGCATGGACTACCGTAAGCTAAATGCGGTAACTCGTCCGGACAACTATCCAATGCCACGCATCGATGAGCTATTGGAGAAGTTGGGACGTGCCCAGTTCATCTCTACAATAGACTTAACCAAGGGGTACTGGCAAGTACCGCTAGACGAACCTGCCAAGGAAAGGTCAGCATTCGTCACCCATGCGGGGGTGTATGAATTTAATGTCCTTCCTTTCGGGCTGCGAAATGCACCCGCCACCTTCCAGAGGCTGGTAGTTGGTCTACTAGCAGGACTGGGCGAATATGCAGTTGCCTACCTCGATGATGTGGTCATTTTTTCTGACTCCTGGCCCGAACACCTAGAACACCTTGAAAAGGTCTTTGAGCGAATTAACATGGTACACTCTGGGTTTTAGAGAGGAATTGGGAAATGCTATGAGGTAGTTAACAAAAAAAAAAAGATGAATAAACAGCCTTATCCAAAAAGAATACAATTTAAAACATTCCAGCAACTACACACATGTAAATACAAAAAAAAAAAAACAATATAAACCTATTGTCTTACTATCCTTGTACTTACAACTTGGAAACAGAAGATTAGAAAGCCTGGAGATTCCTGTGGTCCCTCTCAGAGCCCAGAAAGAGAACAAACCAAGAACAAAGGACTCACACCCAAAACTTCCCTCCACCCAGATTTGAAAAAGTCTTGTTTCCTGATTGGTCCTCTGGTCAGGTGTTGTTTTGTTACCCCTTTCCAGGTGAAAGAGACATTAATCCTTAGCTATCTGTTTATGACAGAAGCAATTCAGAGGGTTATGGCTATAAATGGCTCCACTGTAGAATCTCCCCGCTATTCTGGAGAATAAAAATAAATGGGGAAACTCATCTTGAAACTCAGCAAATGGATGCTGGATGAAAAATTGCTTGGAAAAATGTTAAGAATAAAGCTAGCTCCCTCGCCTAGGGATTTTTCCAAACTAAAATGATTGGATCTGTTTTACTGGATGAACTTTGTTACTGGACTAAGTCAGGACAGTGGCTGTTGGCATTGCCACCAATGACATGCCAGTCATGCACACATTGGTTGGAACTGTGAAAAGCAGATACCAGTTTGGTTCAGGGTCTGCTGTCACCTGAGAGAAGTGCTGGAAACTAATCTTTGTTCCCTATACACAGGATCTGTACACTTGGTCTTGTGCCGGATGATTGCTTCCTCCACCAGTGTATAAAAAGTTGCTTTAATCCCAACAGCTGCCTCACTGAGGTATTTTACTGAGGCATTAGAGATCAGCTGTGATGTTTTCCTATTCATAAAGGATGATTGAATTGTCACACAGTTGGATAACGCAGGCAATCAAAGTGCCTGTATCAATAACATGTGCATTTGCTGCTCTGTGTGATCCATAGTAGTTTTTAGTGCACTTTGCTGAAGAGGCTGTAGCTAGGTTTGGGGATTCATAGAAATTAGTGGCAGGAAACAGGACTAGATGATAGAGAGAAATAAAGAGATTAGATTAGATTGTATTGTCTGGAGTTGTAGCCCCATCCCGGGATGGGGTACAGGCAGTGGCAACAGCTGAGAGGCCTTCAAGAGGCACCTAAGCTGTAGGGAGCAGGAGAGAGCAGGGGAGAGAAGCAGGAGAGAGAGCCTCCCTACTCAAACGTCAAATATCCCGCTCCCCTGCCCTCAGTCTCTCACTAGGCCTGTGAGCAGGTGGTGAGGTTAAATGTGGGTCAGTGCCTAGACAACCGTCATTAGCACTCTATAAATACATTAGATAGATACAGTAGCTCCAAAAGGTTCTGACTGGCAGACTATGCCTGGGACATTCTCAGGCAGCAGGAGTATCTCCCTCAGGCTGTGTTCAGCACAGCTTGCTTACACACCCTCTGTATAAAGGAGTAAAGAACAAATAGGCTCATAGCTCTGCCTCCCAAGGTCCCTTCTAAACTTGGGCTCTGTGCCACCACAGGTTTCAAAGCAGATCTTAACCTGTCCTCCAAAACAGGCTGCACTCCTGCCAAATCTATAGTCAGTGGTTCATTCCTATGTAACTCTGCTGCCCTTTGCCTAATGTATTCTTTGAAAGTAAACAAGAAAGGACACAAACAGTTAAACTCTGAGAGTCAAAATGTCTGAACTTTGCACAAAGCCTTAACTCATCACCCCAGACAGACCGCTAGGGATCATGAGAATTTTATGTAAATTGGTAACTTTTCCAAGACAAATAAAAGGCAACATTCACAATGCTAGCAGTGACTTTCCAGTATCAAATTGCCCCATTCATTGTTTGCAATATCTAAATTAGTGTGTAGAATTTGCGCAGAAAAAGAATGATGTCCTGGCAGCTAAATGGAACAAAAGTTACCTTACTGTAGTTTTTCCTACATAGATCAGTACTGAAAAAAAGCCTAATGGTTGGACAACATTGCTAAATTATTTTCTATTTTGAGCACATGCTTAAAATAATCCTTTTGTTCTACTCACAACTCTGCACAGTGGTGAGGGTTCCCTTTTTTTAGTTCTCAGGGTTGGTTGCCCATAGCTAATATTTGCCAGTATTCAAGATTCTGGAATAACAGGGTATAATTTACATCTCCCTATACAACACCTCTGAATTTGGCTCACTGCATTGGAGTCTGGGAGAGTCTAACATAGTGCAATCAAGCTGAGGGGCTGGAAGAGCTGTTTATCACAGGAAAATAGCTAACAGGAGGTTGTAAGACTGCAAATTACAGTTGACCACTTCCTTCTTCCAGTTCTTTGGTATCTGAGTGACACCAACTTAAACTCCCTCAGACTCTGTTAGCCTCCCCTAACAGGACCCAATTCTCTAACTACACCCATGCAGATCACTGCTCCAGTTCTCGGGGGTGCACACTAAGGGCCAACTGTAACTGTTTGTCAGATGTGTGAAATATTTTACTGCTCATCCCCCTCATCCCTTTTCACGCAAAAAACCAAAACACAAAACCATTACTGATTCCTTTCCAGTTCTGTCCTTGCCCTGGTAATGAACTGACTCTTGTCCACTGTGCAAAAGAATCTCAGATTTTATTAACAAATTGGATAATCAGGTGCCACAGAAAAGCAAAATATTTCAGTTGACAAGCCCTGTCCTTGTCCCTTTTATAGAAAACAACGGTCTCCTTACTTAATACCATCTGAAGGATTTTACCATCTCTCTTCAAGATGATATCAAGAGAATTCCTGAGACTGTACATGGTGCCATGCCTGATATCAGGTTTCTATTCCAGTGTCTGTCTCAAATAGTGGTAATTCTTCTCTGTCCTCTGGGATTTTCCCATCAATTTTTAAAACCCATCACCCTCACAGATCTCCTTGGTTTTCATACATCCTGCTCCAGATGAAGAGGGAGGGGCAGGAACTCAAGCACAGATGATGGAAAACGAAGGCTGATACAGACAGGATGAAATATAACAAATTCCTCTAAGCCTCTGTTTAGGTTGTATTACAGGCCAAGAGAACCATCCTATCAGCCTCCATAAAAGTTGCCAAATCCCACACCAAAAAGCTATCCAGGGTGGTAAATCATTTCATCAGTCCTGAGTGCCTAAACCTGCATCAGAACTGAGTGCCAAGTACTGCAAATAACTGAAACAATCACACACATTCTGGAAGCCTTCCCAAACAGCCTGGATTCACTTCCCCTCTCCAGGACAACAAACAGCCACCCTGCATTCCCAGAGTTCAGTACATTCTCTTTTCAAGAAGTACTGGACACCTTAAAGGAGTCTCAACCCGAGACTTGCAAATCCAACACATGCTTTTCCTGACTGGTGAGAGTCATGAGCAACTGGTGCCATTCGTGACCAGAATAGCACTTTCTCATTCAGAGAAGGAATCTTCCCTTACTCCTTCAAACATGCAATAGTGTAACTAACTCTGAAGACACCTACCCTGTATATGTTGGTTCTAGCCAACTACTCCCAGTATAAATCCTTCAGTTCCTGAGCAAGCTCATAGGGAAGCTAGCCAAGGGACAACTACAAACTCATCTAACTGAAGCAACTATCCTGGAGAGACATTTGGATTTGGGCCAGGACATGGGACAGAAACAGCTTTGCTTGATCACATGAATAATCTCCAATTGTCAACGGATAGAGAGGGCAGACACCCATTCTCATTTCCCTGGACCTCTCTGCAACATTTGACACTGCTGACCATGAGACCCTGCTGTCCCACCTGAGAAAGATGGCAGAATCCAGAGGAACGCACTAAAATAGTTTGAGTCCTTCCTGGAGGGATGCACCCAAAGAACCATAATGAGAAACTGCACTTCCACCACCATTCATGGAGTCCCGGGGTATCTAAAAGATTGCTAGAGCTCTGGGATGAAGACCATCGCCAACAACTAGTCTCCTCTGGCATAATGGAACTTTGTACCACAAGGGTAAAGCTCATCTGTGCAAGAGACAGAGATATGTCAAAGGCAAGTCAGAGATTGTGGAATGAACTCCAGGAACTAAGGACCGTCTCAAACCTCACCACCTTCTGCTCCAAGTGCAAAGTACATTTCTTTGACCTGGGCTTCTCTAATATAAACACAGAGTGGTAGGTACATTTAAAACAACAACAAAACCAAAGTAAATCACTACACAGCGCATACAATTCCCACTCTGAGGAGAGGATGAGACAGAGAATTAACCACATGTGACAAATGCTAATCACATCACTTAATGCACTACCGAAAGGCACTCAGATACTATAATGATGAGGCCACTTTAAGAACAGATATAGAATAGAGTAATACCCTTGCTCAAATATTTTTTCCTCAGTCTGGTCTCAATAGTGTGTTCTTTTTTACTAATGCTTGTGGTCATGGACCCCAAAGGTTGGCTCTGACAGATGGAAGGTTTTCAATATAATACTTATAAGATCTCTCAGTAGTCAGTTCAGAGTAGTTTTACTGAGTGGGAGATCATTACAGACTACTGGATTAGTGCCATAATGGAGCCATGATTTACATTTGAGGAGAATAAGGAGGGAGTTAATATGAGTAAAGTCATGGTGTTCTAAAATGATAATGAGGACAAAATACCCATTATACCACACAAAGTGCTAGAAAGCACTAGTCATTGCTAATGTGGGGTGAGCAGCCTCTTTTGGTACGCCCCAGGCATGAGGCATGAGGGAGAAGCTATGCTGGTGGTCCTACTCACAAAAATATGTAACAATTACATTAATAAATATATCAAATATCAAGATCATCCAAACATTGTTGATATTGAATGCAATTAAAATGTTGATTGTTAATTAACTAATCCTATTAAGTACCACTGTGTTGATGAGTGAGAAGGCAGTATGTGCATCAGCTTTCTTCAAGTGCAAGAAGATGAAACATTATTGAAAAAATCTTTGCCATCACATTAATCTTTAAGGGACTTTTACCTCTCTGCTTTTCTAATGGCAGCCTTCAAAATTGTGGTCTGTGTGGTTAGGACAGATTACTAATACGGACAATGATGATAGCCTTAAAAAAAAGTAAAGCTAGCTTAGGGCCAACATCTCAGAGAGTAATCAGGCTCACATTAAGGCTAAAAGTAAGAATCAAACCAAGGCTTTCCATTCTAAAGGTTTCTGTATTAATCACTACGGTATTTTACCAAGGGATGCCCTGGGGAACATTGTACTGATGCTGTGAGGAGCTGTAGATTAGCCCAGATTCAGTGCTTCCTGCTCTCATTATGAGATTTACATTTTCTGTTATCATAGCTAAAAATATACATTTGAAACTAATGTTGAACACACTTCCCAAGATAACAGTTATGTGTCTCTAATGCCATTAAGTACACAGAGGAAAAAATATTTACTGAAAAGTCATATTGAGCTTGAATCACTAGTATATGTTTAAATTAATAAAATGAAGCTTTTCATTCTCTACAGGTACACAGCGAATACAGTCAGATAATGAGTGTATGATTAAAAAGCTCAATTTTTCTCCCTCCTCCTTGTAACAACCTTTTATGTACTTGAAAACTGTTATCCTGTCCCCCCACAATTTGTTTTTGACAAATCCGTGCTGACTAGGGTGACCAGGTGTCCCAATTTTATAGGGACAGTCCCAATTTTTGGGTCTTTTTCTTGTATAGGCTCCTATTACCCTCCCAACCCCGTCCCAATTTTTCACATTTGCTGTCTGGTCACCCTAATGCTAACTGTTACTTATTACCTTATTATCTTCTAGACGTTTGTAAATTGATTCCTTTATTATTTGCTCCACTATTTTTCTGGGTACAGAAGTTAAGCTGACTGGTCTATAATTCCCTGGGTTGTCCTTATTTCACTTTTTATAGATGGGCATTGTATCTGCCCTTTTCTGGTCTTCTGGAATCTCTTCCATCTTCCATGACTTTTCAAAGATAATCGCTAATGGCTCAGACATATCCTCAGTCACTTCCTTGAGTATTCTAGGATGCATTTCATCAGGCCCTGGTGACCTGAAGGCATCTAACTAGTCTAAGTAATTTTTAACTTGTTCTTTCCCTATTTTAGCTTCTGATCCTACCTGATTTTCACGGGCATTCACTGTGTTAGATGTCCAATCACTACCAACCTTCCTGGTGAAAACCGAAATGAAGTCATTAAGTACCTCTGCCATTTCCATATTTTGTGTTATTGTTTTTCCCTCCTTCATTGAGTAACGGGCCTACTCTATCCTTGGTCTTCCTCTTGCTTCTATTGTATTTCTAATTGTATGTTTTCTTTTACCCTTTATGTCTCTAGCTAGTTTGACCTTGTTTTGTGCAGTGGCCTTTCTAATTTTAGGTTATTTGTTTATATTCATCCTTCATGATTTGATCTAGTTTCCACTTTTTGTAGGACTCTTTTTTCAGTTTCAGATCATTGAAGATCTCCTGGCTAAGCCAGGGTGGTCTCTTATATACTTCCTATCTTTCCTACGAAGTGGGATAGTTTGCTCTTGTGCTCTTAATAATAATGTCTCTTTGAGAAACTGCCAACTGTCTTCAATTGTTTTTCCCCTTAGACTTGCTTCCCATGAGATTTTACTTACCAACTCCCTGAATTTGCTAAAGTCTGCCTTCTTGAAATCCTTGTCTCTACTTTGCTGCTCTCCTTCCTACCATTCCTTAAAATCATGAACTCTACCATTTCATGATTACTTTCACACAAGCTGCCTTCCACTTTCAAAATCTCAACCAGTTCCTTCCTATTTGTTAAAATCAAGTCTAGAACAGCCTTTCCCCAATAGCTTTTTACACCTTCTGAAATAAAAAATAGTCTCCAATACATTCCAAGAACTTGCTGGATAATCTGTGCCCTGTTGTGCTATTTTCCCGAAAGATGTCTGGGCAGTTGAAGTCCCTCATCACCAATAAATCCTGCGTTTTGGATGATTTTGTTGCTTAAAAAAGCCTCATCAACCTCTTCTTCCTGGTTAGGTGGTCTGTAGTAGACCCATACCATGACACCACCTTTGTTTTCTACCCCTTTTATCCTTACTCAGAGACTTTCAACAAGTCTGTCTCCTATTTCCATCTCAACTCAGTCCAAGTGTATACATTTTTAACATATAAGCAACCCCTCCTCCCTTTTTTCCCTGCTTGTCCTTCCTGAGCAAGCTGTACCTTTTTTCCAATATTCCAGTCGTGCATATTATCCCACCAAGTCTCTGTGATGTCAACTATGTCATAGCTGTGTTTATTTACTAGCTTTTTGACTTCTTCCTGCTTATTCCCCATACTTCTCGCATTAGTATACAGACATCTGAGATACTGATTTGATTTCCCCCCCAGTTCTGTCTTGTCTCTCCCTTGTCCCTGATATAACAGCCCATGCTCCCTGCAAATTCCAACCCTTCTCTCACGTCTCCATGTTTTTTTCTTACTTGTGGGCTTTGGTCACCTGCCCCCTTCAAACCTAGTTTTAAGGGTTTTTTTTTACCTTTTACATAATTGAAGACTGTTATCATTCCTTCTCTCCCCACCACAGTCTTCTCCAGACTAAACGAACCAATTTTTTTGAATCTTTCTTCATAGGTCATGTTTTCTAGCCTTTTAATCATTTTTGTTTCTGTTTGTTGTGGAATGATCATTGTTCATTTCACTGTGTTGTGGGGGTTATGGATTAAATGTAACCATACCATACACTGATTTTCAAGTAATTTGTGGCTCAAGGAAACAAAGATAATTCCAGAACTGATAGACATGTACTGGTAGAGCAGAGTTTATACTGTATTTGCAGACATGGCATATAGCAGCAATATTTGTGCAAATCCACATCTAAATCAGAGATTTTCTTTTCACAGATCTCTGATTTACAGTATATCTTATTTGTTTTAGATTATTATGAGTTCTTCTTTGAGTGATTGCATATGTCCTTTACGCTGTAGGTGTCTGCAAATCTCATGCACCAGTGCTAGAGAGTTTTCTCTAGCTATACCCATTGGGTTTCCACACATATGCCCTATGTGCCCTGTGCTCTGATCTGAGAGAATAAAGGTTGAAGTTGCCTATTGAGGCTTGTTACTTCATTGCAGCTGATGGTGGGGTAACCATCCATTTTAGTGCAGAAGCCTATGTGGCTGCCAAGAACCTGTTGTGCCTTTCGGTACTGCCATTGCCGCTGATTAAGGGCAAAGTCCTCTACCAGTACTGTTGCATATGGTGCAGTCCTTGCACTGTCATTAGGGTCTGTTATGGCCCCATCAGTCTCAAGACCCCATCAATCCTTATCAGTCTCGTTGGTGGCAGTCTTCCTCAACACATGGTACCAATAGTCGAGAAGCCTCTGCTGCTGCTGCCAGTACCACAGTCTCGGCATAGATCCTGGTCCTGGTCTCCGAGAGCTCCTCCCAGTACCACACCACCTTGGCCTTAGGACGGTTCTTACTCCTCATCAGAGTTTGGAGTAGGTTCCAATGTCTCCCACTTCAGAGAGTCCAGAACTTACTCCAGACATTCCTGCTGTCACAGAAAGTGCAGATCAAAGGACTGAGAAGTCTGGTCTAGGCACAACTGGCCTCCAGTACTTTATCAGTCCCCTTATTGGTCATATGTGAGTGCCTTGGGGGATGCTTCAGCATCAAGATAGACATCTCCGCTTCCCCATAGAAACAGATCACCAAGAAGGGAGGCTTTCCTGCCCACTGCCAAGATACTGCTAGTGGTCAGTACCGAATAGCCTCCATACACTGAATTCCAGGATCTCCCTCCACCTGCCTTGGACCAACTGTCTACCGTGGTGGTATTAAAGTCCTGCCTTGCCTCCTCTGAATATGTCATCCTCTTGGATGTAGCTAGTGGAGGAGAATCCTCACAAGCTTATAGACACCTTGCATCTAGCTACTGCAGGGAAAGTAGCCCTTCCTATAAATGAGGTGATAATGCAGTCTGTCAAGTCACCCTCATCTATTCCACCAGAGGCAAAGTGCACGGAGCACAAATACTAGATTCCAGCCCAGGGGTTCAAACAGTTTTATTCATACCCCATGCAGGGCTGACTGGTGGTGGCTGAGATGAAGAAAGGAACCATCAAGGTAGAGCTTGTTAGTATATGTCTGTTTGTTAGCCTGGGATAGAATTTTGGGTTTGACATTTTGATACTCTTATACTAATATGTGTAAACACAGGACAAAAACACTGATGTTGTTTCTGCCTTGTCAGATGGATTTGTTCGTACAATGGGAATAGATAAGAGCAGTTAAAGTGTTACTCAGCACACACTTTATGATTGCCTCAACCCCATCTCACGGCAAAATCAAGCAACCGGTCAGGAGGGGCAAAAGGGTTTCGGGGGGTGGGGTGGGGAGGTATAAAACACTAAAAGACCAAAGAAATTCCTGGCCCTGACTGGAGCACAACCTCACTCCTTACCCCTCTCATCGGGTACAAAAGAGGTGGGATGAAGACCCCAGGGCCAAAATGTAACATGACCCTAAATTGTAAGAGATGGGACTATGGGCATGCATTTCAGGTATAATTATGCTTCCTGAGAAGGGCGGGTGGACGAGACACTGGGAAACAAGGCTTTGCGGCATCAGAGTTATGGAACACATATTTGCTGAAAAGTAACCCCAATAAACATCACATTGTCTACACTTTGTACTTTTGGTCTTCTGCTTTCTGTTCGTGTGACAAGAACCAGGGGAGAGGGTGAAGGGAAAGCCCTCTAACAGAGCTAAGGAGACCCCCCCCCCAAAAAGGATATGAAAATGTTGATCTTTTGGGGACAAAGATTTGTTCAACTGCGGGGTTACAGCACCAGGACCTCCTGGCCTGGTATAATTATTCAAATCAGGAGGCATATCTCAGTTCCTAAATAAATTCCCTGAAGGTTCTAGGGAAGAGATCCAATCCTTGGCGGAACATTGTCTGGTTTTGTAATTGGCCTACATGCTTCCTTAGGTGCAGCAGATTAAGCAGTGAGGGTTATGGTGACAGTAGTAACTATGCATTTTCTCGTGGTTGCAGTCATTTGGGATTCCTGCAGAAGTACAGCAGACATTTGTAGACCTTCCTTTTGAGGGCTGTGCCTTATTTTTCTCCAAGACAGATTAGGCTTTACATACATTAAAAGACTCTAGAGCAGTCTTACAATCCCTAGGCCTATACACACTAGTCACAAAGAGAATGACATACCACACTCAATCCCAACTGAGGCAGCGGATCTACCCTTATCGACAGCCTGATCATTCTAGTTGCAAAAAACACCAAGAGGGAGGCTTCTATCTTCTGCCTCTTTGGTCTCTTCATTCAGGCAGCCACAGGCCTCAAAGCAGCCTGTTTGACTCCTCCATTGAGGACAGTATACCATCACCTTGGCTCTCTTTGGCTTTTCTTATCCTACAAGGACAAGGTGCAGTTTAGGCCACAATCTACATTTCTTTTCAAGGTGGTATCTGATTACCTAACTAAATCTGTCGATATATTTGCCCCAAAGCTACATATCCAGATAGATGAACAAAGCTCCACACTTCAGATGTGCTCTGAGTTCTAGGCCTGGTCTGCACTAGGAATTTAGATCAGTATAACTACGTCACTCAGCGGTGTAAAAAACCTACACCCCTGAGCGACACAGTTAAACTGACCTAACTCTCAGTGTAGACAGCACTAGGTTGATGGGAGAATTCTCCTGTTGATCTATCTACTGCCTCTTGGGGAGGTGGATTATCTATGCCGAGGGGAGAACCTCTCCCCTAGGCATAGATAGCATCTTCACTGAGATTCTGCAGTGATGCAGCTATGCTGCTGCAGTGTTTTAAGTGTATCTAAGCTCCTACTCTTTTATCCGGATAGAACAAAGCCATTTCAGGTTTCTACCCAGCTCCTTTGCGTCCTACTTAGAACAAATGAGAGATCCCCTTGTTCTGCATAACGATCGTCTAAATAGACTTCCAGATGTATGGTCATGTGCTATGCTGCCAAGGGTGTCATGTCCCTGGGAAGCTGTCAGTGGACTCAGAGCACACTTGATCTCCATCGTGTTTGTGGAAAACGTATCTATTGCGGACATCTGCAGAGCAGCGACATGCTCCTCAACCCACACATTTGCAAGGCACTATGCAATTACTGCTGCATCAAACCCCTAGGAGACCACTCCATTTTGTCTTCATCTGGCTCAAGAGATAGCCTCTCCACCCACAAAGGATACCCAAAAGAAACTGGCTGTGAGTGATTGCTGGACCCAGACTAGAAGGAGGTTAGTCTGTAAAAGAGGCTTTTGGAACATCTCTGAAGGTGAGATTTTATCTGTATTTAACTTCTTACTGTATTAGGTTTACACTTGCGTGTTTTATTTTATTTTTCTTGGTAATTCACTTTGTTAGTGTAGCAGTCCCCCGCTCTCCTGCTTGGAGGAAGGCCTCTCTGGCTGGCCCAGTCTCGTCTGTACCAGAGTCTGCATGGTAGCCGGGGGCCCACAATAGGGCTGGGCGATCAGCTGTCGCTACCAGGCTTTGGCCTGGGCTGGGGTAGCTCAAGTGGTCAGCCCCTCAACACAGTCTATTGGGGTGGCTCCAGCTTGGGTGGGGCCCAAGCAGCCCACAAACAACCAGTCTTCAAGGGTGGGCCCTGGCTTGGGTGGAACCCAGGCAGCAAACAAACAGTCTTTACAGGGTTGGCTTTAGCCTGAGTAGAGCTCAGGCTGCCAGCAAACAAACAGTCTTTAGAGGGCTGGTTTTAGCGTTTGCCAGCAGCCAGCAAACAAACAGTCTCTCCAGGTGAGTGATAAGGGAGCTCCTGTCCTGGGCTAGAGCCTCCTTGCACCATGTAGGGGGTCAGCTACCCAGGGTGGGGTGGAAGGGGGATGCGGGTCCAATCTACTCCACTGCTTCTCTGCCCAGGGCCCTGGAAGGGGCAGGATTGGCTGCCCCTGTGTCAGTGGATATCCAGCCGCAACACACTGACTGAGCCACACCAGGCTCTGCAGCAGGCTGCCCCTGGGCTACTTCCTGCCTCCCTGGGGTTTGGCACCTGTGGCCTCCAGGCCATTTCTGGATCCTCAGGGCAAACCACAGTGGGTACTCCAGGCCAGTCCTTGTCCACACCTGGGGATTGCGAACAGCCAGGCACAGATTCCTCTTGGGGCCTCTGGAGAACAGGCCGAGCGTCCTCCTCCATTGCAGGTTCTCCCCCAGCTGTGCTGCATGGCTGGCCTTTTATACTTCTGGCCACGCCCTAGTTCTTCTGGTGAAGGGGCAGGGTGATCTAGGCTCCGCCCTCCAAGGGGAGTGTAGGGGTCCCTTGCTCTCCCGCTCAGAGGGAGGCTACTCAGCCTCACTACAGTTCTGTCTGTTATTACTTTGAACCATTTAAGTCCTACTTTTTGTATTTAATAAAATCACTTTTTACTTATTAATTAACCCAAATTATGTGTTAATACCTGGGGGTGGGGGGAACAGCTGTGCATATCTCTCTATCAGCGTTATAGAGGGCAAACAATTTATGAGTTTATCCTATATAAGCTTTATACAGGGTAAAACGGATTTATTTAGGGTTTGGACCCCATTGGGAGCTGGGCATCTGAGTGTTAGAGACAGGAACACTTCTTAAGCTGTTTTCAGTTAAGCCTGCAGTGTTTAGGGGACCTGGTTCAGACCTGGGTCTGTGTAAGCAGCAGGCAAGCATGTCCGGCTCAAACCAGGCGGGGCACTGAAGTCCTAAGCTGGCAGGGAAAACAGACTCAGAGGTAGTCAAAGCACATCAGGTGGCAGTCCCAAGGGGTTTCTGTGATCCAGCCTGTCACACATGGGCCTTTTGGTGAAATTATCTAGAACTATGCCAAGTTGGTTAGTATGTGCATGGCTCTATTTTTGAGAAATCATCCCATTTCCATGTGCATATTAGTGATAGAACAAATGCTTGGAGGTACCAGAACAGCCTCCTGCAAGGATCAGTATTATCTCCAACGTTATTCAACTTATATTAGAATGATCTATCAAATACTGGGTCTCACATGTTTGTTTTTGCGACAACATATGCCTCTGCACTCAGTCAAATTCCTTTGACGTACTTGAGGGTGTCCTGAATACAGATATGGCAGCTCTGACTGATTATTGTTGTTGGTGGCACCTGATACCAAGTGGAAATAAGACTGTGTTGAATGTCTTCCACTTACATCATGCACAAGTGGGCAGAGAGTTGAATATAGTTCTCAATGGTCAGTGAATAAAGCATGATTCACACCCGATCTATCTAGGTGTTATGTTGGATAGAACTCTCACATATCATGACCATCTTACAAAGACAGCGACTTAGGTCAAAATGTGCAACAACCTGCTTGGAAAACTGGCCAGAATGACATGGGGTGCCAATGCCCAAATATTACATGCTTCAGCCTTGGCACTGTGTTATTCAGCGGTGGAGTACTGCACTACAGTATGGGCTCGGTCATCTCACACAAAGATGATCAACATACAATTTAATTGCACCATACGTATTATTTCATGCACACTTAAATCTACTCCTCTACCATGGTTACTAGTTCTCTGCAATATTGCTCCACCCACATTCGCAAAGAGGAAAGTGTAGCAAAGCTTGTGATGAAATTATGTGATATGACATACCTACTACTAATTAAAGACTTGTTTAATGCACCACATGGTCGTCTTCCCTTGTGGTGCCTGCTGTGGATAAGTTTACCGGGTGAGGGATTTACAGTAGAGGATGCATGACAAGTATCATAGTCCGCAGAAAAAGTGACAACTAATTATCTTGTTTCAGATCCCACTCATCGTCAACCCGGGTTTGATTTACTGTGAAGGTAATGGAGCCTTCTGAATCGGTTTCGTACTGGACGTGGAATTTGTGTTGCAGCAGAATTTTGGTGGCATTGTAGACAGTCCACTATGTCAATGTGGGCAGCCATAAATCATAACACATAGTGTTGAGGATTGCAAAATGTCTCAATTTCCTGGAGGTCTTTGTGCCTTGAACATCATTGATAAGAATGCTGTGGCTTGGCTTGATCGGATTGCATGCTCCAAATATATAATAATAATAATAATGCATATATTAATTTTGTGGTGTTTGCTGTGCATTATGATTATTACACTTTTTGTCACTGATCCTGTGAATTGTGTTACACTGTCCAGTAACAAGCAAGTGAGTGCTTTCTGAATTGCTAGGCACTGTGCAGCATATGTTGTGAACTATTAAAAAATGAATGATTTTCCAAATAATAGATTTGTATTGAGTTAAAAAACAGTGCAAAGAAAAATCTGTGCAATTTAGAAGCAAATACATTAAAAACTTAATAAATTAATGGAACAGAACTTAACAAGGGGAAACAACATTCATGTCCATTTTACCTACACATACAGCAACTGTGTCTTTCACACATCCGTGTGTGTGAAGCTGTGGTTGTCCTTAATGTCCCCAAGGGTGAGTGGTAGGGGCTGGGAGGTGGCCTCTGATGCCACATGGAATGTTTAGGGGGAGTGTAGGGAGGTGCTGTAGTGGAGTTCTCCACAGAAAATAAAGGGAGGTCAGCCCAAGACTGTTGAACCTGTAGGTCCACAAGAGTTGGCAAAAATTGTGTTTGCCTCTGAGAAGCTCCATTATGTCCTGGTGTATCTCCCTCCTTTTCCTGCTGGGACTTTCTCCTCTCAGCTCTTTCCTTCTCCAGGCTGTCTGCAATGTTCACCCTCCAGGCTCTTTGCTCACAGTCCTGGCTGTGCAGCACTGGCTGGCAGGATCTCAGTAAACATGTCATCCTGAGTCCTCTTCTTTCTCCTCCTTATCTGGGTTACAGAGTAGTAGCTGTGTTAGTCTGTATCCGCAAAAAGAATTCAAGTACTTGTGGCACCTTAGAGACTAACAAATTTATGCTACAATAAATAAATAAATTTGTAAGTCTCCAAAGTGCCACAAGTACTCATAGACTCATAGACTCATAGATTTTAAGGTCCTATTCTTATCTGGGTTAGGTGTTCTGCAGCTGTGGAGGGGGAAATCCTCAAGGCCACAATGGCAGCAGGTGCAAGTAAAACACAAAGAGGTTCCACTTTCAATATAGTCATAACAGAAAGCAAAAGTTAAGATTCAGAATTCCCTTCCCTTGCTCCCCTAAAGCTTTAAAGAAGATCTGCTTATTGACACTTCTGCTTGGGAGTGCTTGCACATGGTACCACTCACAGCACCAGCCATGGTGAGGGAAATGAGGGAATTGCTCAGATGCATGAAATTACTAGTATAGGGTAATAGCACTGAATACTGGAGCAATTTTCCACAGGCAGTGGTGACTTTAGCTGATATCTCACTCTTGAGGGCAACAAAGGCAAAGACAACACAGCTGCTGCTGGTGACCTGAAGCTGTTTGGCCCGTATGCTGCTAGCTTGTGTACTGCAATGGTGTCTGCTGAAGTTATCACTGATTGGCATGGGAAAGTGTCCTACCGCAGAGGGAGAAATAAGGGTCCCATCTCTAGAAAATTTCAGGAGAGGACTGCAGAGTACCTCAATGAAAGTTGCATCAAGATCTCTCAGAAGGATTCAAGGGACAGCCCTATGTCCATAACCGATCTGCTCCAAATTACCCTCCTGCCTAAGTCTACAGGAGAATGAAAAGTAGATAACAACATACCTCCCCTTGTTGCACAGCTGCTTCTTCTAGTAAGAGTAAATTAATGAAAAGTTGATAGCTGGGTCCAATTAAATTGGAGGCACCATCAGTACATCATTGTAAGGGGAAATACAATTACACACTTGCCCCAGGTTCCTTCCTCTGCTTTGGGCTCGCCCATGCATGACGGCTGTGATTGACTTGACTGTGATGGAGTCTCAAACAGGTCTTGGCTCATGGCATAGCTGGACTAGGGCCAGCCCACAACATTTTGGCACTTGAGGCAGGGAACTCAAATGACGCTCCCAAGCCCCCTCACTTGGGCCAAAACTTTGAAAGGTCTCAATTTTGCCGTCTTCCTGTTCTACTCCTCTCATGGTTCTGCTCTGCTACCTATCCCAATAAAGGAGAACTAACAACTTAAAATGCCTTGTTAAAAATCTTTAAGTAACACTTAACTTTCAAACACCTGAACAGCAAATGTAACTTTTCTTGTCTGCATAGTAAACACTGGCATTTTTATCTGTTTGAATAATAAAAGTGGTGCTTTCCCTGCCTTCTTGGTTGCAAAGATTTGAACTGCTTCCTGGAGGTCCACAGTCTGGGCCAGCTCATGCTCTATTGAGATGGTTGCAAGGCCGACCAGTCTCTCCTGTGTCATTGTGGAGTGTTGCTGTGTTTTTATTGACTTCAGCTTAGAGAAGCTGCGTTCTCCACTGGCAACTGTTACTGGAAGTGTTAGAAGTATGCGCAGAGCAACAAAAGCATTTGGAAAGAGGGTTGTCATCTTATTTGTGCACATATATTTCAGAATAACCTTTGGAGTTGATCCTGTTGAAATGTATCTTGAAAGAGTTTTCAGTTCATCACTCGCATCAATATTGTGCATGTCATCATGTGTCAACACTGTCTCTAGTGCCCTGAATTGCTGGTGTAGGTCTTCTTCATGTATAGTGAGGAGTTTCGAAATATCATACAACTTCCCAAATACGCTGCTGTGTTCCTTGAGCTGCATGAAACGTTCTTCAACTGACTGTATTGCACAATCTAGCACCTGGTTAAAGAATTCAAATTTGAATTGTTGTTTGGGTCTCTTATGGATTATCCTGTGCCTGGTAATCAAAATGCCTTCTTCTTCGGTGACTCTTATATTCTTGAATGAGTGGGAAAATAGCTTCAGTGTGAAGTTCCTCTGCCAACTTCTGTGCACTCTTCAGAACGTTTTGAAATCCCTCATCTGACCGGTAAGACTGTAGGTATGACTTTGCTTTGTTCAGTTGTTCCATTGCTCCAAATATATCAAGGTCAACACCTTGGAGTCTCTTGCCTACAACATATATTTCAAATAGTATGTCATGCCACAATACTAAGCCACACAGAAATTTGAAGTTATGTATGTTTCTGGTGATTCCATTTCCCTCTGCCACTGTTCTCCCACGAACAGTTCTTGTCATAGCATTATCCTCCATAATGGCAACTATGGCATCATCCATCTTCCCAATTTGGTGTTTGATAGGCTTTATCACCTCCACTCAGCTTTATCATCGTGTGGCACTTGGTGGTTTCAGTGTCAGAGAGGATGTTCCCAGATGTTGCTTCAAAATGTGCCATCGATGAGTTGATGCAGAGAAAAATACATAGATGGTTCTTCTTCGAGTGATTGCTCACATCCATTCCAGTTAGGTGTGCGCGCCGCGCGTGCACGTTCGTCGGAAACTTTTTACCCTAGCAACTCCAGTGGGCCGGCAGGTCGCCCCCTGGAGTGGCGCCGCCATGGCGCCCAATATATATCCCTGCCGGCCCACCCGCTCCTCAGTTCCTTCTTACCGCCGTGTCGGTCGTTGGAACTGTGGAGCGCGGCATAGCTGTCCTCCACGTCCCTAGCTCTCCTTGTTTTTCTATCGTTATCTCTATTGTAGTGTTAATTAGACTGTTAAGTAGATAGTAGTAGTTAAGTGTTAAGTAGTTGTAAATAGTTTTTCGCCGGGGGCTTAGCCCTTCCCGGCACCCGGCACCGGGCTCATGCCTGGTTCGCCGGGCTTCAAGCAGTGTGCGGCCTGCAAGAAGCCTATGCCCACGAGCGACCCCCACGACGCGTGCCTGAAGTGCCTGGGGGAATCGCATAGATCCGATAAGTGCCGCATCTGCAAGGCTTTTAAGCCAAGGACTAAGAAGGAGAGGGATCAAAGGCTCCGGACTCTCCTCATGGAGGCGGCACTTGACCCGGCGGCTTCGCAGGCCGTGATGTCGGCGCCGGCACCGGATCGCACCGGCACCGAGAAGACTCCCCGGCACCGACCTTCTCCGGCACCGGGGACAGAGCCTAGGCCGTCGAAGTCCATTACTCCGGCCAGGCACACCCGAGTGGAGCGCCCGGCCTCAGCATCGGCCGCGGCGCCGCCGGCACCGTCGACTCCGGGCCCGGCGGGTCCGTCGAGTCCGGTGCCGCCAAGCTCCCCCATGACATCTGGGGTCGAGATAGTGGTGCCATCTACACCAGAGACCTTCGCCTCGGCACGGGACCTCATAGCCATGACCGAGCCCACTCAGCTACCACCCCCGGTACCTCCGGTGCGGGTTGTGTCCAGAGGCAAGCCTATGATGTCGGCACCGTCCCGGGACTCTCGCTCTCGCTCCAGGTCCCGACGTCAGGGTCGCTCCAGATCCCACCGCCGCTCGCAGTCCCGGCACCGCTCCCCTCAGCGGTACCGGTCGCACTCGCGGCGCCGGTCGACACCGAGACGATCGCGGTCAGACTCCAGCCGTCGTTACCGGCACCGCGAGTCCAGGAGCCGATCCAGACGTTCGCTGCACCGGTCGACCTCCCGGCACCGAGCTGGTGGCAGGTCCCGGTCCCGGTCGACCTCCCGGTACCGAACCGGTGGCAGGTCCCGATCCCGGCACCGAAGCGGCGCCCGGTACCGATCCAGATCCCGGCACCGTGGCAGAACTCGGTCCCGCTCCCGGCACCGTTACGACTCCCGGCACCGGTCCCCGGCACCGAGACGATCGCCCGTGCCGGCCCGCGCGGACCCTTACCATCCAGGGTCCGCCCCGCCATGGCCCTCGAGGCAGCCGTCCGTGTCTTCGCTGGCGGACAGTGGGTACGCGCTCGGCACCGACCGGCAGGCGGCGCTGTTCAGCGAGCCTCCACAGCAGGACGCAGCCCCACAGCAATGGGGTTTCTGGACACCCTGGGCGTATCATCAGGCCCAGGGCCCCCAACAGCTCCCTGCTAGGCCGGCGACTGCAGAGCGCAGGGCACCTGAGGCCTCGTTGTCTCGCCCCCCTCCCTCCCCGGATGGGGAGGAAGGATCCAAGCAACAGGACTCCACTTTGGCTCCTGAGGCAGAGGCGAGGGCCGAGGGAGACCCCCCTTTAGACACCCTCTTGCCGGGGGTCTCCTCATCTTCTTCCCCTGATGAAGCGGTGGCTGGGACCTCCTCCAACAGCCCCCCCCCGCTGGACCTCAGGGCGCACCAGGACCTCCTCCGGCGAGTAGCCCAAAACCTGAGTCTACAAGCCGAGGAGGTCTCGGAGGTAGAGGACCCTATTGTCACCATCCTCTCGGCAGACGCTCCCACCAGGGTCGCCCTGCCGTTCATACGGACCATCCAGGCCAATGCCAACACCATCTGGCAGTCTCCGGCCTCCATTCCTCCCACTGCGAAGGGCGTCGAGAGGAAGTACATGGCTCCTTCTAAGGGCTACGAGTACCTCCACGTACACCCGACTCCGTGTTCCCTGGTGGTCCAATCCGTCAATGATAAGGAGCGTCATGGTCAGGAGGCTCCAGCCCCCAAATCCAGGGAGGCTAGGCGGATGGATCTCCTCGGCCGTAAGGTGTACTCGGCGGGGGCGCTGCAACTCAGGGTCTCCAACCAACAGGCCCTGTTAAGTAGATACGCCTTTAACTCCTGGGTGGCAGCAGACAAATTCAAGGAGCTGTTGCCACAAGACGCTCGTCAGGAGTTTGCGGCCATCCTAGAGGAAGGCAAGAAGGTCGCACGCACGTCCTTGCAAGCCTCTCTGGACGCTGCGGATTCGGCTGCCCGTACCCTCGCGTCGGGTGTAACGATGCGTCGCCTCTCCTGGCTGCAGGTTTCCGGCCTTCCGCCGGAGCTCCAGCACACAATACAGGACCTTCCTTTTGAAGGCCAAGGGCTGTTCTCGGATAAGACAGACCCTAGACTCAAGAGTCTAAAAGACAACCGAGTCATCATGAGGTCACTGGGGATGCACACTCCAGTGACGCAGCGCAGACCCTTCCGGCCGCAGCAACAACAACAACAGCGCAGGCCGTATCTCCAGTTCCGCCAGCGGCAGGACCTTAACAGGCGCCACGGCAGGAACGGAAGGCGCAGGCACTCGGGGAACCAAGGGGGCCAAAACCAAGGCTCCTCTAAGCCCCCGCCTGGTCCCAAGCCTTCATTTTGAAGGTGCGCCCGAGGGCGCAGTAACGGTTTCCCCATTGGATCCTTTCCCCCCGGTTTCCAACCGCCTTTCTTTTTTCCTCCCGGCGTGGTCCCTAATAACATCAGACCGCTGGGTCTTACGCACGGTGCAGTCGGGATACCGCCTGCAGTTTGTTTCATTTCCTCCTCCCCGCCCCCCTTCCTCGTCCCTCTTCAGGGACCCCTCTCACGAGCAATTCCTTCGGCAGGAGGTGCAGACGCTCCTCGGCAAAGGAGCTATAGAGGCGGTGCCGGAGAACGAGAAAGGCAAGGGGTTTTATTCCCGCTACTTTCTGATCCCCAAGGCCAAGGGAGGCCTCAGGCCCATCCTCGACCTGCGAGAGCTCAACAAGTACCTGGTGAAGTTGAAGTTCCGCATGGTTTCCTTGGGGACCATTATCCCATCCCTGGATCCGGGAGACTGGTACGCCGCCCTCGACATGCAGGACGCGTATTTCCACATTGCTATCTGGCCACCCCACAGACGTTTCCTTCGCTTCGTTGTGGGGTCTCTGCATTACCAATTTGCAGTCCTCCCATTTGGCTTGTCCACGGCCCCGAGAGTGTTTACGAAATGCATGGCAGTTGTTGTGGCGCAGCTTCGGCGCAGTCGTATCCACGTGTTCCCGTATCTGGACGATTGGTTGATTCGGGGCACGTCGGAACAACAAGTCTGCAGCCATGTCCGTGTGATCACCGACATGTTCGCCACTCTGGGCCTCTTGGTGAACACAGACAAGTCCACCCTGGCCCCCACACAAAGGGTGGAATTCATCGGGGCCGTCCTGGACGCCACTGTGGGCAGGGCCTTGCTGCCATTGCAGCGGTTCCAGGCCTTGTCGGCAATCGTGCAACGACTACAGACAGCCCCCCTGACGTCAGTGAGGACGTGTCTAACCCTGTTAGGCCACATGGCGGCCTGTACTTTCGTGACCAATTACGCTCGGCTCCGCATGAGGCCACTCCAGTTGTGGCTCATCAGTCATTACAGGCCGACAAGACAGCCACTAGATATGTTAATCACGATCCCCCAGAGGGTCTTAGATTCTCTCGGCTGGTGGCTGGACCAGTCAGTGTTGTGTGCGGGTCTCCCCTTCCACCCATCTCAGCCCTCGGTGTCCCTAACAACAGATGCCTCAGATCTCGGCTGGGGGGCCCACGCAGGGACCCTGAGGACGCAGGGCCTGTGGTCCCAGGAGGAGGTGGGGCTACACATCAACATGCGGGAGTTGAGAGCGGTCCGTCTTGCTTGTCAAACGTTCTGTCATCAGCTCCAGGGTCGTTGTGTCGCGGTGTTCACCGACAACACGACGACCATGTATTATATCAACAAGCAGGGCGGCACCAGATCCTCCTCCCTGTGCCACGAGGCGATACGACTCTGGGACTTTTGTGTAGCCCACTCCATTCACCTCATGGCTTCCTTCCTCCCCGGAGTACGGAACACGCTGGCGGATCGATTGAGCAGATCCTTCCTGTCACACGAGTGGTCCCTTCGCCCGGACGTCGCCCTCTCCATCTTCCGGAGGTGGGGTTATCCCCGGGTGGACCTCTTCGCGGCCAAGGGGAACAGGAAGTGCCAAGCGTTCTGCTCCTTTCAGGGCAGGGAACCCGGGTCGATAGCGGATGCCTTCCTCATCCAGTGGTCGACCCACCTGTACTATGCATTTCCCCCATTCCCGTTGGTCCACAGGGTCCTTCTGAAGGTGCGCAGGGACAGGGCTCACGTGATCATGGTAGCCCCGGCGTGGCCCAGACAGCACTGGTACCCCATGCTGCTGGACCTGACCATAGCCGACCCAGTTCCCCTGCCCCTTCATCCGGACCTGATTACCCAGGAGCACGGGACCCTCTGTCACCCGGACCTGCAGTCGCTGCACCTAGCGGCGTGGCTCCTGCGTGGCTGACTGGCTCTGAGCTGCGCTGTTCCACGCCGGTGAGGGAAGTGCTCTTGGGCAGCAGGAAGCCGTCCACAAGAGCGACATATTTGGCCAAATGGAAGCGATTCTCCTATTGGTGCGTGGAGAGAAATCTCCGCCCTATGGAAGTTTCAGTAGCCAACATCTTAGACTACATTTGGTCCCTCAAAGGGCAAGGTCTGGCCATATCGTCGTTACGAGTCCACCTAGCGGCTATCTCCACCTTTCACCCGGGTGCGGATGGTCACTCTGTTTTTTCCCACCCGACGGTGTCTAGATTCCTTAAGGGGCTGGAACGTTTATACCCTAACGTCCGTCCCCCTGCTCCAACCTGGGATCTTAACCTGGTGTTGTCCCGACTCATGGGGCCCCCCTTTGAGCCGTTAGCTACTTGCTCCCTGCTTTACCTCTCTTGGAAGACGGCCTTTCTAGTAGCTATCACCTCAGCTAGACGGGTGTCGGAACTCCGGGCTCTTGTGGTAGACCCCCCATACACGGTCTTCCACAAGGACAAGGTGCAGCTGAGACCACACCCTGCTTTTCTCCCCAAGGTGGTCTCAGCTTTCCACGTCAACCAAGAGATATTTCTCCCGGTTTTTTTTCCCGAAACCTCACTCCTCAGGCAGGGAGCAGCAGCTCCACTCGCTTGATGTCCGTAGGGCTCTCGCGTTTTACGTGGAGAGGACCAAGCCCTTCCGCAAATCCCCCCAGCTTTTTGTAGCAGTAGCGGACCGCATGAAAGGGCTTCCTATCTCCTCCCAGAGGCTATCCTCTTGGGTAACGTCCTGCATCAGGACCTGCTATGACTTGGCCCACGTCCCTACGGGCCGTGTGACTGCGCATTCTACCAGGGCGCAGGCGTCGTCGCTGGCTTTCCTCGCCCGTGTGCCCATCCAGGAGATCTGTCGGGCAGCGACCTGGTCATCGGTCCACACCTTTGCTTCCCACTACGCCCTGGTCCAGCAGTCTAGAGAGGATGCGGCCTTCGGATCTGCTGTGCTCCATGCCGCGACTTCTCACTCCGACCCCACCGCCTAGGTATGGCTTGGGATTCACCTAACTGGAATGGATGTGAGCAATCACTCGAAGAAGAAAAGACGGTTACTCACCTTTGTAACTGTTGTTCTTCGAGATGTGTTGCTCACATCCATTCCACACCCGCCCTCCTTCCCCACTGTCGGAGTCGCCGGCAAGAAGGAACTGAGGAGCGGGTGGGCCGGCAGGGATATATATTGGGCGCCATGGCGGCGCCACTCCAGGGGGCGACCTGCCGGCCCACTGGAGTTGCTAGGGTAAAAAGTTTCCGACGAACGTGCACGCGCGGCGCGCACACCTAACTGGAATGGATGTGAGCAACACATCTCGAAGAACAACAGTTACAAAGGTGAGTAACCGTCTTTTCGAATTACATTACAAAATTCAGCAGCTTCACTAGAAGCTGATGCTGCATCACTGACCACCAAGTTTAATGAATGAGAACTGCATGGGACAAAAAAAGCTTGAGGGTTTAACTCTTGGATCCGTGTCAGCACTCCTCTGTTCTTTCCTCTCATGTTGGCACCATTATTGTATCCCTGATCTCTCATTTCAGCTATCGCAATTCCCATATATTCCAGCTTTTTAAGAAGCACATTTGTCATACTAGCTCCTGTTGAATCATCAATGTCAATACATTCCTGAAAATGCTCTCTAACAGTGACCATTGCAGGGACATTTTCACTAGGTTCTGTTGTTACAAAACGCACCATTAAAGTCATTTGTTCCATATGGCTGATGTCAGGTGTGCAGTCCAGGTTAACAGAGTAATATCTTGCTGTCTTCAGATCTGCCACAATCTTCTGTTTGACTTTTGTTGCCAGTAACTGTATGATCTCATTTTGAATTGTTTTTGGTGTGTGTACGTTTCTTGGGTGGTGACTCTTCTTAGATGCTCCTGGAGTACAGCATCAAACTAAGCCATCAACTCCACAGTTTTAAGGAAGTTTCCATTGTTTGGCATATACAGCTGGTCTGAAGTGCCACGCAGTGCTAGGTTTTGGGTAGCAAGCATTCTCGCAATGGAAAAGAGCCTTTTCAGAATATTTTGCCAGTAAAGAGACTCTGATGCAATCTTCTCCTGATGCTGATCATCCATGGTGGCCTTTAACCTTAGTCTCATCTCAAGCTCTTTCCACCTATGGAATGCTCTCCGGTGATTTGCTGCCTTATCATGGCGTGCCAGCTTTCTAACCAGATTTTTCCAGTCCTTTGTTCTTGTAGAACCTAATGTGGCTGGAACATTAGATTGAAAGAGTTTACAACAAAAATAGTATTCAGCATTCTGGGTTTTTGAGTACATAAGCCTCTTCACTTTGTCACCATTGGGGATTTCACGCCAGTAATGTGTTGAATGGAAACTTCTATTTTCATTGTCTTTGGGGAACATGAAATTTTTCACTTGCTGTGGCCCACGCAGTACAAGGAAGTCCTTCGGGCTACTGCTCAGATGGGTCCACAGTCCTGGATCATCTAGACTTAAGGAACTAAACTCAACAGCAGCTGTTTCTTGCATCTCCACCACATTCTTCTCTGATCTACACTTTCCTTCAGGAATGTGCATGGTTACATCCATTTGAGATGGAGATATGGATGCTGCAGTAGCTGCCAGGTCACCTGCACTCTGACTAACTGGAAGATCAGGCATCTCCTCACCACTCACTTACTCACTGGGACCGGAAAGGCTCACTGTGAACATTTGTGTCTATGTATCTCAGGAGAGCTCCTTCTTGTTTAGATAGAAAAGCTTCCTTTACTTTCTTTCATTTTCTCAATGCTGCCCCAGAGGGGCATTTTCTTCTTTCACTCATGACTTCTGTTCTGTGCCAGCTACAGTGGCTCTCAACACTCAACTGAAGGGGACAAATAAGCAGGCTGGTAGCAGGCCTGAGTGAGGGAAGATATCAGCATCTTAAGGGCCTAACTGGCTCCTACTACTTCAGTTGACTGCCTGTTCTCTGCAAGTGGGTTCAGGTAAGCAGCAGGAAACAGGAAGCTCCCTGAGAAGCTGGTGTTAATCAGTCCAGGCTCCTGGGGGTGCTAGAGAGGTACATAAGAGGCTCCTCCTCCTCTCTCTGCCTTCAGCTACTGCTGCTTTCTGTTATTCCCTCTCACCTTTCCTCCTGCCTGCCTATTATGTCTCTTGTGCCCTCCTTCCTCCAGCACAGCACTCCACCATCTCTGTGCACCTAGAACAGAGAGAATACATATGCACCAGCATTAGACACAATGTTCTACACTCTGGGTCCTAGGGGCGCCCCCCCCCCGAGTTTGGCACCTGAGGCGGTTGCCTCAGTTCACCTCATGGTAAGGCCAGCCCTGAGCTGGACCCCTGGTTGCATGTCCCCCACCCTCCTCTTCTTCCTCCTCCTTCCTGTTCACGCCACTGGGCTGTGACTCAGCCTTCTTGGAGGTATCTATGATAGTGTGGGGGTGGTAGTAGGATCTCTGCTAAATATGGTGTGCAGTTAATTGTAAAAACAACAGGTTTGCAGCTCAGCACAGGATTAGCTTTTGGCCTCCCTGGTCTTCTGGTATGCCCGACACAGTTCCTTCACTTTTACGAGGCACTGGTGCTGACCCTGTTGTACCCCTTCTCATACATCCCCCATGCAATCTGCTCATGGATGTCCATCTTCTGATGGCTGGTCCGTAGCTATGGCTGTACAGTGTGTTCTTCCCATAGGCCCAGGAGATCCAATAGCTACAGTCTACTGCAAGTGTCCGGAGTGCATGGTCGGCTGGGCAGTTGCACACAACAATGGAGAGCTTCTAGGTGTGCTCACCAAGCTTGGCACTCAGGAAAAGTTATTTCAAAAATTCACAGGGCTTTAAATGAGATAGAGGACCTCCGTGACAGCCAGTCAGTGGAGTTCACAATTGTGACGTGAGAGGTCAGGCTTGGTCATTGTGGAACAGCTACTGGAGGATTGTTAGGGTCAACATATGTAATGCAGTGTCTACACTTGCACTTCGTCAATCTCAGTAATTAACCATAGCTCAAGAGCACTCTGGGAGGTAGTGTTACTGTGTAACTGGAAGGAGGTGCTTATGTCGATGAGAGACAAATTTAAGTGTAGACACATGCTCAATTAGGCTGATGCCTATGTGGCTTATATTAACCTAACTGTAGCATAGACCAGGTCAAGTAAACATTTCCATTCACAGTGCTCTTTGAGCCCACAAACAATCTCCCACGCTAATTCTGCCACCATACCTGTTTTATCCTACATATGACATTCCTAGTCTGCATAAGTAAACTGTAACTTAAATTCATGCACTAAGAATTCATCAGAGCCTTTGTTCTATTTTTGCAGCTTGCAATCATTATTTCATCATGGAGAAGCGGATTCGTTTTATCTGGTAGTTCTCTATATTGGGGCATCTTTTCTGTATTCTTCTTATTCTAGTTAAAAACAAGGATTATTCATCTCTAAATTTAAAACATTTAGATATGTTCGCACTTGCAGCATCCAAAACCAGACGGTCATTCACTTAACTCTTCTAAGCAAGCATTATTGGAAAATGAATGTCTTCCCTTCTTCGAACAGACAGAATCCTGTTGTTCTGATCAACCCCTCGCATCCTATTTTTAATCTCACAACATAAGAAAAATGACTACATTTATTTCTTCTATTTGTTACTACCTCCACATTTATAACAAAGTCCAGTAAACTCTTAGGTAAAAAAATGAGACCAATTTGAATGAATGCAATGTTACCCCTTTTTGACCCGAGTAGTTAGCCAAATCTGGCATGTTGTGGGTTGTTTCAGTTAGGAAGAGAAATTGGTGATGAAGTCAGCAGTTTCTTTGTTGCAATCCTATTTATTTACAAAGAATGTACATAAAACCCTGCGACCCTCAACACAGCAGCACTCAAACAACGAGACAGTGTCTTTGCTCACAGTTCAAAGTCCCTGTCCCATCAGCACTTAGCCCCAAAGCTGTCTCTCTCTCTCTGTCTCTTTCTTACCTTTTCTCGGGGACACATTCTTACTGCTTGTTTTGCCTTATCCTTGGCTTTGCAACCCCTGTTTCTCTGGTATTTTCTCCTGCTTTGCTCTCTGCTTCTCTGGCTTTCTGCATCTTTTTCACAGACATGCAAACCTTCACAAAACAATACCCTGCAACATCCCTCTGCCTGTATGTGTCTTGCATGTGTCTTTATTTTGGACAGTGACATGTGCCTGTATTTGGGATGGAGTCTGCTATTATTTCAGTTATCTGGTTCTATAAAGAAACTTACCTGCTTCTTAAATGGAAGGAGGCAGTTGCACCCAAACCATAACAATAATATGTATCAATAATAATGCTTATATTCACAATTAGTAGAACTCTGTGAAATATTCATGACAACATTTGTTACTGGGGTTTGCTGTCAAACTTCAGCCCACGTTTAATGAAACATTCAGTGGGGCTTAGGAATTGCTGAAGCTAATTTGCACTCGGTTTTTGAGCAAATGCTGCAAAGCCTATTTCTTTACTTGGGCTTTTTCTGCAGGATGAGAGCTGAGTAAGGAGGGTTCTTGTGGATTGGGGAAGTTTTGAGGTATTTTTGCTACATTAGGGTCATACACTTTCCTGATGTATGTTTTAAAATATATTTTATTGTGCACAGTATAAACTCTGAGGAGACATGAAACTGGGAAAATTCTACTGACATTGGGTCTGATTCTCTGCTGTGGTTTGGACACTTTGCATATGGGGATTCTAAAGTGGCATGGTGGCTCCTCCATCTCCACTTATAGTCAGAATAGAAAGCATGGCTGGAGAAAAGGGGGCATGGTCAGAAGGGCCCTACGCTCCATTGTTCCCTGGCTGCCAATATGCCCCGTGGGGCCATTGACAGCTAGCTCAACTTAGAGCAGGTTGCTCCAAGTTATGCTATGGACTGTCCTGTCACTCAGATGGCCGAGAATCAGGGAGCACAGAGGCAAGCTTTGCAATTCCCTCCCAAACTGGGCTGTGTGATCCTGAGCCATAGCCAAGGATTGGGACTGTTGACTTTAATGCAACTACTTGTGTAAATAAAATGAAGAACTAACTCTAATTTTGCAATGTTGTATGGTTTCAACTTGAAAGCAGGTGAAATTCCGTGTTTCAGCCGAGTTTCATGTTCGGGTCATTTGACCCTGCTACTCAAAGTTCAGTTTGGTGGGAGAGTGAATTGAAACTCAAGACAATGTCATGAAAAATAAAACTGCCAATCTTTGCACAACTCTGCTAGTGAATGAAGGCCAGATTTTGCCTTTCTAACGCATGCTGAAAAGTACTGTACTTCACAAGTAGCTCACAGTTGTTCACTCTTACAATTCAGTGTGAGTCTTGATAGATAGTATTTTTTTTAAAGCCCCAGCTCCTGGAGTCAGATAACTACATGACAATGTCAGTTTCATATTTTATAAAAGTAGGTTTCTGGTCCTTACAGTTGTGGGGAAAAGCTTGAGAATGTGAACACTAAAGGCTCCAAGACCAGATGGCAAATAAAAAGACCAAACATTTGTTATAGTTTAAAATCTCATGATTTTAAAGCCAATCTCATGATATTTTTTCAGGCCTGACTCGTGATATTCACTGAACACTTGGGATAGGCAATACAGAAATCAGTGGAAGTATTTGCAGATGAAGGTACTACTCGGAGTGCAAAGGGGGTGACAGAATCTGCCCCGGAACAATTAGTAGAATTGCTTTATAAAAAGTAAAGTGTCATTTGGGGTGGGTTATTTTAACATGCTGTACAGAGGCAGATTTGTTTTTTAGAATTCTAAACTGGGGATACCATAGCAACTTTATACAATGAAACCAGTTAGGGCCAGATTGTGCCTGAAGGTCACTAGTCTGCATTGGTGGTGGGATGGAGCTGCACTACCCCAGGGGGCTCTGGGAGGCTCTCAAAGCTCGCAGGCCTAGAGCAGAACTTCACATTCTGCGCCAGGCTGTCGGCACATGCACACACAAAGTACTCATATGCCTGTGGATGGGACAGGTGTAATCTAGACCTTGGGGTTAAATTCTGCCCTGGATGCCTGCATGCAGGTTACACAGGGCCTGATCCAGCTCCAATGGAAATCAAATTTGCTGTTTACTTCAGTGGGAGCTGGATCAGGCCTTGCACCATAAATGAGAACCCCATACACTTCCAATGAAGAGAAGAAGTTGACTCACAGTTCGGAAGGGCATTTTTCTATAAGCCTGAACATATTTGGTTTGGCAGCTTTTTGGTGTGTGTAGATTCAGCTACCTCTCCCACAACCACACTCATATTTTTGTGGGTTTCAGAACTTTTCTTCAGCCCAGATAAGTGAAATGTGCTTCATAAGGGCCGGTTACTACCCATAGCTAGAAAAGAGTTACATTACCACAACCATGGCCTAGATCAAGATGTACATGTGAGACCAGAACACCATCAGGGTGGAAGGAGCAGCAAGTCTAGAACATGGGTGGCAACTACCTCCACACCACCACCTAACAGCTCTGCCAACAGAAACACTCAGCAAGTCATGAGCGTCAGGGGTCCACACACACCACAGGATGTGCTGTGCCTGATTGACAGGACATTTCTAATTCCTAATTGGTCTAGACATAGTACTCAAACCTGGGGAGGAAACAGACAGTTTGTCTGCACAACTAGGTGGACACCAGCTCGCTGCTACTATAGACCCTGCTTCCTTGTATTTCTCCTGGTTCTTGACCTTGGCTGTACCTGGTGGCTCTGATACCCAGTTTCTGAGTGGGCCTTGTTTTCTGCTTCTGAATTCTGGCTCCTGACTCCAGATAAACAAATGTCTCCATTTCCTGACATCTGGCTTTGGCACTAGCTACTAGAGCTGCTGCCCGCGACCGGCCCCGACACAGTTCCTATTGTACAGTTTCCTTGGAATTCTTCCTTGAGAGGTGTGGAATTTGCTTCTCCCCATGGATAAACATGAGGACTGTCCTCCAAACCCTGCAGATCTCCTGGCAGCCATGTAGTTCTTGGGGAATCTGGCGAGGTCATGTCCATCCAAGTGGGAACCCTGGGTCTTCACACACAGGCTGTTTGGTCCCCTGCTGCTTATTCCAGCTCCCTGTTAGCCATCGGTCAGGGAACTATCCATCACACAGGGATACGCTCATGTCATAATGAATATAACCTTAGACATTTTGAAGTCATTGACACAAATGAAGACGACATGTTCTACAGCCCTGTTAACTCTCCTCTGTGGTGATTAAGGGCAGGCCTACATTACCACTTAAGTCGATCTAACTTAAGTTTCTCAGAGCTGTAAAAAGGACACCCCCCTGAATGATGCAAGTCACAGTGCCCTAAGTGCTGTCCACACTGGTGCTATGTAGGCAGGAGACGTAGCCGATGTAGTGCTTCTAGTGCAGACCTGCCCTATGTGGTGCACTAGTGTAGTCTGACTGAGACTCTACAGCCTCTATATCTTGAGTGGATTGGATGAAGGTGAATAAGTGGAAGTTGAAGCCCCTGACTGACAAGAAGGCGCATAGAGAAGTTAGGATTTCCAGTGTGTCTGGGGAGGGCCGAGGGGAAAGATTGAGTTTCCTGCCTCACAGAAGAATAGTAGATGGAGGAAAAGGATGTTTCTGGCTGTACACAGAGGATAAGATGTAAGACGTTGTGGTCTCTTGCCTATAGCAGGTAATTGGGATTGGGAGAATCAAGCTTCTGCGCTGTATGTTATTTTTTGTATGTGTATGACAGTAGCACCTAGATGCTAGGTGCTGTACATATACCTAGGTAGAGAAAATCCCTGCCCCAAAGATCTTGAGGTCTTAGTTTAAGACAAGACTTAACAGGTGGGCGAATTAAATGAAGTGTGTGTGTTAGGGGTGGGGGAGGAAGAGGGAGAGACAGTAATGTGAGACTTGTTTTTTGTAAAGTAAATGTTTTTGATTAAAAACAACTGAGACCAGGTCATCTTGCTCTGTGAGGAGGGACATATTGCATATAGATTTCCACTATATATTGTGATTGCATCTACTTAGATGGGCAAATCAAATGTGTTAGTCTCTGTTTTAACCATTCAACAGCTGAGAAAAGAGCATTGTGGAGGCCCATGAGGGAATCAGGCAGCCCTTGCCAATCGGTGTAGCCTGCAAGTATGTGGCCTACATCTTCTAACTGGCCACAGCAGTAAATGAGGTAATCACAGAGGCCCCACTTATAGTCATTAGTAGCACATCTGATCATTCCATGTCTGAAGCAATTGAACTTTAGCCAAGATGGTGTGGAAAGTTAAAACAAGGTGGCTGGACTGTTGGATCTGCCATGAGACAGGGATTGGCTATGTTTGAGGTTTGTTCTTGCCACCTTGTACACCACCTGGAGGTGACATCGAGCTTCCTTAGGGTAATTGTCCAAACAAGTTGCCTTGAGCTAAGACAGCGACCCTATGGATTAACATATCTTTAAACAGGGGTAGATGGTGCCTGTTTTGCACCTGGAGGTGCAGATTCTGCAAGGTGACTTGTCGTCTGATGTCAGAGAAGTCATGTTGGCACTCAGGCCATGTTGTCTCATGGTATTCTATGCATGGCTTCATTCAGCTGAGTGTCTGCTAATCCTGTGTGAGCACAGCTGGGTCATACCAGGGAGCAATACTCTTCTACCACCAGGTCAGTGTTTCTCAGTGTCAGCACATTGGCTACCCAGGGAGAACAAGCTAGTTTGCTGATCAGGTTATTTCTTGTCTTTATTTCCAGCGAGGTCTTGCTAAAGTGTTCCTTTGAAAGTCAAGGTACGATTCTGTGTATCACCTACATACAGAAGCTTTGAGTTGTGATCCAGCCTGTGTCTATTGAGGAAGAAGATGAGCTATTTCTTGGCCTTTATGTGGTATTAGATGCAAGCAGCTGGAAACTGTCTTTTTGGTGTTAGGTTTAAGTCTCCATCTTTTGCAATAGTGGGACATATCTTTCATATCAGCATTCAGGACTTCTTCAAGCAACTGAAATCCAGGTCCTGCACTGGCAGTCAGATGTCATCTGTGTAGACAAAATGACTGGCAGTAGTGTAGACAAGGCCACTTGTGAGGAGGTTGAAAAGCATCAGTGCTAGAACTGAGCCCTGAGGTAGAACATTGTCATGAGATCTTGTGACAGGGCTCTGAGTCAGGAGCTGATTCAGTAACCTGTCACTCAAATCCCCACCAAAATAGGTTCTAAGTGGAAGACCAATTAACAAATAAAGCCACAGCCAAAGGGCTAATTAGAGGTAGAAGCAACCCCAGCAGCTGGGAGCAGATAAATAGAGAGGAAGGAAGCCCTGTAGAAGGGAGGGTGCAGAGCCTGAAAGAAGGCAGAACTGGTTGCTACTAGTACTGCTCCCATTTTCCCTCCAGAAATAAGAGGGGATCTATATGGGACTTATAGATATGTAAATAATATAGGCAGTGGCCTGACAGAACACTGTAATAAAGCCTGGAGTGAGCATGGTCTGTATCCAAGGTGAGAGAGACCCAGGGAGGACCACCCCATGACAGACCTCCAGGAGTGGGTTTTTTTTGTCCAAGTGAGACTTGGAACTGGCAGCATCTCAAGCAACAGTTCCACAGCCCTGACAATCCACTTCAGTAGCACCAATGACAGTTTGTACAACAGGCCTGTATGCCAGATTGTGTCGTATGCAGCAGAAAGATCTAGGAATAGTGATCTTCTGCCTGGTCTGGAACTCGTTCTCTATGTAGGTGGTAAGGGCCAGCACTTGATTACAGTACCGCTATTTGGTCTGAAACCTGCTTGACCTACATGCTGTATATCATCAAGAGTAGGGGCAATTATAGGAAGGATGAGCCTTTCAAGTAATTTGTACATGCAGCTTAGCAAAGGGATGGGGTGGTAACTTGCTGCAAATCAGTGGTCTCTCTCAGGTTTTGGCAAGGCTATTACTTTTGCTTTGTGCCAGATCTTAGATGTATCATTCTCCTGGATGACTCTAGTTAGAAAGTTGGCAAGCCATTGCCTGCTAGTTTTTTTCCAGGTTCTTCTGGAATTCAGGGGAGATGTTATCAAGCCCACAGGCTTTACCTGTTTTAAGTGTTTTGAATGCCCTTTCTATTTCATCTGTGGTGAAAGGCTGGAAGGCTCCCTGGGTGTCAGTGTGTACTGTTGGTAGTGCCATTATTTCTTCTTCACCCCTCCATCAAACTTTTTGTCCTTATCTGCCTTTGCGACATTTATCAGGTGGGTAGCAATGCTGTTTGGAGAGACAGGGTAATGGTGCTGTGGTGGACACTTTTGAGTAGCCACATTTTCTAACTAGTGCCCAGGCTTTGCAGATGGATCTTGACATATTTAGTTCTTTGGTAGCCTGCTCTCATCTTGCTCTTCTTGAAACTTTCAAGCTGTCTAAAAGGTGTTTGGCCTTGTCTGAATTGCCACTTTTTCATATTGCTCAAGCAGTCCTGCAAACTCCTCATGCAGGCAGGGAATGTAGATCTTATAACAACCTCTTGGAATTGTCTTGATGGCAGCTTTTGTGAACTGCATGTAAGTTTCCTCCATAGAGATGTCGTATGGGATACAAGTGATGTACCAGTTGAGGAATTGTGTAAAGCTGGGTCAGTTTGTTTTCTGATGGTTCCATCAAGGGTTTTATTGGTGCTCACAATCGGTATGGTTATTGCAACTTTGGTAAGGTAGATTTCTACTTTCCAGGTTGAAGGGGGTTGAGTTTTCTGTAAATCATTCTTCCTGTCCCAAGCTCCTCCAGCAGCCTTCCATAGATCCATTGACATGTGTAGAAAGGGAACCATGAGCAAGGCTAAGCATAGGGCCTTGGGGATGCTCCTTTCATCCCATAGGACATCCATAAGTATGGAGTAAGTATGCTACTGATACACACACATTGCCAACTTCCCATCTCACTGAAGTCCCTGCGTCTCCAGTGAATCCCAAGTGATCTGTACAAATCAACCTGGAGGATGCTGCACAGAGGGAGCTTCGCTGAGCTTTCCTCCATGCTGATCCCTTTCCACGGGCTCGTCATTGGAAGGCAGCAATCTGATGCTGAGAAATTAAAAATGCCTGAAACCAGGCACAGAATTTGTCATGAGCAAATGTCATCACAGCAATAGAAACACCTGAAAAAAGCCCAAGTCTTTTTATAATATTTTTTTTTAATGGATTTCTTCTCACAGAGCAAAGGACACTTTGTGCAAACTATTTTCACCAATAAAAACATAGCATGGACTATCAGCATGATTTACGGAAATCCAATTCAGAATAATTGGACTCATTTTTGTTAATATCTGCTGCCTACATAAATGGAGTACTGAATTTTGAAAAGTGGTTTATGACTCATACAAATGGTTTTATTTTTAATTAGGGAGACATTAAATACTGATTCCTTTTTCTGCCAATCTTGCTAATAGAAATCATCACAGTTGGAATTTTACCTTTGAGAAAGAAGGAAAGAGGTCACTTTTTTTTGGGAATACATTTGTAATCATTAGCTGAATTCTCGCAACACTTCATTGTTTTTAATAACTGGCTAATTAGAAAACAAATATAATGAAGGCAAAAACTTGCTATTTATTTCTAAATGTAGTTGGATGCTCCAAATCTATATCTGTTTTAATAATCTTTCGCCATTTCAAGTAATCTGTGGATTTATCTGGTTTTTGTTGCAATCTTTGTGTAAATTTATGATAAAAGATTATCAAAACGTTAGCGTTTGGAAGAGAACTGTATCACTTTGTCTCTCATAAATACTAAATAAACAACTCAACCTGGTGTCAGTGCCAAGATTCATGTCAGCAGTTAGTGCAACTTGTTATTGTAAGATTAGTTCTGACATATTCCTTCCAGCGTAGCAAGCTGTGAAAGCCTATGCAGCGTTGGGAGGAAGACATCTCTCTAGAGAATGCTAGTGGGCAACCAACAGAAAGGCAGAGTGCTTTCTTTAACAGGATTAAAACTCTTTGCTGACTTACTTCCTAATTTAATCATCTTGAAATATAAATCTCACCACCTAGAAAGGAATAAATATATCACCAATCACCCTGTTTTTTCCCTGTACAAGACTTTCAGGCCATTTGTATTGCCCATCTGTAAATTCAGGCTGATGTATTGCTCAGAGGCTAGCTGAGGGATCCTTCTCTAGCCTGACTCTTAGCACTGCTGGGCAGGTCAAGAGCCATTCACAACTAAAATAATTGGCAATGATTTTATGAATCCAAGGACATCATGCAAGAGGCTCACTCCTCAGAGCAATTGCTAATAGGGAGGGAGAAAATGGAGGGAAGGAATTAGAATGACCTTGTTCTGTTCAGCTGGCATGCATCTTGCTGGTTCAGAGGCTCTGCTCCAGGGATGCCTGGGGTAATGGGGGCTTCTGGTAGTAGTGTCAACATCTTAATGTTACTATTTGGGTTGGTTGATACATCATTACTTAATGCTGATATAAAGAGAGCAGAAAAGATGAACTGAAGAGATAAAAGACAAAATCAAATAGAAAAAGAAACACTTTAAAACTAAGCTCAAATTGTTTCAGTATTTAAAATGAAAATTCATTATGAGAGACCATCTTGTGGACATTGCAGATTTGTTGTGTATCTCTTCTAGGATGCTTAAATATTATGTCAACATACAAAATCAGCTGGCATTGTAAGAACACTGTGAAATGCTTCATCTGCTTAGAGCCCATTATCAAAGCATTGTTTAAAGAACAAGTGGCTGCTGTAAAATGCCTTAACAGAAATATATATATGATGGCAGTGTGATATGGACAACACTTAAATGTAACATACAGATTCATAGTATAATCATGTACCATACACCAACTTCTCATGATTTTATCTCAACAGAAAATGTAGATCCAGATTTTCAGAAACGTGTGTGTATTTCCATGTCTAATTTGCACATGCACTTGCCATGGCTAAATGTGCAACTGTGGTAAATTTCCATGTAAGTGACCATTTACGTGTCCAACTGATTGTTTGCCTGGGTGTTTACAATGATTCAGTTCATAATTCCAAGCACAAAATAGGAATGTAAAGATACTGCAGTTCTAAAAATCTAGGCATGCCTGAAAATCTGGGTCTTTTTAAGAATTTGGGCATGCACTACCCTCACCAAGCAGGGCTAAATTTTTGGCATCAAAATTGTTATGTAAAATATATTTAGAAGACACCAGTGGATAGGAAAGCCACCAAGAGTTCTAGTAGTGAAGTTCTAGTTCCAAATATGTTCCCTATTCTCTGCCAAATATTGAATTTCCCCCAAATTGTATTGGACCTTGGTATAGTATTGGCAATATTGAGACCTGGACTACTGACAGTTTTAAAGGCTGATATCTCACATCCTCTCAAGGCTAGAAGAGTCTGGGGTTCCTCTCAGTTATGACATTTCCATCACAAGCAGTATGACATTTACATTACAACCTCAAGCGCTCCCCCACTACCCAAACAAAATCCCTACCTTAAACAAGCGTCAGGTAATCAGAGAAGGAAGATGAGAAGACTCAACGAAGTCCACCATGGACATTGCTGTGACAATCTACTAGCTTGAGAAGGGTCTCAAGTACTAAGGTAATGGGTACCTGTACAAAACCCTAAGACAGAAATGGATAGAGCAAATTATTCTAGCTTTTCTGAAGTCCGTATCGAATAGCTAAGGCAACTTGTCTTTATAGGAAGAAGGCTACTCCAAGGGCCTGGGTAGTAACAAGAACTTTTACAGATATATCAAGCAAAAACACACTAGAGAGAAACTAGGCTCATTAATATGTAAGAAGAGGGAGAAAGATAATGATGACTCAAAAATAGCTGAGATGAAGTCTGATGTTTATAACTTAAGGTATGCTGGAATTATGCACTTGCAAACATTTTGTATGGAACATACAATGAAGGCATGGCGTTTATTTCCAGGTGCATAATTCAAAAACTGCTGAATTGATTTTAAGGGAATGTGAATGACAATTGGAACTGCAACTTAACTGAGAAGCTATAATATAAATATGCTATCATCATACATGTGCACTTAATACATGTTTCTTAAACCAGAATCACAGAAATATTATTCTTCTGTCATTTTATTTACATTGGCTTCAAATTCAAAGGCCTGTTTTGAACACACAGTTGATGCAGTGAGCACGAATACCACAAGGTTTTGTAAATGCTAGTTCTATCACCAATATACTGTCATTTTGGAGGTTCATTCTAGTGGCACATGATAGGCATTCAGGTTGCTGAATATTGCTTATTGAAAGCTGGCAAGATAAATGGGTTTCCACCAGAAAAAAATAATGGATTCTTTCCCAAAAGCAAAGATTATTGCTAGCTCTTCCAGAATGCTAACTGTTAGAGCATTCACTCTCAGAGATACTCTAATGAAGACTGAAGGCTTATATAGGCTTGGCTAGTCCCCATGGTAACAGCCTTTCTACTGGGTTACCATAGGAATTGTAAAAGCCTTTATAAACCTCCATTAGTAAAGCATATACACTCTCCAGGCAGACTGGAATATCTGCTAGAGAATACACTTCAAGTTGTTAAAGCTCAAGATAAATGGGTTTTGTTCTGGAGAGGTAGTCCTATCTGTTTGACTAGTTATGTTATTCTTTACATTAGATTTACATTAGAAATTGGAGTCACATGTGATATAACAAGATGTGAAAAGGCTGAACAGTGTTATGAGTAAGGCAATCCATATATGTGCACCCAACCTGCACAGAACCACAGGCGAAAAATAATTCCATACAACACTTCTGACATCAAAGCACGACAATACATTGCCCATTCACCGTCCTTTGGACTTCACATGGGGGTTAGTCAATCTGAAGTATTGTTGGACAAAAGTTACACAACAGGAAACAGGTTTATTAAAAAATTAGTTGCTTTAACTCTGAAAGTCTTTCAAAAGAGTTTATGTTTTTAAGTTCTAAATTATGTTTCTTTAAATCACTACCCTTGTTACAGAGGTGGTACTTAAAATGTGCCAATTCAATGAGATTAGTAGTTAGTTAACCTCAATATTTGAAGCATTACAAGTATAGGGAAGTACAATGAAGCACAGTGTGTATTGAGGGAACTGTATCTAACTACCTCAGATTTAAACTGCCATCATTGTATATGTTTCATTTTATTCAAAATGGTTTTGAAAATATAGCTACAGACACCTTGACAGGTTAAAAGTCTGAAATAGCACTTCAACCTTATTTCAGCTTCCAAGAGTCAAATAAACCCATTTCCAAATACAGCAGTTTCCTCCCTAAAGAGACAGAAAATTAAGATGACACGCTAAGGAAATGTAGCCAACACTTGCAGGGCTTGTTATGATTTCAGACAAGTGCTCACTATAATGCTTTCAGTTATATGAATGTCAGCAGCATAACATTCTATTTTCCAGTTGGCTAAAGTCCATGATATATTTAGGGCCAAATTTTCTCCTGGTGTAAATTGCTGGAGCTAAACTGAAGTCAATGGTTCTGTATGGTTACATGAGCAGAGAATTTGGCTTTTAGGCTCCAGTTTGGTAAATGTATAAGCAGCCCAACTGAAATCAATGGGATTAGTCACATGCTTAAAATTAGGCATGTGCTACTCCTGGGGGAATTCTGCACCACTGCAGAATGCAGAATTTTGCAGAAGTAAATGTGCATGCAGAATTTTCTTTCCCCCACAGAAATGGGCTAAAGTGCTGCTTATTGCCACTAGGGGCTGCTGGACTGGGCAGAGCCCAGCTCACACATAGAAGACACTGCCTAAGGGGAGGGAGCAGGTGCTAGAGAGTTCCTGGCAGCTGCAGTTCCCTGCACGCCCTGAAGGAAGGAGACAGCAGCACACAGGAACTCCACACAAGCCTGGGACACAGCATCAAGCTGTTTCTCCCTCGGGGTCCCTGGGCTCTGAGGGGTATGGGGTGGGTGTCTGGGCTGGGGAGGCCCTGCAGCTGGGCTCTGGAGGGGAGGAGGTGTGGGTATCTGGACAAGGGGGGACCCTCTGGCTGGGCTCTGGGGGCGAGGGGCTGTGGGTGTCTGGCTCACTGGCTGGGCTCTGGGAGGGCAGAGAAACAAGAACTGGGTTGTCATAGGGTCTTCTTTAACTCTACTCCTTGGGGAATTGTTGTGTGTGTCCATATTGTTACAAACATACTTGCTGACAGGTATTTTGAAATAAATTACCAAAATAATTGAAACTGGTTTGATTATGTAGTTATTTGACAAATACAATTTGCAGAATTTTGCAAAATTTTAAAATATTGTGCACAGAATTGTTATTGTTTTGGCGCAGTATTCCCCCAGGAGTAATGTGCTTAAGTGTCTTATTGGATAGGGACATTTCTGTCTTACTAGGAAATAAAGACAAACCTATTTTTTTAAAAGATAAATGTAAATTGAAAGATGAAGACTGCTGCATATTGTGGAAAGAACACAAAGGCAATACAACAAGACAGACAATAACACATCACATCCTTCTTGCCAATAGAGTTGTTCGAAAAATGCTTTATACTTTCCCCTAAACATTTTTGAACCAAACAAAAATGTCACTTGTAAAATTCCCATTGATTTAAATGGCAACAGAGTTAGGCTTATGCAGAGCATTTTTGAAAAATCTCACCCCAAAGATTTTATCTGATCACTCCAGTTAGTTATCTACAAGGAGGTAATGAAAACCTTGCTTGCCCACTGTGTCCTAAATCCCTAAATCCTTTTCAGAGTCACTGCTTTCCAGGATACAATCCCCCATTCTGTCAATGTGGCCTGTATTCCTTCCCAGATATTTAGAAGTGCAAAGAAACAAAACAAATGACAGACAACCTGCAAAGCAGGACCAAGAATTATTCTATACACCAATAATTTGAAGAGTTGTATTAAAAGAGGCCAAACCTGCTATAGTTCAAATGCTTGAGTGGAGTGCGGCCTCTCTGTCCCAGACTATATATTATTATTGTTGACAGTCTTATATAAATGTAGGACTGAGAGGGGAGAGATCGTCGTTCAGGATGTTAAGCTCTCTCTGGACCCTGTATCAAAGAAAAGGGTTTACTTTAGTTTTCTTTCCTAGTTTTAAAAGTAACTGAAAGTAATAGAAAATGAATGTGAAAAGGATGACAAATAGATTGCACTTGGGGATTCAGCACTCAGACTGATTTAAAGAATGGATACGATGTCCTAGGCCCTGGGGATTCCAACCAAATCCTAGGAGAGATAGGAGATTATCAACCCATCCCAAGAGACTATAATGGCTCCAATTCAGGAAGGTACTTCGGGTGGGATATTCAGCTGCATCTAAGTGACTTAGGACCACATGTCCCATCAACTTTCCATGGGACTGTGTTCTGAAATACAGCAGGTGCTTTAAAAATCCAACCTTTAAAGCATAATTCTAACTTTTAAGCACGAGTAGCCCCATTTACTTCAACCACAATACAGTGGCAATAGGCCGTTCTCCTGGGGCAGACAATGGCAAGTTTTCAACTGTTCTCTCTTCTTCTCTCTGCCAGTTATTGCAGGTTTCCATCAGCTGCTGCTTTAGGCAGGGATTTTCTTCACTTCATCGAAAAATTATGACAAAAAGTAATCACTGATTTCCTTTCCCCTGTTGTGCACCAAGTGGCTCACCTGCACTTCATATTTACTGGGAGGGATTTTTTGTTTTAGACTCTCCCTTCTCCTAATGTCAATGGAAGGGGTTTATTTCTCGTTAATCACCCTAGACATGCAGTTGACACCTCAATCCATTAAGACCTCTGGGCCCTGCTCATGCATGGGTGCCCCAGGAGGGGATGACACAAGTAACTTCTCCTTTACAACTCCACACAGTGAACAAGCACAATGGCAGTACTTGTGCCTTCCCTGAGTGCAAGAATTATGCCTGGAGCATGCACGCTGCACCCTCTTAAACGGTACCACAACTGCAGTGCTCCCCTGGGTGCCTGGGAGTTCCAAGAGGAGTTCCTGTAAATTCCAGCCTTCCTGAGGCACAATGGACCAGTTCCTGGCTCTCACCAGAATTGTGACATAATCATCAGGTTATGTAGTTCTGGCTTAGCCAGCTCTATGTCACTCCCAGCCACAGAAAGGGCCTGTGGGGGAAAGCCAAGGAAATGGGGACATTCCTAGGAATCCATAATATCTGGCCAGTCCCCCACTACTGGAATAAACGTGGCAGCTGGGCATAAATTAGAGCAGCCTTGAGGATGCTGTGTATTGTGTCAGGGACTGGCTCAGCAGCCTGGGAACTGGGCAATGCGAAGGTAATGGACAGATACCTTCGCACTTCCCTGCCCCAAAGTTGCACTAAGCACAGCCTCGGAATCTGGCCCAATGCTTTTGTAAGGGCCACTGGGGAGAGAATGACTGAGCGCTGCACCCAGCCCAGGGCAATTGCTGTCTGGCACTATCTGCACTTTCTGTGTTGTTCTCAGATAGGATTATCCTATTGCTAAACAAACAAACCAAACCCAAACTGCTCTGAACCTTTATCAGAGGTTTAAAATATAGCAAGGACTACTTCATCTGGTCATCTGTTGTCTGGGTTGCTTTTCATTAGTGGGCCCATGCTGTCCATCAAATGAAATGGAACGACTTCAAAGAGCTATAGCCATTCTTTTCTTCCATTAGGCAAATAAGGAAGCTGCCCTGGCTCAGATAGTATCATTTCTGCTCACTGCTGCTTTGTCTCCCTTAAAAAGCCTCAGGAGGATGGGTCCATACTCTAGGCTTTCCATAAGAGCCCACTCAATATGCAACAGAAGGCGAGTGCCCCTTTCTGATCATCACCTTTCTATTGCACTGGAGAGCTATTAATGACTGCATGTTGCTGAAGCCACTATGGAAGCCTTTAGAGGAAGGAAATCCACCTGGTCTGTGCCTTGTGTTTGAACTGGTGCAGCTGTTTTGCATCTGCAATGATTGCCAGGTGTGACCTGCTGGAAAGGAACAGCTGCACTGACCTCACTCTTCCAATGAAATGGCCATCATGCTTTGTACAGTTTTGTGATTGTGTAAGAAATCATGGGCCATCAAATTAAGGCAGAGTGCAAAACATGGCACAAGAACAAATTGCCCGTCCTTCAGGGCATGCACATCTGTTCTGTTCTCAGAGGCGGTGAACCGAGGGAGGTGTGGGGGGGAGGGCTAAAGCATATGACAGTTTAGTGCAATGTGAGATGATTCAAAACTTCATTTGACAATTATTATCTGCTGACAGTCACACTGTAGCTCTCACTGGGTAAGAAATTAGACTGCACCTTGCTGATGACAGGAATAAAAGGAATCCAGTGGGGCAGTCACCCTCTCTAGTGATGTAGCTGGCTCTGTCCTGCCCTCACCTGTGTACACATTCCTTTTTCTCTTTCTCATCCTGGCATTTCCCAGTGTACTCTACCGGTCCAGTAATCTACTGCAGGCTCCACAGAGGTTTTTCTCACACAGCTCCAGTTATCTTTCCAGTGGCTTTTTGCAGCAGACGTTCCCGTCTGTGTACCCTACTCTCTCTTTTGTATACACAGCACATTGCATTACTGTTGTCTTTTTCATCAAGAGAACCACCTCTCCGTCTGGCAACACACACACACATACATACACACAGACCCTGGTTTGTCTTTATAAGCCACCAGGCAAAGGGGTATAATGCTGCTTCGCCTCTGGATCTTCATGCAAGTGTTGTTTTCTGGGCTGTATGTATTTAGCTTTTACTTCTTTCAGTACCCCTGACTGCAAATGCGGGTTCATATTTTTTGCCTTTGTCTCCTATGCTCTCATACATATACACGTTGAAGTGCCTGCAGATATGGAGAAACTGGAAATGCAAAGGAGAATCACAGCTTTATTTTTCTAAGCTCTTTCTCATGTGAAACATCCTTGAAAATATTAACCAGTGTAAATCAATGGAAACCTGTTGCTAGGTTGGGCAGGAAGAAGCAGCTGGGCTCCCATTCTGCAGCAGGAAACGAAGGGAATGGAGGGAACCTAAAGATTCCTGCCATCCCCCCTGCAAAGAAAAACATTTTATGTGCCTTAAAATGAGTCAGCTACATTTGGAGCATAGCCCAAAGACACATCTTGCTAACCGTTCCCCAAATCCTGAGGCCAGCTCCGTGCATAGAGATGTGATAATGATGGACAGGAATAAGTTACATTTTGAGGAGGAGCCTAAGGGAAAAATGTTGTTTTGCAGGCTCACCACAAAGTTTATAGTCACTATTACAAAGACAAGATTTACTAAGATTTTTTTAAAATTTTCATGAACATAACAGGAATAGTGTTACTGGGGAATAAACATAAGTACACAGCTGAAGACAACTGAAATGCTGCATGGTTCACCATATAGTTGTTTTCTGTTTGCTTGTCACTACTGATGGCCTCTTCCTACTTTCTTTTATTTCTCTTTTCATTACACAAGCAACAATATAACTGTCAAAATCCCTCCTGATCTCCATTTAAAAAAGGCCCCTACTAAAGCAGGACGAACGTTTCCAATTGCAGCTTTTTAAAGTCAAAAATGCAAATTTGGCAACACCAAAACATTTCATGAATTTGTTTTGATTGTGCTGAATTGGTTCAGTTGAACAAAAGTTGAAAAAAATCCAATAATGTCAAAAAGTTTTGTTTGACAAAACAAAGTACAGCATTTTGATTTTTTCAGTTCAAAATGACTTCATTTAGAGACTTGCTTAAATTTTATTTAAAAAAAATAAAAAGTTAAAACTTTCTCATAGTCAACAAAACTAATTTTTTAAAAAAACTTTTTGATTCATGGAAAATTTGTTTCTGATTTGATTCAAAACAGATTCCCCCCCCCCACCCTTTTTGGGGGGAAGGAGGAGGGGAAATTTCCAGTGAACTGAAAAAATCTATTACTGGCCCAGTTCCAGCCTTGCTCCATCACTGTTACCAACAACACCTCCACCCTAACCATCAGTCCATCATCCTATCTGTGACTCCTCCCTTTCTCTTTCTCCTCAATCCAAGCTCCAACCCAGATTAACATCACTGATCTCTCTCTCACCTGGTCTACTTTAACCTCCTCTCCAGCCTCACTGACTCTCGTGATGGCCCCCTTCGGTCTAGCCAACATTCAGCAGTTAAAAATCTTCCTGGCCCTGCCTTCCCCTATTCAGGTCTCTTCACTGTCTCCCTGTTTGTTTCCACATAAAGTTTAAGCACCTCATCCTCATTCCCAAGTCTCCACACTGCCCACCCTGCCTACTTTTCAGCCCTTTTTGGCCCATTGCCCCAAACTTGGTCCCTTCCCACTCTTCTCACATTCTCTCTCCCTTTGTTCTCTCCTCTGACTGTCACCGGCATGCCTTTTCAGGCACAGCTCCATATAGCTGGACTGACATTCTTCCGGGGCGCCAGTCCTCCCTCCTCGCCTTGCTTTCAGCCATTGACTGCCGTTGTCCTATGCCTTTTGCTCCTTGCCTCTTGCCCCACCATGGTATCTATTTAACAATAGGGTGGTGTACAGGATTTGCTTGCCATATAATATGACATTTTTGTTTGTTTAACCTTTGTCCCTCCTTTCCCTACCCCTTCCTTTGTCTCTTGTCTTCCTTTTCTTTGTTTGTCCAGTGTAGATGATAACTTATATCTGTCTAGCTAAGCACTTAGACAGTGCTCATCACTGTAGTCTCTGAGCACCACAAGCCAGAGGTTATTCTTAAAAAAATCTCTGTCAAATATGATGCAAGTGTTACTTGCTTGTATTATTAACAACAAACTAGGGAAAAGTTATTAATACAGTTGATGTGCATTAGATTGGAATTCAATAGGCTACTGTCATAGGGTGTATAGATCCCATCCTACCACAGTCACTAAGGGTTAAAAGGTAGCTATTTCTGCTGCAGATGAGAGAGGTAAGAGGTGGCTACCAGTGAAACTGAGGGTTTATCTACACTGCAATATAAACCTGGGCTCAGACTCAGGTAATGAGCCAACTGCAAACTGTATTGGGGGAGGGATGAAGGTAGTGCATGGGTTCACTGCCCTATATACAGCAGGGTGTTGCATGCAGTCCAGTGATGTGCTGAGAAGGAGAGTGCTCTGCAGTTCTTGTTACCAAAGTATGCCTGAGGGGACATGGGGTGGGTACTTTAGGCAAGCCATTCCCTATTATGGGTCCCAGCAGTCCCTGTGGTTTGTATACAGTCCATGTGTGCGGTATTAACAGTCTGTATTGTCGGGTGTGTTTTGTCCAAGCAGGCTGCATGGTGAGCCTTAGCTGTACTGGGGTAACTGCATGAATGCAGTCAGCTTTCAGCAGCTTACAGGGAGGCAGTAATACACGTGGAAGCTAGCACAGTGTCTTGTTGATTCCCTGTGAAGTTGAGCCAATCCTGAGTGCCAATAGCTACAAACTTTGCCTGTAGTAAGAACTCCAGGTGAGTAGTCATATTGTGGGGAAAGGCTTACTTTCCGGGTCTGCCGAGAAGAGATGCCTTCAGCAGGAGACTGGCAGGAAGCAGCCCAGGAAGTCAGACTTCCAGAGAGAGAGATTCAGAGAATATGAGTCTGGAAAAGGCCTACAAGAGAGGTGAGATAGGAAGCAGGCCAGGGCAGCAGCAAGGGATTGTGAGGAACTGATCCCAGCTGCTCATTGCAGTGGCCCTGGGCTGGGAGCCAGAGGAATGGGTGGGCCTAGATTTTCTACTATCCACATTAAAGGAGCCAGGAGTCTGTGAACACCTGAGAATTCTGACCCTTCATTAGGGTCATTGGACTCTGGTCTATCAGACTCTTTATGGCTCCAGAAGGGGGGGAGACTATAAATCACCTGGCTGGAGAGCTGGGGCCATTAGGGGAAACCACCCGATGGTGGCATGGGAGCAAATGACTATTTGTGGAGTGGAGGAAACTGAGGCAAAGTTGCCATGACACCACACACGGCCACAAGAGGCCACGGCCACACGGCTCTGGGGATGTGGCATCCCCAGAGCGACCCATATTGCAGAGTTTGCATTATTAAGAATGAAACACTGGGATCTGGAATCAAGAGAAAAAGATAGGAAAACAAAGGTTTATAAAAAAGTTGAAGGGGTATCACAATTAGACAAGGATGAGATGCTGGGTTGTCCCTCTAAGAGCTATGGCCCAGCACTCACAGCCCGGGGGAGGAGAAGCTATAGTGGCTTTAAGCCAGCTTTCTGCTCTCCTGATCCTGGGCTGCAGTGGGAACTGGGGAAGTTGCCAGTGCAACTTAGACAGCCCTGAGTGTAAATTTACTGACACTAATTGTCTTACTTCAATGAGATGATTCATATGAGTCTAGCTTAAGGTTTTTCAGGATTGGGGCCCATTCTTGAATGTTTCATCCCTTATTTCCAATTGTGATTCCTATATTTTAAGAATATTAAAAAAATTAAAGAAATTAAAAACAAACAACCAACATGCACCGTAGTGGGAAGGTCACCCTGCTCTGGCTTGGAAAGGGTTAAAAGCCAGCCCTTGGAGAGGACTGGGGCTGAAAGCAGCCAAGGGAGGCTAATTGGGTAGGCAGCCGAAGGTGTGGCCACATCCAATTAGGGTCCAGCTGGCCCTGACAAAAGGGCTGGGAGCCAGGCAAGTGGAGTGGGAAGGACCTGGCTAGAGAAGGTATATCAAACACAGCAGTGCTGGGGAAGGACAGGCAGAGCTGGGGACCTCTGGCCTGGTGAGTCTCAAGGCTGAGGCTATGCTAAAAGGGCTTGTGGTGGTGCTGAGGCTGCAGGGGTGCAGCCAGGCCAGGAAAAGGCAGCAGGTCCAAACCCCCTTGCCAATGATGAGTGGCCTTTTCAGACTGCAGTTTGCTCCTGAGAAAAGGGGCTTGATGAAGACTGGCAGTTGGTCAATGAGGCAAGGAGGCCTTTGGGGAATTGGGGTTCCCCAGGGAGGGAAGGATCCTTTAGGGTAGGGGGGCACTGCTGAGAGCAGTACCCCAGAGAAGGGGCACTGTGGGCCAGGAGGGATGTGGGGCCTGAGATAAAGGGTGGTACAACAGGGGAGGGCAAACTTTTTGGCCCGAGGGCCACATTGGGTTTTGTAAATTGTATGGAGGGCTGGTTAGGGGAGGGGGTTGTGGCCCAGCCCTCACCTCCTATCTGCCCCCCCTGGACTCTTGCCCCAGCCAATCCCCCCTGTTCCTTGATGGCCCCTCTGGGACCCCTGCCCCATCCACATACCCCACTCCCTGTCCTCTGACTGTCCCTGGACCCCCACCACCCAATCCAACTGCCCCTCCCTGGGATCCCTGCCCCCATTCAACCCACTGTTTCCCTCTCACCCCTATCCACACCTCTGCCCCCTGACCACCACCCTGAACTCCTGTGCCCCCCCCTGCCCCCTTAGCCTGCTGCCTGGAGCACTGGTGGCACTATAGCCATGCTGCCCAGCTGGGCCGGGCCATGCCACTGCCACCATGCAGCACAGAGCACTGAATCAGGCTGGGCTTTGCAGCTGTGCTGCCCCAGGAGCTCCCAGCCCTGCTGCCCAGAGCATTGCTCTGGCAGTGTGGAGAGCTGAGACTGCGGGGGTGAGGGGACAGCAGGGGAGGGGCCAGGGGCTAGCATCTGGGGGCCAGGAGTTCAGGGGCCAGGTAGGAGGGACTTGTGGGCCAGATGTGGCCTGTGGGCTGTAGTTTGCCCACCTCTGTACTAGAAGAAGCAGGTGGCAGCAAGGAAGACACTGGCCAGCAGGAAGCACTCCCAAGCTGGAAGAGTTAATTCCTAGACCAATCAGCAGGAGGTGCTGTCCCGCTGAGTTCTCTGCCATGCTACATGCACCAAGGAAAAATACAAAGGACAGCAAAAATTATGCAGATAGAGGATAAGATGGAAGCAGGGGCTAGAAGAACTATATTTATAGGGCCAAATTGTTTGCTGTGGTAAGCTGACAGAGCTCTATATAATGTAGAGAAGACTTTATGGGATGTGACTGGCCTTTTAGTATCTTCAGGATGGCAATATAAATGAAGATGGGGGTTCTAGACCCTTTCAGAAGATCATAGGAAAAAATCAACTTAAGATAAAGAAGGGAAGTTTTAGGAAAAAATTCTTAACAATTCAACATATTCTGCCATCATTTTTAAGCAGAACTGCTGTGAAAATCAATGGAGATTTCTACTTAAAAACAGATGTCACGACACAGCCTAGTGAGGCTAACTGGGCAGTGGAGCAGATAACCTAGGATGGTGGTTGTGGAATCTGTGCTGCAGACAATCCTGATGAAACTAGTGAAGACATTAATCAGAATGATAAAGAGTAATTCTGCAAACTCCATCTACCTGGCTGTATGGCCAAAGATTTTCTGGATCTACTGTCATTGGGTCAAATCCTGAAGACCTTAGACAGTATTTTTCTCAGAATAATCTGAATAATGTCTTCAGGACTGACTCCATGATATGACTCTGAAATTTAGTCCCTGTTACTAATACATAGAGGATACATTTATTTTGTGTGATCTTTTCTAGAGCAGTGAAAAATGCCTACAGCCTGAAAAAGATTCAGAAATGGGGCTTTCAACTTAATTGTTCGCTTTGGCTGTAATAGCAGGTTTTACCATGTACTATAGTCCCTGAAATGTTTGAACTTCTTTACCCAAGAGCTATGCTAGAAAGTGATGAAATCAGAAGGCATTTTGGCATCTAGGATCAATTTGTCATGAGTTTCTTGAGAGCAAATGACATGCGTATATACTTTGACATGTAAATTATTGCCTGCTACAACCTGAGCAAAGATCAATAAAATTAGTTTTACTCAATGATTTCACTGCCATCTAACCAAAAAGATGTGTAAATGTAGAAAGAGCTAGAACTGAACTATGACACTGGAGAGAAAATGACTAATCCACTAATCATGCTGTCACTTTTCATCACTAAGTATAAACATCCACAGTTTAAAGTTTTTTAGATTACCACTTTAACAAGTCTTGTGCATTCAATATCTGGTAGCCTGTTTCAGGGTCATGTTCTTTGACACATCATCACAATAAAACTTCATCTTACATACTTGGTAGACATTTTTTGTCTTATGTAGTCCTACGTATGCAGTATTATGCTGAATGTTGTTAGAATTATTTATTTCTATAACATTAGGGGTCCAATTCTCATTTACATTTACATCCCTTTTCAATGCTCTGGTCATGTAAAGGGGCCTCACACGGGGTATAAATTTGGTGAAAAGGGGCCTTAATGTAAATGAGAATGAGGCACTTGGTGTGTATGGGGTGCTTTATAGGCCAAAAAAAAGACCAGGGGCATGACTGACACTGTCTGTCACCTTGTGCAGTCATTTAAACTAGTACCAAGTGAAAGTAAAGCATTTCCATTCTGTTCTAGTGGTGCTTAACACTCACTTCACATTTACATTGAACTTGTGCAAATGACCACACGAGGTAATGGAGAATTAGGCCCCAGCGCCCTTTGGAGCTTACTGTCTACGTTAAATGAAGTCATAACAAAATGTCTCCACCATAACGGATGTAGGGAGGTGGGTGAGGATATGAGTGTGTGAAAATCTGTACACAGATATGTATGCACACTTCTTCTCTCTAGCTAGTTCACTGTGGGTTCTTTTAGGAAATGATTGTCCTTTGGGTGCAAAGAAATGGCTATAGATTGTGTACAAATACAGGGCTGTAATGAATACCTAGAAGTTTCAGATTTTAGAACTAACTCAATCAAAAATCAGCAAAGCTTGTACTACGCAGTCACTGAGACGAGAGCAGCATGACCAAATGAGATTGGGGACGAGACGGTAAAATCTGTTGGGCCAATACTTTTATTTTACAACGTGTGTGCAGTGGCTGCCAATATTAATCAACAGCTACTACACATTAATATACAGGATAGTGTAGGTAATAACTGCACTAAGTATAGGGGAAATTGTATCTCAGACACAACTGTATGGTGACTGTGTGCAGTTATTTACTTTTTAAAGGTGGCCACTGTATACAGGACAATTGCTTGTATCTATTGGGATCAGTGGAGCTGCACATGCTTATCATATGGTCATGTGTTTTATCCGATGTACACTTGAGTTAATTTAGTTTGCACTTCCCAAAGTGAATTAGCTATGAGCATATGCGTATAGCTCCATGTATAGCTTAATCCTCAGGGCATCCAGGGTGTGTGTGTGCGTGTGTCTCTCCTTCCCAATGCACAGCATACAACACTGTAAGATTTACTAGGAATAAATTCTTTAAGGCCCCATAAGTGTGATACGAACCTCTTAAATAGGCTCCCTGTGAACATCAACCACTCTTTTCCCAACAAGTCTTTGGCGGAAAATGGGCTTTGAATTTAGAGGTGAAAGGTAGAATGCCTGCTCTGCAATTTCTGTCACAAGGGATTGTCATGCCCACAAAGTTCCCTGATCTGTTGGGTCAGAATTAACTGGCATCTGGACCATTCATTATGTTTTTAACTCTTTACATGTTAATCTATGCTCATCTAGAATGACTCAAAAGCTATATGATTATTTGCAATAGTGGGATGCATTTTCAAAAAATATTACAAATAGAATAATAGAATATTAAGGTTGGAAGAAACCTCAGGAGGTCATCTAGTCCAACCCCCTGCTCAAAGCAGAATCAACACCAACTAAATCATCCCAGCCAGGGCTTTGTCAAGCTGGGCCTTAAAAACCTCTATGGTTGCCTCCTTAAGTAACTCATTCCAGAGCTTCACCACCCTCCTAGTGAAACAGTGTTTCCTAATATCCAACCTAGACCTCCACCATTACAACTTGAGACCACTGCTCCTTGTTCTCTCATCTGCCACCACTGAGAACAGACAAGCTCTATCCTCTTTGGAACCCCCTTTCAGGTAGATACAATCAATCACAGCAAATTGCACAAACCATGATAAAATACATGTGATGCTTTAACATGCTGCATATGGTTAACCAAAGCCTGGTATGCATCAGTAAGCTTTCACAGTTTAATATATATCTTTCTGATAAGGTACTTTTAGAAACTGGTTTAAATGTACAAGCAGTATAAACTCATGTGTTTTCTCCATGAGGTAGAACCATTAGGTGATAAACTTCCATGCAATCATGCAGCAATATTGTAGCAATATATGCAAAGGACTAGATTATAATTATTCAAAAGACTAGGTCTTAATTGGCTTGTATGTGCAAACTGTTTTGCTAGGAATCCAGAAATATGTATCTAACATATTAAAATGTCATGGCACTCTTTGTAATATCTGCTAGCCACCAGAGATAGGTAAAAGGGATCTTAGTTTGATATCTCATTCTGTAGCTGCACCTGCACCCTACTGCTAAACTAGAGTGTCAGTACTAAGTCTGAGGCTCAGGTCTTTAGAAGGGGTGGAAATCTACGATCTACAGGCATTGAGGAAAGACTGCTACAAAATGGGCCACCCTAATGCTATAGAAAAGCCCACCTAAGTGCTAAGGATCTTGGATGCTGAACACGTAGCAATGCAATGCAGGATCACATCACAAAATGAACATCTGTATACAATAGGAGAGATGAAGAGATGATACTAAAGGTCAAAAATATTTACAGGGCCAGTGAGATATAATTTGGCAATTAGAAAGTTTGCACTGAAATGTTTTGTGCGTGGATCAGGAATGAAGAGCGAAGGTGAAGTTACAAGGGACATTTGCTAGAGACCACCAGGCTATTGGAAAATAAGAAAAAAATGCTGGATTAACTCTTCTGGCACTCAAAGCCACATGATACTATACCCACAGGGGAACTTAACGACCCAGACATCTGCTGTGTAACAAACACATCCACACATGGATCATTAAAGAGCAGTTCCACTCTTAAAAGTGCCTCTGTAAAAATGACATCCTGAGGCTCCATGTTTATTGTATCTCAAAGATTTCCCTATCAAATTTGCTCCATTTACAAGGAAAAGGATGTTTTCTTTAACTGCCAACCTGCAAACTCAGCCTGCTCTCCGAAAATCAGCCTGGACTGTTTCCTTGTCATGTATCATCATGAGCAACTAAAAGTTTTCCCCGAGCAGCACCTTTACAGCCTGGCTTTGCACAGGTGTAATTGACTAGAATGGGGTAAACAAAACGTTAGTGGAATAGATGCTAATTTTCACTCACTCTTAGTTGTGTGGGCTCTGCAGGGCTAACTGAAGTAAAAACTGTATTTTATGTCAGTAAACTCAGCAGATAGGACTTGGCCTATACACAGGGAACTGAACAAGAAGGTGACGTTTTCAGATAGTTACTTTTTCAGAGTAGGACCACACTTATCACAGAATCATAGAATTTCAGGGTTGGAAGGGACCTCAGGAGGTCATCAAGTCCAACCCCCTGCTCAAAGCAGGACCAATCCCCAACTAAATTGTCCCAGCCAGGGCTTTGTCAAACCTGACCTTAAAAACCTCTAAGGAAGGAGATTTCACCACCTCCCTAAGTAACCTATTTCAGTGCTTCACCACCCTCCTAGTGAAATAGTGTTTCCTAATATCCAACCTAAACCTCCTCCCCTGCAACTTGAGACCACTACTCCTTGTCCTGTCATCTGGTACCACTGAGAGCAGTCTAGATCCATTCTCTTTGGAACCTCCTTTCAGGTAGTTGAAAGCAGCTATCAAATCCCCCCTCATTCTTCTCTTCTGCAGACTAAACAATCCTAGTTCCCTCAGCTTCTCCTCATAAGTCATGTGCTCCAGCCTCCTAATCATTTTTGTTGCCCTCTGCTGGACTCTTACCAATTTTTCCACATCCTTCTTGTAGTGTGGGGCCCAAAACTGGACACAGTACTCCAGATGAGGCTTCACCATTCCCGAATAGAGGGGAATGATCACGTCCCTCTATCTGTTGGCAATGCCCCTACTTATACAGCCCAAAATGCTGTTAGCCTGCTTAGCAACAAGGGCACACTGTTGACTCATGTCCAGCTTCTTGCCCACTGTAACCGTTAGGTCCTTTTCTGCAGAACTGCTGCCTAGCCATTCAGTCACTAGTCTGTAGCAGTGCATGGGATTCTTCCGTCCTAAGTGCAGGACTCTGCTCTTGTCCTTGTTGAACCTCATCAGATTTCTTTTGGCCCAATCTAATTTGTCTAGGTCCCTCTGTATCCTATCCCTACCCTCCAGTGTATCCACCACTCCTCCCAGTTTAGTGTCATCTGCAAACTTGCTGAGGGTGCAGTCCACGCCATCCTCCAGATCATTAATGAAGATATTGAACAAAACCGGCCCCAGGACCGACCCTTGGGGCACTCCGCTTGATATCAGCCGCCAACTAGACATGGAGCCATTGATCACTACCCGTTGAGCCCGATAATCTAGCCAGCTTTCTATCCACCTTATAGTCCATTCATCCAGCCCATACTTCTTTATCTTGCCAGCAAGAATACTATGGGAGATCGTATCAAAAGCTTTGCTAAAGTCAAGGAATAACATGTCCACTGCTTTCCCCCCATCCACAGAGCCAGTTATCTCCTCATAGAAGGTAATTAGGTTAGTCAGGCATGACTTGCCTTTGGTGAATCCATGCTGACTGTTCCTGATCACTTTCCTGTCCTCTAAGTGCTTCAGAATTGATTCCTTGAGGACCTGCTCCATGATTTTTCCAGGGACTGAGGTGAGGCTGACTGGCCTGTACTTCTCCAGGTCCTCCTTCTTCCCTTTTTTAAAGATGGGCACTACAGTAGCCTTTTTCCAGTCATCCGGGACCTCCCCCGTTCGCCATGAGTTTTCAGAGATAATGGCCAATGGCTCTGCAATCATATTTGCCAACTCCTTTAGCACCCTCGGATGCAGCGCATCTGTTCCCATGGACTTGTGCTCATCCAGCTTTTCTAAATAGTCCTGAACCACTTCTTTCTCCACAGAGGGCTGGTCACCTCCTCCCCATGATGTGCTGCCCAGTGCAGCAGTCTGGGAGCTGACCTTGTTCGTGAAGACAGGCAAAAAAGTCATTGAGTACATTAGCTTTTTCCACATCCTCTGTCATGAGGTTGCCTCCCTTATTCAGTAAGGGACCCATACTTTCCTTGACTTTATTCTTGTTGCTAACAAGAAATCCTTCTTGTTACTCTTAACATCTCTTGTTGGCTGCAACTCCATGTGTGATTTGGCTTTCCTGATTTCACTCCTGCATTCCTGAGCAATATTTTTATACTCCTTCCTGGTCATTTATCCAATCTTCCACTTCTTGTAAGCTTCTTTTTTGTGTTTAAGATCAGCAAGGATTTCACTGTTAAGCCAAGTTGGTCTCCTGCCATATTTCTATTCTTTCTACACATTGGAATGGTTTGTTCCTGCAACCTCAATAAGGATTCTTTAAAATACAGGCAGCTCTTCTGGACTCCTTTCCCCCTCATGTTTTTTTCCCACGGGATCCTGCCCATCAGTTCCCTATGGGAGTCAAAGTCTGCTTTTCTGAAGTCCAGGGTCCATATTCTGCTGCTCTCCTTTCTTCCTTGTGTCAGGATCCTGAACTCGACCATCTCATGGTCACTGCCTCCCAGGTTCCCATCCACTTTTGCTTCTCCTACTAATTTTTTCCTGTTTGTGAGCAGCAGGTCAAGAATAGCTCTGCTCCTAGTTGGTTCCTCCAGCACTTGCACCAGGAAATTGTCCTCTATACTTTCCAAAAACTTCCTGGATTGTCTGTGCACCACTGTATTGCTCTCTCAGCAGTGTGGACTTCAGAGTGGATTTCAGGTTACCCAAGGCCAAACTTATGATCCAGAAAGAAGAGGAGTGAATCACATCAGTGATCACAATCTGCTTCATACTGATTAAGGCACAGGGAAGGTGCACAGTCTACATGGTCCATTAGGCTGCTGTGGTCTGCTTGCTCCATTATGCCTTGCCTGCTCTTTGGGTCAGTGTAGATGAGGTGGGACAATGGCTTTGCCTTCTCCCCATCTCTTGCCACTCTCTTTGCTCAGTGTGTGCCACTAGGGCCACATAGAGAAAGTCATGCCTGTACGATTCTGCAATTGTCGCTGCATGTAAGCAGGGGAATGAGTTGTCTCCTTGTATATTTCTTCCCCAGGAACCCATGCAAGGGCCAGTTACAATGTGATACTGAATAATGCTAGGGTAGAATGCAGCAGGTCAATTGTATTGAACTCCAGGGAGGAAAACTCTGGGAAATTAAGAGAGATGAATTTAGGTATTAAGAAACTGAATAAAAGGGAGTGGAAGATGCTCAGGATTTTGCAGGGGGGGAACCTTAGTGAGCATGTTGTGGTCGGTATTCAAATCAAGGGTCTTAGTCCTGAGCCACGATGACTCCTACTAGTGCTGTAACAGGGATATATACTAGTAACTGTCTTCAACAGCCAGCTGAGACCTCTCTGACATAAGAGTAATGCTCGTGTTGCATAAAGCTGGTGTAGCCAGCCCTGTACCACTCCCTGGGGGCAGGTGGATGTGTGGTAAGCATTCTGGCAATCCCCAGTTGGTAGATGACAACTTGGAGGCTATTGCAATGGAGACGTAGTTTAGAGCAACCCAGAGGGTGGTTTAAATTAGGCTGGGGCCAAACCAAACCCTGAATGTTTCCAAGATCGGAGGGCTGCAGCCAGTTCTTCTGTGACTCTTCCACCTTTACTGAATTCAGCAGAGACTGACACAGTAGAGGACTGAGCCCATAACTTTCGCACAATATGTTATAACTCCTCTGAAAAACAAGAAGCCAAGGAAGGAGAAATGCTCAGCACACAACTGCTTTCACAAAGACTGCTCGGACATGGGGATTAAAGGAAAACCCCATAAAATTAGAGATGGGTTCAGACTGAGAACTTAAGTCTCTGCCCATCTCTAATAAAAACTAACACTGGAACTTGAGGAGCATCAGAGTTGAGAACCAAATAAGAACATACAGAATCAGATTAGACTGGCACGGCCACAAATAGGGCTTTTATTTTAGGGTTTTATGCTACCATCCAGCCCCGCTGTATCTGAGCACAGAATGAAGAATGTCTAGAATGAGTGAATTTCTAAAAAAGCAGACTGAGTGCTGGTCTAGCCAAAGGGGTAAGAGAAATGGGAAAGTCATTTTCAAATACATCAGGAAAAAAATAAATACTAGAAGAAAAAATATGCCATGACCATATTTAAATGCAAAGGAGTCTGAGATCTCTCTAAATGGCTGAGAGATACTGAATAATTAAAAATCTGTCATAGTCAAGAAAAATAAAGAAAAGCAGTGTGGACAGCTAAGAATGGGCCTGAATGACACATTGAGTGAATTAACTTAATATTATTGAAAAACGAACTTGGAAATGTCACAGAAAACTAGAAAGGTCCCAGAATACTAGGGAAAAAGCAAATGGGGGCAATGATCTTCAGTTCAGAAGACAAGTTTGATACTGACGGTGATGGACCAGTAAACCAGACTTAATCCCCAATAAATAATGAACAAACTGAGAAAACAGAAGGCTGAATTGTCATTCAGACGTGATTGTGTTTTTAAAAGATATGATTCCAAAGAGTTAAATTATCTCCTGTACTGAAGTGTGATGCACTGTGTGGCCTGAGACATCTTTTCCATCTCTAATTCTATAGCTCAGATTTATTCTGCTATTCCTAATAACACTTCTGAATCCGGCCAGTTTTCCTTTGGAAGTCATGCTGTCCAGATCACCACATTCCCATTGGAAATACAATCATATTTTTCTGCTGGAATCTGTGTTCCAGTCAATGAGAACAGCAGCAGGGAACACCTGTCCCTAGTGCACTGTTACAATGCTGCTACGGATGCATAATTTACTATATGCAGAGATCATAAACATACCCAGTATCCATCATTTTCAAAAGAATAATCTAAAGGACATTTTTACAGCCAATCTGAATTATAAAGCTTTTACATACTTTTTTCTGAGATGTATGCCAAGTTATTGCGCCCATCAATCAAACTAGATATATAATACAGATTCCTTTTTAAAAAAAGGATAACAATAAAATCCTATGCTTAGCATACTAGATCACATTTTTGATATATGAAGTTTCATTCTTTTTATATAATCCAGGAATGGCTGTTAAATGTCCTAAAATACATGAAACTCTGTTGCAGTCTCAAAGAACAGCTTCTTTGGTGGGATACATTCCACCAACTTTCTTTCTTCCAAAGAATAGCAGTCATCCTCTGTGTTGTCCCTTAAGCAGTATCCAAAGATCAAAACACTTCATTTGGGAATTGAGAACAACAATAAATACTGACTGGTGGACAGGTACATATTAACTTATGCAATCTTCACATTACAAACCATGTGACAATAATTTTGCAGTTTATCACAACTCCACATCTCATGTAAGGTGAGACCTTCCTGAAATATAAGTTGATTACAATACTTGGAGACATATGTGTCTTTTAAATATAATTTAGTTTATCTCATTAGGGTTGGTAAGCAGAATACAGTGACTTAATTGTTCATGAAAACTTAAGATTGAGAAATCAAAAACTCCAAGATCAAGAAAGGCAGAGGTGAAGGTGTAAATTCAACCATAGCTCTATCCCCTTGTATTTATGCTTTAGAATATGATCTTTCTTGGTATCATTGTAAATAGTATGTCTTTTAGCACCAATCATTATTATAGGAAGGCCAGGTTGGTAGTGCTGCCCATTATTAACATTGCACACCCTTTCCCACATAAAAGCTCGTTTTCAGTTGCTTATATCTTGCCAAATGTTAACTATTTGGGCTGAAATTTTCCATGCCAGATCCCATGCCACAGAATGAATTATTTTGGAATTATTCAAACAAAATGGTTCAGCTATTGCCAAGAAAATAGCTAGGGAAAAAATGTTTTGCCATTTAAAAAAATTCTGGTGACCATCTGTAGCACCACCATGCTTTGGGAAGGGGACTAGAAAATTGTTAGGAGAGTCACCTTTGTGTCAGGGATGTGCTTGTTGCTATTCCTGTGAAAAGCTGCTCTAATATGGCCAAATTATAAACCTTTGAAAAATAGCAGTTGGCACATACTCAGTAGAGACTTTTTAGAGTTTAGCAGCTTAAAATCTCTGAAGATTCCTTCATTACTGAGGATGCTCCATCCCCTCACAGCACCTAGTGTTGACCAAACTGTGCATGTGCCCTCCTCACAGAGCCCAGGGCTATAGGGGAGAAGCTGGACTTTCCTTGAAATTGCAGCTCCTGGGTGTTCTGGGCAGAGGTTGGGCTGGGCACCAGAACTGAGAACAGGGAGCTTGACTATCTTGTGCTCTTGGTGAACTCCCTACTAATACCCAGACAGCATGGAGGAGGAAGCCTCCTGACTTGAATGCTGTCAGGGCTGATTCCCCACTCTGGCACTTTGAGTGCAGAAGGTGAGGGCCCGTAAAGATTCTAAAAATTAATACTGGCCACTCCAGGCTGGTATTAAACTCCCAAGGTTACAGCTTTTCTCTGTCTCTGGATTGGTAGATGCTGCCACCACCAAGTGCAGAACCCCTGTGAGAGCCCAGGAAGGTGCACTTGGGAATTCTTCCTGTGTGGTACCCTCAAGCCCTTTCACAGCCCCCTTCAGGGGAAGAGCTGAGAAAGAAAAACAAAAGAAATCAACTGTTGCCACCAGCTATTTAAACAACATGTGCACAAACCTCTTTGACGCAAAAAATCCAATTCTGTTTTTAAAAATGGTAAATGGTATTGATTAAAAAAATAAAAATACATCTGGGAACTCAGGCTATTGCTAGATTTAAAAAAACAACTACAAGGATTAAGCATCAAGAATAGCTTTCTTGAGGTCCAATTTAAAGGTTAAAAGCAAAACCAAAGCACCTGGGGTTAGCACAGATGAATTCACAAGCCATAAAGAAATAAAAGGAATAAACCTAATCACATCTCCCTAGACATTTCCGGATCTACTTACATATCTGGGGTTTTAAATGAGTAATTTCTAGCTATGATACTGATGATTTTTCCTACCTGGCCCAAGCTTCTTACAGCATAGCTCTTCCCTATCCTCTCTCCCCGGGAGAACAACAACAGACAGACAAAAGGGAAGTCATTTTCCAATTTAAAAAAGTTCTAGCCTTCCCAATGGCTCCTTTGGCCAGGTGTCCACTCACTTCCTTTTACCTATGCATAGCAGTGAGACTTTTTAACCCTTTACAGGTAGAGCAATTAGCAAACAGCTACTAAGAGGGATTTTATAGCTACTGACTGGTTGGGTATTCATAAAAGGGAGCTCCCTCCAGCCCCTACATTTATCACAAATGCAGAGGGGACAAGAGCTGGACCATGGAGGGCAGAGAATAAGGAGTAAATTGGGTCAAAGAGCCTGGTAAGATTGAATTGGGGTAGGGGGAGGAGGAAGAGAAACTGAGAGCTGGTAGAAGGAGACTTGAAATGGTTGGGTAAGCCGCCTGGGACTGGGTGCATCGAGTAGAGATTTGGACTGGGAACCAGTGGAGAGGAATGGTGGTGGTGGGAAAAGGGGTTCTGTGGGAGAGGTGGGACTGACTGGACAAACAGACAGGGGGAGGAGGTGGGGGATGGGAGAATGAGACTAGAAAAAAGACATTGTGGGAGGAAATGGGTAGGGAGAAGGCTGACTGGAAGCTGGGCAGGAGAGAAGAGAGAAATTGGATGAGGAGCTAGGAGGGGGAACTTGCTGGCCAAGGGACTTGGGTGGGAAGACTGAGGAGTGAAGACTTGGACTGGGTAGGCAAGGAGAACGGGACTTGGGGAGGTTGGAGGGAATGGGCAGAAGGAGTCAAGCTTGGGGAAACAAGAAGGGTCTGTGACTACTAGAGTACACTCCCCTCCAGAGCCTGGAATGGAACCCAAATTTCCTGAGTCTGACCATTCCTCTGCTATCACCAAATATCTGTGAAACCCACTGGCTGTGTGTGTGTTTCATCCCACTCTAGTGCTGCTCCACACAGAGGATGACAATCTACTATTGTTATCAGTTATTCCATTAACTCAAGTGGAAGAGGTCTGTGTTGTGGATCTAAAGGTTCCATCGCTGCTGCTGACCCATGTGGGTGTCAGTATGATGCCAAATGGTGGAATTTCTGTTATTTTTTTTCTTTTTTTAAAACAAGAAATTACACCCAAAATCTATGCTGAAAGAACGTTAAGGTATCAGAATCAATTACTCAAAAATTAGGAAATGCCAGGATTAAGGCTACTTGTGCAATCTTAATTTAGCCCCTTTGTGTGTATGTATTATGATGCAGTCTTTAATTACATGGCCACATGCTTTTCCACCCACAGAATCCATGCCTCATTCAATGCATAGGATGGATGATATTCTGGGGATAAGTGTGTGTAGTGAAGAAGGATGTTTTCTGTCAGTCTCCCACCTTCTTTGTTGCAGAAATTGGAAGGTGTGTACCTATTGTGGTTGTTGGGAGCTGGCAGAGCTAAGCCAGACCAAAGCTAAAGGCCCTTGCCCTCAACTGATGGGGAGAGGCCATTGAAGCTGCAAGAAAATACTGGGGACAACAAATGAAAAAACAGGGACAGGAATTAAGGTTCAAGGGTAAAGCTCAGAGAACCAAAGGGACACTGAGCAGAGAACCCCCGACAGTGCCCACTGCTCCTCAAAGGCACCTAAGGAGTCAGTGGACACTACCCAGAGGAACTCTGCTCAGCCAGGAGGTCAAACAAGGGAAAGAAAATGGGCTCCCACACTTGTAGAATACCCCCATCCATCCAGCTTCCTTCATCTGAAATGATGGATGGCCATCTTGGCTGGTGCCAGGAGGAGGCTGATGAGGAGGTCCTGTGACTTTGTGGGGCCACAGGTGAGGTATGAGTGGATTGGGAGGTGTTGGGAGAAGTGAAGTCAGAACCTCAGCAAGAGGTTCTAGAGGAGCTGGAAGAGAGGCTGGAACCTGAGGCACCTTCCATAGATGTGTGCCAGGGTCTCACTCTCATCACAAAAAGAGTTAGGTGTTGGAGGAGTTCGTGAACCATGCCAGGCACATGTCTGTGCTCACAGCTCTGTGGAGGAGTAGCCAACTGATATTCCTGGTGGGTTGTCAAACCAGAGTGGAGTACAGGCTGGCCCACCGAGGTTCCTTACCCTCCTCTGGTGGCAGCAGGTCCTCTTACATGGTGTTGGGGTGGGACAGGAGGGTAAGGAAGTGGATGCTGTGAAGTAAAAACACATACCGATGTTTTCTGGGCACAGCTGGGAGACAGAACAGCTCGATGTTGTCCGGCTGATTCAGGTGGTGTGTTGGGAGCATCTGGGGAGGCTCCTGGGACAGGGGGCCTGATGAAAAGCTGCAGAGGGCTAGGGTGGCTTCCAGCTCAGAGAGAGATCTCAGGTGGAGATAAAAGAGCTGCTGCTCATATTGGAGTCCTCAGAGGCCGTGGAGAAAGGCATGTACCAGAATGCTTTATGCTGGAGTACATGTTCTGCAACAGAGTCTCTGCAGACCCTGAAGTCAGAAGGCATGGACCTGGCTGTGGATGCAGACAAGGCCCTATCTGTCCTCCCCCAAGAGGAGACTCAGGGCACCTGCAGAGAGACACTGTAGCCCCAGCAAGAAAAACTCCAGGCTATTCTTCTGGAGGTAGGCTAGGATCCCTGGGGTGGGCTCTGGATGTTGCACCAGTGCCGGAGCATGGACAGGACTATCTGGTTCATCATCAGCATCCTTACTCAAAGAGAGAGGCTCTGCATCAGTCCCATTCACCTCTGCAACCAGTCAGACATCCTGGCCTTTAGACAGATCCAATTCTTCTGCAGGGAGGGATCGGTGGCAGAAAGAAAAACACTTAGAGCAGTGAACTTGCACCCCACCAGATATCCTAAAGCATGGGTGGGAGGGACCTTGCCTGCTACCCATCACTGCCGTGGACTCAGTGCTTGCTGGCAATGGGTCCTCTTCCTCCTGGACTATAGGGGTCATGCCCAGGCCTTGTTCTCCTCAGACATGGCTTGGAGACCCTCACCTGCCATAAGGAAAGCTCCCCACCAGTGACTGAGGCGGGCTCCACCTCAGCACCAATTGGGATGGGGGGATTATAGACAGCAGCATGGAAGCTCACTCTGAGACCTTCTCCATAAAGGACTCCAGAAGGGGGGTAGCATCGCCTCTCTCTGCTGCCAAAGCCTCCTCAGGCAGTTCCATCAGAGGAAATTTTGAGGGGGCATGGAAGCAGGCCCAGTGGCAGCCCCCCAGATGCCTTATGGGAGGCCTCCTCCCCCTCTTTAAGAGGGAGGTGCTGGGCCCTACAGCTGTTGCTTGCCATGCTTATCCCCTTACTAGTACCCAACTCTCTATGGTTATGTCATTGGAAGGCTGGCATCCAAGGCATGGTTGATGGGATTGGGGGTAGAGCAGGGATGGGGCAACAGATTGAGGGGTGGCGTCCCCTTGAGATTGGCCCTCTCCTAGGCTTTTGGATGTCACAGCAACTCTGTCCTCTACAGACCTCATCCAATGGAATTTTATCAGCAGTGGGGCCCATCCGTTCAGCTGGACACGAGATAGGGCAAAAATGAGGGCCTCCCGGATGAAGCCACCAGAGTGGAAGCTTCACAGGTTGTCAAGTCAGGGTCCACCATTGAGGGCAGTTGACAGGAACAGTAATGTGTCGGGGAGATAGAAATGATAAAGGGAATGGTTGGTGTAGGGCAGGGGTGGGCAAACTACTGCCCGCAGGCCGAATCTGGACCCTCAGGGCTTTGGATCCGGCATGTGGGATTGCCCCCCGTGGCGCCACTCTCGGAAGCAGCCAGCACCATGTCCCTGTGGCCCCCGGGCGGGAGGGCAAAGGGCTCTATGCGTTGCCCTTGCCTTCAGGCACCATCACCTGCAGCTCTCATTGGCTGGGATTGGGGAACCGTGGCCAATGGGAGCTTCAAGGGAGGTACCTGGAGGCGCGACAAAGGCAGCGCATATGGAGCCCTCTGCCCCCAGGGGCCACAGCACTTCCTGGAGTTGCGCCGGGAGGGGGACAGGGCAGGCATGCAGGGAGCCTGCCCTGGCTCCAGTGCATGCTGCTGCCACCCCAGAGCCGCTTTAGTTAAGCGGTGTCAGGCCGGAGCCCAAACCCCTCCTGCACCCTGCCCCCCATCTCCCTGCCCTAAGCCCCCTGCCTGCACCTCGCACCCCTCCTGCACCCCAAACCCCTGCTCTGAGCCCCCTTGTACACTCTGAACCCCTCCTGCACCCCAACCCCCCTGCCCTGAGCCCCCTCCTGCACCTCTCCTGTACCCCAACCTCCTGCCCTGAGCTCCCTGCTGAACCCCTGTGCACCCCAAGCCCCTGTCCTGAGCCTCCTCTTGCACCCTAACCCCCTTCCCTGATCATCCTCATACACCCCACACCCCTCCTCTGCCCCAATCCTTTGCTCTGAGCCACTTCCTGCACACCGCACCCCCTCCTGCACCGCAACCCCCTGCCCTGGCCCTGCATACAATTTTGCGACCCAGATGTGGCCCTTGTCCCAAAAAATTTGCCCAGCCCTGGTGTAGGGAAAACAGAGGCTAACTGCTCCTCCCCCCTAGGCTGTGTGCAGGGGAGGAGGGTGAAGACAAAAACCAGAGGTGATTCATGGACTAAAGAAAGGAGTGTGGGGGCCCAGTAGGCCGTGTTGGAAGAGGGAACTGGCTCCTCTGGCTGCGCTGTGAGTGAGAGGCAGCAATATGTGTGAGATGGGGGAATTCAAACAAATTTTGTGGGAAGGGAGTATGCAGGTGCAGGGGACAAGTGAGCCTGGGAGGGGCAGGGGACAAACAGTAAATGGCTGGCTAGGGGACAAAGCAAAGGGTCTGGATTGGGAATGCTAAGGAAACAACAAGGTGGGGTCTGGTAGGGCAGAGGAGGTATGCAGACAAACAGCAGAGGGGGAGGGGCAGGCAGGGCAGTGGGAAGTAGGTAACAAACAGCAAAGGGGAAGGGAGGGAGGTAACAACTCCCCACATGAAGTGGGAGGGGAAGCAGCAAACTGCAAGGGGGGAGGGGAACCATGCTAGATTGGAAGGGTGTTGCAAAGCGTGAGATGGAGGGGCTGGTGGGCAGGCAGGGGGAGAAGGAGGATGCCCTCTAGCCAATACAAACAGGGTTGGGGGACAAAGATCAAGGGGGCATGTGCACCCACTTGCAATAAAAGTTTGCTGCAACAGTCCCAGAGTGGGTGGATGGAGGCAGGCCAGCTGATCGTCTTCAGCCAGAGCAACTTCAGGAAGGAAAACAGAGGGTCTTGTGGCTAAGATTATTGAATGCTGGCCTGGAAAACTGGATTCTAGCTCTTCCACTGCCATAGAGTTCCTATGTGATGCTGGGTAATCAGTGAAACCAAACTTTTCACTGGAGGTCACTTATCTTGTGTTCCTCATTTTCTGGGTGCCTGACTTGACACTGATGTCTGATTTGGGAAAGTGCTGAGCTGCGGCTGAAGTCAGTGGGAGCTGTGCTTTGAACAATGTATATGTGTCACAGGGTTTGCTACTCACCACTGGGGTACCTCCTTGTGACTCTTCTGGGGATAAGCTCTTGACCAGTCTGACTTTTTTGGTTGCTTGCTCCATGCTCTCTCTCTCTTTCTGTCTGAACTCAGGTTATTCCCTCTTTGTGATCGGCCCCCTGACCAGGTTGCTATAGTTCTCCCCTTTTGGGGTAGCAAAGGCCCACCAGCCAAATAGTCCATCTGCAGTCTCAGGCAGTCTTCCTATCCACTTCCCAGTCCGTGCCTCTCTTCCAGTGACCAGCAGGGGAACCCAGTTCCAGCCCAGAGACCCTATGCCCAGCAATCATGGTCTGCTCAAGCTCTGACTCAGCTGCTGTTTACCTGGGCTCTTGCCTACCTAGCCTTATTCAGTCCTTTCTCACCCAAACCTTCTGGCTGACCTTCCTTTCAGAGCTTGGATCTCAACGCTTATGGTACTTCTTGGGTTTGCTCCTTCCAGCTCCCCTCCTCCCTAAGGAGTGACTGCAGAGCTCCTCCCTAGAGCCCTCTTTTGCTACCATTTTGCTCACTTTATAAGCCTATTCCGACTCCTCCCCTTGCTGGGCTTCACCAACCATTGGCATTATCAGCCCTTGCCTTTCCTCCAGGTGCATCCTATGAGGTTAATTGACCTATTTTACCTGTTCAGGCCTCGTGTTATGTGGACACCCCATCACATAGTGCAGTGTGATGCTATGTACTCTGAGACATCCAATCCTAGATGTCTCAAATTGGGCATCCAAAAGTAGTGGACACTTTTGACCTTAATCTCTCTGTGCCTCGGCTCACCAGCTGAAACATGTGGATAATGCCACCTCCTCACCTCAGAGAATGTTGTGAAAATAAATTGTTTTTGAAGCACTCAGATAGTACATTGATAGGCACCATAAAAAAGCCCAGGAAGAAATTAAATAATAGTTATGTCTTCACAGCAGGGTTTGAATAGTGTGCAGTAAATAAGGCCTGTGGCGACACACTGAACAATGAGGATAAAACAAAATGTTGTATAGCTGCTCATCAATTGAGCACCACATCCATCCTGTGTACTGAATGGGGAATGGGTTTTGTGGAAAAAATAGGATGTGATGACGTAACTAAAGACCAGCATAACGCATATGCACAAGGGTTGAGGATTAAGGTTGCACATGCAGCCTTAATTTGGCATTTCCTACCTTCTGAGTCCTTGATTTTGCAACTGGAATGTCCTATTAATGTAGTGTTTTTGTGTGTATTATAATCCATTACGAAATGGAAATTCTCATACAGCATCAACATTCAGGAAATTACAGAACAGGAGATATAGTGCCCAGTTCTCCATAGCAACCAATTCAGCCGCTATTGACAAGCTCTCCAGAGTGGAGGTACATAGATAAGATGACATATGGGTATGCTGTATGAGCCTCTCTCTCTAGGTTCTTAAACCAGGCATATCACAGTGGTGCTCTGTAATGCACATTTTCAACCATGTATAAACTTGCTAGTTACAAGGACCTTGGTAAGCTGATAAAATGTTTTACTGAATACTGTATTAGCAGACGCTTCAGCTTCTTTGGCAGTGTTAGGTAAGTACTTCCTCTTGTCACTTCTCATGCTTCTTTTTATTGCTCTGTCATTTGTTTTAGAAAGAAGTTTTGCTACTATTTTTTTCTTGAAGTGTTTTCTGAGGAGTTAACATTTGCTTTGTCTTGTTTCCTGTCTTTCATGCAGTTCCATGTACATACTCACTTATCCAGACTTCAGGTTTCTTTGTCTGGAAACCAGCTTCAGTTGTGGCAGTGGCAGTCATATTGTCAGGCAGAAAAGCCCATCAAATGTCAATGTTGCCTTTTTGTAGTCAATCTAAGGGTATGTCTACACTACGGGATTATTCCAATTTTACATAAACCGGTTTTGTAAAACAGATTGTATAAAGTTGAGTGCATGCTGCCACACTAGGCACGTTAATTTGGTGGTGTGCATCCATGTACCGAGACTAGTGTTGATTTCCGGAGCATTGCACTGTGGGTAGCTATCCCGTAGCTATCCCATAGTTCCCGCAGTCTCCCCCGCCCCTTGGAATTCTGGGTTGAGATCCCAGTGCCTGCTGGGGCAAAAAACATTGTTGCGGGTGCTTCTGGGTACAGCCTCACCCCTCCTTCTGTGAAAGCAGCAGACAACCATTTCGCTCCTTTTTTCCTGGGTGAACTGTGCAAACGCCATAGCACAGCAAGCATGGACTCTGCTCAGATCAAGACCGCAATCGTGGACGTTGTAAACACCTCACGCATTCTCGTGCAGTCTGCGCTGAACCAGGACCTGCAAGCCAGGCGAGGAGGAGGCGGCTACGGCAGAGCGGCGACAAGAGTGATGAGGACATGGACACAGAATTCTCTCAAACCGCAGGACCCTGCGCTTTGGAGATCCTGCTGGTAATGGGGCATGTTGTAGCCATTGAACGCCGATTTTGGGCAGGGGAAACAAGAACAGACTGGTGGGACCGCATAGTTTTGCAGATTTGGGATGATTCCCAGTGGCTGTGAAACTTTCGCATGCATAAGGGCACTTTCATGGAACTTTGTGACTTGCTTTCCCCTGCCCTGAAATGCCAGAATACCAAGATGAGGGCAGCCCTCACAGTTGAGAAGCGAGTGGCTATAGCCCTCTGGAAACTTGCAACGCCTGACAGCTACCTGTCAGTCAGGAATCAATTTGGAGTGGGAAAATCTACTGTGGGGTCTGCTGTGATGCAAGTAGTCAAAGCAATCATTAAGCTGCTGCTACGAAAGGTTGTGACTTTGGTAAATGTGCAGGTCATAGTGGATGGCTTTGCTGCAACGGGATTCCCTAACTGTGGTGGGGCAATAGATGGAACCCATATCCCTATCTTGGCACTGGAGCACCAGGGCACCCATTACATAAACCGCAAAGGGTACTTTTCCATGGTGCTGCAAGCACTGGTGGATCACAAGGGACGTTTCACCAACATCAATGTGGGATGGCCGGGAAGGGTTCATGACGCTCGCGTCTTCAGGAACACTACTCTGTTTAAACGGCTGCAGCAAGGGAATTACTTCCCAGACCAGAAAATAACAGTTGGGGATGTTGAAATGCCAGTAGTTATCCTGGGTGACCCAGCCTACCCCTTGATGCCATGGCTCATGAAGCCATACACAGGCAGCCTGGACAATAGTTGGAAGCTGTTCAACTACAGGCTGAGCTAGTGCAGAATGGTGGTAGAATGTGCATTTGGCCATTTAAAAACTCGCTAGCGCACATTACTGACTCGCTCAGACCTCAGCCAAACCAATGTCCCCTTTGTTATTGCTGCTTGCTATGTGCTCTACTATCTCTGTGAGAGTGAGGGGGAGACCTTTATGGCGGGGTGGGAGGCTGAGGCAAATCACCTGGCCGCTGATTACGAGCAGCCAGACACCAGGGCGATTAGAAGAGCACACCAGGAAGCGGTGCGCATCAGAGAAGCTTTGAAAACCAGTTTCATCATGGGCCAGGGTATGGTGTGACTGTTGTGTTTGTTTCCCCTTGATGAATCCCGCCCCTTGACTGACTCATTCCCTGTAAGCAACCCACCCTCCCCCTTTGATTCCAGCTTGCTTAAGGAAATAAAGTCACTATCGCTTAAAAATCATGTATTCTTTATTAAAAAGTCATTATAAAAAGAGGGAGAGAACTGACAATGTAGTCCGGGTGTGGTTTGGGAGGAGGATAGGAGGGAAGGAAAAGGCCACTAAAAAAATTTCAAAGTAAAGACAGCCTTTTGGTTGGGCTCTCCATGGCGGTGGAGTGGGCGGGTGCATGAAGTCTTCCCCCACGTGTTCTTACACATCTGGGTGAGGAAGATATGGAACATGGTGAGGGGTGAAGGTGGTTACACAGGGGCTGCAGCGGCACTCTGTGACCCTGCTGCTGTTCCTGAAGCTCCACTAGATGTCGGAGGATGTCAGTTTGATCACGCAGCAGCCCCAGCATTGCATCCCTCCACCGCTGATTTTCCTGCCGCCATCTCTCATCTCGAGCTTCCCTCCTCTCCTCACGTTCGTCCCTCCTATCCTCATGTTGGTCCCTCCTGTCCTCACATTCACTGGCATCTTTCCTGTAATTTGATACCACATCCTTCCTCTCATTCAGATGAGCTCTTTCATTGCGGGTCACTTCCATGATTTCCGAGAACATTTCGTCTCGAGTCTTTTTTTTCCGCTGCCTTATCTGAGATAGCCTTTGGGATGGAGTAGGGAGGCTTGAACAATTTGCAGCTGCAGGAGGGAGGGGGAAAAGGGAGAGAAGTATTTAAAAAGATACATTTTACAGAACAGTGCTTATACTCTTTTACGGTGAACAACACTATTCACCTTACATAGCACATGTGATTTCACTACAAGGTTGCATTTTGCATCTTAATATTGAGTGCCTGCGGCTCTGGTGTTAGAGTTCTCACAGACGCAGATCTGGGCAGCAGAATTCAGCTTGCATGTGGCCATGGTAAGCCATTGTCTTTCAGCTTCTGCAGCCTTCATATACACAGTGCCCTCCTTTCCCAACTACCAAGCAAATCCCGTTCAGTGCTGCTTCTTTCCTGTTAGCATGCAGCAGCAGAAACCACCCCACATCCAATTCTCTGGGATGATTGCTTTACCCCTCCCCCATCGCATGGCTGGTATCATGGAAGATCACTGCTAATCACCCCCCTTCGCCCCCCCACCGCATGGCTGGTAGCAGGGAAGATCCCTGCTAGCCAAATGTGAAAAAGCTCAGTGCCATTCTCCCCCTCTCCCCCCGCTTGGCTACCTGCAAGGAAGGATTTCTTTTAAGCAACAGGCAAACAGGCCAGCAGGAATGGCCATCTCTGTCCCCTTACTTAAATTCCTGAATTTCAGCCAGGTTACCATGAACGATATCACTCTCCTGAGGATAACACAGTGAGATAAAGAACAGATGTTGCTCGAATGCCAGCAATCACCGGGACCATACGCAGCTAGGCTTTGTCATGCAATGATACCAGACTACTTGCTACATGCATGGCGTGGTCAAGTGTCCTACCATGGTGGACGGAACAAGGCTGCCTTGCCCAGAAACCTTCTGCAAAGGCTTTTGGAGTACCTCCAGGAGCGCTTCATGGAGATATCCATGGAGGATTTCCGCTCCATCCCCAGACATGTTAACAAACTTTTCCAATAACTGTACTGGCCGAGAATGCATTCCAAGTCCTCAGGGCAAATCAATCAATAAAACATGCTTGCTTTTAAACCATGTTTTTTTTATTTACAAAGGGACACTCACCAAAGGTCGCTTCCATGGCTTCATGGTCTGGGCTACTGGGTTGAGAGGGCTGGGTGGGTAATTCCGTCTGGGTGAGAAAAAGCTCCTGGCTGTTGGGGAGAATGGAGTGCTGTGTGCTCTCTGCAAGCTCGTCCTCCTCTTCCTCCTCCTCCTCCTCATCTTCCCCGTCCGCAGAATCCTCAGCCATGGCTGAGATTACCACCCCCACCTCAGAATCCATGGACAGGGGTGGGGTAGTGGTGGTAGACCCCCCTAGAATTGCATGCAGCTCAGTGTAGAAGCGGCATGTTTTCGGCCCTGCCCTGGACCTTCCGTTTGCTTCTTTGGTTTTCTGGTAGGCTTGTCTGAGCTCCTTAACTTTCACTCTGCAGTGCACTGAGTCCCTGGTGTGGCCTTTCTCCATCATGGCCTTGGAAATTTTTTCAAATGTTTTTTTCATTTCGTCTTTTGGAATGGAGTTCTTTTAGCACAGAACCCTCTCCCCATATAGCGATCAGATCCAGTATCTCCTGTGCGGTCCATGCTGGAGCTCTTTTTCGATTCTCAGGAGACTGCATTGCTACCTGTGCTGATGAACTCTGTGTGGTCCCCTGTGCTGGTGAGCTCTCCACGCTGGGCAAACAGGAAATGAAATTCAAAAGTTTGTGAGGCTTTTCCTGTCTACCTGGCCAGTGCATCCGAGTTCAGATTGCTGTCCAGAGCGGTCACAGTGGTGCACTGTGGGATACCGCCCGGAGGCCAATACCGTCGATTTGCGGCCACACTAACCCTAATCCGATATGGTAATACCGATTTCAGGGCTACTCCTCTCGTTAGGGAGGAGTAGAGAAACCGGTTTTAAGAGCCCTTTATATCGATATAAAGGGCCTCGTGTGGACAGGTGCAGCGTTAAATTGGTTTAAAGCTGTTAAAATCAGTATAAACACGTAGTGTAGACCAGGCCTATGTAGCACCTGAAACCTGTTCTTAAGTTCAGCTTGAAATTGCTGCTATAATGTCTTTTTCTATCAGCTTTTTACTGTTAATTTTCTTAATGCATTTGGGGGTTTCGTTTTTCTTGAATTTTATCCTCAGTCTTGTCGTTGTGCATAGGTTTCATGTGCACACTAGGCATGAGTGCAGACAGGTAACTGTGCATGCAGAATATGCGGCAGCATGTGCAAAATGGGCAACTGCACGCTCAAATGGGGATTTCTTCAGTCAGTTACAAAATTTGTGCATGTAATTGCATATGTGGTGCATGTAATTACCTACATGAATCCATGAAACATTTACTGATGTTTGTGTTTTTCAAAGACATATAGGATAAAGTATTTGTCAGCATCTTTATGTAATATTTCTACCGTCTCTCTCCTCTCCCTTTACTTCCTGAGGTACACCCCTTTCCTTCCCCCTCCCCCCACAATCCCTTCTTTTCCTTTCTTTTCAGGACCCTTCCTCTCCTCCCTCAGCTTCCCGATACTCTTCTCCTGAGATGTCACCCTTCACCACAGCCCCTCTCTCTTCCCTACCATTGTTGCTGCTGCAACTATTGAGAGAGCAGGTGAGTAGGTAGATGAGGTAACAGGGTGTATCAGTGACCTCATCTCCTTCTATCTGTACTGCCAGCCTGTCCTACTCTGCTGCATAGAGTGGGAACCTAAAGTTCTAACAGGGAGGCAGGGAGAATGAGGAAGAGGAGGACAGAGTAGGTAACTTCTGCCAACAGAGAAGCCAGAGCAGCTCCCAGCAGCCCAGGACCATTCCACTGTCACAGAAGAAACAAGAATTCACAGCCATTCTTCCAGAATTGTGATTGGTGGCAGGTATGTAGCACTGATCCCTCAGGAACCTCTCAATTTAATCTTTTTCCACGTTTACCTCTACAATAGTCTGATTTTTATTTCTTATCCTGACGTTATGACCCTGTGAGAGAATTTATCGAGAATCTAATCAAAGTGTAAATAAATTGTATCAACATAGTCCCCATTAGCCAATATTTTCCTTAAGTTATGGGAGGAATCAGTGTTGCAAAGAATCCGCACCAAATATCACCACCTAACATTGCTATTACTTTGAGAGCATTTGTATATAAAAATAATTTTCTTTCAAAAAAATCTAAAAATGTAGGAAGGCAGAATTTATCTTAATAAATGCCACTCTGATATGTCCTTGTATTCATTTAAGGGCTTCAGCATTAATAATATTCTCTACTCTTTCTCAGACTTGTCACATCTGAGAATATAATTCACAGACACCTGGCTAGTATATTTTTCACAAGCTAAAGATGTGTATGCTATTGACTACCCTCCTGTATTCCAGTATAATAGCTGTTTTTAAAGATAACATAGCTATTGCTACTTTATTAATTAATGCCTTCTGAATTTTGATATCAAGTTGCTGCCTATCAGTCACATACTTTATTAATAAACGACACAGATATCAGAGACAGCTTCAGAAGAACTCAAGAATTAAATTGTAATGTTGTATGCAGTGCTGTTGTAGCTGTGTTGGTCCTAGGATATTAGAGACAAGATGGGTGAGGTCGTATCTTTTATTGGGCCAAATTCTGTTGGTGAAAGAGACAGGCTTTCAAGCTATGCAGAGCTCTTTTTCAGTTCTTCACGTTAATAATTTTGTAATTAGAAGTGTATAGAAAATAAACACAAAGGTCATCATGTAACTGGAGAAATGTTTTGGGCCAATTTTTCTCCCATTGAAGACCATTGAATTATTGCCATTAACTTCAATTCTATTATAAACTGTTCTGTTTAGGATCTTATTCCACACCCGTTATTGTGGCATACACGCACCTTCTAGACAAGAAGACTAACATCTGTCAATAATAATTTTCTTCTTCATTCTTCTCCCCAAGGGAAGTGTTGTGTGTGTTTATTATTTTAAATGTAATATTATTAAACTAATATACTTTGTGTTGTTTTGTGGGAAAGCACCAGGCCTAAGAAATGTCCTGTGGACTTGAACTGGAAGTGCTAAGATTTCTGTTTGTTCTTAGTTGGGGTGAATTCCACAATCTTGGACCAACTCCTGCAAGAAATGGTTAGTTCCATTCCTCCAGGGCAATACAGCAGTCAAAGTCATGGAGGAAAAGGCAGTATTTTAGGTATGTCAGAACATTTAGCACCTTGAAGATAAACACAGAGGCAACATTTTTCAAAAGTGACTAGTGACTTTGGGTGCCTCCATTTTTGGGTGTTCAACTTGAAGCACCTTAAAAGGGTCTTATTTCCTGAAAGTGCCGAGCACCTAACCTTGAAAAATTGAGCCTTTTTAAGGTGTCTCAAGTCAGACACCCAAAAATGGAGGGATCCAGAATCACAAGTCTTTTTTGCAAATCTTGGCCAGATACTTGAAAATGGCTATGATCTCCTGCAGTGAGCCAGGGTGAGCATGAGGGTAGTACAGGGATGATGTTCTTCCACTGACTCATGTTGCTGAGGAGGTGCCCTGCAGAATTCTTCACCAACTGCTGTTTTTTCAGGGCTGATCTTTCAAGCCCAAATAAATAGCATTGATTCAGTCCAAACAGGAAGTAACAAAGGAATGTATTATCAAAGCCAGGGTCATCAAAAGCAAAGATGGGATGCAGTCTACTAGATAGTGGGAGGCAGATGTATGTGTTTCTCAAAAATACCGCTCTGTGAGAGCTCTGTGATATACTCACTGATGAATCTAGACTACAGAATGCTTCAAAGATTTGTGGACATGCATCCCCAACTGCTGAAGACATTAAGGTAGGTCTTCATCCATGTGCAGAGCACATCTAGATAATGTGATAACTGCTTTGGCAGTGGTATTTTCAGTATGTTCTGAATGACATGCAGAATTATGTCTCATCTGCATATTGTTGATATATGAAATGATGAAGTCTCACAATTTCACCTGTTGGATGCATGCAGGTATTGAATAGGATCTGGGAGAGAACTCAGCTTTGTGGTACCCCACAGGTGAGGAGCCTGATGGCAGATATTTAGTCTTCCATTAGTCTCTGGGTATAACTCTTCCTCCAGCTCCCATTGGCCAGTAACAGTGAACCGCAGCTACTGGGAGCTGTGGGGGGCTGCACCAGAAGGCTGAGTCCCACCACTGGCTTAGACGTTCAAAAAGTCTATTGTTTCTGTTTCAAGACCTAGGAAGACTTCCTGGGGGTGCAGGCTCCATCCCTCATGGTGGTTATTAAGCAGATCCCACCTGCTCATTAAGCTTGATGGCTTTATTTACCTTCTATGTAGATGTACTTTTCATAGTCCTCTGAAGCTCAATTTACATTGAAGACATCGGAAATCAGGTTGGGTTTATGCACTTCTCACACAACGCCATTTAATAACATATTTCCATCACAGAGCTATAATTTCTTATACACCACCTATATGCACACCATGCAGTAATATTAATGGCCAGCATGCTACCAGTTTTCAGATGATATGACCCCTTCTAGATACATATTATGAAAACAGTGTGTTGGGAAAATGAGTGTGTCAGGCTTGATGTGAGTTACGGTATACCTTCTGCTGGCAGGCATTGAGGGACTCCCTGGGTCATACCTTCAGAAAGGATTCAAATAATTTCAAAGTGTTTCCATGGACCCCTGCCATCTCTTGCAGATGGGACAGTAGTATCACGTAATTGACATTATACAATTCAGCAGGGAAGTTCAAAATCAAGAGAATGGAAGTTTGTCATTTATCCATGTACAAGAAGAGGTTGTCCATTGTCATCCCAATACAGGCTCCAGTAGAGAGCAATTTGGGCCAGATTATTACAGTTGTTCTGCACTCAATATTGGGGCCACATTTTCAAAAGTGATCAGGAGCCAGCAGCTCCTACTTTTCTCAGGTACTTAAATAGAAGCTGAACTCTTTTGAAAATCTGGCCTTTTATGTCTGAGAGCAGAATAAAACTACTTAAATATACACATTAATTAATTAATTTCTTTAGTTCTGTCACTGGTATATATTTTAATATTGATGGTCTTTATAAAAATGACTATTCTGACAGTCTATTGGAACCTAACTTTCAGAGTTGTTGAGCTCCCCTGGCTCCCATTCAATAGGCGCTGTAGGTGCTCAGCACTTCTGAAAATCAAATCTTAACACTTTAATGATAAAACATAAAAAGTTATTAAAATTCAGCCTGGAAAATACTGTATAACTCATCTGGTTTACATAATACTTTGAATTTGGCAGCATCTGTATTGTAGTAGACAAAAAATACAAGGCCAGAACCTCAAATTAGATACACAGGCATAGCACTGTTGAAGTAAATAGAATTATGCCAACATACACCACTACCTCGATATAACACTACCTGATATAACACAAATTTGGATATAACGCAGTAAAGCAGCACTCCGTGGGCGCGAGGCTGTGTACTCTGGTGGATCGAAACAAGTTCAATATAACACGGTTTCACCTATAACGTGGTAAGATTTTTTGGCTCCCAAGGACAGCGTTATATCGAGGTAGAGGTGTACATCATATAAGACTCTGGCCCAGAGTTTGTACTGTAAAACAAAATGTGACAAATTATAATTAGTGTGTCAAATGTTAATAGTCTAACTACAGGAATGTCTAAAATTAGGCTCTGATTATGGATACACTACACTATCATTCCATTTACAACTCCATTATTGTAAGTTTAGAAGTCATTCAGTGTAGTTATTCTATAACCAATGTAGATGAAGTGGAACACCACTCATCCATTATTTGTCATTCTTTACTGGCTGCTTAAAACTTTTAACCTGATTTCAGCCCATCAGTGTTTTTAGTCTCTCAGTGAGGCATCTGACAGGCCTCTGTGTTGTTCTGAGTAATGCCCATGAACATCTGATTTTACATAAAACTTTTTTTGATCTGTTGGTTATAAAAAAAAGTTTTGTAACAGTCACCTCAGTATTACTCATTGTTTTAAGACCAGTCAAATGACATTCTAAAACACATCAGATCAGAATACAATAATAAACTAAAAAAATAATGCTTTTTAAAACATGTAAAGTTCTATAAATGACCTGCTGAACATCTAAAATTTCAGGAAGTAATGCTTCATGGGTATCTAAATCGGTTTGAAGCACTTCCAAATATTTCAAAACAAAAAAAGCTACAGTAAGAAAAACATGACTTTATGTATACTGTGACTCAGCAGAAAAATCTATTTGGTAACACTTGTTTCTTTCATATTTTTTAGGAGGAGAGATCTTTTGCTGCATTCTCTTTTAGATAACCTAAATATTTCAGCTGTGACTTAATTTTTTTCTTTTAAATAATGCTTTCTTTGTGGGCAGATGGCAGATTGCTATATGACATATTCTGTCATATATTCTGAAATGGTTAGCGCATATGCATCTAAAATTTTTCATAAACTTAGGCTTTTAAAGCTAAGTGAACAACTAATAGAGAATACTTTCCTTGATAAATTTAACCTTCACATCTGCCAGCAAGTGGTCTGCGATTTGCTTCCATTTTCTTCAATTAATTTTAATTGTAAACTATTCTCCAAATATTCCCTGCAACTAATTCTTGGGCACTTGTTTCCAACAAATTAAATGTGGTTATTAGATATCCAGAGTTCAAGCTATGTTGGTTAGTTTGATTGGCCATACAGGTCACATGGTATTGCTTCTGTTCCCTGACTAGGGCGCTGATCATAAATCCATTGAAGCCAATGAGCTTTTAATAAGACCCTAGCTGAATGAATAATCTTAAAATCAGGCTTCCAGTATGAACGTGTGTTTTTATGAACTCAAAATCTTCTGACTAAAATATTCTCTGGTTTTCACTTAAAATTTGCTATATCTGAGAGCTATTATGCCAGCAAATTCACTGGCTAGAAGAGATGTGAAAGCAAATCAGGAATGCAAAGTTTGACGTTACACCCATATTCTTCATAGAAATATTTTTATGATGTGAATATGGAATAACTAAGATATGTTTTATGCAAGATGGGTCATGTGTGGATCATTGAAAAGGTTATGATCTATTCAATGTGTTTATCCAATTTGTACGCATGTATCACTTCTGTATCTGAAGTTAGGAATATTGACTACGTAACAATTACAACAGTGTGTGTATTTGGGGGAACACCCATGAGACAGGAGGCAATCAGCCTCAATGGGCCACTGAGAAGAACAATAAGACTTGGAAATACTAATCTCCTGCCTTCCTGAGAAGCTGCCGGTGTTGCTGCTTTGACACTACAGGGTCAGGTGATCATGTCACCTGGTACTAGACCCTCATCTAGGGTGACCAAACAGCAAGTGTGAAAAATTGATATGGGGGTGGGGAGTAATAGGAGCCTATATAAGAAAAAGCCCCAAATATTGGGACTGTCCCTATAAAATTGGGACATCTGGTCACCCTACCCCCATCTTGGGCTTTCAGTGTTTTTCCATTAAGAGAGGGTGAGGGGTCAGATGGAAACAAAAGATTCCTGCCTTATGTAAATTCTATTTAAGGCTCGGGAGTAAGTCAATCAGGACTCTTCTCCATTGCCTCACTGTCCAAGAAGGAAGATTGCTAAAAACACCTGAAGGGAAAGGAACTAAGCTGAAGGAAAGGCCAGAGCTGAGTCCAGGCTGAGACAGGGGTCTAGTCTGCAAAGAGAAATAACTAGAACTCTAAGCTACAGAAACTCTGCAACCGGCCACAAACAACATTTAGAGTGAGAAATCACATTTTGTAACCTATTTCTTGAGTGTATTAAGCTTAGATTGTGTGTTTTGTTTCATTTGCTCAGTAATCTGCTTTGCTATCCCTTATAATCACTTAAAATTTACCTTTTGTAGTTAATAAACTTATTTATTGTTTATCTTAAAACACAATTTGTGCAATTCATGTCGGGAGGGGGGGCACAAAAAGCTCTGCATATCTCTCTCCACACTGAGGGAGAGGGCGAATTTTTGTGAGCTTGCACTGTGCAGATCTTTCTGTACAGCTCAAGGTAATATTATTTTGGGTTTATACCCCAAAGGAGGTGTGCACAAGAGTGTTGGCCATTCACCTATCTCAGTCCTCCCTCACAGAGCTGATTTCAGTCTGTGTCTGCAGCTGAGTGTGGCCTTACCTGTGTGTGCAGGCTCAGTGGGACTGCAACACAGCAGGTGGCACTCCCGATGGGATGTTCAACCCATCACATAAAGTGAATTCATATTTTTTAATTTTTTCTGAAGATTTACAGTATTTTTGGCAATATTTGCTGTGCATTAATTATATTGCTGTTCAATTTTATGTTACTTCCCCCTCCTCTATCTTTTTCAGCTTTACATTGTGACCTCTCCCATGCCTTCACATTAGTTTAGGCCTATGATACTCAACTTTGAGGTTAGAACCTCATGGAGAGTTACAAAATTATGTTCTGAGGGTATGATATACAGAATCTTCTCTAAACCATTATTTAAAATAGTTTTGACTGTAAGTAGCTGTAGCTTATTGAATATATAGCAACAGCTAATGTTCACATCATGACATTTTCACTAAGAATAATTTATTTACACTTTTTGATGTTTTCTAAAGATGTGAAATTATGCAATTTATTTGTACTGATTGCCAGTGCCTACATTGGCCATATGTGGTATGCTAAGTTTAAATAAACCCTCAAGTTACTATATATTACAGAATTATAGATGGTTAGCTGAAGCAATGCAGAGTATTTTGTGATATAGGCACAGAGGATTCTGTGATATGGAGTTGAGAAAAAGCAGGTGGTTTGGAAGTCATATTATAGATGAAAAATAGTAAAGAACTCCTGGTATTGGCCATTCATCTAAGGAGAAGGCTGCAGTGGAAAGTTAGTGAATAAAATTCTGTCTTCAATGATACTCGGTGAAAGTACCTGAAGACACAAGACTTTACAGGGCTCAAATCAGGGCCAAATTCAGCCCATATAAAAGATTAGAGATTTTTACCCATTCCTGAATTGTGAGCAAAAAATGTCACTGTTCTAATCCTCTCCCCTGCAGCAGCTGAGCACAAAACAATAATTAGCTATAAGGCTTATTTGCATGGCTTGATAAAAGCACAGATGATTTGTCACTCTTTTTTAAAAAGGAAAGCTACTTTGAAAACATCTGAAGGTGCAAATACATAATTATTTCCTTGCTTAGATTTATTATCAGGGAATCACTGAACCAATCCTCTTTTCCCCCACTTATTAGCATATAAATATATAGCGAGTTCTTAAAAAGCATATTTAAATGGTTATTTTTTATTTTATATTTTTCTCATGCATGTATTTTATATACATTTTATGATTACATTGGTGTGAGGATTCTCTTAAGCATATATTTAAAATAACTACTCCCTGTGATTAATCCCTCTTTGTGACCCAAATAAGCAATAAAGCAGTTACCAGACATACTGAGTTAAATTCAACTAAATATGTGACCACGGCTGGCTAGAGTTAGATCAAGTGTGTCCTTAATGCTCAGCACAAAAACATGACACAAGAAATCCTCTCCTATTCTGTCTCAGTTTTTATGGCCTAACCATCACCAGGGTATTTGAACGCCTGTAAAACCATCCATTACGTACAGGGGTAATGTGACAGAGTGTACCAGGCCCAGAGATCCCCAGCTGGAGGCCTCAGGGTCCTACCACACCCCATCCCAGAAAGATACAGAGGAGTTGAATCCTCCAAAGGGCCTAGAAAGGCTGTGCCAGAAACAGTCAATTTGAGAGCGGCTGCAAGGAGCAGCCAATCAGGGGGCAGCAGGCTCATATAAAAGAAGCTGCTGAGCCCCTGGCAGTCAGTTCCTTGGTGGAGCCAGAGGAGCATAGATAGTGCTTCTGGCTGGTAAAAGATGCTGTAGTAACATGGACAGTTCAGTTGCTGCTGGGGACTGGGAGAGCAAGATTTAGGGCTCCTAGCAGGCTGCTGGGGCTTGGTTGTTATATGCCCTGAGGTGAGGGTGGGTCATTGGTGAAGGAACTGAGGCTGTGGGGTAGTGGCTCAGGGAATTGTCACAGTTTAGTGAAGAGCTAAAAGGAATGCAGTGTCATGTGGCTGCTATTCATAGGATCCTTAGGCTAGGACCTAGGGTAGTGGGTAGGACTGTGTCCCTCCCACCTGCCACAGATGGAGTGGCCTTAATCCCAGAGTGGGGAGTTGAGCTCCTCTCAGAGACGAGTTTGAAGATCCTGGAGAGGGTCAGGGATTGGACTGTATTGGACTGTTATACATCCGTGGAAGGGGAACTGAACTGCTGAGTGGCCGAGCTTGTGCCAAAAGGGCCCAGTGAGGGTGAAGCCATTGCCTCCAGGGAGGAAGCCCTGGGGGTACAACTTGATACCAGGGCCGGGACTGTTTAAAGACTGAGTCAGGGGAGGGCTATGGAGACACCAATGGAGGGGTATTGGGATAGGCCCCTGTTGGACTGTATTTCCAGAAGGGTCTGTTTTGTTTCACATGCACAGAATGTGTGTGACTTGGCTGGAGGGCTGACTCACTGAGACTGCCTGAGAAGCTACCGACAGGAGTCACCACAGACTGAGAGAAGTTCAGAGGCACACCTGCCAGGGGGTGCTCACGAGAGGTGGGTGCCACCCTTTACAGAGAGTCAGAAAACTCTGTTTATAAAGTCAGAAGAAACATCCTTTCACTGGCAAAAATAGGACATATAGTTTAATGAAATTATGTCAAAGTAACTGAGATCAGAATCTGACCCTCTGACTGTGTCCCGCTGTACTGCTACTTTTGGTTTCTGCTAATATAACCCATGCAAGGAGTGTGTGATCTTAAATTCCTTTCGGTGGCTGAGCCATGTGAGACTAATGAGCTTTCTAGGGGTATGTCTACACTATTAACTTAGGTCAAATTTATAGAAGTCAGTTTTTTAGAAATCGTTTTTATACAGTCGATTGTGTGTGTCCCCACACAAAATGCTCTAAGTGCATTAAGTTGGCAGACTGCGTCCACAGTACCGAGGCTAGTGTGGACTTCTGGAGCGTTGCGCTGTGGGTAGCTATCCTGCAGTCTCTGCTGCCCACTGGGATTCTGGGTTGAGATCCCAATGCCCGATGGGGCAAAAACAGTGTCGTGGGTGGTTCTGGTTACATATTGTCAGGCCTCCCTCTCCCTTCCTCCGTCCGTGAAAGCAATGCCAGACAATCATTTCACTCCTTTTTTCCTGGGTTACCTGAGCAGACTCCATACTATGGCAAGCATGGAGCCCGCTCAGCTCACCATCACCATATGTCTCCTGGGCACTGGCAGACATGGGACTGCATTGCTACACAGCAGCAGCTCATTGCCTTTTGGCAGCAGGTGGTGCATTACGATTGGTAACCATCCTCGTCATATTCCTGGGTGCTCTTTTAGCCGACCTTGGTGAGTACCATTAGGGGTGCCTGGGCAGACACGGGAGTGACTCAGCCAGGTCATTCCCATCTTCTGCCGAGCACCCAGGAGGTGGTGATGGCTATCACTCGTACTGCACTGTCTTCTGGTGAACAGCCAGGAGATGATGATGGCTAGCAGTCATACTGCACTGTCTTCTGGAAAGCAGCCAGGAGATGACGATGGCTAGCAGTCGCACTGCACCATTTGCTGCCAGTCTAAGATGTAAAAGATAGATGGAGTGGATCAAAACAAGAAATAGACCCGATTTGTTTTGTGAAACCAAAGGCCTGCTAAACCCAGGGTTTTGAGTTCAATCCTTGAGGGGGCTATTCTGTGTGACAGTTGTTTGTGTTTCTCCTTGATGCAAAGCCACCCCTTTTGTTGATTTTAATTCCCTGTAAGTCATGTCGTCAGTCGCCCCTCCCTCCGTCACAGCAACAGCAGACAATTGTTTCGTGCAAAACCAGGTGAGGAGACGACGGCAGCGTGGTGACGCGAGGGACATAGTCATAGACTTCTCACAAAGTACGGGCCAAGCAACGTGCCCCAGCAGTGTGCTCATCATGCTGATGAGCTCTGCGTGAGCTCTGCAAACATGCTGGCCAAACAGGAAATGAAATTCAAAAGTTCACAGGCCTTTTCCTGTCTACCTGGCCAGTGCATCTGAGTTAAGAGCGCTGTCCAGAGCGGTCACAATGGAGCACTCTGGGATAGCTCCTGGAGGCCAATACCTTCAAATTACGTCCACACTATCCCAAATTCGACCCGGCAAGGCCGATTTCAGCGCTAGTCCCCTCATCAGAAGTGGAGTAAAGAAATCAATTTAAAGAGCCCTTTAAGTCGAAAAAAAGGGCTTCCTTGTGTGGACGGGTCCAGGGTTAAATAGAGGTAACGCTGCTAAATTCGACCTAAAGTCGTAGTGTAGACCAGGCCTAGAGGTGTGTGTTAGGGGATTTAGTCCTCTAGCTCAAACAATAGTGGTTCATGCTTGTAGGCCTTGGGTTCAAACCTAATTTTTGGCTCAGGGCAGGTCATTTACACTGAAATGCTGGCCCCACTGAAATTAGTGGCAAAACTTCAATTGACTTCATTGGGGCCAGGATTATACCCTTCAAGCTAGTTTCTTGAGCTTTCATAGTCTAAGGGTAGCTAATAAATCTTTATCCATGTCAGTGGCAAAACCCAAGAAATCTCTGGTGCAGAAGTGATGATCTGAGTTACATTTTTATGAAACTGAAACTCTGCTAAACATTTTGCAGGCTTGCCTTTATTTTAACTGTTTTCCAAAAGAAAAATATGTTCTACAGTGGAAAATGTGCTATTTTATTATGGAAAAATAAGCTTATTGAAATTTTACTATAATCTAAATTCAGGAAAACTTACCATTTTATCTATTGCATAACATTGCACATTTAGAGTAGAAGACTGTTTGTAACGGAATGCTGTTTTCTTTACCCCAAATGGTACAACTTTTATTCCACATTATATTATGAAAAGACACGCCCTACGGTGTCTGGTTTCATATGCAAACCTCTGCAAAAGAGAAAAATTTCTGTCTTGCACAGTTCTACAGAACAGAACCTTTCACAGATTCATATGGAAGAAAGTCATTTGCACTGACCTAACTTAGAACAGTAATAGTAAGAACAGTGAATGTAGCCTAATTGTTATGATGTTCATAGCAGGCCTAATTAGACAGTTTGTTTTTGCAAAGTAATCAAACAATACTAGCTAAATATTTTAAATGCTTGAAATTTAGTTACAAATATATACACAATACTGAAGTTTTTCCTTTATTACTTCTCAGTGATTTAAAGATGCAGTAGGTAGCTTGGTTAATTTTGGTCTTTTTTTTTTCTAAATGTTAATATATCTTTGTAAATGAGAACTATAAGTTTTTACTCCTTTCCCAGGATGCTTGTTCCTGACTGGATACACTTTTATTAAAGATGTATCCAGTGGCCTAAACTGTTCCCTGGAACATGTCTGTAGGTCTCCCACTGAAATCAGTGCTAATCCCAGTTGCTTTGAGGATAGACTTTAGCTGTGTATATGTACTGTTGCATTGCATATTTTCATTAGAAAGGTGTGTTTGCTCAATCTGTGCAAATGAAGGAGCAGTTTCAGTGGAATTTTTATATTCTTGAAGCAGTACAACAATAAATTTGGCCTTCGTCTTATGCGCATTGAAGTCAGTGGCAAAGCTTCCATTGAAGTTAGTGGTACAAGATCAGGGTCTTAATGCAGTAGAAGCTAAGTAATAAGATACCACAGTGATTTCAATGATGTGAATATGATCTCCGGCTACATAACATAATATTTAACATTTATTGTGAAGTTCACTTCCCAATTAGGGTCAGAAGTAAGAGTGCATAGGCCTACTAAAAAAACCCCAAAAAGGCAATTGCATTGATAATGTCTACATTAATGTAATTCTTGGTGTATTGTATGACGGAGAGATTTATTTTTTAATAAGTTTTGCTTTATTTTTTTACCATTGAGTTGAGTTTCCAAATGATGTTACATCAAGCTATATTTGACATCACCAGTCCATTCTGCTCATCAAAGGACAAGACTGTTACGATGTTGTGGAGAGCAAGTAACATTGTACAACAGAAATAAAGGATAATTTCAGTTTTCTGCATATAAAAGTGATCAAAAAGTTTTGGGGTAAGATTTAGAGAAGCAGTTTCTCAGCACCTTAAAAGATTGCTTCTTGGGATGATTTGGGATTAGAGCACAGAACAGTAATAGTGACCTTAATATAATAAAGTTCCCCATTTTGGGGGGAGGGGTTGTACCAAAAGAGCCTCATGACACTAAATGTTAGAAAAGAGGATTTTAAGAACGTAAGCTAGTCAAAAAGGTCCTAATGTCAAAAGTGAAGGCATTAAAAATCCATAGGGCTAGATCCACTGGCATAAAGCAGCCTTTCAGCCACTTGAGGATTCTCTCCAATTAGGAGAACACCTGGATGGCAAATAGAGCCAAACAGGTGCTGGAATGCTTGCCTCCTTTTTTGGGGCACAGTCAAAGGTGTCGTGGATTCTCTGTACCGTGTAGTGGTTGTGTGTGTGTGTGGCTCTGGGTTGGGGAGCAGAGGCTGTGTACAATTGTAGCCTTAACTTTTCATTTATGGTTGGAATGTTATGAATAGAGCAACCTTCACTGACCTCCAATGCAGTGTTTTACTGAATATACAAAATAAATTAGGGCTATAAACCCATTATAAACAGCCAGTAATTAATGGGGTTAGGAAGAAACTTCTCTTACAGGCAGATTATTCTTTCACCTTCTTTTAGATAACTGGCACTAGCTACTACTAGAGATAGGATACTCCACTAGATAATACACTAGTCTGATCTTTTGTGGCAATTTCTATGTTCCTGTGCAAGGCCTTGAGTCAATGGGACAGCTAACAGTGTGTAAAATTAAGCACAGGCAGAATCCAGGCTAACTTGTATAGGTAGAAATATAGCTGGGAGAAAATTTCTGACAAATAATTTATTTACTGAAAATGTAGTTTTGGGATGACTAACGCTATTCATAAATTCGGGTCAAATTCATCACATAGTTTTGACCAAAAAACCCCACCTTCCCCTCCGAAACCTTAAATGTTTTGTTTCAATGTTTTCAAATCAAAACTTTTTGACTTCATTTCAAAATTAGTTTTTTTGTTTTGAAATTTAACTAGATTTATTTCAAAACCAAAAAGTGCTAAACCCCCCACAAAAGCAACATGAACCTGAAAAAGAAAAAATATTAATTTGGGGTTGAATTAAATATTTTGTTCAATATGAAATTATTTTTTTTCATTTTTGGTAAGAAATTGAAATTTCCATTTTGGGTTGGCCTGAAAAGAAATTCTTTCCTGATTTTTTTTCCAAATGGGTCACTGAATTGAAAAACTAGGTTCACTCAGCTCTATATAGAATACTTCTAAAACCAGTACCTCTTCAAGAAAAGATCACATGCAGATCACTTTTCTTGACAAGAGTAACTAAGGTCCTGAACAAACTTACACACAAAACAATATTTCTAATTTTCTACATTTTGACAGGCGTAGAAGAAAGTGGCATACTAATATTCTTTTGAAAAGCCCAAAGGATATTTAGGTGCTAGATTCTATGCCAAAGTTTCAAAATGACAAGCTGGCTTTTGCCCAGAAATATCATCCATGTGTAAACAAATCTGCATTTTCGTGACCAAGATAGACATTTACATGAGCAAAAAGGGTACTTGCAAATATAGGTTATGCCTGTACCAACCCTGGAACATAAGAGCTCTGTTGGCACTTGGCCTGTCTCAGCTGAATCCTACCTGAGCACATTTATCTTATAAGTAAACTATCTATTTTTGAAAGTGTAGCTCTTACTCTTTAGGATTGGCTATTTTTGATATCTACAATTTTCCAGGGTCAAATTAAGCTATCAAGTGGCTGAAATGTTTGAGTCCAACCTTCTGTCAAAGACTAATGAAACTTCATCTCACAAAGAGTTCTATTACTCGCTCCTCTTGTTGCCTTTGGCACTTTGCTCCATATGTTAACCACTCTGTGCAGAAATAAATGAGTCATGGACTAAATCCCTACTTAAAATGAATCCATGACATCTTGTTTTTAATCAGTTATCACAAAAATTGACATTAATCCATTTTTTGAGGCGTGAGAATGCTTTGATTTAAGTGCTGAACAGGAAATCTGTTGTGCTGATATGGTCTGCTTGTATGGATCCTTGGCTCGTTTGCCTGACCTCTGTCATCAAACGTGGGCTTCCCAAGAGAGAGCTGGAGGCTCTCCAAAACATACGGGAATTAAAACAAAACAAAACAAAACTCCCCTACCCTTCTTCCTTCAAAGTCATCTTCTCAGATTGGGAGGTCTGGCAAGAATCTAATCTTATCCCTACACCCTACTTAGTCTCAAGATCAAAGCTGGACCATTTCCATTTGTTTCTCACACCTCTAACCCAAACCATTGTGGCTGACTTGGGTTCACTTTGGATTTCAGTAATCTGCTGACTAGAAATAAACACAATATAAACCTCACTGGGAGGTTTTGTAAAAAGACAGAATAATTTCTACTGAATTCTGTTACAAATCTTTTCCTTCTGCCATATACTATTCAGTTACTTGCAGTTTATTGCTGGTATTATTGATGGAACTTACTGTTTTCTATAGCTCCTATCACCATAGTATCTAAATGCTTCTGAAGCAAATGAAATCTGCATGGTGAGGTCCCTAGTGGATTTAAGGGCTTCTTCTCCTTTTCTCTCCTCCCTGATACTTTTTTTTTTTTTTTACCTTCTCCCCATTCACCTATCATCCAGGTTATAATGAGATAACTTTCTGAAAGCGTGCACCTTAAAGACAGTTAGATTCTGCAGTAATCTGATCTTCTCTAGGAGCTTTTCCCACAAACAAATCCCTTGGATCACTGTCTTTCCATCTGTCAGGTACTACTTCCTGGGTTTTTTGCAAGCTGCCTTGTCTGAGAGGAGCACAGATGTGTTTAGAGTTGTGAATGGGGTCAGCTCACTGCTGGCACCTACTTGTGGCCAGGATTGGCATGGCTGCGCTGTCTCCTCTGGGGTCTGCTGCTGCTGATTGCTCTGCCTCTGCTGTGGCCTGCCTGTTCCTGTTCCGCTAGCCAGGTAGCCAAGTCACTTCAAAGTTTCTCCCCTTCCAGGATAATCTAAAAACAAAAAGCAAGGGCAATTTACACAAATAAATGGAGTTAGTAAGAAAGAGACTCCCTCTCAGGGTGAATCAGGATCAAGCCCTCCCTTCTGTCAGGGAGGGACCATTAGGCAGTGGTTGTTAGGAAAGTTCCTGCTTTCCCTTGGCCCTCTCCTCTGAAGCTGAGGATTGAAGGACTGTTCCTTCTTTAGTCTGCCATAAATGAACTGTTCTGCTTCCCTTTTAATTCTTCCTCCAGTCCTTGCATCTCTTGCAGGTATGGCAGGGCAAAGCTGGCTGACATCAGAGCAGCTCCTTATCCTCTTGTTGTCCAGAGTGGGATTTGTATATCCCATCACACCCCCTCACCCTCAAGATGGCACCTGGGGAACTGAGGCCAATGGATTGCTTCATCCCTTTCCCTGGGGGCAAAAATCAGCATTTTGGTTAGCTTTTCCTGCTCTATGATGAATTTGGAAGGTGTACTGCTGTAGGGACAGGTATCAGTGCATAAGCCAGGGGGTTTGTGTCCTTCATAGCATTTAACCACCTTCAGGGAGCATGATCGGTGACTAGCTTGAACAGATTTTCCAGGAGGTAATAACAGAGAAGTCCGTGGCCCACTTCACGGTGAGTCCGTCCTTTTCTATCATGGAATATGCCTGCTCCCAAGAGAACAATTTGTGGTTCAAATAGAGTACAGGGTGTTCCTCTCAATTTGTTTCCTGGGACAATAAGCATGTAGTCCCACTTCTGAGGTGTTGGTTTGAAAAATGAACTCGATTGAGAAGTTGGAACTGAATGAGATAGGCTCTTTACACAAGTATCTTTCAACTTCTGAAAGGCCTTTTCCCAGGTCTTGGACTAGTGAATATTCTTGGGTCTACTGTCTTTAATTACATCTGTGAGGAGGGGCTGCTATTGTCAAAAACCCTGGCATAAATCAGTGGCAGTAGCTTGTGACCCCCCTAAAACCTTCAGACTTGTTTGTTCACGACTGGATGAGAGCATGCTTTGGGGGCCTGGACTTTGTTCCTGAGGAACTGGATTTGGCCCTTCCCCAAAGTATATCCCAGTTAGGTAGTCTTTTCTTTCCTAGTCTTATACTTTTCTGGGTTTGCAATTAGCTCATTCTCCTGTAAGGACCAAAGTACGGTGGCAACTTGTGGTGGATGTTCCTTCCAATCTCAGCTGTAGGTGACAACATCATCTAAATAGGCTTCTGCAAATGAGCCAGGTGGTTGAAGAACTTGATCCATGAGCCATTGAAACATTGCTGGGGCACCATGGAGGCCAAAGGGCATAATCCTAAATTTAGAGAGGACAAACTGTGTGGCAAAGGCAGTTTTCTCCTATGATTCTGGTTTGAGTGGGATCTGCCAGTAGGTCTAACATAGTGATATATTGGACCTCAGCAAGCTGGTCTAATTTCTTGTCTACTCAGGACGTAGGGCAAGCATCAAATCTGAAAATGGCATTGACCTTTTTGAAGTCTATGTAAAACTGAATAGTGCCTTCTGGCATTGGGACCAATATGCCAGGTTTTGCCATTTGCTATGAGATTTTTCAATAACCCCAAGCTCCAACATGGCCTGCACCTCTTGCCTTCCAGCATCCCACATTTTTCTAGAGAGTAGCCATGGATTCTCTCTGATGAGTTGCCCAGGTTCCATCTGAATATGGTGTTGCAAGAGATAAGTCTGCCCCAGCTGGGAATGCTGTTGAGAAGGCTTTTACTAGGCTTCTTACCTGGACCTCTGTTTCAGGCGGAGGTGTTTTTTCATCTGTATAGGATCTGGATCTGGTGAGGTGGCCACTTGCGGCCCCCAGTTCTGGCTTGGGAGTAAGGAGAGAGAAATAAACTCTCTCGCTCCTTCCATTGCTTTGGAAGGCTAACATGGCAGACATGAATTTCCTCTTGTGTGGTTGCCTGATTTCATAACTAACTGATCCAACCTGGTTTACTACTTTGTATGGTTCTTGCCATTTATCAAATAACTTGGAAGCTGAAATAGTACCCAATCGCCTGGCTTAAATATGTGCATACATACCCCTTTGTTATAGACTCATTCCTAGGCCTGTCGAGCACTGAGGAGGTATTCTTTGGCAAAGGCCCTTAGGGTCTTGAGTCTCTCCCAGAGCTTCAGTACATATAATACTGTGTGTCCTATAGGTCTGTTTCTCTCACATTTCTTGGGCCAGTTGAAGAATTTCCTAGAGTAGTCTCTCATATAAGAATTATATGGGGAGAATCCAGTAGGTGACTCAAACAGCAAGTAATAGGGGAGGGATCAGCTGATCCCAGTGATGGAGGTTCTTGGCAACAAAATTCTTTAACATTCTTTTCAGAGTCTGGTTGACTCATTCAACCAGACCATGTATTTGTGGATGATAGAAAGATGTACATAAATTCTTTATATTGAGAAGACTGTATACCTTTTTCAGCAGCTGGGATATAAAGTTGGTGCCTTGATCAGTGAGGATCTCCCTAGGTTCCCCTATTCTGGAAAAGACTTTTAGCAGTTGTGTAGCAATAGTCCTTGCATTAGTGTTTCACAATGGGATTGCCCCAGGGTAGCAGGTAGTGAATCAATTATCACCAGCTTCACCTTTTTCCAAGAGTCCAGTGAGATTCATCCTGATCCTGTCAAATGGGATATCAACTACATGGAGTGGGACCAGAGGGGTTTTGTCATAGACTCATAGACTTTAAGGTCATAAGGGACCATTATGATCTTCTAGTCTGACCTTCTGCACAACGCAGGCCACAGAATCTCACCCACCCACTCCTGTAACAAACCCCTGATCTTGTCTCTTCTTTCGGTCCTACAAATTGGCATTTGGGGTAGGAGCTGCAGAAGTCTTTAATGCCTTTGTGAATCCTGGGCTGAAAGAAGCGATCCAAAATTCTGGCCAGAAGCTTCTCATGACTGAAGTGACCAGCAGAGGGGATAGCATGAGCCAGTTGTCTGTAGCTGAACTCTTAGTTAGTATACCCCATCACAAGAATCAAAACTCTCCTCATATACCACCCTGCCCATCCCTATAGCTGGTAGCCCAGAATACCATTTTCTCCGGTGCTTTGATTTCCTGTGAGAGGCTGTTCCCTGCCATAGATAAAGCCTATTTAATAAAAATCCAATTTACTCCAAGACAGGAAAGGAACAGAGGAGCTGTCATTATCTTGAATTGCTATAACAGACTTAATTTAGTGTCTTCTCCTAGATAGCCTGCATTGCCCATATTTCAGTACCATACACCCTCCTCATTCTTGCTTGGTATGGACCCACACATTGAAGTGGTAGATGTAAGAAAGGAGGAAAGACCACATGGACTGAAGACTTACAACTACAATATGCTTAGACAGTGGAGGTCTGTAGTTCCACGAGCGTCCATGATCACACTGTAAGCTTTATTTCAGGCATCTTAAAGCTCCACAGGGTTATTACTGTTTTTGTGCAGCTAGCTTAACTGCAGGTGATCTTGTTACCTATGCCAATACGTCACTGGGTAGTGTTCCTTCGCTCCCTCAAGTCTAATCTACAGAGCTCAGTGTGTAGGGACTTTGTCTGTGAGGCAGGGAACATGATCAATAAGTGCCACTCAGTGATGGACAATGATAATTTCAGTCCTCTCAAGGCCAGTTCTCAATGATTTATCCCTTATACTGATAGTCAAGCCATCTTATACCTAGTAAAAAGTGACAACGAGTCCTGTGGCACCTTATAGACTAACAGACGTATTGGAGCATAAGCTTTCGTGAGTGAATACCCACTTTGTCAGATGACATGCATCAGACGAAGTGGGTATTCACCCACAAAAGCTTATGCTCCAATATGTCTGTTAGTCTATAAGGTGCCACAAGACTCTTTGTTGCTTTTTACAGATCCAGACTAACACGGCTACCTCTCTGATACTTATATCTAGTCATAGGCGGCAGATTATATATGTTTGCGGTGCTCGAGCACCAGGAATATTCAGGGCTGGGGGCCCTGCTCCAGCAATATTTGGACCTGGGTCTTTCCCCTGGCCCTGCCTGGATCGGGCCCGGCCCCGGCGGGTCTCCTGCCCCGCCCCACTGCGTCCCTGCCTGACAGAAAGCAGCACAGCGCCTCTCCCCTGCCTGCTTCTGCTGCCGGAGTAGAACGGTTCCAGGCAGAACTGCTGTCTGCTGCCCCAGGGTCCTACTGCCTGCCATCCCCTACTGGCAGGGCAGGCTGCCCTTACCCTGCCCTTCGGCCCAAGCCCTGAGCCTCTCCAACACCCCAAACCCCTCATTCCCCCGCACCCTAATCCTCTGCCTCAGTCCTGACCCTCCCCACATCATGACTCCCTCATCCTCAGCCCCAACCCTCATCCCCCTGCACCCTAATCCTCTGCTCCAGCTCTGAGCCCCCCCACACCATGAACCCCTCATCCCCCTGCACCCTGATCCTCTGCCCCAGTCCTGAGCCCCCCACATCATGAACCCCTCATCCTCAGCCCCACAGCCCTCACCCCACACCCCAACCCTCTGCCCTAGCCGTGAGCCCCATCCTGCATCAGGAATCCCTCATCCTGAGCCCCACAGCCCTCACCCCTGCACTCCCTCCTATCCCCAAGCTTCCTCCCAGAGCATGCACCCCCTCCCAGAGCATGCACCACCTCATCTTTCCCACACACCCCTTCCCACCCCCAAACTCCCTCCCAGAGCCTGCACCCCTCATCCCTTCCTATATCCCCACTCCCAGCCCAGAGCCTGCACCCAAACTCCATCCTGAAGCCTGCACCCCTCACCCCCTCCTGCACACCCACCCCCTGCCCCAGCCCAGAGCCTGCACCCAAACTCCATCCCAAAGCCTGCACCCCTCCTGCACCCTAATCCCCAGCCCAGGACCTGCACCCCAGACCTCCCCCCCAACCCCTCCCAGAGCCTTAGGCAGGTGGGGGTGGAGTTTGGGGGGTGGAGTTGGGGGGGTGGGTTCTGGGCACCACCAAAATTTCTACAAACTTGCCACCCATGTACCTAGTAGTTACTGCTGGTAAAACATATGAAATGTTTCCAGCCTCCTGATGTCTTCTTTAAACAATGTCCATGTTTCAGTTTTATACAAGATGATTGTATGCATGCAGGTTTGATAAATCTGTAACTTTGTATGTAATTTCATCTTCTTTTGGCTCCAGAACCTATGAAGGTCCTTCATGGCCGAGTCTGCTAAATTAATTCTCCTGAGGACATCTGGCTGGCTGTGCCCATTTGATGACAATTTACTGCCTAGATAGATGAAGTCATCCATTACTTTCACAGTTCTTGGCAGCACAGATGTCTTGCAATGCTTGCATTAACACTCTGGATTTTTTTGGTTTTGCCCAAGAAGCCCTTAGCCAAAGGGCAGCTGCCTCATTCCAGAAGCTCTCTAGTGCATCTCTGAGATCATCTGAATCCTGCCCAAAAAAGATGACATAATCCAGGTTGGTACAAGAGTCTGAACCACCGGTTATACTGAAAATGATGGAGATACGCTCAAGGAGCCAATTCATTATGCAGCAGAACAGGACTCAACCCTGCTTCACTCTGATCTAGTGTGAAAACTGTCAGAACGTGGGGTCCCCCAATGCACCCAAGTCCCTGAACCATTATGTGGATCTTGAATTACCCTCAGGAAGATGTCAGGAATGCTGATGCCTTGTAGGGCATTCCACAAGGCAGCTCTATCAACAGAATTGAAGGCTGCCTTTAGGTCTATGTATGCTGCTGTCAAAGGCCGGTTAAATTCACAGTGAATCTCAGATAAAAGAGGGAGAGCAAGTATAGTGTCCATTGTGGATGACCTGAGTGACAGCGTTTCATAAGGACAGCCTGGAGCTAAATGAGTAGGACAAGTGTGAAGACTTTTCTAGGGACAGAGAGCGGCGTTATTGGCCTATTGCTACAGTACTCAGTGCATGGACTTTTCCCCTTATAAGAGGGAAATGATCACTTCCTTCCACTCTGCTGGTATGTTCCCAAAAGTCCAGACTCTGACAAAAAAACGATGTAAAACTTATGGCACACCTGAGAAGTTTGGGCATCATATTGTTGGGTCCAGCAGCACACCTGCTTCAGTTTCTCTATGGTAAAGCAACCTCTTCCAACATAGGTGAATCTACACAAGTTTTTGGGTCAGGGATTGCATCTACTACTAATGCATCCAGATCTGGACATGGAGTTGCTTCAGGATGGCTAAGTGTGGACTTATAATTTTCTTTCCATCTTTGCAGGACGCCTTGAATCCAAGAATTCCCTACATTTCTTTATGATTAATATTGGACTAAAGTAACAAACCAAAATAAGAATGCAGAAAATTCCATTAGGAGATTACAGCTGCCAACACCAAAAGCCCATAAATGGTGTAATTAAAGTCCCAGGAGGTTTTCTGAATAATTATGTTTTATCTAGTAGCAGAGAGATGCAACCAGTTTCACTACAATTAAAGGGTGAAATTCAGCACAAAAATCCACCTACAATTAAATGCTAGTCCTATTTTGAGTCCTTTAAGTAGGACATAAGTAGTGCCGGCCTTGTGCTGGATTTCTGCATTGGGGTGAATTTCATTTCTGAGAGAGAACCTATTTCCTTTTATCCTGTGGTGTTTTTTTTTCCCTGTTGTGCCTTGATCACAAAAAATACCCACAACCAACAACAACTTATGGTTCGGTCAAAACTATCTAAGGTATTTGGATGCTCGATTTCTACTAAAATGAATGGTAATTGGTGATACACATCATTTAGGCAGCTTTGAACATCTAATTCTGTAATCAGTGATGAGATGAATACACTTAGCTGGTGATTGTTACAGCAGGCAGGTGATGGCTGTATACTATCAGTTACAACAGAAAAAAACCAGCCTGGCCACAGATGTTTCTCTTAAGTCCTGTAAACATTAGGTTCATCTGAGATAGCAAACCTTCTGTTAGAGCATGTCTGAAGAGAAGTCAGTGGAAAACTCAGGAAGAAAAAAATGAAAAAATGATTCATATATTCTTTGTTCATTCACATCCATACAGGAGAGCTTTCAGGAGTTTCAATCCAAAGAAGCCTTGCATTCCCCAGCAAACTACCTGCTAGCTAGCAGGCCCTGTAAATTAATACCTAATACATAGTTCCCTAGCAACAGCGTGCTGGGGATTAGAGCATGGTATACATCTGTTAACGCTGGCAGTGAGAGGAAGTGTTTTCTTTTTCCTTCTGCCTATGGAGGGTTCCATTCAGCACCAAGCCTCTCCATCTACGTATTGTCCATAGGAAATAGTTTGGGAGTATAGAAGGGCTAAACACGTAGCACTATTGGTTTTTCTAGAGTTTTCATGCCTTCTATGAGCTACATAACCCATCCCAACCCGCTTTTCCCTTCACTGCTTGACTCTGAACACATTTCATTCTGCAGAGCACTAGGAAGGGCTCCCTGGGCTACTGGTGATCTGCAGACCACAAACAGAACTACAGCATAAAGCACTTGCAGTTCTCACTTGGTATATATGGAAATGAGTTATCAACTGTTTCTCTCTTATACAGTTGAAGCCTTTTCAGCATTGTGCAGCTTCATGAGTTGAGAGAATTAAGTCTTGCAGAAAAAATATTGGTTAATCATCTTCAGCCATATTTATCATAACTCTGTCAGTTTTAAGTATAGTACAGCAAATAGCTTCAGAAGCAGGGAACAATTTAAAGTTGAGTTTGTGCCCATCTGCAGCTGACGTTTGAAAAGCTGAATGCTGTTTCATACAAGGCTTATCTTGCCTTTTAATCAGACTGCACATTTACAGAATGTCCCTTTTTATAGCAACAATGATGTATTTTACTGTGTACATTTTCCACAGATCATTCCTTGAACATGTGCATTTCACCTGACTTTTACAGCTATAGATGTTATGGTGGTGATTGGTGAAGTGCTTCAGACACTTTAAAAATGCATAACAACTACTCCACTCTTGATACTTTGCACTCTGTTTCTGAGGCATTTACATATTTTAAAGTTAAAACTTTCATGCCTTTGTTTTGTCTGACTCCACATCCTTTAAGACCAACCTGTTGCCTAATTTAGACTCAAGAAGTGCCCACTAATACATGTTGGAAAATGTGTGTATTAGCTGTAATTTCTTTGCATGACATGTTTAAAGTATCTGGGCAGCTCATAACTTTAAAAATACACAGAAAAGGCATTTAACAGTTTGCTACATTCAGCTACATAAGGTGTTACCTGAAGTTAGTCATTGAAGATTTTATGTCCTAAACAGGCTTTCAGGAAGCAAAGGGTAGACATACTGCCATTAGAAAAGGGAGACCCTGATCTGCTTCTCAAAAGTTCTGTATGTTTAGTTTTCCTTTTATTAAAAACTCAGCACACTTCTGACATGCCACCAGTTCTCTACCTACACCTGCTGCTGACTGCTAGTATTCTCCACTGTAACACCTGTTAATCTTCTATTGTGTGTTTGTACCTGGCCCGTCAGAGCCCAGCCCTGTTTGCCTTACTTAGGGTAGATATACTCAGGGACAAAAGCCCTTGGCGTGGCTCTGGCTGGCCCGGGTGAGCTGACTTGGGCTTGGCTAAAAAATGCTGAGTAGATGTTCGGGTTCCTGTGACCCTCCACCTTCACAGGGTCCTAGCACTTGGGATCCAGCCAAAACCCAAATGTCTACACATCAATCTTCAGCCCCAGAGCCTGAGCCTCATGAGTCTGAGTCAGCTGACCTGGGCCAGCCAGAGCTTTTTTATCCCCATGTAGACAGACATTTACATAATTCCAAGTGGTGTTAATAGAACAGGCTTTAAACGTACATAGGAAAAAAAAGTCAATGGTCAGAAAGGTTTGGTGATCTGTCTCTATATGAAAGATAAAAGCTCTATATATGTCTCACCTTCTGATTAATGTATTGTTCATCTAACAGTTAAGATGATGAAATGTGCTTCCTGGTCAGTTGGTTGGGGGTAGGGTGTGCATCAGGCTATGGTCTCATCTGGTCTATGCCCCAGCCTGTAATCAGTCCCTGGGGAGTGACCCTTTTAGTGTGCCAGACCCTAAGAGTCCATCCAATTCCACAGGGGTAGGGCCACTGCCTCTGTGACTCTGAAACTGGGCCTTCAGGCACCAGCAATTCATGATCCCCTCTGGCCAAACCAGACTCTTGCAGGAGGCTTGTCCATACCTCTTTAGGACACAATACTCTCAGTAAGCATTTGCAGTGACCCCAAGCAGCCTTTTAAAGGTAACAATTTATTAGCCGCTGGCATAAAGGACCTGAAAAGTCTTTAGTTTAGCACAGAGAAGCAAAGGTTAAGACAGAATAATGTCAAGACTCCTTTGAGCCACCCTGCTCTAGGTAGGGTTGCCAATTTTGGTTGGATGTATTCCTGGAGGTTTCCTCACATGATATAATCTTTAATTACAGATTAATCTTAAATTCCTGGAGACTCCTGGAGGGTAGGCAACAGTAGCTGTGGGAACCATCTTTCGTTCTCTCTCTGTCTCTGTCATTTTGTCTGACAGTCCCAAGTGAGCTCCTGTGTCTCTGAGGGCTCAACTGTTAACAAAGCCCAAGGCCGCCCAGATGGGGGGGGGGCAAGTGGGGAATTTGCCTCAGGCCCTGGACCCCACAGGGGCTCCCATGAGAATATAGTATTGCAACTTTTTTTTTATAGAAGGGGCCCCCGAAATTGCTTTGCCCCGGGTCCCCTGTATCCTCTGGGCAGCCCTGACAAAGTCACCTGATACTACTTGCTTTTGTTCTCTTGACACAGCCTTGCTGTGTTCACATGTTTAGCTGCATCTGCAGATAACTATTAATTTTCAGTCATTGGGGTTTCTGTTGTTTCTGTAGGGCCTTTCATTCAGAGGTGTTGATTCCAGCCCAGACGGTCTGAGTGGCAATATGTCTCAGACCTAGCCTGGTTTCCTGTGTGCTAGGGAGAAAATTTCCCCCCTATGGGTAGCGATGTGAAGGTGATCGGTACAGAGTCATACAGATAGCTCATAAAAATATTACAGAAAATTCCCACATTGGTCACAGCAAGTACATACCATAAAGAGAGGGAGGGCATTTTTATCCCAGATATAATTTGGCCTGATTCTGATCCCACACTGGTTTTACTCCGGGGTAACCCATTGCCTCGACAGATCACTTCTTTGCATTGAATTCAGAGTCCTGTGTGATTTGTAACTGAATCTAGGAGTATTTTGTAGAAAAGCCCAGACAGCCATCTTACATCTCATAAGCATTACAGCCCATAACATCTAGCTTAAGAACACCATTCTCTGAGGTGTGGAGGGGTTATCTTTCCTCTTTAAAAATGGAAATTTTGAATATTGTACTGACCTCCAGTTATGAAAATCTGATTGTTTTTATTTGTTTTTCTCTACTCATTTTAACCATCAGTACAGGGATATATAGAGCACCCTAATAAGCTGGTTCTACTGTCTTTACTCCTTGCTGGAAAATAACATGTTGCTGCTGGAATGCTTATTGCCACCTTCCTGCAGAAAATTGGGTGAGTTGCAGATATTTGCTGTTACTCCTTGTAAACAAAATAAAATGAAACATGGTTTTCTAGGGAACATAAGCCCCTGAAAGGTTTGTAAAGTGCCTAGCCATCAGGTTGGCCTGTTCAGGGACAAGGTAAGCCAAGTGTACAAGGGGAGGTGGGAGGGGGACAATACAAAAAATCCCCACAGTGAGGGAGCTATGCTGGGAAGGGGCAAGATTACGGGGTAAGAATATCCTTGGAACAGTGAGAGTGGTGTGGAATCAGGGAGGCTCAGAGAGGCAAGCTTGGACTGAACAGACACCTCAAGGGTATCTTTACACTGCAATTAAAAACCTGCAGCTGGCCTGTGCCAGGTGAATTGGGCTGTAGGGCTGTTTCACTGCACTGTAGTCTTCTGGGCTTGGGCTGCAGCCTGAGCTCTGGGACCCTTCCACCTCACAGAGTCCTAGAGCCCAGCCTCCAACCTGAGCCCAGAAGTCTACACTGCAAGGGAACAGCCCTGCAGCCCGAGCCTCATGAGCCCGAGTCAGCTGGCCCAGGTCAGCTGTGGGTTTTTAATTGCAGTGTAGACATCCCATTCCCAATGGACCTGGGACTAATCTTTTTGGTGTAAAGAGTGTGCCTCCATTCAGTGGTGCTACACTGATTTACGGCAATTGAGGAACTCATTCACTATGTCACTGTATTTCTTTCTTGACTGGAAACACTGCTTTTGAAAGTTGTGTCAGACAGTAAAGCAAAAGTATTCACTCTGTAGGGTTTACTGAGAGAAGATCTACCTGAAAAAGCTAGGCAAATTAATTATGCTAACTGTGGTTATGGGTCATTCTGCTCATTTACACTGGGTGTGAATCTGGAGTAACAACAGTTGGTGCAGCTACTGTAGTGGAAGTGGGAGGAGAATCAGGCCCTAAATGGCTTTTTATATTTATATGCTCAGATATTCCTGCTTCCAGTAGCTACCGCAAGTGTGTCAACAACAGTAGTGACTATGGCAACAGAACTGCTTGACAGTCACTCAGATATAATTAGTGATGGCAAACCAGAACAAAATTTAAAGTTTTGGCTTCCAAAAGTTTGAGTGTTTATTTTAAACCTTATATAAACTATACAAATCTTATGAGCCTGCAGATTTGGTTTTGAAATCTTGTAGAAGTAGGCTTAAAAGATTTCTAATGCTGTACATTTTTCATGGATGGCAGATCAGCATATAGGTATTGAGACTTGATACGTCTGATTCTGGCTGGAACTAGAAAGTGCAGAGGTGTGGGAAAAGCCCTAATAATAATGCAGAGGAAATGTTAACCAAACTTTCCTGAACCTGAGAAAAAGTTTTGATTTCAGTTCAGACAAAGCCTAAATCAATTCTTCTGTTACCCAAAGCAATTTTTGCATCTCTAGTTTTAGCTGCACATCACTAAGCAAATAGGCAAAAAACTCCAAATAAACAAAATAACAACAACAAAAAAAACCCCCACTCCATTTCATGAGCTCATTCTAACAGGGGGAATACTCTCTATTACATGACTGGAGATATTTTTGATCAACCAGGTATCAGTTGTTGAATAAATTATGCACAAAGATATTAGGAGGTGCATTGTTCTGCAGTCTGCTTAGAGTTCAGCAAAGCTGGTCTAGTGGAAACTCTAGTAGCTTTTATTAGTCTTAACTGCTGCTCACCTAAAATATTATATATGCAACTGCAAATTGCATGCCCAGCTCCCAGTTGCATTTGTAGCTACGTATTTTGAATGAACAACTTATGTATATGAAAACTTAGCCTAGAAAAGAAAAACTACCAGTAAAAAGCAGCAGTTTAGGGTGCAGAAAGGTAAAGAAGATAATAAATGCCGGCATTAATTTCATTTTTGTTTCTCTGTGTGTGTTCCCACAGCATTTACTAAGTTTCCGCAATAAATCCTGGCTTGAACACTTTTACACTGGCTTTTGTTGGATTATATTACACACAGGAAGAAAATTTCCTGTAACTATTACTCGTTGTGTTCCACTCAAAGTCAAAATGGATTCCTTCACAACAAAACTTGTCTGACTGGCTGCACTCAGGACCAGCGCTAGGGGTTTGATCGCCCTAGGTGCACGGCAATTTAGCAGCCCCACGCGCTGGTCCCGCGGCTCCGGTGGAGCTGCCGCAGAGGTGCCTGCGGAGGGTCCGGTGCTCCATGGCTCCGATAGAGCTGTCGCAGTGGTGCCTGCGGGACATCCACCAGAGCCGCGCGAGGAGCAGACCATCCGCAGGCACAACTGTGGCAGCGTCACCGGAGCCGCGGACCAGCGGACCCTCCGCAGGCACCACTGAGGCAGCTCCACCGGAGCCGCCTGCCACCCCCTCCGGCAAAACGGCGCCCACTAATTATTCTGGCGCCCTAGGCGATTGCCTAGGCTGCCTAAATGGTAGCGCCGGCCCTGGCTGCACTGAATAATGAATGTCCAATCATGGCGGAGTGGACATAGCATGTCATCAGGGGATCACTGGATATTCATATGTTTTTCAAAACATTATTTAAATTTCAAATACTGCATCTTTGCTCTCATTAAGATTCAACTTGCACTAGAGTCCAATCAGGTATCTGTCATATTCCTGTCTTTTCTATAAAGGAACAGAAGAAGAAAACATTTCAAAAGTGTACAACTTTTTCTGTGCTAGAAGCATTGATTACGGCCGGGGCACTTCTGATCTTCTCCCACATGTATGCTTTTGGTTGAGACTCTGTTCCCCCAAACCATAAGCTGGGATATCTCAAACAGCAAAATATGGAGAGTTTCCAGGGACTCCTGAGCTCCCTGACATGGTCAGCCAGGCACAGCATCTCCTCTCCACAGACACATTACCCACACCTGAATACTCTTGCAAGATGCTTCTTTCAATCAACATTACCCTCCTCAGTTTGGCAGACTCTTGTCTTCAGCAAAACAACCAGATGCCAGAATGGAAAAAGCAGAATTTACTGACAAGAGACTAGTGCCTACTTGGATGTCTTAACTGAGTCTTCCTATTCTTGTCTGGCCTATGCTTCCACAGGTGATACTGACTGAAACAAAAAGGAATAAAGAACAGAGCTCAATTGAAATAAAGGAGAGTTTAGGTAGGAAACCACAGGAGAAAGCAAATTAGCTAACCAGAAGGATAAGAAAGACAGGAATTGACAAAGGCAAGAAAGTAACAGAAGACTAGAACTATGGCAGAGAGGGGAGGATGATCTACAGTACTAAACCAGAAACAAAGAAAGGAGAAACTGAACAGATTAAAAATAAAGAAAAACCTGTCCTTCTGTATTTAATATTTTGAAGTGGCTGTTATTAAGGACCAGATCCTGCAGCCTTTACTCACACGAGTAAATCTTACAAATGCAAAGCATCCACTAAAATCAATGAGTCTACTTGTGAGAGTAGAGGTGGGAAGGGTCTACATCTCCAGGACTCTAGGAGAGTGATAGGTTCATGTCACCACCCTGGCAGAGCTGCAATCCATGCACTATAAATCCTGGGGGACTAAGCACCGCAGGAAGTCCTGCCCAAGGAGGACCTGATGGGCAGCACTCTCTGTTACATCTGATTGGTCCAGATGCACTATTTAAGTGTGGTGGGAATTCCAGGAAGTGCTCAGCATTACTTATTAGTTCCTGATCTGTTGCTACTACAGATTCCTTTCTTGATCCTTGCATTGGACTCTGGCTCTGACCATGAGGCCTGACACCTGGTCCTACCTGCTAGGCCAGACTGCGTACATCTTGGCTGTGACATACAGGTCGGCTCCCCCGCTGCAAAGCACACTCCCTGCCAGATGCCACTCTGCACCTGCCTGAGGCTTGCATTTGGGGGGCAATGCCCCCCCACTTCCCCAAATTACACCCAAGTTAAAAAGTGGGGGCATGGCCCCTGGCCGACCTTCGGTTCTGGCACCATTGGCTGGGGGTGCCCCAGCTGGGGGCACCTACCCTGGGCCAGGCTCCAGTTTCTAGTCCCAGTTGGACTTGGGAGGGACAGGACTTTCCTCTTCTCCTGCAAGGGCTGCTCCCGGGGCTGGCTCAGACCCACTTCTGGGAACATTTCCCCACCTGCAAGAAGCTCCATGGCTGCTTCCAGTGCAGTGACCCTAGCCCCATGGCTGGGGAGAGATGGGGATAGGAAGCAGAGTGGGGATGTGGAGCTTCCTGCAGCCTGGAGAGGTTCCTGGAGGTGGGTCTGACTCTGCCATGAGAGCAGCCCCTGCAGGAGAAGAGGAAAGTCTTTTCTCTCCCCTAGTCAGGCTGGAACTAGCCTCTGGAGCCTGGCACAGAGTAGAAGCTGCAGGAAGAAAATAGTGGCAGCTCCACTGATCAGCGCCACTCCTTGCTCCCCAGCATCTTCTGCCTGCCGGTGGCCCCACCGATCAGCACCTCCTGCTCCCTCTCAGCACCTCCTGCCCACTACGGATCAACCATTCAGCGACATGCAAGAGGTAATGAGAGGGAGAAGCGAGGGCAGGGCATGCTTGGAGAATGGGGTGGAACGGGGCAGAGAAGGGGTGGGGTCTTGGGAAAAAGGGTGGCAGATTTCATGGGTGAGACCAGATTTCATGGTCCCTGATGCATTTTTCATAGCCATGAATTTGTTAGGGCCCTATTCATTTGATGTTGTAACTTCTGTTTTGAGATATGTAACTTACATGTTGAGTATGAAATGTCCGTGCCCTGAGGAGTTAATGGCAGCTTATTGTGAGGCCAGACACCTCCCTGAAGTAACTAATGCAAGTTGCCAAAAGTGCTTGTCAGAACAGTGGGTTTGCTACAGGGAGTGCCTAGGCTGTAGGGATTGATTTTCCTAGTTTGTCTCTGGGGGGAACTGGGACTAACCACCTGACTGAAGCTTTGAAGCTGGTCAGACAAAGGACTGAAATCTTATCTAAGGGCAAAGTCTGCTCTTGGCCCTCTCTTTCTCACTGGCCAACCATTGGCTAACAAGAGAAGGACTGCAGAGGGAAGAAGGAGTCTGCCTGTCTGACACACAGAGTGGACCTAAGGACTCACAAGATGTGGTGAGCACTTTTAGGATTTTTTCTTTTATCTAAAGGTCTGTAACTCTTGGATGCTTAGAGAGTAAATGTTACTGTGGGTTTAGAAACTCCTGTGTCTAACTATAGTGTCCTCATGGCCAAGATGGAGTCTGCTCTGCAGGCAGCTCCAGCCATGAAAAGGTACATGCAGGAACACAGCAGGAAAGCTCCCTTCCATCCAGAGCACCTGTTCCAAACCTCCTGGAGTGAATGAACGCACACACACACACACACAAGCCCGCTCAGTGGTACCATGCATACACACACACGCGCGTGCTCAGTGGTACCGCACTATGAAAGGGCAGATACCCAGCACTGTGTCTACACTCAGAGTTCAGGAATCCTGGGCAGAATTTCCATGTGGCAATGAGTCTTGGGTGTGCCAGGTCATCTTCAGCATCAGTAAACTTTCCCCAACACACCCCTTTGCTGCCCTCTTGTGCCACTCTCTGCAAACCCATGCAGAGCGACAACCTCCTCACTTAGCTAGCTACAGCCTCTCTCCTTATTCCCAATGCAAGGTCACAAGCCCCACTACTCATGGCCCCACACAGCCCTGGCAGCAGTGATATTGGGTCTGGCTTTGGTTTGTCCTCCTTAGGTGATTCCTCCCTGGCACAGAGCACCTCCTGGCTCCTATCCTGGGGTGTCCCCAATTGGCTGCTCCATCTCTCCTGGACTTTGGGCTGGTTCTCAGCTGCTTCACTGTCAGAGATCCTGCTCACTGTAGGCCTCTTGTCTGGAGCTGCAGACACTCACATGCCCCTGTCGCTCTCCCTCTCACCAAACCCCTGGAACAACAAGCTGTTCCTCTCCCTCAGGACAAGGTTTTTAAAGGGGCCACGCTCTTAGAGGTCTAGAGTTAGAAAGAGTGACTGGATTCTGCCCAGAGCCAGCTAGCTTGAAAGCATATGGGATCCAAAAGCTGGATCTAATACAGGAGGACTCAGTCATGGCTGTAACAAACTGTGTTCTTGTTCTTTGTGGCTGTCATAGTGAGTTCTCTACATATGACTTTAAAAGACAGAATAAACAGATGCTTGTTATAAGACAAAATATCAGTGGTGCACTCAATGGCCAGGCAGTGCTCCCTCTTCTTGTCTCCTTTATCAGGATGTTTCAGCTTCTGGGAATGAAGGGCTGCAGAAGAAAAAGCCCATTTTATACACCATCTCAGGAGTGGCATGGCTTAATTTCTCTTCATGGCAAAGCTAATGTGGATCAACCTAGCAAGGAACTCATACTTCTGAGCAAGGCTGGTGTCAAGGTTCCTTCCCCACTCTGAACTTTAGGATACAAATGTGGGGACCTGCATGGACACTTCTAAGCTTAATTACTAGCTTAGATCTGTTAACTCTGCCACCATCTAGAAATTTCAGTGCCTGGAGCACTTTCTGTCCCCCCAAAACTTTCCCCTCCCTGAGTTGCCTTGAGATGCTTCACCAATTCCCTGGTGAACACAGATCCAAACCCCTTGGATCTTAAAACAAGGAGAAATTAACCAACCCTCCTACTTTCCCCCCACCAATCCCTGGTGAGTCCAGATCCAATCCCCTTGGATCTTAAAACAAGGAAAAATCAATCAGGTTCTTAAAAAGAAGCTTTTAATTAAAGAAAGAAAAGTAAAAAAATCATCTCTGTAAAATCAGGATGGAAAATACTTTACAGGATAATCAGATTCCTATAGACCAAAGGAACCCCTCTAGTCTTAGGTTCAAAGTTACAGCAAACAGAGGTAAAATCCTCTCAGCAAAAAGGGACATTTACAAGTTGATCTTTGATTATCAGCAGATAAGTATGCCCAGTGGTCGGTGATGGGATGTTGGATGTGATGGGATCTGAGTTACTGCAGAGAATTCTTTCCTGAGTGCTGGCTGGTGAGTCTTGCCCACAAGCTCAGGGTTTAGCTGATCGCCATATTTGGGGTTGGGAAGGAATTTTCCTTCAGGGCAGATTGGCAGAGGCTCTGGAGGTTTTTCGCCTTCCTCTGCAGCATGGGGCATGAGTCACTTACTGGTGGATTCTCTGCAGCTTGAGGTCTTCAAACCACAATTTGAAGACTTCAATAACTCGGACATAGGTTAGGGGTTTGTTATAGAAGTGGATGGGTAGGGTTCTGTGGCCTGCTTTGTGCAGGGGGTCAGACTAGATGATCACATTGGTCCCTTCTGACCCTAAAGTCTATGAGTCTATGAGTTGAGAAAACAAAAATAAGACTAACCCGCCTTGCCTGGCTGTTACTTACAATTTTGAAACATGAGAGACTGATTCAGAAAGATTTGGAGAGCCTGGATTGATGTCTGGTCCCTCTTAGTCCCAAGAGCGAACAACAACAACACAAAAAGCACAAACAAAGACTTCCCTCCACCAAGATTTGAAAGTATCTTGTCCCCCTATTGGTCCTCTGGTCAGGTGTCAGCCAGGTTTACTGAGCTTCTTAACCCTTTACAGGTAAAAGAGACATTAACCCTTAACTAGGGAATGAAGGGTGGGCGACCTGGGTGATCACGCAGGGCACCATAATCAAGGGGGTGTTGTGATGAAAAGGCAAGAGGCTCAAGCTCCTGCCTTGTGGCCTGCAGGTTGTGGCCTGGCATGGCAGGAGCAGGGCCAATCAGAGAGAGGGCCAGGAGGGTCATTTGGCCTGGTCCTCAAGCTCAAAGTGGGCCTCAGATTTAGACATTTGTTAATTTTTTGGCATTTGATAAGTTTCACAACTTGTTTTTATGCACATCCCTATCTGACCAGAAAAGTATTTGTTAAATACAAAAATATTCAAACTCTCTCTGTCTTTGTTTGTTGCCTTATTTTGTTTTCATGTGTTGTAATTTTTTTTTTGTTATGGCTAGGGGCCTCAAAAGCTGGAAGTAGCCCAGGCCTCTCTGGACTTCTGAGAAGGCCTGGGCAGGAGTGCCTGCCTCCCTGCCCCTGAGCAGAGGCCTTCCTGTTTTCCATCCCTCCTGATTTCCCAGCACGGCTTCTAGTCCTACCTCCACGCTCTGCGAGCCAGCAGGCTCTTCCCAGCCACCTGCACCCTCTGGAACTGTCCCCAGTCCAAACCATTCCTCCTTCCAGGGTGGCCTGAATGAACAGGATGCTGCCCAAAGGAAGGGGAGTGTGGCATCTTGGCTGGCCCATGTGAGCTGGAGGTTGCCAGCCTCTTCAGGTTTGGGAGAGGAATGGAGCTGAAACTGCAAGGGAAAAAGATGAGTAAGTCTAGGGGGTTCTGCCCCTGGCCCCATCTCTCAGGGGCCCCTCCCTGTGCCCCCATGTCCCAGCTCCCCATGCCCCACCCAGCTCCCAGAAGGTCCCTCCATCTGCACCCAAGTCCATGCCTTCCAGTTTTCAGGGGCCCCTACATATTCCCCAGTTCTCAGGGTGTCCCCAGGTCTTTGAGATTCCCCTCTTCCATGCCATATTCTGACCCTCGCACTTTCCCATTCTCCCCAGCTCTCTGAGGATCCCCTTTTTTCTTCCTTATCCCAAAGGGAGATGTCAATGAAAGGGGTTGGGGATATATCAGAAGCGATCTTCCACCATCATGACCCACCCTAGTTACCTCCAGTGCTCTGGAGCATTTGCATTTTAACCTCCCTCCAATAACCAACCTTTCCTAGGACTGGGAAGGGGCACTTGAATATTGGGGATACTCACTATTGGTGTGTGAGGAGAGATTTGCCCTTCTGGAGTCCCCATGTCACTGCCCCCCACTGCATCCCCACGCCAGTGAGACTCTATCTGTACTCATCTGGTTCCCACCTCCATTCCTGGTCACCATGCTCCCCTGCCATCCCAGCTGTCTGGTGCCCTCCTCTCGCCACACCTCCCCTTGGGCTGCCGACCCATTGCTGGGAACCTGGGGAGGCAGCGGGGGCTGGGGCGATGAAGGGGTGGGTGGGGAGCCCAGGGAGGCAACAGGGGCTAGGGATGCCAAAATACAAGCTCGCCCAAGATGTTATTTTCCCTAAGACCAGTCCTGCTTCTGAGGAAGATTTGAATTGATCTTCATATTAACTAGTCTGTTATCTCAGATGTCACCAGTAACACAGCACATGGTGACATATTGCAGCAACACACCAGAAATCCAACTAGGTGAGATGCAGCCATCATAGTCATTTTCAGCCAACTCAGAAGGAATTTCCAGCAAGATAGTCTCCCAAAAAACCATCAGGAAAACAAAGTTCCTCAAGCACACACCAGCCAGATCACCACTAACAGAAGGAGAAAGATAGTTCCACAGGTTTGACCCAGGTTAGGGTGCCATTCCCACTCTCTCAGATCTGGGGTGGGTAGAAGTGAGGCATTAGGATTAGAAATCAAAACCAACTCTTCTGCTGCATGGCAGAAGTGTAACGTTTGCTTGGCCACCATAAAAGACAACATCTATCTATCTATCTATCTATCTATCTATCTATCCCTCTCTCTTTCTCTCTCTCTCTCTAATCTCTTTCACATCAATCTTGCTTCTATCTGGAAGCATGGGTAATGCAGCAGTAGAAATCTTTTCAAGATTCGTTACTAATTGTAATGTAACAATCCTTTTAGATTTGTGAGGGAATCTGTCTGGGTCAGTACAACTCTCTTCAAGGTTTTGCCTCTTAAAAATAAATGTATGGGATAGGGGATACAGTCACTGAAGGAGAGGAAGTGGTCAGAAGGAGGCAGTTGAGAGACTGGGAGGAGTGTGGGGGAAACATATTGCTTTTGACAAGAATGACATGAATGAAGTTCCATGAGTAAGGTGGACTGGTTCTCTCCTATCCAGTGGTAAGGGACAATGTTTGTTCAGAGGCGGTCTCTCTCTGGGACACAGGGCAGCAGGATTTTTGGGAAATGTCAGCCTAGTTATAGTCCTGGGCTGGGGCAAGGCATCCTGGAAAATAAAAAAACATATATTTCCCATGCTTTGGCTGAGGAGAGACCTGGAAAGAGACAAATTGTGCTGCTAGGTCTCTCCTGGAGCCTAAGGGAAGGGAATCCAATTTTCTGTGTATTATGGGGCAGATTCTTCTGAAGATGGTCTGAACCATTTTCCCAAACAAATAATTGTAGGTACCTTGTCTAATTGGGTAACTAAATCAGTGTCCCCAGAAAGGGAGGTCTCTTTCCCATGTAAAAAGCTCTAGGGATGTGGCTTTTGTCTGGCCTGCCTTGTTAATCTTATATAATTATTGGGATAGCTGATTATTCTCTTTTCTGGTTAGTCAGTGAATATTGGATTTGTTTTTGACACTGTACCAGTATATCTGAGTTATTCTAAAAGCACCAAAGTATGAAATAGAGTGTTTAACGGGGGCGGCTCTATGTTTTTTGCCGCCCCAAGCATGGCAGTCCGGCAGCCTTTGGCAGTGTTTCTGGGGGAGGTCCACCATGGTCACGCAGATTTGGTGGCGGTTCTGCGGGTAATCTGTCAGTCCCATGCTTTCAGCGTACGCACCGCTGAATTGCCACCGAAGCTGCTGGACCGGCGGACCTCCCGCAGAAACTCCACCGAAGGCCGCCTGACGGCCGCCCTGAAGGCAACCAGCATCCCCTGCTCCCTCCGCCCCCTGGCTTGCTGCCCCAGGCACGCGCTTGCTGTGCTAGTGCCTGGATCTGCCCCTGGAGGTTAAAGAAACTGAAATAAAGAAGTGAGTAAATATGTAATTGCTATGTTAGTTCGGAATTTAGGAACTCAAAAGCCAGTAATTAGAGGACATGGAAGATGAAGGTTAGCAAGCCATGGTAAGCGTAACCGCTTTTACATTGCTAGAATAAGAATGCACTTTGAATCACAAAGCTGTGCCTTTTGAAGATGAGGTAGGAGTAACATCTCACATGATTTCTGACAAAGCAGTTTGATTATGTCTTTTGCTGGATGTAATGTGAAGCTGAACTTTGGCAGAAAGTGTCTTAGCAAGAGGATGTTATTGTGGTCCCTCATTTCTCCACAACTGGCAATCTGACTGTAGTTGACTGATGGGCTAAATGGTCATCTTTGTTATTCTTGACATGGTGGGGGGGGGGAGATTGTATGTGTGTGTGTTTAGAAGGGTATAATAATTTATGAGGAAGTCATATAGGCTACTTAAAAACAAAACAAAACCTTCTTGAAGCAGTTGGTATTCAGTCCTCCGACAGGCAGAATTTAGAATAAAAGGTTACTAATACTTTGGCAATGTTTTCCTCAGGCTTGCTGTTGTATTTCTGCCAAATAGCTTGCAAGGCTCAGATTTGATTAAAATGGCAATGCTCTCTGCTACTTGAATGTAATTAGAACCATTCATTACAGCTTTCGCTGACAGTTTGGCAACCTGTAAATGTTTGTGAATATAGACAGCATTCCATGGAAACAGTTCAAGGAAAAAGTGTAAGAAGGGGAGCCCTTTCTTGAACTACAGTAAATGGAGGGCTGTCCATATTCAGAGAAGTTTACAGGCTGCCAGACTGTGAACCAAAGTTGCAAAGAACAGCTCTAATTAGGTTAGGGTAGCAGAGTGCTACATTTTTATCAAAGCCAACTTCTGCAAGTTGGTGCCCCCCTGCCCTTCGTCCCACCTCACCTTCATTTATCCTATTATACCAGTCAGTATTTATGTTGCAAGCCACTTTGTATTATCATTAAAACAACCAGGAGTCCGGTGGCAGCTTATGCCCAAATAAATCTGTTAGTCTTTAAGGTGCCACTGGACTCTTGGTTGTTTTTGTGGATACAAACTAACATGGCTACCCCCTGAAACTTGTATCACCATTATAAAATCATGAGTTTTTAATAGTGCTAAACAAGGAACTCTAGGACAAGAATCTATCTATCTATCTATCTATCTATCTATCTATCTATCTATCTATCTATCTATCTATCTATCTATCTATCTATCTATCTATCTATCTATGCCTTCTTTAGGCCAGGTGTGTGTAGGGTTGTGGGAGGAGATTTTGAACATGCTTTATTTATATTTCCCAACCTCTCAAGTATGGATGAAAAAATATGGTTCAAATAAAATAAGAACAGATACTAACCTTCTTTAATCAATTTTATTTTAATCAATTTCAAAACCTTTCAGTTGACTATCTTTATTTTTCACTTTCCCACTCCTCTGCGCATTCTGCTTTTGGCGAGGAAGTGTTACATCAGTACAAGAACTGTGTGTTGACCAGGCCTTTACAGTGCTTAATGATGACCATTATATCCACCCCTTCTTAGATCCATTCCATCACCCTCAGTGGAGCCTTAAGCAATGTCATGAATTTCTGCATTGGCATCCACAAGAATACATGTTCCAAACAGGAAAGAAAAGAAACATTTAAAAGTAAAGACAACGAAGTAACGAATAACAATTTACACAATTACATACTATTCTTCCTGTCAGGACTTTTCATATCACCATTCCAAATCAATTTTATTCCCATGCAATTCTCTTTGGGGCAGTTTCTCCCTATCTCCTTTCTTTCAGCATATCAGGAAGGGCTGCTTTCAACTGATTCCTGTGGTTGTGCCTGGTTTCTGTTGGGCCTGTTAGCTGAAATAGCAGTAAATGATTTTGCTCATTCTTTTTTAATGGGGAACAATTCTTTCACTCTCAGCCTCCTTAAATATGTTCTCCACAGGGCTTTGGAGCTATGCTCTGGCTCCTCTCCAGCTTCAGGCAAAAACTTGCAGCTCCACTGTTTCGGAGCTGCTCTGCGCTCCAGGTCTGGGCTCCACTCCAAAGCCCTGGTTCTCCATATTTGGAGGTAACAAAACTGAAATTTTGTCTCCCTGGTATCTACTTGGGTGATCTTTATAGATAACTTGGGGTTTAGCCCTTGGACCTGACTGTATTCTATACACCACTTTATTTATTTGTGTCAGGATGATATAGGGTCCCTTCCAAGGTTTAGCTATTTTAGTGCACCTTTGGGAACCGGACTAGGTTACTACTTTTAAAAGTTTTCTAATATGACCTGACATCAGACAAAAAATTCATTTTATGTGCAGCTATCTTCAAATTTCTCTAGTAAAGGTGTGTGGTAAGACTTCTTCCGTAAGGAGCCACCACATTCTCATAAGTCCTTTGTGTTCTTGAGGCCAATATTACCGGCAGTGTGTAAGCACTAGTATCTATGTCTAATATGAAAGGGATTTTGATACATAGATAGGCTAAGATAGGAGTGGTCACAAGTGCCATTTTAAACTATTTGCTGTTTGTTAGATACGCTCAACAGGTGAACAGGAATCTGTTCCTTCTTCAGATCCACAACTCTAGCAGCTCTAATCCTCCCAAGATCCTGGGTCTCAAAGTAAATTCCAACCATTCTCCATCTTCCATTTACTGGAAAGCTACTGCAGCACATGACTGTTGATGTGGTTTCAGCCTCTGTAGGAAGGGTAACTTGCATACTGCAAACCAGTCAGCTACAACCCATTTGTTTAATCTCAGCCACATCTTTGAAGGGAATCCCTACAGACTGGCATTTCCAAGACACCTTTCTCAGCATTTATTACAGTTATTACCCATAATGAAATCCAAACTGATTATTTGCTCCTCCACTTCCTTGGCTATCCCGTTCAAATTTCTGCTGTCCAATTTTCAAGCCCATCTTTGGACACATGCCCATTCCTCAGTCTCTATCTCCATTTGAGACAAATTAGGTGGTTTAATTTTATATCCTCCATTCCCCAGTATTTTTAGCATGTCCGGTTTAGCAACTGTTGTAATTGAGCCAGGGTCCTCTATCCCTGTGTTTTTCATAGCTCCTATTACACATTCAATTATTGTTTTTAACGGCTCAGATTGAAACAAAAATTGTGGGTTCTGAACCTTGTACCTCCAAACTTTGGCCCTTCCACTGCTTGCTGTCCCCCATTTCACAAACTGGATTAGATACTTGACACTCTGTACAGGCCTGACTTTAAATTTATAACAATCCTTCCTATGGGCAGTTTTTTCCACAGTATCTATGTTTCACAGACCCAGGCTTCCCTTATTTGTCGTATTATTACTGATCTCCCTAGTTTTACAAACTGAATTTAGCAATTTTTCTAACTATTAAAAATGCTATGAACCAGATTAGAGTTCCCTTTATCATCAAGCACATTAGACACAGATTTGTAGTGATAGATCTCATGGTGATCAGCTTCCATCTTCCTCACTAGTGGCTGTTTTCTTTTCTGCTACACTGCTGCCAAGGTCTATCACCAATTCCACAGCCACATCATGTACCTTTGTCCTCCTTTCTCTGATCTTGAGCTGCAAGTCCAAGTCCAGCTAAGCATCTATAAATTGGGCTATAGCTAATTTATCCTGGATGTGGTCACTGGTATCTGGCATGCCAGGTACACAAGTCTCTTCAAGTCCTCTGTCACTTCAGGTGTGATCCCTTTTTTCCCCTCTCCTTCTAGCCATTTGATGAGCCTAGGCCAACTCGGATTGGTGACTGGCTCCAAACTGTCACCCGAGAGCTTGCACAGACCCAGCTAACTCTGTCTCTTTTCTGGGACTAAGTTATGCTGCCTCATGAGAACTAGTTTTCTCAAACTGGCTACTAGACACCTTCCTCCCTCTTCATCTCCTCAGCTGTTCATTTGGGCTATGATATTAAATTGACCCAGATAAACCTCCCAGGAAGTTTTCCCGTCAAAGTTAGTATTACTCAAGTTGGGACAGTCTGACCTCTCCTGCATGTGCCACTCTGAGGTATACATTGAGTAGAAAAGTGTTGTATATATCTTGTCTTAACCAAGTTCTCTGGCTGGCCCAACTCCTCATTCAAGCAGCTGGCTTCCACAATGGTCTCCATGGGGAAAGGAAGAATGGTTCAGGGGCTAGGTTCTAACTTGGGAGATGTGGGTTTGATTCCCATCTGTGACTTACGGCAAGTCCCTTAGCCACTCAGTTTTCCATCTGCAAAAACTAGGATAATAGTGTGTCTTTATCTCAGCAGGGTGTTCTGAAGCAAACACATTAAAGACTATGAGATGCTCAGGTACTACAGTGATTGGGACCATAAAAGTACCATAGATAGAATCTTTGAAATTTCCTTTCTAGATGATTTTCTAGTCCCCTTAGTCCTTGCTGCAGCTCACCTCTGTTAGCAAGTTCCAAGTTGCTCTAAGTTTTCTGGGTCTATCCTGTTTCCATGCTAGTCAGATTGCTGTTCAACTCTTCAATGTTTTACCAGCCCAAACTGAGCGTTTTGTAGCTGCTGCCCCAACAAAGTTTTTATTTCTGTCTTCAAGTCATCAGTCCTTTCTGGGAAGCCTCCAGGTGCTGCTTTAATTCCTTTTGATAAGGCTTTAGATCCATCTTATGTCTTGCTTTAATAGTGCTGGCCCACTTTGATTTCTATAAATACCTCAGCGATTTGCCCATTCTTGGTTCAGTAGGAATATATAATTTCTTTCCTTGCATAGCCTAAACCACTCCCTGCACCAAAACACAAAGGGAAATATTTGTTCAAAAACAAACACGGAGAATCTGTTTATATGTGCAAGGGCATTTGTGTGTGTGTGTGTGTGTGTGTGAGAGAGAGAGGAGCAGACATGATCAGATGCATCATAGGCTGTGACCTATCTCCAGAGGAGATAGGGACAATTTGAGTGGGATGATGGGATCTGTTTGTTTATAGTGTCACAGCACAATTTGTGAATGCTTAGATACAGATATGCAGTGATAGGTCTCATGGTGATCAGCTTCCATCTGCCAAAGGACCTGAGGATTACAGTAGATGAGAAGTTGGATATGAGTCAACAGTGTGCCCTTATTGCCAAGAAGGCTAACGGCATATTAGTAGGAGCATTGCCAGCAGATTGAGGGAAGTGATTATTCCCCTCTATTTCAGCACTGGTGAGGCCACATCTGGAGTACTGCATCCAGTATTGGGCCCCCCACTACAAAAAGGGTGTGGACAAACTGGAGAGAGTCCAGCGGAGGGCAATGAAAATAATTAGGGGACTGAGGCGCATGACTTAAGAGGAGAGACTCATGGAACTGGGATTGTTTAGTCTGCAGAAGAGAAGAATGAGGGGGGATTTGATAGCAGCCTTCAGCTACCTGAAAGGGGGTTCCAAAGAGGATGGAGCTTGGCTCTTCTCTTTGGATTTGGCTCCTACTTGTTTTTTACTGCCTTTGTAGCTTTTGCTGTAAGAATGTGCATGATAGTGGTGGCAGATGACAGAACAAGGAGCAATGGTCTCAAGTTGCAGTGGGGGAGGTCTAGGGTGGATATTAGGAAACACTATTTCACTAGGAGGGTGGTGAAGCACTGGAATGGGTTACCTAGGGAGGTGGTGGAATCTCCATCCTTAGAGGTTTTTAAGGCCCAGCTTTACAAAGCCCTGGATGGGATGATTTAGTTGGTATTGGTCCTGCTTTGAGCACGGGGTTGAACTAGATGACCTCCTGAGGTCTCTTTCAGCCCTAATCTTCTATGATTCTATGATGATTTAAGGTTTTCTTGTTTTGAATACTTATTCGGGTTTACTATCTGGTGCTCTGTTTGCTCTATGTGACAATGTTGGACACTGCTTTACTGAAAGTTTCATTCTGAATTTTGGTAGTTCTAGGGTGTTGCTAACTGCATGATCCTTTGTGTGTTATTGCTGAGCAATAATTTACTGCATGCTCTCATATTAAGGTCAACAGAGCTAGTGGCTAACTAATTATAGACTTGTACCTGTGCTTTGGACAGGCTGAAGGCTTGTTAGTTGAATGATCCAAGGGGTATTTTGGCAATGCTTGCTGTGTTCCCTGTGTATGTTGGCACATAGAGAGCTGGTTTACCATGTGCTATTACACAGTGTGTACTTTTCTAATACTGAGCCTGGGGTTTATGTGCTATTTTTTTTTAAATATATTCCTTCATAGTTCTAGAACCAGACAAGAACACTTGGCAGTGAAAATCTCGATATGCTCAAGTAAGCAATGGAAAGGCTAAAATACTTCATATTGTGATAAGGCCATGAATCCAAAACTGAAACAAAATCCAGGGTTAGGTGTGGTTTCAGTGGTTGGAAGGGCTAAAACATTGCCACTTCATCCCAGTCTTCCTCTCCCTTGCGGGGTTTCCTGAGGCGGGACATGATTTTCCCCTCAGACGAGATTAAATACACCCTTCAAGAGTATTTACAAAACAGAAGTTTACATTTGCGACATGAGATCATGAATTTGGTCCTACATGCCCAGCAGGTATGGAAACTTTGCAAATGGTTCAGTACACTGTGCTCCTGTAATCACAAATAGGCATTTGTTGGAGACACTTTAGTTGTATATTGGCTTATAAACTGTTGCCACATTTGTTGAGAGAGAAAAACAACATATTTCTGTTTCCTGCCACTGCAGTCAGCCAAAAGGCCTGCACTGCCTCCAATGGATTGGTGGTGACTTGTGTTTTCCTTCATTTATATAATTATCTTACAGACCTAATCAAGAAATTTCAGTCTCATTGAGAAATAAAGTAGGCCTGTTTACAGAAATTCCTCTCAAGTTTTATCTTACTAGTGTTCTCTGGCTATGAATTTTTTAATTCCTTTCATAACACAAAACAGGAAAATGTTGCCCCTGGAAAAGAATCAATTATTTCTGTTCACAACCCCCAAAATCTCTGATTTGCTTGGATGTCATCTTCAGTTTACTTTTAAGTCACAATGTCTCAGTCCACAAGAATTTCAAGAAAACTATAGTTTAACCTAGGATAGCAATTAAGGATGGATGAACCACCATGAAAATATAACATTTAGGCTGAAACACAGCCATAAAACCACAGGATTATTTGGATTAGAAGGGACCTCAAGTGGGTTATACAATCTATTATTCTGCATTATGAAAGCATTGATTTAATTATCCTCAAATCAGCTCTGGGAGATGGGTATACTCATTGAAGGTGATTTCATAACCTTTCTTGGCAGCTTGTTTCTCCTTGGCAGCCTACTCTGTTCCTGCCTGCTCATATAGTTATGAAGATTTCCCTAATATTTAACCTACATTTTCCTTGCTAATGCTTGATTCCATTACTTCCTGATCTTCCCTATTGACTAATGAGACTGTCTAATATCTATTTATAAACAACCCTGTTTCCCCACTGTCTTTTTTCCCTGCAAACTGAACATGCTCAGATCTCTTCATCTTTCCTTATAGATTTTATTTCCCAACATTTTCCTTAATTTTATGACTCCCCTTGAAATTCTCTCCAATTTGTCTGTCTTTTTAAAAACTGAATGAAGGACTCCAGTTGAGTTGTCTCTGGTGGCATAATTATATTTTTAACACGATGTTCCTATTACTACTGCCCAGTATAGGATTTGCCTTTTTTCTAACAGTCACATTGACTCAAGTCTAATTTATTAGACACGGTAATCCTCAATTCCTTTCCATGATACTACTGGCCAGCTGTTTAGCCCATTTTAGAATTGTGCATTTGAATAGGTTTAGATCAGTTTGACTAAATACCTTGTTGGAAAAACCTTCTCCTAATTCAAGTGTATTTGCTGCCAACAAACCCTTTATCATTGTTGATATATTGCAAAATCTGTGGTAAGGTTTACCTACCTCTGCTGGCCCAGCTATGGACTTCAGTGCAGAGGCCTCTCTCTGGTGCTTCCCCAAGGAAGTATAACATGTTCTGGAATGTCTCTATGCTGGAAATCCCTGGAAGATGTGAGATATGAATATATAACAGTGCTGACCTCAGAACAGCTAACTGTTACTCTGTGATGGAAATATCAGAAAAGGTAGGGAGAACTGCTGGTGATTGTAATTGGAAGGAGTTGAAGGTGGGAGATAGAGAGGAAAAAACATAGAAGGAGTGGGGGAAAATGTAAGCCAGAGCAATCAGCTGGAGAACTCATATTAGAACCATGACTGAGGAAGGAGTTTTCAAAATAACTCTGCAAGTGTTGCTGGCTGAGAGGATGATTTCTTTTGAATAATGATATAGTTTCATGATATTCTATACAAGACAACTATATTGCTTAATTTGACTGGATAATATCAGTTGCAGTAGCTTGGTCATACTAATAGCAGAAAGTAATGGACAATTGTAATGAATGCCACTAGAGTTTTCCTCTATCCTCCCTGTAATGGACTTTCCCTTCATTATTGGCAACAGTTAAGTTTGTCTATCTCATTTCTATAGGGGAATGAATCCAGGTAAGAATATGTTATTCTTTGGAAAGAACAGTTTTCCCTGCTAGATTTCTTCCATGTAATATCTGATACCAGATTCCTGCATGATATTGATTAGCATGAAATGGATTACTAAGTAAGTCTACTAATGTGGGTCACTGCTGACCCAAAAATAACCAGAAAATGTCATTTTCCAAGGTCTGTCAGTCTCATCTTGATGAAGGGAATCCGATTCGTTTATTTTTAAATAATGAATTGGAATATCATGTATTTGTTAGTTCTACAAATTATTTTTAAACGAATCTTCCTGCTTGGTGGTCATAATTTCAGGTCATTTTATAGGGGCACCATCAATAAACAGGGCTGTCATGCTCTTACTAAAACAAATCTCTTTTATTTTGTTTAGAAAGCAAACGTCTGTGCTTAAATTGTATATTTATATTGATCCTCTGTTCTCCAGATGCTGTTCTGTGATAAGATACTGTACAACTTTACAGTGTCATGCACTACCCATGGCAGCATGCAGAAGATCACATGATGGTCATTTAATATCCATGACTCACAGTCCATAGGACTAGGAGTCTAGCCAGATGGGATTTGTTCTAAGTGGTGTGAAATGACAAACAGTGCATGAGATACATCTCAGATACCAAACACAGTGGCCAAACATTTATAAAAACATGGCTCTGTGCCCTCTCCAGTGAAAATAACAAATTGTGAAAGAGTCTTCAAATAGACTCATCCAACAACTAAAGAATATAGGTTTTTTAAAACTTTAGAAAAACTCAGACACCAAGGCTAAGAACATGGCACACCTAGGGCTTTATCAGTGTCTTGAATACATTGAGCATTGACTTTTCCCTGACTGATTTTGTTATTTTCTTCATTTTCTTTCCTTTAATTTTTAAATTAGATTTTTGAGGTTGAGACTAGTGCTTCTTCTGTCTGATTTTTATTTTTTCAACTGAAACTTGTTTGCTGTCACTGATATTCAGCTGTGAGGTTACATAGTTGTGGAGCACAAAAGCGTTTAGATGTTACTCTGTAATTCAGTCAGTCCCAAAGAAGAGCTCTATAAAGTCCGTCATCTCCTCTATGGTCCCAGGGAAACTGGGCTGCAGATTATAGACAAATGGCAAAGACTAAGGAATAAAGAAAAACCTCACCATCTGCAGAGAGACTGTGTGATTCTATAACCACACATACCCTTTCTCTGTTATCACAGGGAATGAGAATGGAAATGGTCTGTTTCATTGCTCACAAAGTGCCGGCACAGCTACTGAAAAGCAGACATATCTGGGGGGAAAATGCTGAAGATTCCTTTATCTAAACTGTAGTTGTTCCTTTCATAGAAGGTGTTTAGTGTTTCATTTTCCAAGAAGACAAGTCTCATGGAAGGGCAATATACTTTTATACGAATGACTAGGTGGTTTACAGATGCATTTTCTCCTTGGACTGGGATTCTTAGAATAGAGTTGCACTGTAAGGTCAGTCACTGATAGACTAGTCTGTCCTTACCCATACGTAAAGCACGCAGCTGCGTAGGGCACCAGGAAATTTGGGGCACCACATTTCCTGGTGCCCTGCACAGCTGCATGCTGCTTCAGCCCCTGCCCTGCCTCTTCCCCAGGCCCCTACCCCTGCTCCACCTCAGCCCCACCCCTTCCTGCCCCGCCTCAGCCCTGCCCCCACTCTCCTGAAGATTGCAGCCAGGCCCGACCCTGTGCTCATTGCGTGGTAAGTGGAGAGACCCGGCCCCAGCCTGCTCAGCTCCCATGGCTCCCAGCCGCGCTGCCGACGAGTGCGGTGAGGGCGGTTCCCCCCTTCCCCCAAGCCTGGGAGCAAGGCTGGTTTTAGGGCGATTCCCCTGATTCCCTCAAATTGGACCCCACACCTAAGAGGGCCCCACGCCCTAAAGAAGAGCGCCTAACTTAGGTGCCTTTTTAATTTTTACTCACCCGGCGGCTCTCCGGGTCTTTGGCAGCATTTCGGCTGCGGATCCTTCACTCACTCTGGATCTTCGGTGGCATTTTGGTGGTGGGTCCTTCAGTGCTGCAGGAGACCTGGAGCAAAGACACGGAGCTTCACTGGGTGAGTCATCCCTGCTGGTGCCCCATTGAAATTATTCGAATTGGGCCCCACAATTCCTAAAGCCAGCCCTGCCTGGGAGCCAGGGGAGCAGAGCAGCCTGGGGCCCCAGGCCTCTGCAGGTGGGAGTGGGGGAAGCCTAGGCCTCCATAGGAGGGGGCTGGCCACTTCCTTCAGGAAGTAGAGTAGCCTGGCCCTAGCCTGCTCCACTCCCCTGGCTCCCTTCCCCCCTGCGGGTCTCTACCAATCTCTCCTGGGGGGAAATTCCTTCCCAATCCCAAATATGATGATTAGTTAGACCCAGAGCATGTGGGCAAGACCCACTAGCCAGAAACCTAGGAAAGAATTCTCTGTAGTAAATCAGAGCCCTCCCCATCTTGTCTCCCATCTCTGGCCATTGGTGATTTTTACTACTGGAAGTTGCTGAAGGGCCACATGCCGTCATAGGCAGTCCCATCAAACCATCCCCTCCATAAACTTATCAAGCTCAGTCTTGAAGCCAGTTAGGTTTTTTGCTCCTACTGCTTCCCTTGGAAGGCTGTTCCAGAACTCCTATAATGGTTAGAAATTTTCATCTAATTTCAAAGCTTACCTTGTTGATGACCAGTTTATATCCATTGGTGCTTAACTTAAATAACTCCCCTCCCTCCCTGGTATTTACTCCTCTGATGTATTTATCAAACACTATCATATCTCCCCCCAGCCTTTGTTTAGTTAGGCTAAACAAGCCAAGCTCTTTGGGTCTCCTTTCATAAGATAGGTTTTCCATTCCTCACATCATCCCAGTAGCCCTTCTCTGCACCTGTTCCAGTTTGAATTCATCTTTCTTAAACATGGGAGACCAGAACTGCACACAGTATTCCAGATGAGGTCTCACCAGTGTCTTATATAATGGCACGAACACTTCCCCTTCTCTACTGGAAATACCTCACCTGATGCATCCTAGGACTGCATTAGCTTTTTTCACAGCCACTTCACATTGATAGCTCTTAGTCATCCTATGATCAACCAATACATCCAGGTCTTTCTCCTCCTCTGTTGCTTCCAACTGATAAGTTCCTAGTTTATAGCAAAAAATTCTGTTGTTAGTCCCTAAATACATGACCTTGTACTTTGCACTATTACGTTTCATCCCATTTCTATTACTCCAGTTTACAAGGTTGTCCAGGTCTTCTTGTAGGATATTCTGGACTTCCTCCGTATTGAGAATACCTCTCAACTTTGTTTCATCTGCAAATTTTATTAGCACACTCTCATGTTTTGTGCCAGGGTCAGTAATAAACCTGGTAAATATGATTGGTCCCAAAACCAATCATTGAGGATTACACTAGTAACCTGCCTCCAGTCTGGCAGTTCACTTTCAGTATGACCTGTTGTAGTGTCCCCTTTAATCAGTTCCTTATCCACCTTTAAATTCTCATATTAATCCCCATCTTCTCCAATTCAACTAATAATTTCCCATGTGAAACTTTATTAAATGCCTTCCTGAAATCCAGGTAGATTAGATTTACTGCATTTCCTTTGCCTAAAAAATCAGTTATCTTCTCAAAGAAGATCAGGTTGGTCTGGCATGATTTACCTTTGGTAAAACCATGTTGTATTTTATCCCAATTACTGTTCACCTCTATGTCTTTAACTATGTTCTCCTTCAAAATTTGTTCCCAGACCTTGCATACAACTGAGGTCAAACTAACCAGCCTGCAGTTTCCTTTATCACTTTTTTCCCTTTCTTAAAAATAGAAACTGTATCAGCAATTCTTCAGTCATAGGGTATGACCCGAGTTCATAGAATCATTAAAAATCCTTGCTAATGGACTTGCAATTTCATGTGCCAGTTCCTTTAATATTCTTGGATGGAGATTATCTGCCACGCTCTCTACCCCCTGATTTAGACCCATTAAGATGTTTGAGTTTGACTTCCACCTGTAGTATTTACAGAAATGATAAAACTTTGGATAGTTTCTGTCTTATGGGGTTTCAATAAGAAGTTCAAACTCTGTGTTTTTGTGTAAAATTGCTTCTAAATCATTGGTTTACAAGTGAGAAGTGTTTTGGATTCACTTGTATAAAATATTTAATTGTATTTTTACATGTTTTACGAATGGGTTTAATATTATCAAGAGGATTGTTTTGTTTATCTGAAATTCTCTTGTCCTTAATTTGATAATGACCTTTCACCCTAAAGCAGGGATCTGAAAAGAAGAAAAGAAAGTCAGTGTTGTCTCAAACTACATGCAGCATTTTTAAACTGCTTTTCAAAGCACTCAAACGTCTGTATTTAAAAAAAAAATTCCTCTAGGGGTTGCTCCTTAATTTTTTTTTATCCTTGGTTTTTATGTATGAGTCAAGGTACGCCGGAAGGGTTGGATAAAAAGGAAACTTGCACCCTCAAGTCTTTTGCAGCTACTGTTGCAGCTTTCTGTCTTCTGAGGGATATGTCCAACTATATTTATTGATCTGTTTTTGCATCCAGGATTTTGCTTTGCCTCTTTTACCAGTTGGAGAAAGATTTCTTTGCTTCAAAGTCTTCTGTAGACTGTAGAGCAGGGGTATCAAAACCGGGCCACTTAACAGTTTCATCTGGCCCATGGATTTCTCATGAACTATTGGGCTTGTCTACATGATCCCGGAGTACTTACTACAGGGTGTGATTTGTAGAATGCATTGGTGTGTTGTGCTCTAACTTCCCCATGTAGACCCTCCTAATGTGCATTGATGTAGTCCTGCTTCGAATAGGACTACATCAATGCACACTAGGGAACTTTTAGTGCACACCAGCAGGGTCTGCATGGGAGACTTAGAGTGCAACACACAGATGCACTCTAAAAATCACATCCCTCATTGTCCAGACCCCAGCATGGCAATCCAGAAAAACCTTGCTCACAGGTGTAGAACCACTTGGTCACATTTAAGAGTGCTGGAGAGGCATAAGTCTGGTGGTAGCTGGCAGGTGTCTGGGCAAGAGAAAATGGCATGGAAGGGCACTAGCCCTCAGGCTGAAGAGTAGATATTACAGCCTGGCAAGTCAAAGAAAAGGAAACTTCAAATAACTGAAAGGGTGAATGCCTATTGCAGCTGGTAGACCAGCAGATTTCTCTTTAAATAAAAATTTAAAAATACAAAAAAGAAAATGGAGGCCTTCCCTTCCTCTGTTTCTTTATTCAGCTTCTGCCAAGTGACCATCATGTCTTTACCCAAGAAGAGAAAGGTACATCAAGAGTTTTGTGCACGTCAGGAGAAATGGAGAATTCTTATTTCTTTGTGGACATGAATGGAGAGCCGTTGTGCTTGATTTGTAAGTAACAGGTAGCTGTGTTGAGAGAACACAACAGTTGACGACACTATGAAGCAAACCATGGAGAGGACAATGATAAGTACATAGGAAAGTTAAGCAAAGATAAAATACTTTGAATTAGCACAGTTGTTGAAAGAACAGCAATCAGTGTTTACTAATGCTTGTCATAAAAGTGATGCTGCTAAAGCGAGCTAAGTGATTGCCCGTGAAATAGCTGCGTCATTAAAAAACATTTTTGGTGGGAGCATTTCTGAGGAACTGCATGCCATAAACTGCAGAAATGGTGTGTCCAGATAAGCAGTAAGCTTTGTAAATATCTGCCTCTCAGACACAACTGCTGATAGAATCAATGATTTAGCTGAGAATTTGAATGGTCAACTCTGGGACAATCCTGTGCTACTTTTTCGGTTGCCGTTGTAAGTGTCGTCTCTCAGCTAGCAGTGTTCATTTGTGGAGTTGATGGAAAAGTGTGTAGCAGAGGAGCTTGTAGCATTGGTGACTATGACAGCAAATGACTTTTTGGGCAATTTGGTGGAAGTGCTGAACAAATTGGATGTGGCCTGGACAAGAGCTGTGACTCTGGCTACAGATTAGGCACCCTCAATGGAGATCAAGAAAGTTGGAGTTGTGACAAAATTGAAGGCCAAATTGCAAACTATCAACCATAGTCAGCAGTTTAGCAATTTTCATTGCATACAATTTCATTGTATTTTACATCAATAAGCTCTCTGTAGTAAAACTTTTAAAATGAATCATGTGACGGATGTGCTTGTTTGAACTGTAAACCTTATTTGAGCTAGAGGTCTAAACCACTGGCAATTCTGCTGTCTGTTGGAAGAATGAGACATTCATTGTGGACTGCCGCATCACACTGAAGCTCAGTGGCTAAGGGTACCTGGATCGGCAGGTAATGATCAATCTAGCGGGGACTGATTTATCGCGTCTAGTGTAGATGCGATAAAATCGATCCCTGATAGCTCTGCCATTGACTCCGGAACTCCCCCATGGCGAGAGGCAGAAGCGGAGTAGACGGGGGAGCGGCAGCAGTCAATTCGCCGCTGTCCTCATGGCGAGGTAAATCGACCTAAGATACGTAGCTGAAGTTGCGTATCTTAGGTTGACCCCTCCTCCCCCAGTGTAAACCTAGCCTCAGTCAGGGAGCTATGTTGAAGTGGTTTTTGAATTGTATGGTGAGATCCAACTTACCATGGATTGGAAAGAGAAAAACACTCCTGAATTACAAAATAGGGAATGGCTTCAAGACCTTACTTTCATAGTACATATTACAGAGCATCTGAACTTGCTCAACACAAGAATGCAGGGGTGCAACCAAGTAGTGACAAAATACTATGACAACATTTGAACCTTTGAAATTAAGCTTTAGCTGTCAGATAAACAATTTACCTAGTATAATTTGGCACATTTTCCATCCTTGAAGTCACTATATGACTTTGTGCGATGATGCCACAGAAAGTTACTTGGGCAAAATTGCTGAACTGAGAAAGAAATTACAGGAATGATTCTATGACTTCAGAGACCAAGTTTGCAATTTTTGCCACACTATTTTGTCAGTATGCATGATATATCAGAAGAGCTTCAAATGAAACATATTGAACTGCAGTGTGACACTGTGAAAGTCGAGTTTTCCAATATTGTTGTTTCCAAGTTTTATCAATATCTTGGATCAAATTATCCCAAACAGAAGTATTTTGCATCAAGAATTCTCCATGTTTGGAAGCATGTAACTTGTGAACAAATATTATCCATCATAAATATCAGCAAATCTAAACTAAGTCCACAACTAAGTGACATGCACCTAAACTCGATACCCAAGATAGCCCAGTCACTTGCTCCAAATGATGAAGCACTGGTTCAAACTAAGGCCTGGTCTACACTATGATTTTAGGTCAAATTTAGCAGCATTACCTCAATTTAACCCTGGACCCGTTCACACGACAAAGCCCCCTTTTTTTTTTCTTAAAGGGCTCTTTAAATTGATTTCTTTACTTCACCACTGACAAGGGGATTAGCACTGAAATCTGCCTTGCTGGGTTGAATTTGGGGTACTGTGGACGCAATTCAATGCTATTGGCCTAGGGGAACTATCCCAGAGTGCTCCATTGTGACCGCTCTGGACAGCGCTGTCACCTCAAATGCACTGGCCAGGTAGACAGGAAAAGGCCTACAAACTTTTGAATTTCATTTCTTGTTTTGCCAGCATGGCGAGCTGATCAGCACAGGTGACCATGCAGAGCTCATCAGCAGACGTGACCATGGAGTCCCAGAATCGGAAAAGAGCTCCAGCATAGTCTGAAAGGGAGGTACAGGATCTGATGATGAAATGCTAAGGGAAACTAGAGCTGCTATCAAAATTAAGGACCCAATAATAGTGGAGGATTTCAATTATCCCCATATTGACTGGGAACATTTCATGTCAGGACGAAATGCAGAGATAAAATTTCTCGATACTTTAAATGACTGCTTCATGGAGCAGCTGGTACGGGAACCCACAAGGGGAGAGGCAACTCTAGATTTAATCCTGAGTGGAGTGCAGGAGCTGGTCCAAGAGGTAACTATAGCAGGACCACTTGGAAATAGTGACCATAGTACAATAGCATTCAACATCCCTGTGGGGGGAAGAATACCTCAACAGCCCAACACTGTGGCATTTAATTTCAAAAGAGGGAACTATACAAAAATGAGGGGGTTAGTTAAACAAAAGTTAAAAGGTACAGTGACTAAAGTGAAATACCTGGAATCTGCATGGGTGCTTTTTAAAGACACCATAATAGAGGCCCAACTTCCATGTATACTCCAAATTAAGAAACACAGTAAAAGAACTAAAAAAGAGCCACCGTGGCTTAACAACCATGTAAAAGAAGCAATGAGAGATAAAGACTTCCCTTAAAAAGTGGAAGTCAAATCCTAGTGAGGCAAACAGAAAGGAGCACAAACACTGCCAGCTTAAGCGCAAGACTGTAATAAGAAAGCCAAAGAGAAGTTTGAAGAACGGCTAGCCAAAAACTCCAAAGGTAATAACAAAATGTTTTTTAAGTACATTAGAAGCAGGAAGCCTGCTAAACAACCAGTGAGGCCCCTTGATGATCAAAATACAGAAGGAGCGCTTAAAGACGATAAAGTCATTGCTGAGTAACAAAATGGATTCTTTGCTTCAGTCTTCATGGCTGAGGATGTTAGGGAGATTCCCAAACCTGAGCCGGCTTTTGTAGGTGACAAATCTGAGGAACTGTCACAGATTGAAGTGTCACTAGAGGAGGTTTAAGAATTAATTGATAAACTCAACAATAACAAGTCACCGGGACCAGATGGCGTTCACCCAAGAGTTCTGAAAGAACTCAAATTTGAAGTTGTGGAACTATTAACTAAGGTTTGTAAACCTTTAAAGGTTTAAGGTTTAAATCGGCTTCGGTACCCAATGACTGGAAGTTAGCTAATGTAACGCCAATATTTAAAAAGGCCTCTAGAGGTGATCTCGGCAATTACAGACCGGTAAGTCTAACGTCACTACCGGGCAAATTAGTCGAAACAATAGTTAAGAATAAAATTGTCAGACACATAGAAAAACATAAACTGTTCAGCAATAGTCAACATGGTTTCTGTAAAGGGAAATCGTGTCTTACTAATCTATTATAGTTCATTGAAGGAGTCAACAAACATGTGGACAAGGGGGATCCAGTGGACATGGTGTACTTAGATTTCCAGAAAGCCTTTGACAAGGTCCCTCACCAAAGGCTCTTACGTAAATTAATCTGTCATGGGATAAAAGGGAAGGTCCTTTCATGGATTGAGAACTAGTTAAAAGACAGGGAACAAAGGGTAGGAATTAATGGTAAATTCTCAGAATGGAGAGGGGTAACTAGTGGTGTTCCCCAAGGATCAGTCCTAGACCAATCCTATTCAATGTATTCATAAATGATCTGGAGAAAGGGGTAAGCAGTGAGGTGGCAAAGTTTGCAGATGATACCAAATTACTCAAGATAGGTAAGACCAAAGCAGATTGTGAAGAACTTCAAAAAGATCTCACAAAACTAAGTGATTGGGCAACAAAATGGCAAATGAAATTTAATGTGGATAAATGTAAAGTAATGCACATTGGAAAAAATAACCCCAACTATACATACAATATGATGGGGGCTAATTTAGCTACAACGAGTCAGGAAAAAGATCTTGGCGTCATCGTGGATAGTTCTCTGAAGATGTCCACGCAGGGCACAGAGGCGGTCAAAAAAGGAAACAAGATGTTAGGAATCATTAAAAAGGGGATAGAGAATAAGACTGAGAATATATTATTGCCCTTATATAAATCCATGGTACGCCCACATCTGGAATACTGTGTACAGACGTGGTCTCCTCACCTCAGAAAAGATATTCTAGCTCTAGAAAAGGTTCAGAAAAGGGCAACTAAAATAATTAGGGGTTTGGAGAGGGTCCCATACGAGGAAAGATTAAAGAGGCTAGGCCTCTTCAGCTTGGAAAAGAGGAGGCTAAGGGGGGATATGATAGAGGTATATAAAATCATGAGTGATGTGGAGAAAGTGGATAAGGAACAGTTATTTACTTATTCCCATAATACAAGAACTCGGGGTCACCAAATGAAATTAATAGGTAGCAGGTTTAAAACAAATAAAAGGACGTTCTTCTTCACACAGCGCACAGTCAACTTGTGAAACTCCTTACCTGAGAGGTTGTGAAGGCTGGGACTATAACAATGTTTAAAAGGGAACTGGATAAATTCATGGTGGCTAAGTCCATAAATGGCTATTAGCCAGGAAGGGTAAAGAATGGTGTCCCTAGCCTCTGTTTGTCAGAGGGTGGAGATGGATGGCAGGAGAGAGATCACTTGATCATAGCCTGTTCGGTCCACTCCCTCTGGGGCACCTGGCATTGGCCACTGTCGGTAGACAGATACTGGGCTAGATGGACCTTTGGTCTGACCCGGTATGGCCATTCTTATGTTCTTATGATCACTGTATGGGGAGACGAATCCGTGCTAGCTGAACTCCAAATTAAGGAGCTCAGGCAAGCCTACCAAAAAACCAGAGAGGCAAATGGCCGCTTTGGGTCACAGCCCCAAACATGTCACTTCTATGATGAGCTGCATGCCATTCTAGGGGGTGCACCCACCAGTACCCCAACCCTGTGCTTTGATTCCATCAATGGAGTAGGATGCAACATGGAAGCGGGTTTTGGGGATGAAGAAGATAGCTCAGAGCAAGGAAGACGAGAAACCAGTTTCCCCAACAGCCAGGATCTGTTTCTCACCCTGGACCTGGAGCCAGTAACCCCCGAACCCACCCAAGGCTGCCTCCCGGACCTGCCAGTCAGAGAAGGGACCTCTGGTGAGTGTATCTTCGTAAATATTAGACATGGTTTAAAAGCAAGAGTGTTTAATGATTAATTTTACCTGGCATTCGTGGCCAGTACAGCTACTGGAAAAGTCTTTTAATGTGTCTGAGGATGGAGTGGAAATCCTCCAGAGATATCTCCATAAAGCTCTCCTGGATGTACTCCCAAAGCCTTTGCAAAAGGTTTTTGGGGAAGGCAGCCTTATTCCATCCTCCATGGTAGGACACTTTACCACACCAGGCCAGCAGCACGTAGTTGGGAATCTTTTGAGAACAAAGCATTGCAGCGTATGGGCCTGGTGTTTGCTGGCATTCAGACAACATCCGTTCTTTCTCTCTCTGTGTTATCCTCAGGAGAATGATATCATTCATGGTCACCTGATTGAAATAGGATGGTTTTATTAAGCGAACATTCAGAGGAGCCCGTTCCTGCTAGGTTGTTTGCCTGTGGCTGAACAGAAATTTTCCCTGCTGTTAGCCATGTGATCTGAGGAGGTGTGAAGCCATCAAAATGCGACCTTGTAACGAAAGCACATGTGCTATGTAATGTTAACAGCAAGGTTTACCGTGAACGAGTGTACCCATTGTTCTATAAAATGTCTTTTTAACTACCACTTTCCCTTTTTTTCCCTCTACCAACTGCATGTGTTTCTCCTTCCCAGAGGCTAGCGAAGATTAGAAGGCGAAAAAAACACACTCGGGATGAAATGTTCTCTGAGCTCATGCTGTCCTCCCACACTGACAGAGCACAGCGGAATGCGTGGATGCAGACAATGTCAGAGTGCAGGAAAGCACAATATGAACACGAGGAGAGGTGGCGGGCTGAAGAGAGTAAGTGGCGGGCTGAAGATGATAGGTGGCATCAGCTTGCTGATAGAAGGCAAGAGTCAATGCTCAGGCTGCTAGATCATCAAACTCATATGCTCCAATGTATGGTTGAACTGCAGGAAAGGCAGCACGAGCACTGACTGCCGCTACAACCCCTGTGTAACCAACTGCCCTCTTCCCAAAGTTCCATAGCCTCCTCATCCAAACTCCCAAGAACGCGGTAGGGGGGCCTCTGGCAACCTAGCCACTCCACCCCAGAGGATTACCCAAGCAACAAAAGGCTGGCATTCAATAAGTTTTAAAGATTTTAAGTTTTAAAGTGCAGTGTGGCCTTGTCCTGCCCTCCTCCCCCACCCCTCCCGGCTACCTTGGCAGTTACTCTCTATTTGTGTGATGAATTAATAAAGAATGCATGAATGTGAAGCAACAATGACTTTATTGCCTCTGCAAGCGGTGATCGAAGGGGGGAGAGGAGGATGGTTAGCTTATTGGGAAGTAGAGTGAACCAAGGGAGTTGGGGGTTCATCAAGGAGAAACAAACAGAACTTTCACATCGTAGCCTGGCCAGTCATGAAACTGGTTTTCAAAGCTTCTCTGATTTGCACCGCACTCTCCTGTACTCTTCTAACAGCCCTGGTGTCTGGCTGTGAGTGATCAGCAGCCAGGCTATTTGCCTCAACCTCCCATTCCACCATAAACCTCTCCCCCTTACTCTCACAGATATTGTGGAATGCACAGCAAGCAGTAATAACAATGGGAATATTGGTTTCACTGAGGTCTATCCGAGTCAGTAAACTGCGCCAGTGCACGTTTAAACATCTAAATGCACATTCTACCACCATTCTGCACTTGCTCAGCCTATAGTTGAACAGCTCCTGATTACTGTTCAGGCTGCCTGTGTACGGCTTCATGAGCCATGGCATTAAGGGGTAGACTGGATCCCCAAGGATAACTATAGACATTTCAACATCCCCAATGGTTATTTTCTGGTCTGGGAAGAAAGTCCCTTCCTGCAGCTTTTGAAACAGACCACAGTTCCTGAAGACACGAGCGTCATGTATTTTTCCCGGCCATCCCATGTTGATGGTGGTGAAAATCCCTTGTGATCCACCAGTGCTTTGCAGCACCATTGAGAAGTACCCCTTTCGGTTTGTGTCCTCACTGGCTTGGTGCTCCGGTGCCAAGATAGGGATATGGATTCCGTCTATCGCTCCACCACAGTTAGGGAATCCCATTGCAGCAAAGCCATCCACTATGACCTGCAGATTTCCCAGAGTCACAACCTTTCATAGCAGCAGCTTAGTGATTGCTTTGGCTACTTGCATCACAGCAGCTCCCACAGTAGATTTTCCCATTCCAAATTGATGCCCAACTGACCAGTAGCTGTCTGGCGTTGCAAGTTTCCAGAGGGCTATCGCCACTCGCTTCTCAGCTGTGAGGGCTGCTCTCATCTTTGTATTTTGGCCCTTCAAGGTAGGGGAAAGCAAGTCACAAAGTTCCAGGAAAGTGCCCTTATGCATGCAAAAGTTTTGCAGCCACTGGGAATTGTCCCAGACCTGCAACACTATGCGATCCCACCAGTCTGTGCTTATTTCCCGGGCCCAGAATCGGTGTTCCAAGGTGTGAACCTGCCCCATTAACACCATGATGTGCACATTGCCAAGGCCCGTACTTTGTGAGAAGTCTATGTCCATGTCCTCATCACTCTCGTCACCACACTGCCGTTGCCTCCTCGCCTGGTTTTGCTTTGGCAGGTTCTGGTTCTGCATATACTGCAGGATTATGCACGTGGTATTTACAGTGCTCATAATTGCCCCGCTGATCTGAGTGGGCTCCATGTTCCCAGTGCTATGGCGTCTGCACTGAAAAAAGGTGCGAGAGGATTGTCTGCCGTTGCTGTGATGGAGGGAGGGGCAACTGACGACATGGCTTACAGGGAATTAAAATCAACAAAGGGGGTGGCTTTGCATCAAGGAGAAACACAAACAACTGTCACACAGAATGGCCCCCTCAAGGACTGAACTCAAAACCCTGGGTTTAGCAGGCCTTTGATTTCACGGAGGGAGGGGGAGCAAAAGAATACAAAACAAATCGGATCTATTTCTTGTTTTGATCCACTCCATCTTTTACATCTTAGGCTGGCAGCAGATGGTGCAGTACGACTGCTAGCCATTGTCATCTCCTGGCTGCTTTTCAGAAGACGGTGCAGTATGACTGCTAGCCATCATCATCTCCTGGGTACTCGGCAGAAGATGGGAATGACCTTGGCTGAGTTACTCCCAGTCTGCCCACGTGCCCCTGACCGACCTCACCGAGGTCAGCTAAAAGAGCACCCAGGAGTATGACGACGACTGATACCAGTCATAATGCACCATCTGCTGCCAAAAAGCAATGAGCTGTTGCTGTGTAGCAATGCAGTCCCACGTCTTCCAGCACCCAGGAGACATACGGTGATGGTGAGCTGAGTGGGCTCCACGCTTGCCATGGTATGGCGTCTGCACTGGTAACCCAGGAAAAAAGGCATGAAACGATTGCCATTGTTTCATGGAGGGAGAGAGGGAGAGGGGAGCCTGACGACATGTGCTCAGAACCACCCACAACACTGTTTTTGCCCCATCAGGCATTGGGTTCTCAACCTAGAATTCCAATGGGCGGCGGAGACTGCGGGAACTGTGGGATAGCTACCCACAGCTACCCACAGTGCAATGCTCCAGAAGTCGATGCTGGCCTCAGTACTGTGGATGCAGTCTGCTGACTTAATGCACTTAGAGCATTTTGTGTGGGGACACACACAATAGACTGTATAAAAATGATTTCTAAAAAAATGATGTCTATAAATTCGACCTAATTTCGTAGTGTAGACATACCCTAAGACATGTCAGATACTGGGGAGTGGCAGTATCACTAAAATCTAAATTAAATGTGAGTGATCACCAAGATAGTTTATCTTTATCTATTTCTATTTTAATAACTTTTGCTGAATGTGGCCTACTCCAAGCAGCAGAGTATCTGTTCAGACCTGCCATATGAAATGAGTTTGGCTCTCCTAATGTAGAGTGTCTGATAGACTTTAGCTGTGATGCAGGAAATGTGTCCAAATGGAGGTTTTGACCTTCTTTATAACAGGAAATGTGAGCTTTTCTTGATTCGTCTTCTACATGATTAATGCCACACTGAGGGGATCAAGATTATTATAGATGTAAATGGTACTGCTACTGCAATAGTTAAGTTTGCACTGCCACTTACATTTTCAGTCACTTTTCACTTAGCAAGGGGAAAAAAAACCCTACATTCCAATCAAACACCCTATGGACAAGTTTGAAGCTGGAAGGAATTTCTCTCCAAAAGTTTGGGAAAACGTGTATAATTATTTTTGTGTTAGACCTGTGGTTCTGAGGAATTTGTTGATAGATGGATTTTCTTTTCCAAATATCCAAGCTCACCATTTCAGCGATGAATTTTCCTCTGCTCTGTAGCTGTAGGGGGAAGGATGGGGAGAAATCCTGGCTTCATTGAAATCAGTGTCAAAACTCCCATTGACTTCAGTTGGACCAGGATTTTACCTCATCTCTGTAAATCATAAGAAGAAAGTTTGGCTCCTCTTTCTGGGAAACACCACAGCTTAGACTGCTTCTAAAGCTGAAATATATTCCAATAATTTTTATTGGCTGCATTAACAGTATATTAAAATGTTACATTCTCTTTTCCTTAGAGATCCATTTACAGAGCAGAACATGCTGCAAGGTCAAATGTAACTTTAAATATATGTCAATTAAGGCAGGGGTCGGACAGCAAGCCTGAAGACATGTGGAAAAACTATTGAGGAACAATTTTCTTTTTCATATCCAGGCTTCCCATTTGCAATCACTGGATTGTTACAGCAGTGAAACCTCAATATTGTAACTGCACAAAAAGAAGTTTGATTTCGTTAGGGATTCTGAGACATCAAAGTATGTGGTGCCCCCCTACCAACAGAGACTCCTGCCAAGGCTCTATGTTGTGCCTGCTGAATGTCTGAGTAGATGGCCAGATAGCCATCTGACATAGAATATTAGGATTGGAAGAGACCTCAGGTGATCATCTAGTCCAATCCCCTGCTCAAAGCAGGACCAACACCAGCCAAATCATCCCAGCCAAGGATTTGTCAAGATGGGCCTTAAAAACCTCTAAGGATAGAGAGTCCACCACCTCCTTAGGTAACCATTCCAGTGCTTCACCACCCTCCTAGTGAAATGATGTTTCCTAATATCCAACCTAGACCTCCCACACTGCAACTTGAGACCATTGCTCCTTGTTCTGTAATCTGTCATCACTGGCAGCCTAGCTCCATCCTCTTTGGAGCCCCCCTTCAGGCAGTTGAAGGCTGCTATGGATTTGAAATCCACCCTCGCTCTTCTCTTCTGCAGACTAAATAACCTCAGTTCCCTCAGCCTCTCCTCATAAGTCATGTGCTCCAGCCCCCTAATCATTTTTGTTGCCCTCTGCTGGACTCTTTCCAATTTGTCCACATCCCTTTGGTAGTTGGGGGAACAAAACTGGATGCAATATTCAAGGTGTGGCCTCACCGGTGTCGAATAGAGGGGAATAATCATTTCCCTTGATATGCTGGCAATGCTCCTACTAATACAGCCCAATATGCCTTTGGCCTTCTTGGCAACGAGGGCACACTGCTGACACATATCCAGCTTCTCATCCACTGTAATCCCCAGGTCCTTTTCTGAAGAACTGCTGCTTAGCCAGTTGGTCCTCAGCCTGTAGTGGTGCATGGGATTCTTTCTTCCTAAGTGCAGGACTCTGCACTTGTCTTTGTTGAACCACATTAGATTTCTTTTGGCCCACTCCTCCAATTTGTCTAGGTCACTCTGGACCCTATCCCTGACCTCCAGCCTATCTACATCTCCCCCCAGCTTAGTGTCATCTGTGAACTTGCTGAGGGTGCAATTCATCCCATCATCCAGATCATTAATAAAGATGTTGAACAAAACTGGCCTCAGGACTGATCTCTGGGGCGCTCTGCATGATACCTTCTGCCAGCTATACATCGAGCCATTGATCACTACCTGTTGAGCCTGACAGTCTAGCCAGCTTTCTATCCACCTTATAATCCATTCATCCACTCCATATTTTTTTATCTTGATGGCAAGAATACTGTGGGAGACTGTATCAAAAGCTTTTAAAAGTCAAGATATATCATATCCACCATTTTCCCCATATCCACAGAGCCAGTTATCTCATCATAGAAAGCAATCAGGTGGTCAGGCATGACTTGCCCTTCGTGAATCCATGTTGACTGTTCCTGATCACCTTCCTCTCCTCCAAGTGCTTCAAAGTGGATTATTGATGACCTGCTCCATGATTTTGCTGGGGACTGAAATGAGGCTGACCAGTCTGTAGTTTCCCGGGTTCTCTTTCTTCCCTTTTTAAAATATGGGCACTGTATGTGCCTTTTTCCAATTCTCCAGGACCTCCCCTGATCACCACAAATTTTCAAAGGTAATGGCCATTGGCTCTGTCATCACATCAGCCAATTCCTTCAGCATCCTTGGATGCATTAGATCTGGACCCATGGACTTGTGCACGCCCAGCTTTTCTAAATAGTCCTTATCCTGTTCTTTCGCTACTGAGGGCTGCTCACCTCCTCCCCCATACTGTGTTGCCCAGTGCAGTAGTTTGGGAGCTGACCTTGTCTGTGAAGACCGAAGCATTGAGTGCTTCAGCTTTTTCCACATCATCTATCACTATGTTGCCTCCCTCATTCAGTAAGGGTCCCACACTTTCCCTGACCACCTTCTTGTTGCTAACATACATGTAGAAACCCTTCTTGTTACTCTTCACATCCCTTGCTAGCTGCGACTCTAATTGTGCCTTGGCCTTCCAGATTACACCTCTGCATGCTTTAGCAATATTTTTATACTCCTCCCTGGTCATCTGTCCAAATTTCCACTTCTTGTAAGCTTCCTTTTTGAGTTTAAGCTCACTGAAGATTTCACTGTTAAGCCAAGCTGGTCGCCTGCCATATTTGCTATTCTTTCTGCACTTTGGGATGGTTTGTTCCTGCATCCTCAATAAGGATTCTTTAAAATACAGACAGCTCTCCTGGACTTCTTGCCCCCTCATATTAGCTTCCCAGGGGATCCTGCCCATCCGTTCCCTAAGGAAGCCAAGGTCTACTTTTATGAAGTCTGGAGTCTGTATTTTGCTACTCTGCTTTCTTCCTTTTGTCAGGATCCTGAACTCAACCATCTCATGGTCACTGCTGCCTAGGTTGCCACCTACTTCTACTTCCCCTACCAATTTTTCCCGGTTTGTAAGCAGCAGGTCAAGAGGAGCACGGCCCCTAGTCAGTTCTTCCAGTACTTGCACCAGCAAGTTGTCCCCAACGCTTTCCAAAAACTTCCTGGATTGTCTGTGCATTGGTGTATTCCTCTCCCAGCAGATGTCAGGGTGATTGAAGTCCCCCATTAGAAACAGGGCCTGTGATCTGGAAACTTCAATTAGTTGTCTGACGAAAGCTTCGTCTACCTCATCCTTCTGAGCTGGTGGTCTTTAGCACATGCTTACCATGACATCACCCTTGTTGCTCTCTCCTCTAAACTTAACCCAAAGACTCTTAACAGTTTTTTCTCCAGTTTCAAACTGGAGCTCTGAGGAATCATACCACTCTCTTACATACAATGCAACTCCTCCACCTTTCCTACCGTACCTGTCCTTCCTGAACAGTTTATACCCATCCATGACAGTGCTCCAGCCATGTGAACTGCCCCAGCAAGTTTCTGTTATTCCAATCATGTCACAGTTCCTTGATTGTGCCAGGACTTCCAATTCTTTCTGCTTGTTTTCCAGGCTTCTTGCATTCGTTTACATGCATCTAAGATAAATAGCCAATTGCTCTTTCTCAGTATGAATCAGGAAGCTTCCTGTCTAGTACCCTCCTTCTTGTGTTTCCTCCTGGTATCCCACTCCAGCACTTACTTCTGGGCTTAGGTCACCATCCCCCGGTGAATCTAGTTTAAAGCCCTCCTCACTAGGCTAGCAAGCCTGCCTGCGAAGATGCTCTTCTGTCTCTTCGTTAGTTGGATCCCATCTCTTCCTAGCAATCCTTCTTCCCAGAACAGCATCCCATGGTTGAAGAATCCAAAGCCCTCTCTCTGACACCACCTGCGTAACCACGCATTTACCTCCAGGGAGTATGGATGAAAACACGACTTGCACCTCAAACTCTTTTATCCTTCTTCCCAGAACCATGTAGTCTGCAGTGGTCCGCTCAAGGTCATTCTTGGCAGCATCATTGGTGCCCATGTGGAGAAGTAGGAAGGGGTAGCAGTCTGAGATCTTGATGAGTCTCAGCAAACACTCTGTCACATCCTGGATTCTAGCTCCAGGCAGGCAGCACACTTCTCGAATCTCCCGGTCTGGTCGGCAGATGAATGACATATTTCTTTGTATGATGAAAAACCTTTTCAGCCCGTACAGTAGGTACTGACTAGGGCTTTTGTGCAATAGCTGATTTTGGAGAATTAAAGTCTTGGTAGATGGTAGGCTTCTTTAATACAATATTTTTTCCATCAAGAATAATATCAGTTTTTTTCCAGTTGAAGGTACTGATGTTTTTCTGGGTTGTTGGTAGCAGGTAATACTAACAGGATCTCCTAATTGTTTTGTTCTGATAAACATGGTTTTAATTGCCCTGTGGACATCAAGCATATGCCACTGGGTTTGTCCTAGATGTACTGAGTTAATCCTCCCAACATTCTGCACCATCTCCTATGTACTGCAAAAAGAAGCAATCACTTCTGGTATGAATGCTGAACCTAAGCAAAGCACCCTTTTTATGGAGTGGAAGTTGGAGTGTGGAGTCTTCCTTGACAGGGCACCCAACTTACACCATGTCACCCACCAGCAGCTTGAAGGGTGGTTTAGTGAGAGTATTCAGCACCAACATGAGTCAACTTGGGGCTGTCTTGTGGATCTTTTTATTTTTGAGCAGTAATAAGTGAGGGTGAGATGAAGCCAGAAAGGTTTGTTCATTCCAATAATGGACGGAATTGCCAAGACACATTTGCAAGCCCTGCCTGAGATTTGGCTGACATGGGCTTGATTACCTTTAGTTGGGCAAGCTGAGCAAAATTTATTCTAAACTTTGGAATACTGAGTTAGTAGACCTCTGTCTTGGAGAAAAGAGTGTTTCAATCACTTTCTAAAAAGAGCTTCCCTTCTTAGTTGTCTCTTCAACATTCAGGTGGCCGGACAGTTTTCCTGTTTCTGGAAGGACCAGGATATTTGGGGTAATGAATGCTACAAGATGTGTGCAGATAAATAAATGGATGGAAGTATAATTTCAACAGTTCCAAAAAGCAGGGCTGCAGGAGCCAGAACAGATTCAGTAATATTCCTGATGCATTCTCTTGTCTTACTTCTCTTAGAGTTCTGGATATCAGCAGAAAAAGAAGAAAAACTATATAGAAGACCAATTTCCCAGGGTTGGAACAGTGCATTGCTAGCTTTCCTCCCTAAATTTCTATATCTGGAGAAGAAAATTGAGTCTTAGTATTTTGTTGATTGTAAAAAAAATTCCACATTGGTATTTCAAATGTCTGGGAGTGGAACAGGCAGTGGAACATGGACTGATAAGCATTTCCATTCTACAGGACTCGCTGATTGCCTTCTCAGACTTTCTACCTCCTCATTGCATTGGCTTTTGGTTCATAGGGCCTGAAGCAAGGCTAGTGTTTACTCTGTTCATCTTATTAGCAATATTGCCTCTGTTTGCAGGCATGATGATTTTGTGTTCCTCCTTTCCCCTCCTTGCTCCTCCTAACATGTTGATGAGTCACATGTTGTTTCAGAGCCAGGAGCACTAGCTGAATGGCAAGTTCGGCAAATGTATACTTTGATTTGTTTATTTGTGGATCCACTTACCCTGGACAATATGATATGATAGTTAAACTCCCCAGCCAAATCAGAAGGTATCTGTAGTGGCCATCTCTTGGTCTGGTTTTCTGATTGGAAGTCAATATCTGAATCTCATGTCTCAAGGGAAAAATATCTCGCAGTGTTGCTGGATTAACTTGATTGGAGATGGCAACTAGAAATTTTTGGAGAGGGCACAAGAAGCCTTGCTAAAGTCAGCAGGTCTGTCCGGGATACCAGCATTCTATGAAGTCTCAATTTTGAATGGTGAGATGCTGTGGATATGAACCTGCCTGTTCACTTCCCTGATTGAGTTCTCTCTCTTCTCTTGTGCAATTCGGTGTTGGATAGTGTGGAATGTGCTAAAATTTTGGAAATTTACTAGAAAGCTTTGGGATAAAGAAATTGAACTGTTAAATTTAGTATCTTGTTCCATCCTGAAGGGGCTCAAACCATGACATCACACAGAAGGAAATATAGAAATACATCCCTTTCTCTCTCAGAGTTGCAATCAGGAACTCTCTGTATATATTTGGTAACAAGGTTAGGCCAAATAGAAGGGACTTCCACTGACAAGTTTCTGGCCATAAGTGAACCTGAAGATCAGTGTCTGCGCAGGGTTGATCAGCATGTGCAGGGCTGAATGAATTTTCTGAAGTCAGGAAATCTGCAAAATTTGTAGATTTCAAGATTTTCATTATGAATTATAATTTCCTTTCTGATTTATTAAGATTCTTCAGGTTAAAGATTATGCTAATTACAAATAAATAAATACACAATTTCTCCCTGAAGAACTTGGGAACTAGAGGTTCCATTCTGACTCTGAGCTTCATTTGATTACTCCTCTAGATGTTTGTGGCACTTGCTATCCTGGGATGTGGGCCTAATACCAAGGCCAGGAATCTTATGCAGGAATGAAAGGGAAGAGAAATGAAGGACCAGAATAGAGATCTAGATTGCAACCTAAAAAGTAGGGAAGGGGCAACAGAAGTACCCATTCTACTGGACACTTGACAACCAAAAAAATGTCATTTTTGCACATGATTGATATAAAGGGTCAAACTGATTTTTTTACATTTGCTTTGAAAAATTGTACAATGGAATTCAGAATATTTTACAGCTGGGTTTAGGCCATGTGTAAGAAGTTTCAGCTTGGAGCTCGTTTTAGAGCCAATTCTAAACCTAGAAAAATAGATGTATACAATGGGAGTGCAAACAAAACCATAACTACAGCGCTGTGAATGATGAGGCTATAATTACTAATCATTCATGAGGGAAAACAAGCAAACAGCTTAAGCAGAACACTTTTTGTGAGGGAAAAGAAAGTGGTAGATATAAAACTCCCCCTTCTCTCTTTGTCCTCCAAGATGATTTATGAACCTCTCTGCTATTCTGTCCTAGTCTTTTAAGTTAAAGAATCCAGTTAGCTTTTCATAATGGCAGAAGTAATTAAAAAGGTGATCAGCTTCAGTGGAACATAAAACACAGAAAAGGTCTGCCTCTTTAATGATATCCCCTACATACTTTACTGGCGGGGATTCTGCTAATCTAATACCTGTTAATTTTCTTTCTAATTAGGGCTATAGCTCACCAGAGGCTGTTTTATATTCACTTTATATACAGTTAAAGGGCCCAATCCTGGGTCAGGGAAAGAATCTGAACACGTGGAAATAAATTTTTGGGGAGGGGAAAGGGAGAATGGAAAAGCTTTTATCATTCCCTTAATCCCTGCTCAGAGCTCCTGTTGCCATCAAAAGATGCACACAAGTCATATTACTGTCCATGGGAGTTGCACATATAGAACTAGGGCTCAATGTGGCCATAAATATATAAAGATTCAGAGCAGCTCCAGATTACTAAAATGACACCTGATATCCAACCCCTTTGAAAAATGGGGTTCAGTAAAATAGGTTTCCCAGTCTTCTTGAGCTAGTGGATTTGGAAACAGCTGGTGTCCTTGTCTCCCGAAGATAGAGCACTGCAAAGACAATGCCATCCAGCTTTGGGAAGGCCATCTCTCTGTCAAGGCATCAGACTGCTCATCTGCAGCATTTTTAAAGCCAACTGGTCAGCACAGCCAGCGAGAATTCTCTTTCCTGCAATCCAGGCTTGGGAGGCCATAAACGTGTGGAACATAACTTCATTTTGGTTACGTAGGATTTCAGTTAACCAGAGTTCTATACATTAGGGCGGTACAGCATAATTGTTTTCCAATTATAGTGTGCCCAACTTTTATTCAATTAGCATGGCTTGCACTCTTGCCTAAAAATAGCCACATTCCATACCTTGACACAGAATCACTGAAACTATAGTCGGAAAAACCTGTTAGGCCATTCACTCACTTCTCCTGTCAGTACAAGATGCACCCGACCCCCTCCCTGTTTTGTCCAGTTTAATTTGATATTCCAGGTTGTGAGGCTTCTACCACTTCTTTTGGAAGACTATTCCACATCCTAAGATGTCTCACTGTACTGGAGTACTCTGTCCACAGCAAGACTTCGGGAGAAAAACTTCAAGGCTTCCCTTGAAAATTGCTTTTTTGGGAGAGTGGGGTTTGCACCCCCACAAAACAGGCTTCAAGGTCCAGCCTGACAACAAGGAGATGGTGCGTGAATCCCAAGGAGTCCAGGACCATCTGTGAGGAAACTTTCTGTCTCCACATCAGCTCTATGCCCCCTGTAACTTGGGGCCGTATGAACATTTCCTTGTAACCTCCACAGGGCCAGTGGAAGGATGATGCATGTGTCCCCCCACTCAGTGTCCATCTCCTACCACATCATGATCCATGGACCTATGTAGAGGCTGTTGTGAGGTCTGGGAGATGCTGTGGTGATATCTAATTCCCTTCTGCAATTTGGGGGTAGATATCCATGTGGAAGGCCCTCTCCCTGTATGGATGTATGAGGGGTGTATGATTCCACTCTACTTTCCTAACAGGCAGATTATTTTCCTGATTGATATTCAGCTTAAAATTCTCTGAACTGTGTTGAGTTATTCCTAGTTATAACCACTTGTGTCACCATGAATATTTATAGAGGTATCAAAATATCTTCCATAACCCTGCCACTATTTTTGTATATTAACAAAACAAACAAACAAACAACACACCAGCTGGCCAACTTCCTGTTTTGTCATATATGCAAAAAGTTGTACCCTAATTCTTTCCCATGTCACTTAGGTACATAAAAACATAAGAATGGCCATACTGGGTCAGACCAAAGGTGCATCCAGCCCAGTATCCTGTCTACCGACAGTGACCAATGCCAGGTGTCCCAGAGGGAGTGAACCTAACAGGCAATGATCAAGTGATCTCTCTCCTGCCATTCATCTCCACCCTCTGACAGAGGCTAGGGACACCCTTCCTTACCCATCCTGGCTAATAGCCATTTATAGACTTAACCACCATGAATTTATCCAGTTCTCTTTTAAATGCTGTTATAGTCCTAGCCTTCACAACCTCCTCAGGCAAGGAGTTCCACAAGTTGACTGTGCACTGTGTGAAGAACTTCCTTGTATTTTTTTTAAACCTGCTGCCTATTAATTTCATTTGGTGACCCCTAGTTCTTGTATTATGGGAATAAGTAAATAACTTTTCCTTATTCACTTTCTCTACATCACTCATGATTTTATATACCTCTATTATATCCTCTCCCTTAGTCTCCTCTTTTCCAAGCTGAAAAGTCCTAGCCTTTTTAATCTCTCCTCATATGGGACCCGTTCCTAACCCCTAATCATTTTAGTTACCCTTCTCTGAACCTTTTCTAGTGCTAGTATATCTTTTTTGAGACGAGGAGACCACATCTGTACGCAGTATTCAAGATGTGGGCATACCATGGATTTATATAAGAGCAATAAGATATTCTCCATCTTATTCTCTATCCTTATTTTAATGATTCCTAACATCCTGTTTGCTTTTTTGATTGCCACTGTACACTGCATGGACATCTTCAATGAATTATCCACGATGACTCCAAGATCTCTTTCCTGATTAGTTGTAGCTAAATTAGCCCCCCTCATATCGTATGTACTTTACATTTATCCGCATTCAATTACTTTACATTTATCCACATTAAATTTCATTTGCCATTTTGTTGCCCAATCACTTAGTTTTGTGAGATCTTTTTGAAGTTCTTCACATTCTGCTTTGGTCTTAGCTATCTTGAGCAGTTTAGTATCATCTGCAAACTTTGCCACCTCACTTTTTACTCCTTTCTCCAGATCATTTATGAATAAGTTGAATAGGATTGGTCCTAGGACTGACTCTTGGGGAACACCACTAGTTACCCCTGTCCATTCTGAGAATTTACCATTTATTCCTACCCTTTGTTCCCTGTCTTTTAACCAGTTCTCAATCCATAAAAGGATCTTCCCTCTTATCCCATGACAACTTAATTTACATAAGAGCCTTTGGTGAGGTACCTTGTCAAAGGCTTTCTGGAAATCTAAGTACACTATGTCCACTGGATCCCCCTTGTCCATGTGTTTGTTGACCCCTTCAAAGAACTCTAATAGGTTAGTAAGACATGATTTTCCTTTATAGAAATATTCTTGACTTTTGCCCAACAATTTATGTTCTTCTAAGTGTCTGACAATTTTATTCTTTACTATTGTTTCAACTGACTTGTCCGGTGCCAACATTAGATTTACTGGTCTGTAATTGCCGAGATCACCTCTAGAGCCCTTTTTAAATATTGATGTTACACTAGCTATCTTCCAATCATTGGGTACAGAAGCCGATTTAAAGGACAGATTACAAATCATAGTTAATAGTTCCGCAATTTCACATTTGAGTTCTTTCAGAACTCTTGGGTGAATGCCATTTGGTCCCAGTGACTTGTTACTGTTAAGTTTATCAATTAATTCCAAAACCTCCTCTAGTGACACTTCAATCTGTGATAATTCCTCAGATTTGTCACCTACAAAAGCCGGTTCAGGTTTGAGAATCTCCCTAACATCCTCAGCTGTGAAGACTGAAGCAAAGAATTCATTTAGCTTCTCCACAATTACTTTATCATCTTTAAGTGCTCCTTTTGTACCTTGATTGTCCAGGGGCCCCACTGGTTGTTTAGCAGCCTTTCTACTTCTGATGTACTTAAAAAATATTTTGTTATTACCTTTTGAGTTTTTGGCTAGCAGTTCTTCAAACTCCTTTTTGGCTTTTCTTATTACATTTTTAAACTTAATTTGGCTGTGTTTAAGCTACTTTCTATTTACCTCGCTAGGATTTGACTTCCACTTTTTAAAAGATGCCTTTTTAGCTCTCACTGCTTCTTTTACATGGTTGTTAAGCCACGGTGGCTCTTTTTTAGTTCTTATACTGTGTTTTTTAATTTGGGATATACATTTAAGTTGGGCCTCTATTATGGTGTCTTTCAAAAGTGTCCATGCAGCTTGCAGGGATTTCACTCTAGTCACTGTACCTTTTAATTTCTGTTTCACTAACCCCCTCATTTTTGCATAGTTCCCCTTTCTGAAATTAAATGCCACAGTGTTGGGCTGTTGAGGTGTTCTTCCCACCACAGGGATGTTAAATGTTATTATATTATGGTCACTATTTCCAAGTGGTCCTGTTATAGTTACCTCTTGGACCAGATCCTGTGCTCCACTCAGGACTAAATCGAGAATTGCCTCTCCCCTTGTGGGTTCCTGTACCAGCTGCTCCAAGAAGCAGTCATTTAAAGTATTCAGAAATTTTGTTTCTGCATTTCATCCTGAAGTGACATGTACCCAGTCAATATGGGGATAATTGAAATCGCCCATTATTATTGAGTTCTTTATTTTGATAGCCTCTCTAATCTCCCTTAGCATTTCATCATCATTATCACTGTCCTGGTCTGGTAGTTGATAATAAACCCTACTCTTATATTCTTATTAGAGCATGGAATTACTATCCATAGAGATTAAATGGAACATGTGGATTCATTTAAGATTTTTACTTCATTTGATTCTACATTTTCTTTCACATATAGTGCCACTCCCCCCCCCCGCACGACCTGTTCTGTCCTTCCGATATATTTTGTACCCTAGAATGATTGTGTCCCATTGATTGTCCTCACTCCCCAGGGTTCTGTGATGCCTATTATATCAATATCCTCCTTTAACATGAGACACTCTAGTTCACCCATCTTATTATTTAGACTTCTAGCATTTGTGTACAAGCACTTTAAAAACTTGTCACTGTTTATTTGTCTGCCCTTTTCTGATGTGTCAGATTCTTTTTTATGTGAATATTTCTCATCTGGTCTGGCCCATACTTTATCCTCTTCCATCCTCTCCTCCTGACTAAAACCTAGAGAATCTTTATCAACATGCTCTCCTCCAAGAGAAGTCTCTGTCCGATCCACGTGCTCCTCTGCGCAATTGGCTTTCCCCCATCTCTTAGTTTAAAAACTGCTCTGCAACCTTTTTAATGTTAAGTGCCAGCAGCCTGGATCCACTTTGGTTTAGGTTGAGCCCATCCTTCCTGTATAAGCTTCCCTTATCCCAAGAGTTTCCCCAGTTCCTAATAAATCTAAATCCCTCCTCTGTACACCATCGTCTCATCCACGCATTGAGACTCTGAAGCTCTGCCTGCCTACCTGGCCCTGCGCATGGAACTGGAAGCATATCTGAGAATGCCACCATAGAGGTCCTGGATTTCAGTCTCTTTCCTAGCAGCCTAAATTTGGCCTTCAGGACGTCTCTCCTACCCTTCCCTGTGTCATTGGTACTTACATGTACCACGACCACTGTTTCCTCCCCAGCACTACACATAAGTCTATCTAGATACCTCGAATGTAGAAATAATGGGAAGAATATAAGTAAAATTAAATAGTATTTTCACTTTGCTATGTTTCTTTTTGTATACTTTTTGGCTGCCCTCTCCTTAATTCCATCATGTAAAAACAGACACATCAATTTTGAGTTCTAAGGAAAAATGGGCTCCTAAGGCTGTGAATGCTTAGTAGTAGTAATTTTTCATGAAGTTACAATGAAACTTGCAACAAGCATTGGTTAGAGGTGGGAGGAAGGAAATAAGACTGAAGAGGCCTCATCTGTTTGTACTTCAGTTTCTTCATTTGTAAACTGGTGGTTTTAAAAGCTACACAGAGGGCTTATGAGGATTAATTGCTGAATGTCTATAAAGCACTTTGATCTTGGCATTACAAGGAAGTGTAAAGTAGTATTTTTTTATAACCTCTCAAAAAATGCCAAAGCAAATCACCCTCTCGTGAAAACTTGAGATGAACCACCTTCTTTCTGTAAAAAAAAAATCATCACTGAAGGATTATCTTATGTTTGAGACAAGGTGGGTGAGGTTGTATCTTTTAATGGACCAACTTCTGTTGGTGAGAGAGACAAGCTTTGAGTTGCACAGAGCTCTTCTTCAGGTCAGGAAAAATCTTGTGTGTGACATTTTTCAATACAGTTGTGCATCTTTTCCCTTTCTCTTAAAATTATCCCAAATAATTTCAATACTAAAAATGTCATCATCAGAGCACTGAAGATGAAGTTTGAAATCAACAAAAGGTAGGATATTCAAAGGCAATGTTCTGTGCTCCTGCACGTAGACTGTACATTCTGAAAATATTCCACCAGGGTAATATTTTGCACTACATTTTAGAAATGATCATTTTAAATTCAGCATGATTCAAGGTGTTTAATTTTTCTAATACTCCCCTTTAAGAAATTGGGCCCAGTTTCTCGAAGTGTTTAGGTGCGTAACTGACATTGATTTCAATGAATATTAAGTGCTTAAATACCTTTGAGGATCTCGGCCTGGCTGTATGTTGGCTTTTTTTGGGTGTGAAAAGGGTAAATGAAGTATTGTGACCTGGCTCTTCTCACAGGTGTGGCAGAAACTGATTTGCTCTAGAACAATTCTGTTTTTCAAATTCTCAAGGGCGAAACTATAGTCTGGTGAGAGGCAGATTCATGGGGACTTCCTAAGTTAATGCAATATTAGCTATTGCTTACACAGCTGGATCTGATCAGGCCTCTGGGTATTCCACTTACAGGTAATGAACTTCCTGGTCAAACCACGGTTTCTTGGCAATTCTTAACCTTTCCTAACATGTGTTAGACTCCTAGGAAAACTGAAGGATAAATCCTAGCATTAAAGACCAGACTGCCTAGGATTGCCAACTTTCTAATTCCAGAAAACCAAACACCCTTGCCCTGCCCCCCGTCCCTCCCCTTCCCTGAAGCCCCGCTCCCACTCACTCCATCCCCCTTTCCTCTGTAGCTCGCTCTTCCCCACCCTTGCTAACTCTCTCATTTTCACTGCAAGGCCCGAAAAGGCACCAGAAGAAGGCCAGTAGCTGAAACAGTTTGAATGTGGGAGATGCACACACTTGCCTACACAGAGAATCTTTTTCATATACTTTCTCAGGGCCCTATGGGGGAGGTTCTGCAGGAGTCCCACAGGCCACAGGGCCCCAAGACGGGCAGTCTCATGTTAGGGCTGGCCTTAGGGGAAATGGCACCCTGGGCAAACTTGCATTTTGGTGCCCCTGGCCCCCATAGGCATGGTGCGCCTGCAATGCTATTGCCTCCATGGGCTCCCCACCCTCCCTTCACCCCTAACCCCTGCACTGTGCCCCCTTCGCCCCTAATCCCTGCATTCCCCTCCTGTGCCCCTAATCACTGCACTCCTTCACTCCTACCACTGCAGCTCCTTCCTGTGCCACTAACCCCTGCACTATGCCCTCTTCACCCCACCCCCTACAATGCCCCTAACCTCTGCATCCCCCTCCTGCACCAACATGGGAAAACTGAGCAGGATGCAGTGATGGAGCAGTTGGCATTGCTGCTCGCTCCATCCCTGGACTGCTGCTCCTGTGCGCCCCCCCCCACCTCTAGAGGGCTGTGAGGGGAAAGCAAGGAGTGAGCTCAGGGATCCCTGCATCCAGGTCACTTTCCCTGCCTAGGCTGCGTAAGGAGAGGGCAGGAGAGCAGCAGCTCCTGTTGCTAACCTCACAGCACAGCCCAGGTGGGGAAAGTGACCTGGATTCAGGGAGCCCTCATGTGTGTGTTGGGGGGACTATGCGAGGGAGTGTGTATGTGTGTGAGTGTGCGTGTGTGTGTTGAAGGGTGTGTGTGTGTGCCTGAGTGTATGAGCGTATTGTTTCTTTAATAAAGCACTCAGGGTCAGGCACCTGAAGGCTTGTTCAGACACAAGCATCTCCCAGCATCACGGGAGCCAGAGAGGCAGCAGCACACACAGATTCCTCTGGTCCCATCCCCCAGCTCAGTGAAGACTGGATATATGGGCAGAGGGACACCCTAACATCAGCCTCCCCTGCCCCTGCATAGCAGACAGGAGGATGCTCCCAGCCTGCAGTGGCCAGGGCCTTTGAGGAGAAAAGGGGGTAAGGGGGCAGGAACAGCTGTGGCTGCACACGACAGTGGAGCAGGGGGGAGAAGGGGTACCTCTACTCTTGAGAAGTCACCTGGCTCACTGCCCTCTGCAACTTGGGTCTATCCACCCTCACCCACGGGGCTGGCCCTGGTTTCGTTCTCCTCCCTTCCCCTCCAGCAGCCCCATTTCCAGCCCTTGGAGATGGGGATACAGACCGTGGGTCGCTGCAGGGGCATACATCACAGCTTGAGCCCAGCCACAGGAGGAGCGCGAGGAGGAGAAGTGGGCCTGCCCAGCAGCAGCCGGAGAGGCGCATGCCATGACCCCTCAACAACCACTGCTGAGCTCTTGCAAGTCCCACTAGTTTGTCCCCTGCCCTGACCAGCCAATGGGAGCAGGGGTGAGGTTCGGGGATGGAGCCTGCCAGCCCCTCTGGGCAGCACCGTCAATCAGACATTCAATGGCACAATCAGCAGTGCTGACCGGAGCCACCAGGATCCCTTTTCGACCAGATGTTTCAGTCAAAAACCGGACACCTGGTCATCCTAACTATGCCATTAAGGCAGTCTGAGTAAGGAATAGAGTAGAGCTGCACTGTCCAGGGGGAGCTCTGTGAGGCCTCATGCCTTAGAGGTGCACTGGATCCCAGGGAGGATAGGTGCTGGACTGCCCCTTTAAAAGGGATAGTGTGTGCTTTCCTCAAAAGCTAGCCCATTCTGCTGGCTGGTACAGGGATGGGGTAGAAGGGTGCAAGCCCTTCCTTCTCCCTGCCCTCTTGCAGATTCTAGCACCCACAGGAGTACTAGCCTGTATCAGTCCTTGCATTCAAGGGAGTAAAAATGCAGCATCTGTGACAGGTCTGCATGTGGACCAAAAGAGGAAAAAGTTCCTTGTCCCTCCTCCTGCCCGTGCACACCCACACAGAGGTCAGCCACAATCTGGCTCTGAACACACAGACTCTAGAGTCTGGTGCTGATCATAAATTCCTCAGTTACAGGATAGCCCAGCTAATGGAACTGCAAATTCCACAGGTGCAGCCTTTTAAAAATTAAGCCACTCTAATCAGCTTCCTGGTTGGAAAGTCCTTTACCAGTGAACCACTTGACTGGGTTTGAAGGGTCATTTGTGCCTGTCTGTTCCAAGGGGTGGAAGAGAGAAAGGCCAGGTAAATCTTTCCTAAACACGTGAAGTGGTGATGGGGGAAGCAATGCTTCTGTGGCATGGTTAACCTCGCCCCTTAAGAATGTGAATATCCCTCTGCAACAGAACTGTGAGTCCCAGGGCTTTGGGTTGAGGGTGTTCACAGGTAGGAGGGAGGTAGAATTGGGCATAGCTGCTATCTGTTGTGTGTTCCTCCGTTTACAGTGCAGATTTCTGTTCAAGATCTATGAAGCAGTCTTTGACAGCCTAAGCAATAACTTCCTTTGAAGCCTGCACTCTCTCTGAGAGAGGCAAGGGACTGGAGTCTATGGAAGTCTGGCTGCAAAAGGAATGGAGCTAAAAGTGGGAAGGTGACCCCAGTGACTTGTGCGCAAGGGATTCTCTTCTGTGAGGCCATGTGGTTCTTCATGGCTTTCCCAGTGGACCACCTGAATATGATGGTTATACCCTTACCTCTCTGTTCAAATCCAAATGCTCCCTATGCTCTGAATTCTTCCTAGCAGCATTTGGACTGCCTATTTTACTGAGCATGGGAAAGTAGCATACAGCCCTATGTTTTCATGCCATACCTGTCGTTTGCAGCTGAGGGCTGGTTTCTTTTTCTGGATGGGGAAAAGGTGACAGACTACCTCAAGTCAGGGTTTACTTGTTCCTTGGACTGTGTCAGGGCTAGCAGCCTTCAATGACCAATGTGGTATGAAAAAATTGTTCTCCTGCCTAGCTGGATGCATTTCACACATCTAATCAATATACATACTAGCTACAAGGCTGGCTTTGATGATGATATTTTGCCTGAAACTCCCTGATCCCAGGAATCCAACTCCTTTGGGTTTCCAATGCCAAATACTATTGGAGATTCTTTGATCTGTCATGTACCTGTACAGTCAAATGCTCTGTTATATTAAGTCCAGATCACTTGCTTTTCATTTGAAGTGGACAGAGTACCAGTCCTTATACTTAATTAGAAAAACTAAGGCAGTTAGATACATAGCTAGATGGGCTGCATAGGCTCTTTTGCCATAATTATGAATTTTTATACAACATTTAATGTCTGAGTAGGAAAAAAATAACTCCTCCAACAAAATCTGAACAGTTAGAGACCAATGTTTGGGGTGGGACTTTCCCAAGCTTATTTCTATTGGGGATTTAGACAGTATTTATGTGTATCCTATGTAGTATCAATATTTTCTGTTTCCATTAATGGAAATAATATTATCATATCTAACTTTTATTATAAATGAATTGTCCTTTGTTTCGCGTTTTCCTATTTTTGTAATTGTGAAAACCTGAGAGAGGCCCACCTCAGAATCTGACAAGTAACCCCTTTGTTGCCTGGGGATGTGCAGTACAATGCATGTCCAAACCTATGTGTTATCTTCAAACAACATATCATCACACAGAGTGCTCTTATAACCTCCAGTGTACAATTAAATACTTTGTAAATGTACTTCTGATGGGTGTCTACAAAATGTAAGGTGTAGTTTTCTGTTTAACAGCTGATGGTGACTGTCTAGTTGTAATTTTAGAGTTAAAACCAAAAATTGCCAGCCTTGTAGGCTGGTACAAAGGGGCTGACAGAAATGTTCTTTTATTATCATTTGTTGAATCCTAGATTACTCTAAAATGCCATTGAATTTGCTTTAATTGTGATCTATTTACTTTTTTCTCCTGTTAATTCCAAGTGAAATGGTTTAACTGGTGAATAATTTGATTATAAACTTTTTGACAAAAATAGCAGCATTAATATTGGGAACACATTTTTCCCCTGAGACCTTAAAACTGCTCCAAATATATAAACATCTCCTGCTGAACCCTTCCTGATCTTAAAGAACTTGAACATAACTACAAACACTAGAGACAGTGAGAATATTCTTTTTGGTTACATTGAAGAGTGCTTTTATATCCTTAACAAAATCTAAGAATGGTTGAATGGAGGATATTTCATGTCAATGAAAAGATGTTTTTTGAGGTGAATTTGGTCAGCACTTAAAATTCCACCTTAAATTCTCAAAAGATGGCACTTGCTTCAGGTTCTGAAGATGGGAATATGATCTGCTAAAAATCAGACAAGTGAGCAGAAACAAAATATGACTTTTTGCCCCAGGGGTAATGGAGATGGAGATGAATCCTGACAGGCACACACATGACAAGGCCAAGGCAGAGCAAGAACGGGTGACTCACAAATCGTAGTGGCACGTTCTCTCCAAGGGCCTCAGTGTGCAGTAATGCCTGAAAGATCGCAGCCGGGATCACATGATGCACACAGTGGTTGGCTGACTGTTGAGCCATATAATAAAACCCCAACAAATTAAGTATAAAACAGCCTCTGGTGAGCTATAGCCCTAATTAGAAAGAAAATTAACAGGTATTAGATTAGCAGAATCCCCGCCAGTAAAGTATGTAGGGGATATCATTAAAGAGGCAGACCTTTTCTGTGTTTTATGTTCCACTGAAGTTGATCACCTTTTTAATTACTTCTGCCATTATGAAAAGCTAACTGGATTCTTTAACTTAAAAGACTAGGACAGAATAGCAGAGAGGTTCATAAATCATCTTGGAGGACAAAGAGAGAAGGGGGAGTTTTATATCTACCACATTCTTTTCCCTCACAAAAAGTGTTCTGCTTAAGCTGTTTGCTTGTTTTTCCCACTGGATGGTCAGTAATTATAGCCTCATCCTTCACAGCACTGTAGTTATTTTTCTAGATTTAGAACTTGGCCATAAAATGAGCTCTAGGCTGAAACTCATCACACACAGTCTCAGTCTAGCTGTGAAATTGTGGTTTCTTTAAAATCTTTGTTTCTATATTGCAAATTGAAGAAAAACAGTATGTCCTTTTGTATCACTGATGTGCAAAAGTGACATTTTATAGTTGTCAAGTGTCAAGCACTGTGGGTGCTTCCATTGTCAGTACTGTTTTTTTCCAGTTTGCCACCTAGTCCTCTGTTCTGATCCTCCACTTCTCATCCCAGTCTGTCTGTCTTTCCTCCTCCTTCTGCCCGTTTCATTCTGCTTGTTTTGCCCCTTCCCTCCCTTTCAGTTTCTCAGTGATCCCCATTTGCCCATTCAATTGGGCCCACTGCTCCCTGCTCATTATACTATTGTATACCACAGTCCCACCAGTGAAGAATCCTGAACCTGTAGCCATTGTATGATCTATAAAGAGAAGAGTGCCACTCCTTCACATCTTCATAGCTCTTGAGACTCAGGGTTTGGCTACACTTGCAGCCGTACAGCGCTGGGAATTAAAGCTGTCTTCGTACAGCTGTGTAGGGAAAGCACTGCAGTGTGGCCACACTGACAGCTACCAGTGCTGCAGTGTGGCCACATTTGCAGTATTTGCAACGGTGTTGGGAGTGATGCATTATGGGAAGCTATCCCAGCGTTCAAATGGCTGCAACGTGCTTTTCAAAAGAGTGGGGTGGGGTGGAGTGTGACAGGTAGCGTGGGGGAGAGAGAGAGAGAGAGAGTGGATTTTTGGAGCTGACACTGTGTCAGTTCCCTGCCTTGCAAGTTCTAAGGACTTGAAGATACACAGCACCTACCTTCAATCATTTTAAAAGTTTCGACCCCTTCCCCCATCCCCTCTCTCATTCACTAAATTCAAATAGTCTTCAGACCAGATAAGCAGCTGCTGCAAAATGGACCCCCCCGCACTCTGGGCTGCTTCTCTCCTCAAGCAAACACTAGGGGATCCCCCCTCCCTGCCTCTGCTCGAGCAAACAGTAGCTGTGTTTGTTTTTCAGACAAGCCCTGGGAGCCCCGAGTTCACAACAAAACAAAGAGAGGCATCACAACAAAACAAAGAGTGTTATCTTTACTTAAAAAGCATTATGGGAAGGTTCTGGAGGTCAGTTACAGCGTAGTAAGATTAATTGCTGTTTACACTGGCATCCCAGCGCTGCAAGAGCAGCGTTATAGTCATTATTCCCTAGGCTGAGGTGGACAGGGAGTAAGTTACAGCGCTGTAAAGCCACCACCAGTGCTGTAACTCTCAAGTGTAGCCAAGCCCTCAGAACTCCTCTCCTGTTCAGTGTAGGAAGCTAGTGCCTGATGTTGAACGAGTGGGGGGTGATAACTGTGTCTCATGTCCGAGTGCATCAGCCACTATTAACTTCACATCCCTGAAACCAGAGGTGCATGCCAGAAAAAATAGAATTGCATGCCAGAGATTCACTATATTGATGTCTAGAGTTGACCAACTCTCACATTTTGACATCCATGCCTCCAATCAGTTCACTTGGGCTATGTCCCCATCAGTTCAGCCAAGGTGCAAAGGGTCAGTGTTGGTCAGTACTTAACTGAGAGACTTCTGAGGAAAGCCCAGGTGAGAAGGGAAGTAACGTTATGGTTTCAATACTTACTGCCCTTCCTTCTGAGGGCTAATGCCCTAGCGGGTGACTAGGTGGCACTCTGCTGAGACACCACACATGTTCTATGCACTCTTCAGTAGATTGGTGCCTGGTCAGAATGAAACAGGAGTCTCCTGTAGCTTCTACACACAGATGCAGACACCCGTGCTCAACACAAGGGTCCATTGGTTGTCCTTAAAGTTCTCCTGGCATTTTTGCAAGAGTAGGGGTGTTAGCACCTGTGTCTTGCCCTTGAATATATTGAGTTGGTTTGTGAGCTGTGGACCAGGTTAAAAAGTCCTGGATTTTGAGCACATCAAAGTTAACAGTGTTCAGATCGGGGCTATAGTTTGAATGGAAGCACAAACAATTCCATAACTAAAGCTCTGTATATATAGCAATGTCACTTGTGAAATTCAGATCTCTTCTATATAAGTTCTTATACCTTCATCCAGATCTAGATTCAGATTTGGATTCCCCAGAAGTCAAATGGTGCTTAGCTCCAGGCTGTTAGTTTGGGATCGCCTCTAAAGATTTAAATTAAACCTTCCAGTTTGGACAATTCATTCTATTGGCTTAAAGTCCTCCTGCAGTTTCAGATGAATTAAGCATTCTTCATTATTTCACGTTCTTAAGTGTGAGCTATGCTGTTAGCTGACATGTCCCACTCCAGATGTGGCTACAGCTCAATGGTGATTGAAATTATTCATGTCTAGAGAAGGACACTTTCTGGAAAATGCTTCCCAGTGATGCTCGCTTCAAACCCCAAATCCAGCAGCGAAAGCAGAGGTAAGGTGGCTGACGCTATTCTGTCTGACTACATAACTCATAGTTAATTACGGAGGGCTGCCCTAGGCCAGGGTATAGGGGTCTGGGATGCCAGTGAGCCAGGCAGTCCCTGTGTTTGTGCATATGCATGCCGTGAACTGATAGCCATTATACATGGCTAACAAGTAGATTAATTGTGGATCTGACAAGAGGTGACTATGTGCGAGGCTGCTGCTGTCCATGACATGAATAAACATTAATGCCACTGCTGCAGTATAGCTAAGTGTCCATTTTGGCAGTATTTGCAAATTGTTTAAGAATATGTGCTACAGTTTCCAAAACATTTTTGAGATAAAAGGTGTTGTATAAGTATATTCTATGATTTAGGACTCTAGAATGTGACCAGTTTAAGAGTAAGCTTGATATTGATTCACTGTGGATGTACCTAGACATAGACCAACTACATCCATGTTTAAGTAGGGGTGTAGATGCAACATTTCACTTTACCCCCACAACCTCCATCTCTTTTCTTCTGCGTGCCCTTGCTGCACAAGAGAATGCATGTAAAATTATACTGTTTGCTGCTCTGCCTATTAGTCCTATCTGATCCTGAGAATTTGTCTGAGAATCCCTTGCTCTATATATACTCTCTTATGTCCTGTTGTGGCTACTCTATTAGAAGTCTCAAGAGTCAGAGGCTAAGTCAACATTAGCTGTTAACTTCTGTAGACCTGAAATCAAATGCTAGATTTGGTCACATGTATAGAATGAGTTTGGTATTATCAGCCATAGTAGTGTTTGTACACATCTCAACCTTCCTGTACACTCTTTGTAACAATTCAGTACAGCTGATAATTTTCTGATCAACAAAAGGTCAGAAAAGCAGAGGCTGGATGCGAGAGTGAGTGTATGTGTGTGAGAGAGATGATTGCACAGAGCTCTCTCTTTCTGAGAGAAACAATATAGAAGGGCTCGAAGAAGGAAAGTCAAAGAGACAAGTCAAGACCTGTGCTTGTTCTTTTAGTGTATTTAAAATACTTGTAGCTGATATATAGCAACAGCTCCACTGCTACTCTGCTGACTGACATTGGGGATGGGAGGCAGGAGCGTAGCTGCCATTCTGCTCCTAATGGATTCCAGCAGATGAAGCAAAGCGGCAACATTTTATTGCTATAATCCAGTGGCTCTCAAACTTTTGTACTGGTGACCCCTTTCACATAGCAAGACTGAGTGCAACCCCCCTTTTACATTAAAAACACTTTTTTATATATTTAACACCATTATAAATGCTGGAGGCAAAGTGGGATTTGGGGTGGAGGTTGACAGCTTGCGATCTCCTGAGGGGTCCCAACCCCCAGTTTGAGAACCTCTGCTATAACCCTTCTGCCGGGTGGGTAATGGCTTCAAAAAGGGCCAGTGATTCAATATATGCAGGGTCCCTCTTGACAAATAACTAAAGTGGCTCAAGCCCCCACCTAGAAAACTAAACATTCCCTCCCTGGGTGCCCTTAAGAGGCAGAACTTCCCCATTTGCAGCACTCAGACCCTGTACAAAGAAGAAAATCTTTATCGGGGAAAGTGAACATAGTCACGGACTTGGGAAAACAAGGCAACAGAACGTATATGCAAATAAAGAATAAATTCCTCCCCACCCCACACTTTCCAGTAACTTTGGCAATAGTCCATCTAACATCCTTCCTACCCACTGAATGTCCCACGGGTGATAGTTTCTTGGCTGCACCACCTCACCTATCCACCAAATGCCCACTCAGGGTTTTGGTCAGTGAGTAGCAGCAGTCCAAATGTCTCTTTGCAGGTTTATCTCCAATCCCTGGGGAGCTGCTTGCCTGGTCCCATTGGGAGGTGCCATTTCCTAACCCAGTTTAGTGATTCAGCCTCATTAAGTTGCTAGGAGGTGGCAACCTCACCGGAGTCCACTCAGCTGTGCTGCTGTCCTCTGTATCATGTCTTGCCACAGAGTCCTCTGGGAAAGCTCTCACGGCAAAGACCTCAGTATGCATCATCTCTTTGTGGAGTCCTCTGGGACATCTCTCACAATAAAGTTCTCAGGATACATTGCTTCTTGCAGCAAAGTCCTCATGGGTGATGACCCTTGAGCAGAGGCCTAGCTGCTTGGAAATGAGCTCTTTGCTACAAGGGAAGAGTTCTGTCCCCTATCTAAGCCAATTACCCCCCCAATCCATGTTCATGTATAGTTAAGGTGATTCCTCAAGTGTCATTAGGGAAATGCAAAATGAAGCTCTCAATGTCAGCACTTTTCATCAATAGAGAGAACAGCAAGCTGCTTCCCCTCTGGAGCCAGAGAGCTCACCCTGTGTGTGTGCTTTCCTTTCGTATACTATTAGAATGTATTGTCACCCGTTATACAGAAATGGGGGCACTTTCAATCCATCATTCCAATGCACGCTCATTTTGTCATTCATTACGAGTCCTTGTCTATTTCTTGGCGCGTCGGTCATTTGTTGCACCAGCAGACCTGCACCCTTTAAGAAAATATGTGGAATGAAGCTGGATGAGCTCCACAAAATGGGCCTGATCTAAAGCTCATTGAAGTCAATGGAAAGACTCCATGGATATCAGTGGGTTTGGATCAGACCCCATGTGTTTTCCCGACACAAGTCACATTCCTTTTATTTTAGTCAGCAAAGAGGCAAAGGCTTAAGTCTCTTTAGTTATTGGGTTTCGGGCTGGCTGTGTTTTCCTCTTGCCTAATAGGGTCAAATGAATTAGAACTGATACAGACATGATTTGCAGGGTGATTGGCAAATGCATGTTTTTTCCCCAAGTCTGTCATGCACTGAAGGCTATCACTGGTGGTGTTGGTGTTAATGTGGCTCTCTCGCTTTTATTCCATGTGCTCTTTGGCAGTTCTTGCCTGTTTCCATGTGAAATTTTTCCATTCTATGGCTCCAATATACTAGGATGTAGGGCCTTAGGATGCAGCAGAGTTCTGAAGAGGTAATGTTAGCTATCAAACAGAACTGAAGGCAGATTATCCATGCATATTTTTAGGTTGATCTTCTAGAATAGCAACAGATATCTGCTCTATCGTGTTTTGGCAATCCAAGAAATAGATCACCATGAAACCATGCAGTATATTGACTGCAAGGTTGACTTCATTTGCTATTGTTGAAGTTATGGACATCCAAAGGCTCCAGTACCCTTTTGGAGAGATTCCACCGAGAGCTAATTTTAATTTTCTCTGTGGCATGCGTCTTGGTCCACTCAAGGCTTGTCAAGTATGGATACTGGTCCAAATATCATGGGTGCAATGAATACCACCGCTATTAGCTTCATTGAGAAGCTGGACACCTTCCTTTCAGGCACACACATACATGTTAACTACCACTGTGTTGGGAAAATACGGCTCTTACAGGGATGGTAAACTGTGCCTCAGATGCAAAATGTACAGCTGTTATCTAACCCCAGTGTTCCCCGCTACTGAGAATGACTGCACATCCATGCCATCTGCTCCCTGATCAGCCATGTTATCCACTGTTCTCTACAAAGGATACTTATTTCATCCTTATGTGGAATGAATGCAGAATTCATGGCACTGGTATTGCGGCCACTGCTCATTTGGATATGCTCCTTCTCTGTTAGGCACTGGCAATAAGGAAAGGACAGAAAACAGAAGTGCAGGGCATAGGTAGATATGACATATGTGCTGCCACTGAAGGATGTTGTGGATTTAAGTGTATCATTTTTGAGTGAGGTGCCAGCTTCAGAACAGACATGCACACAGACACAATTCTGTAGTGTGGCATCCTCATCCCAAAATTGTTAATGGGGATCATCATTAAGGCTACGATTGAGTCACGAGTATTTTTAGTAGAAGTCATGGACAGGTAATGGGCAATAAACAAAAATTCATGGAGCTGTGACCTGTCCATCACTTGTGTTATATACCCCTGACTAAATCTTAGCTCAGGGTGCAGGGGGACCGCTTCTCTGGGGAGTGCATGGAGATCATTGCTCTGGGGAGTGGAGGGGGGGCTCATCTGCGGGGGTCAAGGGGCCGCTACTCTGGGGCCGGGCCCCTGGGGCCAGTGGCACCAACTATCAGGGGTCGCTGAGCTGTGGCTGCTTCCGGTGCCCCAGGGCCTCTGCTCGGGTGGTCCTGGAGCCAGCTGCATTGGCTGCTGCTCAGGCAATCCCCAGGGCCAGCTGCCTGGAGCCGTCTGAGAGTGGCTGGTGCAGCTGGCCCTGGGGACACTCCAGCAGAGCTGATACAACTGGTTGCAGGAACTGCTCCAGCAGCACCCGGTGTGGCTGTCCCTGGGGCTGCCTGAGCTGCTTGGGTGGCCATAGAGTCAGGCACACCAGCCGCTGCAGAAGTCACGGAGGTAGTGGAAAGTCACAGAATCCAAGACTTCCATGACCTCTGTGACAGACACAGACCCTACTCATCATACAGTAGGGATATTTCTAGTGGTGCACACTAGGGAGCTGTTCTTGCCCCAGTGCTATTCAATATCTTTAGCAATGATCTGGAAGAAGATATAAAATCATTGCAGGAAAGGTTTGTAGATGACACAAAGACTGGTGGAATGTAAGTAATGAGGAACATAGGTTAATTATACAGAGTGATCTGGCTCTCTTGGGAAGCTGGGTCAGGCTCATTCAGACAAAATGAATGTTCAGATGTCTGGGAACAGGGTGTGTGTCACACTTACCGAATGAGGGACAGTGTCCCGGAAAGCAATGCCTCTGAAAAGGACTTAGGGGATAAATAGCTGAACATAAGCTCCCTCTATAAAACATTGGCTAAGAGGGCTAGTGTGATCCTTGGATGTATAAACAGGAATTTCAAGCAGCAGGAGGGAGGTGGAATTGCCGTGGTATAAGGCATTGGTGAGACCATTACTGGAACATTTGGTCAAGCTCTGGTATCCACATTTCAAAAAGGATGTTGAAAATTTGGAAAAGGTTCAGAAAAGTGTCTGGGAAACCTTTCTTTGTGTGAGAGACTTAAGAAGCTCAATCTATTTAGCTTATCAATGAGAAGGTTGAGAGGTGACTTGATCACAGTCTATAAATATGTACATCGGGAGACAATTTCTGATCGAAAACTCTTTAATGTAGAAGACAAAGGGATAATAAGTTTAAATTGCTGGAAATTGAAGCTAGGCAAATTCAAGTTAGAAATAAAGTGTAGACTTTTAAGTGAGGGACACTGCAACAATTTACCTAGGGCAGAAGCTGAGTCTGTCACTTGAAGTCTTTAAATCAAGCCAGGATATCTTTCTAAAACATACGCTCTGCTCAACCAGAAGTTCTGTAGTTGATGGATGCAGGAATCAGTGGGTGGAATTCTAAGGTCTTGGGTTAGGCATAAGGCCAGACTAGATGCCCCTAATGGTCATTCCTCATCTTAAAACCTGAATTCATGCAATACAATCAAGGTGGCAGTTATTAGATGTCCCAGGTAGCAAGACTGACATACAGCTGACAGGATTGCATGGTATGTTCCAGCAGCAGAGCTACATGTCAGCTTTGGCAGAACAGCTGCAATTTTTCCTGTCTGCTTTTGCGCCTGCATCTGCATTGTAGTCACCTCTGCTAGCACTGCTGGATCTTTATTCCGACTCTTCTGCACAGCAGCAGTGATAGAAGCAGTAACAAATGCCAATTGTGGGCAGAAACCAGTGTGGGGTTTGCTTTGGGATTCCTGCCCAATGTCAATAAGTACTTTTTTTTTTTAAACTCTTGCCATCTCATATGTGATGTTAGGATATAGATATTCAGGCCTGTCTACAAAGCCTATACTTTAAGAATTTAGGTGTATTCTTATCATTTAGCTAGTTATAGAGGTATAAAAGAAAGAATAAAGAATCACTGTCTGTCTGTGTAATGGTCTTCTCTTTCTGTGACAGTCTGAGGCCCTGTTTAGTCACATTGAAATAAGGTGCTGTTGGGCTGTTAGGAATACAATCCTGTCCTGATAGTCCTATCACCTCCAGAGAAAGGGAAGAGCCTAGAAGATGTAAAAGGAAACTTAGTTTGATAGCATCCTGTCTGGCAAGAACTCACTTATCAACAGACACAGCTGGAAAACCCTTATGTCTGTTTAGATGTAGTTGTGAAATCCTCACTTCTGTATTGTTTTGTATGTTTATTTGCAGGGTCTCTGTCTGGTTCTGTAATTGTTTCTGTCTGCTGTATAATTAATTTTGTTGCGTGTAAAGCAGTTAAGGTGGTAGGATATAATTGGTTAAGTAACCATGTTACAATATGTTAGGATTGGTCAGTTAAATTTCAGTAAAATGATTGGTTAAGGTATAGCTAAGCAGAACTCAAGTTTTACTATATAGTCTGCAGTCAATCAGGAAGTGGGGGGGGAAGATGGAACAGAGACTGAGGACGGGGGAATTAAAATCATGTCTTGCTAAAGGGGAAAATGGGAACAGGGGATGGGAAAAGAAACAGGGACACAGGCAAGACTCTGTGTAATCCGAGCTGGGAAGGGGAACACTGAGGAAGGAAACTGGAATCATGCTTGCTGGAAGTTCACCCCAATAAACATTGAATTGTTTGCGCCTTTGGACTTCGGGTATTGTTGCTCTTTGTTCATGCGAGAAGGACCAGGGAAGTGAGAGAGTGAAGGAATAATGCCCCTAACATGTGACATTCAGTAGTAACGTCCTTTTCTTCTTTTAAGGAATCTTTCCGTGCCCCTAGGGCTGCTGGTGAAACACAACTGAAAATCACACAGGTACATCATCAAGAGCCACTAAAACATTCTAACTTGTTGCATAATGAAAGTGTTTATTTGCAAATAGCTCATCTGCTGATTGCAGAAAAATATCTGGAAAAAGTATCTGATGAATAATGCTTGAGCACCTATAAAGTTGGTAAATAATGAAGACCTGTCCGTTTAAATAATTTGTTTACCATTTCACTGGTGGAGGAGCGAGGAATGGTTGGATAACACATGCATTAATGTTATTCAACTGGCTCCAGTAAATATATGCAGTTCCAAACTAAAAATGTCCTATTTCCCAGTGGCTAGATTCCAGCTGCTGTAGCCAGAGTGACCCTGGAGGGGATGATGAGGGGCTGCGCTGCAGCCAGATGCCCCAGGAAGAATTGTGATTCACTCAACCAGAATTCTTCCTTGAGTCATCTGGAGAGCACACTGTGTGGTGGTAGCTTTGCATCATTTGTTCTCCCCTGGTCAGCACAGACAAGTGAAGGAAAAGAAGGAGCAGGGCCAGGGTCCATCCTCCCCCCACCCCTTTGTAGGAAGCTAACACTAATGAGGAGTCCTAGGATGAGACAGGGTCTGTGCTCCTGGTTGTGTGGCTGGACCTCATGCATGAATGCCAGGGTGTCTGAAATTTCCTTGGGCCTTTCCCATTGTATACACCACACAAAGATGGTCACAATCTGGCTCTTGAGTTTGTCCATTGCCACCCATGATCAGATCTCCAAGTCCTCCCTCTGGCTACAAAATCATGTCCTTGCTATCTCCTGATCCACATGCTCCACTATCAAATAGAAAGCTGCCCTGATTTCTTTTTAATTTCCATACCAGGCACTGTGCTTTCCTCTCACCTAGTCAGGCTCCTCCTGACAGAGAAATTTCACCTAGTGTTGGCTATATTCACAGCATAAATGATTAGCCACCCTTTGCTTAGTTGTCCTAGCAAGAAATAAAAAGAAGGTATGTGGGTCCAATGAAAAGAATGTCAAAAGTGAAGTAAATTAGAATTACTTTTACTCCTTAATGGGGATTTCATTTTCTGACGCTGCCAGAGAGCAATAAACTCAAAGTGTAGTGAAACAGTGGAAAACCTACTACCACTCTGGCCAAGAAGAAATAATCAGAGCCCAGAACTTAATTAGGATACTTTACAGGAGAGGAGGAACTAATATTGAATGTTAAAACTCTTGTGTGTGCAGATGGCTGCCTAGTGGGATTTTCAAAAGTGCCTAAATGAGTGACTAAGTCTTCAATCATCCATCTGCATCTTTAAGTGCCTAAATACCTTTGAAAACTTTGCGGGATGACTTCATTATATTGCTGAGACAAGGTGGGTGAGATAATGTCTTTTACTGGACCAACTTGTGTTGGTGAGAGAGACGAGCTTTTGAGCTTAAACAGACATGGGCAGCTCAAAATGGAGGCTGGGGGAGGCTAAGCCTCCCCAAACCTCATGCTGCCACCGGGGTGGGGGGGAAACAGTGGCCGATTACCGCATGGGCCCTGGCCTATTTTAGGACCACTGGAAAAATCTATCCCCCATGGCCCTGGGGCTGGAGGAACCCTCACCCCATGCCAGAGCCCCGGGGCTGAGGTGGGGGTACAGAGCGAGCAGAGGATGGGGCCAGGGGTGCTGGGACAACTTTTATAGTGGGGGTGCCGACAGCCTTTGAACTAAACTTTAAACCCTGTATATAATGGAAAGCAGTTGAAACCAAGGGGTGCAGCAGAACCCCTAGTTCCAGCACCTATGAGAGGGGCCTTGAGGAAAAGAGGTGGAGTGGGGGCAGAATGGGGATGGGGCCTTAAGGGAGGGGGTGGAATGGTTCGGGCCATGGGCAGCGTCACAGACAGAAGGGGCGGGGCCTTGGCCGGAAAAGATGAGGCAGGTAACTAGTCTCTCCAAGGGGAAGAATCACTTGCCACCCATGTACACAGAGATCTTCAGTTCTGGGACATTATCAGTCTTTCTTTGTTATACACCAAGGGCAAAGGGCACTATTCTATAGTCGGGTCTGCACAGGTCTATCTCTGAAAATTGTCTTAAGTGTGGTAAGCTGTGGTGCTGAAGTGCTTATGTGAAGGTCTTTGAGATTCTTTCACTTCAAAATATGCTTGACGTGCAGGGGACCAAATTCAGAGCTGGTGTAAGCATATGCAACTCTACTAAAACCAGAGGAGTTGGTCCCTCTACGAGAGCTCTGAATTAGACTTGATGCTTTACCCTTTTGTGTGGGCTCTGCAAGATTTAAAAAAGAGTGGGATCTGGATCCTATAGCTTCATGTGCCTCACCAGCAAAATTGTTTATTAAGTTCCAACAATAGAGTCAATCAGGCCAGGTCTACTTCCATGGCACAGTCAAAGTCAAATTACATGACAAGCAACACACAAAAAACCAACAGTGCAGAGCAAACATAATACATGGAACAGGAGGACTTTATCTTGCCTTTAATTTAAAGCTGAGTCTGTGGGAAAGCATATGCTCACGTCATAAATTGATATACATAGTAGGGCATTGTTTTTCTGGCATTTCTTTTTAAAATATAGGGCAAATAACCCAAGACTAAGGGCCTATTTGTTGTCAGTGGAAGTTTTGCCATGGAAGCAAGATGAGATCCAGAGTTATTTCAATATTTTAGTTTAACCAGGGGAAAAAGAAGCCAGAAGATACAGATTATGTTTCAAGCATCACAAACAAACAAACAAACAAACAAACAAACGAAACACTAGGTTGGAGGGAACAAAGATTATTCAACATTTTTATAAACCTCTAACAGCGAAACAGATTTAACTTTGTATCATCTCTGCTTTTTTGCTTGCTTTTAAAAATGAATTATCTGAAAATTATATTAACAGCTAAGGTGGTGTGTATATATAGGACACAGGTAGTGGAAAATAGTGGCAAGCAAATCCAGGGGTACAGACACTGACTGCCATCCTGCAAACACTTGTTCAAATGCTTAACTTGCAGCATGTGGATAGATACACCGGTGTAGATTATCTGCTGTGATCGAGCTATGCTTTGCATATCGGCGGATCCCACCTGGGAGAGGGTCTCTGATTGTGTCCCACCCAGTCCTGGCAAAAGTTAGTGCAGCTCAGGAGCTGCTCCAATTGGCATAAGATCTCTGAAGACAGATTTGTAAAGGCATTTAGTGGGTAAAGATGGAGATAGGCACCTTGATGCTTTTGAAAATCCCACTAAGTTCCTATCTGCATAGGCAGATACCTAAATACCTTTAAAAATCTGTCCCTAAGTGACTTTGCCCCAGTGGGGGCTAGCTGTAGCAGAGCTCTGTCTCTGACATTCCCCTTACCACTACCACGATGCTACTGTCTCCATCTTTAAGCCAGGAGCGTTCCCCTACAGAAGGGGAATTTGCCACTGGTCACCTCCAGCCAGAATGTGGCCACTTCACACAGCCTGAGTGCCACGGTGGCTGGAGCCGACCAGCAAATCCAACCCATTGAGTTCAGTGAGACTACTCAAGTGCTTAAAATGCATAAGTATTTGCAGGACTGGGCCTACAGACATGAATTTGCTCAGGCCACTTAAATGCATTAATGTACAGTCACTAATTTTTAAGGCAAGTAAACTGCCATTGTGCAGACAGGTGTACAAACTTTGGCCAACTGCAACTTCTATAGTTTTCATCTCGACTTCAGACTGACTCCATTGCTATCACAACATATACTGTACAATACTGAATACTGTAAGACAACATGAAGTTGATTTAAAGTGGTTTTGCTTTTCATGTGCCTCAAGATTCAGGCAGAAGGGGAGGGGGAATGAGCATGCAGACAAAAATCACTGGAAGAGCTTTAAAACTACTAGGATATCTGTCTACCTTCTGGAATAGCATCTATTTTAATGGCAGGTATCTTTGATCATGCTTTGTCCAACTGTGCCATTTTAAATGGAAGCACTTGCACATTAGTTCTCCTCATTGATATTCTTACAAGTAAAGATAATTATTTGGTTTGTGTAAATATGTGCCTTGGCATTGTTTGCTTTTATTTAGGACAATAAGAGCTGCACTACAATGGATTTTAGCATTCATAAAGAATGATGGTACAGTGGGTTGGTTGTATGGCAAGGTATTTAGTGATACAGAAAGATGATAATAAAAAGCCTCCAAAAGCCCCAACTAGCAGTATGCCCAGTTCTACTCCAGCTGAAGTCAGCTACAGAACTCCTTGTTGGCTTTATTATGAGTGGGATAAGGCCCAAGGAGAATGTGGCACAAACTTTTATTGATACTTTACAATCCTTTGGTAATTTTAGTTCCAAATTCTAGGTATCCATTTGAGAAGGGTAACTGAACCAAAAAATGCAATAAAAATGGCATCAGAAACACTTATCTGGCCCAAAGGGTAAAAAACCAAAATCCTCCAGAACAGCTCTTTAGCATGGGAAAACATAGTCAGTATTATTTGCATATATTTTGTCTTATGCCTCTAAAACTGTAAAGTACTTAACAAGCTGGGTGCCATTGTGTAATTGTTCCCTTTTCCCCAATTTAGCTATAAAGCAAACACAGAAATAATTATAAAAAGAGGAAAACCCTCTAGGTTCCCAAGTTGTCCAAGCAGCGTTAATTAATTCAACATGACAAACTGTGTGAAATATTTTGGTAAGTCAATCTACTCTCATTTTATAAAGCCCAAAATATAGTCTGACAAAACACCAGGATTCAATGCATTTCAATCAGTTCAATCAAATGGAGTCAATGTAAAGAAAACGGGCGCTGTCAAGAAGTGTCAATGAAAATTGGACCCATTTGAAGTTAATATCATTTGATAGGGAGTGTTCTCTCGGGAGGAGGCCCTCTTGACTCTATGTTGAGGTATCAAAAAAAAAAACAACAATATTTTTGAATTAGTAATTAGGAATCTAAGAAAAATGGACTTGGGAGAGAAATTAAAAAAACCTAAACCACAATGTATACAAAATGTACACAGAAAATTGGATCAATCTTGCAGCCCTTACTCAGGCAAAACTCCTATTTACTTTAATGAGAATTTTGGCTGAATTACAGGAGCTTTTACTACCTCTGGCCCAGATTTTGGTCAGCCCTGGCCCAGAGGTACAAGGTGGGGAAGGCACAGGAGCTGGTCAGAATCCCCTTGGAGACTTTACCTGTGCACTCCATAGTGCATGAAAAAGCATGGGGAAGGATGAGGTCATGGCAGAGCTGGCGGGGCAGAATGTGAAGCTTTTTCAAAGGTGGTATGGGGTGTACCACTGTGTACTGCCACGAGACCACAGAAGGAATTTTGGCTGAATCATCCAGGAATTGCATTAATTCTCTGCATCCTCCTTCTAATGTGCCTGGTAATGTTAATAATCAATAGTTCTTTATAGAAACTATTCCCAGAGCTGTGTTAGTGCTACATCATTGATCCTGCTGGTGCCAAATGAAGAAGCAAACAAGAATGCATATTCATTTTAAGGTCAGGAAAAATCATAATACTATAAGGAGAAATTTGGAGAATTGGTCTGGAATTCAACAAGATGAAATTCAAAATAAAGACAAGTACAACATACTAAGAAGGAAAAAGTCAAATGCACTACTACAAAATTGGGAATAACTCATTAGGTGCTAGTACTTCTGAAAAAGATCAGGGAGTTATAGAGTATCACAAATTAAATATGAGCCAACAACATGATACAATTGTGGAAATGGCTGATACCATTTTGGGGTGTTTTAACATGAGTTAAAGACAAGGAGTAATTGTCCCTCTCTACTCGGTAATGGTGAGGCCCCAGCTGGAGTACTCTGTCCAGTGCTGGGTGCCACACTTTAGGATAGATGAGGACAAATTGGAGAGAGTCCAGAGAGAAGTAAAAATGATAAAAGATTTAGAAAACCTGAGGAAATTTTAAAAAACTGAGTATGTTTGGCCTTGAGAAAAGAAAATCGGTGGGGGGACAAGATCAGCCTTCAAATATGTTAAAGGCTTTTATGAAGAGAACTGTGATCAATTGCTCTCTATGGCCACTGAAGTTAGGCGAAGTAATGGATTTAATCTACAGCAAGGAAAATTTAATTTCGATATTAGGAAAAACGTTGTAACTATCAGGGTGGTTAAAGTCTGGAACAGGCTTCCAAGGCAGGTTGTGGAATCCCCATCATTGGAGGCTTTAAAGAACAGGTTGGACAAACACCTGTCAGGGATGGTCTAGGTTTACTTTGTCTTGCCTCAGCACAAGGGGTTGGACTTGATGACTTCTTGAGGTAACTTCCAGCCCTAAATGTCCATGATTTCATGGTATGACTCTTAGGAATCTCTAAATATGCTTCCCTCCCTCCTTCCTCCATGTGATATTAATATAGTTGAAATCAGCTGAGCCACTTCAGTTAATAAGGCCTCCTATTTAGTTGGGAGAGGGCTGGTGGCAGGTATTTTCAGTGGACTCTCCAAGAATCAGTTGATCTGAGGGGAGATGAGGTGAGCACTTGGGGAGTTGGCAGCAAAAGGTTTTATTTGCCTGGCAAAAAATTCTAGAGCCAGCACTGGTATGGCATCTCCATGCCCATTCTTCTCACGACCCCAGTACCAGCCTGGAGACATTGCCCATCTCAAGAAGCCAATTCACATCACACATGGGACATATATTTTTAGCTAATGTGATAACTTTTTGAAGGAGCCCTGTGTAAAAATGTTGGTACCATGTCACTGGCTGCTGCTGAAGCCTGAGTGAGCAAAACAGCGCTCTGTTTCAGTCAGGGGAAAGGAATAGTATGTCCCCTTTAAAAAAAAGAAAAAGAAAAAAAGGATGCTTTCACTTGTCTGCAGCTTTCTCACTCTTTTTCCAGCCAGCACAGGGTTAGAAGTGAGGGTGTAGAGTAATTCACCTATCCCTCAAATTTGTGCATTGGAGTGCAGTCGGTGTTCCTGATTCCAGTGTCTCAGCTGTAGTGAAACTAAAATTAAACCTTGTCTTTATGCAAAAAAAGGGGTGTTCTTAGTTTGCATTATCTAACTTAAGGTAGAATTCTAGTGAAGACCAGGCAGTCTGCAGTTTTCACACGAGGTATTAGGACTAACTTGTATGAAAACTAGAAACTTCTATGTGTTCACTAGGATTTTATCTCAAGTTAGCTAACTTCATTTAGTAAAACACTTTTTTCATAGTGCAGACAAGGTTTTAGTGACAACCAGTGCTTGGAAACAGTCAGTGCATGCCCATATGCCATAGTAGCACTTAGCTGAAGGTACTGTTTCTCCAGAATCTCAGCTTTCATTAAAAAAAAAAAATCAGCAAGTCTTTAGCAGTCACGATTGAGAGAGACAGAAACCCCCTCAAAAATATGAACCAATTGTAATGAACACAGAGACCCGTCTGCAGAAAGCCTGGAACAGTAGCTCTAAGAGGTGTGAACTGCCCCATTTATATCAGTGGGCAGTGCCAGATTAAGGTATAAGCTTACTAAACTACAGTTTAGGACCTTGAATATGAGGGGCCTCTAAAAAAGAAAAGACTGACTCCATTTCAAGTTTTATCAAAATTGGTTGATAAATAAAGGAGATATGGGAAAAAGAAGTCTCTCTACATAAAGACATTTTCATTCAAATATGACAAAAACATACACATCTGGCTACACAAATACCCTTATCCTACCCTTACCCTTGACTAATTGTTCATTATTGACAGGCAGGAGGCCAGGACTGAGAGAAAAATGATAATTGCAATTGTAAAATTAGTATTTATACGAGTAAGTCTGCTAACAGTCTCTTCAGGTAGAGTTTTGTTGGACAGCTGCTACAGATATAATTCTGACCATGATTTCATAACTTATTTAAATAAATAAATCTCACTGCCAATAAAATTGAGAAAAAAGGTGAGGTTGTAGACAGTGGTGTCATGAAGCAATCCTGCCAAGCTCATACTCGTGTGTTACTGTGTTCTTTCTTCTTTTGATCAGTACATATGTACAATTGTGTATTTTAGGGCGCACGCTGCTTTCTGCTTCATGCGCTATCTGTGCTTCACATGATTGAGTTTGCAGGTGATCGTCTTATGGACTTGGGTCGAGTGGAGCTTGAGGAGGATAAATTTGTGTTGGATTCCCTCCGTCAGTTTCGGGAACCTTCACAGTAAATATCAGAGAGTGCTGATGAAAGGATAAATAGTAGGGTTTGAGAGAAGTGAAGGCAGATACATATATATATATATCAAAATATTCTGAGTACTTGATGAGCAAGTTATTTCAAACTATGTGCATATATGATTTATAGGCTATTAAAGCCTATAATATTCATTTTATGTACTTGAATATAGGCTAGTTTTTCTCAGTTTCTCAATGCCTTTCTAGAGATTACCAGTCTTTTTTCTGGTAAATACTTTCTTTCTTTCTCTTTCTCACATATAGCTTGTTGTCAGTCTGTATGTCTGAGATGTTTACTCGAGATTAATTAGTGGTCCTGGGGGAGACAGAGAATAGAAAAGTGAACGTGAAGAGAGATGTCTGTCTAGAAAAAAAGACTGGGATTTTCTTCTCAATGGGTTTGGAGTGTGCAAGATAATATTTTATTATAGGTGGTATGCTATGTAAAAATCCTTATATGGACTTATAAATCACATATCATACGCATAATACATTGTATTTTTATAGTATGACAAAAGAAAAATCCCAACAATTCAATGTCTCCTCCTTACTATCACAGATATTGTGAAGCACACAACAAGCAGCAATTAAAATTGGAATATTGGTTGTGCTAAGATCTAACCGAGTCAGTAAACTATGCCAGCAGGCTTTCAAACGTCCAAAATCACATTCTTGAAGATGCAAGCGTCATGCACCTTTCCTGGCCATCCCCCGTTGGTGTCGGTGAAACATCCTTTGTGATCCACCAGTGCTTGCAGCACCATGGAAAAGTACCCCTTGCAGTTTATGTACTGGCCACCCCGGTGCGCCAGGGCCAAGATAGGGATATGCATTCTGTCTATCGCCCTGCCGCAGTTAGGGAACCTCAGCGCGTTAAAGCCATCCACAATGGTTTGCACATTTCGCAAAGTCAGTACACTTGATAGCAGCTGGTCAATGATTGCGTTGGCTACTTGCAGCACAGCAGTCCCTATAGTAGATTGGCCCATGCCAAACTGATTCCCGACTGACCGGTAGCTGTCGGGCGTTGGAAGCTTCCACAGTGCTATGGCCACTCACTTCTCAACTGTGAGGGCTGCTCTCATTTTGGTATCTTTGCATTTCAGGGCAGGGGAAAGCAAGTCAAAGTTCCATTAAAGTGGCCCTACACATACGAAAGTTTCGCAGCCACTGGGAATCATCCCAGACCTGCAACACTATGTGGTCCCACCAGTCTGTGCTTGTTTCCCGGGCCCAGAATTGGTGTTTCAAAGCATGAAACTGGTCCAATGCCATCATGATCTCCCAATCGCCACATGCCATGTTTCTAGGAACATCTGTGTCCATGTCCTCATCAGCATAGTAATCACACTATTGTCGCTTCCTTGCCCAGTTTTGCAGGTACTGCACATACTGCTGGATAATGAGTGAGGTATTTACAATTTACAAAATTGCAGCGGAGATCTGAGTGGGCTCCATGATTGCCGGGCTATGGCACCTGCATGGGTAATCCTGGAAAAAGGGAGTAAAACTAGGAGGCCTGTTTGGTTCAAGATGGACGATAAAAGATGGTAAATGGTTGTCTTCTGTAGCTTTCACGGAGTTGGGAAGCTTGCTAGAGCTGCAAGAGCGGGAGAGAAGAGTTTGTGGCAGAAGCGTGAGCACAGTTTGTGGTGGAAGCTATGTGGCTCAGGTCACGATGGCTGAAAAATGGCTGGGAATTGTTGCCTTCCATAGCTTCCATGGGAGCCCAGGACCAACAACATGGAAAAAGCGACGGAAGCTGTGCAGCTCAGTTCACGATGGACGAAAAACAACGGGGAATTGTTTCCTTCTGTAGCTTGCACGTGAGCCCAGGATAGACAACATGGAAAAATTAGTAAGAGTGGGAGAGCAGAGTTTGTGGCAGAAGCTGTACTGCTTGGTTCAAGGTAGCCAAAAAAGGTGGGAAATGGTAAGATAAAAGAGGAGATAGAAAGACGAGAGGATGTGCGAGGTGGATTCATAGTACCAGGAGACAGGCAGTGCACCGTACTGCACCATCTGCTGGCAGTATGGTGTCTGCCGTAGCTTTCATGAAGGGAACAGCGAGTGACAGCACACACTCAGAAATACCTGCGAGAATGTTTTTGCCCCATCATGCACTGAGAGCTTAACCCACAATTCCAATGAGCGGTGGAGGCTGCGGGAACTGTGGGATAGCTTCCCACAGTGCACCGCTCCGATATTCAATGCTAGCCTCGGTACTGTGGACACACTCCACCGAATTCATACGCTTTAGTGGGGACACACAACACCCAATGTATAAAATTGCTTCTGAAAATTCAAATAGAATAAGTTCGAATTAATTTTGTACTGTAGACGTACCCTTAGTTTATGGCCTCAGAATGTCATAATCTGGCCCTGTCCGTGGGATGTTATTTAGATACCCAGTGATGATCATTTTAAGCTTCAACATTGTTAACTATTTCCAGCCTTACATGACAGAGGATAGGGTGGGGGGAGGGGTGTCACAAATCTGCCCAATTTACTGTGAGTGACATCTCATTATGGTAACTCAAGTGGGTCGTGTTTGGGAGGTACCACAATTTATTATTTTTCTCCTTCAGGAAGGAGCCATGACCAGAGCCTACTGACCGGGTCCCACTGAAGGGGAGTCAAATTTAAGGAGCCCAGTGGCCAAAATGGCTACAAACTCATATTTTGAATACCTGTACAATCTACTGTGAGCAGCATTTTATTTGGGAACTCATCTGGGCAGAAATTATTTTGTGGGTGAAGTTTGGAAGAGTACAAATTCCTTTTCCCCACAGTCTGATTTCTGGTGTCAGGCACACTTCAAGAGGTACACAGATATGGATAGTCACCCCAAAACTTCAAATTTTATTTCTGGACTGAAAAACTGTGCTTGGAGCACCAAAACAAGGTTTGGTACATGCTTTCTAATGCTTCTTGCTTTAGGTTATACTGTAATGTCTCATAGACTCATAGACTCCAGGACTGGAAGGGACCTCGAGAGGTCATCGAGTCCAGTCCCCTGCCCTCATGGCAGGACCAAGTATTGTCTAGACCATCCCTAATAGACATTTATCTAACCTACTCTTAAATATCTCCAGAGATGGAGATTCCACAACTTCCCTAGGCAATCTATTCCAGTGTTTAACTACCCTGACAGTTAGGAACTTTTTCCTAATGTCCAACCTAAATCTCCCTTGCTGCAGTTTAAGCCCATTGCTTCTTGTTCTATCATTGGAGGCTAAGGTGAACAAGTTTTCTCCCTCCTCCTGATGACACCCTTTTAGATACCTGAAAACTGCTATCATGTCCCCTCTCAGTCTTCTCTTTTCCAAACTAAACAAACCCAATTCCTTCAGCCTTCCTTCATAGGTCATGTTCTCAAGACCTTTAATCATTCTTGTTGCTCTTCTCTGGACCCTCTCCAATTTCTCCACATCTTTCTTGAAATGCGGTGCCCAGAACTGGACACAATACTCCAGCTGAGGCCTGACCAGCGCAGAGTAAAGCGGAAGAATGACTTCTCGTGTCTTGTTTACAACACACCTGTTAATGCATCTCAGAATCACATTTGCTTTTTTTGCAACAGTATCACACTGTTGACTCATATTAAGCTTGTGGTCTACTATGACCCCTAGATCGCTTTCTGCCATACTCCTTCCGAGATAGTCTCTTCCTATTCTGTATGTGTGAAACTGATTGTTCCTTCCTAAGTGGAGCACTTTGCATTTATCTTTATTGAACTTCATCCGGTTTACCTCAGACCATTTCTCCAATTTGTCCAGATCATTTTGAATTTTGACCCTGTCCTCCAAAGCAGTTGCAATCCCTCCCAGTTTGGTATCGTCCGCAAACTTAATAAGCATACTTTCTATGCCAACATCTAAATCGTTGATGAAGATATTGAACAGAACCGGTCCCAAAACAGACCCCTGCAGAACCCCACTTGTTATACCTTTCCAGCAGGATTGGGAGCCATTAACAACTACTCTCTGAGTATGGTTATCCAGCCATTTATGCACCCACCTTATCGTAGCCCCATCTAAATTGTACTTTCCTAGTTTATCCATAAGAATATCATGTGAGACCGTATCAAATGCCTTATTAAAGTCTAGGTATATCACATCCACCGCCTCTCCCTTACCCACAAGGCTCATTATCCTATCAAAGAACGCTATCAGATTAGTTTGACATGATTTGTTCTTTACAAATCCATGCTGGTTATTCCCTATCACCTTACCACCTTCCAAGTGTTTGCAGATGATTTCTTTAATTACCTGCTCCATTATCTTCCCTGGCACAGAAGTTAAACTAACTGGTCTGTAGTTTCCTGGGTTGTTTTTATTTCCCTTTTTATAGATGGGAACTATATTTGCCCCCTTCCAGTCTTCTGGAATCTCCCCCATCTCCCATGATTTCCCAAAGATAATAGCTAGAGGCTCAGATACGTCTTCTATTAACTCCTTGAGTATTCTAGGATGCATTTCATCAGGCCCTGGTGACTTGCAGGCATCTAACTTTTCTATGTGATTTTTTACTTGCTCTTTTTTTATTTTATCTTCTAAACCTACCCTCTTCCCGTAAGCATTCACTATATTAGACAATCCTTCAGACTTCTCGGTGAAGACCGATGAGTTTAGAGATACCTGACAAGAATAATTTTTTATAAGTTAATTACACCATTACAAATCTTAAAGTTCATTTCAAGTTTGGTTAAACTTTGAATATGCATCTGGGTCACTCTTATTTACTTGAACCAGTTCATCCATCTTTTTTACAGTGACCAAGCTAGTACTGTACACACCGGCCTACTCCAAATCGTTTGACTTTGATATTTACAACATTTGCATCCCATTATTTTGTTTAAACCTTCTTGTTTTTCATAAGTAGACGTTGCTTGTTCCATGGCTAAGCCATGTTACAGAGTGAAACAGGAGTATTTTGCTTCTACAGACTTAAACCTTCTGGAGACCCTAATCAAAACCAGTCCTTTTTTATTGAAAAGGAAATGAGTGTTTTTGCACTATAAACTAGCTAGTTAGCACTAACATGAGCAACTCCTTGTTAATCATGTACCATTTGTTTTGCAGCTATGTACAGTAACTGACCTGTCTGGATACACTCTATGTTAAAAAATTAAGGCTCTTTGGTATTTTAAGTAATTGCCATTTCTGAGCCAGGTCACTAAATACTGGGACATTTAGGGTACAATTTCAAGGTCATTATGTTTTTGTTCATCTCATTTCCTAGGAAACCTATTTTCAGACTTACCTTAAGCATCCCAGATACTGTACATTAAAGTATGGCAAATTAATTTAAACCTCCCCTCTCCCGTTCAGTTGTGGTGTGTCTCTTTTTCCAATGTGTTAATACCTCGTGTATTTTTTTTAATTTTAAACTATTCCTGTTTTTAATGATACAAACAATGGAAACATCAAATAAGCTAAAGGAGCTAACACATTTATCTCCACTTTCAGCCATCTGTTTGAAACTGTTGATGTAATTCCAATTTTAAATTACATTAGATCCTGCCTTCTGGACCCCTTTTCCTATTTACTTTTTTATTTAAGGCTTTAGAGAAAGCAGTGCCTTCAGGTTGTTGATCACTTAATAAGAAACTATATCTTTGGCCATTTTCAGTCTGGACTTAAATGTGGCTTTCCTGCATGAAGAGGTATAATGACAATAATAGAACTTTTATTTCCAAAAGATAAAATTCATCCTGTGTGCAGAGTTTGATAGATCTGTTTTCAACAATAACACCAGCAACCAGCAGATTTGTTTACACTGAAAAAGATGGCAGAGATGAAGGGTTGTGGTCTTGCATACTTTATTATCTAATGATGGAATTTCTCAGTTTTGTCTCTGAGTTTGTGCCTCAGAATTAACTTTATTTCCTTTACCCCCAAACATTTATTTTATCTAATGAATCAACAACTTTGTCTTTATTTTTTTTCATATAATCTTCGTTTCCTTGGTTTTCTCTGGAGCCCACTGCGGCAGTTCTCCATTCTCTGCCTTCTTCCTCTCTTGTGCTTGGGATTACTCATTCCTCTGCAGTTGAGACTAAATGCTAATCTTTTAAGGATTCTGTCCGCAGCCACTCTATAATACATAGCCTGATTTCTGAGCCATCACATTCCAATGTCAGTTTGAGGATTGAAGACTTACTGTAAGCACTGTGCAAATAGTTATATTACTTTCATCTCGCAAACTCAAATAAATACAAAAGAGCCTATTTCAATCTTATTTATTTACTGCTATTATTTGTGGAGCACTCCCACTGTGCTTACAGCTGCACTGAACTTGAAGGAAGATGAGGTCCTGACATGAGATGTTTGCAAGCTGAGAGAAGTCAAAAAATTAGGACATAGTCACTGGAACTAATTAAAAGAAGCATGTCTCTTTAAAAAAAAATGAAAACATACAAGTTACATTGTTATATACGTTCTTCCACAGAAACCTTCCACTAGCATATTATGAAAGTCAAAGTCCTCTTACAGAATACAAAATTAGTAACTTTAGAATATGTTTCTTAAAATTTCCTACTGGTTCAATTCCACTAGTGGGAACAATGGTGGAGTATTAGCATAGACCAATCGTTGTTTTAACCTGCTGTGTTGCTTAACCATACCCAGCACATGTCTAGGCAACATGGTAGTTAAAAAGGCACTGGCTGCCACCTCCTCTCCTACCATTAAGACCACTAATGGAGCTGAACCAGTGATAGCAATGGTGGGATTTTTTTTTTATTCTATCATACACAAGGCCAGTGATGAAAACAAGGAGCAAGAATGCCAACTTTAAGCCTTAGCAAATCAGACAATAGAGAAATACTGTGCAAAATAGAAAGGCATACTTAAAAGGCTAAGAAATTCAATTTTTGATAGCTTGAAAAAATATTTATTGCAGGGAATAGGGCTCTGTATGTCTATGACAAAGTGGGACTCCTCTACAATATTTTTTATTAATGATATGCATGGCAGTGACTTACTTCACTTGGTATTGCTACCCAGTGGGTGCAGAAGGGTTAAAATGCTCCTAGTGCAGAGCAGGAGGTGATGAGGTATTTGTGTCACAAAACTGTCTGGGGTAGTATGAATGGGTCCTTAAGGACTGGCTGAAACCAACCTATATCAATGAAATATCTGGAAAGACCATGGGAATTACAACTGACACCTAACAGAGGGAAGCTCTGGCCAGTTGAACATGTGAACTCAACATAGTTCTGCAAGGGGAGGACAATGGACTGAGAGGTGTCATATATCTGTGTTAAGAGCTAAGCTCAGAGAGATACAGGAAGCTGTCACCTAGGACTGTCTGGCAGACAAAGGGACAGAGGCAGAGAGAGGAAAGCAAGTTGGTTCCTACAACAGCATGCCTCAAGAGAACCTTGGGGTTGGCCAGCATGGACCATTTCTTAAGCTTTGCTTCTCTATGCGAACCTAAGGACTTGGTAGGGCTGGATTCCAGTTGAATAATAAACCCTACTCTGTTCTGAAAAGGCTGCCTGGTGTCACTGCACATAATTGCTGAGGTGCATTGATCCCTGAAGATGGTGAAAGCCTCTGGAGTCTCTCTCAGTTGGACTCGCTGGGCAGAACTCATGGGGTGAAATAGGAGTGCTGGAACCCAGCGGCTCAGTCTCTGAGACACTGAGGCTGTGTGGCTTACCACTGTAGAAGACTGGGTCCCCTAGGGGGGTCAGACACACTGAAGGGGTATCTCCAAGGGACTGTTTGAAGGCTGGGGCATAGCACAGATCCTGGGGATCCATGATGGTGTCAACAACAGGTTTGTAACACTTCAAGTTTTCAAGTGATGTTTGTGTTTGTGTGTGTTACATGTGCTTTTCAAAACTCTTACATGTATTTTATTTGATATTTTGGCATTAAATGCTATAAATTAATTTTTAAAATTACATCTCCCTTGTCTCTGTTTTCTATTTTCTTTCCTTTCCTCCACAGCTTTTTCCTTCTTTTTATTGCATATTTTGTGGTATATTTTCCCTCCCTCTTACTCAAGCTCTGCTCTCTCTAGATCCACTTTTCCTATAAGGTTTCATAATTGTTCCCTCTTTAACTGTCACTAGCTTGTTTTCTTTTTATCCCAACTCTGTCTATCCCTTACCAAAGAGGGATGATGGACCAGAACCTTGCAGCACCCAACTAGGCCCTGCTCCAGGGTTTTTTCCTCCCCAAGCGGCGGAAAAAAAAAAAAAAAAGCCACGATCGCTGAGGGGCCCACCGCCGAAGAGCCCAATGTGCCGCTCCTTCCCCTTGGCTGTCTCAACTACCTGCTTGCTGATCTGGTGTCTGGAGCCGGATCTGCACCCCACATAAGAGAGTGTTAAAGCCTAGTAAACAATTGCCCAACATCAGCCTCTGGAGTCTCTCCAAGGAGCCACTCAAACATGATTTCATCTACTCCAATAGGGTCTGTAGGAGAGTTGTCAGGTTCTCATGGTCAGCAGTGTCAAAGACAGAGCCAAATGGGTCAATAAAAACACTTGACATCTGTCTATTGTCAGGGAGAGGTCATTGAATGATATAAACAAATAAGTGTTTGTGCCATACCTTGGTCTAAAGTCATATTGGATGGAGAGTCATCTTGCTACACACAAAAAATATATATTTCTGGCAGAAAATATAAACCCGATGTGTTCAGGCAGAAGACTATGAGTTTCAGATAAGACTGAAGCTAATGAATGTAGTAAGATATTGATAGTTATTTGTTATGGGAGCTCTCGCCAATTTTTCATGGATGGAGCGAAAGTGGTAGAGAAAAGGGTTTATTTTCTGACTGAAAAATATAATTAACTGATGTAGACTGAGCAAGTTTAACCTAAACTAAGGATCTACACTGCACACCTGCCTAAGAGGAAAATAAGGGTTAAAGCTTCACTATTTTTATGCACCTACTCCAAATGATCAGAGTTTGAATATTTGGTAAACTGCTCACGGTAGCTTTAAGCTGTTATTTCTGAACAGAATTTGTATTCCATAGCAATACCAAATTAGTATATAAAACGTACTGAGTGAATGATTTGTTACAATAATTTTTTGTTGTCCAAATATAATGAATATTTCATGATTCAAATTCAAAGCCACTATAAATTTAAAATATTAAGTTTTGCTATGATGCATAAAAAGCATTCATCATTACTGTTAAATACAAAGCATATTCACTCCTGGCAAGAACCATAAATACTACTAGTAGTCCCAGATAGAAAGTAGTGGTTAGGGTTAAGAGGGACTGCAGTGTAATAAATACCTGAGGATTCCTCTTGCATGTCTTAAATAATGTCATCTCCCCTGAGGACAGATTTCATTTCAGTGTAATTGAGATTTGCAAATCAGTCAGAAAAGCCAAAAGTCAGATGCTGTTGTTGCTCTCCCAGACCAGGGTGATATTAAAGCAGAAACATGTTATGAAAACTTTAGCAAGCATCAAAGTACGTAGCTTACGAAGTCCAGCACTGGAGTGTTTGCAAGAAGCTCTAAAAACTTCTTGTACAACATAATCTGGTCACCTCTCCGCTCAGCACAGTTCCAGGCCTTAAAGAGATGGAGCACTGAAGGTACAGCTCTGGCATTCCAGCCAGTTCTTTGTTAAAAGATATTTTTCACGATCCGGCATGTTAGGGGAATGTGTGTGTGTGAGTGTGTGCGTGTGTGTGTGTGTGTGCTGGTTAATAAAATATTCCAGTTAACTAAGAGTTATATTTACCAATGGAATACCAATTTTCAAAGAATTAGAATACAATAAAATGAATAAAGTATAAAATAGTATACAGGTACTCACCAATCCAGTAGTAGTACTGCACTACAGAGTGATTGGTTTCTTGAAGCACTTAGGTGTATTCAGGTAACTTACTGTATAGAAAATTTTATCTTATGACACTACACATCACTACAGTCAGTGCATGGCATACACCCAGATCACTGAAAATGCACTTAACACTAAAACTATACTGAACATAATTTAATCTTTCTTTGATGATTCAGAAGGCACTTCAGGATCTCACAGACCCTCAGGGTCATCATTATAAATATTAATTATCATTGTAGATGTAGAAGGTGTAGAATAGGGATCCGCAACCTTTGGCACATGGCCTGCTAGGGTAAGCCCCGTGACAGGACAGGTCGGTTTGTTTACCAGCCACATCTGCAGGCTCAGCCGATCGCGGCTTCCACTGGCTGCGGTTCGCTGCTCCAGGCCAATAGGGGTGGCGGGAAGCGGCGGCCAGCACATCCCTCGGCCCACACCTCTCCCCGCAGCCCCCATTGGCCTGGAGCAGTGAACCACGGCCAGTGGGAGCCATGATCGGCCAGACCTGCAGAAGTGGCAGGTAAACAAACCAGCCCAGCCCACCAGGATGCTTACCCTGGCGGGCCGCAGGCCAAAGGTTGCTGATCCCTGGTGTAGAAGATTGGGCTGAATTTGTAATGACCCTATGACACACCCTGAAAGCTGTTTTTTTGAATAAATCCCTGATATCAGCTTGCTTACTTGTCTTCTGCCTCTTTTGCATAAAAGTAGAGTCCAGAATGTGCAACTGCATAAGCTCCTGGGCAGTATCCTAGTCCCAGTTACCAGACTGAAGATTTGTATTGGGAGATATCAAACATGCCAGTTAATAAAGCTTTCCAGTTGGTAAAGTGCCAAGTAACACAGCTTTTACTGTACTCTGGTACCTTCCAGGTAAGGTGATGTGTGAAATTCCATTATGGCAAGACTGCTTTTTAATTGATGGATAGATATAAATGGATTGTGTAATTTTATTTAGAGAATTATTGGTCCCATATTTTCTTCTGCTTTTTTATCATTTATTTATATCTTTATTTCTTGAAAGCACCTATATATAGTAGCTCTAGGTCCCTGTATGAGTTTCTTTTAAAACATAATATTTTAAGGAAAACCCCAAGCCAAATGAATTACCTTATAAACCAACCAACCAAACCCACCATAAAACAATAAACCTTATAAATCACCAGCAGCAATACAGTAAAAGTCACCCTCCTCCATACATCACCATTTCTCCGCCTGCTCTATCCCCAAAGAGGAGCCTTGTCTTTTTGTTCTGTGTTTGTACAGCACCTAGCACATTGGGGTCCTGGACCATGACTAGGGCTCCAAGACACTATGGTAATACAAATATGCAATAATAAATAATGATAAGAAGAATAAATAATACCAATAATGGCCTGATGGGCAACAAATTCAGGCTCAGATGGAATGAGACACAGAGTTCCATACTCAAGAACACTTCATAGAAAATGACCCGAGGTAGTCCCTCACTTTTAAACAAGGGGAATGTTAGTTTGAGCATTCAACTGCTGTGGGATCACACAGAAAGAGGCAGCCTCTCAGGTAACCAGGGTCCAAACCATTTAGGACTTGTGGTACCAGACCAAAAGCTTTTACTTCACTAAGAAATTAAGGCAATGGGCTTGTCTTCTCTACGGGCTAAATCAGTGCAGCTGCAATCAATGAAGTGGGCATCAATTTAACCGGTCTGGTGAAGATGCGATAAGTCGATGGGAGAGCGCTCTCCTGTCGACTTCAGTGCTTCACCTCCCCGTGAGTGGAAGCTATGTCAATCGGAGAGTGTTTCCCATCAACATAGCATGATGTAGACACCACTGTAGGTCGATCTAAGCTACATCGACTTAAGTTACATATCTTACGTAACTTAACTAGCATAACTTAGATCCATGTACCTCGTTAGCGTAGACCCATGTCTACGCTTCCACTTACGTCATCAAAACATATGTCTCTCAGGGGTGTGAAACCCCTCGCTCCTCCCCAAGTCACATAAGTTTTACTGGCATGGACACTCGTGTGCACAGTGCTGTGTCAGCGGGAGATGCTCTACCTCTGCTCATTTAGGTGGTTTGATTATGCTGACAGGGCAGCTTTCTCCCTTTGGCTTAGCATGACTACACGAGCCATCTTACAGCAGCACTGCTGTAAGCTTGCTAGTGTAAACATGGCCTTATAAGAAATAAGAACAGACTACGGAGCCGCAGTGTGATGTATGGTTTGCATAAAGCACTGTCTAATGAACAAGCTCATTTTCCAAATTGCTATGCCATTACTGTATGTAAAACATACATTCTCTACACGTACAACTTAGAATACAACCTTTTCATGGTTTACCGCAAACTGGTTATGCAGTTCCTGATCCTCAATAATTTCACTTCCTTTTCAAAAGAGATTAGTGATATTAAAGCTCTCTTTCAGAATGTAAGTACCCTTATTTTTGCAATTTATCTGAATTTCGTTAGTGAAAGGTTGCAAGATAGATCAGAACAGTTACACTCGATTATTTAACAAGTAATAAATTGACATTACAGTCAAACTAACTCATTGTAGGCAGCATTAGACTACTATCCAAATTCATCTTTGCATGGCTGGCTTATTTAATTAGAATCTGTTTTTGATGGACCATTTCCAGAGATCCAGAGCTCATACTATATGGAATTACCAGGTCCCATTAGACATGAATTATCTGGCAGATATAAGACTAATGAAAGAAAAATAGGAAAGCGAATTCCTAATACATTGTTTATTTCTTAAAAGTCTAGAGCCCAGTCATACAGACCTTATTTAGGCAAAACACCATTCAAGTCCATAGAGTAAATAGTGCAGCACTGGCCCCTGTGCGGTAAATTTATTATTTTATTTGCTATTTCATAGACTATGCTTTTTACTGGAAAATCCCTGGATAATTAAGTTAAAAGTAAGCTCTAAAATCCATCAGTAGGATTACTTTTTTGCCTGTTGGAAAACAATGCATTGATAGGAAAAAGGAAACATCATCTAGTCTAACTACAAGGCTAAACTAGAAATCCCAGGGTCTTTAAATTAGCTCTCAGCAATCCTTGTCATAATCATGTGTGTTGGACCATGTTGATCAGGCTGTGATGGAAAAATCTACTGCTAATAATGAGCTTTAAATTCAGAATTACAGTGTGTTCAATAAGCTTCTGGATAGCGACACTTCAGGTGTTCAAAGAGAGGCGGTTCCCTGGGTAGAGGAGGAAGAGTCAGGTGAGTTAGGATGCTTGTAGTGAGTCTGAGTGGGCTCCCTCTGAACCTGACAGAGAGGGACCACTACACTCCCCCTGGTGAGTGGAGCCAAGCCAGCCATGGCCCTCACCCCCTGTGCTGGAAACAGAAGGGTAGGACAGGAAGTATAAGAGGCAGAGCTTCCAGATCAGTTGGCAGGGAGCCAGGGAAGGAGCCATATGTCTCTTGCCTGCTGCAGGACTCTGGCCCCACTACCAAGCCGTGGAGCACCCTGACCATGGAAAGGAGCTGCTGGGACTGCCATATGCTGTTTATCCAGAGGAGACTGAAGACTCACAGATGACGGAGCCGGACTGGCTCATTGGGGTTGGAAGTAATCCAGGAAAACCAGATATTAGTCCGATTGTACTGTCACAGTATGAGTTAGAGTGCTGTGGTAGGATCTCACTGACCCAGTGGTGTGAGAACCCACCACTGTTAGGATCCTGGGCTGGGACCCAATGGAGTACGGTTGGCCTGGATCCCCCTACCCTTCTGCCTCTGATCCCACCCCTGGGGTGGTGGCCTGCTCATCCTATGCTGAAGGTCTGTGCCTTGTGTGCTAGCTGTCTGGCCTAGCCAGTAGGCTGGGCAGGGCAGAGCAATGAGCTATCTTTAGCCTAGAGTGCCAAGGCCTATAGACCACTAACTAACAGTGGCTTTGCTGCCTGATGCAGGAAGCCAGAGTGGCCTCCTTCCAAGCCTGACAAGGAGGGACCACTACTGATCACTACAGTGCTACTAAATCTTGAAAAGAGTTAAGCATCAATAGAAAAGGAAGAATTGAAACTCCAGAGAGTACAGGGGTGGCTGGCAAGTTTACAATATCCTATGAAAAGAAAAATTCCCACAGTATGTATTTTCCTCAAACATAAGGGACCTTCTCTTTTAATTGAGCACTTGATGCAATTATAAATCAACTTTAAAATACTTTTACATTTCAGATTGCCACTTCATTATGAATTTGGACAGTGACAGCTGAATTTGGAATTCTATTGAAATAGCCTGACAAGAATGTATAGTGGGAAAATACGGTAACCTGAAAATGTCTTTTTCCATACCACCACAATCCATTAGTTCAGACTGATGTATTGTTCTTCCTCTGTCTTATTAACAAGCAGCAGCATCTGCCAGTATTAACCCTGGAGTTTTAATTATCTTTTCTTCATCTGTAAGCTCAGACCACACCCTACTGTTAACTATCAGTAGAGAAGCAGAGGATTCCTTACAGAGACCTTCAAGTAAATAGTTCCAGGAAAAATAGTTAGTCAGTGTAAGAGAAAGAAATAGCCCTGAGGAAATCCCAGAAATATCAATTAAAATATAATGGGATGGGACATTAGCAGTTAGTGGATCTCAGGATATTGAAAATATATTTTCAGGTTACAAATTCCTTTTCTCTGTACCTTCATTACTCCCATGTATGATTAGTGGGATCTGAATAGTAATCCTTTACATCATTAAATAAAAAAAAAAGGAAAAATGATAATTCAATAAACTCAACTATTCTTGACATGCAAAGCCTGTATCCAATGTATGTTTTGTCTAGTGGAAAGCCTGAGGACACTGATTGCCTTTAAACCACAAACTATGATGAAAACTTAGAAAAATAAGAACATAAGAATGGCCATAGTGGGTCAGACCAAAGGTCCATATAGCCCAGTATCCTGTCTTCCGACAGTGGCCAATTGCCAGGTGCCCCAGAGGGAATGAACAGAACAGGTAATCATCAGGTGATCCATTCCCTGTTGCTCATTCACAGCTTCTGGCAAACAGAGGCTAGGGACAGCATCCCTGCCCATCCTGGCTAATAGCCATTATTGGACCTGTCATCCATGAACCTATCTAGTTCTTTTTTGAAGCCGGCTATAGTCTTGGCCTTCACACCATCCTCTGGCAAAGAGTTTCACAGATAGACTGCATTGTGGAAGGTTGTTTTAAACCTGTTTGTTTGTTTTAAACCTGTTGTCTATTAATTTCATTTGGTGACCACTAGTTCTTGTGTTATGGGAAGGAGTAAATAGCACTTCTTATTTACTTTCTCCACACCAGTCATGATTTTATAGATCTCTATCATATCCCCCTTTAGTCATCTCTTTTCCAAGCTGAAAAGTCCCAATCTTACTAATCTCTCCTCATACGGAAGCTGTTCCATACCCCTAGTCATTTTTGTTTCCCTTTTCTGAACCCTTTTCAATTGCAATATAGCTTTTTTGAGATGGGGGGACCACATCTGCATGCAATATACAAGATGTAGGCATACCATGGATTTATATAGAGGCAATATGATATTTTCTGTCTTATTATCTATCCCTTTCTTAATGATTCCCAACATTTTGTTTGCTTTTTTGACAGCTGCTGCACATTGAGTGGATGTTTTCAGAGAACTAGCCACAATGACTCCAAGATCTTTTTCTAGAGCGGTAACAGCTAATTTAGATCCCATCATTTTATATGTATAGTTGGGATTATGTTTTCCAATGTGCATTACTTTGCATTTATCAGCATTGAATTTCATCTGTCATTTTATTGCCCAGTCACCCAGTTTTGAGAGGTCCTTTTGTAGCTCTTCCCAGTCTGCCTGGGACTTAACTATCTTGAGTAGTTTTGTATCATCTGCAAATTTTGCCACCTCTCTGTTTATCCCTTTTTCCAGATCATTTATGATCTGAAAAATCCTTAAGGGCACTAACACTCTACTGATTGGAAGGATGAGGCCCTCATCAAACTCTTTTTAAATCCCCAAGATGCTAAAAAGGGAACCATTCTGAAGGAAGGCACCCTGAGAGAGACATTAGAGAATAACCTGAAAGTGACACAGGAGAAGAGAACTGCCGATGTCCTATCACAAATGGAGGAAATGAGAGAGAACTGTCTTCTACTCTGCTTTACCTGAGGCAGAACAAAACTGGGAGACAACAGCAGTCTGATATCGGAGCCTTGAGCAATAAATAAATAAATAAATAAATGGTGCCTAAAATATGTGTGGTGATTGGTGGCATGTCAGGTTAAATTAATAGATTGTGAGAACAGAAATGGAATTTTGGCTAGTGCTGAAAAGAAACACTAGAATAGTTCAAAATTTCCCAAAGGGATAGAATTAGGGACATCTTTTGAGACCTGGGTAAAGACCAGAATTATCTGGTTCAGCCTTATGAGATTCCTGATTTTTTGGGGGGGAGGGGAGAGAAACCTAGCCTGAATTTAAAGAAGGTTTCTTTGACTTTCCTTGAATTTTTAGTTTTCTTTTTATTTTACAGTAAATATTACAAAATAATTATTTCAAATTAAAAATGTTGTTAAAGGAGACAGAGGTGGGTTTTGACCAATCTATTTCTTAATATTTATAAATTGTGCTAAGAATTAGAAAAGCTTTAATTCATTACGCAGAGCTACTGCCATCTGATAATAATTGCATTATTATGTGGATCTTCACTGAAAGTAATTAAAACATGTAAGTCCTTTTAAAATGGCTGAAACAATACTAATAAACTTAAATAATTTCTCTAGAAATAAAGATGGAAATGAACCAAAAGTCTAGATTTAAATTTTGTAGTTGTTTGCATCTAGAAACCTGGATTCAGACCAAACTTGCCAATTGTGTATCTACTTCAGATTCAGACCTGGGTTCAGATGGGGAAAAACCTCTGGTTAAGAACAAGATAAGATGGCTGAACTCTTGGTATCTGGGAAACTATTCTTGCAAGTTCAGAAAAGGCTGCCTCAGCATCATGTGGCTGGTGCTCTTATGTGGGCGTTAGCAGCAGAGGCAGCAGCAGCCTGTGGGCGATTGGGAATGGAGAATGCAGACTGGCCCAGGATACTGCTTTGGACCACTGTGGGTAAAGAAAATTTAGGGGGCTAATAGAGGAGATTGAAGAAAGGAGGGAGAAGCTCTGTGTAAGGTGCTGGCTTGTTCCCAGCCCACAAACCAACTGACGCACCAAAGTCTCTTTTCGAGGCAGTTTTGTTTCTCAAATATAGGCACAGAACCCACAAGCACGGTTCCTCAGTCTACAGTGGGCTATAGTTCCCAGGAGATTTTCCCCTTTGCCTCCCCTACTTCCTCCTGTTTCAGGGATTACTGCAGGATTCTCCTGTCCTCTGTTAACTGAGCACTGCCTCACAGGGTTGTCTCTCTGAGGATCCTTTTCTGCCAGGAGATTCCCACTGCCTCTCCTCCTAGGGGACTCTGGCAGCCACACCCAGGGCATTTTCTGCTGCTCTTGCTCCCATTACCCAGACTTCCTGGCCCAGGCAGGCAGTGAGATCTTGCTCTCTCTCACTTGTGGCCATTCTTTGTCCCTTTCCTGACTCCCCCAGCTTACAGGTGTCTTCTTATAGCCCAGTTAGGGGTGGGCTAACCAGTCATAGGTGCATGACTTCTTCCCTCTTAAAGGGCCACTGCTGCCCTGTGACACTCCTCCTGCCTTGTCAGCAGGAAGATGCATGCTGGAGCCCACACTGAGGAAAATTTTATAATCCCTTATTCTGCACAGATAAGGTTCTTTCAAATCTAACAGGCATGTCTCTGTAAAGCATTGTGATGGCCATAGAGTGAGAGAATTTGCTGCAAGCTAAGTTCACCTACAGTGCTCTAAGACAGACTTCTCAGCTGGTGAGACAGGTGGGCCACAGTAGGTTATCCGCTCATCCAATGCGTTACACTTCATCAGTTGAGAGGGCAGCAAAAATCAAAAAGCTGAAGTTTTGCCAACGCCAAGCAGGAAAGGGTTTGTACTAGCTTTTTGGATTTCTGTCTTTTCCTGGTGCTGCCTTTGCTTGTTCCTTTGCTTGTGATTGCCTCTCTCTGATCTGTGGGCAATCACAGACTTCACTGAAGTTGATGGGCATGCTAGCCACCCTTCACTTGGCTAAATGAGATAAGCAGTTAAGCTCCTTTATGCAATAACATGACTGAAACAATAGACGACACCACCTAAGGCACAGGGCTGCATGGAAAGGCCTGAACAAGCACTAACTCAGTGAGAATCCAAGTGAGACACATTGAAAATGCAGGGCCCAGGGCATTGACTAGTGGAATGTGGCTGTGTGTATCAGAGCAGAAAGCAGAGAGAAAGTGAGCTGACAGTAAAAGAAGCAATGTGAGCATGGCCCTGGGAGGAAGTCAAGAGGAAGTACTTCTGTTCGGCAGAGTAACTGGTTGGAAAGGCAGGTTTGGAAATTGTGAGCAATTTGTCTCCTGTTTGTTCCTACTATATTCAGGGAAATAGGACTTTGCCCACTGTTTGTAAATAAACAAGATTGCACCAAAGAAATACCTGATTTGTATAATCATTTTTTCCTCCTAATGGAGGTACAGGTCTGTCACATCCTACGCGCATTTAACATGCACGATTTCAGCATTACACGGTTGGCAAAAAAAAAAAAAAAAAAGAGAAAAATAACAGTTTTAATACTGTACCTGTAGTGCGGGTGATTCTGCCCGCCATTCAACTCAATGTAATTTTGACTATACGTTGTTTTTGCTTTACACGCTAACCGCGGAAAGGAACCCCCGCGTAAGATGAGACTCGCCTGCACTTGTGTGTCTGCCTCTGCTGATCCTTCATAAAAATGCTTTTAGTGCCACACAGGGGTAGTGTGGTTGTGTACTGACCCTTATTGGACTGGATTTGCCTAACAGGCGCAATCTATCTCTAAGGAATTAAGATCAGTTATTCTACACTTACCATTCAGTGAAGTCGTTACTCCTCACTTCTCTGAAAAATTCCTGGATTTTGTGGCTACTTTAAAAGTAGTGGTTTGTTTTTTCCACTGTCTTTCAAATACAATTTTATTTATCCAGGCTTTTATTTTATTTTTCGTGTCATGTAACACTTTGGAGTTTCTTCACCAACTTTTCAATATGCCCAAACAGATCATGATGGCACAATGAGGCCTGAATGCAGGGCCATCCATAGGGGGTGCAGGGCCCAGGGCAGAAAAGCAAATCCATCACTTCCAGGACCGACCTGTCACTTCCGGGACTGACTGCACCCGGCCAATCACATTGGTGGCCTGCAGGACCCCGCAAAGCGCGAAGCCCAGAGCGGTCACTCTGATTCGCCGTACACAAGAGATGGCTCTGCCTGAGTGCATATCCTGAGCAGAAAAACTTCAGTATGATAGATAAAGATAAATGTTGCTTGAGTTTTACAATATAGACAGTTACCACAGATTTTGTGTTCTGAAGAAGATACCACAGGAATCATTTTGTATCTGCGTGTCTGCATATTTTAAAGAAAATAGTGGAGCTGGTTTAAGGAACACAATTATACATTACTTTATATAGTCTTCTGAAGTGTGTCCATCAGTGAGTCCTTGATTGTCAAAGAGATCCAGATACTGTAGTTTTTACAATGTTTGGATATATATGATGGTTTTCTAGGAAGCCTAGAATATAGGAAGAAATTAACTAAAATGTAGGTTTGGCAGCAAATGAGTGTTCTGAATCATTCCCATGCTATTACATGTTTCTTAAGACACAAACAAGGCATTGTCATCCTCAGCCATCCTGGGCCATTCTCAACTATTCTCTTTGCATGTCCTCTCTGTTGTGAAGTCCCATAAGTTATCCCTCTCTTTGATGGATTATGTATGATGGAAAGATTCTTTGGTCAACCCCTTTCATGCATTTTTCAGTTGCTGAATGGCATGCTTTCCAGGGCAAAAGCTTTGGCTTCATTCTTATCACAGAGAATCATAGAAATATAAGGCTGGAAGGGATCTTGAAAGGTCATCAAATCCAGCCCCCTTCATGCAGAGGCAGAACCAAGTCTACCTAGACCATCCCCAACAGCTGTTTATCTAACCTGTTCTTAAAAACTTCCAGTCACAAGGATTCCACAACTTCTGTTGGTAACCATTTCTAGGACATGAATATCCTTACCGTTAGGATGTTTTTCCTAAAATCTAACCCAAGTCTCCCTTGCTGCAGAGTAAGCCCATTGTTTCTTGTCATACCTTTAGTAGACATTGAGAACAATAGTTTACTGTCCTCTTTATAACAGCCCTGAAGATATGCGAAGACTTATCAGGTTCCTCCTTGGTGTTCTTTTCTCATGACTAACTATGAACTCAGGGTTTTTTTAACCTTTCCTCATAGGTCAAATTTTCTAAACCTTTTATAATTTTTGTTGCTCTCCATTGGACTCTCTCCAATTTCTCTTCCTCTATCTTAAAGTGTGGTGCTCAATATTGGATACATTACTCCAGATGAGGCCTCACTAGTGCTGAATAGAGCAGAACATTTACCTCCTATGTCTTACATACAACTCTTTTGTTAATATAATTTTGTGGTGTATTAGCCTTTTTTGCAATTGCATTACATTGTTGACTCATATTCAATTTGTGATCCATATAATCCTCTGATCATTTTCTGCTATACTACTGCCTCACCAGTTATCCCCATTTTGTATTTTTGGGTTTGTTTTTTTTTTCCTTCCTAAGTATAGTACTTTGCACTTGACCTTATAAAGTTTCATCTTGTTGATTTCAGAGCAATTCTCCACGTCTAATCCTGTCCTTCAAAGTAATTGCAATCCCTTCCATTTTTGTGTCATCCACAAATTTGTAAGCATACTCTACCCTTCATTATCCAAGTCGTTAATGAAAATTTTGAATAGCTCTGAACCCATGACAGACCTTTGTGGATCTCCCACATGTCTCAAATATTTCCACCTTCATTTCTTTTTAGACAAGAGATCAGCATATGTTCAAAACAAGATTTTTCATACAGATAGTCCTTGCCAGAAATATACAGGTTTGTGGCTTCCATTTTGTGTTAAGGAACTGTGTTAAACTTGGGACCAATCACTGCAAAGTTTAGTAGGGGCCATTGAAATTGAAATTAAAATTACTAAGCATAGCAACCTAAGAAACAAATACTTGGCTGGAGGCAAAGGGTTAGTTTTTCAGCTCATAAGTCTTAGTGAAGTTGATTCAGCTGTTACCATCACTCCCATCCACGACCATCGCTAAGTAAACATAAACCACTACAATAAACCAGGAACTGATTAATAGCTATAAATAAAACTCTTATCACTACTGGTGGTATGTGGTGAAGGTTACACCTTTGCTGTTGTTGCTCTTTGGCAGACAATTTCCTGCAAGTCTGAGTAACAGGCTCACAGTGCATCTGTTTACATTATGAAGCCTATTATCTTAATAGAAAAAGTTCTATGTATAATATTTAATATTTTAAAATAAAACTAATATGACAAAAGTCAGCCTTGCAAAAAGATCTTAAAATTGCAGACTCTACAATTTTCTTGCATCTACAGTTCTATGTTGCCCTAGGTCATTACGATATTAAACATAATGCCTTTGTGTTTTGTAGACAATGGTTTGTGCAGTTTTCTCATTTAAATTACTTTGCATTTCTGATTCATTTACCTTTTAACTTCACAGAAATCTCAATATCTAGCACTATACTTATCAGAAAGATGAAAGATTGATTGAGTTGGACAAGCCAATTCTTCATAGGTTCACTGAAAAGAGTTGAGACTTTGGACTAAACTGCCTTGGTAAACTCTTCATGAATAATGCAATGAATGTGGATAAATAGGACATTCGTTACTAAAATATTTTCTTCCTCTTCTTCTTGCCTGATTTTACTTCACTGGGCAATTTCTAAGAGGATTTTTTTCTGAAATTCCCCAATTTTGTCCTGAATGGAGATCTTTCACATCTAGTAATGACTGCAGATTTCATGGGCTATGACTGCTGTAAACCTAGAGCTAACACCAAAGCTGCTCAGAGGAGAGCGTGCTGCACAGACCTTACACTTTGCATGACTACCTTTCCACACAGCTTCTCACAATAGTGAAGAAGGAACTATTTATTCGGCTGCATACATTTGTGTGGCACTTGTGATACAGGGGGACTAGGAAGCGGTGGTAGATGGGAAATATATAAATGGTAGGCTAATTAAGGCGCGGTTCCCTATAGACTAGGGAGGGTTGCTACATCTTAATTGGAGCACTGGTAGTTAATTAAGGCCCTGTCAGGAACCTAATAACCGCCTCCCCCCACTTCAGGCAGTCAGGGGAGGAGGAGGAGGAGGAAGAAGAGAGGACTGGGAGCTTGGAGGTGTGTTGTGAGATCTGAAAGACCAGAGAACCAAAGTAAGGAAGACTTTGCCTGGGCAGGGAGACTCCCTCTCCCAGTGTGCAAGGACTGAGGGTAACCCTACCCAAGGGGGAAGAGCGTGAGAAACCTGCAGGTGTTGAGAGGAGCTAGGACTCAGAGTGAGGCACAAACCCAGACCCCTCCCCTGCTTCCCACCTCTACCACCTTCCCGGGCCACTAGCGGGGCCTTTGGCACCCAAGAGAAGGGGCAAAGGGTGGTGTTTTACCCTCCCTCCCTCCCCCCCAAAAAAGTGCAGGACCCACTATGTGAACATCAGCCATCTTGTCACACACTTTACAGACAGATAGAAAAGATCTGGCAAAAAAGATTACAACCAAAGTTCAAATATACTGGCAAAATGGTGAGATAGGGAGCACTAATCCCATTTTACAGACAGAGAACTGAGTCACAGAGAGGTTAAATGATTTGGCCAAGGTCAAACAGTGTGTGGCTAAAATGACCCCAAGTTATTTTCAGTCTGGTGCTTTATCCACTAGACCATTCTTCCATCCAGTTAGCTATTGGCCACCCTGTTAGGCTCTTGCAAAGAGTTGGTGCAAAGAGTTTCTGCTGTTATGGCAGCTGCGATATTAACACCATCTTGGATGTAAAAGAGATGAAAGTGGCTTCTTGTTGCAAGAGAACTAGGGGCAGCCATTCTCAGGCTATATCTTCACTGCCAAAACAACTTGGGGTTTTACTGTGAGATAGTTGATATGCATTAGTTATCTCACTGTAAAATCTAGTGGAGACCAGGCACAGGCAGCTTTTACAATGATGTAGCTATGTGAGGTCAACACTGTACCCACCCTTCACACTTGGGTTTGACCTCACCTAGATACATCATGGTAAAAACTACAGTGCCTTGTCAGCATTATGATTTTAGAGCTGAATAGCTAATGTGCATTGGTTATCTCACTGTAAAACATACCTTTTTTTGGCAGTGAAGACATAGCATTAAAGAGAGAACACACATAAATAAGCTGTGGTTTACAATCTGGTTGCTGAGTGAGTGTCTGTTGAGGCCAAATGTGAGAAGAGGGTAAGTTTAGAGTAAACACAGTGTTATCAGAGCAGGATGGGATTTCCTCATGCTTACAAAGAGAAAAGAGGAATTAAACAAATATTGCTGGGGTGCCTAAAGGAGGCCAAAATAGGATAAGCACAATAACTAATTGATAAGGCTTTGTGGAGAGAGAAGAGGTAGGTAAGTTTTTTGTTGTTGTTTTTTGGTTTTTGTGTGTGTGTGTGTGTGTGTGTGTGTGTGTGTGTGTGTGTGTGTGTGTGTGTGTGTGTGTGTGTGTGTGTGTGTGTGTGTGTGTGTATCTTCATAGAGATAGACATGGAGTCACAGTGCTGATTGAGAACTTCTTTTACCCAGTCGCCAACTATGGGGTCAAAATGACTTTCTAGTGTATTTTGAACATAAATTAAAATAATCCAGATTCCTCTTTCTCTTCCTTTTTCTACTATAGTTTTTGTCAATTTGCATTAAATATGATGAACACAAAGGAACTTCAAGACATCCCCTCCAGCAACAAAACATGCACATTTTCCAGCATGAGAGAGGATTAATCACAGATTATAATTACAGTACAAAAAGGAAAACTCTCATAACTGGGGTTGTGTCTTCTTTTTTGGAGTAAGCAGATTCCAAATAGTAGCTGTTTCTCCCCCGCCCACGTAGCTCATACAGATCCAGATAGTTAATATGAGATTGACCTCACCGGCTAATAATAGCTTGAGCTAATATAATAATTAGCTTAGAGTATATCATCTGCTTGCACTCATAAATAGGTCATGAGCATGAAGGAGACAACTTGACCAGTTTCTTGAACCATTTAAAATCTCTGTGAACAAATACTTTTAAAAAGAAACAAAGAGCAAAAATGTTAATATCCATTTCAATACTTAAGTGAATAACTGTTACATGGAATCCTTTTTTGATTGTATCCCTAGTAGGGTGACCAGATGTCTTGATTTTATAGGGACAGTCCCAATTTTTAGGTCTTTTTCTTAATATAGGCTCCTATTCCACCGCCCTCATCCCAATTTTTGACATTTGCTGCCTAGTCACCCTAATCCCTAGAGTCAGAGGTCATATAAAAGACTACTATGGCTATTTGAATTTCAAATCTGAGGGCTTGGCTGCACTCGAAACTCCAAAGCACGGCCGTAGGAGCACTCCCTCTGCAGCGCTTTGAAGTGCGAGTGTGATCGCGGTGCCAGCGCTGGAAGAAAGTTCTCCCAGCACTGCAGGTACTCCACCTCCCCGAGACGATTAGCTTACGGCGCTGGGGCATTGTTTACACTGGCGCTTTACAGCGCTGTAACTTGCTGCGCTCAGGGGGGTGTTTTCTCACACCCCTGAACGAGAAAGTTGCAGCGCTGTAAAGAGCCAGTGTAGCCAAGGCCTGAGAACAACTTGCGCTTTTGCTCCAAGATATTGGGTTGCACTAAGGTATCCTGGTCAAGAGTATCTGGAGCAAAACTTCAGGGAATCATAGAAGTTAGAGATGTCAAAGACACATTCAGTGCTGTACTCTACTTCCTTACCAATTCAGGATTGTTCCCTATGGTATGTTTTCTAGTGTTTTATCCAGTTTAGTCTTAAAAGCCAAGAGTGATGGTTCTGCCTTCATAAATAGACATTTTAATCTAATTAATCATAGAACTGCAAGGATCCTTGAGAGATCACCTAGTCCAGTTCTCTGCACTTGTGGTAGGACTAAATATTAGACTGTCCCTGACAGGCTTTTCCTAATGTCCAACCTAAGCTGCCCTTGCTGCAATTTAAGCCCATTGCTTCTTGTCATATCCTCAGAGGTTAAGGAGAACAATTTTTTTTCTCCCTCCTCCTTGTAACAACTTGTATATACTTGAAAACTGTTATCATGTCCTCTCTCAGTCTTCTCTTTCAGACTGAAAAAATTGAGTTTATTTAATCTTCCCTCATAGGTCATGCTTTCCAAACCTTTAATCATTTTTGTTGCTCTTCTCTGGACTTTCTAGAGTTTGTCCACATCCTTCCTGGAATGTGGCTCTCAGGACTTAATACAATACTCCAGTTGTGGCCTAACCAGCACAGAGTACAGTGGAAGAATTACATTTTTTGTCTTGCTTACAACTCTCCTGCTAATACATCCCAGAACAATGTTTGCCTTTTTTGCAACAATGTTACATTGTTTACTCATATTTAGCTTGTGATACACTATGACCCCCAAATCTCTTTCTGCAGTACTCCTTCCTAGGCAGTCATTTCCCATTTTGTACATATGGAACTGATTGTTCCTTCCCAAGTGGAGTACTTTGAATTTGTTCTTATTGAATTTCATCCTATTTACTGCAGACCATTTCTCCAGTTAGTTCAGATCATTTTGAATTTTAATCCTATTCTCCAAAGTACTTGCAACCCCTCCCAGCTTGGTATTGTCCGCAAACTTTGTAAGTATACTCTCTATGCTGTTATCTAAATCATTGATGAAGATATTGAACAGAACTGGACCTAGAACTGATACCTGTGGGACCCCACTTTAGCTATGCCTCCATGTACCACACTAAATAATATCTTTCTATTCTTGCTTTGTACATCCTTCAAATATTTGTCAACTGTTTTCATAGCCCCACAGCTTAGTCATCACTTAGCCTGAGGTCTTTTAATCTTTCATTAGAAATCAGCGTCACTAGCCTGGATCTTTGTTGTTTCACAAATTAGAGATTTCAGAATTAAAGTGTTTCTGGTTATTTGGAGCCAGATTTTCAAAGATATTTGGGCATCTAAACAGGCAGATAGGCACCTAGTGACATTTTCAAAAGTGCCTGAGCAGATCAGTTATACAACTTCTGTTGAAATAATTGTCAATGGAACTTAGGTGCCTAATGTACTTAAGCACCTAGTGGGATTTTTAAGATACCTATATGCATCTTTAGGTGCCCAAATACCTTTGACACACTGGCCCTTTGTCCCTGAATTTGCAATTGACTCTGCATGGAGCCCCAGTGATGTCAAGAATCAGGGCTTGGTGCTCAGCTGTGAATAGTAATGATGGATGCAGATGGCACCTCCACCAATTAATGGTATGTATCTGTACCTTAGTGTTAAGTTGTTGTCTTGTCTTGTATGTTATTGTGTTGTAAGATCTGTGCTGGGGAGTTTAGAAGGAAGTTCAATCCTGCCTGTGTCTGCTGGAGTTGGCACTAGCAGCATTCCAGTAAATCCCTGCGATTCTGTAAGTGACTATTAAAGCTGGTGGCAGCAGTTTCACGATGGCAAAAGCACTTCTGTTGAGAAGAAATTTGCTGACAATGTAGATGAGGCTGGAATCTGTGAGTACTTGACAGACTTTTGAACTATTGCTCTCTGAGACTGAATGGACTGATGAGAAAACTGCAGAGTACCTAAGAGTATCTTTGGATACTAAAGCATTTTGCCAGCAGCTGCCCAATGTGGATCATGGTTGTTATAGACAATTACACAAACACTTATACAATGACTAGGAGGCGGGGATTGGCCCTTTTGAAATACTGGGAGGAATGGCAAGCCAGGAGGTGGCAGGGAGGGGAACTCCTATATAGTTATTTGTGTGCATTGCAGAGATTATTTGATATGGCTTTCTCTGTACCACCTGGCTGGAAGATGGCTTGAGCGAAGCAGAACCTATTGTGCTGAATCTGGAACTAGCAATGCAGAGAGAGGCCTATCCTCAGTGGCAGGCCATGAGGGAATCCTGAGTAAAAAGTCAATTTATAAACAGTTTATCAGAGGAACTTCATAACCTACTGGCTAAAGAGGATGACATACTGGCTAAACTTATTGACTAGATTATTTAGAGTTCAAGATGTGGACGAAGAAACTGCTGCTTCTGTAATGGTATCATTTGTTAATTCCCAGCCCCAGGGTGACTCTTTTGCAGCTCTTTGAGAAAGAATTGCTAGGGAAGTGGCTAAAGAATTGGAGGATGTCCAGATGCAAGCTAGTCACAGATGCCTTAAGGGTCAGAAGAGAGCTGTTTCCTGAATAGGTCTCATGCCAGATAACATTTACAAGTGATGTGGAGGTAAAGATCATTGGGGACAGAGCTGCCTAGGCAGAAAGAGGCCACACTAAAGGAAATTAGAAATTATTGCTGCAGTAGGGCCACCATCAGCAACTATTTAGAAATAAATCTATAAAGAGCTGCCCAGATACCTGCTTCTATGTATCTGGAGATATCACTGACTGGAAAACCATAATGTTGTTGGACTCAGGAGCTGAAGTAAGTATGATTCATGGAGAACACCCAGGCCTGAAGGGGAAGAAGGTTTATATGACAAGAGTTAAATGGAATTATAGATATGTAAGGGAAGATGATGACTATGAATCATCAGCTACTGCAGATAACAGGAGCTCCCTGAACTTGGGGTGTCTGCATAGTAAATGGACTTTCATTGTGGTGACCAGTCTTTCTAGAGATGTTCTGGGAGAAGATTTTATCCAAGGGAATCCCCAAATTCCTGGGGTATTAATAGAGTGAACATGTCCCTGGACAATATCCAAATACCTCTGCTGGATGTGGGGAGGAGAAAGTGTGGACCCTGGGGGGCAACTTTTGGAGCCTTAGAGATTCCTCTGCCATGCCTATGGAAAGACAGAGAAGAACTGCTCCCTGTGGTGGCTCAGAGTAAAGTTGTGGTAAAGCCAGGTCCTCATGCAGTTATACCCCTAAGGATAAAGGACTGCTGCAGTGAACCTGTAAGTGTTTGAAGCTACCAGTATCCGGTCAGGATTTCTGTTTACCAGAACTCTGTTTTGAACTGGACTGAAGGATGAATTCTGGGTAAGAACAATTACTGTGACTGACCAGGAAGTGCAGCTAGTGAAAAATCTAACCATGGGATAGTGTCTCAAAGACTATCACAGGTGCAGAGATCAAGAGCAGTGAAGCAGCCCAATCAATAAAAGAGCTAGGGTTGATTTGACAGAAGTATCCATAGAAGGCAATACAAGGAAATGATTAGAACAGTTGTTCTTATGGTATGCTAGTGTGTTCTCCAAAATAATGAAGAGCTTGGCAGATATGATTGGGTGCAACATTGGGTTGTGCTAAAGCCAGGAAGTGTTCCTGTGAGGCAGCCCCCACATCACATTCCCCTGGAGTATCAGGTTGCAGGGAAAGAAAAGTTCAATTGCACGCTGGAGGATGGCAATCTACATCAGCCTGGGTATTCCCAACTGTAATTTTGAGAAAGCCCATGGAGACTTGAGGATATGAGTTGACTACGGGAGACTTAATTCACAGACAGTTCAAGTTAGTTACCCACTTCCCTGAAGAGCACCCTGAATAAGATATAAGGGCAAAATATTTTAGTAGTTTTGATATCAACAGATTAAAGTTGCACATGACGATCAAGAAAAAAAAACCTGCCTTTGTGACACCCTATGCACTATTCCAATACTGCAGAATGCCTTTTGGATTCATGAATGCGCTAGGGATATTTCAGAGGGTAGTAAATGATCTATCCCAGGTTGTGAGAATTGAAGACATCCTCACATACTTAGAGGAATTCATTTGTTTCCACAGGAGACTGGAGGAACCTATGGTCAGATTGGAAATGGTTTAAAGCTTTCTAGAGAACTTTCAAGAAACAAATGTCATTTTTTTCAAGGAATCGCATCACCTTCCTAGGATATATAGCTGGTGAGGATGGGTTGAAGCTTGAACTGCAGAAACTGAATGTATAAAGGACTGGAAGGTTTGTCCAAACTTGGAGAAGGAAGAGTGGTCTGTAGGCCTCCACAGATTCTACAGGAGATTTGTAATAAATTTTGCAGAGAGGGCAGTGCCATTATACTAGCTAACTATGAGTAACTTTGTCTGGACAGATCATCACCAAACCGTGTTTGCATCACTAAAGGAAGGACTTCTAATCTAAGATGTGCTTAAATTCCTTAATCTATCTTCTCAATTTGTGGTGACCTGTGATGTCTCAAAGGTTGCTGTGAGATTTGAACAAATTGATGAGCTTGGTAAGTGCAGACTGCCAGGTGCTAAGATATGGGATGTAGACCTGAGGCTGAAAAGGATCCTAATGGGAGCAGGAAAGAATCTACTGATTATCCTTCATGTGGGAACAAATGATATGGCTAGATTCTCTCTGGAACGTATCAAGGGAGACTATGTCAGGCTGGGGAAGACGCTTAAGGAAATAGAGGCTCAGATGATCTCCTGTAGGATTCTTCCTGTTCCTAGAGAAGGGCATCAAAAGTGTGACAAGATTATGATGATCAACAGATGGCTCAGGCAGTGATGCTATAAGGAGGGCTTTCGGATATATGGCCACTGGGAGACATTCATGGACAGAGGACTGTTCTCTAGGGATGGACTTCACCTGAGTAGGGAAGGAAATAGACTTCTAGGATGGAGGCTGGCACAACTGATTAAGAGAGCTTTAAGCTAAGAAATTGGGGGAGATGGTTGGGAGATGTCCAGGTAATCTCCATTTTAACAATGAGAGGGAAGAAAACAAAGTGAGAAAGGATACAGCTGTAGGTAGGAGAATGGACATAAGGAAGAAGGGTAGTGTAGATACCAGTTTAATAGGTGATACTGGCAGTAGAATGTCTGGGCCTAATCGCGTAAAGAATGTGAGTGAAGCCAAACAGCAAAAATTAAGATGTTTGTACACCAATGCGAGGAGCCTAGGTAACAAAATGGGGCAACTAGAGTTACTAGTGCAGGAAGTGAAATCAGATATAATAAGGATAACAGAAACATGGTGGAATAGTAGTCATGACTGGAGTACAGGTATTGAAGGGTATGTACTGTTTAGGAAAGACAGAAATAAAGGCAAAGGTGGTGGAGTAGCATTGTATATCAATGACGAGGTAGACTGTAAAGAAAAAAGAAGTGATGGAATGGATAAGACAGAGTGTGTCTGGGCAAAAATCACATTGAGGAAGAAAGCTACTAAAGCCTCCCCTGGGATAGTGCTTGGGGTGTGCTATAAACCACCGGGATCTGATTTGGATATGGATAGAGACCTCTTTAATGTTTTTAATTAAGTAAATACTAATGGGAATTGTGTGATCATGGGAGACTAACTTCCCAGATATAGACTGGAGGACAAGTGCTAGTAATAATAATAGGACTTAGATTTTCCTGGATGTGATAGCTGATGGATTCCTTTCCTCTTGTTGGTTCAGCAACTACGTGGTGGATGCCATTTTAGATTTGGTTTTGGTGAGTAATGAAGACTTCATAGAAGAAATGGTTGTAGGAGACAACCTCGTTTTGAGTGTGCATGAGCTAATTCATTTCAAACTAGATGGAAGGATAAACAAAAATAGATCTGGGACTAGGGTTTTTTATTTCAAAAGGGCTAACTTTAAAAATTTAAGGAAATTAGTTATGGAAATGGATTGGACTGAAGAACTTGTGGATCTAAAGGCGGAGGAGGCCTGGACTTACTTCAGATCAAAGCTGCAGAAACTATCAGAAGCCTGCATCCCAAGAAAGGGGGAAAAATTAATAGGCAGGAGTTGCAGACCAAGATGGATGAGCAAGCATCTCAGAAAGGTGATTAAGAAAAAGCAGAAAGTCTACAAGGAACATGGGAGGGATCAGCAAGGAAAACTACCTTATTGAGGTCAGAACATGAAAGGATAGAGTGAGAAAGGCCAAAAGATGTATAGAGTTGGACCTTGCAAAGGGAATTAAAATGAATAATAAGAGGTTCTATAGCCATATAAATAAGAAAACAAAGAAAGAAGAAGTGGGACTGCTAAACACTGAGGATAGAGTGGAGGTAAGGATAATCTAGGCATGGCCCCATATCTAAACAAATACTTTGCCTCAGTCTTTAATGAGGAGCTTAGGGATGCTGGCAGGATGACAAATGTGAGTGAGGATATGGAGGCAGATATTACTACATCCGAGGTAGAAGCCAAACGTGAACAGCTTAATGGGACTAAATCGGGGGGCCCAGATAATCTTCATCCAAGAATATTAAAGGAACTGGCGCATGAAATTGCTAGCCCATTAGCGAGAATTTTTAATGAATCTGTAAACTCAGGGGTTGTACCCTATGACTGGAGAATTGCCAACATAGTTCCTATTTTTTAAGAAAGAGTGGGGGTGGGGAGGGGGGGAAGTGATTCGGGTAACTACAAGCCTGTGTTGGAGCCTGCCCAGTCAGCAGGCTGATAATCAGTCCCACTCTGGTTTGGTCAGTGGGGAATGACCATGGGCACAGCAGAAATAAGGACTGGCATTAATTAAGAAACCCTCAAAATTTGTCACAATCTCCATTAAACTTATCAGGCAGGGGAGTGCGCCGCTGCCTGCTGCACTGTGCACCTGTAAGGCAGTGATCTGGACCAGCAGAGTTTATAAGTCATCCATTATATCCAGCAAGGAAATATTGGCCAGGGGGACGTCCATTCTAGCTGCCAGGCTGGACCCTTTATTAACTCTTGTTCTCTCTTGTTGTGGCTGCTCACACAGTCGGTAACCGGGACTTGGGCAGTCGTGCCTAATGGCTGGAGTAGGCATCGATAGGTAGGAATCAGAGTCCAGGGTCATAATTGGGTTACCTGGAGTGAGGCCAGGCTGGAGCAGGACTGGAACAAACGGTCACAGGAGCTATTGCAGCTGTGGGCGAATGCTTTGAGCAGTCGGTGACCTGCTGCTGGGCTGAAGAGCAAGCCTGCTAGCTTCCTCAGCCAATCAGGTGGGACAGTCCATCAAGTGGTTTAGCTGAAGTAATTCAGCTGTGCTCATTCGGCTGTCAGGAGTCTGAGCACGAGCTCCTGACAACTCTGGAGAAAAGTAGCAATAATAAGATAGTGTATATGCAGCAAAACCAGCCAAACAAAACCTTCTAGCAAGTGAGTCTTGGAGCCAAGGTCTATGGGCTTGGGTGCATGGGCTCATGCTATGGCACTAAAAAAAAAGCTGAGTAGATGTTCAGGCTTGGGCTGGAGCTCGGGTTGGTTTTGGAGCTCCAGCCTGAATTCTACATGGCTATTTCTAGTACCATAACACAAGCCCAAGTCTGTAGACCTGAGCTCTGAGACTCCCAGCTGCACGGTTGTGTGTGTGTGTTTTTTTTGCCATGTAGACTTAGCCTAAAATTAAGATGAAAAAGGGAAGGAAGTCACTTTTTGATAAATTAATTGATTCCCCTCTTTTCAATCACTGATTTGCTCCCGCCCTGTCACTGGACCCCCAATCGGATTTGACTTACCTATCTTCGCAGCGAATCCGTTAGCGCACCCATGCATAGAACAAAAGCTTAGTTGAGGGTTATTTGTGTACTATTTTATTTTAGTGGGGTGAGTACTAATCCCATCACCAAGGTATCTGAGGATCTTCCAGCTATGCATTAAACATTACAACTAGCATCCATCATGTAAGCTTCCTCTTCCATTCTTCTCACAAGATGGAAAATTACTTGGAATTTGTAAATAATGTGCTATGTGTTTTGTGTTAGTGAGTGCAAGTTCGAAGAAGTATGATTTGCACTTGTAATGGACTAAGTATTGCTGGGCCTGTAATACCTGTGACCTGTGATTGAAATGATTTTGGACAAGCTGTTAAAAAATGGCAGATATTAGAAAAATGTTTAGAGGTTTTGAATGTTAGACATGGTCAAGTGCATGATATGAGAAATGTATCACATGGATCTGCAATATTTTATATATGTCATGGTGGTGTGTAGGAAGGATGGGTAAATTAGATAATTGATATTGCTTATTTTTGTTACTAATAGGTATTTTATCTACAGGAAACCAAATATCAGCAGCTTCAGTTAAAATTTTGGACAAAGTTTGAGGTCAGTTCTTATGTAAAGATAAATAATGGCCTGATGTTTTAGTATATTAATTCCCATGGTGTTATTGGTAATTACTGTAAGCTTTCCCAGTTAAAGGACCCCAGGCATTGCAAGAGACAAAGTTAAAACTTTCTTCCATTACATTGTGTTTTACACTTTATAGTAATACTTGTTTAGGTGTTTATTAAGGCTGTATTTAGTAGATTCCACACCTCTCAGTAACGTTGAGGTAAGTTTCTTATAAAGTTATCAATACTTTAATGCATGGTGTTCTGTCGAGCAAAATACACACAGAATTGGCTCACCATAGCTTCACATGTGATCAGAATGTTAAATACTACAGAAATTGCACTAAAATGCTCCACTTTAAGAGTTGAAAAATCTAAGCATTTCCTCAAAATCCATATTACTCTATGTATACATTTAAAAAAGCCAGACTCTGAGAAAGTTCCTGCAGGTACATTGAGAACCTCTCTTTTCAACAGTCAATCCGGTATCAAGGCTACTTAATGATCAAATCAAGATATGTAGGCACCATAGCTTGTACATCTTTTCTCAGAAGATTTTAATCTTTGTCCTTGCCTTCCAGTGGAGGTTTTTTCAAAGCATCTTCGCTTAATAAATGCTTTTCAACAAGGCTTCAGCAGCAGTGAAAGTGTGCTTGAGCTGCAATCCTGAGTCCTTATCAGCTGTATAGTGATCAGGTGAAGGAATAATTGATTTCAATCAGCAACACCTGTTTTTTTAATTGCTCAAGTGATTATAATTCAATAATAAAAAGCCAATTTAGCTATCTTAACTCAGATTGCATTAACCTCTGATATACAGTATAACAGTGAACTTGCAATTGGCTACATTACTTTCACAAAACAATTGCAAATACAGTCTGACTTTATCTTGGGTTTGTTTGGCAGTTAAAGATCTTTGTGTTCTCAGTGAAAGAGCTGCATTTCTTTCTGTTTGGTAGGCTAAAATTATTCTTCTGCTAGCTAGGGGGGCTCAAGTTTAAGGCCTAATACCAAGATCACTGAAGTTCATAGAAATGCATGCTTCCATTGACTTCAATAGGCTTTGGATCATGCTCTTGGGGCCCTACAGTGGTTAGGGATAGTGACCCTTCAAACCGTAGCCATATAGATTGCTTTGATGTTGGAGCTGGTCCAAAGTGGTGACACAGAAGAGTCTCAAGATGCTTCCCAAGTGGAAGCGGAGTGAGTGTAAGGTAGGCTCTGCCCCTGATATCTGAGTGAAACTAGCCAAAGTTGTATAGCAAATGGGGAGAACCATGCCAGATATTTAATTTCACAGTCAATGCCCCCAACTAGCCAATAAGTAGAAAGGTACAAAATTCACAGTTTTGGTTTCACAGACGTTCATTTGACCATTTGGACATGAGCAATTTTGCATCATCTCAAATTTCTGCTTCATTTGCAGTTTTGATGAAATAACTTCTTTTCAATGAGAAACTAGTTAACACAAATGTTCACATTTTTAGTTTGAAAACTACCTTCACTCAGCAATGAGCCAAGTTCCCATCTAATTCTTTTTCTATTAAACCCAATTTTACTGGAAAATAGACCTGTTTTCACTGGAAAAAAATTCTCAAATATGCTTATTTCAGTGACATTTACCACAAAACTGAGCTCATTTGGATGGATTCATACTGAAATGTTCAAATTTTTCAATTTCGGCTACTTTTGCATTCCCTTATGAATGCTTTGCTCCCCTCTACCGCTGACTGGACTGATTGGCTGCTTCATGTGCAGCTGGCCAATGGAGAATATGTTGGGATGGAATAACTGTGTCAATGTGACCTATCCAAGCCTTTAGTATGACTATTCTGAAATGTGCAGAGTATAATGGACAGTTTTGCCTCCAGTTTCAGGACTCGGAAGAAGTGACATAACATCAGGGTAGAGAAAAAAATTATCTAGGAGACTGGTATGCTTAGTCTCAACCCAGCCAGCAGCCTGGATTTATATTATATGCTATGAAGTGAAAGAACCATGTATAAACCACTCTTTTTGCCTCTCGTTTCTGAGCCAGTCAGAGATGGGAGTGCTAGGGGAGGGAAAGGTTGTTAATTATGCATTTCTATATTTCCTCCTTCTGGCAGATTAGAAGCAGCGATGACTGAGCTTTGAAAAGTGTTAAATCAAACCCAGCCTCTCAGAGGACAAGGCATGTACACAAGTTTATGGTATCAAGTATCAGAGGGGTAGCCGTGACCACATGCATCTGAAGAAGTGGGTATTCACCCATGAAAGCTCATGCTCCAAAACGTCTGTTAGTCTATAAGGTGCCACAGGATTCTTTGCTAAGTTTATGGTAGTCTACTTTATTAGGGTGACCCTGTTAGAAAATATCTGTCTGGGATTGTAGAAATGCAATGGTGGCGGCTGAAAAAGGAAACTAGAAACAAAGGCATTCCTTAAAAGTATTTCAAAGACAAGAATTTTTCATTATCCTGGACACCATTCTACTGAACATTTGATTATATTGTATAGATGGTGTCCCTAGACCTACCCATCCACTGTCTTTTATTTAAATGGCTCTCAAATCTCAGGGCAAACCATTGTTTTCTGGCATTACAAAGCTTTGTGTGGGGAACAAGACCTGGGAGATGGGTTGGAAACAGGAGGGAGCACGGGCTATAATGGCAGAGAGGAAGGAGGGTCAGGGCAAAGCTGGGAGGCAAGATCAAACCAGTATCTTAGATGCCTATATACAAATGCAAGAAGTATGGGTAATAAGCAGGAAGAACTGGAAGTGCTAATAAATAAATACAACTATGACATTGTTGGCATTACTGAAACTTGGTGGGATAATACACAAGACTGGAATGTTGGTGTGGATGGGTATAGTTTGCTCAGGAAGGATAGACAGGGGAAAAAGGGAGGAGGTGTTGCCTTATATATTAAAAATGTACACACTTGGACTGAGGTGGAGATGGACATAGGAGACGGAAGTGTTGAGAGTCTCTGGGTTAGGCTAAAAGGGGTAAAAAACACGGTTGATGTCGTGCTGGGAGTCAACTACAGGCCACCTAATCAGGTGGAAGAAGTGGATGAGGCTTTTTTCAAACAACTAACAAAAGCATCCAAAGCCCAAGATTTGGTGGTGATGAGAGACTTCAACTATCCAGATCTATGTTGGGAAAATAACACCGCGAGGCCCAGACTATCCAATAAGTTCCTGGACTGCATTGCAGACAACTTTTTATTTCAGAAAGTTGAAAAAGCTACTAGAGGGGAAGCTGTTCTAGACTTGATTTTAACAAATAGGGAGGAACTTGTTGAGAATTTGAAAGTAGAAGGAAGCTTGGGTGAAAGTGATCATGAAATCATAGAGTTTGCAATTCTAAGGAAGGGTAGAAGGGAGTACAGCAGAATAGAGACAATGGATTTCAGGAAGGCGGATTTTGGTAAGCTCAGAGAGCTGATAGGTAAGGTCCCATGGGAATCAAGACTGAGGGGAAAAACAACTGAGGAGAGTTGGCAGTTTTTCAAAGGGACACTATTAAGGGCCCAAAAGCAAGCTATTCCGATGGTTAGGAAAGATAGAAAATGTGGCAAAAGACCACCTTGGCTTAACCATGAGATTTTGCGTGACCTACAAAATAAAAAGGCGTCATATAAAAATGGAAACTAGGTCAGATTACAAAGGATGAATATAGGCAAATAACACAGGAATGCAGAGGCAAGATTAGAAAGGCAAAGGCACAAAATGAACTCAAACTAGCTATGGGAATAAAGGGAAACAAGAAGACTTTTTATCAATACATTAGAAGCAAGAGGAAGACCAAGGACAGGGTAGGCCCACTGCTCAGTAAGGAGGGGGAAACAGTAACGGGAGACTTGGAAATGGCAGAGATGCTTAATGACTTCTTTGTTTCGGTCTTCACTGAGAAGTCTGAAGGAATGTCTAATATAGTGAATGCTTACGGGAAGAGGGTAGGTTTAGAAGAGAAAATAAGGAAAAAGCAAGTAAAAAATCACTTAGAAAAGTTAGATGCCTGCAAGTCACCAGGGCCTGATGAAATGCATCCTAGAATACTCAAGGAGTTAATAGAAGAGGTATCTGAGCCTCTAGCTATTATCTTTGGGAAATCATGGGAGACGGGGGAGATTCCAGAAGAATGGAAAGGGGCATATATAGTGCCCATCTATAAAAAGGGAAATAAAAACAACCCAGGAAACAACAGACCAGTTAGTTTAACTTCTGTGCCAGGGAAGATAATGGAGCAGGTAATTAAAGAAATCATCTGCAAACACTTGGAAAGTGGTAAGGTGATAGGGAATAACCAGCATGGATTTGTAAAGAACAAATCGTGTCAAAATAATCTGATAGCATTCTTTGATAGGATAACAAGCCTTGTGGATAAGGGAGAAGCGGTGGATGTGATATACCTAGACTTTAGTAAGGCATTTGATACGGTCTCGCATGATATTCTTATAGATAAGCTAGGAAAGTACAATTTAGATGGGGCTACTATAAGGTGGGTGCATAACTGGCTGGATAACCGTACTCAGAGAGTAGTTGTTAATGGCTCCCAATCCTGCTGGAAAGGTATAACAAGTGGGGTTCTGCAGGGGTCTGTTTTGGGACCGGTTCTGTTCAATATCTTCATCAACGATTTAGATGTTGGCATAGAAAGTACGCTTATTAAGTTTGCGGACGATACCAAACTGGGAGGGATTGCAACTGCTTTGGAGGACAGGGTCAAAATTCAAAATGATCTGGACAAATTGGAGAAATGGTCTGAGGTAAACCGGATGAAGTTCAATAAAGATAAATGCAAAGTGCTCCACTTAGGAAGAAACAATCAGTTTCACACATACAGAATGGGAAGAGACTGTCTAGGAAGGAGTATGGCAGAAAGAGATCTAGGGGTCATAGTAGACCACAAGCTTAATATGAGTCAACAGTGTGATACTGTTGCAAAAAAACCAAACATGATTCTGGGATGCATTAACAGGTGTGTTGTAAACAAGACACGAGAAGTCATTCTTCCGCTTTACTCTGCGCTGGTCAGGCCTCAGCTGGAGTATTGTGTCCAGTTCTGGGCACCGCATTTCAAGAAAGATGTGGAGAAATTGGAGAGGGTCCAGAGAAGAGCAACAAGAATGATTAAAGGTCTTGAGAACATGACCTATGAAGGAAGGCTGAAGGAATTGGGTTTGTTTAGTTTGGAAAAGAGAAGACTGAGAGGGGACATGATAGCAGTTTTCAGGTATCTAAAAGGGTGTCATCAGGAAGAGGGAGAAAACTTGTTCACCTTAGCCTCCAATGATAGAACAAGAAGCAATGGGTTTAAACTGCAGCAAGGGAGATTTAGGTTGGACATTAGGAAAAAGTTCCTAACTGTCAGGGTAGTTAAACACTGGAATAGATTGCCTAGGGAAGTTGTGGAATCTTCATCTCTGGAGATATTTAAGAGTAGGTTAGATAAATGTCTATTAGGGATGGTCTAGACAATACTTGGTCCTGCCATGAGGGCAGGGGACTGGACTCGATGACCTCTCGAGGTCCCTTCCAGTCCTGGAGTCTAGGAGTCTATGAGTCTATGTAGACACCTATGACAAGGCAATACACAGGCATCTAGCATGCATGCCATATAATAAGCCCACCCACAGAGAGGAAAAAATGTGGTTCGACATTGAAAACTGACTATAAAACTTGCATCATGGGGCTCCATGATTTCTATATCAAATGCACTCCCTTCACAGATAAACAGATGTGGGGTTTTTTTGTTTGTGTTTGTTTTTTTTTTACTACCATTCTACAAACTTGACCTGGGTTCTGAGTGGCTGAGTGTATTATTGTTTGTTATCTATTCATGTAATTACTAATCGTAACCAGTAGTAAAAGTTCTGCAGGCCAAATTGTGCCTTTATTAACACCTGGATGACCCCATTGATCCAGATTCTGAGTTCTCTTAGAGCAGTGATACTCCCTCAGGGATATGTGTACCCCTGAGGGTATGCAGAGGTCTTCCAGGAGGTACTCAACTTCATCTAGATGAGTGTTTCTCGACCTGGGGATTGCAGTCCAGAGGGGGATCATGGCTCAGTTTTAGGGATGTCACAAGTGCAGGGCCGGCATTAGGGACTGGCAAGCAGGGCACTTGCCTGGAGTCTCATGCACCAGGGCCCCTCGCGAAGCTAAGTTACATGCTTCGGCCCCCGCCACCTGGGACTCAGGTTTCAGACAAGGCTCACAAGTGAAAAACGGGCTCAAGTATTGCAGTGAAATGCAAGTACAATATTTATATTCCAATCAATTTATTTTGTAATAGTATGGTAAAAATGAGACAGAAAGCAATTTTTCAGTACTAGTGTGCGGTGATACTTTTGTATTTTTATGTCTGATTTTTGTAAGCAAGTAGTTTTTAAATGAGGTGAAACTTGGGTCCGCAAGACCAATCAGACTCCCGAAAGGGGTATAGTAGTCTGGAAAGGTTGAGAACCACTGACTTGGAGCACTGTGACACCAGACCCAGTGGAAATATCCACAGAAAAAGTGGTCTCATAAGATCAAGACCCAGTGCTTTCACAGTGACTTGCCTACGTCTCTGGAACGCCTTTATGGAACAGATGAAAGCAACCACAAATCACACCATCTTTAGTACTAAATTCAAGTCTCACAGCTCTGACTTGGTTTTCCCACTTTTTTTAATCACTCTCTTACTCCTTTATGAAGTTATATGAAAGTGAATATGGAAAGAATAAAAGATAGACCTAGGTTGATTACATTACACATTGAGTAATATACTTCTGCAAGGCAGTCAGGTACTAGGATGATGAGTGTGACATTAATTTCTAGAGCCAGGCAGTGTATATCAGGAGAATCTACACTGAAGGTAATGGAGTTGCACCAATCTGTAACTGGTTTAAGTCAGATCAGAATCAGGCTCTTTGTCTTTCAATTATACCCACAGTAGGCTTGCACAGGTGTAGGAGGCATAGCTCCAGGTCAGTCTTTTCTGCAGAGCTAGCGGGAATAAAAGGAATGATTTAATTAGTAAGTCAACAGATATGACTGTATTACACACAGGGAGTAGATACGAGTAATTTTTAAATTGTCAGAGCACAATAGCATTACAAACTGTTTCAAAACCAAATAATGTGAGAAACGTCAGTGCAAAATGCAGCATGCTCTGCGGTGTGGCTAGCAAGTTATTTTTACTGACATTTGGGCTTGGTAGCATATTACATCAAGTTGATCAAATAATTTGTAGCAAATAATTTCCTTGATTAATTTTTCTGTCTGCACAAGCCGATTGCAGTTTCCTTGGGTTCATTCATTATTTGATTTTTTTTTAAATTTTTTTTATTGTGTTGTATTGTAGGGGTTAATTGCAAACTGCTTGCTATGAAATTTCAATACCCAATATTCAAAATGTGATACATGTTTGTTACTTATGGTATGTCAAATACATTTTATGTTATTGTCTACGCTGTATGAGTGTAACTTTTATGAGCCAGAAGTCTTGCAAAAGTCACTGGGTTTTGTTTTTTTTTGCAATATTTGCTCAGTTTTGAAATTATATTATCAGTGAAGATGTCTGGTTCTTACTAGAATATTGTCACTGACATTGCCAGAAACATTCTTCATCTTACGTAACACAGTTGTATCACAGCTAGATCAGCAAAGGGTCTAATATGACTTTACCAGTCACACATGCCATGTACGTAGCTATGAACTGCAACTGTGCTCCAGCTTTACATTTCTGAGACTCGAGCCTCCCTCTCTGCAGAACCAGTGGCCATTTTGTGAAGAAAGTTGATGCAGCAACATATGGGGCAGCTAAACATGGTGTTCTCTCTCAGGGAGAACTTACTTTTGTGGTTTGTTGTTTCCTTTACTCAATAAGACATTGAGAATGAAAGTATGTGGTTGCTTTTTGTGCATGGCAAAAGCAAAATAATACAGTATACAGTTAGGTCTGTTTAACCTTTTGTGGCTCGATTTCTGTTTGTCAAAAAGGGAGTAAATGACTGACTAATTTTAAATTATTTGTAAGTGACGTAGGAATTACTGAACTCTCAAAATATATTCTTGCCTTTTTGGTGGAAGCTGAGGTACTTTGCTCACAGAGATGTTTATGCTTTCCTTAAAGAAATTATAGCAGCAATTAGGATGAGAGAATTCAGAAGCTTCCTGCGTTTCCCAAGTAACATGAAACTGTTCCCTGTGAGAGAGAGACATTTAGGCTGGCAGCACAAGAGCAGAGCTGAGTTATTGATTTGTATATAGGTAGATTGATTGCACTGGTATAATTTTATATAGGACCATGATATTGTTTGGGTTTTATATCCACAGAGTGACAACTGACCCTAGCTGGGGTCAACAAATGGGATACATCTCCTAGTGGTTTTGGAATAAAATATTCAGAGTAGCGAAGCCTGACATGGACAGGACAAGAGTCAGTTCCTGAGGTAAAAATCCATCTGGTCCATAACCAGGCCTGCCCTTTACTCACAAAGACCTGAGAAGCCTCTCCAGCTCACAAGAGTAGACAAATGGTCAGTTCTTGGTGCAAACCAAAGCCCACACAGTTTGTCCCAACTGATTGTTGCTATCTCCAGGGGGGCAGAGTTAAGGCTGTGTGAGGGCATGTTATGAGAGGCTTTACCTTAGCTCTGTAATTCCTGGACTTCAGAAGTTGAAATTTAGCTTTGTTTCCTGATAGGGGAAGGGTCAGAGGGGTGTGGTGGGTATTACTAGAACTATGCATTTTCTGATTTCCTGACATTTCAGTTTTGTTTAATTGTGCGTATTTCCTGGTTATGACAGGTTTGAACCTGGACTACCACATTCTGGAAGGGCATGAAAGACTTGCTAAGCTTCCTTAAGTCTGCCTTAATGAAGACTTTTGGTAATAAATATAGCTCTGTACACACCCAAATCACAGCACTTTTACTACCTATGTTATTACTAGTTGCAGCTCTAAAACATTTCCTGGGGACTGCTGCAAGAAAGGAACATCAGCCTTAATGAGTTTGCCAAATTCTTCCTCTTCTGTAGATATAGCAGAAAGAAGATGACTACGTTTTAAGATCAGAGGGGTAACCGTGTTAGTCTGGATCTGTAAAAAGTGACAAAGCAGTTTCTCCTCCCATGGTGTTCACACCTCAACTGCTAGAAGAGGGCTTCATCCTCCCTGATTGAACTAACCTCGTTATCTCTAGACTGATTCTTGCCTGCATATTTATACCTGCCTCTGGAAACTTCCACTACATGCATCTGATGAAGTGGGCATTCACCCACAAAAGCTCATGCTCCAATACGTCTGTTAGTCTATAAGGTGCCACAGGACTCTTTGTAAGTTTTAAAAGCTATTCATTAATGGAGTTAGTTCACACAGCACTCCAAAGAAACGTCTAGGACTAATTCAGCACGTACCTATTGTGTGTGTAAATGGATCGGGCACAGCGTGATTGCTCTGGACAACCTGACTGTGGTAAAGTTGTAAGGCATCTAGAACAGTTCTATTCTCTTTTCTCCAGTTCTTCATGTTCCTTAAGGTGTCCAAACCAAATGTATTTTATGATGACGAGGATAACAAACACACGCAGAGGTGTTGTTAGATTTACAGGGCAAGCTATGAAGCAACATTTAACATTTGTCACCTATGTCTACATTTCTCCAGTAAGATTAAATATATATATACGATGTGAAGATCATAGGAAGAACATTCTGAAAATAGTAAGATCTCTGAACTGCCTTCAATGTAAAAGTAGCATCGTCACTTTCTCCTCCTTTACTAGCAATTGCTCATAATCTGTTATTGCTTTTCTAACTGTTTTGAAATTAGCAAACTTAAAAATCAAGCAGTCTAGAAACATAGTTTCCATCTGTGTATCACAGCTCTAATCCCAGATAGGCACAGCTGGTCATAGCACAACTCACACATTCAAAATGTCTCTGTCCTCTGAATAAGTCATTTCATTATATACAACAGAAAATGAAAAGCGGGTTCTCAGCTTGTCACTGATTTCAGTCTTTGAAACTCAAAGGACAGGCAGGTACCTCTGCAGTCTTTTGATGTTGAGCTCCAGGGATTGCATCTGTGTTTTAAATTACTCTCCAAATATGCCTTTATAGTTGGGAGATCCAGGATGTGAAGTGAAATGTTTGTAGTGGCAAATGCTTCTCTTCATTGAGGCAGTTTCGCCTGACACTGTTCCCAGTTTGCTGTAGATTTAGCAAATAAGTTGTGCACGGTACCTTGATTTTGTTTCACTTTTTGTGGTGCTGTCTCCAAATCCTGAGAGTTCCAGTAGTTTGCATTTGAGTAGGACAGTATCTAAATATTTTTCACTGCTGATCAACAGGAACACTTCAGACAGAGCAGAAAACTTTTATCTTGGTGATGTGAAAACTCCTTTTCTCTTCTTTGGCCATGCACTGAGTTAGGGTCACTTGAGCTGTTTTTCTCTGTGGAGCAAATACAAATGAGCATGGAACTTGTTGCCGTTTCATTTATTGTTTCCATAAACCAAGTCTAAACCCTGTCCAAATTGACAGTGAACTTGCAGAAGCAAACCTGAAAGAAAAGAGGTTCTGAAAACATTAATTTCATAGACAAGACTGTAGCTGCTTACGCCACCTCCGACGAAGCATCCATCAGTAACACAGCAATGGCAGTACTGAAACAATGCTTAAGAGATGGAAAATTTGGCAGAAAAAATAATTGTGAAGGTATTTACAAACCAACCACATAAGTGTCCATCACAGGTCTCCTACTACTGTGAGGAACATCATAATTAGGAATAGGCCAGTCCATTTGGATAAAGTAAGAACTGACCTGGGACAAAATATTGAATCAAACTGTTTTGAAATTTGAGAAGTTTGGTTATTTTGTCCCTATAATTGATTTTTCACAGTCCTCTGCACTTCCTGATTCTGTTAAGGCTGGCAGTGGAAGTGTCACATTTTTGGAAGAAAGATTGTTCTCTGAGTGTTTCTGGGCTACCCAGAAGCAAGAAATCTCAGGCTAAAGGTTGATTTCATGTGACTTCCCAACACATTGGCAGATTAAAGAGATCTCAGTGGTTTGGCTAAACGTTAGCAAATCTTCTGAACTTTTGGGTGTTTAAATAAATTGTAACTGTAAAGCCTTTTGAGATTCATTCATCACTAGTAAAAATGCTTGGCAATCTGCAGATATGAAATTGTTGTTGGCTCAGGATTAATCAAGAAATTGTGAAGACAAGCCAGTAGGACAAGATGGACAGCTCTTGTGAAAGTTGAATGCATAGATAGGAAGCTGCCTATTTATCTTCCAGTCTTTATCTCAGCACACAAATAAGGTAATTGTGGGTTCAGCTGGGTGTTATGCATGCAGTTACCCAACCTGTGTGTATAAATATGGCTTTGAAGGGTTCATGCATATGTTTGCACCACTTTATCTTCCTTTGAAAAGGTGTCCCTACACCTCCTCAAATGAAGAAGGAAATGATAATCAGGTCCTACATCAAAGGTGCATCACCAGAGCAAGCCTTGTTTAAGCAGCTTGATTAGTAAATAGTACCAACTACATTTTTGATTCGGAAGTATTTTTCACAAGTATCCAGTACAATAAGACTAAAAAAGGCAGGGGAGAAGAAAGGAGAGTTGGAAGATCATCAGAGCTCACTGGGAGGCCTGATCCAAAGTCCACTGAAGTTAATGGGAGTATTTCTATTGACTGCAGTAGGCTTGGATCTTGTCCTAGTGGAGCAGCAGCTATTATATTACCTGCCCTACAAATGTATTATGCTATTGAAGTGCCATAATGAGATTACTGCCACAAACTGCATGTAAATTCCTGCTGTTTCATTTTCTTTTGGGGTGAAAATGTAGTAATTATGTTTTTTCTCACTGCATCTGGGCCATCTGTTCCGTACTCAATACACTCTTCCTTACTAGGAATAAAAAAAATCATTGATTACTGAACTTCTTATTCAAGTTGTTTTATTTCTTTCCCTATTTTCATTTTCTTATTTTCAAAATATGAATCTGGACAGATTGTACTTTATAAACTAAATCTGTAACCAAAATATATTGTTACCATGGTGCACACAATTTAACAGCTTTAAACAGTGCAATAAAATGAAAATGTAAGACCTGCAGTCTAGACTTCCAAAGAATGCACTTTAGGTATGGAATTAGAGACTTGCACCAGGCACAGCATGCCATTATTTTCACAAGTGCAACTGAAGTTCCTAGTGCATATACAATTATAATTCTATTTCTTTACCTGGGCTATTTTGCACATCTAAGATGTTTCTCTTCAACTTTACAATTACAAGTGCAACCTATCACTGGAATCTCAAAAAAAAAAATTCGTTACGACATTTTATGCTCCCAGCTGTGCATTGATCAAGCGCCTTCTTGTTCATTGACATATGTGCCCACTCCAGTTTGTGTTCTAATTTGCACTATGTCGACAGCATGTAACAGCTCCATTTCCTCCTTTTTGCAAACTTTTTTTTTGTAATCAAGAAAATTAGTAGCAATAAAAGCATCTTTCTAACGATGCTGAGACTAAATTAATTAATTTAAATTATCAACAATTTCCCTCCAAATCTTTTTTAATTCCATCACATGTTAATTATAGTTTGCCAGACTAGATGGTAGCTCTGAAGCACTGCTCCTCAAAGAGAGTTTAAAATGAACCCTTTGGCTGTATATCCTTTTAGCAGGTTAAAAGAGTTCTTCTTTCTCTTGCCTTTTCTTTCAGTGAGAGTGGTGATATTCATGGGACCCCAAGATTTAAAGGGCTTTAGGCAGGCTCTCTGAAGTAAGAGCAGTGTAGTTTTTGATTAGATAGGCCAGTGATTATAGGTGGTTGAGTGAGAGGGTTGAGTCACCCATTCCAGCTGTGTGTGGGGCCCAGGCTTTAAAAAGCGTGCAGGCTCCCAGTAGCTGGTAGGACACAAGGCTGGTGAGACGAAGGCAGCTAGGAGACTAAGGCCTTGTCTACACTAGAGAGTTTTGTCAACAAAATTAATGTCAACACTCCAAAAGCACTATAATAAAAATTGGTATGGCATGTTCACTCTTGTTCGCTCTGTCAGCGGAGCGCGTCCACAGCTGGGGCACTGTCATCAACAGTGTGAGCAATGCACTGTGGGTACCTTTCCCATAGTCTAGCTCGACACCTTCTACCGCTAAGGAAGGTGGAGTGGATTGTGGCACTTCTTGGGACTGGGCTCAATATCCCATGATGCATTGTTTCTGTCCCAGCATTCCATGGGCTTCCGGCTTTCTTTCACAGCATTTTTCAACTGCCCTTGTTTGCTGTGTGCCTCAGCATCTTTGTGAGGAGGGATGGATCCTGCACTGCTCTCCTAAGCTCTGATAACTGTCATTAAGTTCCTAACTGAAGAAGACTCCCAGTTGCCTGATACGCTGTGTGAGATGGATAGGAGCGCCTGTAGATTGCTTTTGGCATTCACGGAACAGCTGCAGATGGTGGACCGTCGCTTTTGTGCTCAGGAAACAAGCACTGAATGGTGGGAACGTATCATCATACAGGTCTGGGATGATGAACAGTGGCTTCAAAACTTTTGGATGCAGAAAGCCACCTTCCTGAAACTGTGTGCGGAGCTCATCCTAGCACTAGGGTGCAAGGACACCAGAATGAGAACTGCCCTATCGGTAAAGAAGTGCATGGCAATTGCTATGTAGAAGCTGGTAATCCAGACTGGTACTGGTAGGTCGTGAATCAATTTGGAGCCAGGAAGTCGACCGTTGGGGTTGTGTTAATGCAAATGTGCAGGGCAATTAATCACATCCTGCCTCGAAGGACTGTGACTCAGGGAAATGTGGGTGAAATAGTGGACAGCTTTGCAGAAATGGGGTTCCCTAACTGGAAGGGCGATAGGTGGAACACCTTCCAATTTTGGCACCAGACCACCTTGCAACGGAGTACATCAATAGGAAGAGGTACTTCCCCATCGTGTTGCAGGTTCTTGTGGATCACTGTGGGTATTTCACTGACATCAGTGCAGGGTGGTCCGGGAAGGTGCATGATGCATGCATCTTCAGGAACACCAGCCTGTATAGAAAGCTACAAGAAAGGACTTTCTTTCCAGACCAGAAGATTACAGTGGGGGATGTTGAAATGCCCATAGTGATCCTGGGAGACCCAACATACCTCTTACAGCCATGGCTCATGAAACCTTACACAGGAAACCTGGATAGCAGTAAGGAGTGGTTCAACAACAGGCCCAATTCCAACAGCTCAAGCACAGCTGGGACTGCACAGCCTCCTCTCCCCATATACAGTACTGAGCAGATCCAGCAGCTCTGCAGTGGTCCAAGTGGGAGAGCATTTGCTGCGTTAGCCTGCCATGCTCACCTGGGAAGATGCAATGAGACCTCTCCACACTGAGTAAACAGGACATGGAATTCCAAAAATTCCTGGGGCTTCTAAGCGGGAGGGGTGGATGGTTGTTTACCTACCTGCAGGGCAGTGGAGTTCAAACTGCTGACCAGAGCGGTCAGGATGGGCATTGTGGGACAGCTGGAGGCCAATTTAAGTGATAAAATCAAGCGTGATGTCTACGCTGACACTTTGTTGAAAAACATTTTGTGCAAAAAGCCTTATGTCTCTTGTCGGGATGGTTTTATTTTGTTAACAAAACAAGGCATTTTTGTCACCAAAAGTCGCATCGCAGTGTGTATGTATTCACTGTTTTGTCGACAAAAACTGCCTTTTGTTGATAAAACTCTGTAGTGTAGACAAGGCCTTAGGGTATGTCTACACTGCAGATAAAACACCTGCAGCTGGCCTGTGTCAGCTGTGTTGGACTCATGGGACTCAGGCTGCTGGGCTATAAAATTGTATTGTAGTTGCCCAAGCTTGGGCTGGAGCCTGGACTCTGGGACCCTTCTCCCTCGTCAGCCTATATTGCAATTTGGTACCCCTGCAGCTTGAGCCCCTTGAGCCTGACATGGGCCAGCCACCGGTGTTTTATTGCAGTGTAGACATACCCTAAGGCAGTTGGCTAGTGGAAGAAGGCAGTAGGTTAGGATTCTGTCTTGTTATTTTAATCCTTTCCTTAACTTGCTGGTAAGTCTACAGGGAGGAATCCATAATGGGAGGAAAATGGTGTGTTGCCAACAACATTGCAAGCTCATCTGCCTGCACCTGTGGGGCTCCTCACTAGACAGGCATCCTGATCCTGGAGGCTTCCACCTAGGCCCTAATACATACCTAATCTGGATAACAAATTCCTCATTCTGGGTGAAGGAGCACTGAATTAATTGTATATCACACCATCCAAAAAAATGGGAATAAGCTGCCAAAGCTACTTGTATAAATTCATGTGATTTCATCATGTATTCAAAGAAGCGACATCCCTTTGCACAGGGCTGGCTGAGGAAATCCTAAGTGTCAAGGGGGTGCATGGAGGGTGTAGGTAACAGGGGCCAATGAAAACACAAGGGAGTGGAACAGGAAGGATGGAGACCCAAGAGGGGGCAGAGCCTTCAAACAATTCCTCTAGTGCTGCAGAGGGGTTGACATTCCAATCCAAGTTTCAAAGAAACTTAGCCCCTGTAATTAAACAAACTAAATCCCCATGGAGTGGGTCTCAAACTCCTCATGTCTCTGTACAAAACACCAAGTACCAAAAGCTCTGCTCTTAATCTTAATTCTGTATCTGAGCTACCAAAGTGGATATGCTCAGGTGCACAAGACACCCACTAATATCTTGGGAAAAGAATGTTGGTGTAATAACTGGGCCTGGTAGGCTTCCTTTAATTGAGAGGCTAATCAGTGGAAATTGGGTAAAGTTTTAGGAATTGTCACAATAACCTGTTATGTAAAATGATTTAAGAAAAGATTTGAGAAGGAGACAGGCTGAATTAATTTAAACAAGGACAGTGGTGAGATTGACTGTAAACAAGAGGAGCAGGGGACTGGAAAGCTATGGACCAAAATTCATGCTTTGGAAATTAGGCCTAATTAAGGAACAAAATAATGAGAGGATGGACCATTCCACCCATCACCTCTTTTGGGGCGGGCCTTAAAAAGAAACTTGGGGGAGAAAAAAAGGAACTTCCACCACCATTGCAGATATAGCAAAAGGATGTTTACTGTGACACCCAGACCTTGATACTGCAGTGGGATGCTCGACCATCATTGCTGCACCAGCAAAGCCCCCAGCATGCTCCATCCCAGAGGTTTACACATGCACCCTGTTGATGAAATCCTTGTGCTCCTGGATGCTAGACAGATCAACCAACTCTTCCTGCAGCTCTCTGATCTGCTTCCTGATGTAGTTCCCCTTGCTCAGCTTTTGTTGATGGAGACATGCAGGCCACATCCCCAGCAAGTCAAGACCAGGGCCTGGGTGGAAGTCTCCAGGGTCAGGATGGCACTGTCTGGTGGGGAGCCCCACAGGTGCAGGCAGATGAGCTTGCAGTGTTGTTGGCAACACACCATTTTCCTCCCATTATGGGTTCCTCCTTGTAGACTTATCAGCATTTTTGTTTGTTTTTGCCTTTTGTTTTGTGTCTTTAATAATACCTGGTTCTGGGATTTTGTGCTTAAATAATTTAGGCCAAGATCCTTCCAACATTTACTTGTGTACGTAGTACTGTTGAAGTAAATGGGAATACTCACATGCTTAATGTTTAGCACATCTGTAAGTGTTTTCTGGATCAGGATCTTACTTTGTACTACTCTATTGTCATGGAAATTTGAAAAAAGAAGAAAACCTTTTTTTTAACTGTGTTCACAATCAAATATCCCCCTCAGTAACTGGATTTGTATGACATAGAAAGAAAAACATTGAAAACAGTGCTTTGCAATAATTCATAATTCTCTAAACCACCATATAGCTTAAAAGTGCAATTTCTGCTACTAGCTATATTGAAAATGCACATACCCGCTTAGGGCTAAATTATGGCATCAAGCCGCAGCCCTGTTTGTGGATAACAGAGCCGTATCACTCCTGTGCCAACTCTAGAAGGTGCCAGTCTTAGGGAGACACAATGCCTCCCAGAGCTAGTCTTGTATCACCATTAAATAGAGTACAGCTTGCATCCCTCTGTATCCACATGACATTCTAATAAGTAAGCTGGAGAAATGTGGGTTTGGTGGAACTACCATTAAGTGGATAAATAAATGGTTAAAGAACCACAAACAAAGAGTAACTATTAATGGAATGATGTCAGATTGGAAGGAGGTCTCAAGTGGGGTTCCAAAGGGATCTGTTCCTGGTCTGGTGGTGTTTAACATCTTTATGAATCACCTGGATGTAGGTATAGAGAGCATACTGATCAAATTTGCAGATGACACAAAACTCGGGGGCGGGGGGTGTTGCCAATACTTTGGAGGATAGAGCTAAAATCCAGAGGGATCTTGACAAATTAGAGAACTGGGCTATAGACAACAAAGTGAAATTCAACACAGACAAATGTAAGGTGCTACGCTTAGGGAAGAAAAACCAAATGCACAAATACAGACTGGGGGATAACTGGCTTGGCAGCAGCATTGCTGAGAAGGATCTGGAAGTTGTGGTGGATCACAACCTCAACATGAGTCAGCAATGCAATGCTGTTGCAAAAAAAAGCAAATGCAATTTCACTCTACTCAGCACTGGTTGGCCTCAGCTGGAGTACTGTGTCCAATTTCAGTCACCAATGTATAGAAAGGATGTAGAGAAACTGGAAAAGATCCAGAGGTGAGCAACAAAGATGATCAAAGGGATGGAATGCAAACCGTGTGAGCAAAGGCTTAAAGAACTGGGCATGTTTAGTTTGGAAAAGAGGAGATTAAGGGGGGGGATATGATAGCAGTCGTCAAATGCTTGAAAAGCTGTAATAAAAGAGATGGAGAAAAGTTGATCTCTCTTGCCACATGGGGCAGGACAAGAGGCAGTGGGTTCAAATTACAGTATAGCAGATTTAGATTAAATCTCAAGAAAAACTTCCTAACTGTAAGAACAGAAGGACAATGGAACAGACCTCCTAGGGAAATTGTGGAAGCTCCTTCACAGGAGGTTTTCAAAAGGAGGCTGGATCGCCATCTGGCTTGGATGGTTTAGACACCACAAATCCTGCATCTTGGCAGGGGGTTAGACTAGATGACGCTGGCGATCCCTTCTAATCTTATGATTCTAAGATCTTGTCAGTTTCACAATTGCAGGGTGAGATAGCCCCACCCTTTTGCACATGCCATAGTGGCTCTAGCTCTGCTCAGTGCTTGCATGCTTAACTGCAAGTAGTCCCTTTTCACTCAGGACCTGCAGAGGGTGGAAATGGGAGAGGTTCCTGTCACATACTCCTTCCCTTGTGCATCCAGAGAACTGCTGGGCACAACCTGACCCTTAAATAGGTAGCCACGCCCCTGGACTGTCCATTTATTTTGTAGTCTTGCTTAGGTATTAAGGGTTAGCTTGTGGCACAGCAAATAGTGAGGAGCAGGGCAGTGCTGCATAAGTCCCAGCAGGAGCACTGGAGGCATTCTGCCACAGAGAGCTCCCCAGTTCTGCTGGAGGGACAGAGTCTGTAGCATCTCTTTGAAGGATCCAACATACTTAACCATCCCGCAAGATGTTTGGCTATGCAAAATATTTGGGTCAGCTTCTGTTGAACCAGAATTGGCTCATCAGCCTCTAACAACCAAATCAGGCTTATCAGGACTAACAAATCTTCTAAAGTTCATGGGGGACGGGCCATTGAGGAGGTTCCTAAAACTCAGGGGAGCCATGAGCCAAAGCCATAAGGGAAAGAAGAGCTCCCCATAGGCCACCTGTTGTTCATTAATAAGTCAACAGAAAGGAGGGAAGTGTCCCCAGTCTCTCCATCCCAGGCTTCATCTTCTCTCCAGCCTCTCCTTCCTAAGGAACTCAGGAGGCCTGCAGGCAGGTTGTGAGAAGGGAGGAGATCAGATTGACGTTACCCGCACCCCAGTCCTGAGCCCCATCTCAGGCCTTCAGGAGGGGAGAACTCATACCAAGCCTCGAGTCCCTTCCCTACAGGCCTTAGGAGGTTTATCCATAAACCCATGAGCTATTTGGGGCAGAAATTCTCCTTTTCCCATTGACAAGCCCCTCTGGTGATCAGATTACCTTGTAAAGATTATCTCGGCAAGAAAAGGGCTTTTCTTTTCTAAAATTAAAAACCTTGGTCTTTCACAGTCTGTTTGTGCTATGCTACGTGACCCAGAACTGGCAATCCACAGCAAGAGTCAGAATTCAAAGTTATATATTTTTTAAATTAGACTTTAATTGGCAACTCTTTTGTGCTGCTGGTCTCCAAGTCTCAGATAGGGCTATTCTGTACACTAAGTTTTATCCCTTTCCTTCTTTCTATTTTTAGTTTGATTTTTTTGAGGGGGGAGGAGGGTTCTACAAAGTTGCAACAAATATTAAGACTTTTTAAACTCTGGTAAATACCTCTACTTTTGAGTGTCATAATTAGGTCTGAACCAAATTCATGGTCCATTTTGGTCAATTGGTCATGGTCATAGGATTTTAAAAATTGGTGAATTTCATGATTTCAGCTAGTTAAATCTGAAATTTCAGTGTTGTAATTGTAGGGGTCCTGATCCAAAAAGGAGTTGTGTGGTGGGGGAGTCACAAGGTTATTGCGATGGGGAGTGCTCAGTGGTACTGCTACCCTTACTTCTGTGCTGCTGCTGACAGTGGCACTGCCTTCAGAGCTGGGCAGTTGGAGAGCAGCAGCTGCTGGCTGGGAGCCCAGCTCTGAAGGCAGAGCTGCCACCAGCAGCAACAGCGCAGAAGTAAGGGTGACATGGTATGGTATTGTCACCCTTACTTCTGTGCTGCTGCTGGCAGGGTGCTATCTTCAGAGCTGGGCACTCACAGCCACCACTCTCAGGCTGCTGAGCTCCGAAGGCAGCACAGAATGAAAAGTGGCAATACCGTGACTCCCTCTAAAATAATCTTGCAATCCACCTGCAATTCCCTTTTGGATCAGGATCCCCAATTTGAGAAAGGCTGGTCTCCCCCAAGAAATGTGTATAGTATATGATAAAAGCACACATGGCACCAGACTTTACAGGGGAAAAACAGATATCACAGTCTGTGACGTGTTTTTCATGGCCATGAATTTGGTAGGGCCCTAGTTATAATTCAAGAAATCCTTTTTTAAATTCAGTTTAAACTTTGTAGAAAAAACCTCCCTTGGCCACAGATCTAACCAACCAATATTGAGGCCAAAATGGCTTTTTGTGTGTGTGGATTTTAGAGAAGGCCAAAATCTACGCTTATAATAGTAACTCAGTCGCAACATTAACTATCTAGTGACCCCTCTCTCTTCATAATCTTTCCAATGTGAGTAAATTATATGATAAAGAATAATGGATTCCAAAGTCCATTGACCATTATATGACATTTCTTCCTTTGCTTTATTATCACCTCCAAACACTGGAATTTGTTTCTCTTCCCGTGTTGTTAATGAGTACAATTCTGGTGTTTAGTTCATGATGTATTTTCAGTAATTAGTCTGACCAATTAGCTGAGAAAAAGACTTGCACATTTTCTATTCATATATTATGTTAGAGTATTCAAGAACATTGATATATCTTCTTTGCATATGCAACTGACATTCAACCTATAAAGCAGACATAAAGAGAAAAGTATATACAGGGATTGATAACAGAAGAATGGATACTTTATTGTACTTAGTAAATAAATTCTGGGAAGAGATAAGAATAAACATGATTCCTGATAAGTACATTCCCAGTGACCAATCAATATTTATTTTAGGAAATTTTAAAAATATACATAACATTAATAAATTGAAAGGAAATGTTCTCCTGAAAGCTAATATGATTGCCAAGAGACTACTGCTACATAAATGAAAATCTGCTAATCTCTCAGTGTTGCCAAATGTTTAACTGGCCTTTGAAACTTGGCAAACACAAAGAAAATTACCTACCAAATGGATGAAACAATAGAAATTATGCAGGAAATATGGTCCTGTTTTCTTGAGCTTTGTAGCTCAGATGAAGGATTGGGCTGTGGCTTTTACCACTGTTCACATTTCCAGGGGTAGGGCTGAAGCCAGAGGCACGTAGTGGGTCCATGTCTTGGCCGGTGTAAATTAGTGCAGCTACACTGACTTCAGTGGAATTGTGCCACCTTACACCAGCAGACAATTTGGTGTAGTGGCTCTAGGGACTATTGAAAAAGTGCCTAGTGGTAGCTTCTACTCCACTATTTTACAGGATGAAGCATGAACTCGCTAAATGCTGTCCCAGAACCTCTAATTGATACAGTACGTTAGGGCATGCTCCAAGCACTCAGAAGGCTTTCTGCACTACAGTAAGCTTCCGTGTCCCTTAGCAGTGCTCACTGAGAGTGCAAGAACTGAGATTGCAAAGGGTTGTGGGAAGGGTTCTTCTGCCTTCTCCTTCTCCACTCTCCCTATATGTACAGGGCTTGGTATGACCTAGCCCTAAATTCCCAAATATATGTATAAGCAGGGTCTGCATGAGCACTCCCCTGACATCTAGTGATAAGCTGGGGGAGAAAACTTCGTAAGACTCAGTTCAGAGTCTTTTATTACAGAACAATATTGCCGAAATCACTGTTAACTGGGCCTGCTTTGAGACAATGTCTTTGATGAAAGAGATTTCTCAGCCTGGGTTAGTAGTGAGGCTCCCACACTGAGCTGAAATCACTGGAAGCTGTGCTAAGTGGTGTGACCTCAAGACATCCCAGAGGTTGCAGTGGAGCAAGTAGCGGGCAGAATGAGTGGCACGGAGCAAGCAGAGTGGCCACCAGAGCAAGCAAGTTGCCTTTGCCGCCCCAGGGGTGGGAGGTGAACTCATGTGAATGCACCTCTAAATTCTGAATCTCCACTGACCAAGAACAATAGCTGTGAGTGGGATGTGGTGGAGGGAGAAGGGAGGGGCATGTTAAAGGAACTTTTGGTTGTTGGACTTAAGATCCTGAGGCAAAAGACACTGCTCAATGTACTCTAGGGTGCGTGTTTTGCTCATGGTTTTAAAATTATGAATCCAAGTTAATGCTGGGTTACTTTCCCCCTTTCTTTTTAAAAAAATGTTTCTTTTCTAAACTCAGACTCTGTGCTTGCAAAAGGGGAAGTATTGCCTCTTTGAGGCACCTTGGAAGTGGTATGTCATTTCCCTAGGTTACTGGGTGGGGGCTCAAGTCTAGTGTTGTGGTATTGTTAAAAAGAAACCCTTAGATATTGAACCTGGCCCTTGTCACTGCTAACTCTACCTGGCAGAAGGGTTACAGATGTGTATATCACTGATAGAAGGAATATTTTGGGTCAGATTCTTTGATCTGGATGAGGTGTGCTTGTGCAGGAGTTCAGGATGGGAGGGACAAAACTGGCTTTAAACCCATCTTGCGCTCCCCCAAACTCAGGATTGCTAGGAACCCGCTTTGCCCTGGAGTAAGTTACTGCTGCTTTAACTGCCCATGGTCCAAAAAAGACATTCTAGCAGCCATGGATTAGCCAGATAGCAGCAGCCCAGCCATGCTCCCTCTTCCTTCAATGTGCCCCTTACACTGGCAGCTATGATAGATGTGGTACAGAAGCTGTATGGTACTCCAACATTTCTGTGTGCTGGGAATCTTCCAGTGCCCAGAGGATTTAGACCCGTGGTTTTTAACTTTTCCAGACTACTATACCCCTTTCAGGAGTCTGATTTGTCTTGCATACCCCCAAGTTTTGCCTCACTTTAAAACTACTTACGTACAAAATCAGACATAAAAATAAAAAGTGTCATAGCACACTGTTACTGAGAAATTGCTTACTTTCTCATTTTGTCTGTATGCAGTTTATTTTGTACTGACTTAACTACTGCTTTTTATGTAGTCTGTTATAAAACTAGGCAAATATTTAGATGAATTGATGTACCCCCGAAAGTCCTTTGTGTATCCCCAAGAGTACACGTACACCTGGTTTAGAACCACTGATTTAGACAGCTTTGCACTGGTGAGCCAGTGCAGAGGAGCTAGAGTGGAGTCCAAGATCTGGGCCTTTACTAACTATTATTCAAGCACCATAGTCAAGCAGTCTTCCGGACCCCAACCCATGTCCTGTTTCTGATTGCCCTGCCTCAGAACCCAAAACCCATCAACCCCCCCCCGCTCATTGTCCCCTGACCATCCCCTCTCGAGACCTCCCACCCTAACTGCCCCCTAGGACCCCATCCCCTACCCAACTCCCCCTGCTCCCTGTCCCCTGACTGCCCCGACCCCATCCACCACCACCCCGACAGACCTCCAGAGCTCCCACACCTACCCAACCCCCCTGTTCCCCATCCCCTGACTGCCCCCCACAGAACATCTGCGCCATCCAACCTCCCCACCACTCCCTGTCCCTGAGACTCTGTGCCCCTTATCCAACCTCCCCTTGGCCCCGCCCCTGGTCACGGCCCCTTACCATGCTACTTACCCCCACCCATCCCCTCTCCTGGAGCCTCAGTGCGCCGCATCCAGGAGTGGTCCTGGACAGCGCTGCAGCGATGTGGCTTACAAGGCAATCTCTTACAGCAACTTCAGACCAACTCCAATGCCTGGATTCCAGAGAGCAACTCTGCCTCGAGAATTGACTCTAATCAGAGACCAAGGCAGAGGGTAATCTCTCTTGCTGGTTATACATCTCTCACCTTGGACCATTGCCTCTACACAGACCTGTGCATGACAAAAACTACAACACTGCTTATCTTCCTAAGACTCTAGATTTGCTCACACACTAAAAAGTTGGAGGACTCTGTGTAACATCACCACCTGGTGATACCTGCCATAACAATATATTGTTAATGACCACTGTTATGACTGACTTATTCCTATTTCATGTCCCTCGGCAATCACAGCTACTGAAATAAGATTGACTAAAAAGGGAGGATTATAAAATTAATGTACCAACCTGAAAGTAAAAGAAAGAGGAGAGAGGAATATGGGTTTGCTAAATATCAAAATAAGACTTTTTATACAAAAAGGTAGGGGCAAAGAGCTCTTAAAATGATGGTGACAGTTCCTGAGTCACATTCACTACTATGGTCTATTTTTTAAATTAGGACTGACATATTTTTGTTTCCAGATGCTTCATTAAGCAGGAAAGAAAGAAAATCTTGGAAATAAGTATACACATTTTTTGAAAAAACAGAAGACACCTGATGCTCTTAAGCCAGAAGCCAACCTCTCCCAGACTCTTCAGGATAGAAGTGAGATACACAGTTGTAATTATTTAAAGTTCCTTAAGGAATTGATGTCACAGTAATTAGATAGCTACTTACATCAAGGAATAAGGAAGTAAGACTGACAGTGATCAAAATGAACATATTGAAAGTTTAGCAGTATGCAAAGATGTGGGATCATAAGAATTGATTTTCTCAGGAAAAAAAATCCAGGAATGAGTGAGAAGAGCTAGTGTTTTCTGTAGGTCAGTGTAAGTTCGTTCACAGAATAAAGTTAGAAAGAAGAAAGTGACAGAGACCAGTTCCACCTAGCAACTCCTCAGGATGAAAAGAATGGCCAAAACCTTGGCAGAGCACTAATCACCTAAGTAAAGATTACTCACATGATTTAGGATTATAGATGTAGTGTATTGAGGACTGAATTGAAATTGCCAGCTATTGCTTTAAGAGTGCCGGTGGTGGGAGGGGGATGTTTCCTAGTCCTGCTTGCGGGTAGGAGGGCTTTGTAGTAGAGCAAGCTATATTAAAGTCAGTGTGAAAAGAGCCAACTTTAAGCAAGATGGGGTGAGTTGTGCCTCTATTTTAGGGAGACTGTTTTCTTTCTCTCTATTTTGGGGTTCTTGTGTGTTTCTGAATTCTAAGAAAGTAGCTTTGCATTCCAGCAAAAGTATTTTAAGTTTTTGTCTAATTTCTGTTTCAATGTTGTGGAACATCATAATAGAATTTGGTCCTATTAATCTCTCAGGGTCTGAACCAAAGCTCATTGATTTTAATGGTCTTTTACTCCTGGGGGAATTATGTGCCACTGCGCAATATAATTTATGCAGAATTAATGTTCTGCACAGAATTTCATTCCCTGCCCTCATAGAATTGGTGCTGCAGAGCTGCTGGCTGCTGCTAGAGGCCACTAGACCCAGCACAGCCCAGCTCCCCAGCTCATGGTGCGCCTGTGTGGGAGGTCTGGGCGGACTGCAATTCCCAGGTTTGCCAGCACCACTTGGTCACATGGTGTGACCAGGCCCCCTCCCTGCAGCTGGCAGAGCCGGTGAACTGTGCCTTGTTAGGAGAGGCAGGAGCAACAGCTCAGAGCTGCAGGGAAAGGTCATTGCTTTCCAGGAGGGGAGACTGAGGGTAAGGTGAGGGCTGCTGGGGAAGGGGCATGCCCCCAACTATCAGTAGGTGTGGTTCATCTCTGCTGGCAGGACAGCAACGAAACTGCATGGAGTGGAGCCTGCGGCTGTGCTCTGTGGGGGAAGGGAGCACGGGTGTTTGGGCCAGGGAGGTCCTACGCAGCCCCCTCCAGTACCCCCCAAATATCCCCTCCCAGCACACACATGCCCCTTCAGCACCCCTGAAATACCCCCTCCAGCACCCCCCAAATACTCCCTCCAACACTCCCCAACTGTATCCCTCTCACTCCAACTTCCCCTCACTCACCGTGGGAGTGTTCTGTATTTGGGAACTTGAAATATGGTAATACTAGGGAGGCAGGGCAAAAAAAAAAAAAAAAAAAGAATCAACTAAAAGATCAGAGGGGCAGAGTTTTCCCTCAAGATGTGCCTAGCTGGCATATGTGACACACCCAGATTGAGGCGCCCGACAAACGCGTAAAAAGAAACAGGGATTGGGTTATTTTAGGGGTTTCTTTAACTCTCTACTCATGAGGGATTTTTTTGTTGTCTGTTTTGTTACAGACATACTTGCTGACAGGAATTTTGAAATAAATTACCAAAATAAGTGAAACTGGTGTGATGAGATATTGTTATTTTGACAGATAAAATATGCAGAATTTTAAAATATTGTGTGCAGAATTTTTAATTGTTTGGCACAGAATTCTCCCCAGGAGTAGCCTTTGTATCAGGCCAAGTGAATGGTAGTGGGTAGCAAATAGTAACTCAGATGTCCATACTACTGCACTGTGGTTTCTCTTTCCATTGAAAGAAGAATTAAAATATAAACTAGTGCCAATATTCCTTTCATTATAGTGTCTTCATCTAATTTCCTGAATTCCTTTCTTATTGTGCAGTGGATTAAGTAGTCTTCGAAAGCACTCCTCGGACACTCTCTTCAGCTTCCCATTTGCATTTCCAGTTCCATGTCTTGCCTCCTTTGTTAATCTATGGATCTCCTGATATCCCAATTTTTAGAGTATGATTCATTTTTCTGCCATTTGCCTGTGAGAAGAGTTTACCTTAACTTTATTAGCAAAGTTACCAAATGGTAAAAAATATTATTATGGCCTTAGCTGTTTAAAGAGTTAGTAAAAAGTTGGAGAATTGCATTTCTAAATCACTAGTTCAAAGCCAGTCTTAGTTCAAAGTGATCAAAGCTGTTACCTTCTGACTGCTGTTTGGCAGACTGCTGTATATTAGAACTGGTCAAAAAACAGGTAGGTATGTTTTGTGAAAAAAAAATTCTAAAAATGTTTTCAACTAAAATAGAAACCAAAAAGACCTCTTTGGGGAGGAGGAGAGTGTTTCAAACCAAAAATGAAAATCTGTAATTTTTTAATTGGAAGGGGTTGCTTTCTTTCTCTCCTTTTTCCTTTTCTCACATTTCCCCCATAACCCGCACTTACAGTGGCAAAATAGAAAAAGGTAAGCGGGGAAGAAAAAAGGAAGAGAATGGAGAGGGACCAAAAACTGGAAAACCAAAAAAAATTCCATTTTTGTTTTTGGAAAACTGAAACTTTTTTAGTTCTGGAGGAGGTGTGTAAAAAATGGAAATAATAGAAAAAATGCAAATTTTCTGCAATTTTAAGGGCTTTTTTGGTTGTTGAAAAACATTCTGAAGGAAAAATGTTAATCAGCTCCCCTCTCTAGGAAAGGAGTTATGTGAGTATGAGATGTGTGGCCTAGTGGCCAGCATATCATGCTGTGATTCAGAAGCCCTGGGTTCATTCCCAGCTTTGTTCCTGATTTCTTAGGCAAGTCACTTCTGTCTCTATGCTTTATTTTCCACATCAGTAAAATGGGGATAAGGATACTGACCTCCTTTGTAAGGCCCCTTGAACTCTACAGATGAAAAAAGCTAGATGCTATTATTTATGTGTTGATCTGACTCTATAATATTTGGCAACTTGGTTAGCACTAGCTGGCATTCACAGAAGAAAGGCCAGGTTTTGAATGGAGTATAAGGCTGAACTCATCCATAAATATGGGCCCTCCAGCATAGACATATTGGTAGGAGAGAATAGGCAAGTTTGCACTACTGCTACCCATTCTGTGAGGGCCTCATGTACACCCGCTAAAATGATCTTGCCTTTGACTTCAATGGGCTTTAGATCAGGCCTTCAATTAATAAAGAGTTTTAGTTTCTGCTGCCATCTATCTGGCATCTTTCACCAGTGCTAAAACCCACTTTAAATTTTTAAATAAATAAGGCTTTCTCTTCACCAGAACTCTGGATTCTTCTGGAACTTGGTGTGTAAAGAAATAGAACTTACAGCAATTTCCTCGGGAAGCTTATAGCTAAAAGGGGGGAGGATAGAGGACTGTGAATGAAGTTATATGACCATGTATTGTATTCTCCTCAAAGATATCTTAGGCCTCATCCATCCACAAAACTACATCAGTTTAGCTGTGTTAATTAAACTGGGTTAGTTAAACCACTGCACACCTTATTGTGAGTTAGCATAAATCTCCTCACAATCAACTTAAATAAATAAATAAATGAGCCATTCTTAAACTGAAATACGAATGTCCACACAAGGATTTGCACTGCTTTAACTAAATCAGTTTAAATTCACACTTTAGGTTAAATCAGTGCAACTTCCCTATATAGGCAAGGCCTTAGTCTGAAAGTTCCAGTGCTGCGCTTGCACTTTTCCAAAACAGAAAGACTCATAACTAATTTCCTTTGCACCATTTCTTTTTCTTACCTTTAAATTCTCCATTGTGACAAAGAAACGTTTGTGATACTTTAACTATAGAGTACAGCAGAAGACTAGAACACTTTGTCAACTTGCAATGTATTCCCCACCCAGGAGGATGGCATTTTCCCCTTCTCTGAGTAATATGTAGATAATAATTATTTACTAAATAATTTTTGAGGAAACTACTCTGGAGATTTTCACTCCTGCTTAACATCTGCTGTCTGCTAAATTGAAGTAATACTGCAGGTTAAGAGGATTTCATAAATTGCTAAACTCCCTGCCCCAAAAAATCAAGAAGTAGAGAGATTCTGACAAATGCAATCTGCTGATTTTCTGCTATGACCAGTAAGTGCTTCAGTTCTTCTACCATGCAGTACCAAAATAATCACTATGGTAACACTTTTAGGGCAGTCTTCCAAACAGATTTATTGTGAAGGCAGAAACTATACAGCACTTTCAAGCAAGAAAGAAGACAGCCTCTACAGCAGGTTATTTTGTTACTCTGTATGAATGAAAGCTAATAGGCGTCAGAAAGTCTGTTCTAACTTTTTTTAAGTTATCTAGTTAGATTAACTTGTCTTGCTTGTAGGTGGAGGGAAATGCAAGCAGTTTTAGCCTCACACCTCTTATGTTAGAGTAACCCCTCCTGAACATTTTGTAGGACCCTGATGGCTATGATACTACAGCAATTGCTCACTGTATGTACCACATACACGAGGACAATGACGCATTCGACTAGAGAAAGGTAGAATTACTCTTGAGATAAGAGCAGGAGCTTTTTGCATATCAGTTTCCTTTTTCTCTTTCTTTTCTCATTCCTGCTTTCTGAGTAAAACAATGAAAGTGAAGGAGGTTGCCAGTACTGTGCCATGTCTGACTGGAAGCTGAACAGGAGTAAAATCAGTCTGCTTTGCGATATTTTGAAGATGAAAAATACCTTACATTGAAAGGGGATAGAGCAAACCACGACTGCTAAACTATTAATCCCAGATAGTCAGGGTGGTATTTTCCAGGAAGTCCCATTTTGGCCCAGATAGTGGTGGGAGTTAACAACTAGAATTTGTACATAAGCCAGAACTTTGTAAAGCAGCCAGCACTGCTGTGTTATGTAGTTATATAAGAGGGTTATATATGGTTCTCGCTTTGCATTTGGCAAACTGTTCTCATTTAAACATTCATTTAACGTGATTACTTGAGTGAACCATATAAGTCTATTCCTTGGAGTACTAAAATTAACTTGTTCTAGTGATGCATTGTATCAAAGGTTAATTTACAATATGCATGGGAACTTATAGCATCAATTTACCATGCCATTTTAATAAGGCAACTTTTACCAGCAACTTTTACCCATACCATGACTTTATATCACACATCATGTCATTTAACACTCAGCAATTGTTCTTTTTTCTATGACATTTGCCACTCCATGTTAGTCAAGCAAAAAGTAAGAGATAGAGATAAAAAAGAGGTCACAGGAAAAGAGGCATTCCTTTTCTCTGTGTGTGTCTTAGGTAGAGTTTTCCTGAGAATTTGCTGCTACTTTTAGTAGTATTGTTTACTTTAACAATAATTGTAAACAGGGCTGCCCAGAGGTGGGGGCAAGTGGGGCAATTTGCCCCAGGCCTTGGGTCTCACAGGGGCCCCCACGAGAGTTTTTGGGGGCCCCTGGAGCGGGGTCCTTCACTCGCTCTGGGGGCCCCGGAAAACTCTCGGGGCCCGAGCCCCCAGAGCTTCTTCTGCTCCGGGTCTTCAGAGGCAATTCGGCGGCGGGGTGTCCTTCTGCTCTGGGACCAGTCGCCGAAGTGCCCCAAAGACCTGAGGTGGGGAGGTCTTTCCGCCCAGGGACCCGCTGCTGAAGCGCTGGGTCTTTGGCGGTAATTCAGCGGCGGGGCCCCCCTCCCGCCGCCAAAGACCCCAGGCCCCCTGAATCCTCTGAGCAGCCCTGATTGTAAAGGCACTCAGAGGAACAGATGAATGCTTAATTATAAACTGAAATAAATAAAATATCATTTTTTGTCAATCTGAATATATTTAAGGCCCTGTTGAAGAATATCTAATCTTCACTCACACAGCAGAGACACCAGTAGACTGAGAATTCCTTCCTTTTTCTCAATACAATTAAAGCAGAGTTTTTAAAAGGACATACTGCATGCCACAGCTAATAACATTTTGAAATGATGTTCCTGGGATTTAATGTAACTTTCCAGTCCTTTGTAGCCTTCTGTGTCATGCAGGGTAAAGTCTTAATTGGGTGTCAATTATTCCATAGGGTTTATCTGGGGATTTTCTAAATTTCCTTATTTCATGGCTTGTTGAATATGTGGGATGAAATACCAGGTAATGTATTAGAAAAAAAGTAAAGGCTATTTTGCTGTCACCAGATTCCAGTATGTGCATTGTTCTTGAGACAAATCACTGCCACTTTCATTCTTTTCATTCAGCACAAAAATAGGCTCCCTGGCTTAAATTCGGATCTCAGTTACACCAATGTATGTAAATCCAGAATAGCTCCATTGAAGTCAAGGAAGCCTTGTTTACTTCAGTGTAACTGAGATCAGAATCTCTCCTATTGTCTCCATATCCCATTGCCTGAGCAACCATTCTTTGCCCAGAAAGCTCCCTGTGTTAGTCCTTGTTGGGTCTAGATTTATCTTTCCTCTTTCCTGTAGTTTCCTCTTTTTCCTTTTTAGCACTATTACAACATGCAGACATCTGCATCTGCCAGTTACTTCACCCGTGTCCACTTTCCAAACAATGAATGGGGAAAAAATTAATTTACGTCTCCCTGTAGATACTAATTGCAGAGTAGTTTGTCTTTCTTTTTTCCCTTTTTCCCCCTCCTCTGACGCACATGCTCTATAATAAGCTTCTGTTCCTTGGAGCTTGTGAGCCTCTGTAGTAAGCTGAAACCGCTACTATATTTACACACTTTCCACATTTAGACAAAGGCTATTTTTAACTGGAGTTCTATTTGCGGGGGCTGCCAACGTCACTTTATGTTCACATGCATCTCGGGCATCACATGCTTGTTATTTTTATTTACTGTGCATGTGCCAGCTCTGCCTTTTTTAAGGGAAGAAAGAATTGAGAGTGCTTTAGCAGGCCAGCCCTTGAAAGCTCTTTTGTTTAACAGCAGATACACAGATTAGGAAAGAAAAGACAACTCAGCGGTATGTTTGGCAAACCTGTTTCTAATGGCTGGCTTCTTTTTTCCATGAGTCTAGTCACAAAGCTGTTTTCTTATTACCGCTGCGTTTGTGTAAGGGGAAGCTGTTTCCGAGGTACGTTTGTTATCCTCGTATCACTTGTAGCAGCCATTATTTCCTGTTGCATGATGCAGCATCTAAAGATATTGAGAAATTAACATGAGAGCTCTACTATCATGTTGTAGTTAAAGTAAATGATGTACAAATAATCGGTTGTTTTCTGTTTCTTTGGTAGCATCTGCATGCTTTGGAGCCTAAAATAAAATAAATGTTATTTTCAGATAAATTTTGTGTGTTTAATGTAGAAGAACTCTGAAAAATGCTGGAAACTGAAGTCTTGCTTATAAAGCACTCTCCAGCCAGGAGCAACGTGATCTTCCCTAGGTTGCTCTAGTGACCTCAACTTGACCTAGAGGAACTACCCTTTCTGAGGGTTAGAAGTAATTCATGCCACGTGCTGACTCAGGATGACTGATTCATTTGATATCACCTGCATCATGTGCCTGGGATTTCTAGATACTCATATGCTTCTGCAATGATTTGGGTCATTTATCTATACACATGCCAACATTGTCTTTATTTACGCAGAGGAATTCATGGTTAAAGGAGGGCCAAAGTTAAGGTGAAAACAGTTAATGCTTTACTGTACAATAGGAGTGTTCAGTGGGAAGTTATAGAGAGACACAGGGAGATAAAGTTAAAGATGAAGAGCTAACTCAGAACCAACTGGATATTTTTTATTTTTAAAGTTTGAAACATTTTGGAAAACTTCTTAGGGTTTGAACTATTTTGGTCTGCATCTTCACTTGCTGATTTCACCACCAACCAGATTTTCAGCTTGATTTCAGCATCAGGAAGCACTGAATAAACTTTGGATACATGTTGAATCTTATGGATACTGTGATGGGGCAAGGCCAGATGGCTACAGTAAAGTACTGAGGAACAGGTATGTTAGCCCCAGGCTAAACAAATCCCTAGGACCATGGTAACCAAATGGCAGTTGCTCCAGGTTAATCAAAGCACCTGGGGCCAATTAAGATCTTTCTAGAAGGCAGTGGAGATAGCTACATTGATTAGAACACCTGCAGCCAATCAAGGTAGGCTAATCAGGGCACCTGGGTTTAAAAAGGAGCTCACTCCAGTCAGGCAGGGAGAAGCCAGAGGAGAGGAAGTGTGAGTGAGAAGCTGCGAGCAAGAGGCGCAAGGAGCTGAGACTGAGAGGGTGTGCTGCTGGAGGATTGAGGAATTATCAGACAATCAAGCATTATCAGACACCAGGAGGAAGGTCCTGTGGTGAGGACAAAGAAGGTGTTTGGAGGAGGCCATGGGGAAGCAGCCCAGGGTTTTGTAGCTGTCATGCAACTGTTACAGGAGGCACTATAGACAGCTGCAATCCACAGGGCCCTGGGCTGGAACCTGGAGTAGAAAGCGGGCCTGGGTTCCCCCCAAACCTTGCAACTCCTGATCAGACACAGGAGGAGTTGACCCAGACTGTGGGTTTCACCAGAGGGGAAGGTCACTGATGTGAGCAAATCCGTCAATAAGCGCAGGACCCACCAAGGTAAAGGAGGAACTTTGTTACAATACTTATTACAGCCAAATTAACTCCTTTAAGGTTTGCCCATTACTAATTCAATTCCCCCCACAGTTCTTCCCCCCACTGAATATAAAAATACTTATAAGCAATCAAATTATCCAAGACTGCATCTATTGACAAGAGTTTAGTCTCCTGAGGGCTGTAATACTCTGATCCAATTCTGGTGACAGGGCTTGGTCTGAAATGGCTGGGCAGTTAGTGGCCTGAGATATACGTAGGCTTGGCCGAATACTATCAATTTTTATTTTTAAACTTTTTTTTAATTATTATCTATTTTAAATGTTCACTGTTGTGCTAAATGGTGGGTTTTGAGCATTTTTAATTTTTTTATCGATGTATATTTTCATAGTTGTGGTAAATAAAGGGTGGGTAATGGAAGGATCAGAGAATTATTTAATGACAGTAGATGTTGAGACTCAAAAAGTTAAAGCTTTATAACAGTTAAAACACAAATTGTTACACACGTCTAAACATACAATGTAAATATCCTTAAAGTTGCAAAGTTACGCTACTCACTGCAAGTATATTTGGTTTTCCACAGTACCAAATACTTGTTGGCACGGAGGTATTAAGATGACAGGAATATTAGAAATATGTGTGTGTGGGGGCAGGGGCGGAGAGTAATTACTTTGAGAGAGGAGAAAAGCCATCAGTAGGCGTTTGCAGTAGTGAGACTGTGTAGGTTGGTAGTCAGCACTGACACTGTGCTATTTTGCTTGAGATCTCCCTTTGGTGGAAAGTATTTCTGTGACACAAACACCACTAGTGGCAGCAGCAGTTGGGGTATTGTGTTTCCCTAATGAAAGCCTAATTCGTGCCAATAAAACCTAGGTAAGTGGCACCTCTAAGAACAGCTCTGGCCAACTTGTACCCAGAGCTGCCCAATGTGTCTTTAACCCAAGATACTTCTAACCTTTTTTGAAAGAAGAAAAAACTGTTTTCCTTTTTCATGAATTGTTAATACTTGCTGACTTTGAGGAATGATAGCAACACATTGCAGGTAAGTCCTGAAGCATCTGTGTGCACCCATGCACAGAGAGACCGGGCAGTGAGCTGCAGTCACTTCTGCACTCTGCTATTTGTAGTTATATATATATATATCTGTAAAATTGTGGATGTACATAGTCTGAAAAAAGGAACAAATTAACGTGTAACTTCTATATGATACTGTCAGATTATTTTACTGTATTTCAGAGATCTCAAAATTGTGCTTTTAAGTGGCAATGAGCCTTAGTGAATCATGCAGATGTGGATCCAGAATTGCAAACCTGGGGTCTGTGGTTTTAGTTCAGCTCATATTAAGGAGCCAATTTGAACAGGTTGGGGCTGTCATAAACAGATAGCTAAGGGTTAATGTCTCTTTCACCTGAAGCACCTGACCAGAGGACCAATCAGGAAACAGGATTTTTTCAACTCTGGGTGGAGGAAAGTTTGTGTCTGAGTTCTTTGTCTTCTGCCTGTATGCTCTCTCGGATGAGAAGTGATTTCTGTTCCTGCTTTCTAATCTTCTGTTTCCAAGTTGTGAGTACAAATATAGTAAGACAGTAAGGTTTCTATTGTTTTCTTTGTATTTACATGTCTATAGTTGCTGGAGTGCTTTGAATTGTATTCTTTTTGAATAAGGCTGTTTATTCATGTTTCTTTTAAGCAATTGACCCTGTATTTGTCACCTTAATACAGAGAGACCATTTGTATGTATTTTCTTTCTTTTTTATATAAAGCTTTCTTTTAAGACCTGTTGGAGTTTTTCTTTAGTGAGGAACTCCAGGGAATTGAGTCTGCAGCTCACCAGGGAATTGGTGGGAGGAAGAAGTCAGGGGGAGATCTGTGTGTGTTAGATTTACTAGCCTGACTTTGCATTCCCTCTGGGTGAAGAGGGAAGTGCTTTTGTTTCCAGGACTGGAATTAGAGAGGGTGGACTCCCTCTGCTTAGATTCACGGAGGTTGCTTCTGTGTATCTCTCCAGGAGCACCTGGAGCGGGGAAGGGAAAAGATTTATTTCCCTTTGTTGTGAGACTCAAGGGATTTGGGTCTTGGGGTCCCCAGGGAAGGTTTTTTGGGGTTACCAGAGTGCCCCAAAACACTCTAATTTTTTGGGTGGTGGCAGCAGTACCAGGTCCAAGCTGGTAACTAAGCTTGGAGGTTTTCATGCTAACCCCCTTATTTTGGACGCTAAGGTCCAAATCTGGGACTAGGTTATTGACAGGGGCTGAACCCAATTTGGAATACTGCCCCCTGCTCAATTCAGTAATATTTAGGTCCATGTCTGTAGTTAAGGCAAGACGGCATCTTAAACCTGGAGTTTTGAATCAGGCCTCTAGTTGTCTTTCCCGTCTTTGTTTTGCTTTTCCTCCAGGAGGGTATGATTTGGCTCTCAGTTTTAGTCCTTATTCAGGCCAAATTCCAACTGTAGTGTTGCCAGCTCCTCACATTCAAAAATCATGAGATTGGCTAAAGAATCCCAACATTTTTTAAAATAATAAATGTTGGATTATTTGTCTTCTCATATTTGAGCCATATTAGGTCATGTTTTCAAGCTTTTCTCTGCAACCATGAAGGCTAGAAATTTACTTAAAAAAAAGAAAAGTGAGATTCTCACAAGATCACTTACCTCCAGGAGCTGGGGCTTGAATTAAAACTCCAGATATCATTAGACTTACATGAGAAATTCGTGAGTGTTGGAAACACTGCTGTGGAATTCAGTGGGGATTTTGTTCAAATAAGAACTGAGGATTTGCTCCAATATAGACTGGTCCCTAAGAGTTATCAAAAACTTTTAAAACTGACTTTTTTTTTTTAGAATCAATGTGTTTTAGCATTAGCAAGAATCCCAAACTACATCTAGAGGGCTAGCTCCTGAGCTGAATTACGGTGGCACACTATAGGAGCGAACAACAGAGATGTGCTGGTGGGGCAAGTGGCAAGTCAGGGGACTCTGCAGGTATCTGAGCACCACAGCAGTGACCTCTCTCGGTTTGTTCACTGCTCAGGAACAGGGATAGGAAAAAGTAGAAATGTCTTAGCTATGGCCAACGAGTCCGCGCAGCATAAAGCCTCATGACCCAAAATCAGCCTAATTGCTGAGCTGCAAGCCATATCTGCTTCTCTCCCCCATACCTAACAATAGCTTGATGCACAGGCCCTCTGGTCTGCAACAACATTTTGGGCTGAAGTTCATTTTTCTGTGAATGGGGCTTTTTTGTACTACAGCTTTTCTAACTTTGGGGGGATTTGGCTTACAGAGATCACTTCTCCACATGACTGAAATGCAGCCACTTCTGGGGTGGGAATGTAACAACCTTTATAATAGCACATGTAACACAAGGCCTCTGCATGTAACACGGACTGAAACTGGGAACTCTGGCTCTGAAAGCAGAAGCTTCTGCTGTAGGAGCGATACGACCCAGTATCAGCTTAAAGGCTCTAGTTGACACATAAATGTCTGTGTGGTCCAGTCATAGAGGGAGACAGAGAGTCACACAGTATAATCATAGATTATACACACAAGAGTTTTGGGACACAAATGAAGAATATTATAGCCAACTAAACCATTTATGTCTACTAATTATTGGGGGTGGGAGAAGACTTCTCCCTCATGCTGTGCACTTCCTTTCGTTGAGGATCTTGCCACTGCCCTTCTCCCCTTAACTCAGCCCATCTGTTTCATTACCTCCTCATGTCAGAAATGACTTTATAAGCTGCTTGAGGCAAGAATCATGTCTTCTTCTCCGGCCTGTGAAATTCCAGCATGTTTGTGAGGATAGTAAGACAGTAAATAACATCTCATCTGAAAGGGGCTGGCTTCAGCAGCACAGTTGATCCCTTGTAGGAGGCCATCTTATGCCAGTACGGTATGGACGCAGGGGGAGGAGAACTTCCATTCTACCGACTCAGTTACACCACCTCTTGTAGCACCTGGGACTTACGTCAAGTCCCCAATCCAAGTACTGATCCAGCCTGATGTTACTTAGCTAATAAAAGCTGATATGCGTACAGCCCAAGATGGTGTGGCCGCAGGCCAGCTTTAATTAGTTAAATCAAGTTGTACGAGGCGTCACTGATTTACTTCTAAAAAATTCTTGCTTAATTCTGTTCTTATTAAATAAAAACCTTCTGGAGGGAATAATAGCCAAATCCAACCCACACTCCAGAGCCTGGGTACAGTGCCGCAACACAATGTCCTCTCAGTTGCCACTGGAGCGTAAGGGCTGGCATAGTACCACTTTTCTACTACTAAATTATACAACCCCCCACCTTCCCCAATCTGGAGTCAGATTATGGGTCAACTCCTGCTCATTTCATCCAATGGGTCTACTTGCATGAGTATAATGAGCAGGATTTTGCCCCTTAGGTTTTGTCTACACTAGTACTTTTGTCAGTCAGGGGTGTGAAAAAACACCTCCCTGATTGACATAAGTTTCACCGACAAAAGCGCCAGTTTGGACAGTGCTGGACAGTGCTGTGTTGGCATGAGAGCCATTATATCTACTGCCGCTTGTTGGGGGTGGTTTCATTATGCTGGCGAGAGAGCTCTACTGCCAGCATAGAGCAGCTACATGGGAGACCTTACAGTGGCTCAGCTGCAGCGGTAAAGCTGTGCTGCTGTAAGGTCCACAGTGTTGACATCGCCTCTGTCTCAAGAACTGGAAACTAGTGCTTTAATTTTATCATCCAATAACCTCTCTTGTAACCCCTTTCTTCTTAGAAAAACAGACCAGCCAGTTGTCAGGCTCCAGATGTTATGAATAAAAAGCTTGTATTCTGCCACTATAATAAGAAAATCATTAACTGTTTGGCCTGCGTATATTGCAGCAGATAATTCATAAGATGAATGTAGCCTCTTTTTCTGTTCACAGAATGTCTGTGGGCAGATCACTATTTCCTGGGAATGGTCGTATGACAAACTAAAAGGAATAAAATAGAATAGAATTGATTGTATGGAATGCCTGTAATCTGGTTTCTGATGTGAAAAGCGAATTGATAAAATTCTCTTTCCATGCGTATTTGAGCATGTGAGATTAAAATTTGATTTCCACCATCATTCATGCTAGTAAACCTCAATTATGTGAATGATTACATAAAGCAAACACAAAAGTTGTACGCACACCAACAAAGAGTTCTAGATCCAGTTAGTCATTGCTGGGTTTATTTAGCTCCTGAAGTGTGTATTTCAGAAGGTCATGAATTTGTTAAATGACATTATTTCTAGGTCACGTGTTTTACTGCCAAATAAATGCAACACATGAATATGGGTGGCTGTTACTTTCATTTGTGCAAAATATATGAAATTTAAATTTGCTATGCTTCAGATTCTGCTGTGCATGGAAACCGTTTCTGCAATGCTGTGCACTTGGCATGGTGGAGAATGAGTGGCTGATATCACGTATTGTCATTTTTGTATCAAGCCTTTGGCATGCCACGCAGTGGGGGAGAAAAAAAAAACACCCATGTTAATGAATATCTTCCTTGCTTCCTAGTAGTCCTAACGTAATATGCCTCCTCTTTTTCAGAATAACTCTTCATACCTGATGTCAATCATTGCTTAGAATGTGGAATCCATTTCATGTGAATAAATGAATAAGGTGGCATGCAATTTCTTCTCTGGAAATTATGCATACACTTCATATGATGAAAAGCCATTCTTCCCTTAAGCCCACATGGGTGTTTCAAATATTGGCATTTGTAGAAAAACCAAAATGCCACTTGGAGTCTGCTTAAAGGGACACAGTCAAGATTTGTAGGCCCAACATTTGATATTTAGTAATGACCCTTCCCCCTTCCTTCTTAGATTCATGTCCAAAGTCCATGTAACCTTTTATAGTTCTGTACCTATTGGGTTTCTGGGAACTGGGCAGGCAGAAGCCCACCCACTGCTAAAGGATCCCCCTCAGCCTAAGGGGAAGGATCTACAGGACCTCAAAAACCCAACTGATTTTGCAGGACAACTAATAAAAGAATAGGGATAGGAGTGAGATCAAAGGGTCATAAGAAGGGAGCCTGACAGGGACACTGAGCAGAGAACCCCGGACAGTGCCCACTGCTCCTCGAAGGCGTCAAGGGAGCCAGCAGACGCTGCCCAGAGGAACTCCGCCCGGATACATGAACAGACTAAGGATTGGAAACAAGCCCCACAGTCACCGGAGTCTCCATCGGCCAACCTCCTCTCCCTGGTTGCATAGATGGCCATTTTAGCCAGGGCGAGGAGGAGGTTGACCAGGAGGTCTCGGGACTTTGTGGGGCCACGGATAGGGAGTGCGTAGAGAAGGAGGTGAGGGGAAAAGTGCAGCCAGAAACGTAATAGGATGTTGATGAGGAGCCGGTATAGGGGCTGCAACCTGGTGCACTCTAAGTAAATGTGTGCCAGGGTCTCCTTCACACCGCAGAAGGGGCAGGTGTCTGGGGCAGGGGTAAACCGCGCCAAATACACGCTCGTGCTCACGGCCCCATGAAGGAGCCGCCAGCTGATATCCCCGGTGGGCCTCGGGACCAGACTAGAGTATAGGCTGGCCCACCGGGGCTCCTCACCCTTGAGAGGTGGCAGGAGGTCCCCCCACTTTGTGTCAGGGTGGGACACGAGAGTGAGGAAGTGAAGGGTGTGGAGCATGAGCATGTAGAGATGTTTCCTTGGCGCGGTTTGGAAGCAGACCGGCTGCAGATCGTGCAGCTGTCTTGTGGAAAAGGGACGGGGGTTTATAGGTCTGTACTATTGAGTGTCTGGGAAGCGGGCGGCCGAAGCCCGCCCACTGCTAAAGGATCCCCCCCCAGCCTAAGGGGAGGACCCACAGGACCACAGAACCCACTGATTCCGAGGGACAACTAAGAAAAGAACAGGGACAGGAGTGTAGTCAAAGGGTCATAATAAGGGAAGCTGATGGGGACACTGAGCATAGAACCCCGGACAGCGCCCACTGCTCCTCAAAGGCATCAAGGGAGCCAGTGGATGTCGCCCAGAGGAACTCCGCCCGGATGCGTAAACGGACCATGGATCGGAAACAAGCCCCACAGTCACCGGAGTCTCCATCGGCCAACCTCCTCTACCTGGTTGTGTAGATGGCCTTTTTAGCCAGGGCGAGGAGGAGGTTGACCAGGAGGTCCCGGGACTTTGTGGGGCCACGGATAGGGAGTGCATAAAGAAGGAGGTGAGGGGAAAAGTGCAGCCAGAAACACTACAGGAGATTAGTGAGGAGCCGGTATGGGGGCCGCAACCTGGCGCACTCCAAGTAGATGTGTGCCAGAGTCTCCTTCATGCTGCAGAAGGGGCAGGTGTCCGGGACAGAGGTAAACCACGCCAAGTACATGCCTGTGCTCATGGTCCCATGAAGGAGCCGCCAAGTGATATCCCCGGCGGGCCTCGAGACCAAGGTAGAGTAGAGGCTGGCCCACCGGGGCTCCTCACCCTCCAGAGGTGGGAGGAGGTCCCGCCACTTCGTATCGGGGCGGGACACGAGGGTGAGGAAGTGAAGGGTGTGGAGCACAAGCGTGTAGAGATGTTTCCTTGGCGCGGTTTGGAAGCGGACTGGCTGCAGATCATGCAGCTGGCTTGTGGAAAAGGGACAGGGGTTTATAGCTCTGTAGCAGGGTGGTCACCCGCTCCTGCCCTGAAGTGCTTGAGATCAGCCCTGGGAGAAGGTGGTGACTGAAAGCAGCTAATGGGCTGATTGGGGAAGCAGCCACAGCTGGGCTATGCCCCAATCAGGCCTCAGCTGTCCCTATATAAGAGGCTGGGAGCCAAGAACTCAGCAGTCTCTCTCTCTAGCTGTAGAGGGAGATGGACCTGGCTGCAGGGACCTGAGTAGAGTACTTGAGTGATGTGGAACAGGGTTGGGGAAAGGTAGAGGAGCTGGGGAGGCTCCAGACTGGAAAGCCAGGCTGCGGCCTAGCAGAAGGCCTATGGGTACTGGGAGTGGCAGAGGGAAGCCCATGGGTAGGCAGAGGCCTCAAGTCCAAACCCTCCTTGCCAGTGATGAGTGGCTTATACTGCAGTCTGCCCTAGGGAATGCGGGCTAGTTGGTGACTGGCAGTAGCCTTACACTGAGGCAAGATGAGGATAGAGGGTTGGGGTCTTCCCTAGGTGGGAGGGAGCAGCACCCCAAACACAAGGGGCACTGGGTCCTGGGAGAGACACAGGGGCCAGTGGAAGTGGGACGCTGGCCTGCAGAGGGTGCTCCAGAGGCTGGAGAAGAGCTAATTCCTGACGACCAGCAGGAGGCACTGCAGGGGTGAGTTTCGCACGCTACAAGCTCTTTTAAAAATAAATGTGTTAACCTTCATGTCTCCTGAAAGGAAGATCCTCCCCAGCCCCCAAAGGCCAGCAACTCAGACCTTTCTACTGAGCCTTATGAAAACAAAATGGGGCATGTATGATTGATGGAAAGGGAAACTGCTGTTTCAATGTCCTAAAGGTGCCTTATAAAGGAAAATCATAATAATGAACATGACTTTGCAGTCTTAAAATGATGCTTTGTAGATATTTCATTTTTAATATGCATTTACTTGGACACAAATGACCATTTTAACCCCAAGTCTGGTAGTTGCACATATTGCTGTTACTCTTTGGCAATGTTCAGATGAACTTGGGTGCATCTCTCCTGTCTGCTAAGCATTCTCTGGCTACTACTACAACAGACCTATTGAATCTCCTTTAGTATCTGGCATTTTTAATGTTTAGGAATGCTGGGTTGGTTTTGGGCCTACTAATATGTGTAGGATTTTGCAGAGGCCCCAAGAGCCTTGTAAATAGGAACATCCTGCCAAATTATTGCAGGCATGCAAGGCTGCTTTGGAGTATAGGATATCAGGTATGGGACAGGAAGGGACCACCTGGGCCATCAAATCCTATCCCTTGCTATCACAGCATCATATAATCCCATTTATACATTTATCAGCTCAGCCTTAAAACTAGGTTGTTTGCCCCCACTACTGCTATGGGAAGGTTGTTCCAGAATGTCCCAGGAATGCATCTGCGATGAGTCTTCTGTGTCCTGTGTGGGGGAGATGTGGGGACCCCTGCAGTCCCTGAGGCCTCAGAGTAGTGTTCTGCAGGATTCTGTCCTCAAGAGGAGTGGATCTCGATCTTTTCCAAACCAGGACCCCATCTTACAACAGACTACCATTTCAGGAGCCCTTCCCAGCTAGCCATAAATAATGGAGGGTGGTTGTTTCCCACTGAAACATGTTTACAACCCCTCAGTGGTCATGACTCCCCATTTGAGAATCTATGTTCAAGGGTATGGATTTGCAGCTGGTGCATGGGCAAACAAGGGAGGGTTTGGAGTACAGCCCATGCACCCACAAATACATGGAGAATTTGGCCAAACCTTCCACAGTGAGGCGCATCGGCTGTAGAGTCAATGGGTGGCTCTGGAATGCTCGATAGCCTGAAAAGCAGTTTCTGCTCTGAGCACTCTGCCTCAGTCAGGACTGGTTCCCAGTTGAGGATCGGTCCCTAATGGAACAAATGCCAGTCCGTAGAGCTCTGACAATGTACGCCGGCTGAATTCCGGTCCCATAAATGCATTACGCTCTCAGAACATTGTGCTTTTGCTTGTTTGAACTACCCTCATTTATTTTTCTCATTTTTTAAAAAAACAGTGTTAGGTTTTGGTACTAGAATTTTACCCTTGTTGTTTTCAGGCATAATATTAGCACATTCCTCCTTGGTCTGTCTGACTTTAAAAGTTTGTGTTGTCATTAAGCTATTTTCCTTTTCTTTTGTGAGAGATGGACAATTAAAAACATTCCCACTATTTGTAAATTCTCCTTGTGAGGAACCGAGCAGATTGCCTGGATCTTCTGGTTGTTGTTCTGGCTTCAGTTTCAGAACTGAATGCACTCCTTCTGCTCCATCTGTTTGAGTTTTGACAATGCAGTGGATAAAGCTGGAGGAAGTCCCATATAGAAGGGTGGGCTAAGCTTCACATTTTAAAATTGTATTTTAATTGAGTAACTGGATTCAATGCAAATGGAAATGCAACAGGGTATAGAGTGTTTCCAGTACTCTCTTTAAATGCAAAATTATCTTAACATTACTATTTACCATAAGAAATATATTCACAAAACTAAAATATAAGGAGCATTATATTTAAATGCACCGGCTATTTTTTATTACTGTTCTTTTCTTCCAATGTTGCTTATTTTATTTATCTTTCGAATTACTAAAACATACATGTGAGTGGCTAGAACTTCACTTCTGAATGCATCAATATGTATTTTTCCCATTAAATAAACAAGATGCTAATTAAGAAGCAGGAAGAAAGATAAATGATCACATTCTTTGAATAATAGTTTGGTCTACTTGTGCAATATACTTAGTTTCAGTAGACAATGGGACAAACCCTGCACTCAGATGCATGCACGAAGGGCTTCCCCTTAATTGCAGCATCTCTATTAGCATCTTTTGGAGAACAATGTCTTCTTAGAATCTTTTGTACAAACTTCTCACTTCATATTCTCCCTATAGCCTTATTTCCTCTCATAGGTCAAATTTCACATTTCATGCCTGTATCCTGTTTGTCTCCCTTACATTCATTATTCCTGTTCATCTTGATGATCTTCTGTTTTACGGAGTACAAGTTTAAGGACCAGAAATACAAAATCAACTCTTTTTGTAATGTAATTAATCCAGTGTTTTCTGACTTGAGCCCATATAAGATGGCTGAAAAAAAGTCTTTCGGCAAGGGAATACAATTAACTCTCATTTCATTAACTTGCTAACTTAATAATTGTCACCAAAAAAAGTTTGGCCTTTCTCCACTTCTCAGGTAGGACATGATTGCCTAAGGTGCTGAGGGAATGCACCTCCCATTGCTGTCACTGACTTGCAGCGGATGTCCATTACCCGCAGTGTAAGCGTAAGAGTGTTACTTAAGCACATGCTAATGTCCCAATGAAGCTAAGCACATGCTTAAGTGCTTTTCCGACCCAAAGCTAGTGCTGTCGTCAACTCTTTTATTGCTAATAATTCCTCGCTGTAACAAAACAGACCACTGTACATTTAATAGCACTTTAATATAGTATCATTGTGGCTTTTTTTACATACTCACCACTTCACAAAATCTGACAATCTGCAAGGGTCACTAGAGCACATTTTCAGTAGTCTTTTTTGTAGATTCAAATGTTTGAATATTTTGTGAGAAATATATAATAGGTGCACTGCAGAGGAAAAAAAGGACACTAATCTTCACAGACTGCCCTCTTGAGGTGTGGAGTTTGATTTTAATTTCAGTGGGGGGAAAACCCACTCAAACTTAAAATAATTCATCCTACAATTTAGGGCCTGATTTTGCAGATTTTTAATTGCATGAATTAAAAGTTTGCAGGATCAGGAGGTAGGTATGAAAGAAAAGAAGTGCAATTTGTTGGGTTGTGTTAAAACTCAGGCAGAATTAGGGTTTGGGTTATGGAGACAGAAAATCCCAACACATTGGTGTGTTTTAAGGGACAGTGTGTTAAACTTGCTGTTAGACTAGCTAATTTCCTAAGCTTCAGTATTTGAAGATAATTGTCTCTTTGAGAAATCTGGACTGTTTGCAGTGCACACTAAAAACATATGGACCTAAAATTCATGAATTGCAAAAAATAACATTTACAACATAGTTAATTTTTTATTAAATGAGTCATTCAAATCTCTAGAAATTTTCTACACCCAAACTATGTCAACATACCAATTTTCAGATAAAAGTGTTGCTCTGATCAAAAGTTAACAGATACTGGAAACAAGGCCTACAATACAAGTCTAGATTCAACCTGAACTACAGGGTCATTTCTGCCACTTCCACAGTCTGTTGTGTAATTAGAGTGGTCTGATATTTTGGTCTTGGGAGCTTGGGTGTCTTAGACACATTTATTAAGGTTGTCTCAATTTGGCAGTCAGTATTTTATATACATTTGTGGACTGATGTATTTTCAGCTTTTGATTGTGTTTTAGACGTGTGTTTGGGGCCTTTGGACAAAATGATTAAGCCAGTCCTGCTTCTGGCAGTGCCTTCAGGGCAAATCCTGGTCCCTGCACCAGTTTCTAAACAACATCAAACTTGAAGGGAAGTGGTGTTGAGCCCTCTGCTTCAGTCAACCTGTAGAATGACAGCAGGGCCACTCACTCTACAGTGCTCATTCAGCTTCTGTACTGCAGTTGCCTGCACAGTGGCACGCCCCCTACAAAGAGAGACAAAGGGGATGGCTTGTAGATCTGTTGGCCACCCTCACACCCCATCCTGCCCTGTAATTTGGGATGGAAGGAGGTAAGTCTCATGGGGAATAGATCTGCAGAGGGTTCAGACTAACTGCTTCCTGCTTCCCACACAGCAGAATTCCTTCAGTTACGCTGCCTAGCAAGTGGTATGTGCCCCCAGGGAGTGGGTGGACAGGATTTGCTCACTGGTTCTGGAGACAGGACAAAGAAAGACTTAATACAGTAGACAACTTTGCTTCAATACAGAGGGGAAATAAAAGCATCTTGCACTACAGATACAGATAATTTTGTTAGTCTGCCTTCTCAATTACCTGTTTGCTGAAGCGGTTGAAATGAGATTCAGTTTAATTCAGAAAGTAGATCTCTCGGCATGTTTCATAATATTGTTCAGAAAATCACAGAAATGCAGAGACAGTAACAGTTGCACTTGATAAAGATTTCTCTGCTTCTCTGTCCTTAGAGCTCAGGGATACCTGCAGAGTGGGCTGGGGGCATTTCCTTTCACTCCAGAATGAATTCAGACTATTTTCTGAATATCAGTTACTGGAGGCTGTACTACCTTACAGTGAAATATGCTCCTGGTTGACTATTGTGAGTGGTCTGATAAGAGATGGGGCTTTGTAATTATAAAATAGTCTCTATTTTGTGTAGGAATAAAACTGTTAGCACTATTATCTTTGTAGGGGGCCACTGTTATTTTTTTGGCAACTTAGATAAAGGCCTTAATTCTGATTTCACGTACACTGATGTAACTAAGCAGTTACTCCATTGAAAGCAGTGGTGTTTACAATGTAAAACTGGTGTAAGGTCAGAATTAGGCCCCAAATGACAAATTGACTCCTGGTTCTGTCAAGCATAGTTGTGGAAGCTGCGTGAGTTTATTTTTAACATTATCTAACCTAACAAGGAATTTCTATGTATTTTTTCCTTTTACAGCTGCATAGTGCACTTTGGAGTTAATCATGTGCAGCCTCAGGTGACTACTGCTTGTGCTTCTAGTTTGTTTTCTAGCCTTACTTTCATTCTCCCTTATTAATAGATATGCTGAGGTTTCAGGGGAAGCTTAACTGTCTAGAAGCCATTTCTCTTGAACTAGCTGTGACACATACCCGCCTGAGCGAAGGCACTCGCTTTCCCCTCAGAGGTTCTCTGCTTTCACTGGGAGTCCTCTCAAACTCTGGCATTGCAGAAACAGGTGCCCATCATATTTTGTTCAGCTAGGAAGCTCTATGTACTCACTCTAATTACAAATCCTGTGATCTGGCCCTACTTCAGGATTTGCAGCTTGATACATATTGCTATATGTAATCTCAGACTGACTTTTTTTTTCACTAATAAAGATGTTCTGGAGTTCAAAATGTTGATCTCTACGTGAACGTGTAAGCAGGCCTGCGACCCCATAATCTATTTTTTTTTAGTATTTTAAAAATCTTTTAAAAACCCACTGCAAAATAGATACTGTTACTTTTGAGTCAGATATTTTATCTGTTTACAGCACATGGTGAACGAAGGTATATGAGCCAGTTCTAGCAACTTTAGAGCCTCCTCCTTTCTCATGCCTAGAGGAAGGTTTCTTTAGCTCAAGTGGTAAACTACCCTTCTGATACTATCTTCTTAGTGCAGAAGTTCCCGGGTTCAATCCCCTGTGGGGGGGTGTAGTAGCAGAATACTGAAATGCTCAACCATGTGATGCTTACCTGTGACCCCAGTGACTTTTTTTCCAATTCATTGCCTGTTGTTTGAAAGTGTAATTAATTTTAAACACCCAATTAACTAGATAGCTGGTATTATCAGTGGGCAAGGACTAATGCAGCCTATGACCCGCCTGGATTCATTTGATTAAAACTAGTCACAAAGATTGATGTCACCTCTAGACAACATGGACTCAATCTTTTGGGCACCCTCAGCCCCTTTTGAAACCAAATGGAACTGAGGACACTCAATTGCTTCACAGGATCAGTGTGAAATATAAACTATTGTTCTTATCACAACCATTAAATACAAATAAAACACACATGAACATATAGATGGATATGCCAGTTGATGGTTTGGCCATCCTTAAATGTGATCTAGACATATTATCAACCACAAACATCTATTTTTATCCTTCTCTTTGGCACACTTTGTTTTACCCATATCTCATGGTTACAGGGCTAGCTACACCTCTGTCTGAGAGCACCTCTTCAGCTGTTAGGCCTCATGCCTTTACCTATCTGGAGATGAGATTTCACAATTCTCTCACTTCTAGACCAGAACCTGGACTATGGTAACCTATGTGGCAACCATGATTATTCTACAGGTCTGAGTGAGTTCTAGCATTGTCCATCTTAAATGTTTGTTGAGAGATGACTTATCTTGTCCCATTCTTTTCCTCACTTCCTATTTCATCCAGACAGTCCTCTAATGAACCCAGTGTATTCCTACAGTAAACATCCCAATAGCCAGGCCAACATACAGTATTCAAAAATCATTACAGAGCGGCTCCAAATCCATCGCATCCCTGCTTTATGCCAAATGTTTTACCTTTTGTCTGAGCTCTGTTTGTTTAACTTCACACTTGGAAAATTGTGGGTGGCGGGGGAGGTTCTGTGTCAAGGACGTATTAGGCTTTAGATTGCTAATAGGTGGAGAGTCACAGAGTGTTTGTGTGGGGACTGTTTGTTTAATATCAGACTGGCTCAGATGTGTGAGAATGATGAATGCACAGTCCTTTCTATTAACTTTAAACACACGTTCCGGCATCTGAATGTTGGCCTGTTAATGACTTGGTAAGAAAGAAACACAAATGAGTCAGCATTCTTGCCAATTTAGATAATTAACCATGTGAAGGACTTATTTCCAGAGAGGCTTGGGGGACACAAAGCCAATACTAGGAGGAAAAAGTGAACTTTGTTATATTGCTGGTACATAGTCAAATGCAGGTGACATTTACAGAAACAACTAAAATTATGTGATATTGAGTCCTATGAACTCAAATATCCCATCATAATAATACTTACTGAACAATGGGTGTGATTGTCACCTCCTCCCACCTTATGTGAGATCCCCAGAAGTAACTGGTGGGACGATGATGTATCTATGGCTTAGTTATACACAGAAGCAAAAGGGACAGGTGGGAGTCCCTTTAGGCCTTCATGAGATCTAGATGTGTGAAGCTGGTTCTCTAGCCCTACACTGCTCGGTGTAAATGGGCATTTTGGATTTGAATATTTAGTTTCTCTTGTGGAATGAATTGGGCAGGGAGTGTATGAGCTGGATGGAGAAGAGTTGTTCTGAGAAGATAGGATGAAAGGACAATGACAACAAGAAGATGAACCTTAGGAAGAAGCTGAATTCCAAAACATATTGCCTGTGCAGTATTCCCTTGTGGATTACCATGTCCCAGTTGACATATGAATGTAGAAATGATGTAGCCTATGGGTTTTCCAAATTTTCATTTGGCTGTGATTGGAGTGCATAAAAGATGTGTGCACCTTGTTTTCAGAAACAAAAGCTCCATCTGTGCATGGAAATAGTTATTTGTGTATATCAGCACACAAACAAGTATGACTGAAAATTTGGAGTGCACACCAAATGGAGGTCCACGGAAAAGCTGGGTCTAGGTGCCCAATAAGTATGGAAGGGTGTTGCAGGTGTGAAACAAATATATGTCAATAAACAATCCTTGTAGCCCAGGGTCTGAGCATAGCTCAAAGAACTTGAGTCAACTTCTGAGCTGGTCCAACTTAATCTATGTGGCTTGTGTTCAACAACCTAGTTCTTTCTATTGTGGATTGTGTCTGTCTTACGAGATAATGATATTTCTACAGCACCTTTCATCCCCAGGAAACCCAAAGCACTTGACAAATGGGACTCTATCTAATCATCTCACCTTGTCACCACTCCCTAGAGGTTGGTGGACACTGCTGAGTTGAAACATAGTGACTAACAACACATTCTTGGAGAGATGTCTGAGCCACTTAATGAGCTTGTGGAGGCTTTGGTGGGAAAAAAAAAAAATCCTTCTATTAACCTCTTCACTGCTGAATACATGTACAATCCCCTGTGCAAGGAAGTTTGGGATTTTTGTGCTGAGATCCTATGACTATTTTCTCTTTAAGAGATCAAAGGGAAGTTTATATAATGGAGGTGGTAATTCTGACTGCATAGCTAAGGATATATTGAAAAATGAAGTCAAAGAAGAGAACTACCTCATTGGGTTTGTATAAAAAACAACATATATCCTTCCCAAATACACACCACTTAATACAAGGGCTAGATTTCTTTTTTTCTGAAAATAAGTCATTCCATTGAATAGGATGCATATAAAATGACCCATTCTTGAGATTTCTTTTTTCACTGGTTTTACAGTTCTTTGGGTCCTTCCAATTTAAAAGTTGGAAACATCAGACTTAACACACCGATCACCATTAATTGTGGGCCAGAACCTGGTCACTTTTCCTGCACCATTCTGGCCTTCAGGATTTGGCCCTAATAAATTAACCACTTTAATCCCTCTGTGTGTGCATGGGTGTGTGTGTGCAATGTATGAAAGAGCATGAACTTTAAGAAAAAAAGAAGGGAAAAAGAATGATAAGGTGTGTAATTTGGATAGAATCCTTTATTGCTTAGTTAATTTTCATTTACCCTAAACTTGTATATATTTGGGAAGAGTGTAATTCTGGCCATAATTTCCTGATACTAGTTTTCTAATTCAAGGAAAACAGTCCTATAAGAGTTGAGGCAAAGGACTCAGTCATTTTTTAAGTCAAAGTGCTACGTACACACTTCATCAGCAGAAATGCACTTCTAGTTAACCTTTTTCATGTTTTGTATTTCACTAAAATCCTGTAATAACATATATTCATGTAATTAGTTATCACAATTGCTGACTTTGTGGGTGAAATCCTTACCTCACTGAAATCAATGGCAAAACTCCCATTGACTTCGGGGGGGCGGAGAGGGGCAAGGTTTCACTGTTTGTTTATTGTGGACCTAACCTTACACTCAGTGAGTTTTTGGAAGATTCTTCCAGTGACTCCAGTGGGAGAAGAAGCAGGCCTCTTCTATCAAGAGCAGTGGCTGTATGTCAGTGGTAGGTAATGTGATAACTATACATTCCCTTCCCCTCCTCAGAGGCATAGAGTGAGACTCAATCTGTGTTTGCAGAGTGTTGTGCAGTCCTCAGATAAACTGCATTATAGGACAAAAAGATGGCAAGTATTTTACATTCCAGAACTTCAGTCACCTACACAGCATGCATGATACATTGTCCAAAAAAACAATTCAAATGCAGTAGCACAGCACGTATGTATTTTCTAAGCTTACAGTAAAAGAGGATTTTAAGCAGATATAACTTAGTTTCCCTCTTTAAACTTTGAAATGTCTTTGTATCTGTTATAAGGAGTGCTATAAAAATGACTGCTTTTTCACCAAACTCCAGTAAAGTTGTAGGCCACATAAAAAATGGGAACATTTGAGAATTCCCCCAGATGTTCTGGTTGCTAAAGCATCACACGTGCACGTATTCATGGATATTTTTAGGTTTCAAAGAGATCCAAAACACTATCACATCTCAACTGCTTTTTCACTCTGCATTTTGTAAGCCCTGCTTTGTGGCACGCATTCCCACTGGTATCATGCCAAAGCAACGGCTGAATAACGAGAGACCCTGGCACTTATATATATTTTCTGAAGCTACATAAAATGACAGTTTCAGCGATGTGTAACTCAACATACCCATTAAAATCCCTAACTGATAGTGTTCCCCCTAATCTGTGCCAATATTGAAAACATAAAAATCACTCCTCCACAGTCTTGAAATAGTCAGTATCCCTGTAAGCAGCTAATTCCTCCTCATAAACCACACAAAAATACTCCTCTGACATATCAAATTTCAAAAATTACTTTGTTTCTCTTAAAGAGCCAGACACTGAAATGACAGGCCCATCTGCAATGAATTCAGACTTACACTTGTTTCCTATAGAGATTAGGATCTGAATTTTACCAGGTAGCCTATGTTGCTGTCACTCAGATCAGACTAATGTACAGTATGTAAATCATTTTAGACTCTCCACATCGCCTTTCATATCAGCCTATCTTGCATTCTGTTATTTTTCTGTATTTGCTAGCTTCTTTTCATCAGCCTGTGACATAAAGACACAACCCACTCTTTCCTTTCTGAATGTTTCTCTCTCATGTAGACCACAACAATGCATGATTCTAACCCTCTTCACTGTGAGCATTAACTGGATGATTTGATCAGCTTGCAGTGTACCTAGTACACGTGCAGTGCCTGTGGGGAAAATAGTTACCACTTCACATAGCCTGAAGTAACCTAGCTGAAATGCAATGTGAGACTCTAGAGCTCTCCTTCCATGGATCCCCCCAACTCAAGTGTAAAGCCCTTGGAACCATTGTGGGAGGTTCTTCCTGAACTATTGCCACCTTTGGGGTGAGGCGTCTGCCAAGCTATTTTTACAAGAGGTTTCTTTTAAACCTCTCTGCTGCTCTCCTAGCCACATTGCTGCTCTCGGGTTCAAGAGCAGCAGGGTGGCTGACAGGGAAAGGGACACAGTCCAGAGCAGGTGGTGTAAGCCATGAGGCCAAGTGACACACAGGCAGGCTGTATGTCACGCAGCAAAATTGTATCCTGAAATGCCTGGCTAATCACTAATGTGACACTCAGTAAAAGCATCATTTCTGGGAAAGATTCCTTTGGATCGAGACATCCATGGGAAATAGATTTGCAAAGGGGGTCTCGGTGTTGTATTTTCATTTCTCCTCAAAATGTCGCTATCCACACTGAAAATGCTGCAAGCCAGGCAGTATTAAATAAAGAGCCTTCTTGTCAATTTCTTTAAGTGAAGTGCTTGATGTAATGATATGTTGCCATGTTAATTTGCTTGCTTCTTTGCTTTTATAATGTCTAAAGCACCTGTTGTGAACATCTGGGAGACTGCAGAATTAAAACAATAATTAAAATACTACTAGAAGCCCAGGCTGCTGCCTTCTCCTCCCACTCCTGCACCAAGGCTGGGATCCATAGCATCTGTTTCTCCAGCTGTCTGTCTGGTTGGGGAAAGAGGACAGGTTCCTCTCCCCCCCAACTACAGTGGCTTGTTAAGGACGCTGTCCACCTGCAAGTGCCTGTCTGGCCTGGGAGACATTTTAAGAGTATATTTTCCTTTTCTTAAATTGTTCGTGCAAGGATCCAAACAAGCAGAGTCCCAGCCCAAGCTAGAGTGTCACACAGTAGCTGGAAGATTAGCCCTTTGCAAGGCTGGCAGATGCTTGGATGCACAGCTAGAGTCTGGGGTCACACAGGCCAACCTGCACTGTCTGTGTCACAGGGAGCTCAGTGCACATGCATGGAGTACTTCAGTAATAGCTGAGAGTGTGGTGGTGATAGGACCTCTGGGAGTTTAGTAAATTCTAGTATATGATTCTAGAAAATCTACTGCAGTATAGGGCTGTGGAAAACTGCTCAGCTGCCTGAACCATAGAGTCTTGTTGACATGACTGCTGTTCTGGCTGATCATGAATATTTACATGGTACCAAAGGTGCTGATTTAAATTAAAAAAAGAAAGGCGCAAAATCCATCATAGTGCAGCATAAGGTGTCTGTGCTTCTATGTATGCAAACAAACTTCTTCTCTAGCTCCATCCATACTGTATGGATTGTGTGGGGAAAGCTTTCAGAGAGACATTGTCAACTTTAAAAAATCACTTCTGTCCAAAATGTTTTTCCCTAACAGCATTGCAAGAAATACCCAAGATTACTATAGCTGTAAGAGATTAGAGAAAAACAGTGTTCTCCCCCTCTGGGTTTTTTTTTCCCAGTTTGTTTACTTTGTGCAGGTGACAGAATTTCACTTACAGTCAGTGTCTCCGTTTCCCCTGTGTGGTCAATCACTTTCCCCTGTTGTTTGTTTGAGTTGCTCACGCATCAACCGGGGAAAGAAAAAACATTTTAAAGAATAGAAAAATATGATTTAAAACCATAACAATTGGCAGGGGGATTAGGAGGCAGGTGTAGTACCCAACACTACTTTTACTTTACTTTTTGAAGCTGACTAGATTTCAGGCTGATGGCATGCCGTTTAAGCAGAAGTTTATACCAAATCTTATAGTAGTCCATGCAGCTATAAACTGAAAAGCCTAAAAACAAGAAGTCGCATTACAGCCTGCAACAGCAAAGCTATAAGCAATGGCTCTTTCTAATGTATGAACATATTTTGTACAGATGAGAGACAAAATGCATGTTCAAACATTTGATAGAAAACAATTCAGCTCTCCAAACAAGAATGAGACAGACTTCATAAAAGGTGTCTTGCTATGGAAATATCTTTGAAGATCTGGGCCTTGATGTCTTTAAATATTTACAACAACATTTAGGGAAAGTACCTGGGTAAATTTCAGAAAGCTTCCTCAGAGTTTGCACCATCAAAATGAGTGGCTTGCAATACTATCAGTAACAGGTGCAGTGTGCCCACGCTTACTTTTTCAATAGGAAGCACTATACATTTCAGACCTACTGTTCACGGAACAAGAAAGTAGCAGGAAGGCCTATTTAAGGATGCATGTGAATTTTCAACCGAGTCTGAGTGCAAATTGTGTTTTCGCCTCGATCGAGTGGCGGTCATTCCAAAGATTAGGAATTATGGATGAATGAACGAACCAATATGGCAATGCAAGAAAGAGCAGAGCACTGCTGACAATACCAGACACTATAGCCATTCTGTTGATCAGGAAAGTTCAGGGGACAACTTGCTGCCAAGTGCATCTTGATGCTTCTATAAAAAGAGGTGATATGCACCCTGACTAGCAAAAGCTGCCAACCATGGGATATATGCTAGCTGGCTGGGGTATGTCTGTGCTCTTTAGGCCACAGTCCCTGGGCTAGAACACCATGTGGCATGGAAGCTGGTCCCTTACCTTAGCACTCACATCAGCCCAAGATATTGTAGAGGGCCTGTCTTACTGCTGGATATGGCTGTGTAGAAGAGACTCCCTTTATCCAACCTCCCTGCTTAGCCTGATTATGTAGCACTGCAGGGGCTTTGAACTTCTCTCTGCAGTGCTTGGCTCTCCAGTTCCTACACAGCCAATTACTGAGCTCTGGTCTACACGACAGGTAGGTCAACACAAGGCAGCTTATGCCAACCTAACTATGTAAATATCTGCACTAAAATTTTGCACCTGCCGACGTAACTTGTCTGCTACACTGACTTAATAACTCTGCCTCCATGAGAGGCGTAGAGTCAATGTCAATGTAGTTAGGTAGACACAGAGTCAGTGTAGACACTGCATTGCTTACATCGACTGTTGCTGGCTTTCAAAAGCTATCCCACACTGCCCCACCCTGACAATTCAATCAGTGCAAATGCTCCTGGAGAGGATGCGCATTGCTGACTTAAGGGACAAAGTGTAGACATGCACAAGTGATGTAATTGCTGTGGCGGCTGTATGCCAACATAAGTTAGGTTGACAGTTCTGTAGTGTAGACATGCCCTTAGGAGAGATTTGATAGTTGCAAAACATTGTAACTAGTTTTAAAAATTTCCTTTGTATCAAAGTGAAAGAAAAGTTAAAGACAACCTCAGACCACGACAACCAGTCTTAGAAATACATACAGGTATGTCTACACTGCACTCTTCTTTCAGCAGCACGTACACTACTTACCTCTATAGCATGGATATTAATAGCTGTGTAGCCAGCAAGTCACGGCTTAGGCAAGTAAAGAAATGTCAGAAGGGTGTGAGTATTGTGACAGACCCAGACCAGTGGGCTACAGGAGTCTGGTAGAGGGCAAATATACTGGTCACTGGATGAGTAGTTTTCTGTTCCCTGAGTGACCAGAGCAGGGGCTGCACTAGAGTAATCAGGAACCTGCTAGAACCAATTAAGGCAGACAGGCTGATTAAATCACCTTCAGCCAATCAAGGCAGGCTAATCAGGGCACCTGGGTTTAAAAAGGAGCTCACTCCAGTCAGGCAGGGAGGAGCCAGAGGAGAGGAAGTGCGTGTGAGGAGCTGGGAGCAAGAGGCACAAGGAGCTGAGAGTGAGAGGGTGTGCTGCTGGAGGACTAAGGAGTACAAGCATTATCAGACACCAGGAAGAAGGTCCTGTGGTGAGGATAAAGAAGGTGTTTGGAGGAGGCCATGGGGAAGTAGCCCAGGAAGTTGTAGCTGTCATGCAGCTGTTACAAGAGGCACTATAGACAGCTGCAATCCACAGGACCCTGGGCTGGAACCTGGAGTAGAGGGCGGGCCTGGGTTCCCCCCAAACCTCCCAACTCTTGATCAGACACAGTAGGAGTTGATCCAGACTGTGGGGAAGATCACTGAGGTAATCAAATCTGCCAATAAGTGCAGGACCCACCAAGGTAGAGGAGGAACTTTGTCACAACTGGTGTCAGGGGTGGGATTTGGTGTGCACAGCGCAGCAGAAGAAGGACAGTGATTTTAAAAAAAAAGTAGAGGGTTTATTTTTTTTTTTACCACAATGGATGACTTAGTACGGGCATTGATACAAGTGACAGCGGCCCAGCAAGAGGCTACCTGTGTCCAGGCAGCTGCCCAACAGGAGGCAGTGCGGCTGCAGCAAGAGACTAATAGCCTGCTGATGGACCAGGCTTTTCAAGACCGGGCTATGTTGCGGGAACTGGTTAACCAGGTAAAGACCCTTACAGAGCTGAACCACCGCCGTGATGGGACGCAGATCATATGGGCCAGCCATTGGCTGCAGAAAATGACGCAGGAGGATGATATAGAGGCATACCTTCTGGCCTTTGAGAAGACAGCCCTCCGAGAGGCCTGGCCTCAAGATCAGTGGTCTGGCATCCTTGCCCCATTCCTGTATGGGGAGGCCCAGAAGGCTTACTATGATCTGCCTGAAGAGGCTGCAGCAGACTACCCCCAGATGAAAGCAGAGATCCTGGCCAGATCTGGGGTAACGACAGCAGTGTGGGCCCAATGGTATCACGAGTGGAGGTACCAGGAAAAAAAAACCTTGCGGTCCCAATTGTATGACCTTATCCATCTCACATGAAAGTGGTTGCGAACGGAGTCCCGGAGTCCGGAAGAGATACTAGAGGTTCTGGTCATTGACTGATACATGAGGGGACTACTGCCAGACCTTCGTGCCTGGGTAAGCCAGAACGAACCCTCCACCTATGATGAGGTTGTTGCACTGGTAGAGAGGTGAAGGACAGCGAGGGAGCTGACCCAACCAGTTAAGGAAGAGGCACCCGAGTTAAACTAGCAGCACCAAGCCCTAGAGCTTGGGTGACTGGGCCACCAGGAGGGCGCACATGGAAAAAGAGAGGGGCTGACGGCCCACCAGAGGCCACAAAGAGTAGGAGCATGGAGGGAGAAGAGGATCATGATGTTAGATTGCCCAAACCAAGAGACCGGGGAATGCCTAGGGCTCCATACAGATATTATGCCTGCAGGGAGTGGAGACGTATAGCTGCTGAGGAGCCGATGCAGTGTAACCTGGGAACTGGGCAGACCCATGCTCCCTAATCCACCCTGTGGGGGTCTCACTAACCCACATATGTACACCAGACCAGTGAAACTAAATGGGGTAGAGACCACAGCACTGGTTGGTTCGGGGAGTGCTATCATGCTTGTCTCGGGGAAGCTCGTCAAGTGTAGTCAGCTGCTGCGGGCTAAGCATACGGGGATAACGTGTCCATGGGACAGTTGGTTATTACCCCACCATCCCAGTAAAACTTGAGATTCAGGGGAACACTACTGAGGTAGCAGCAGGTGTAGTCCCTAAACTCCCATATCCGGTGCTTATAGGAAGGGACTTCCCAGGGTTTGGAAACTTACTCCCAGTAGGAGGATTGGAGGAAAAGGAGAACCCTAAAGTTAGTGAAGCATCCACAGTAGACTGTCAACCCCCAGTCTTCTCTGAAATATCCCCAGATTTATTTTCCATTCCCAGACAGGGTAGAAAGTCAAAAAGGGAAAGAAGGCAGCTAAGGCGTTGGGAACCTGAACTCAAAGCCAGAGGGTGACTCTCGTAGGTAGATGGACCCGAGCAACTGAAAAGGAGGCCACCCAGGAGGGAGAAGCACCCGAGTCTGACCCCCACCCTAATGCTTCTGAACCAGTAGAGGCAAGAGAGACTGGGCCCCTAGATCTTGGGCAGATTAGTCCTGGAAGAGGAAATTTTGGACTGGACCAGGCTGAAGACCCAAGGTACGACAACATTAGGAAGGAAGTGGCTGCAATAGATGGAGTCCCTGTGGAAGGGAAAACCCAGGGACCAGGATCCTACTTCATAATGAAGAAGAATCTCTTATACCAGGTTGCACCAGTACAGGGGCAGAAGGTACAGCAGATCCTAGTACCTCAAAAACACCAGAACACTGTATTAAGTCTTGCTCGTAGTCATCTTTTTGGGGGGCATTTGGGGGTAGAGAAGACCTTGGCATGAGTCTTACGACAGTTCTTCTGGCCCGGAGTACATGAAGAAGTGCGGAGGTACTGTGCGTCCTGCCCGGAGTGTCAGCTGCACAGTCCCCGTCCCCACCTGAGGGCACCTTTAGTACCCCTTCCCATCATAGAAGTCCCCTTTGAGCGAATAGCCATGGACCTAGTGGGAACCCTGGAGAAGACAGCTTGGGGCCACCAATATATACTTGTTGTTTTGGACTATGCTACTCGCTACCCAGAAGCCATCCCCCTGCAGAAAAACAGCCTCTAAAACGATAGCCAAAGAGCTGGTGGGATCTTTGCCTGAGTGAGGCTATCAAAGGAGATATTAACAAACCAAGGAACCCCATTTATATCAAAGCTAATGAAGGACCTCTGTACGCTGCTCCATATACATACCCTGAGAACTTCAGTCTACCATCTGCAGACTGATGGGTTGGTAGAAAGGTTTAACTGAACCCTCAAGGCTATGATATGGAAGGTGGTAAGTCGGGACGGGAAGGATTGGGACACCCTACTACCCTATCTTATATTCGCTATCTGGGAGGTACCTCAGGCCTCAACTGAGTTTTCCCCCTTTGAGTTATTATACGGGCGTCACCCCCGTGGCATAGTAGATATCGCCAAAGAGATCTGGGAAGAGGAACCCAATAAGGGGAGAAATATAAGATAACATGTAATACAGATGCGAAACCGGATAGCCCGGGTCACCCCTATTGTACGGGAACATTTGGAAAAGGCCCAGGAGGCCCAGAGAACCCATTACAATCGCCAGGCAAAAGTCCAACAGTTCCAACCAGGGGATCGGGTGATGGTGTTGGTACCCATGGCAGAAAGCAAGCTTCTGACCCAATGGCAGTGACCTTATGAGGTGGTTGAACCCGTGGGGGAAGTAACCTACAAGGTGCGGCAGCCAGGACGCCGAAAACAAGAACAGATTTATCACATCAACCTTCTGAAACCCTGGCATGCACAAGAGCCATGCATAACTGACCAAAAAGAACTAACCCAGGAAAACAAACCTTCCAAACAGGTGAGAGTGTCTCCTGATTTAACACTAGACCAGAAGAATGAGGTGTCTGAGATGATCTGCTAGAACCAAGATGCGTTCTCGACAAAACCGAGTCGAACAACCGAGACATATCATCACATCGTCACGAACCGTGGGGCCAGAATAACAATGATGCCCTATCGGGTGCCAGCGGCCAAAAGGGAGGAAATAAAAGCAGAAGTAAAAAAAATGCTGGAGTCCAGGATCATCGAAGAATTCCACAGTCAGTGGTCCAGCCCAATCATGCTGGTGCCCAAACGTGATGGCACCACAAGATTTTGCAATGACTTCCGGCGACTAAACGAAGTATCCCAGTTTGACGCATACCCCATACCTCGCATAGATGAGCTAGTGGACCGTCTGGGTAATGCCCGGTATTTGACTACTCTAGACTTGACAAAGGGGTACTGGCAGATTCCCCTTGTGGAAGACGCAAAAGAAAAGACTGCGTTCTCTATACCAGAGGGTCTTTTTCAATATACTGTCCTCCCTTTTGGACTACATGGGCCCCCAGCTACTTTCCAGCGCCTCATGGACAAGCTATTACGCCCGCATAACAGTTATGCTGCTGCCTACTTGGACAATGTGGTCATTCATACCTCAGACTGGGAAACCCACCTAGAGAAGATGGAGGCAGTCCTTGATACCTTCAGGCGAGCTGGCCTTACAGCAAACCCTGCCAACTGCGCTGTAGGGTTTACAAAGGCCAAATATCTTGGCTACATTGTGGGAAAAGATCTGGTAAAACTCCAATTGAACAAGTTGGAGGCCATCCAAAATTGGCCTCGACCTCGTCGCAATAAACAAGTCCGGGCATTCCTAGGTGTAGTGGGGTATTACCGACGATTTATCCCCCACTTTGCCACAAGGGCAAGCCCCCTGACAGACCTAGTGAAAGCCTGTGAACCTGATCTGGTGAGATGGTCTGACGCAGCAGAGGAATCATTCACAGACCTATGGATTGCCCTCTGCAGTAACCCTGTACTGATAGCCCCTGATTTCACCAAGGAATTTATCCTGCAGACAGATGCATCGGAAGTAGGCTTGGAGGCCGTTCTATCACAGATGGTCGGGGAGGAGGAACACCCAATTCTCTACCTCAGTAGGAAACTCCTTCCGACGGAACAAAAATATGCAGTGATGGAGAGAGAGTGCCTTGCTGTAAAATGGGCCATGAAAGCATTGTGCTACTACTTGGTCGGGCGTAGATTTGTCCTTGTGACCGACCATGCCCCTTTTCAATGGATGCAGTGGAACAAGGAGAAGAACACAAGGGTGACCAGGTGGTTCTTATCCCTCCAACCTTTCCAGTTCCATGTGCAACACAGAGCAGGGAGCCGTCACGGCAATGCCAATGGCTTGTCACATGTGCACTGTCTGGCTTCCCAAGCTGCCCAGCCCCTTGGTGTTGAGCATGGGGGAGGGATATGTGACAGACCCAGACCAGTGGGGTATAAGAGTCTGGTCCTATTGGTATCCAGGGGGTGAGCGGGCGAAGCCCGCCCACTTCTAAAGGACCTCCCCCCAGCCTAAGGGGAGGATCCACAGGTCTGGTACACCAAGTAATTCCATGGGACAGTGAATGAAAAAAACAGGATCGGGAGTGAGGTCAAAGGGCTAAACAAAGGGAACCTGATGGGGACACCGAGCAGAGAACCCCAGACAATGCCCACTGCTCCTCGAAGGCATCAAGAGAGCCAGCGGACGCCGCCCAGAGGAACTCTGCCTGGATGTGTGAATGGACGGAGGAGCAGAAGTAGGCCCTACAGTCGCAGAAAATCCCGTCAGCCAACCTCCTCTGCCTGGTTTTGTAGATGGCTAATTTGGCCAGGGCCAAGAGGAGGTTGACAAGGAGATCCCGCGACTTTGTGGGGCCATGGATAGGAAGTGCATAGATAAACAAGTGAGGAGAAAAGTGCAACCAAAAACACAAGAAAAGAGTCGAGAGGAGCCGGAACAGGGGCTGCAATCTGGCGCACTCTAAATATACATGCGCCAGGGTCTCCTTAACGCCACAAAAAGGGCAGGTGTTGTGGACGGGTAAACCGTGCCAAGTACACGCTCGTGCTCACGGCCCCGTGAAGGAGCCGCCAACTGAAATCCCCGGTAGGCTTTGGGACAAGGGCAGAGTATAAGCTGGCCCACCGGGGCTTCTCACCCTCGAGAGGTGGCACGAGGTCCCGCCATTTGGTATCGGGGCGGGATGCGAGGGAGAGATAGTGAAGAGTGTGGAGCACAAGCATGTACAGATGTTTCCTTGGCGTGGTCTGGAACAGAACCGGCTGCAGATCATGCAGCCAGCTTGCAGTGAAAGGGTGGGGGGGCCGATTGGGTCCACGGGGCAGGGGCCCCATAAAAATGTCCACGGTGCCAGGGGTGGAGGGTGGGCGGGGCGTGCCCTCTCGCAGGACCCGGTCGAGGTAGGCCCGAGCAGTGGGCTGTAAAGCGGCCTTCACCTCCTGAAGTACGCGCCGGAGAGTACGAGGGCTGGAGAGCCCCATGCGCTGAGTGAGCGTCAGGGGATCTGGCCAGTCTTCCCGGTCATAGTCCAGGAGGTCTCCGACCCTGGTGACTTCCGCCAAGACCAACCTCTGGCGCACTGCGGGGTCTCCGCCACCTGCACACGAAGTTGGGGGTTGTGTAGCAGGGGCTCCGCGAGGAGATCAACCCCCACGGCTGCCGCCACGGACCTGGTCATTGAAAAGAGCTTCCAGGTCCGGAGGAGGTCTTGGTAGAAGACTGGCAGCCCGGAGAGGTCTTGCGGAAGACCTCTCGGATGGAGATAAAAGAGCTGCTGGTCGTATCGGAGCCCTCGGAAGAGGCGGAGGAAGGCGCGCGCCAATACACTCCACGCCGGACTACCTGCACCATACAGGAGCCTCTGCAGGGCCTGGAGGTGGAAGACATGGACTTGAGTGTGTAGGCACTTCAGGCCCTGCCCCCCCTCCTCCAGGGGCAGGTGGAGGACCCCTGCAGAGATCCAGTGCATTCCTGGCCAAAAGAACTCCAGAATTGCCGTCCGGAGGTTGGCCAGGAAATCTGGGGCCAGGAAATCTGGGGCCGGAGGTTGGCCAGGAAATCTGGTGTTGAGCCGGTACCAGAGCATGGACAGGACCAGTTGATTAAGCACCAATGCCCTCCCTCGAAGGGAGAGGCACCGGAGTAGTCCTGTCCATTTCCAGAGCCGCTCCGTCACTCTGCCCTCCAAACCATGCCAGTTCTCCAGCGGAGACGGATGCGTGGCAGAAAGGTAAACGCTGAGATAGAGCAGTGGACCTGCGCTCCACTGGATGGCCTGAAGCGTGGGTGGGAGGGAGCTCGCCTGCCACCCATCTCCGACCACCAGGCCAGAGCTCTTGACCCAGTTGACCCGGGCGGAGGAGGCCGCCAAGTACACAGCCTGGCAAGCCTCCACCCTTGCCAAGTCATCTGGGTCCTGGACCATGAGGAGCACATCATCAGCATACGCCGAGAGGACCATCCGCAGGTCCAGCTCCCGAAGCACCAACCCCGTCAACCTCCTGCAGAGGAGACAGAGGAAGGGCTCGATCGCCAGAGAGTACAGCTGGCCTGAGAGGGGGCACCCCCACCATAGTCCCCTCCCGAAGCTGACCGGCTTGGTCAGGGTCCAGTTGAGCCTGACCAGACACTCTGCAGAAGCATACAGCACCTGGAGAAAACCCACAAACTGGGGTCTGAAGCCGAACGCTCGCAGAGTGCTCAGGAGATACCCATGATCCACCCTGTTGAACGCCTTCTCCTGATCCAGGGATAAGAGGGCGAACGACAGACCATCCCTACACCCGAATTCCAGAAGGTCCCGGACCAGATACATGTTATCAAAGATCGTGCGGCCTGGGATGGTGTAGATCTGGTCAGGATGGACCACGTCCGCCAGCACAGACTCTAGCTGCATCGAGATGGCCTTCGCAACGATTTTGTAGTCCGTGCTGAGGAGCATGACGGGACGCCAATTCCGTAAGTCGCGGAGGTCCCCCCTCTTCGGCAATAAGGCGAGCACGGCTCACCTGCATGAGAGAGGGAGGATCCCGCTCTGCAAAGACTCGGCCCAGACGGTGACCAGGTCTGGGCCGAGGACGTCCTAGAACACGCGGTAGAACTCCACGGCCAGCCCGTCCATGCCTGGAGATTTATTAGTGGGCATGTGACGGAGGGCTTCCGAGAACTCGGCCAGAGTGAGAGGCAGCTCTAGCCGGTCCTGGTCGCCCGTGCTGACTGTCGGGAGTCCGTCCCATATCACTCTGCAAGCGTTAGGATCAGTTGGATCTGGGGAGAAAAGAGTCACGTAGAATGCCCTGGCCCTCTCGCACATCTCCGCGGGATCCGTGAGGGGGGTGCTGTCCTCCGCCAGGAGGCAGGTGACGTGCTTCTTGGCACCCCTCCTTTTCTCCAGGGCATAGAAGAAGTGGGAGCTGCGATCCATCCCCCAAAGGAGGCGGATGTGGGATCGAACAAAGGCACCCCGGGCCCGATGGTCTTTGAGGGCCCGAAGCTCCTCCCGCTTCTCCCGGCACGCTCCGCAGAGGGATGGATCCCCGAGGCTGGCGGCCAGACGCCTCTGCAGCTCCAAGACCTCCCGCTCCAACTGCCCTATCGTCGCAGCCCTCCGTCGGCTGGCACCCCGGGTGTAGTCACGGCAGAAGAGCCGGGCGCGCACCTTCCCCAGATCCCACCACTGCCCCGCTGAGGGAAAGGCGCGCCTCTGCCCTTGCCAGACCAGCCAGAACTCCCGGAATGATGTCACGAAGCCCGCATCCTCCAGCAAACTATTATTAAAGTGCCAATAGGCCGGCCCCGGCCTCTCCGCGCAGAGAGAGGCCGTCATGGCAGCAAGGTGGTGATCTGAAAAGGGGGCTGGCCTAACGCTGGAGGAGTGGGCCCGTGAAAGATGGAAACACAACAGGTAACTACAGTCCAGCCGGGAGTGGCGCGACTGATGGGCCTCCACCTGGACGAAGGTGAATGTTGAGACATCGTCCGGATGGTGGTCGTGCCAGATGTCCACCAGGGAGTGGCATTCGACGATCTCCCGGAGGACGTCTGCGGCGGCCGGGCACTGCTCAGTCCCCAAGCGGTCTTGTTCCTCGAGGGTGGTGTTAAACTCCACTCCCAGGGCCAGGCATTCACGAGGATCCAGGGAGCCAAGAAAGGCGGATGCCTGCTGATAAAAATGCAACCTTTCCGGGCCCGATGTCGGGGCATAGACGTTGACAAGATTAACCACAAGCCCCTCCATGCGGACCCGGAGGTGCAGCAGGCGGCCCGGCACAGCCTCGGCGACCTCCAGCACCTCGGGCCGTAGGTCGGGGGAGAACAGGGTCACCACTCCAGCCGTGTGAAGGAGAGGTGGCTAAAATAGACCCCGTCCCCCCACTCCAGCCGCCAGCTAGCTTCAGCGGCCTGGATCCGTATGGGTCTCCTGCAGGAAAACCATAGAGTACCCCCCCTCCCAGAGGAAGGAGAGCACCTGGCTCCTGCGGAGACCCATCCTACAGCCCTGGGTGTTTAATGTGGTAAAGATGATCGGTGCCATGAGGAGGGCTGGGGGGAATCCTCACCGGCAGACACGCCCACGGCCTCCGTTGGGCCGCGCAGCAATCCGTGACCTACCCTGTAGGTGAGTAAAGAGTCGCGGAAGAGGCAGACCTGCTGGCAGGCTGCGGCAGCCTGCTTCCCGGTCCTCTTACCCTGCCCCATGAGGGCCCTTGTGGCCCGGAGGATCTGATGGAAATCCCCCCACCACTGAAGCGCAAGTTGGACTTTGTTACAGGAGCCATGGACGTCCTCAAGGAACTCCCACAGCTCCTCCCTCAGTGCATGGGGGGGCGGGGTCACTGATCTACGACTGTCCCCCAGTGGGGCCCCTGTCACAGTCCCGTGGCCCACCAAGGCAGGCAGGCAGGGGGCAGACCCCCGACGTGGCGTCCGATGGGCTGATGCCATGCGACCTGCCCTGCTCTCCGGTTCAACAGGGGGTGGCGGAAAGAAAACAGCAGCCCCTGGTGGGTCGGGACAAGGAAAAACTATGAAAGCCGCTCCCTGGGGGGTATTCCCAGGGTGGCAATGGCATCACAGGAGGTGGAAAGGACAAGGACAGGGCCGGCATCAGGGATAGGGCAGGGGACAGGAATAGGGTGGGGATCAGGGAGAGAATCGGGGGTGGGACTGAGGCAGGATCCTGATCCTCAGTAGTTGGGCCTCTGGAAGGTGGCCCCTCTTTGTTAGGCTCAGGGATCTGGGAAGTGGGAAGGGACCCCTAACGATGCCGGGCTCAGCCACTGTGGTACGTGCGGCAGTCCCGGCATCCAGAGATAGATGTTCGTCAATGGTGTCCCTGCCTGGGAAGGAGGGCAGGTCGTCCACACTCAAGAGGGACACCTCCTGGGAACCGGACCCCGGCAACGGGGCACTGGCCGTCGCCCCAATGGGCTTGGCGGCCGTCAGCAGGGTGCCACCCGCAGCCGGGTTGATGGAAAATTCCAGGGGACCCTCAGAGGCGGCAGCAGAAGCAGCAGTCAGGGAAAGGGAACACGGGGACAGAGGGACGGGGTGAGGTCGCTCAGATTGAGGCCCACTGGCAGAGGGTCGTCCTCCCCCTGCGTGACGGGGGTCAGACCTAGGGCCTCGATCTCCTCGTAGATGGAGGGGAGATCACCATCCGCCACCCCAGGGCCCTCCCCGCTAGCACCCGAGGCGATGCCCACCTCGGTGCTTGCAGAGGCTTCGGGTGGAAAGGGGGCGAGAGAGGCTCCCTGGGGGGCTTCCATGGGAAGGGACCCTGGAGGAGGGGCAGAGTCACCTTCCAGTGCTGCCACGGCGTCCCCAGCCAGCACCACAGAATGGGAGTCATCAGGGGGCAAGGCGGAAGGCTCGTCATCGGTGCCCCCCTTCCTGCTCTTCCGGAGGGGGTCTCTGAATCTGAAGGATGTAAGGAGACTCGAGCCTTCTGCTTGGCCCGCTTCCCCTGCACTAAGGACCAGCCCTCCATGGCATCATCCGGGGGCTGGCTAACAGGGGTCAGGTCGGGGGGCAAGGGAAATGGCTCAGGGACTCGGGGAGGCAGTGGTGGGACAGCATGAATGAGGGAGAATTCCCCCTGGGGCGAGCCCTCTCCCATGCCCGGCAGTATCTCCGCTGCACCCTCCTCCACAGCGGTGGACCGAGAAGAAGGAGGGGTAGCTTTGGGTGCTGGCCAGCCATGGGTATCGGCGATGACAGGGCCGGTGCCTTGCTGGGGCTCGGTGGTCCTGGACGCTCCTCCATGCTGGGCCAAGGGGCAGTCCCTCCGGATGTGCCCTATTGCCCGGCAGAGGTAGCACCGGGCCTCCCCCATTGAATAATGCACCCGGTAGTGGGCTCCCTGGTAGGGGACCAAAAAGGACCCCTCGAGTGTTTCTCTGCCACGCTTCGCTGGCGGCAGTTGAAGCTGCATTTGCCAGCAGAACAAGAGGACGTGACGGAGGGCGGGGTCTTTGCAGCCCAACGGGAGAGGGCTGATGACTGAGATGGGGCGCCCCAGGGCAGAAAGAGTGGGCAGCAGGGCGGCATTGGGCAGGAAGGGAGGGACGGAGGTCAGGATCAAGCGGACCCCCAGGTCTTCCAATGACTCCAGGGTGTTGAACACGCCCCCCACCGCCAGGCCCATCTCCGCTGCCTCCTGGGCAGCGGCCTCCGATGCCAGGAAGAAGACCACCCTCCTGTACATTTTGGAGGCTGCCACAATGGCCGTGGGCCCCACCACCCTCTCCAACGCCAGCACATAGGTCTCCACGTGGGGCGGGGCAGGCACCAGGAGGCAACAGACACTGTGCTTCCTGGTCAAGGTGGGAAAGGGGTCCCGGCCGCTGTAGATGGTAGCGGAAGTGGCGGTTGGAGAAGCAGCGGCAGGCGGGGGGGCCGCCGCCACCTGGGCGTACGCCCTGGGGGCCGGGGGAGGGACACCTGCGGAGCTGGTGGAGGGAGTAGCGGGGAGGGATGCCACAGCCAGTAGCGGGGCTGCGGCAGCGGGGGCAGTCTCTGCCATGGAGGGCCTGGCCTTTCTAGTGGGGCCCTTATCCTTCTTCCCACCCCACTCTTCCCACTGGCTGGGGGGGCTCCCCCCGAATCAGGAGGCGTGAGGAACGTGGCAGCAGCAGAGGTCTCCCCGGTACTCACTGCTGCCGGTGCCCCAGCAGGGGCAGTGGTAGGTGGATCGGCAGCGGCGGTCAAGGTAGAGGCTTGGGAAATGGACACGGGGGCAGGTGGAGGAGGGGCGGTGGGAGCATCGCAAGGGGTCTCCCCTGCTGCATCCCCCGCCATAATGAGAGCAGGGAGGGGGACAAACAGCGAGGGGAGGGGAAGGAGAGGAGGCGACCACCCCTCCCTGTTAGGCTGCAGGCAGGGGAGGAGGGTGCCAGAAAGGGAGGGCTAAACGGGTGTGGGGAGCAACCAAGGACTTAAGGGGAGGGAGTGTATCAGGTCACTGACTCAGAGGGGAATTCCAGCTCCTCTAGCTGCACTAGGGTATCGGGGGATAACGGCATGGGGGGGTGCAGTGAACAAGGGCAAAACTCAAATAGGGGAAGGGTACAAGCGCGTGGGAGGGGGCATGGGCGCACAAGGGGAGGGGCCAGTCAGGGCTGGGGGAATCACAGGGTGTGGGGGAAAAGGGCGAGCTGGGAATGGGGTGGAGGGACCACGGGGTTAGCTGCAGGGCTGGGGCAGGACAATCAGGGCCGCAGAGGGAAACGGGTGGGGCAGACAAATAAGGCAAAGGAAAGGGGCCAGTCCAGGGAGTGGGAGGGGGTGCGCCCGCGGGCACTTGTGCAAATAATCAATGGTTGGCTGCTGCTGCTGCTGCTGCAGCAGGCCCAAATGATGGAAATGGGCATGGTGAGCCAGGTGAGCCGCTCAGTCCCAGAGGCAGGAGGCTGAAGCAGAAGGAAAACAGCCAGCGGGGGTGGTGGAGGGGGTAACAACGGTGGTAGGGGTGAAGGGGAACACAGATGGACCGGGGGCAGGCTCCACGCCACACCCTCGGTGTCCCAACAGACACAGTCCAAACCCCCACCACAAGAGCACAGTTCAAAAAGTACTCAGTCCAGAAAAGACCCCTCCACAGTGGTCTTCACGCAGTCTCCCAGCAGCAGGCAGTCTTCTTCTCCTTCTTCTCCTCCTGCTCCTTGGGGCACCAACAGCTCCCCAGCAACAGCCACAGTAGCCCCAGCAGCTCCAGGTGGTGGTGGTCTGGTGCCCAGGCAGGAGGGGCCCCGCTCAGGTGGTGTCCTCAGCAACAAGAGCTGGGATCCCTCACTCTCCTCCTCTCTGGGAAGCAGGCCAGCAGCCCCTCACCCAGCCATCAAGCAGATAGCAGAGAAGGGGGGTGAGGGGTGGTGTCTAGCCCAGCCAGGGGAGTAGCTGGAGCAGTAACAGCAGCAGCAGTGAGGGCCCAGCGCCCAGCAGGAACAGCAGCAGCAGCAGCCCTCTCCCTCTTTCCTCTGCAGCAGAGCTGTAGAAGGGAGACCTACTGGCCACAGGAGAAGCATGTTTCTGTTCCCTGAGTGACCAGAGCAGGGGCTGCACTAGAGTAATCAGGAAACTGCTAGCATGGGTGGCAAGTTTGTAGAAATTTTGGTAGTGCCCTGAACCCGTCCCCCCAACTCCACCCCCACCTGTCTAAGGCTCTGGGAGGGGTTGGGGGGAGAGGTCTGGAGTGCAGGTCCTGGGCTGGGGATTAGGATGCAAGAGGGGTGCAGGGTGCAGGCTTTGGGATGGAGTTTGGGTGCTGGGTGCAGGCTCCGGGCTGGGGCAGGGGGTGGGTGTGCAGGAGGGGGTGAGGGGTGCAGGCTTTGGGATGGAGTTTGGGTGCAGACTCTGGGCTGGGGGTGGGGATGTAGGAAGGAGAGGGGGTGCATGCTCTGGGAGGGAGTTTGGGGATAGGAGGGAGTGCAGGGGGGAGGGCTGTGGGGCTGAGGATGAGGGATTCATGATGCAAGATGGGGCTCAGGGCTGGGGCAGAGGATCAGGGTGCAGGGGGATGAGGGCTCTGGCTGAGGATGAGGGGTTCATGCTATGAGGGGCTCAGAGCTGGGGCACAGGATCAGGGTGCGGGGGGATGAGGGTTTGGGCTGAGGATGAAGGGTTCATGCTGTGGGGGGGGCTCAGAGCTGGGGCAGAGGATCTGTGTGCGGGGGGATAAGGGTTGGGGCTGAGGATGAAGGGTTCATGCTGTGGGGGGGGCTCAGCTGAGGCAGAGGATCTATGTGCGGGGGGATGAGGGTTGGGGCTGAGGATGAAGGGTTCATGCTGCGGGGGGAGGCTCAGAGCTGGGGCAGAGGATCAGGGTGCAGGGGGATGAGGGCTCTGGCTGGTGCTGAGGGTTCATAATGCAGGACGAGGTTCAGGGCTGGGGCAGAGGATCAGGGTGCAGAGGGATGAGGGTTGGGGTTGAGGATGAGGGGTTCATGATGCAGGAGGGGGCTCAGGGCTGGGGCAGAGGATTAGGGTGTGGGGGGATGAGGGCTCAGGGTTGGGGCAGAGGATTAGGGTGTGGGGGGATGAGGGCTCAGGGCTGGGGCAGAGGATTAGGGTGTGGGGGGATGAGGGCTCAGGGCTGGGGCAGAGGATTAGGGTGCGGGGGGATGAAGGCTCAGGGCTGGAGCAGAGGATTAGGGTGTGGGGGGATGAGGGATTTGGGGTGTTGGAGAGGTTCAGGGCTAGGGCGGAAGCACAGGGTAAGTGCAGCCTGCCTTGCCATTAGTGAATGGCAGGCGCTAGGACCTAGGGGCAGCAGACAGCAGTTCTGCCGGGAGCCCAAGCAGGCAGGGGAGAGGTGCGTGCTGCTCTCTGTCAGGCAGGGACCCGGCACAGCGCAGCGCGGGGGGACACGCAGGGAGAGGAGTGGCAGGCGGAGGCCAGGACCTGCTCCAGGCAGGGATGCGGCGGGGCCGGTTGGAGGCCCGCAGGGGCCGGCTCGATCCAGGCAAGGCCTGGGGAGAGACCCAGCTCCAAATATTGCTGGAGCAGGGACCCCAGCCCTGAATATTGCTGGAGCCCAGGCATCACAAACGTATATAACCTGCTGCCTATGCCTGCTAGAACCAATTAAGACAGACAGGCTGATTAGATCATCTGCAGCCAATCAAGGCAGGCTAATCAGGGCACCTGGGTTTAAAAAGGAGCTCACTCCAGTCAGGCGGGGAGGAGCCAGAGGAGAGGAAGTGCGTGTGAGGAGCTGGGAGCAAGAGGCACAAGGAGCTGAGAGGGAGAGGGTGTGCTGCTGGAGGACTAAGGAGTACAAGCGTTATCAGACACCAGGAAGAAGGTCCTGTGGTGAGGATAAAGAAGGTGTTTGGAGGAGGCCATAGGGAAGTAGCCCAGGGAGTTGTAGCTGTCATGCAGCTGTTACAGGAGGCACTATAGACAGCTGCGATCCACAGGGCCCTGGGCTGGAACCCGGAGTAGAGGGCGGGCCTGGGTTCCCCCCAAACCTCCCAACTCCTGATCAGACACAGGAGGAGCTGATCCAGACTGTGGGGAAGATCACTGAGGTGATCAAATCTGCCAATAAGTGCAGGACCCACCAAGGTAGAGGAGGAACTTTGTCACAGTATGTATGCAAATACCTATGCACTCTCTGCTCCCCAAAGCCATGCCTCTCTGAGTGTCCTCCCTCCCAGCTGCTAAAGCCCTTTCCTGCCTCAGGGGACGATTCCAGCGGTGGGGAAAGGCTCATGCAGAAAGGTTGCCCCCTGCCAGAGACTTTCACTGACGTGCGTGGCTTGCACAGTGCAGTGTGGACACAGCCTGCTTTTCACTGCAGCACATAGCCACACCTGCACTGCACACCGCTGCCAATGGTGTATCACGCAGGCATCACCTGAAACAACAACAACATGGAAAGTAACTGGTAGAAACCTGATTTCATGCAAATCCTTATGATGGTCGTAAATAAAAACAATGCCATCCTGGTGTAGAATACAGAAAATGGCTCTGTCTACCCCAGACTTACCATCCTACAAGATTTCCCATCACGACCAGCAGTGGTAGAAGTGTAGTGCAGACAGGCTACCTCCAGCCTATATCATTTTACATCTATGTCACCTTGGCCTGCTCAAAGCAGTCTTATGCAACAGAATGGTTAGACTGGGTAGGCGGCCTACCCTAATGCTCTCACTGTGGGAAATGTTAGGAACCAATGTTAAGAGTATGTACCACCTAGGGCACGGGTACATTCAGAAAATTCCACAGATACAAGACCTTTTGGCTGATCAGTTCCTCTAATTATTTTTCAAAAGGTACCTGTGTGCCACAGGTCTAGCCTTGCAAACTCTGGTCATCACAGTGTTATATGCATTCACATGGTGGCTTAAGGAAACAAGTGCGGCCATGAGTTGGACTCCTCTCCTCTCCTCTAGATCTGTTCTAAGCATGAAGCAGTGGTGCATTTAAAACAATAGTCTTCACTGCGCACACAATTTCCCCTTGGGAGAAGATGAGAGCAAGAAAGAAAGAACCACATCACAAATGTTAGTCATGTTGCTTACTCAGGGTACAATGGGGTTGGCATAAGGGCCTATATGGAATGGAATAGAATTGTTGGCCACATGTAGATCAGCCAGAATGTATTTAACCAAACTCAACACAGATGTAAAGACTTCAGCACAGAACATTGCATGCTCATTTGACCATGGACCAATACGTGTTTTAATTAGTTATGACCCAGCACAGATGGACCTGACCCCTTTGCTAAATGATTACACCGTTTACTTTGGCGTTTGGCTTCTACCTTGAGTTTACCACAACCTGCATTCTTTCTTTTGTATACATTTTAATTGCATACTGTGGTGGTTATAGGGGTGTCTTTTGTAGTTTTTTTCTATACTATCTTTCTATATTGTCTCTGATTTAAAAGAAGCTGCCCCCCACACACACTATAAATTTCCATTTTTACTACACAGTCACTTTTCAGTACTTGATCATGCAAAGGAGAGAGAACTTTTCAACCTGTATATAGTTCAGTCACATCTGGCAACTCTTGTGCTTTCTCTCTCTTCTTTGTCCTCAGTTTCCACATGACAGTTTCCTCTGTGATTCCTGGGGAGTGTTCTTTTTTGACGATGGTGTTCCATGGCAAGCTCTCAGAATGTATCCAGAAGGACAGCAGCATTACTCTTTAAAGGAACACAAGCCATTCTTGTGTTTCCAAAGCAGGTATGTAGGGTGAGATTTTTAGACTTGCTTGTTAGTTTTACTGAAGCATGTATAAAATATACTTTTCCAAACTTTTGCAAATGTAGAACATTTCAAAAATCTGGCCTATCTGCATAACCAAAGCTAACAAGACAATGAAACTTTTTATATGCAACTTACAACAAACCATCTCTTAATTCAGATCTTTGCATGCCATAAACAAATGTCATGCCATGCTTCCTTTAGAAATGGATCAAAAGAATACATTCTTGCTCATTTCTTTAAGTTTTCCAGGCACTCTGACATTTCCCAGACATGCCAAACCCGTGAAAAAAATACAGAAATTGGGCTTGTTTTTGGCTTAATTGGCTTGTGAGTTGCTTGTTGGCTAGTTTTCGGCTTGTAGCTTGTTCCTTGTTGTAGCTTGTTGCTTCTTGGGTTTTTTTATTGGCTTCCATCAAGGAGGGGCAAGGGGGGGGAAAGAGTCAGGGGTGCAGAGAGGGCCCACCCCAGTCGCAGACTGCACACCAGGGGGATCTAGTCAAGTAGAGTGTTTGGGTTCTTAGGGATTGGCTTGTTTTGGCCTTGCTTTGAAATGGGATTGGCTTGGTTTTTGGCTTATTGTGAAAGTTGGGGTGCTTATTTACAGCATGAAAGTTGACAACTGTGACATTTTCCCTTCTAACTGATTGTAGGGGATGAAGTGTAGTTCGGACTGTTCAGCATGAAAGTTTGTTGTGGGAATATGATATTCCCTTAAAATCTCTGTTACGTCCTGAACATCCTTTTGAGTTAGATTTTGGTGTGATGTTCTTTAGCGATAACTCTTAGTTTTTCTCATCCCTGCAGTCATAGATGCTTAGTAGGGCTATTAACAGAAAATAATTTTCAAGGAGCTCTCAAATAAGCATTGAAGTGCCGTTCATATTCATTAAAATGGAAGTTCCACTCAGTATTATAGTTCTTCAAATACTGATTTTTTTTATCTAGTTAGTTTGATCCTTGGTGCTTTACTAGGGAACAGTTTAGAAGTCCTTTAACCAGTCCACATCAGACCAGACCCCGCACTCAGCTGTTGTGTGTTGAAGAACCATGAAACACTGTCTTAACATTTCTTAACACGTGTTTAAACACAGAAATAATATTTCAAAGTATGAGAGATCACTACACCCATCTAAACAACTTAGAATCCAATCGGCAGCTCTGGAAGCTTCTTAACATTCTATTGTCTCCAGACTAGAGCTGATCAAAAAAGTTAAATATATTTCATGAATGTGTAGAAAGAAAATAATATGCTTTGTTTCATTCATATTTTTTCCATGAACATTTTCACTGAACATAAGAAGAGAGAGAGTGAAAATAAATGAAAAACACTGTTTTAGTTCCTCACCAAAATCAATCGAAATATATCAAAAACAAAAGTTTTCAACCAAAATTATTTTTTTTTAATTTTGGTCATAAAGCCATTGTCTGGCTGAAAAAGGTTTCAATGGAAAAAGTTCAACCAGCTGTACTGCCGACATAACTAGGTTCAGGCACATACAAATTTAACTGGATTCTTGGTTACAGTGTTTCACCTTTGACTGACTCCTAGCCAGTTGGAACATCAGCATGGTGCTCTACTTCATTGTTCTTCAGGGCTAATTTTAAGGCATTCACTATGTATAATAAGTGTTTAATTGTGAGCGTAAACATTGTCCATTAACTTTTGAAAACCTATTGATACTGCGACATTATGGCCCTGCAAGGATTTGGGAAATCTGTCTATGTACAACTTACAAATTCCATTTGGTATTATGAATGCTGCATATGTTTAAGCCCTTATGATGGTCATTACTGTATTCTTACCTCATATATTTAGATCATGTCTATGCTACAGTGGCACGACTGCAGTAGCCTCTGTAGCTCTGTAGAGTATACACTCCCTACGTCAATGGAAGGGTGGTTTTTTTTCTGTCTATGTAGTTAATCCACCTTTAAGAAGTAGTAGCTAGGTTGATGGAAGAATCCTTCAGCTGGTCTACACTGAAGGTGAGGTTGACCTAACTATGAAATTTTTCACAGCCCTGAGTGACATAGCTAGCTTGAACTAAGTGTTAGGTGTAGACCAGGCCTCAGACACCTTATGCTAGGAGCAGGGAAGTGATGCCTGAATATTCGTCTTGGAACAAGACAGTCATTAAGGGCTGTCAACAAGCGAATAAGACATGTCTAAACAGAACATTGAGATGGCTGAAGTTAGGAAAACCAGTTTTCTCCAAATCACTAGAGGAGAAGGAGGGGAAAAGCTCCAGGCTGAAGATCCTGATCAATAACTTTACTCCTCTGGCACAAAGGAGCTCTCCACAATAAAGGTAAAGCTGCTCTGTGCAGGAGACAGAACTTGCTCAGGGGACAGTTCAAGACTTAGGGTGGACTGAACTCCCCAACAAATGCAGGACCATCACAAACCTCACCACCTTCTACTCCAATTGCAAGGTGCATGTTTTTGATCTGCCTTCTCTAACAACCACTATACAGTATTTATAGTAATATGTATATTTAAACAAACAACAAACAAAGCACAACCAAAAAGGAAGAAACAAACAACAGCAGCAAAACCAAAAACCTAAAAGCCTGTTAAAAGAAGACACTCCATTGCACATGCTACTTCACCTGGGGAAAGGATGAGAGAACAAACAATATGTGACAAATGTGTAATCACGTTGCTTAACGCACTACTGGAAGCTGCTCAGATACTACAGTGATAAGAACCTAAATAGAATAGAAATTCCCCAGGAGGGAACCAAAGAGACTTTATTGTTAATATAGTCTTTAAAAACACAAAGGCCGAGGCCTGGTCTACACCTAAAATGTAGGTCAACCTAGCTCAGGGATTGACGTTTGGCATGCAGCCCATCAGGGAAATCCGCTGGTGGGCCGGGACAATTTGTTTACCTGCAACATCCACAGGTTCGGCTGATTGCAGCTCCCACTGGCTGCGGTTCACCGTTGCAGGCCAATGTGGGCTGCAGGAAGCAACACATCCCTCGGCCCGTGCCGCTTCCTGCAGCCCACATTGGCCTGGAACGGCGAACCGTGGCCAGTGGGAGCTGCAATTGGCCGAACCAGTGGTAAACAAACTGCTGCAGGTAAACAAACTGGCCTAACCCACCAGCTAATTTCCTGATGGGCCACAGGCCAAAGGTTGCCGATCCCTGACCTAGCTATTTTGCTTAGGGGTGTTAAAAACTCACAACCCTGAGAGAGGTAATTAAGCCAACCTAAACCCCGGGATAGACTCTGCTAGGTCAATGGAAGAATTCTTCCATCAACCTAGCTGCCTAGCCACCATCTCTTGAAGTGTACCCCTTCTGTTGTTTTATGTAGTGTAGACGTAGCCTTAGAAGTTGAGGGAGGACTAAGAAAGGGACAGGTTTCTGGAATGGGGGAAACTTTTTTGACTGCAGGAGCACCCAGGAGCTGAAAGACTCTGAATGTAGGGGTCAGAGAGGGAGAGACTGACTGACTCCATGTTCTGGAGAAGAAGCTACATGTAGGAGGGAACAGGGAGAGGAAGGCTCCTGGATTCCTTAGAAGATGCTGATGGAATTCCAAAGAATGTTTCAGGGTGGGGAAGAAATGGAGGCAGGGATTTGTGTGCAGATCTGTTGTCTTCTCGCAGCTCTGTGTATCTCAGGCTGTTTACAGTGAAGAGTGGTTGCAAAGTCTGGGTCTGTTGACTTCAACGATCATGCATCCCTGAAGGGATAAATTGTAAACCAGAGGGCCCACAAGGTTGAAGCTCTGGGGAGAATGTGATTAAGCTTGTGGGATGTCTTAGGGGTCAGCATTGGCCCCTGGGCTAAAAGGTCCAACTTCCATGAAGGAGCTCAGAGACATAAAGTCTATCCCCAGGAAGTGTGCCAGAGAGGCAAAGAAAGAGGCAGTGCTGGAGGCTACTCAGACCAAAGGAAGCATAAAAGTACACAGGTCCAGCACTGGGATCCCAATGTAGCAGCCTGGTGAGTGTACAGTAGGGGGAGCATGACCAGCGCAATGAGAGGCCTCCATAAAGTAGCTGGGGAAAACTACGCTCCAACATTTAAAATAATTCTTTTCTAAGGCATTAGGCAATTGTGTTGCATTTCTGAAACTAACTTTAGTGCCTGATTTTCAGAGCTGCTAGGCACCCACATCTCTTGCTTACACTAGTGGGAACACTGCATGTACTCCATACCTTTGAAAATTAGACTGGTAAGATTTCACATGTGCAATTTTGAGCTCTGCCATAAAGGGTCAAATCTTGTAAAATAGTGCATAGACCAGGGGTGGCCAAACTTACTGACCCTCCGAGCTGCATACGATAATCTTCAGAAGTTTGAGAGCTGGGCGTGTCTATCGAGGCTCAGGCTTCAGCCCCACAGAGAGGGAAGTCTTGGGGTTTCAGCCTTGCAGGAGGCTCCCCGTGGGGCTGAAACTCTGGGCCCCAGCAGGCACGCCCTGTGGAGCTGAAGCCCCATCACCCCTCCGCAGGGCAGAATCCCCAAGCTCCCCTTGCTCCTCCATTCCAGTGGGCAGAGAATGGGAGGAGGGGCATAGTGGTGGGCTTCAGGAGCTGCACTTTAACTTGTGAAGAGCCACATGCGGCTCATGAGCCATGGTTTGGCCACCCCTGGCATAGACCATGGAAGAAGACGACTTAATGGAGACTTCTGCAGGAACCAGAGGGGAAGAATACTAAGCCCTCTATTTGACAGGGTGTGATGGGGTGAAACACATCACAGGTGAGAAAGGGTTAAAGGCCCAGTTAGTTCACTTAGCTAATCACTTGTTTGCCAAGAAAGGTGAGACTAGGGAAGAACCAAGTATTAACTCAATAGACACCTGGACCTTAGAAATAGGCTGAGAGAGTGTTCAGATAGCCAAGATGTGGCCCTGCTTGGCCCAGCCATGGGAGCAGAAAGGAAGGTAGGCTTCTCTGAAGCCTGGAGACTGTTGGAGGCCTCAGGAAGACTTCTGCTCGCTGGAGTGCTTGGTAGCAGAGCTGGGGAAAGATAGGGGAGCCCCAGGGTAAGGGTGGAGCACAGGATCTAGAAGCGAAATTGATTCATTGGGACTTTAAACTACACTGGACGCTTGTTATCCCGGAAGGGATTGGGACTAGCTGCTTCTCAGCTGGATGGTTAAATGGCCCGCAAAGACAGATGGCCTGCAGGGGGTACTGGAAATGAAAACCTGTGCAACATCATGTCTTGGCACAAAGGGATGCACTGATGGTGAGTATGCCACAGTACACAGGGGTATTGACCTTTTGTTATCTTAACTCATGTTGGGTGACTGGACCCAGAAATACCAGCCCTTCTCTGTTACATCTTTGTTACACAGTATCAGTAAAATAAATCATTGGTTAAAAATAGGGCTAATGAGGCCATACCATTCTGGAAGGGAAACTAGCAGAAACTTGGAGGAACTGGCTGACGTGCTTCCAAATTTTTCTGGAAGCTCGTGATACTGAAAAGTAAGAAGGGTTGAAATTCAACACTCTGCTACATGTGGCCAACCCAGAGGTAGTGAACTTCTGTGACACTGTCCAGTGGGGGCATGAAGGGGATTGCGAACTGCTACAAAAAGTAATTTAAAATGTTAATAATACTTTGATGAATCCAAAATGTTGCTAGGGAAAGGCACGCTTACTTTAAAAGAAACCAATTGCCAGGTGAGATCAATGACCATTTATGACATTATATGACTAAAATATGACCATGTAAATCATTGTTTCTACCACTGTTAGACAGTTGCAACAAATCTTGTACAAAGTATGTCATGTAAGACGTCAGTGGAAAAGTTATGACTTGCTTAATGTGATTGTCTTATTTGTATGTATGCACCTTTTTTGTATCTGAAGTTATGAATATTGACTATGTACCTGTGTTTCAAATGTGTTTGCTCCTGTGGTAACATCCACAAGGCAGTTTACATCAAGTCTAGCTAGCACATTGTCTATGGAGTATTCGAGTGATGGCCCATCAGCGAATACAATGGGCCATGGAAGAAGCCTATCCACACCTGATGAACCTTCCTGTGGACCTTCTAGCTAGAATACAGGCCTGTTGCATCTTACGCACATTTAACATGCGCCATTTCAGCTTTACGCGGTCGGCAAAAACAAAAGCAAAAAAAAGAAAAAAATAACAATTTAAATACTGTTTCTGTAGTGTGGGCGATTCCGCCTGCCATTCAACTCAATGTAATTTTGACTATACGCGGTTTTCACTTTACGCGCTAACCTCGGAACGGAACCCCCGCATAAGATGAGACTTGCCTGTATGGGTAATGGCCCCTCCTATGCCTCAGCAAAGCATGCAAGGGCATGTGACTAGATCATGTGACCCCAAACTCCATTTTGTGCCTGTACTTTTCCACTAACTATTCTGATGGCTTTGCTTGAAACAATAGGTTTCCCTCCACATGACAGAAGCGATAAAAGGCTCTCGAAACATCTCCATTTTGCCTCTTTCCTGCTCTAAATTCTGGACTATGGACTTATACTAATGGGAGCATTCTAATCAAGGGAGTGAGGACCTTCCAATGATTTGTAAGCAACCAGAGACTTAACAAGCCAGCGTTTGTTTCATCACTGCTTCAATCCTGATACAATAACTGCAACATTATTGGATGTATTTGATTCCTTTAACCAATTAACTCTCACTTCTTGCTTTCTTTTTTGTAAATAAACCTGTAGATATTAGATACTGAAGGACTGGAAACAGCGTGATTATTGGGTAAGATCTGAGTTATATATTGACTTGGGTATGTGGCTGGTCCTTTGGGATCAGAAGAACCCTTTTGTTTGATGAAATTGGTTTTAAATAACCACCCATCATTAAGTCCAGTTTCTGGGTGTTGAATCCAGGTCTGGAATACCTAAGGAAACTGCTTTTCTAACTTCTTGTTAGCCAGTGTGGTGAGACAGAAGTTTACTTTTGTTGCTGGTTTGGTATATCTTATAGAAGAATAATCACCAGTTTTGGGGTGTATCTACCCTCCTTCTCAGGAGTTTGTCCCAAATTTAGTATTCTCAATTGTGACCCACTGAGGCATGGTGACACCATTATATTGCACAATCACGTAATAAAGCTAAATTGTGTGAATTTGAACCATTAACAAATGGACAAATTCTTTATGATGTGACTGATAATCAACAGAACCCACTGAGAACACAGTTACTGCTAGCTGCCAGATGTGTGAGAACTTGTTTTTGGAAAAGGACAGACTCCTCTCCTGTCAACATTAGTGGCATGGAGAAATAAACTATGGGAAATCCTTACAATGGAAAAACTAACAGACAGCCTTCCATCAGGTTTTTTATATTGTATGATTACCGTTTCTGGAATTTGAGCCAAATAAATACATAGATAATAAGAGGTTGACCAAACACAATGGGGCTCTTAAAGATGGGGAAAAATAGGTTATGAATAAGAATTGTTAATACTTGTATGGAAAGATAATGTATATTAATAATGATAAAATAAAAGCATCCTGACACTCAGCAAGGTTTTTGCGAGAAGAACAGTGGATATTTGCAGGGCTAGTGAAAAATGTGCTTCTTGAATGAAAATGTTAACAAGCAGAAAAGAACTGAAGTGAATCAGATTAAAAATGCATACCAAAGCATTAAGACAAAATACAAAGATAAACCATCAGCAGGCCAGGTTTGTTTGCCTTCATATTTATTGCAATCATAGTGTGACACACAGATACATAACACAACGTCATACATGCAATACAAGAAACCATTTTGCAAAAGTGTTTGCTTTTAGCCCAAATTGCAAAGAAATACAGAAGTAAAATACATTCATGAACACACAGCTAGGGGACCTGAAGATCTTTCAAGAGCAGAGTTCTTTATTGGGTCTCTTAATAAATTTACCAAGCCAAATTAAAAAAGGATGGGTTTTGAAATAATTGTCTGGAAAGTGAATTTTAAGAGATACTGAAACCGAGTGGTACATAATCCCCATGGACAACATTTTCAAAAGCACCTAAATGACTCAAAGTCTATACTGCAAAGTGAGTGGTTGATTGTAGCAGGGGTAGGTATCCCCACGTTAGCTGTAGTCTAGCTGGCATGACTAACAATAGCAATGTAGATATGGTAGCAAGGGCTAGCAACCAAAGAACAAGCCCTCCAGGGATCCTTGCTACGTGTTCAGGTTGCTAGTCCATGCTGAAGCCTGTGCCACCACATCTACACTGCTGTCGTTCCCCTGTGATTGTTCTCCATACCTGATAGATTAAGGCTAATGCAGGTAGCTTTAATTGTATCTGTGCTGTGACCACACCTTCACTTTGCAGTGTAGACATACCCTTAAAGCCCCAAGGGCCAGATTATTTTAAAGTAAAGCCGGAGCCTAAATCTGCAGATTGGCATCTAGTGGGATTTTCAAAAGCACCTAAGCAGATTAACCACCTAACTCCCATTGAACTCGATAGGACTGATCAAGGAGAAAGGTATCAAATGTGCAGTTTGGACCCCATATTTTTGGTAAAATATTGTTTATCCTTTACATAATTCCAGTCCTGTTACTAACTTCCTCTTTTCCCCTGTGTTGTTATTCTTAGCAAGGGCTAGGAAGCATATTATAGGACCTACAACAGCCATGGTTTTCATTTAACTGTCTTCAAAGGCCAGTCCTGGGTAGCGGTAGAGAAGGATCACAAATAACCTGTGATCATTTTTTGCAGGTGTGGGGTGGAGGGGAAGAGCTAGGAATTGGTAACACACTGATCACTGCGGGTCACAGTTTATCCTGGTTTGCAGTTTCAAGGCTACTTGTGCAGACAAGTTGGAAACTTGCTTTGCAGAAACTCTGAATGCTGACACTAGCCTTAGGGCTGCCCAGATGGATTCAGGGGGCCCCCACCACCAAATTGCTGCCGAAGACCTGGAACTTTGGCGGCGGGTCCTGGGGTGGAAGGACCCCCCGCCGCAGGTCTTCGGGGCACTTTGGCAGCGGGTCCTGGAATGGAAGGACCTCCCGCCACCTAATTGCTGCCGAAGACCCTGAGTGGAAGAAGCTCTGGGGTCCCGGGCCCTGTGAGAGTTTTCCGGGGCCCCCAGAGTGAGTGAAGGACCCCACTCCAGGGGTCCCGAAAAACACTCTTGGGGGCCCCTGCGGGGCCCGAGGCCTGGGGCAAATTGCTCCACTTGCCTCCCCCCCCGGGTGGCCCTGATTAGCCTTGACACTTTTGCCTCCAAATCAGGAAGCACAAGATTAGGGACTTTGTAAGCCCCAAGGGGCTGTTCTCTTCAGAGAACTAGGCAGCTATAAGGAATAGAATCCTTGGGGGGTAGCATGGAGGCACAAGAACTCTGAACCAATCCCCCAGCCCTTTGCAGAGGTCCCAAGGTCCACGGTATTACCCATGCATCTCGCAACTTCTGTTTGAAAAGGCATTCCCCCCAGCAGGTACAATAAAGGCAAACTTCATATCCAGTCCATTTATAGGGATGATGCCCTAGAAGACTCATGATTTCAAGAGAGTTCACCAATTTCCCTAGCTCTTCTGTATGATTTTTTTTTCTTGCAGAGTATGACTTGGCCCTGAGCACTTAGAGAATAAAATAAACCCACAAGAGGTAGAAATGTAGAGCATACAGCAAAATTCTGTAAAGTGGAGTTAGCATGTGAAGCTGCTGATATGATTTCATTTGAAAACTGAATAGAATCTCATAGTGCTTTAAGCAAAACAAAAACAATTCTGTTGATTATCTAGAGTACCACAGGTAGTCCCTTATAATCCAAAGGACACCGCTCAGGAAATTCCTGAAGAGAAGTTAGAGCCACTTGAATACTTTCAATTTTTCTTCTCCGATACATTCCTATGTTCATACCTTCTACAGGAATAATTATTTTAAAGGAATAAGTCAAATACAGTAGGGTTGATTAAGATCATTTTCATAAGCACCATTGTAAATGTCTATACACAATTATATTGGTAGCTAGTGCTTTACAATTTAATTTGCTGGGTCAACCTTTAATGCCTTTTCTCATCAGATTTGGTGTGGTTTCATGTGGAAAATAATCCATTTCCCAACAAACTTTAGGAGATAAATATTTAATGACACCCTACCTAGAAACAATAAATAAATTTGAGTTGCTCCTGGACTCCTATGGAAAAGAGTGATGAAAATTTTATAAGGTGGAAATTAATAAATTATAACCTGGCTGGTAAAATGTGAATCACTAAAGACTCCTGACACCCTTTTCCTTTCTCTAATTAGAATTTAAAAATAAATAAATGAACAAATAAACTTGCTGTATTTAGACGCTAACTTCTTTTTCAGTATATGTTGTGAAACTAATAAAGCCTGACAGTTCTATGGTGTACATGCCGTCATTCACAAATTAATATTGCTTGAAGGGACAGTGACCAGATAAAATACCAGTGTTATAAAATGCAGTCCATTTGCAAGAACCATGGTGTAATAAGCAACACAACTACAGGCAAAAGTAACCCGACAGCTCAGGATTCTTCAAAGTATTCTGTATACATGTAAAAGAAGCAGTCATGAGAATTTTCAATAGAAGTAGTAAAATAAAATGCGGCAGAGGCATTTTTATGGCAGTCTGTTTATTGACATTTAGCATTTCAAATGGAAATGCACACAGCAATAAAATAGGGTGACACCGTTAAAATAATGCATGCATTAAATGTACTGTGTATCCAAGACACTTGTCTGGGTAGTAGTGGATCCTAAGCCTTTCCAGGCATTGGCCCAGATTGTGCCACTGGGTTTTCTACAGGGAAATTTCCTTGTGTCTGTGTGGAAAGGGACAGTACCTCTGTGGGAAGGAGAATCCATGCATGAGCTGGGACAGGAGGGGAAGGGATAGGGACCCTGAACCTTTATGAGGAGCTCTTGGAGCACCTGATGGCAGAGGGAGCCAAAGTTGCTGGAAGATGGTTGCAAAAGGCAGAAAGGAGTTCAGAGGGCACAGAAATCCCCCACTGATGCTTCTGTCCACTAGCTAATGGCTTGAGTTTTACAGGCTCAGGAAACTTAAATCCCTGCTCCTTTCTGAGGAGAGAGTAAGGCTGCACGGGCTCCTCCAGAAGAAGGATCTGCTGGAAACTCCATGAAGGGAAACTCAGTTTCCTGTCTCCAATAACAGTTTCCCATGTGGGAAAACGATGTGGGCTAGTGCAATGGAATGAGTTTTTTTTCCTGGTTTTTAGGTTATTTTATACAAAGCGGAGCACATGTCATCTACTTACTTCCCTGGTAGTTGATGGACCTGACCATTCACCCAGGGAAAATCAATACAATCAGGTTTCTCCCCTTCCAGTTTCTTATCAGACAAAATATCTACCATGACACCTACAAGAAAGTAGCCAGCCAACAATGGCAGTCCTGCAGGGGTGTTAGGGCAGGCCTTATAGCTTTCCTTAAAGGAACCTGTTGTTAAAATGTTGTATTATCAGGATATAGCTAATCACCAGAGGCACCTAGGAGTGAAGGAACTGCATGCAGGAGACTTGAAGCCTGCAGCAGGCTTGCTAAATGAGCCAACCAGGAACACCTTGTGTGGGGAGGGAACTTCAAGCAGTTGTTTGAGAAGACTGATTCTGGAAAGGCTACAGAGTAGTCAGCTCTGTGCAAGACAGCTTCAAGCCAGCCATCAGAGTGGGTCACCCCCTAAAGACTCTGTGAGGGAACCTTTTTGCTTACCCAGACTCTGCTGTAAGAGCCATGCTTTGGGATGGATTTTTGGGACTTTGAGTTTTACTTTTGAGGTATTTGTCTGAATCATCCCAGTAAGGATGGTGATTGGCTGAGCAAGTGAGTGAAGTCTCTGTAAAAGGCCCTGGTAGAGGGAGAATAAAATGCAGGGCAGGATAGAAATAGCCTGGCCATGACAGCATGCATGGTGGCGTGGTGTGGAGCCGCCAATTTGTATGTTCCCCTTTCCATACCCTCAGTATCTGAGAGTTTATCTTGACTAGGAAAACTTTGGGCTTAGCTAATGTGCTAGTTGAGCTTGGCCTTCTTCTGAGTCTAGATACAGTGGAACACTTTGTAGCTGGATTTGGTTTGCTGAGTCCTAGCCTAAGCTCCTGCTGATACCACTTGCATTCATTCTGCACAAGCAGCTCCTCTTCCAAACTTTGCCTATTCCCATACAGAAAATCCTCTTCGAGACCTACCAAGGCATTTCTGCCTCAGAAATCTCACAACGTGAGGACAATGTTTAGTTTGTTGTGTGGTGTTAAGCCACTTCCTGGAACTGCTTGCCTGTGGCTGAGAACCATCTTTAGGTCAGATATACAAGGATCGGCAAGTATCATTCTCTTAGTCAGTACTTTAGTCTGGATTTTGCAGTTTCTGTTTTTGAAGAAATGGATCTTTAACTAGAATGGCTGATCTGGGCTCTGTCAGCTTTGGCTATTAGCACTGCCCAACACTTCACAGCTTTTCTGGGTTTTCACTTAAAAAAAAATCTGCATCAAAGAGAATAGTAGGAGTTGTGCTAAAAACTGATGCTGAGAAGGGCCAACAGGCCTCCACTGAAATCATGGCATTCTGGATGCAGTGTCTGGTTAAGTACTGTATAGCACAATACCTAGAGTGATACTGATCTTATGCTACCCTATCCACTTTCTTCTGACTAGATTTTTCTGCTTGAAGGGGCAGACAACCACCTCCAGGGTCTCTGTAGGCTGAGAAATAGGAGATCCCACAGATCTGTGCTTTTTGCAGCCTTCCCCCTCTCACCCACGTCCTCCTGACCTCTGTTCGAGAAAAGTAGCCCCAGGTATAAACCTCTAGGCTACCTTTATGTTCCAATGGTCCTGGAGCCAGTCTGCATAGGACCAGCCACTCAGTATAAGTAAGAACAGCTGTTACAGCAAGCCACAGTGGTGACCACCATGTTCCTTTTTTTTTTTAGTTATTCTCTCCCACCGTCCCATGCCAGCCAGAGGGAAGGCTGGGAGATCAGGTGTGTATAGGAGCCAATATGGAAGCTCTGTGCCAAGTAAGAGTCCCTTGACTGTGGGGGATCCTCCTGTGACTAATCTTCCTTTTTTGGGGTAGTTTTGTGCCTGCAGTGCAAGGCAAACCTGCCCTAAAGCAGGGCAGAATCTGGCCTTTTAATTGCACAATCACACACTGTCCCCCTGTGTATTATTCCATCATTCAGAGTGGTGGTTGTGTTGTTTCTAGTGTAGTGACCCTGAGTGAATCTGCAGGCAAGGACATATTTAATATGGACTTGAGCCACAAAGTTCAGGTCTGGAATCTGTTCTGACTTTCCCGATAGTTCAGGGGTGCCTAGATCCAGTAGATTGCAGGTTGTCTCTTCTCTCCAATGCCGTGAGTCAATGTTTGGATTTGGCTTAGGATCCAGACTTTCTCAAAGCATGAGGTGTTTGGGTTGGATATCTGGTTTCAGCCTGTCTTTAGTGGATATACATAACCTGTGTTGAAATTCTTCCTTTTAATGGTAATAAAATAGCAGCAATTCTCTTCTAGGAAATTACTCTTATTGCTTTAGTAAAATATCGACTTGTAGGGAAAGTATTAGATTTGTCTGTCAGTTATGTGATCATCATTCAGTCTCAGTCAAACAAAGTGCTCTGTCATGCCTCATAGATAACGAGAAATGAGAGAAGAGTTAAGCTTGTCATATCTAAACTAGTTACCATATTAGTGGCTGTTCCTGTTAATAACATAGTAAAATATTAGTTTCTGGTTTAGTATTACATTTTTTAACATACTAGGGGCACTTCCTGCTCTCATATGAACTGGCATAAATGTAGAGTAATTCAGCTGACTGTAGTTATTTTTTTCCCTAGAAATCAGACATTTTGGTTGTGGCTTCAACGTGCTACCACAATATAATTACGAGAAAAATAGATACTTGTTGATACCATCTAGATTGTAACTAGTCTGAGAACAGACTTTCTTGTTCTGGTATTTTCAGATCCAGCAGAAATACAGAAAAAAAGAAAACAAACCTTTTCGATGTTTCAATCTGGTTAGTTTGAATTCACCTCAAGTACTGGACAAAAGTTTAGGTTAGTTCTCATTTCATCTGCAACAGATCATCCATCCTCTTAAACATGGTGATGTTATATAGACCTTTAACTCTTGCTATCAAAATCTGTTTCTCATATGTCTAACTAGAACCATTCTCTCGCTTTGTTCATCTATTCCCTAAAAAGCAAGGACTTCTCCTCATTTCACTCACCAACGCCACCGCAGGCCCTTGGATCTATACAACTATTTCAGTGTTGCTAGAATATGTTGCTCTTTAGGCTGAATTTTTGCAGTTGTGTTTGCAGGGAAAAGCTCACACAAAATGGTGTCAAATTCCTAGCAACTAGCTGCTTGGGTGGACACTGGCAATATTAATTTCATTATTAGACATGATCCTGTTAGGTAAGAATTGAGCATGCTGGCTGGACAATGTGGGAAAGCTTCTACTACTGATGCTACTTCTGTACTGGTTCTGTGGATAAATGGAGTGCATCTATCTCCTTGACTGCTACCTGGAATCCTTTACAAGAACTCAATTAACATTTGTTTAAACAGTTTGTGATGGGTGACTGATAATGTTGAGTAGAAAAGAACTTTTAAAACATGATTTAAACTGTGTTTTTCAATACTGGGATTATTTTTTACTTCTCACCAGACCCCCCACTACTACCCCATTTGCAAGCAGTAATTAAAAACCTGTATTACTGGGCTAATAATCTCTTCTGCCATTTCAGCCAGTATTCTAAGGTACAATTTGCTTAGCCCTGGAGCTTTGCACAGCTTGATGCTTGTTATAAAAGAAGGTATTTCTAATAAGATTTGCATTTATTAAGACCCTATTACAGAGGACCCAATCCTGATCATATTGAAGTCAATGTGAACATTTACATTGCCTTCATTGTGGGCAGGATAAGATCCAAACATCATGAAAAAGTGCTGGAAATCCTGAAAACAAAATCTGCCCTGAAACATTTCTAGCACTTTCTAGTCTTAGTTGGGTGAGATGTGTCATCAGACTAGCCTCCAACTATATTTTGGTCGAATCAGGATATGCAGAGGTGCACAGAGTGGGTATTTTCAGAAAAAGTTAACCCAATTCTTCCAAACTTCTAACAGGAACTAGTGATTAAATATGAAGAATGGGCAAAGGTTTGCAATGGCGCTAAGTTTATAAAAACTGGTTCACTCATCCCTACTTTTCAGGCTTAGTTCCCCATAGGACTGAAAGAGCTGAGTGGACATCTGCAAGGGAAAAAAAAGGGGTTACTACATATGGATAAACTTTGTTGGAATGTTGGTCCTCTTCAGGAACAGCTTTAGGATTTTGGGTGCTTCCTGGGGGCTTAACCCTCATGGACCCCTCAGTCCAGGTCAGCTCATATCACCAAAAGTTTTTCTCCTAGTTTACCAATTCCCCCAATCTTTTTCCTGTCTTTCCTATGTCTGTTCCATCCAATTTGCCTCCTCTGCTGTATGTTTTTTATTTTAATTCTATAATATATTTAAAGGCATAGATGCCATGCCAGACCCCTTACTCTCCCATTTTTCCTTTTCAGATGTACAGATCCTTCTCCATACTCATGTCACTTCCTCTATCATCAACAAGGGGAGTCGGCAGCAGCAATTGTCCATTCCTGCTGATGAAATAGAAGCTACCTGTTCAGAGTAAACATAGGACTTGCCATATTGGATCAGACCCCTGATCCATTAGTCCAATATTCTGTCTCTGACAGTGGCCGGGACCAGATGCTTCAGGGGAAGAGGCGAACACATATCGTAGTAGGCAATTATGGAATAACCTCCCTACAGGGAAAGTTTCTTCCCAGCCTTTAGTGATTGGCTCATGCTCTCTCTGAGTAATGAGAGTTTCTGCCCCTTACATTAGATGGGGGAGTGGGGAATTGGGGGACACTGTTATATATAACTATGTTCTCATTATGTATCATCTTTCAAGACTACTGAGCTCATGGCCTCCATGATGCCTATTGACAGTGAGTTTGACAGGTGAATTATGAGTTGCATTAAAAATATTTCTTCAGCGATTCAGTCCCAGGTTTCTCACTCTTGGGTTGCAAGACTCCACCAAGAGACTAGTTGTTAAAAGCTTGTGGGCTGCACATCCTCACCTGCTTACGTATTTCAAGAAACTGATACCTGATGGCACCAGTAGGCTCCATCTGTCTTGTAGCAGCCTCAGAATGTTCTACATAGTGATGATGTGAGTTGGGTGCAGCTCTCCAAAATGTTAGCTGTGGGCTCTGCAGCCAATGAGACGATATCTTCAAAGAAGCAGAAATACAAGGCATGCCACTTTCACATTCTCTTATCAGTTTGAAACTGCTTCCCTTTCGCTTTCATTGGGTGTCCCCCTGTTCTTGTACTGTGATAAAGCAGAACTAGAGGCCCCAAATTCACCTTCACTTTACCAGTCATTATTTGCCATCGCTTTGTCATGTCTCCTCTGACTTGTTTACGTTGAGCGGTTCTAATCTTTTCAGTCTCTCCTCCTATGGAAATCTCTCCATGCCTTTAGTAACTCTGCTTCCCTGTCACTGGGACCCTCCTCTTTTGAGGTAGGTTTTGGCGCCATCTGTTTCTGAGGTAGGTTTACCAGAACTAGTCCAACATTCAAGGTTGGGGCATATGATTTAAGCAGGGTAGGGCTTCCTACCTGCAGTAAAGTTTAAAACAGCAGAGGGTATTTGGCAGCCCTTAAACATCTAAAACACTTGCAGATATTTTAAGACACAAGTTACTGAAATTCCAATGTGCTTTAAAAACATTTTTTTAAAGCCAATTATCTTCATTATGAGCAAAACAGCCAAACTGGCATATGTTCATGAGCCAAGTCACACCTTTTTTTCCAATGCGAACATAAAAGACTGAAAAAGATGTAACTGATTTATCTGAGTGGCAGAATTTATCATGGGTGCAAAATGCCTATTATGCCTTGATTATAACTATAGTCATCACTTAAAATGATTGTGATTATCCCATGCATGGCAAGGGTCAAGATTTTTTTTTTTAAATAAGAATCAAGAATGGGATTGTTGGCGTAGTATAATTGGCTTGAGACTTTTAGAAGCAATCCCCGAAATGCTGTGGTATGACTGACACAGCAGAAGTAAACTGGTTTCTCTGCATTGTCACTATTACAGTATCACGTTGGGATTAGAAAGGAGTCAGCAGAACTGAGTGAAACATTCATAGACTCATAGACTCATAGACTCTAGGACTGGAAGGGACCTCGAGAGGTCATCGAGTCCAGTCCCCTGCCCTCATGGCAGGACCAAATACTGTCTAGACCATCCCTGATAGACATTTATCTAACCTACTCTTAAATATCTCCAGAGATGGAGATTCCACAACTTCCCTAGGCAATCTATTCCAGTGTTTAACTACCCTGACAGTTAGGAACTTTTTCCTAATGTCCAACCTAAATCTCCCTTGCTGCAGTTTAAGCCCATTGCTTCTTGTTCTATCATTGGAGGCTAAGGTGAACAAGTTTTCTCCCTCCTCCTGATGACACCCTTTTAGATACCTGAAAACTGCTATCATGTCCCCTCTCAGTCTTCTCTTTTCCAAACTAAACAAACCCAATTCCTTCAGCCTTCCTTCATAGGTCATGTTCTCAAGACCTTTAATCATTCTTGTTGCTCTTCTCTGGACCCTCTCCAATTTCTCCACATCTTTCTTGAAATGCGGTGCCCAGAACTGGACACAATACTCCAGTTGGGGCCTAACCAGCGCAGAGTAAAGCGGAAGAATGACTTCTCGTGTCTTGTTTACAACACACCTGTTAATGCATCCCAGAATCACGTTTGCTTTTTTTGCAACAGTATCACACTGTTGACTCATATTAAGCTTGTGGTCCACTATGACCCCTAGATCTCTTTCTGCCATACTCCTTCCTAGACAGTCTCCTCCCATTCTGTATGTGTGAAACTGATTGTTCCTTCCTAAGTGGAGCACTTTGCATTTATCTTTATTGAACTTCATCCTGTTTACCTCAGACCATTTCTCCAACTTGTCCAGATCATTTTGAATTTTGACCCTGTCCTCCAAAGCAGTTGCAATCCCTCCCAGTTTGGTATCATCTGCAAACTTAATAAGCGTACTTTCTATGCCAACATCTAAATCGTTGATGAAGATATTGAACAGAACCGGTCCCAAAACAGACCCCTGCGGAACCCCACTTGTTATACCTTTCCAGCAGGATTGGGAGCCATTAACAACTACTCTCTGAGTACGGTTATCCAGCCAGTTATGCACCCACCTTATAGTAGCCCCATCTAAATTGTACTTTCCTAGCTTATCTATAAGAATATCATGCGAGACTGTATCAAATGCCTTACTGAAGTCTAGATATATCACATCCACCGCTTCTCCCTTATCCACAAGGCTCGTTATCCTATCAAAGAATGTTATCAGATTAGTTTGACATGATTTGTTCTTTACAAATCCATGCTGGCTATTCCCGATCACCTTACCACCTTCCAAGTGTTTGCAGATGATTTCTTTGATTACCTGCTCCATTATCTTCCCTGGCACAGAAGTTAAACTAACTGGTCTGTAGTTTCCTGGGTTGTTTTTATTTCCCTTTTTATAGATGGGCACTATATTTGCCCCCTTCCAGTCTTCTGGAATCTCCCCCGTCTCCCATGATTTCCCAAAGATAATAGCTAGAGGCTCAGATACCTCTTCTATTAACTCCTTCAGTATTCTAGGATGCATTTCATCAGGCCCTGGTGACTTGCAGGCATCTAACTTTTCTAAGTGATTTTTTACTTGCTCTTTGCTTATTTTCTCTTCTAAATCAACCCTCTTCCCGTAAGCATTCACTATACTAGACATTCCTTCAGACTTCTCAGTGAAGACCGAAACAAAGAAGTCATTAAGCATCTCTGCCATTTCCAAGTCTCCTGTTACTGTTACCCCCTCCTCATTGAGCAGTGGGCCTACCCTGTCCTTAGTCTTCCTCTTGCTTCGAATGTATTGATAAAAAGTCTTCTTGTTTCCCTTTATTCCCATAGCTAGTTTGAGTTCATTTTGTGCTTTTGCTTTTCTAATCTTGCCTCTGCATTCCTGTGTTATTTGCCTATATTCATCCTTCGTGATCTGCCCTAGTTTCCATTTTTTATATGACGCCTTTTTATTTTGTAGGTCACGCAAGATCTCAAGGGTAAGCCAAGGTGGTCTTTTGCCACATTTTCTATCTTTCCTAACCATTGGAATAACTTGCTTTTGGGCCCTTAATAGCGTCCCTTTGAAAAACTGCCAACTTTCCTCAGTTGTTTTTCCCCTCAGTCTTAATTCCCATGGGACCTTGCCTATCAGCTCTCTGAGCTTACCAAAATCCGCCTTCCTGAAATCCATTGTCTCTATTCTGCTGTACTCCCTTCTACCCTTCCTTAGAATTGCAAATTCTATGATTTCATGATCACTTTCACCCAAGCTTCCTTCTACTTTCAAATTCTCAACAAGTTCCTCCCTATTTGTTAAAATCAAGTCTAGAACAGCTTCCCCCCTAGTAGCTTTTTCAACTTTCTGAAATAAAAAGTTGTCTGCAATGCAGTCCAGGAACTTATTGGATAGTCTGTGCCCCGCGGTGTTATTGTCCCAACATATATCTGGATAGTTGAAGTCCCCCATCACCACCAAATCTTGGGCTTTGGATGATTTTGTTAGTTGTTTGAAAAAAGCCTCATCCACCTCTTCCACCTGATTAGGTGGCCTGTAGTAGACTCCCAGCACGACATCACCTGTGTTTTTTACCCCTTTTAGCCTAACCCAGAGACTCTCCACCCTTCCGTCTCCTATGTCCATCTCCACCTCAGTCCAAGTGTGTACATTTTTAATATATAAGGCAACACCTCCTCCCTTTTTCCCCTGTCTATCCTTCCTGAGCAAACTATACCCATCCACACCAACATTCCAGTCGTGTGTATTATCCCACCAAGTTTCAGTAATGCCAATTATGTCATAGTTGTATTTGTTTATTAGCACTTCCAGTTCTTCCTGCTTATTACCCATACTTCTTGCATTTGTATAAAGGCATCTAAGATACTTGTTTGATTTTGTCTCCCAGCTTTGCCCTGACCCTCCTTCCTCTCTGCCATTATAGCCCGTGCTCCCTCCTGCTTCCAACCCATCTCCCAGGTCTTGTTCCCCACTTTCCTGTGGGCTTTGCTCACCTGTCCCCGTCGAACCTAGTTTAAAGCCCTCCTTACCAGGTTAGCCAGTCTGTGCGCGAATAAGGCCTTTCCTCTCTTCGAAAGGTGAACACCATCTGTTCCTAGCAGTCCTTCCTCAAGTAGCATCCCGTGGTCGAGGAAGCCAAAGCCCTCCTGGCGACACCATCTTCGCAGCCAGGCATTCACCTCCACAATGCATCTGTCTCTGCCCGGACCCCTACCTTCAACAGGAAGAATGGAAGAGAATACCACCTGCGCTCCAAACTCCTTAACCCGTACTCCCAGAGCCCTGTAGTCACTCTTGATCTGCTCAGCATCACACCTCGCAGTATCATTTGTGCCCACATGGATGAGTAGCATGGGATAGTAGTCAGAAGGCCGGATAATCCTCGACAAAGCCTCTGTAACATCTCGGATACGGGCCCCTGGCAGGCAGCATACCTCCCGGGATGAACGGTCAGGGCGACAGATGGGTGTCTCCGTCCCCCTCAGCAGAGAGTCTCCAACCACCACTACCCTACGTTTCTTATCAGTGGTGGCAGCAGACCTCCCAGCCTTAGGGGTACGAGACTTCACCCCCTTAACTGTTGGGGGTGATTTCTTCTCTGCTGTATCTTTTACCACAACAGGAGGGTTCGCAGCAGCGGTGGAGCACTGCCCGCTGCTAGAAGTAACCAGCTGGCCGTGTCCACCCTGAGCCTCCTCCTCCACTGGTGTGTCAGGTACACCCTGAGGCATCTCCTCTTCCACTGCAGTGTCAGTAGTCCCGTCAACTGGGACAGCACCATCAGCTGTCTCCACATGGATACTGTCCAGGAATTGCTCATGGACATAGATGTTCCTCAGCCAGGCCACCTCCTCCTGTAGCTCTCCCACCTGCTGCCTGAGAGATTCCACCAGTAGGCACCTTTCACATTGGATGCCACCCCCAGCCTGGATATCAGTAAGTGGAAATTGCAAATTACAGTCTTTGCAAGCCCACACCAGAATCTGGGTAAAAGCATCCATGCTTTGGTGCTCTGTCTGGCTACAGGCGCAGGTGGAGGAGACAAATAATTAATTCACAAAATTCACAAAATTTTCTATTCACAAATTATCCAAAAACAGCTTGCAATTTTTGCAAATTTATCAACTATTCCGAATTTGCTGTTTAATAACTCTTATTATGTAGGTCACTCACAAGCAGTTCATTAGTTATTTGATGATCCAGATTCAAAGGAAGTTGACAGTCTTTGATTAGACACAAATCGCATGATATGTTTTCTGTTCCCTAACTCAATGAGAGTCTCTCTTACACTAGATACCTGATGTTAAGTGTTCAATTTTGAAATTCTCTTCATACAATTATTTCCTTAATGTGCTATTTCCATTAATTTCTGCTAGGGAATGATTCAGAGAAAGCAAACATAAGAGTGTACACACAGGAAAAGTGAATTTTAAGTATTTATTTGATCAAAAATTGGAGAACAATTTTGTAGGTATTCCTCCAGCTCTATATCGAATGTCTACCCATCCATCATATTCCTCAGGAACATCTTAAGTTGGTATCTTAGAACTGAATATTATTAAGATAAAAGGATCAGACGCTAACAGAAATGCTGCTATTGACTTCCTGTGTTTGTGAATTTACATGTGGGTAGCAAAAAAGCATAGGATGGAGAAGCAGAAAGTTAAAATAGGCAGGTGCCTTTTATTGGCTTACAACAGAATATGTGCAAACTAATATTTCTTCAGAGTCGTAAATGCTGTGTGCAATGACAGAGTCTTGAAGTGTGGCATTTTTTATTGTTGCCTCATTTTCAATTGTTTTAGTGTTACTTTTAGACTAGATTGAGGAAGTACTATTGGCTCTGGATCTGCACTAGGTTCAAATGGGTTTTGAAACAAGGCTAAATCAGAGCTCAGGTTCAGATTCAAATTCAGCGGCACGGAAAGCACCTAAGCTACTATTCTGGGAATTTGGTCCCCAATAGCAGATTGTGTCATGGAGTCAGCTGACCATGAGAAATTTGTCACTTTGAATGATGGAAATATCACAAGATCAACTTTTTTCAGGAGTATGGTTCCCATTCAGATGCAGACAGACTATAAGCCCCTTCCAGATGTGGATCCAAACTGGAAGTAAAACCATGGGAGCTGGTGTGATTCAGAGCTGAACACTATCAAAATTTTAAGCGGTTCAGATGGGAAGTTCTCATTTTGTCCCATCTTGTAAACCTTTCATTTGCACCATGTTTCAAAAAGCTCCAGTTGAGATTCAGAAAATTCTGGGGAATTGATGTAACTTTGTACTCAGCAGCAGAACATAAATCAGAACCCAAATGTCTAGTAGTTTTGCTAGCTTCTACCAACCATGCAATATTGCTGCACAAATTGCAGTTACACTGCTTTCTACTTCAAAGATCCCATTTGCCAACAGTTACCAAACAAGTATCTGAGACACAGCAGTAATTTTTGTATACTTGCTGGTGTGTTAACACCTACTTACTTTCCACTGACCACTGCTTATGTGAAGAAACTGACAAAGCTGGGTACAACTGGAAATATTTCCTCTTTGTTATAGCAACTGTGAATTTGTACACAACCTTCATGCAAATTATGTTCTAAGGGTCGGAAGGTAGCTTTTAAGCCATGCCCTGCCATGGGAGCACACTGTAGCGGAATGCCCAAGAAGAAATCTAGCTGTCTCAGCCAGAATCCCACCTGGAGTTCCAGGGGAGCATGTCCCAGAAATACTTCTTTATGTATTTAAAGGGGAGCAGCATGCACTCTCCTCTGTACCCAGACCCATACCTGCCATACCCCTCCTATCCCCTTGAAGGAGGTTAGCAGCTCCAGCAGTGCTACCCTGGACCATTGCTAACAGTTTCCCACCAAGATTATGCTCAGCCACTGCATAAGGACACTAAAGCCCACTGAAGTCAATGGAAGTCTTGAGGGAAAGGCTCCTTGCACCCCTTCACTGCCTTTGTACATCTCTGCATGGTTAGGCACAATCAAGCTTCTATTTAGTGGGACAGATATAGTATTCATATTATATTAGAAGTGTGTTTTCTTCCTGCAAGCTGCAACAAGGGCTTAATTAGTTTGATTTTGCTTATTATGATAGAATGAACTATGCCTAGGCTGTCATTGTGGTATTTATTTGGTATTTCCTTTGTGTGTGTCATAAACAACAACAAAATATATTTTGCAAATGAATTTTCCCAGTGCTATGATGCTATGAAACAACACTGTAGTGCTCAACATAACAGTAAAAATAACTTTACTTTCATAATACATTTAATCCCAACCAATCCCAGATTGCCTTACAAATTCTGTCACCCACTACAGAAAGGCATGGCAGCTATTTAACAGTGCACAGAAACATTAGACAACTGATCGGGACAGGAAGTGAAAAAGAATACTATACCAGTCTGAAACTGCAAAGGGATTTTAAGTAGGCAGCATGTAATTAACCAAATTAGAAAGTGTCTGGGACATTAAAGCTAACATTCCACCTCATTCAGAAACTCTCTCGGGTCCTTTAATGAACACAAATGTCTAAGGAGCTGTTTTACATCTCATCCAAAAGACAATAAGTAGCCCAGAGGTTGTTACCGCTACTTGGGGCATTGGTTCAGGACTAACTGAAAGGGTGACAGAGTACTAGTTGTGGTACCCTGGTCACTGAGGTTGCTGCAGCATAGAGGAGTCTGCTGGCTTAATTGGTAGCAATTAACCAGTTTCTCTTAGGGATTACTGACATATGCTAGCAATTACTGGACTAATGAGGCAGTTGGCTCAGTAACTGGGGGCTATATAATTGAGAGGAACCTGTTTTCCTTGGAGGTCTCCCAGACAAGCACTGCTGAGGTCTGGTCTTGCTTACCTGATAGGATCAAACAAGGTCACAGACTAAGGTGAGAATAGAACCCTCTAAATCCTACCTTAATTTTTCTGCATGTTCATCAGTGTGAGCAGTTGTCATGGTTATTGGGTGAGCCATGATTTTTAGAGCCCTTTTAGGCCCCCTCAAATGAATCTCTCAGTCTTTCATGGATTCCAAGGCCAGAAGGGACCACTATGCTCACTTGTCTGACCTCCTCTATAACACAGGCACTAGAACATCCCCAAAATGATTCCTAGAACATATCTTTTAGAAAAACATTCAATCTTCACTTTAATATTGTCAGTGATAGGGAATCCACCGTGGCCCTTGGTAAGTTGTTCCAATGGTTACTCTCTGTTGAAAACGTATGACTCATTTTCAGTCTGAATTTGTCTAGCTTCAATTTCCAGCCATTGGATCATGTTACACCTCTTGCTGCTGGATTGAAGAGTCCATTATTAAATATTTGTTCCCCTTGTAAGTACTTATAGACTGTAATCAAGTTACCCCTTAATATTCTCTTGGTCACACTCAAAGAACTCAGTCTAATTAGATTATCAGTATAAGGCAGGATTTCTAGTCCTTTTTCATTCTCATGGCTCTTCTCTGTACCCTCTCCAATTTATCAACATCCTTCTTGAATTGTGGACACCACAACTGGACACAATATTCCAGCAGCACTCACTCCAGTGCCAAATACAGAGGGGAAATAGCCTCTCTACTCTTATTTGAGATTCCCCTGTTTATGCATCCCATGATCACATTAGTCTTTTTGGCCACATCATCATATTGGGAGTTTCTGGGAATCATCCCCCATATCTTTTTCAAAGTCACTGCTTCCCAGGATAAGTCTCTCTTCCCGTAGGTATGGCCTAGATTTGTTCCTAGATGTATAGATTTTACATTTAGCCATATTAAAACAGAGTTTGCTAGCACCCTACTTCCCAAGCAATCCAGGTTACTCTGTATAAGTGACTTATCCTCTGCATTATGCACCATTCCCCTAAATTTGTGCCAGCTGTAAACTTTCAGTGATTTTATTTTCTTCCAGGTCATTAACAAAAATGTGAAATAGCATAGGACCAAGAACCCCAATAGAAACACACCCATGCAGTGATGATTCCCCATTTACGGTTTCATTTTGAGCTCTATTAGTTACCCAGCTGTAAATCTACTTAATATGTGCCATGTTAATTTTACATCATTCTAGTTTTGTAATCAAAATGTCATGTGGTACCAAGTTAAATGCCTTACAGAACGTCTAAATACATTACATCAACATGAATACTTTAGCAACAAAACTTGTGATCTCATCAAAAAAAGATATAAAGTTAGTTTCATAGGATATTTTCTATAAACCCATATTGATTAGCATTTATTATATTACCTTCCTTTAGTAGTTTCATATCAGCAGCTCCATTATCTTGCCTGGATCTATGTCAGATTAATAGACCTATAATTACTAAGATCATCCCATTTATCCTTTTTTTTTTTTTTTTTTTTTTAAAAGAACTTGGCACAAAATTAGCTTTCTTCCAGTCTTCTGGAAATTCCCCAGTGTTCCAAGACTTATCAACATTAACGGTCCAGTGAGCTACTCCTTCTCTTTTAACACTCTTGGATGCAATTATCTAGAGCCGCTGACTTAAAAATGTCTAACTTTAGTAGCTGCTGTTTAACATCCTCCAGAGACACTAGTAGGATAGAGTGTTATCATATGGCTTATTGCACCTGACTCTGGGTGGAAACATGTGTTCCAACCACTTTTGGACTACTGCAGCACTCCTTGTTTCCTAACTGCGTTAACCTGACAAGTCTAACTGAGTTTGGCACCTATTAGCATTTTCTTCCAGGAACTTGTGACAGTAGCTGATTAGTGACTCAAAACCAGTTTCTTCAAAACAAAGCATTCTTTATTCATCCACCTAAAGATATATAGCAGACAGAGCAATGGGCTAAAACAATAAAGGACTAGATGCATACTGCCCTTTATCTAACAATTTATCTTTCCAGGAAAACTTTTGTAAGTGGCCCTCTACCCAGCTAACCACTCTCTCTGAGCGGGTGGAACAGACTGCCATGCTTGTAGCATGCTTTCTCTGGGTAGGTCTACACTATGGCAGGGATCGACACTCTGAGATTGATCCACTGGCAGTCGATTTGGCGGGTCTAGTAAAGACCCACCAAATCGACTGCCGATTGCTCTCCAGTTGATCCCTGTACTCTACTCTAACGAGAAGAGTAAGGTAAGTCAATGGGAGATTTTCTCCCATTGACCCCCCACGGTGTAGACCACGCGGTAACTCGACATAAGGTACACCAACTCCAGCTATGCTATTCATATAGCTGGAGTTACGTAGTGTAGGTCGACTTACCACGGTAGTGTAGACATAGCCTCTGTCTGTATGTCACCTTGCATGCCTCTCAACTCTCACTGACTCTCCCTGAGCAAGCAGCCTTCATCTTTAGGCCTTATCTTTAAGGTTTAATATTCCCTTTGACTATGGATTTTTTGGTCTGGGAAGAATGCCCCTTGCCAGACTAGTTGGACGCCTCATGTACATTGTCATAGTCCCTTTTCTTTGCTGTTGTTTCATTTTCTCTTGGTTTCTCTTTTACAGCCTCCCTTGATTTAACTCTATTTATTTGGCAGGATAATATCACACAGGTAACCTGAGGGGTGCGAGGGGGTGTCACATGGTATTTAAGAAATACTATACATAACTTTCTCATTCTCCACAGAAGTAAAGATGCATTTTGATATTACACTCTTCAACATAGGGGAGAAGATTTGGGCTAGTTAAGGAGATTCCAGTGAACTAAATACCATCAAACAGGTAAGCAAATTGAGAATACAATTCAAGGTAAATGAAAAGGTGAGATGTACTGCAAAAACTACAATGCAGTTTAAAATGATGATACCTGAAATGAAATCTAACCTTCTGAGCCTACATCTTTGTCTCCAAAACTCCCTCCAGAAGATCCACATGAACTCTGTTAATGAGGATTATCAAGATATAGTCTATGCCATGTGTACCCACAAGGATAAGCAATTCTGCGAAATCACTGAGGGCTAGGTTATCTGTTGTATTCAGATGAGGAAAGGCCTTTCTCGCTTGGCTGAGATCTTGGGTCTTGGTAGAGAGTGATGTTATTTCCTCTTTCACTACCAAGAGTAAGTGGGCAGGTGTGATGCAGGAATAAATGATTATAGATGAGACACTCATAATTCCCACCATAAAATGAAGTCCAGCATCCTCAGGGAAGGGATCATACCAACAGCTAGTACTGTAATACTAGACTGTTTTGATCATTACAATGTGAGAGAGCTGGTGAAAAAGTCCCTTAAGACACAATGAGAAAATTAAATCCTTAAACTCACTACAAAAGCTACCGAGAAAGACAAGATAGGTGAAGTAATACGTTTTATTGGAGCGACTTCTGTTGGTGGAAAGTATAAGATTTCAAGTTACTCAGAGCTCTTCAGGTTTGGGGAAGGAAATCAGGGTCTCTGAGTTAAATACCAGTTGAGACAGATTGTTAAGCATATGGGATAACATATTACAGGGGGTCACTTGAAATGAAATGGTCAATTGAGGGTGGCAGGCAATGTAACGTGTTACAAATTGTTGTAATGAAAACAGTGTCCCTATTTAGTTGGGGATAGGTCCTGCTTTGAAAAGGGAGTTGGACTAGATGACGTCCTGAGGCCCCTTCCAGCCCTCATATTCTATGATTCTATTGAGTCCAGGGTTTGTGGTACCTAGCAGAGTTAGGAATTAAATTCCCAGGGTTGCCTTTTGAAGGTGCTGTACAGGTTTTCTGTGAAGAGTCCTGAACAATCAGATATGGAATGATCGCTTTGTGAAAAGTGTTTGCACAGAGGTGATGCGGTTTCTGTCTTTTATCCCTTTTCTGTGTGAGTACAAATGAGGGCATAGTGATTGGTTTCACTCACATTAGTTGTTGTTGGGGCAACTGATGCACCAGGTTAGATACAGCACATGTTGTGATAAGCATGTGTAAAACACATGAATCTTAAAAGGCGTGTGTGGGAGAAGGTGTTGCTCATCATAGCAGTGGAGATATGGCTGCAAGTTTTGCATCCGTTGTTCTGGCAGGGTCTGGTGCTGCTTTGAGTTGGTGTGTCCTGGTCTGTGGGGGGCTTGTCCCAACTTGTATTTAGCTCAGACACTCTGATATCTTTCCCCCGACCTGAAGGTGAGCTCCATGTAGCTCAGAAGCTTGTACCTTCCACCATCAGCAGATACCAATAAAATAGAGGTGACCCATGCCTGTCAATAGTGGGGGGCCTGAGTGAGGGCAGCCAGCTTCAGCAGTGTTCCTGAGCATGCTCAGTTTGTGTGAGCATGCTCAGTACAAGCCAAGAAGCAAATCTGAGGGGAGGGGGCAACCTTGCCTGTTCTCTCCCTTCTCCCCCACACATCCCTTCTGCAATAAAATATACTGTCTCACCTACTTTTTCTCTCTCATATCCTGGGCCCAACATGGCTACAACTCCTCTGCAAACATATGAAAGCTACTGAAAGACACTCTGCTAGAATAGCAAAGTATACATTCCTCTAAATAAGAAACAGGAACACAACTCAACAAATCCACTATTGTTCAAAACAGCAAAGTGCAAGAGGTTATTTCAATCAAATGGGTATCCTTTGGAAAATGGAAATCCAGCCTAAGAGAAGTCTATAGAGAGGAGCACAACTTACGGAAGGTGGGAGCAAAGAAGAAAGAAGACGGGAATTTGAAAAGAGCTAACACTCAAAAGACATAAAAACAAATAAGAAGTCTTTATTTCTATCACCTGCAGGCACAAAGCCTTTGAGGGAATCAGTAGCTCCTCTGGGTCACCAGGGGGTAAAGAGAACAATGAAAGAGTAAGGAATACAGCACAGAGAAGCTAGCAATTTCTTTTTATTCATGTGTGGTGGCGAGATACTTGGCCCAGATACTTGGCTTTTCAGGTGCTAAAGCTGAGGGATTGTTTTGGGGACTGAGGTGGGAAAAGAATGGCTGCTGAAAACAAATTGATAAAATAAAGAGCAATAAGTCACCAAACTGATATAGTACCCATGGGAGGGCTCTGAAGGAGTCTAATAACCATGAACTGCTAACAAAAATATTTCACCTTTCATTAATATCAGCTACTATGCTGGAGGGTAGGAAATTTTGAATTGATCATCTGAAAAGACACTAGGTTTAATTCTGGTTATTAAAGAGCAATGAGCCTTGTTATGACATCCCATCACACAGTTACTCATCTCCACATTCACCCCATCCTTGGTTGCCCAGCTGGGAACTGAGCATGAACTGGAATGGGGTAGAGGGATGATAACATTGGTGCTGACTCCATGGGTGCTGTAGAGGCTGAAGCACCCCCAGAAAAAAAATAGTGTGTGCTGAGCACCCACTGGCAGCCCCACCAATTAGCTCCATCCCCTCGCCCCCAGTGTCTCCCATCCACCACTGATCAGCTGCTCAGCAGCAGGCAAGAGGCGCTGGGAGAGAGGGGAAGCAACAGTGGAAGGAAGAGGTGGAGCAAGGGCAGGGGCTATTCGGGGGAGGGTGCGGAATGGGGCAGGAAGAGGTGGGGTGGGGTAGAGCGGGGGCAGAAAGAGCCTGGAGTGGAGCTTTGGGGGAAAGGGTGGAGTGGGGGCAGGGCATGGGGCAGGGCAAAGGTCAAGCACCCCAAGGGATATCAGAAAGTCAGCACCTCTGGATAGTTAAGGGGAATAATCAGCTGTGTGGTGGGGACATGGGGTTGAGTGACACTCAGTTCACATCATAAAGGTTTTCTTCTCAACCATGAGGGCTAGAAAAAAAATTTTTAAATGAGAGAGAATCCAGAACATCCATCCAATGTCAACCAATTTAATCAATAAACATCCCAATGGACAAACAGCTATGAGGAATATCGGGGAATAACTTTTTCAATTCATTTCAATATGTAAAATGCAAGCTGTGTCTGAAGTTCTCAGACTGTGTAAACATTTGAAATTTGATGTTTGGGGGGGGACTGTAATTTTTTTTATCTAGAGGGAAACAAAAAAGGTCACCTCAGTACAAAACTGGAGAAGAACCCATTTTTAATTATACTGATGTCATAAACCAGTTAGCAGACTTATTTAAAAATCCTCAGAAAATTCAAATTTTACTTACAGATGATGCTGTCAATGTGGGCAAGATACACTGTATTCTTCATACAAAATAAAGAGGTTGAATCTCTGCTTTAAGTGAAAAACTCAATGCCACTTTAATTATGCAATCAGAACCAGCATCTCCATTGTATTATATTTACTAGTCACTAGCACATTGCTCAGGCTAGTTTTAAATACAGTATCCACAGAAATGTTCCTTTTCTTATCTTTATCCTATTACTAATTACTGCTGTCTTGCAACATTCTTTCAAATATTACCCCTTTCAAATGTTTATGGACTGTTACAAGACTCAACCCAAGGGGTTTGAGTTATCGTTTAGACAAGCTATGTATGTTTAGCTCTTTCAATCATCCTTCATAATGACTGTGTGAAAGTTTTCACTAGAACCCAGAACTGACCCAAAACTAAGCAGCCCCATCCAGACATCATTATGGCCCAGGAACCCCATCCCACATACCAGATCCACCTTCCACTGGGTTTTCTGGAAACTCTAGACAGCACCTATCCACATCTTGTAACTTTGTGTCTGGTATTTTCTCCCAGTCTTCAAGCAGTGGCCTGACTCCTTTCTCCATAGGCATCTGCATCTGTTGCAAATGCTGAGAGATCAGAAACGAGGGTTGGTTAGCACCCAGTACATTTTAGTACAACAGCTAGGGAGAGTAATGCCTCAAAAGTGGGACAAGCCAAGCTCCAGGTGAACTTGCAGAGGCTAACTTAGTCCCAGCCCAGGCAAACAGATATATCAGGACCAGGTTTGTAACTCATACAAACAGGCCCAGTGTTGCCAATCTAGTGACATTGCTGCCTTGATTTTTGTGCATCTTTCTTTATTTCAAAATAAAGATCAATGTAACCATTTCTTTGGAATCATTAGTTTGTGAGAATTTATTAGAGAACTGATCTTATCTAGCCATTGTTATAAATAGGGACTCAGTCTTCCTGACTGAAAGTATTATTAGGTAGAGTCAAAAGTCATGTCTCATCTTGTACATTGCTCCATGGAATACCAGCAGGAGCAGAGGCTTTAGCAGGGAGATCAGCCCAGTGCTTGTGTGGGCATGATTCTGCAGAGTGGGACAAGCTAGTGAGAAAAGAGCTTTAGAACTCCCTCACTGGCCGTCATTTCTGTGCCCATGGACAGAGCTTAGAAAATTGTGACCATTTTCCTGTATAACCTTGTGCAGGATGATTCCTGCCCCTGCCCCCCCCCCCCCCCGCCACACTTACTACCATATATTAAGACACAGAGTAGTCTAGAGTCACAAGGAATAGGAATTCCCACACTGGAGTGTCAGATTTGTTCTATGGTTATGTCCTGGCCTCTTTTGACTAGTTACAGCAGTACTCTGAAGCTCCAGAGACACCCATTTTCCAGTATACTGTACAGGACCGCCCAGAGGTGGGGCAAGTGGGGCAGTTTGCCCCAGACCCCACAGGGGCCCCACAAGCCCTGGCCCGGCAGCGGTCTGGGTCTTCGGTGGCATTTCAATGGTGGGGGGTCCCTTCAGTGCTGCTGAAGATGCGGAGCGACTGAAGTGACCCCTGCCGCTGAAATGCCACCGAAGACCCGAACTACCGCCAGGTGAGTACAAGTGCCACAGCTCCCCCTGCTTTGCCCCAGGCCCCCTGAATCCTCTGGGCAGCCCTGATACTGTGCAGATTAAACAATGGCAGATTACAAAATTAGGTGCCTGATTACAGCTGCCGAAAGGCCAGTCTCTGGAGACTCCACTGAATAAAATTCAGAACATGGGAAGAAAGATCTGCTTTCCATGTTGTATATCCACTTAATTAACTCTGTTACTCAGAATTCAGGTTAATGTGATGTCTAGTACACAGCTGGAGAAACACTTGATGCTGTATTGCAGACAAATGAGTAGAAATATGTTTATTCTCTCACCAAAAATCTCACAACTGGGTCCAAAAATTGAGGGTTCCCTTCAGTTTGGTTGAATGCTGAGTTTAAATGTTATAGTTTCACCTATTTCTACTGTACCTAAACCTTTTTATTATCGTCTCTCTTTGGCCCACCCACTTCTTCCTTTCCCTGTCTCTATTTCTTACCTTTTCCTCATGACAGCCTGAGTGGGGGTGTGGAGTAGGGACTCACGGAGAAAGATCATCTCCACAGCACTTATCTTTAGGCTATTCTACTAGGGGGCTTGTCAAGGTGTCACCCCGACTCTGAACTTTAGGATACAGATGTGGGGACCTGCATGAGATAACCCCTAAGCTTATTTACCAGCTTAGATCTAGTTGCTGACACCACCAAATAGTTTAAATAAACATTTATGGAAGAGTTATTTGGAAACTCTATCTTTCCCCCAAATATTTTCCCAGTCTTTATCCCCCTTTTTCTGGCAGGATTGAGACATATTTACCTCCCATCAATTCCTGGTGAGCCCAGATCCAAAGAACCCTTGGATTTTAAAACAAGGAAAAATGAATCAGGTTCTTTAAAAGAAGACTTTTAATAAAGAAAAAAAAGGGTGAAAGGAATACCTCTGCGAGATTAGCATGCAAGCTACTCTCACAGAAAACAGATTCAAAACACAGAGGATGTCCCTCTGGGCAAAAACCTTAGTTACACAAAGACACCCAATTTGATTTTCCCACTATGCAAAAACGAAGTCACAAAAGAAAATAAACATAATCTAATACTTTCCTTCTCTAAACACTTACTACTTTTAAGAAATGTTAGATGGCTGATTTCTGGATCCTTCCCTCCAGCACAAACTTTTCCAAACAGACCAAAACTGATTTCCCTGCTCCCTCTTTAAAAACATCTTGCCCACCTATTGGTTCCTCTGGTCAGGTGTTAGCTAGGCTATGTGAACTTCTTAACCTTTTACAGGTAAAAGAGAAATTAACCCTTAACTGTTTGTTTATAACAGTGCTCTACTGGAGTTGTTCTGAATAACTAAACCCTGGAGCAATGTGAGGAGCCATCTGCCTTTTGGGTTTCACCACAAACTCAGAACTTGACAGAGGTTCATTGAAAGGTTTGTTAAGGCTCAGGAGCCCTTTGAGAGAAATTTCTCCTGGTTTCACAAGAACCTAAGCCAATTTACAGTTCTATGTCAGGACTATTTGAACCTGGTGGCTTCATGTAGTTACAAAACTACACATAGCTGCAGGTTTTTGGCTTTGCTTAAACTCCAAACCCAAAACAAAACTCAAGGAGTGCAAATACATGCAAATCAAACATGTAAGATCGTTTCACATAAACTTAAACACTGAGTTCTGCATATCTCTAGTCTCAGGTCTGTATTAGCTACAGTACTTTAATTTAAAGTTTATAACTAATGTATTTCCCTCTAGTATTGCCACTTATGGGTTATCGCTTTTAAAGTACCAATGTTGTCACATGGTTTATCTGCTGGGGGCATAGATTTTGCCATTTTTTGGTGTTTCTTTCACAAACAGCATTTTCAATAAACAGTGTCACTTATTCTGACTCATTTACCATGCAGACATCTCTGTTTCATTTGGTTTTGCTCTTAGTAAAGGATATTTTAGCAAAACGGTAATGCTAAGCAAATAATTCACATCAAAAACTAACTTCTTTTTCTTCCCACAGAAAAATCCATGAGCAGATTGCAGTTACTTTGAACTTATTCATTATTCATACTTATTCAACAGAGAGCTATTCATTTTTTTAGTATATGGATTAATTACACACATTCTGAATTCAAATTGTGTTGCTTAGTTCTAATTAGTCAGCTAGGTCACCTGGTGTTGTTTTGCGCCCTGATCTGACAGGCAGACAATTGTTCTTGGCTTAGAAATTCATTTTCAGCAAGTATTGGTGCCAGGAAAGTGACTGCTCTTGAATGTTTGCAGAAAGCAAACAACAAAAGGGGAAATGAACCTGGTGAAAGTGAATTTGTTTTAAAATCCTATAAGATTCATGGAAAAGTCACTGAACACTAGTTTCTCAGCTACATGCTCTATACCTATTATCTACCCTCTCTAAGTTGGATGTTGTGTATTTTATATGGTGCTCACAAAATCGCCAATGTAAGAAAGTCACTTTCTCCCAATGTATTCAAAGCACTATCTCCTGCCACAGGCTTTTTTTTTTCAATATTTCAACTTGACTGGTCTTTTATAAAGTATTATTTGTATTTCTTACCGCTGCTTTCAGATTATTAAAATATTATAATTTTCATATAATCCATATAAAACATTAGGTGAGGAGCAGATCCTTGTCATGCTGAGTCTGGCTGGCAAACGATGCCTATGGGCAGGGCCGGTGCTTCCATTTAGGCGGCCTAGGCAATCGTCTAGGGCACCAGGATTATTGGTGGGCAGCATTTTGCCTGAGGGGGCGGCAGACGGCTCCAGTGGAGCTGCCGCAGTTGTGCCTGTGGACGGTCGGCTGTTCCCACGGCTCCGGTGGACCTCCTGCAGGCACGACTGTGGCAGCTCCATTGGAGCCGTGGGACCAGGGTGCGGGGCGGAGAAATTGCTGTGTGCCTAGGGTGCTAAAACCCCTAGCACCGGTCCTGCCTATGGGATACTGGAACATCATGCAACTTATTTTCAATTACTCAACTTATTAACTGTGTTTCTCCTATCCAGACAGACAGCTAATCAGGGACTGCCTATGTCACATCCCAACAGGAACTGCCGACGTACCATACACCTAGATAACCAGTAAGATAACCCAAGAATAAGCAGTAAAAATTGCATGAAAGGTCAGAGGGGGGAGCAGCTGGATCATGGGCAGGGAACAGAGCAGCAGGAGCTAAACAAACATTCTTCTTGCAGGTCCCCAAGTCTCCTGTGTGATTGCAGTTTGATCTGTGAAATTCAGGTCACTTGCCAGGTTTGTGTTGCTACATTAAACAGCATTACAGTAGAAACATTACAATGTACAAGGCTTCAAATGAAGCAGTTGCAACATGAAATGAGTGCTACAGCCAAGAAAGGAAGAAAAAGAGGCACAACCATTCAAAACACATTGACTGTTCCATGCTGAATTGAAAATGAAGCCAAACAGGAGGTGAGTTTAAATGTGGTACTTCCCAGTGAGAAATTATGATAGCTGATTGAAAGTGAGGTATAAATCTGGGGTGTAAGTGATCATGAGCTAACCGGGAGTAAGATACCAGCTAAGGGCATTACTAAAATAGTAATGGAATTTGTAAAATGCTAAACAGAAAATTAAAGTAGGCTGTGTCTACTGGGGATGGTACTCTAAAAGAAAGGATGCAAAACCAGGGGACTCAAATGATCATCTATGAAAATATACAGGACTGAATTTTCAAAGGGGCCTCAACCTGGATATTGAGCCTGTAATTTTGTTCTTGCAAATAAATGTGAATGCAATGCAGGTGCAATCAAATGTGAGCACAAAGTGTAGAATACAGATATCTAACTATTGGATTTGTGTGTGAAAACCTAACTTTTAATGTAGCCAACAAAATTGTGCATTTAATAGCAGGCACAAAATCTGGTCCATAATCCCACAGAGACAGAACATTGCCAATATCATATGTGATAGACCCAGGTCAGTTGGGTACAGCAGAATAGCAGAAGGCAGATATATTGGCCACTGGATTAACAGTTTTCTGTTCCCTGACTGACCAGAGCAGGGGCTGCTCCAGGCTAATGAGAACACCTGACTCTTATTAACCTGCAAAGAGTCAGGTGAGGCCATTAAGCTAATGTGATCACCTGACTCTAATTAAGGCCCCGCTGATACTATAAAAAGGGCTCACTCCAGTCAGGCAGAGGAGAGCCAGGGGAGAGGAAATGCGGCTGAAGGGCTGGTTAATGAAGACACCCTCAAACCATCAGTAAGGGAGCCCTGAGGTAAGAGTGAAGAAGGGAGAAGCAGGAGAGCTGTCGGGAAGTGGCCCAGGGAAATGTAGCAACTCTGGCAGTGAAAGGTTGGCTGCCAACAGCTGCTACTATTAGGGTCCCTGGATCGGAACCTAGAGTAGAGAGTGGGCCCGGGTTCCCCCCAACCCACCACTACAGGAACATCTCCTGGGAGGGGAAGTCAGGCCTCTATCAGGACAGGCTGCTAAACTGTTCTGAAATAAGCTCCCAGAGACAACAGAGACTGTGGGAGTTCTTTCACCAACCTCTGCTGGCCTACGATGAAAATGGCTCAGTAGACTGTAACCCTGGCCCTAGAGAGAGAAGGACTACGTGGAGGGCCTCAGTGGCTCACTGTGACTAGCATAAACCGCCTAGAAGTGGAGGACCCACGGGAGAAAGGTCAGAGCTCTGCCACACATAATTAAACGTGACTCAAAAGTGGGATTATTCTAGGAGTTAAGACCTGAAAATGTATACATCAGAATTCAAAAAAGAAAGTGAAAACAGTGCTACCAAACAGAGGCTGATGTACACAACATCGGCCTTCATGTGGGCTAAACAACAAACATTTGAAAATATAATGTGGCTCTATTAACCTCTCACTCTGGTTGAGAAATGCTGGTATCAAGCTGAGACACTGCACAAAAGATCAGTTAAGGATATCAGTAATTAATCACTTCTGGGTGGGGTGTTGGAGGAACCGGGATGGTCTTTCACCTGTTTTTTCTCAGGGATACACTATAGCTAATTAGCTTGTCCTTACCTCTGAGCAAATTTCATTGTCACTTTATTTTCTCAGGATCCTTACGAATATTCACTGAGAGTTTATTTAATCCACTATTTTGTGCCAAATGCCTGACTATTCACTTTAACTCACATTTTTCTGTTGGATCTTCATGTTTCACTATCATACTTCTTTTTAGACACATTTATTTCACAATTTAATAGTTCTGAAAGACTGAGCCTCCTTTTTAAAAACTTTCTAAACCACATTACTTCTGGACTGAAACCTAACATGAGGCATGCCATCTCTAGAAGAATTTAAGATAAGTGCAAGCAAAATGTAAAAATATTTCCAATAAATCTGAAATCCATGCTGCTCAGATAATTAGTTTGTTTGCAAAATTTCCCCTGTGTTCCACCTGTTTTCTGATCTTAATTCTATTTATACCAGATAAGGCTACAGTTAAATTCCTTGTAGCTATTATACTTCACATATAGTACTCAAATCATCCAATGAGCACTTTTAATTCATGTTACCAACAGCACCAGAACACTTTTCATTTTGGAGACTTCCTCCTAAAGGAAAATATTGTAACGGGTGCCTCAAAAGAGAAAATAATAAAAGATGTTAGTTGAGTTATACCCCAAATAGCCTCACCAATTCTGTCACATGTCCACAGCTCAGATTGGACTAGCTCACAGTAGCCTGATAAACTGTAATTTCCTCATGATGGCTGCCATATTGGGTTAAATTCTGGCTCAGTTGAAGTCAATAGAATTTTTGCCATTGAATTCAGTGAAGCCAAAATTTCATGCATTGTCTTTATTCCCCCCCTGCCCAATATTAACATAGTGTAGCCAGCAATGTTCCTTCTAATTTTTTACATCCATGTGTGGAATGAATTTTGTTATGTGCACTGTTTGCTCCCCCATTAGCCTGAGCATCGCATACTGCTTCCACTCTTCGTGTTCACTATTCTTTTCTGTCCTCTGACTCTGAATGTCTCCATGCATTAAGCTGTGCCCTATCAGTGCAGGAGGATTGCATGAGCTCAGAAAACATGTCATTGCGAGTGCGTTTCTCCTTCTAATCTGCGATAACCTCAGGGACGGAGATGATAGGGGGAGCATAGAAACATTCTATGCTCTACGATTCTGGGGGGACTGCATGGTCACTTGTGCTGCTGAGTTCGTCACACTGATCAAACAGGAAATGAAATTCAAAAGTTCCTGGAGCTTTTCCTGTGTGCATTCTGCTAGTGCATCAGAGTTCAAAGTGCTGTTCAGAGCAGTCGCAATGTAGCACTCTGGGATAGCTGCCGGAGGCCAATACCATCGATTTGTGTCTGCACTACCCCAAATTCGACCTAATAAAGTCAATTTTAGCACTACTCTCCTTGCCGGGGACGAATACAGAAGTCGATTTTAAGAGCTCTTTAGATCGATGGAACGGGGTTGGTTGTGTGGACGCATTCATTTTTAAATTGATCTAATGCAGCTAAATTCGACCTAACCCCATAGTGTAGACCAGGCCTAAGAGTTGTCGTGTCCCACCCATTAAATTCTATTTCATGTTGTTCCCTGTCAAGATCAGTGACTTCACTTGGAAGTGTGGGTTAGTGTCTTTACTGAAGACATCCAGAGATCTGCTCTGACACTATTCCAGTTGATAACTTTAAAGTTATTTTCATATATTTTTAAACATGTATTTAAATACTTCTCTTAAAAACCTTAAATACATATTTTAACAGATTGCTTCAAATGGCCCTTTTAAGCTTCTTTGACAGGTCAGAGCACACCCCCTTGGATTATTAATAAGACAGGAAGGCAAAGTCTTTTCAAAGGACAGTCTTTCTTTAAAAAAAACTTCCTCAATGGAGCATGTATAGTTACTACCCATGTATAGTGACTACCCCGGATAACAGCCCCTAGACACCTGTATCCCAGCTGAACAATGTTATTTGAAACAATCCCATCTATATAGTAGTCTAGGATTAAATTTCCCAATTTCTATGTAATCAAATTTAGTTAAGTGTTCTGAATTGTTTCAATAACACTGTCCCAATTCCTAGAGACTTTTGCCTCCCTTTAAAATGCACCTCAAGTAACTCTTAACAGAACTAATCAACAACTTGAACAACTATTAAACAAACTAGCTTTAGAGACTATTAATAATCACCCATAAATCACCAGAAAATGTGAAAATTACTTTTTCTTTCTAGGAATATGTTATACTATAAATATAATCTGCTAACCTGGATGTAAGACTGTAACTCCTTCTGAACTATTCAGAGTCGAAAGTCATGCAATAAGCCAATCCTAATGTAGATTTGCAATAAGGTCTTAAACTTGATCTGTGGCCGCAAGGACAATATAATTTGCCCATTCTTAATTACATTTACCTTGTGGCAGGTGTCACCAGGTTGCTATTACACTCAGTCTTCTTTTTTGTTTTCCCTAGTGTGCAAGCTAATGGTCAGTCTTGGGAAGACATGCAGTCTTGGGAAGAGGTGGTGTTAGTTTGATTATGCAAGAATCAGCAATAAGGTTTGCTCTTTGCTAGAATCAGTCTTGCTGCAGAGTTGCTCTTGGAGAAGTGTACATTTGGTGTTGGACTTAGATTTCTGGAAAAAGAGATTGTTCTGCAAGTTCTTTGTGAACATCTCTACTCCAGGACAGGTGTAGATGTACAAATAGAGCAAATTACATTTAGAGGATTCCCAGACATTGGTCAATGATTTCTCATTCACTGGGAAGTTCAGCTGTAAAGCTTGAGAATTCTGCTACTGCTTGGCAGAGGGGTGACCCTGATGTTAGCAGCAAGATACTATTGCCAGAAGAAAGGAAACACACCCAGCCCTTTCTTTGAAAGGTTGGATGCCATGTTAACGTGGTGCTCACTTTCAAAGGGTTACCACAGTTTTTAAGAATCATTGTAGGTAGGTACAAGAAGTCCCAGCAGCTGTTTCTCTTCCCAGAACTGATCTGCAGGTTGGGTTTTGTTATAATTCTGAGTTACACCATCTATGAAGAAGCTCACTTCAGGAGACTCTGTTTATTCAGGGTCAGATTCTGTGTCATTAAGGGATGACATAAGGAACCTTCCTAAGCGTTGTGAACTCTGACTTAGGAGCAGGCACTACAAAACACAACACAAGGATGGAGATATGTGGCTTAGAGCAATGCAAGCTGATATAGCCACTGGAGTGGGATAGAATTAGGGTGAGCAAAAGAAACTTGAAAAACTTCCTAACAGTGAAGTCTATTGGGCTGTGTAATAACTATCTCCCAGAGGAACTGATAGAAACCCCAATGTGTAAGTATTTTAAAACTGGACTGCTTTCAGTAGTTGATAATATGCTGAAGGGAACAATACTTTACTGACAGGGAGAAGTGGGTTGGTGGACAAGGTGACTTGATATATCTTCCCCATCTCTGTTGTGTATCTTTAAAGGACAAAGAAGCAAATTCTTCTCCTGGAAAAAAATATGTAAGTTTCTATTGTGTTAGGTTGGTGTGATATAGGGGCATCATGTTGTAGTTCCGATTTGTTTTCATCCATATCTGCCTGGTTAGGTTCAAAGTAGTGTTTGGCTTGTAATATTCCTCTAGATTTGTTTCTGTGCAATGTCAAACATGGACAAGGTAACATTGTTATGGGTGAATTTCCACATGTGGAATATTATCCCCTAAGCTTGTAAGAGTCCTCATTCAGTTAATCCTATCTCTAGGGACATTCTACCAACTGGCCTGAATGACTCAAGTCATAATATACTATATCGGCTGTATCTACAGAGATAAGGATTTGTCTATTGTAATTTCTGCTTCCACTTGAAATTAAAGGACAGCACACCCTTCTCTGCCTTCAATACTCCTTTTTATGTTTCTAGAGCAGCCACTTCCTGTAAAGTTATGTTAAAATACATGACATAAGTCCCCTGGTAGCATAGTGGAAGCAGGATTCAGAGTCAGGAACAAATTTAAGCTTCTTACATTCCAGGACCCTGAAGCTTCTCTTTGGTGCACACTTGCTATGTTTGTTTTAGTATATTCAGGACAGCTAATCAGGGTCCAGACACCCCAAGGGGAGAACAGAAGGCTTAACCTCCACAAATGAGTAGTTAAACAAACTGATTGCATACTGTATTATTGTACTATAGAGTTATATCAAGCACAATCTTTTATGAAAACTTGTATTGTTCAGATCTTGATGGTCATTATGAAACGTATGCAGACCACGGTTATGAATCTATGTATTTGTGTATAAAGAAAACTGTGCTCATAATCTGTGCTGCAACTTCAGCTCCATCTCACAGAAAGGCAGTGAGCAGGCTGAGAGGGGCACCTCCCCAGCCAGTTGTTTACACAAAACTGGCTTCCAGTAACTATCCATTGTCCAGCCCAGGAAAAAGACAATGGAGAACCCTTAGGGTTAATGAGAAGACACTGAGACAACTCAAAACTGGAAAGAACATCCCTGTTCTCAGACACTAAGGCAGGAGGGAATTTCCCCCCTTGACTAAATATGAGTCACTGGGGACTAAGGCAAAAAAGCTCTTTATAACAGGGGTGGCCAACCTGTGGTTCCGGAGCCACACATGGCTCTTCAGAAGTTAATATGCAGCTCCTTGTATAGGCACCGACTCTGGGGCTGCAGCTACAGGCGCCAACTTTCCAGTGTGCCGGAGGTTCTTACTGCTCTGCCACAGGCCCTGCCCCCACTCCACCCCTTCCCACCCCCTCCCCTGAGCCTGCCATGCCCTCGCTCCTCCCCCCACCCCAGAACCTCCTGCAAGCCATGAAACAGCTGATCAGGAGGTGCAAGGAGAGAGGGGCTGCTGGTGGGTGTGAGGAGCTGGGAGTGGGGCTGTGAATGCTGGATCCCTCCTGTAGCTAGGGGGTACACCCGGAAACTGTTTTAAGGCATGAGGTAACTTATTAGAAAATTGATTTTATCTAGTATGAAAGTATAAAGCCTGAAACTGCACCTTTGTGTGTAACTTGTGCAGTTGCTCCCCCTTACTATTTCATCTTTTAATCTGTGGTTTTTCTATTATATACACATTTTTGTTTATTTTTATCCCAACCAGGTCTCTAGTGGGCAAACTGTGTGGCAAGCATGTACCAAAGTGAGCTGATCAGTGTGTGTGGGGGTGGGCCTGGGGCTAGTTTCACGCCTTCAGGGGTGACAAACCAGAAGGGAATGGTCCAAATGTCTGGCAATTAAGTACTCAGGGTTGACGTATTTGGGGAGGACTAGAAGGGCTGTTGGACATATTTGGGGAGGACTAGAAGGGCTGTTGGTTGTCACCCTGCAAAGAACTAGGCCAGAGGGAGACCCTATGCTTGTGGGCACACTGCTGGTGGCAGGGATGTGAAACATAGTGACATACCACAAAGGCCTCCATGGTTAAAGGGCAGGTGGTGTCAGAACCCCTTACTGGTGTGGTTAGTCCCCAAAACATCACAAATATGTAGGTCTGAAATAGGAGGAATGCTGCTGTCCGTTGCACCAGTATAAATCCTGAATGATCTATTTAAATGAACAGAGTTACACAAGAATTCCACCTGTGTAACTGAAGTCACATTCTCAGTATTGCCAACCCCACAAGTTCAAAAATCAAGTGTCAGGCTCATCATAAATCATGACATTGGCTTTAAGACCATGAGACGATGTAAAAATAATAGCTTTGATGTTCTTTTTATTTGCCTTCTGCTTTCTGAGCCTTTCCGGTGCACTGGGGCCACATTTTGAAGCTTTCTCCACAGCCACAAGAGCTAGAAATTTTTCTTATTCTTTAGGAATGAAGGCTGAAATCATCACATATCCACTTGACTCCAGGAGCTGGGGCTTTAAGAAAAACAATAATTGTCATGAAACTTGTGACAAAATCATGAGAGTTGGCAACACTGGGTTCCAAACAAGGAGCTAGAAAGGAGCAAAAAGAATCTGTAAAGTAAATGTTAGTTTCACACTTCCGAAAAATAAACCTCTTGAGGTTTTACTCTATGTGACCTGCTAATTTTTCAGAAGCCTGGCGGGGGTAAAAAATTGGACATCTCCACATTTTAAGTGATAAAATAAGTCAGAGAGAAAGTTGGTTTGATTTTGGAATACAGTGTTTGGTTGTATGGAGAATCACACAATGCTCATCTTAAGTGGAGCTTAGTTTATATTGCCAGGGAAAGAGGAAAACAGTTTACTTTGACTGGCAAAATTAGTGCACAGATTGTGTAATTAGTGCACGGATCAGTGTTGTGTGGCTTTTTTGTAATCAATACCACTGATTTTCACTACTTTATAAGATAATTGTATTACCTAGTGTAAGTGCCACAAATACATCTAAAGCAGTGGTTTGCAAACTTTTTAGGCTCCGTACACATTTCCAAATAATGTAGTCTACTGTATACCCCCATCTGAGCTAGGAACATAATATATCTATGATTAGATTGCCAAGTCTTAGTAAATAAAGTGTGTTGTATCCCATTGCATAATTTTTCTCACATAACCCCCTGACGAGAGCTCAGGTACCCGTAGGAGTACACATACCCCAGTTTGAAAACCACTGATCTAAAGTAATAGTTTCTTTGTTTTGTTTTCAAAATCCTTGAGAATTCTTAGAGTTGTTTTGACCTACAGTGTGTCACAATTCTGGGCAACGACACCTGTATTTCCCTCTCTGTGATCCCCCAGGGGCACCCACTTTAGGCTCCTGGCTCCTCAGCCATCACCTCTCTTGGGTAGAGAGCCACATCTCTCTCCATCCTGACCAAGTTTTTTTCAGGATGCATGATACCCTGCCTACACTGCAACATCCTCAGCAAGCCAATATCTGTACTTTGCTTTCTCTCCAGAGACTGCGAACAGCATAATTTCTTACAGCTGTAAGGTACCACACAGCTCATTCTAAGCAAGCACATTTATTAAAGGTGAAAGCATTGCAGAGAAAAAAAAACCATACACACATAATAATAAGCTTAGACGTGACCCCCCCCCCCTCGCTCCAGCAAGGGCTCTGGTAGGTGTCAATCCTTCAAACCCCACCTAAGGTCTTTTCTGTGGTTACAAGTTCACAAGAGCCTTAGTTCAGAAGTCACACACCCCTGCATAGGTTAGTCTTTCTTTTATACAGTTTGAGCCTAGGCCTTTTCCAGTTCCTGGAGTCTCAAGATCAATCAGTGGACAATGGTCCTCTCCTCTGGGCATAGCTTTAAAAAGCTGCATTTTTGCACTACCAGAGGTGGGAAATTTGTATTCACCTCCCCCTAAGATTCCCAAGAAAACCACTCACTGTTTATCCCCAAAGTATTTTTAATCTGGCCCACTGCTCAATACAGTCCTTTGAAGTTCATAACACTTCCCAAGGTTCACATCTCATCTCCCTGCCAGAGAAGTTACGTACAGTTCCATATTACCTTTGCATTTAATACAATGGGCTCCAGAGCTACTTCAACTTAGTTCAGTAAAGTTTTTCAAGAATATTGCAGGAATTTGCCAGATCTGTCACACAGTGAATTGACCCAATTCAATGAAGTTTTGTTTGTGGAAGCTGGAGTAGGAGTTTGTTAGTTCACATGGCTTTGCATTACATTTTGACATGGGGATTCACTTTGACCAGTTACAACTGCAACTTGCCATTTCTGCACTACTATTTTACATGTTAGCTATTGTGTGTTAGTGATCATGCTGTAAAAACACATCTTGATTCCTAGTGTAGACATGCCTTCAGGACAGGACAAGACCTTTTCACTTTCTTCACTCCTCCATCTATCAGCCAATTGAGTTGACCAGAGATGTAGGGGAAAGCAAGCCCCAGTCCTCAAAGGATCAAAGTCAGGCAGAGATGGCTCACCTCCAGAATCCTTCTACACCACATTTTCCTATGGGTGGTTTGCAATTTGCGTAATATAGCCCATAGATTTTTTATGAGCCAGTTGAAAGGAAGATATTTAATGCTCTTGGACACAAAGGAACATGGAAATTACCACAGCTGATCAGACTACTATTGCATCAACTCTAGCAGCCTGTCTTTAGCAGTGGCCAATATCAGAGAAGTATGTAATACTTCCATAATGGGCAACTGCACTGATAGAGAAACCTTTTTCCTAATCCCAGGCCACTAATGGGTGTTTTATGTCTTGAAGCATGAGGGTTGATATCCTATCCAAATATGAACTGATTTAAATGTAATACACGTATATAAATTTGAATCAGCCTAAATCAGGTTAGAACATACACAGATTTATGAATGGAAATCAAATCTGGATTTTGGAAAACATCCCACAGAAGAACTAACCAAATGGCCAACACTGGAATTCACATGAATTGTTTTCCAATTGAATAAAATGCTCTAAGTGTATTGTGACTTGCTAAAATATTTCTTGGTGGCAATGAAACATCTCTTTGCAATCCTTGTAAAGGAACAAAATTGTGGTCCAAAGGACATCTATCTCACCATGTTCACTCCAACTGTCCTTTCATCACATCTCTGCCCTTTCTCGGTCCTAAAAAGCCATAAAGGTCTCCTTGCCTCCCTTTTTTGCATAGCAAGAAAAATACAAGTTTGAACCTAAATGATCAATAAAACACACACAAATGTGTGACTTATTACATTGCATCTTGCACCCTGACAACATTATAAAAGTCCTCCGAACATTTTGGCAGTCATTTCTAAAGAGCTGCTCTGTATCTAAGAGGCAGCATATGCACCATGTGATGTGGCAGCTGCTATGGGAAGTCAGATTTTAATTGAATACTTGAGGAAATAAACATGTAAAACCTGTGTAACTTGATGTTAAATAATTTATTGCTGCCCCAAGGGTCTTGATTTTTTTCCGTTTTTAATTTTTGGCAGGAGGTTTGCAAATACTGTACAAATTAGAGTCAGGAGTGCTTTATACACAATGCTATATCCACATAGAAAATAGAACATAACATTATTACTAGGAGGACAGATCCCCCAAATCTTGTTAGCTATCAGATGGTATTCAGGATCCCACCTGAATGTCCCTGCTTATGTCTAATTGTATATGTATCAAGCAAACAGAGAAAGGCAGGAGAGTGAGACACAGTCAATGGACTACTGTACCAGTACTATTAAGGAACATCTTTTTTGCATTACCTCTCTGGTGCTTTTCACTTCTGTAATCTTTTCCACTAGAAATGTATTCTTTGTTGCCAAACACACAGAGATCACAGGAAACTCAAGCAGAAGAGAAATGTGGCAAAGTGGTCACATCCTTCCACAAAAGAGCTACACCCAGCCCCTTCTTCAAAATGTGAGCTGAGTTCTGTGGCTGGAGGGTGGGCATAGCTCATTGGGCAGGAAGAGGAGCCTAGGAACAGCTTTTTCAGTCACTGTGGCAGGTTTCCCTCTGTTAGTCGTTTATCTTACAATACAATGTGCTGTCCTCTGTCACGTCCGGCTGTGTTTCAGCACTACTGCGATACAGTGGGCCTTCCATCCTTCTGCGAAGTGCTGTCCTTACACGTTTCTAAAGGAGTTACTTGTCAATTGGTGTTACTAGAATCCTGTGACTAGGGCCAGTTTCTCCTGCCCATGATATAGCTGCAAATTTATGGACAAATCCTGCCACTCTTATTCAGTTGAGTAGTCCGCACTCACACAAGACATTTCATTGACATTGGTGGGATTTCTCCAATGAGTAAATGCTACTAAAGTGAGTAAGGGCTGCAAGATTAGGCTCTTAAAATATTGTTAAACTCCTTTCCAGGTAATCAATAAAGATGTTAAATAGGACAATGCCTGCAGCACTTCACTAGATACTTCCCTTTCACTTGTTACACTGCCCCTTTAGCACTACATCCTCCTGGCAGTTTTAAACCATGTTACAGTTCTCCTACCCAAGCCAGTTTGAATTAATTTTGCAAATACAATTGAGACCTGGTTATTTATTAAAAGCCTGGGCCCCAGGTCTCTTTAGCCTAAGTCTCATCTCACCCTGTTTTTATTTTGGGGTAATTCACTAGGACCAGGTTCTGATCTCATTTATCACTGCGGGTAATTCAGAGTAACCCCACTGATTTCCATGGATTTACCCCAGGCAAGATAAAAGCCAGGGCCAAGTTGCCCCTACTGCTTTTCCTTTACCCACAGATTTTGGGTTTCTGTCAAAAAATGTGCTAAAGCTTATTTGGCACGAGCTGTTCTTTACAATCCTGTGCTGCTTATTGCTCTTGGCACCATTCTCTAATCTATAGTTACAGATTCTTCTCTTTATAATTATTCCATTATCTTGCTGGGGTTTGAAGTGTTACCCAGAGGCTGTGGATGCTCCCTTTGAATGGGGTTGATGGAGTAGAGGTGCTCTGTCTGAGAAGTCAGGGGATCAGGGATAGGAAGGGGAGCTGGTGGATGCTGTGCATGGATTGTGAGGAGAGCTACTGAGTCAGTGGGGGGTGGGGGTTCCTATCTGCTCCCTGCCTTGATCCCAGGTGCCACACTGGTTGCACTCTCTTCCCCCCTGTCCATGCATGCAGTTTGCAGGGAACAATGCACAGATTAGCTCCCATAATATTTCCATTAAAGGAGCACTACCTCACCTTGCCGCCCTCCTTACCCACAGTTCTGCCACCCCTGCAGTTACCAAATACACATCATAGCACTCAGCGGTGGCTGTGAAATACAAATAAAAGCATCGAATCGTTGCTGATATGCCATGTCAAGAACCCCAATCCATGGACAGTTTCTTGTACTCCACTGCAAGCTTGACCTTCATTCTGCAGCAAGAGTCCCGCATTCTGCCGTGCTCCAGTGCAGCAGACCGGAGATTATGTAGCAGCTTCAGGTTCATTTAAAAAAAAAAAAAGAGAGGCTTTGATTGAATAAGATGTGAAAATGAATAACACAATCATTAGAACCTCTCAGCTGTTCTTTAGTTGGAGATAAAATTCAGAGGTTTTTTGTATTTTACTCTAAATGCATCATTTTTAATGTGCTGCAGCATTTTGGATAGAAACCGTATAAGTGTTCTGTAGAAGTCGGCGATGGAAGCTGGAGGTTTTGACAGTTGGGCAAGAGACAGTTGGAGCATTTAGCAAATGGAAGCGGGGAACTGGGGGGGAGAGTTTGTTTGGTGGAACAAGCCCATTAACTGGATGTTCAAATGATCACCCATGGTATAGGTCTCAATGAAATTTACATCTTTAGACTTCATAGCTAATCCCCTGTTGAGATGAATGGTGGAGCCCACACTTACCTAAGCAATTGTTTCAGGCTGTCTAAAGACTCAGGCAGGCATCACTGGCACTCAGGTCACATTTAGAATGTTTTCTTTGCCACCATAAGGGCTAGCAACATCATTTCTAAAAAACAAAGCTTGGATTCTATAACAGTTCTGCAACAAGGTGTGGCTTCCGGCACATACAGGACCAAGTATGTCTGTAACAATAGAGACACACAAAAAATTCCCCCAGGAGTAGAGAGTTAAAGAAACCCTTATTACAACCCTGTTCTTGTTTCTCTGCCTTCTTCCTCCTCTCCCTCCCCACCCCCCCGAGCTCAGCTGTGGGGCACCTCCGGCCCAGCCACTCACACCTTCTCCCACCACAGCCCAGCTGCGCAGGGTACCTCCTAGCTCAGACACCCACACCCACTCCCTCCCCAGAACCTAGCTGCACCCCCCCAGCCCATAAACCTGCACCCCTTATCCCCTGGAGCCCAGGGATCCAGATGCTGGTCTCAAGCTTGTATGGAGTTTCCTGCGCACCATCTCCTTCCTTCAGGGTATGCTGAGAGCTGCATTGGAACCCTCTAGCTCCCTCCCACTCCTCCTAGCAGTGTCTATGTGTGTGCTGGGCTCTGCCAGGTCCAGCAGCCCCTAGTGATGGCCAGCAGCTCTGCAGTCCATTTCTGTGGGGCAGTGGGAAGGAAATTCTGCTTGCACAACATTAATTTCTGCACAAATTCTGCATTGCACAGTGGCACAAAATTTCCCCAGGAGTACTGTATATGGTCTGTTCCATTAGTCTGGAACCATTCTACCAGGGAAGGATGGAGGCATGAAGAAGTTTTCAAAGGCCAGTTAGAAAAGCCCTGTGTCAGACTCACTGATAGCAATTCTGGGCCCCAGGACAGAACAGTCAATGGGCACTCTTCTGGCAAAGCCAGGGCTTCCACATGCCTGCTCAGCTGCCTTCGCCATCACACCTAGGAGCCCTGCAGCCCGCCCGCGCGATTTAAAAGGGCTGGGAGGCCCCAGGCCTTTTTAAATCATCCAGGACCCTGGGCAATTTCTCTTTGCCCTCTCTCTCATCCCCCGTCAGCGGGCCTGCCCTCTTTTGTGTTCTTTTGTTCAGCCTATGGCGTACCTAGTGTCAATGACAGGGCTAACAGTGACAGACATGCTGTGTTCAGGGAGCACAAGCTCCAGGATTCTGGCTGTCACCTACGCAGGTAGAAAAAGCTAAGGAGGTTGCCTGTGTCCACTCTGTCTCGTGCACCTACATGAGAGAAGACAAAATCTGGCCCCAACTCTTTAGCCCATACACTCTTAAAAGAGCAAAACATTATATATCCTTTTATAATGATAAAAAACTGATCTTCAGGGTGTGCAACAGCAAAACCAGCAGACTTTAATAGTAATGGACTGGAGGCAGCTGGGATCCAATGTAGAGAGCAGCGTGGGTGAAGTTTTCTTGAATTTTATGGTTAGCAAAGCACAGAATTAGAAGGTATATTTCTATTGATTGTACAGTCGGTTTGTGCTGTCCCGCTCCTTGAGGAGATCAATGTTAAAGATGACTGGGGTGAATCCCAAAGGATCACATTACCTACTCTATTGGCTGGCGGCTTCACAAACATTTCAAATGCAAAAAACCCAACCCCAAATCTCAAGTTTTCTCATTAATTGTTTAGAGAAGCTTGTGTCTGACTGGAGTTTATTTGAACATGATCATCTGTTTATTGATGGTGACTTCAGACTAATATATTTCAGCAGGAAGCAGTGAGCACTGCCTAAGCATATCATAGGCTTTTGAAGGGGAACAAAAACAAAAAAACTCCCAAACAACACAAAGTTTGTCACAACTTTTAGGGAAATACTGAAATAAACGTATTCAAAAAAACAAACATAACGGTATGTAGTAGAAATTGTTGATACCCTAACCCCAAAATAATGAGAGCATATCCACCGCTCTGATAGCATTAAAATATCCTTGAATACTCTCTCTCGCTTTCTGATAAATGCTCTATCACCTAATATTCTAATAGCTCTAATATTCTCATGGGTCTTCCTTCTTGCCCCTCTTAACAAGCACTGGAAGGGTTACAGAAGGCTCTCTACAGTATAAGCAAACAATAGCCTCACCCACCTTTCTTTTCAGAGCCAGTAGGATGAGAAAATTCTCTTGTCTGATCCGGTTATAGTTGTTCATCTTTCCAAAAATATTTTCCATTTGGAGGCCTGAGTGTCATCTGTGTGGCATTCATGGGTTTGGTTTAGAGAGATCTCCCCAGAGGACACTCAAATGCAGGACTGGGCTATGGTGCCCAGATTTTTAAAATGAGAAATGAGGTCACCTCTTAGGGGGAGGTTTCCTTCTTCAGGGACATGCCATTGGGTAGTTTCATAGTGGAGATTGTATTTTTCAGGGCATATTAAATACAAGATGCCACATTGAAAACATGGCGCTTACAGAGCTGAACATGTTTAGATTGGTGATCGTTCTTCACTCTTCTAGAAGGGAGTTCTAAAATGACAGCTCTCTCAGCAGCAGGACTATTCCCACCCCCTGACACAGCTCACCCTTGTTGGTGACAGTTCCATTATACCGACCGAGCACAGTTATTGTGGGAAGACATGGCCACAGAGGAAGAGGCAGCACCTGAGAGCACTCAGCGGCATCACAGGAGAGACCTGGAGATCAAAATCAAGACTTAGAAATGGATCCCATATTCTGTAGGAAGTCAGTAAAATGATTGGAACATTGCAAAGATGTGAAATGTTTACTATGGCCTATGCTTCTTAGTAAGGAAGAACTCTGCATGTTGCACCCACTGGAGTTTCTTTAACCCTCTAGTGTTTGATTTAAAGTACAATAATCAAGCCTGGAGTTCATGAACATGGGTTCACTGTTGCCATGTCCTTGTCAGTTAGGATGGGGCAAAGCCTCATGAAGAGGTGAAGTCGGAAGAAGGCATGTCTAGCTGTTGTAGCAATTAGAGTCCAAAAGCTAGGAGGAGGCTGTAAAGACCTGAAGATTTCATACTGTCCTACCAATAGATGCTGCTTGCTAGTACTTTGAACCATTTTCCTCTTTTCCTAAACATCACTTCTGTCTTCCTTTAGTTTTACTTCCACCTGCTGCTGTCTGTTGAGATACTGATTTTAATTAAGTACTGGAAGGTGCTGGGAGAAGGTGCTGTTAGCATTTGAGGTGAAAGAGATTTACAACTGAATGGCATCTGTCTACCCTTGGGATGTCTCATGGTCTCCCCAAGCACTTCTACCTCAGTGTTGGATAACATCTGGGAGAGTGATGAGGATTTTGTGGTACCCCACTGATAGCTCTAGAGGTGACAATGCAGCTGCCGACCACAGTTCTTTGGGGTTAGTTCAAGGAGAGGATCTGAGCCAGCTCATAGGATTTCCACTTGGCCCTGCTAGGTCTTTAAGACAGAGGCACCTTATGACAGTTCTCAAGAGGCCTGTGGGCTATGGGTTGAGGTCCAATCAGCACACAGTTGCAGCCCATGTGACATCCTGAGGGCCATACAAGTAGTATGGATGGCATATGGATATGGCCCACATAGAGAGCTCCATATGTGGCCCACAAATAGGTTGAGAACCGCTGCCTTATGATCAACAGGGCTGAGAGATCCAATAACATGACTGTGGCTATCTTCCCTTGTCCCTTTGAAGAGATTATCTCCTGGTGTAACCAGCCATGTGGCTGTATGTATTGCCCTGGCAGGCAATTCAATTTTAACGTGCTCAGCCTGAGATAATTGGAATCAACTATTTCTTAACTTTTTGTTTTCCTGTCTCAGGATTAGGAAATTGCCAACTGGGCGGCAGAAGGCAAGTCTGGTTCATGACAATTTTTTCTTGAATGTAGGCCAGAATGTTGCCTGCTTTTAGGGCGAGCTGCAAATCCTATCCTCAAAGGAGGTACTGATGATTTGTTAGCAACAGGCCCAAGCCTTTCACCAGCCAGACAAAGCAATTTCTTTTAGTGCTCTAAGAAACTCCTGCTCTGTGAATAAGCCGGATTCGGAGATGGATGGCATTATGGTTGCTGCAACGGATGTTCCTGCCTTTGATTCTTGGGATCTCAAGAGGCTGCCCTGATTCTGGCTCCTTTTTCCTTGAAGCAGGCTGGCAGTTCCTCGCAGCAAGAGATGATGGTGTCTGGAGTCAAGGAATAGCTTTCTGCCTGACAAACTGATTGACAGGTCTAACAGTTCTGTTGGGCATGATTTAGGAATTGTCAACATGGGGAAATGTACACTGGTATAATTATACCACTGTGTAACTCCCAGTGTGCAAACTCTTATTCCAGAAGAAAAGCGCCTTTTCCTGGTTTAGCTTCTGCTGCTCTGGACATGGAAACACTTGGAGTCAATGGAGTGGTGACTCCTATCCCCCACTGCACTACCCAGCACACTAGGTTACGCAAGGAGGTAGCCTGCGGAATGGGTCTGATGCTCTCCCTGGGACAGCAGAGCTCCACACAGCCCCCCGTGCAGAACTGCTCCTGCGAGACACAATCTCGCCTGTCATAAATAATACTAATAATGTTGCAGAAAGGACACTTTGATGTCATCCTTCAGTACGAAAGGGAACTTTTTAGGGACATTAGAAATTTACTACTTTTACAATCAGTGCTGTAAGCTGTTGCTTTCCGTGCACAAAGGCGCTGTGGGCTCTAGAAGAATAATGATGATACTTAATGAGGGGCAATTAAAGGGTATAAAGTAGTTCTTTAAGAAAAGTTAGAATCTAAGCCAGAACCACAGAGACAGTGTGCTCAACAAGATTTTCCTATGAATAATGCACCTAATTACCAGCTGCTTTTTTCATAACATGGAAAAAAATCTGATCACACATAAAATTCTCCTTGTGTTTCCTAGGATACAAGGTGATCCTAATTTCAAACTAGCTTGAAAACGACAAATGAGCAAACTTAATTTTAATAAAAGAAGGAAAATCATACATGTGAAATATAATAAAATCTAATTTGTGCAATTTTGATCTCATGAAATGGAGTCTTTGTTTGCCTTTCATATAAAATACAGCCAGTAACTTGATTAAACAATAACCTGCTGCAAGGGCTTGTACATTGGTGTTTTACTCTGCGCAAGTGGAGAATCTCAGCACCCGTATCAATGGGCAATGGTTGTGAGGAAGTTTCCATATAAAACGTCTACCAAAATCTGATTTTTCACCCATTAGATGCAAAGGAAAACCATAAAACTATTCTTGTGGTCACGCATCTTTTTTAAATTATTGCCATATGAGTTAGCTTGCCTTTTATGTAGTGGAACCAACAGCAGTGCTGCACAGCAGAGCGGGGAAGGCTACAAATACCCTTACTTGTGTGAGTGTTATTCTACCACATTCTAAACCTCATACAATACTGAAAAACTTTGTCTCCAAGTGAAGCTCTTGGAAGGGATTGAGGCCTGGCAGGCATTCTGGGTGTTATACATTGAGTGCCAGCGGTGTGCTGGGTGCTGTACAGCACAGAGCAAATGAACTTGCCCCCCAGGAGCTTGCACTCCAAGGTCCTGATCCTGGAAACTTCCTACTGACAGTAATGCAGAACTCCTGCTGATTCCAGACAGGTTACTCACAAGTCAAATTGCTCATGTATGTCTGTAGAACGAGATGAAAAACTGTGGTTCGGGGTCTGATTCTGCCACCCTTGATTGAGCAGCACCTTACTCATGTGACTTGTCCCACTGAGCAACTCACATGAGTAATCTACTACTCTATGTGAGTAAAGGGGGCAGAATCAGGTCCTTGGAGGGGGATTAGAAGACAAAGGCAGAAGTTTAAATGAAGCAAATGCTGTGGGCTAGATTATTTACTGCTCAAGGCCAGGCACAGCTGCAAGGGGAGCAGCAGGGTGATTTGCCCTGGAGCTAGCCTCAGCCAATGAAGGGATGAGCACATGCTGAACCATCTCTGAGGATGCACAGGGATAATGATTGTTCTTGCACAGAGGGTGCAAGAGGAGGGGAAAGTTCTTTGCACTCTCCCCCTGCCCTTGCACACCAGTGGAAGGGACAATCACAATCTAGCCATTTTGTTCCCAAACAATGCTGAAAATAGGCCACAGCTGACAATCTGATTCTGCAGCTGAAGCTGCTGGGTCAGAGGATATTTGTAGCATTAGCAGCTGTTCAGTGTAGAAGGTTATAACTGCAAAAGTGTTTTGTTCTTGTCTTCATTTTTGTGGTTGTGATTGTGGGAGCGAAGGTGGGTGGGGGCTGCTAGACAGGAATTGTTTTCAACCTTAAAGTGTGCAAAAGGAAACTAAGAGAGACATCATGAAAAAGAGCTAATGAGGAGTAGAGTCGAACAAGGAACAAAGAGGAGACAGTATGAAGTATTAACCAAGCTACCCCCAAAGAGCCAGAGGCAATGCCTCGGGTATGTGCAGAGATGGCAGCAGTTCAGGCCACAGAGCAGATGCAGAATTACATAAGCATTTCCTTTCCACGTGCACCCAGGCCACCACCAGGAGAGCTCCTCTCAATCAGCCACTCTGCAGAGTACTGCTAGTATCGCTACAGATGATGACACTGATGGCACTGCTAATGAATCTGGTAGGCAGGATTCAGTATGATCATGAGAATTCAGCTGCTATTGTCACCCAGTTGCTGTATGTTGCTCTAGGCTCTGGGCATGCTGCTGCCTAGTACTAATTTTAGTTGAGTTCATTCCTTTGGGTCACATTACTTATTTACTATGACTAAAAATACAGATTTAAAGAATTGGTTTTGGTGCGGGCTCTGGCATAGACTTAGCATCCAAAGCTTCAGCTGCTTTATTTTGTTCTCACTTCATTCACATTCAGACATTTGCATGGTATAGTCCTGATTTTCAAACTTCATTTTTGGTGCCTCGGCACGGGGTAAAGCAGATGCCTTTATCTGTGGTTAGACAGTGGCCTACAGTCTCTACCTAATGCAAAACATTTCACACGTACAAGACAATAAATAAGCTAGAAGACCAAGTGAGCATAAGTCTGCTTTATCAGTCATGTTAGAGAAGGGCTGGTTAATTTACACTTGGTCCCCTCCCCAGATGAGAGCTCCTACATGTATGTGGCTAGTGTTGCTGTTTTTAAACCTTAGGAGCAGGGAGGAAGGTAGCATTGATTTGATGGTTTCTTGTTTTAACTTGATCATTTAAATGCATTCTGTATACCCTTTGTGCATAGGTTCTTTTAAAAATAAATGTCACTTCATATATTTCAAAGTCTGAATGCTTTCATGTCAAACTCGGCTTGTCTGTGCATGTCAACCATTTGCAGTGAGTATTTCAATTCCTTTTTCTTTCTTTAAAGAAAAAAAAGGAAATCAGACTTATAACTTTATACCTACTTCATGTCTAGAGTTCACAGATATAGTAACGAACAATGAGAAATTGCAGGGCTACCAAGTACAGAGCTCATTCTGTTGTATCAGAGCAATGGAAAGCTTTATACTGGCAAAAACAATGTGCATTTTCTGCAGGGTTCAAGCAAACTGTCAACACATGTTTAAGCGCGTGGACTCACCCCTGCAGCGCCTCCTGCTGGTCTCTCAGGGAATTAGCTCATCCAGCCTCCGGCGCACTCTCTGCAGGCCAGTGATCCTCCTTACCACTGGCCCCATGTCCCTCCCAGGACCCCGGTGCCCCTTTCTCTGGGGTGTTTCCACCCGCCCACTTCCTGGAACCCAATAGGTACAACACGCAATATGTGATAGAAGCTCAGATACCATATGATCATCAATACATTTATAAATGTACCCAGTATAAATGTACCCAGTATAAATACAGAGGCACAGATATGAGGCCTTCAGGATTTGGCCCATAGCACATAAATTTAGAGAATAAAGAAAAAATCTGTTAACTTCAGTTGAACCAAAATTCCCCTCCCAGCACTACATAGACTGTGCCTGTGCTCTCTCATACCTGCACTGTTCTGCTCTTCTTATGTGCATAGAGTCCCATTTTCTGAAAAAAGATCTTTTTTCTTTCCTGTTTTTCAATACATCAGTACAAAGGATGTTGCCAAATCATCTTTACACAATGGCAGATGCAGTCATATATAGCACAGACGATTTAAAAAAATATGGTTTGCATCAGGATGCTTCAGATTAACATGCACTTCTAAAACCCCAGTGTAGCTGCACTAAAGGGATTTCTGCCAGGTGTGCACAGATGCAACCAGGGCATCAGAGGAGCCCTGCAGGTAGAGGCTGCACAGGAATTGCTCTGAACTGGCATAGTACTTGCTTTCAGTATTTGTACACACAGTTTGGGTAACTGTACTTACACCTACCTAATTACACAAATGCCCATCCATGCCACACAAATGAGGGTGTTGCACGCACACAAAAGGGGCCAGCTGAAAATTCTTCTTAGTAAGTCTGCTAGTAAAGCAGATATGGTTATGTATAGAGATCTAGTGCTTAGAGGTGAGAGAATATTGAAGTTTTTGGGTTGCTGTCCATTCCTCACACTTCCTCAAAAAATAAAAATTAAAATTAAAAAAAAGCAGGGAAAAGAATCATTTTGGCTTCACCCAAAAGCAAAAAACTTTCCAAACATGTTGGCGAGTCAGAAAAGTTTGCCCCCAAACAAAGTTTTTTTCCAATCAAACATTTTGTTTCAATGTTCTCAACATTTTAAATTTTCTAAAATAAAATTAAAGGAAATTTCAAAACACAAATTCATTTTGAATAGAAAAATCAAAATGTTTCATTTAAAAAATGTAGCAGCAAAAAGTTTCAGAATGATTGTTAAGCTTTCCCCCCTTCCAACCAAAACAATCCAGCAGATACAACATGAATTTGAAAATGTTTCAGTGTTGACAAATCTGCATTTTTTACTTGGGGAAAAAGGGTTTGGTTGAAAAATTCTGCCTCACTCTATTAGCAATAAGAACAGGAATATAGTCGCTAAGGTGCCACAAGTACTCCTGTTCTTTTTGCTGATACAGACTAACATGGCTGCTACTCTGAAATCTATTAGCAATGTGTTCATAAAAGCTCTTACAAGGAACCAAACACTCAGCTGGTCACCACAAGAGAGATTATTTATTATTACGGTACCATCCAAAATGTGCTGGATGCCTACACTTGCTAGTGGATTTTCTGCAGCTTGAGGTCTTCAAACCACAATTTGAAGACTTCAATAACTCAGACATAGGTTAGGGGTTGTTATAGAAGTGGATGGGTAGGATTCTGTGGCCTGCTTTGTGCAGGAGATCAGACTAGATGATCATATTGGTCCCTTCTGACCCTAAAGTCTATGAGTCTATGTATAGAAAGATCCAGTCATTGCCTCAAAGAGCTCTTTTAAGTGCTATAAACCAAATAAAATTTGCCTTATATTATCCAATTGTCCTCTCCCTTACCCCCATGCAAGTCAGGAATAACTCAGCTGAAGTCAACAGAGTTACACTGGTGTATAACATGATAAAGTATAAGATAAAAATCAGGATCTATAAATTAACATCTGGATTTTATATAACAATAAAGAGGAGAATGAGCAAAATCTCTGGTGTGCTATGATTGACAGGTGCCCCCATCCTGCTCCCATTGCAGTGGGAGCAGGATTGGGCTACATAATGACTCATTTGCTCTATTTCATTCCCTCTCCATCACTGGCACTTCACATCCAGTTTAAATGCAGGGAGCTGGTGGGAGCAGCTCCTGGTTTGGTTTATGAAATATTGTAGTATGTAGTTTTACTTTTTGTAAAAAGAAAAGCAAAACAATCCTTGTTGGATTTCTCTGCTCCTTCTCCTAATTACCAGTAGGGTCAAATCATCACTTACTGGGCTAGTCCTGCACAGAGGATGGGAAACTGCCCCACTGAATGTATGGGATGTCCTTTCTTACTTGGGGGGTGGGGGGGAGAGAGCAGGTTTTCCCTGCACAATTGGAGGGAAGGTTAGCTCTGAAACCCATAGCTCTTGGGAGATGCTCCACAAGTCAAGGTACAGAGACCCGGTGATTCCATGGCATCCTACAGAGATTTAACATCCAGAGCTTCCCCAGTAGGAAGTTGCCCTTCCTCAAGCCCATTCTTCACCTCCAGAGGACAGGGGGATTGAACATCGTATTTGGTCACTGGCATAAGTTAATGTCAGCAGGCTCAGAAATAACTGACAGCCAGAAACCCTTTGGAGCTGAGGTAGTGAGGGGCAAGATGCAAATGGTGGCTGTGCCTCCCCATCCCTATTCTCCTTCCCCCTTCCACCGAGCGATGCTTGAACCTCCTTCATGGATCACTTGTGAATGGACATCCATGGGGTTGAGGGTAAGTGGAAGCATAACATGGAAGACCCCCCACTGCCCAAGGGAATATGCTATGTTTTGCTGCCCTCTCCTCGGTCCGCTGAAGCTTGGAGGTGGGGGAGACATCTGATCCATAATTTGTAAAATTCTGGGAGGCAGGGCAGATTCACATGCATACTTGTGTCCTCGTTACACCCTCCTTTAGGCCAGGGACTATGTATTTTTTTTAGTTCCACAAGCTTGTGACTGAAAACAACTGCAGAATGAGTGGAAAAAAAAACACCTAAAAATAGCCCCAGTCCCAGAGCACAATGCGTATTTACTATGAGGAGTGTACAACCAGGGAGGGGATGACTGGGTTGGTATTTTCTAGTATGTCTAGCCCTGCCATATTTAGAATGAGTGTAGCTGGCCAGGCGGCCACTTCAGCATATGTAGGTACTTGGCTGCTTTGGATGGGATCCAAAGAGAGCTGCTCCAGCTATAACAAATGAATACGGCATGTTCATAAATTGACCGTGAGGGAATCACCGCAGGAGATTACCATGTTCTGCAGAGAGCAGAGGATACATAGCTGCTGAATAAGGAAGACAAATCTCCTGCTGATTGTTTCCATTCAAAACATTTCCCCAAAATAAATTGTTGAAGAAAGAATAACTATTCTATTGGTCCTCCCCAAGCTGGGAGAGGACCCAGGATAAGGATCCTTATCTAAACAAACACCACAGTTCCAGATAAACTGGTTTTGGATGCATTTCGATCATCCCACGCAGATGAGACCAATCTGCTCCAGGGCAGTTTTTAAAAATGGAAAAGAAAAAAAAAACACCTCAAACCAGTGCAACTGTGTTAGAAACCTCAGTTCACATTCACTATCACTGGTGCAAGAAGGTGCCATTTGCACTTCACTGCCCTGCAAGAACAGATCAGTCAGAGAGGGATACATCCCCAAGGGCAATTGGTGGCAGGATCACTGCCTCCCTACCTCAGGGGGCTCCACCAGGAGAAAGCAGCTGTAAAGGCTAGATGGGGTTGTATAGGAGCCCTGGCAGTCTTCCAATATGGCCTAGCTTTATTCCTTCCTGGCTTGGGCCCTCCTATTATTCATGCTGCATTGATCTTCTCCATGGCACCAGGAGAGTGTGGATTGTGGGTTGAAAACTTCACTGTGTCCTAACTCCAGGTAGAATCCAGTCCAGCTAGTGACTTAAGCCCCAGTTTTAAAGACTTCAGTCCCTGACTCTGTGTTGACAAGGGTTTTATTTCTGTCTTCACTCTCATTTCCTTTTACATTCCTTGGAAATGCTAAGAACTCATTAACTGAAGAGTGGTAACCTGCAGCAGAGTGGCCCTGGCATGAGTTTCCTGCTAGTTTCTATGCCAACTATAGCTTGGATATCAAACTTGTATTTCAGGAGGTGGGGAGGAGGAGGACAGGGGTGCTGCTGCCTGACAAGCAAGTCAAGTGGACTGCTTGTCCAAAGAGCTGCTAGAGAAGAGCCATTAACAAGGAATCCTTCCACTCTCTCCCTTGAACAATTCTGAGAAACCCAGCACCTGTTCTACTTCTTACAGATTATAGATTGCCCTGGGTTAGTCTAATAATAAAGAACAGATACCATTAATAAAAAGACTTCTTCTCACAACCTTTTTGTAACACCTGGACTTGGCATCCGAAACTCCCATTCACTTCACTGGGAATTGAAACTATTTAGCAACTCACAGGAGGTGCTCAGCACCTGATGGGATTTGTTCACTTTGCCTATGTATTTTTAAAATGTGTTGTTTCCCCTCAGAACTAGAGCCTCGAAGCCAAGCTCCTTCCCCCACTCTTAGCACAAAAAAGCCTTTCCTCCACCAAAGAAACTTCCCCTTTATTATTATGAAAACTGACAACTGCCAGGATTTAACCTGTCAAGGGTGCATTTCCTCAGATCAAGGAAACATTCTGAATAATGCTCTCTGAGTGACACCCCTTAATTCTCCACTTATGATTGCTAAGACATCCTGTGGAGTTCACTAACTACCCCATTCTGACATTACAGAGCTTGTTGCAATCAGAGAGACTATATCCTGCCTCCCACTGCCCTGTCTGTGGTAGTGGGTGTTTCCTGCATCTCGTCACAGGAAGTACTGAGAACTGGGGGGAATGGTGTTTCCTAGTGACCGCCTCAAAGGTCTGCAGTGGGGTTGAAATGAGCTAATGACTCTATGGACCTGGCCCTGTGGCAGGAGGAACAGATGTTGACCTCTTCTGAATCATGGAAATATAGCATTGGCAGGGACCCCAAGAGGTCATTTAGTCCATCCTCCCATGCTGAGGCAGGATTACCTAGATCCAGATCACCCCTGTCTAACTTGATCTTAAAAACCTCCAATTTCACAACCTCCTTAGGTAACCTGTTTCAGTGCTTAACTATCTTTACAGTCAGAAAGTTTTTACTACTATGTAACCTGATCTCCCTTATTGTAGATTAAGCCCATTACTTTTTGTCCTGTCTTCAGTGGCCATGGAGAACAATTGGTCACTGTCTTCTTTAAAGCAGCCCTTAACATATTGGAAGACTGTTATCAGGACCTCCTCAGTCTTCTTTTTTAAAGACTAAACATGCCCATTTTTTTTAACTGTTCCTCATAAGCCAGGTTTTCTAAACCTTTTATATTTTTTTGCTGCTTTTCTCTGGACTCTCTCCAATTTGTCCACATCTTTCCTGAAGAATGATGTCCAGAACAGGACACAATACTCTAGCTGAGACCTCACTAGTGCCAAGCAGAGCAGGACAATTACTGCCAATGTCTTCCATCCAATACTTCTATTAATACAGCCTGGGGTGATATTTGCCTTTTTTGCATCTGCATCACATTGAATATGAAGCAACAACTTGAGATCCACTGTAACCCCCAAATTGTTTTCAGTAATACTGCCACCTCGCCAGTTAACCCCCAGATTGTACGTGTGCATTTGATTTCTCCTTCCTAAGTGCAGTACTTTGCACTGGTCTTTATTGAACTTCATTTTATTAATTGCAGACCAAGTCTCCAATTTATGAAAGTCATTTTGAGTTCTAATCCTGTTCTCCAAAGTGCTTGCCTGGTGCCATCTTCAGATTTTGTGTGTACCCTCCACTCCATCATTAATGAAAATATTGACCAGTACAGACCCATCAGAGACCCCTGTGGGATCCCACTAGATGCACCCTCCCAGTTCGACAGTGGAGCATTAATAACTGCTCTTTGAATATTCTCCCCACCCCTCAGTTATGCACATACCTGAAAACAATCTAATGGCAGGGACGGTAGTTTGGTAGGCAAACAGCATTAGCCCAGGTCCACTGAACTTCTGTGATGTTTGGCCAAAATTTATAGGATTGGGAGAAAATGATTTGAGTGTCTGAGCTAAGTCCAGGACTCAAGAGTTGCTGGCTCCTGTGCTTGTGTGATGTAGATCTCCTGCACATCTTAAATGTAATCTAGGTGTATGTCTACACTACAGGATTATTCCGATGTTACAGAAACCGGTTTCTAAAAACAGATTGTATAAAGTCGAGTGCAAGCGGCCACACTAAGCACATTAATTCAGCTGTGTGCATCCATGTACCGAGGCTAATGTCGATTTCCGGAGTGTTGCACTGTGGGTAGCTATCCCATAGTTAGCCCATAGTTTCCGCAGTCTCCCCCACCCCTTGAAATTCTGGGTTGAGATCCCAGTGCCTGATGGGGCAAAAAACATTGTCGCGGGTGGTTCTGAGTACAGCCTCACTCCTCCCTCTGTGCAAGTAGCAGACAACCTTTTTGCCCCTTTTTCCTGGGTGAACTGTGCAGATGCCATAGCACGGCAAGCATGGACCCTGCTCAGCTCAAGACAGCAATCATGGCCGATGTAAACACCTCGCGCATTCTCGTGAAGTCAGTTCTGAACCAGGACCTGCAAAACCAGTCGAGGAGGAGGCGGCTACGGCGGCGCTGCAACAAGAGTGATGAGGACATGGACGCAGAATTCTCTCAAACCGTGGGCCCCTGTGCTTTGGAGATCATTCTGGTAATGGGGCAGGTTCTAGCCATTGAACACCGATTTTGAGCCTGGGAAACAAGCACAGACTAGTGGGACTGCATAGTGTTGCAGGTTTGGGACAATTCCCAGTGGCTGTGAAACTTTCGCATGCGTAAAGGAACTTTCATGGAACTTTGTGACTTGCTTTCCCCTGCCCTGAAACGCCAGAATACCAAGATAAGAGCAGCCCTCACAGCTGAGAAGCGAGTGGTGATAGCCTTCTGGAAGCTTGCAATGCCAGACAGCTACCGGTCAGTCCGGTATCAGTTTGGAGTGGGCAAATCTATTGTGGGGGCTGCTGTGATGCAAGTAGCCAAAGCAATCATTAAGCTGCTGCTACGAAAGGTAGTGACTGGGAAATGTGCAGGTCATAGTGGATGGCTTTGCTGCAATGGGATTCCCTAACTGTGGCGGGGCAATAGATAGAACACATATCCCTATCTTGGCACTGGAGCACCAGGGCACCCAGTACATAAACCACAAGGGGTGCTTTTCCGTGGTGCTGCAAGCACTGGTGGATCACAAGGGACATTTCACCAACATCCACATGGGATGGCTGGGAAGGGTTCATGAGGCTCGCGTCCTCAGGAACACTACTCTGTTTAAACGGCTGCAGCAAGGGAATTACTTCCCAGACCAGAAAATAACAGTTGGGGATGTTGAAATGCCTGTAGTTATCCTGGGTGACCCAGTCTACCCCTTGATGCCATGGCTCATGAAGCCATACACAAGCAGCCTGGACAGTGGTCAGGAGTTGTTCAACTACAGGCTGAGCAAGTGCAGAATGATGGTAGAATGTGCATTTGGCCGTTTAAAGGCACGCTGGCGCACATTACTGACTCGCTCAGACCTCAGCCAAATCAATGTCCCCATTGTTATTGCTGCTTGCTGTGTGCTCCACAACCTCTGTGAGAGTAAGGGGGAGACCTGTATGGCGGGGTGAGAGACTGAGGCAAATCACCTGGCCGCTGATTACGCGCAGCCAGAAACCAGGACGATTAGAAGAGCACACCAGGAAGCGGTGCGCATCAGAGAAGCTTTGAAAACCAGTTTCATCACAGGCCAGGGTACGGTGTGACTGTTGTGTTTGTTTCTCCTTGATAAACCCCACCCCTTGATTGACTCATTCCCTGTAAGCCACTCTTCCTCCCCCTTTGATTACCACTTGCTTCCTAAGGAAATAAAGTCACTCTCTTTTAAAAATCATGTATTCTTTATTAATTAATTATAAAAAGAGGGAGAGAACTGACAAGATAGCCTGGGTGTGGTTTGGGAGGAGGATAGGAGGGAAGGAAAAGGCCACTAAAAAAAATTCAAAATAATGACAGCCTTTTGGTTGGGCTGTCCACTGGGATGGAATGGGCGGGTGCACGGAGCCTCCCATGAAGCGTTCTTAGTTGTCTGGTGGGTGAGGAGGCTAAAGTACATGGTGAGGGAGGAGGGGGATATACAGGGGCTGCAGTGGCACTGTGTGATCCCACTGCTGTTCCTGAGGCTCTACCAGATGCCAGAGCATGTCCGTTTGATCATGCAGCAGCCCTAGCATTGCATCATGTCTCCTCTGGTCTTCCTGCCACCACCTCTCATCTCGAGCGTCTCTCCTCTTCTCACATTCACTGGCATCTTTCTTGTACTTTGATACCATATCTTTCCACTCACTCAGATGAGCTCTTTCATTGCGGGTCACTTCCATGATTTCCTAGAATATTTCATCTCATCTCATTTTTTTCTGCCACCTTATCTGAGATAGCCTTCGGGATGGAGGAGGGAGACTTGAAAAATTTGCAACTGCAGGAGGGAGGGAAAAAAGGGAGAGAAGTATTTAAAAAGATACATTTTACAGAACAATGGTTATACTCTTTCATGGTGAACAACGCTATTCACCTTACATTGCACATGTGATCTCACTACAAGGTCACATTTTGCATCTTAATATTGAGTGCCTGCGGCTTTGGTGTTGGAGATCACAGACGCAGGTCCGGGCATCAGAATTCGGCTTGCATGCGGCCATGGTAAGCCATTGTCTTTTGGCTTCTGCAGACTTCATATATCCAGCGCCCTCCTTTCCCAAATAGCAAGCAAAGCCCATTGAATGTTGCTTCTTTCCTGTTAATGTGCAGCACCAGAACCGCCCACATCCAATTCTCTGGGATGATCGCTTTATCCCTCTCCCCACCGCATGGCTGGTATCATGGAAGATCGCTGCTAGCCACCCCCCCCCCCCACACCGCGTGGCTGGTAGCAGGGAAGATCCCAGCTAGTCAAATGCAAAAAAGCTCAGCACCAATCACCACCCCCACCCCACTTGGCTAAATGCAGGGAAGGATTTCTTTTAAGCCACAGGCAAACAGCCCAACCACCTCTGTCCCCTTAATTAAATTCCTGAATTTCAACAAGGTTACCATGAACGATATCACTCTCCTGAAGATAACACAGCGAGATAAAGAATGGATGTTGCTTGAATGCCAGCAAACACCGGGACCATACGCAGCTAGGCTTTGTCATGCAATGATACCAGATTACTTGCTCCATGCATGGCGTGGTCAAGTGTCCTACCATGGAGGACGGAATAAGGCTGCCCTGCCCAGAAACTTTCTGCAAAGGCTTTTGGTGTACCTCCAGGAGAGCTTCATGGAGATGTCCCTGGAGGATATCTGCTCCATCCCCAGACATGTTAACAGACTTTTCCAGTAACTTTACTAGCCGCAAATGCATCCCAAGTCCTCAGGGCAAATAAATCATTAAAAAATGCTTGCCTTTAAACCATGTTTTATATTTACAAAGGTACACTCACCAGAGGTTCCTTCCATGGCTTCATTGTCTGGGATAGTGGCTTGGGAGGGCTGGGAGGGTACTTCTGTCAGGCTGAGAAAAAGGTCCTGGCTGTTGGGGAGAATGAATTGCTGTTTGCTCTCTGCAAGCTCGTCCTCCTCTTCCTCCTCCTCATCGTCCCCATCTGCAGAATCCTCAGGCAAGGCTAAGATTACCCCCACCTTGGAATCCACGGACAGGGGGTGGGGTAGTGGTTGCGGACCCCCCTAGAACTGCATGCAGCTCAGCATAGAAGCGGCATGTTTGCAGCCCTGCCCTGGACCTTCCGTTTGCTTCTTTGGTTTTCTGGTAGGCTTGTCTGAGCTCCTTAACTTTCACACAATACTGTACTGAGTCCCTGCTGCGGCCAATCTCCATCATGGCCTTGGAAATTTTTTCAAATTTTTTTTCATTTCATCTTTTGGAACGGAGTTCTGTTAGCACTGAATCCTCTCCCCATATAGCAATCAGATCCAGTACCTCCCATGCGGTCCATGCTGGAGCTCTTTTTCGATTCTCGGACTGCATAGTTACCTGTGCTGATGAGCTCTGAGTGGTCACCTGTGCTGATCAGCACTCCAAGCTGGAAAAACAGGAAATGAAATTCAAAAATTTGCGGGGCTTTTCCTGTCTACCTGGCCAGTGCATCCAACTCCAGATTGCTGTCCAGAGCAGTCACAATGGTGCACTGTAGAATAGCTCCCGGAGGCCAATACTGTCAAATTGCGGCCACACTAACCCTATTCCGAAATGACAATACTGATTTGAGTGCTACTCTCCCCGTCAGGGAGGAGTACAGATATCGATATTAAGAGCCCTTTATATCAATATAAAGGGCTTCGTTGTGTGGATGGGTGCAGGGTTAATTCGGTTTAACGCTGCTAAATTTGGTATAAACCCGTCCTGTGGACCAGGCCTGAGATGCCATTTGTTTTGTTGTACTGTACCTTTTAAATGTCTAAGCCCTCTCCCTGTGCTTAGCAGCCATTGTTGTTCTCAGAGCTGAGTGCAGACTGGCATCAGTGATGCACGCTGTGCACTCTCTCCTGGAAACGTTACTTTTGTCCCTTTTGGTATTGTCATTCTCTTCATCTCTGGTAAGTCTTTCCCAATGAAAGTTTTGTGATTGCGCTTTGTGTGGAACAACAGAACAGTAGGGCCAGATTTATTCATACTGTACCTACAGTTTATGCCCTACTTTGACTTACAGGCCCCATTTGCCTTCTTGCCTAGTCCTTACTCAGAAATAGTGAACCTGAGTTCAGACAAAAATCAGGGCAGGCTAATACATGTTCAGTACATACCTGTGCATTACTGCATGTATTGTGAAACCTGGCCTCGGAAAGCACATTGCTCAGGTAACATAGGTGAGGAATAAAACAGCTTCAGTGATCACACAGTAGGTGCTGTGTAGCATTTTACTATTTTTTTTTTAATCTTGTGAAGTGAACATCATCTTGCAATGTGGGATAACCGATACAGTGACTCAAAATTGTCTGATTTGGGGCCCAAGGATTTGAGGATATATTTGTGCCTTTTGGGCTGTTGTTAACATGCCACTAACACTTTTTGAGATATGACGGGTGATACTGTAGGCTGTGGATTGATCTCCCTGGCTCAGTCAAATAGTACTTCTTAATAGTGCTGGGGTGCAGGATTTTTCCTTCTCAGCATCCATCTACATTTACTGACATCCTCCATTTTCTTTTCATATCCTTAATCTCCCTAGCACAAAGGACTGCCTAGTGAAATGCCTGTATGTTTACTCACAGCTAGATCTGGGTGCTGTAGGGTTTATCCTTCCTGCTTGCAGGATATATCAGCTTTTCCTTAAGCAGGATGAGTTGTTCCAGCTGGTGGATCTCTGAAACAGAGAAATTAGCCTTTTTTCTGGGACCTTGTATAGCTGGCTGTGCACTGTGCTATGGTTTGTTTTTCCTACCATGAAACACAGTTTTGAGTGTGAAATACACCGATATTTAGGTAAGCATTTAACACTTGCATAGAATCATAGAAGATCAGGGTTGGGAGAGACCTCAGGAGATCATCTAGTCCAACCCACTGCTCAAAGAAGGACCGACCCCAACTAAATCATCCCAGCCAGGGTTTTGTCAAGCCAAACCTTAAACTCTAAGGAAGGAGATTCCAAACCTCCATAGGTAACCTATTCCAGTGCTTCATCACCCTCCTAGTGAAATAGTTTTTCCTAATATTCACCCTAGACCTCCCTCACTGCAACTTGAGACCATTGCTCCTTGTTCTTGCACATGAATGCCTGACAGGAATTTGTGATCCTAATGTCACATTCAGTCATACGATTATCCCCAGATTTCATAGGCCATGACAAAATCACCTTTATCTCCTCTGAGTGAGTGACATGGCCTATTTGACATTGGGGTTTGCTTTGGAACCTACAGCTGTGTGCCCATCCGTGCAGCCCTGCATATGTGAGGCTTCTCAGTCAGTGGGATAACTCCACTGACAATCTGTCCCTAAATGGGATTCAGAAACAACAAGGATTCCACTGAATGGGTTAACGTGGGAACTTGTAGCAGCCAGAAATGTGGCACAGTGCATCTGTGCAAGGATCCATGGAGCTGAATGCTAATGTAGTCACCTCCAGTTGTGCTTCTGTTTCCTAAGAGTGGCAGAGTCCACTCCTTCCTCCTTGGCTCGTTCTAGCACCAGTAGGCCCAGGTTTTTTTGTGCACTTTCTTGCCTCCCCTCAGAGAGCAATTATGGGGCTGTGTCTCATTCTGCCGGTGGAAGCTGATTCCCTGTAGCCACTGACTTCCCCTCTCCCACTGTGCCTGGCCAGGCTCCCTGAGTATGTCTGGACAATTGCCAGACATATTAAGGTTCTCCAGGGCCTGCAGTTGGTTTTCCTGGAACACCAGTCACTTCTCCTTCTCTTCCCTGGCCCACCCACAACAAGCTGTGTGTGTCTCTGGCACCCAACTTAGGCAGAGATTTGGAGCCCTGCAGGTTCTCCTCTTTTCTAAAGCCTCCTGACAAGCTCCCATTCAGGGTCACCAGGAAAACTTTTTACACTGCCATTTTCCCCAGCTGCTGTTTCTGGGAAACTGCTCTTTAGTAAGTCCCCAGAATGGCAAGGGGACTGCACTAATATGAAGAATGCTTGTTTAAATCCTCAGACGAGGCTGAAGAAAAGGAAAAATGTCAGCTGCTAGTTTGTACTTGCAAAGTTAGATGCTCACATGAGCTTCTGTCAACTGAGGTTTTCCAATAAGCATCTTCTAAGATGTACCTGCTTGGGTTTTGCTTTCAAAGGCCACCATTTGGAATCAATTCAGGACCTAAACTATTTTAGTCAACAATAGGCAAGATGTAGTAAGATGGAATGGATGGGTGGTAACACTGTAACTTTAGAGAGCTTTCTTGCATGCATTTGTTGCTGCATTTCATTGGGCTACAAAGACCATGTCGACACTACAAACTTTGGTTGATCACAAGTTATGCTGACATAAAGCTGCTGCCATTAGTATATCACTTGTGTGTATGCATACTTGACTTCTCAAATCAGTGCTGCACATATTCACCAGGAGTGTTTGTGTTGATGCACAGTGAGGTGCACCATGATAGGTATCCCAGTGTTCAATCCGCCACTGGCCAGCACACTGTCTTTTGGGAAGTTTTGGCAATGCATGGTGGGACAGAAATGAGTCATGTGGGGGGACGAGGAGAAAGGGATCAACTTCCCAGCATGCAACTGTATCCATCTCATAATGTCATCTATATCCCATAATTGTCATGCCTTTTTAAAAAATCCCACAAACCCCCATGGCTCTCGTTGCAGTCTGCCATAAGCATGGAGCCTGCACAGCTCTGCACTATTGTCATAAGCATTGAAAGCACAGGACACATGATTCTCCGGTATTTGCAGAGCCATAAGAAAAACTGAATTACTGAGGGAAATGACGATTTCTTGGAGGACAGATTGCTGTGGGACATAGGGAGAAGCAACTCAACACTGTTGTTAGCATTCATGGAGCAGCTGCGGATGGTGGAGCACCACTTCTGGGCCTGAGAACTGAGCACTGACTGGTAGGATGGCATCATACTGCAGGCTTGGGATGACAACAGTGGCTACATTCCTGGATCTGTGTGCCAAGCTTGCCCCGGCCTTCCAGCACAGGGACACCAGAATGAGAGCTGCTCTTACAGTGGAGAAGTGAGTGGCAATCCAACTATGGAAACTTGCAACCTGTCAGTGGGAAATCATTTTGGACATGGAACATCTGCTGTGGGAGCCATTGCCATGCAAGTGTGCAGGGCCGTTAATCGTGTTCTGCTACACAGGACTATAATCTAATTGCCTTCTATGAGGAGATAACTAGGTCTGTGGATCAGAGGAAAGCAGTGGATGTGTTATTACTTGACTTTAGCAAAGCTTTTGATACGATATCCCAGAGTATTCTTGCCAGCAAGTTAAAGAAGTATGGGATGGATGAATAGACTATAAAGTGGATAGAAAGCTGGCTAGATCGTCGGGCTCAATGAGTAGTGATCAACGGCTCCATGTCTAATTGGCAGCCGGTTTCAAGCGGAGTGCCCCAAGGGTTGGTCCTGGGGCCGGTTTTGTTCAATATCTTCATTAATGATTTGGAGGATGGCGTGGACCAGTGGTGAGCTGGAGCCGGTTCCCATCGGTTCGAGGGAACCGGTTGTTAAATTTAGAAACCCTTTTAGAACCGGTTGTCCCGTGAGGGAAAACTGGTTTGAAAAGGGCTTTTAGATTTAACAAAAGCCCCAGCAGCTCCCTGCCCTTCCCCAGCTTACCTCACTCCACCTCTGCCTCTTCCCCTGAACGCTCCTGAGGCTTCTCCTCCCACTCCCCGGCTTCCCACGAATCAGCTATTCACACGGGAAGCCTCAGAGAGCTGAGAAGGAAGCAGCGGCTTCCCGCAAGTGAGCTGGGACAGGGGGGCGAGGGTGTGAGGAGGGCTTCAGGTGCCGCACGGCTCTGGCCTGGCCCCCGACCCCATCCCTGGGCAGCACAGCTCCTGCCTGGTCTTTACCTCGGCTGCCCAAGCGGCGCAGCTCCGACCGGGACCCGGCCAGCTGGGCACCCCGACTCCGGCCCCGGCCCAACACCCTGGCTCCGGTTCCAACCCCCGCCCGAGCAGCCCAGCCCGGTGCCGGCCTGGCCCCCATCTCCAGGCAGTGCGGTAAGGGTGCAGGAAGCATGGAGGGGGTGTTGGATAGAGGGCAGGGGAGTTGGGGGGGTGGATTAGTGTCGGGCCAGTCAGAGGGTAGGGAACAGGGGGATTGAATGGGGGCAAGGGTCCCTGGGGGGCAGTCAGGGAGGAGCAGCAGTTGGATGTCGTGGCAGGGGGCAGTCAGGGGACAGGGAAGGCTGGGTGGATGGGGCAGGGGTCCGGGGGGGAGGTCTGTCAAGGAACGTGGAGGGTTGGATGGGGCAGGAGTCCCCGGGGGGGGGCATGACTCCCTCATGGGGTGAGGAGGAGGGAACCAGTTGTTAATAGTTTGGCCGCTCATCACTGGCGTGGACTGCACTCTCAGCAAGTTTGCAGATATCAGTAAACTTGGAGAAGTGGTAGATACGCTGGAGGGTAGGGATAGGATACAGAGGGACCCAGACAAAAGAGGACTGGCCCAAAAGAAACCTGATGAGGTTCAAGAAGGACAAGTGTAGAGTCCTGCACTTAGGACGGAAGAATCCCATTCACTGTTAGAGGTTAGAGACCGAATGGCTAGGAAGCAGTTCTGCAGAAAAGGACCTAGGGTTACAGTGGATGAGAAGCTGGATATGAGTCAACAGTGTGCTCTTGTTGCCAAGGAGGCTAACGGCATTTTGGGCTGTATAAGTAGGGGCATTGCCAGCAGATTGAGGGAAGTCATTATTCCCCTCTATTCGACATTGGTGAGGCCTCATCTGAAGTACTGTGTCCAGTTCTGGGCTCCACACTACAAGAAGGATGTGGAAAAATTGGAAAGAGTCCAGCGGAGGGCAACAAAAATGATTAGGGAGCTGGAGTACATGACTTATGAGGAGAGGCTGAGGGAACTAGGATTGTTTAGTCTGCAGAAGAGAAGAATGAGAGGGGATTTGATAGCTGCTTTCAACTACCTGAAAGGGGGTTCCAAAGAGGATGGATCTAGACTGTTCTCGGTGGTAGCAGATGACAGAACAAAGAGTAATGGTCTCAAGTTGCAGTGGGGGAGGTTTAGGTTGGATATTAGGAAAAACTTTTTCACTGGGCGGGGGTGAAGCACTGGAAGGGGTTACCTAGGAAAGTGGTGGAATCTCCTTCCTTAGAGGTTTTTAAGGTCAGGCTTGACAAAGCCCTGGCTGGGATGATTTAGTTGGGAATTGGTCCTGCTTTGAGCAGCGGGTTGGATTAGATGCCTTCCTGAGGTCCCTTCCAACCTTGATATTCTATGATTCTATGATTCTATTCTATGACTCATGGCAATGTGCAAGACACAGCAAATGGATTTGTAGGAATGGGATTCCCAAACTGCAGTGCAGCATGCACATTCCTAGTATGGCATCTTGCCACAGTGTACATCAACAGAAAGGACTAGTTTTCTATGGTAATGCAAGCGCTGGTGGATCACCGGAGACACTTCATCAGTGTCATTGTTGGCTGGTCAGGGACAGTGCATGATGCTCACATCTTTAAGAGCACAGGAGTGTTCAAAAAGCTACAAGAGGGTATTTTCTTTTGTGACCAGTAGATTTCCACTGGCAATGTTGAAATGTCAATAGTGATCCTGTGGGACCTAATCTACTCTTGGCTCCCCTGGCTCATGAAGTTGTACAATGGCCTCCTCGACCGCACCAAGGAAAGATTCAATTACTGACTCAGATGGTGCAGGATGACAGTTGAATGCGCTTTTGGTAGATTGAAGGGACGATGGCATTGTTCACTCACAAGATTGGGATGTTTCTTTCACTGAAATCCAATGGTTATAGCTGCCTGCTGTGTTCTGCATAATACCTGGGAAGCAAAGGGTGAGAAGTTGCCACTGGCATGGAGGTGGAGCGGCTGTCTGCTGAGTTTGAACAGCCAGACACAAGGACTCATAGAAGAATTTAGTACAGAGCTATACCGCTCAGGGAGGCTTTAAAAGAGCACCTTAAAAATGAACCACAGTAATGTGTCATTGTGTACTGTGCTGTCCCTGGCCCTGATGTTGTGGGGCCTGCTAAGAATTGTGTGGTGCTTCGTGTTCATCAGTGTTTCTCAAATTGGGATTGCCTCTTGTGTAGGGAAAGCCCCTGGCAGGCCGGGCTGGTTTGTTTACCTGCCCCGTCCACAGGTCCAGCCGATTGCGGCTCCCACTGGCCACTGCAGGCCAATGGGGGCTGCTGGAAGTGGCAGCCAGTAAGTCCCTCAGCCCACGCTGCTTCCAGCAGCTCCCATTGGCCTGGAGCAGCGAACCGCGGCCAGTGGGAGCTGCGATTGTCAGGACCTGCGGATGCGGCAGGTACACAAACCAGCCCGGCCTGCCAGGGGCTTTCCCTACACAATCGGCAACACCAGTTTGAGAAACGCTGGTGTACATCTATGACTATAACACTATCAATGCACCTATTAATTTTGTGGTGCTTGCTGTACATTTATAATTATTACATTGTTTGTCACTGATCCTGTGAATTGTATCACACTGTCCAGTGACGAGTAAGTGGGTGTTTTCTGAACTGCTAGGCACTATGCAGTGTATGTTGTGGACTAGTAAAGGTGAATTATTTTCCAAATAGAATTTTATTCAGTAACAAAAGCAGTGCAAAGAAAGATCTATGCAATTTAAAAGCAAATACATTAAAATTTACTAAATTAATGGAACTGAATTTAACAAGGGAAAAGAAAATTCATGTCCATTTTACTTACATATACAGCAACTGAAGCTTTCATAGATCAGCGTATAAGAAACTGTGGTTGTCCTTAATGGAGTGGTGTGATGCTATGTGATTGAAACATGACCATGTATAGCACTGATATTGCCACTGTTAGACAATTGCAACAAATCTTGTACAAAGTATATCATGTAAGGTGTCAATGGAAAAGATATGATTTGCTGAGTGTGATTATCCTGTTTGTATGCATGTATCCTCTTTGTACCTGGAACCTCTGGCATTGGTCACTGTCGGTAGACAGGATACTGGGCTGAATGGACCTTTGGTCTGACCCAGTATGGCCGTTCTTATGTGCTTATGTTCTAATACTGACTATGTGCCGGTATTTCAAATGTGTTTGCCCCTGGGTTAACGTCCACAAGGTAGTTTACATCCAGTCTAGCCAGCACATTGTGAATGGACCATTCAAACTGATGGCCCATTAACAAACACAACAGGCCACAGAAGACGCTTGTCCGATCCCAGTGAGACTTCCTGTGGATGCTTTAGTCAAAATATGAGTAATGGACTCTTATTAAGTCGTCAAAGCATGCAAGGGCATGTGACCCTGGACTCCACCTTGTGCTTATAATTTCATACAGACGAAGCATGAATGTGTTCCCTCCACATGAGAAAAGGTATAAAAGATCCTGGAAGCATCTCCCTTTTGCCTTTTTTCTGCTCTGATCTCTGGACTATGGACTTACATTAAAAGTAGCACTGTCAATTAATCGCAGGTAACTCACGCGATTAATTCAAAAAAATTGATCACAATTTAAAAAATTAATCACGATTAATCAGTTTTAATCACTGTTAAACAATAGAATACCAATTTAAATTTATTAAATATTTTGGATGTTTTTCTACATTTTTCAAATATATTGATATCAATTACAACACAGAATACAAAGTGTACAATGCTCACTTTATATTATATTTATTACAAATATTTGCACTGTAAAAATTATACAAGAAATAGTATTTTTCAATTCACCTCATACAAGTACTGTAGTGCAACTTTATTGTGAAAAGTGCAATTTACAAATGTAGATTTTTTTTTTGTTACATAATTGGACTCAAAAACAAAACAATGTAAAATTTTAGAGACTACAACTCCACTCAGTTCTACTTCTTGTGCAGCCAATCGCTAAGAGAAACAAGTTTGTTTACATTTACAGGAGATTAATGTTGCCTGCTTCTTATTTACAAAGTCACCTGAAAGTGAGAACAGACATTTGCATAGCACTTTTGTAGTTGGCATTGCAAGGTATTTGCATGTCAGATACGCTAAGCATTTGTATGCCCCTTCGTGCTTTGGCCACCATTCCAGAGGACATGCTTCCATGCTGATTACACTCATTAAAAATATAATGCATTAATTAAATTTGTAACTGAACTCCTTGGGAGAGAATTCTATGTCTCCTGCACTGTGTTTTACCTGCATTCCGCCATATATTTCATGTTATAGCAGTCTTGGATGATGACCTAGCACATGTTCATTTTAAGAACACAGATTTGACAAAACACAAAGAAGGTACCAATGTGAGATTTCTAAAGATAGCCACTGCACCCAACCCAAGATTTAAGAATCTGAAGTGCCTTCCAAAATCTGAGAGGGATGAGGTGTGGTGCATGCTTTCATAAGTCTTAAAAGAGCAACACTCTGATGCGGAAACTGCAGAACTCAAACCACCAAAAAAGAAAATCGACCTTCTGCTAGTGACATCTGACTCAGATGATGAAAATGAACATGCACTGTTTTGGATCGTTATTGAGCAGAACCCACCATCAGCATGGACCCATATCCTCTGAAATGGTGGTTGAAACATGAAGGGACATATGAGTCTTTAGCGCATCTCACATGTAAATATCTTGTGGCACCGGCTACAGCAGTGCCATGTGACCACCTGTTCTCACTTTCAGGTGACATTGTACACAAGAAGTGGGCAGCATTATCTCCTGCAAATGTAGGACTGAGTGGACTTGTTGGCTCTAACTTTTTACATTGTTTTATTTTTGAATGCCGTTATAGTTTGTACATAACTCTACATTTGTAAAATGTATTCAACCTTCATGATAGAGATAGCAATACAGTACTTGTACTAAGTGAATTGAAAAATACTATTTTATTTGTACAGTGCAAATATTTATAATAAAAATAAATTTAAAGTGAGCACCGTACACTTTGTATTCTGCGTTGTAATTGAAATCAATATATTTGAAAATGTGGAAAACATCCAAAAATATTTATATAATTGGTATTCTATTATTATTTAACAGTGCAATTAATTTTTTTAATTGCTTGACAGCCCTAATTAAAAGGAGCATTCTAATCAATGGACTGAGGACCGTCCAATCTTTTGGAAGTTACCAGACACTTTACAACCCAGCGATCTGTAACATCACTGCTACAAACCTGATCCAAGAATTTTGCAATGAATGTATGTATATGATTTTCTTAACCATTTTAACTCTCTCCTCTTTCTTTTCTCTTAGAAATAAACCTTGAGATATCAGATTCCAAAGGATTGGTGACACCATCATTACTGGGTAAAATCTGAGTTATATATTGATCTGGGTATGTGGCTGATCTCTTGAGATCAGAAAAACCCTCTGTTAGATTTCAAAAACTACTCAGCATAAACTCCAGGGTCTGAGTGATGAAATAAGGGCTGGAATGCCTAAGGAGACTGCATTTCTGACTTCTTGTTAATCAGTGTGGTGAGACAGAAGTGGTTTTTTGTTTTGTTTGTTTTTTCGTTATTGGCCTGGTATATCTTGGGGAAGAGTCTGCCCTAATTCTCAGCGGTTTGTCCTGAATCTGGTATTCTCACCTGTGACCCCACTGAGGCCTGGTGACAAATGGTAGGGGCAGGGATGTGGCCCCAGATGCCTCACAGAATGTTGGGGAGGGGCATGTAGGAAGGTGCTGTAATGGGGTTCTGCATGGACAGCAGAGGGAGGAGAGCCCAGGATTGTTGAACCTGTATGTCCGTAAGAGTCTGCAGCTGTGTTTGTTGCTGGAGAAGCCCCATTATGTCCTGGAGCATCTCCTTCCTTTTCCTGCTGGAACTCTTGGGCCTTTCTCCTGTCCACTCTTTCCTTCTCCAAACTGTCTGCAATATTCATCTTCAAGGCCAGGGGTCAGCAACCTTTCAGAAATGGTGTGCCGACTTTTTGTTTATTCACTTTAATTTAAGATTTCGCATGCCAATAATATATTTTAACCTTTTGAGAAGGTCTCTTTCTATAAGTCTATAATATGTAGCTAAACTATTGTTATATGTAAAGTAAATAAGGTTCCCAAATGTTTAAGAAGCTTCATTTAAAATTAAATTAAAATGCAGATCCCCCTGGACTGGTGGCCAGGACCCAGGCAGTGTGAGTGCCACTGAAAATCAGCTCGTGTGCCACCTTCGGCACCCGTGCCATAGGTTGCCTACCCCTGCTCTAGGCCGTTCGCTCATGGTCTGATGTTGCAATGGCTGGCAGGATATCAGTGAACATGTCAGCCTGAGTCCTCTTCTTTCTCCTCCTTATCTGGCTCAGGGGTTCCATGGGTGTGGAGGGGGAACCGCTCAATGCCTCAGTGGCGGCAGTTCCAGATAAAACACACAAGAGATTCCACTGTCACAACAGAAAGCAAAAGTTAAGATTCAGAACTCCCTTCCCTTGCTCCCCTAAAGCTTTAAACAAGCTCTGCTTATGGACACTTCAGCTTGGAGCACTTGTGCATGGCGCCACTCACGGCACAGGCCATGGTGACTATGGCCCACCATAAGTGAGGGAATTGCTCAGGTGCATGAAACTATGACTATAGGGCACTGGCACTGAATACTGGCACCATTTTCTACAGGCAATGGTGATCTTAGCTGATATTTCACTCCTGAGGGTGACAAAGGCAGACACAGCACAACTGCTGTTTACATCCTAATGCCACCAGGGCCCATATGCTCCTAGCCTGTGTACTGCAATGGTGCCGGATGAAGTTATTGCTGACTTACTTGGGAACATGTCCTACTGTAGAGGAAGAAATAAGGCTGCCATCCTCAGAAATCTTTGGGAGAGGTTTGCAGAACACCTCCATGGCAGTTTTATCGAGATCTCTCAGGAGGATTCAAGGGGCATCCCAATGTCCATAAACAAACTGCTCTGCATGGCCCTCCTGCCTAACTCTACAGGGGAATGCAAAGCAGGTGACAATGCTACCTCTCTTTGTTGTACTGCTATCTCTTCTAGTATGAGTATATTAATGAAAGTGGATATCTGTGTCCTGTGAAGTTGGTGGCACCATCGGTACATCATTGTAAGGGGAAATACAATTACACACTTATCCAAGGTTCATCCCCTGCACTTAGCTTGCCCATGCTTGACTGCTGAACCTGACTGGACTGCTGTGGAGTCTCAAACAGGTCCTGGCTCACGGCACAACTGGACCTCTGTCACATGTTCCTCATCCTTCTCCTCACTTTTGCTGTTCACATCAAGGGCCTGTGACTCAGGCTCCTCTGAGGTATCCATGGTAGTGGTGGATCTCCACCAGGTCTGGCATGTAGTTCTTTGAAAAAACTGCAGGTCTGCGGCTGAGCACTGGATTAACTGTTGGCTTCCCTGGCTTTCTGATATGCCTACTGCAGTTCCTTTGCTTCAAGCGGCACTGCTGCTGATCCCTATAATACTCCTCCTCCTGAATCCCCTGTGCAATCTACTCATAGATTAAGCCACATTTCTACAGCTGGTCTGTAGCAGTGCCTGCGCAGCCTTTTCTCCCCACAGGATCAGGCAATGCTCCAACTTGGAGTAGACAGGAGATATTGCATGTCTGCAACATGTAGCCAGCACAATGAGCTGGGCTTTTGCACACAACAGTGGAGATCTACTAGGTGTGCTTGCTAAGCTGGGCAATCTGAAATAGGTATTTTAACAATTCACAGGTTTTAAAGGGGTGGGGGAGGCCTGCTGGTCTCTGTGACCAGGGGCAGTGGAGGTCACAATTGTGATCAGAGCAGTGAGTCTCAGGCATTGTGGGACAGCTGCTAGGGGACTGTTAGGATCGACGTAGGTAGCGCAGCATCTACACTAGCACTGTGTTGACATCAGAACATCAACCATGGCTCAACACTGCTCGGGGAGGTGGTGTTACTGCATCACAGTAACAGGGCCCTTATATCAATGGGAGATAAATTTAAGTGTAGACACGTTCACAACTAGGTTGATGCAAGGCGACTTACATCAATCTAACTTTGAAGTGTAGACCCGGACAATAAGAAGAGACACCAAGGACTGTCCTTTCTCCTTCCCTGAAGTCTCACATTAAAATATTTAAATAGGTAGAGCTTACACAGTTCCAAAATCACCACTGCACAGCTGACTATGGGACATATATTTGAAGTTATACAAATGTAGCAAGCAATAACTTAGTACTAGTTAGCTGCTAATGTCTATGTTATTAGTGCTAAGTAATATTATTATTAATACTGAGATGAATTAAATGCTAAAAAATAAAGTAACATTTCTTGATTCTAAACAGAGAAGTGTCCGTTCTTTGTAAGCAAAATGACCTTTTTGGGAGACACGTTACTCACTACAACCAACAAGAAGAGAATTGCAAGCTGTGGGAAATACGTTCAGATTTACTAACCAAAATAAATACAAGAAAGTGTAATGTGAGCAGCTACAGTTTCTAGGCAAATGCACACACAGGAAATACGTCCCTGCAGCCCTGAGTGTGCAAAGGCCTGAGAGCTGGCAGGATGTTCACTTTGATGCTTTGTCACCAGAAGAGATACTGAGTTGTGAAAAGGAAGGTTGAGAAGCTGCCTCTGAGTTAGGCATTCCAAGGCAATATGGACCTGTTTCTTACAGATGAACTTACACCTGGCAAATTAAGCATCAGGTAGGCCTAGGGAAGAAACAAGGAGTGCAGGAGAAAAATTGGACCAGCACAGCATGGAAGCAATTGCCCATCAAGTAGGGAGGACGTTATACTGTTGAAGAAAAGGAGTTCTTTTGCTCTGACTCCCTTCATCTAAACCTTTCAGTGTGCTCAGTCTCAGGGCAGGCTTGTTCCACACCTCTGTACTCCCTGCTTTAACTCTGAGACAGAGCAACCCACCTTGCCCTCATCCCAACTCCCCTTCCTTGAACAAACGGCCCACCTCTCTCTCGTGTCCCACTTCCCAGACAGATCCACTCTTCCTCATACTTATTTCTTCCCAGACAAACTTGCTCCCTCTTCCTGATAGCCCTGCACTTCCTCCTCTTCCTTACCTTCTCCCAGAAGGACCTACATCTGCCCATGCCCAGCTCCCTTACCTTTCCTTATCTTGTGCCCATTCCACTTTGCCTTCCCTCCCACTTACTGGCAGCCTTCTACCTAGGCTGTTGTCTTTCCTCCGCCTCCTCGACAGATTCCTTCCCCCCCTGCCTTTGCTGCCTGGTTATGAGTTTTGTCTCACAACAGTGCATCTGGAATCCTAGAAAGATTTAACAAAATGTGATGTAGCCAGGGAGCAAAAAAGAGGGCACAAAGACTATGATGTAAACGGTCAGCATGGCAGAAGGGCTGGGGACAGCTTATCACATGCACACTTAGAATTTCAGGGCCAAATTTCCTGTCAGCCTCGTTAACGGAGTCCACAAAATATGCAAGCAGAAAACTCATGCTTGCATACCCAAACTGGTATCTATATGTGTTCAAAAAGTTCTTGAATGCACAAATGGGGGATTTTGCTTTTGCCCCCAGGTATATGGCTCCCCACATATTGCACTCATAGTTTTGGAGGGTAGTGTGAAATTAGGATGAATTTCAAGCCCACCACAAAAATGCAAGATCAGCTCTGCCCTGTTTGGTTCTTCTCTGAAGGAGCCACTACACCTAAATTAGGTAAGAGGAGCTGTAGTGGATTAGTCCTTCATAAAAATAATGGGGGAAGCTGAGTGGGTGATTGACTCCTAAGGCCTCGATGGATGAGGACAGATGGGAAGAAAAGTGGTTGGTAGGGGTAGAGGAGAAGGTGATTGTGCTGCTCAGGAAAGGGCCAGAAAATGGGAAGAAAAGGGAAGAGTTTTGAAAAAGTGTCACAGGAAGGCCCATTCTGAAGTTGTGCTAGGAAGCCCGTCCATGAATGTTTATGGCACTGGGAAAATTCATATAGACGTGACAGCAAAGGCTGTGTTGCCCAAGACACTGTTACAAGGCATGGCCATAAGGGAACAGAACACAAGTATGAATGAATGGAACTGAAGTATGTTCTAATCAATTAACCAATGCTGATACTTTTAGATCCAGACAAAAGGATCTGGCTCTCTACTAATGCTACTAAGGATGGCCTTGGGGCAATGTTGCTTCAAGAGAACAGAAGACAGGCCCTGGCATTCTGTTGCATATATTGCAAGACTGATAATTGAGACTGAGCGAAAATATGCATAGTTAAAAAAGAATGTTTAGGTGTGTCCCATGGATGTGTGAAATTTCACAGTCACACTTACACTTTGTATCCAGAAGAGAAACAGATCACAAACTTTAACAGCAATATAAAAAAGAGTCTGAAGCTCATCTCCACATAAATAAAAAATCATAGTGAGTCTCTAAAGATTTAGTTATCATTTGACCTACAAACAGTGAAACTATCTGACCGATGCAGCTGCATTCTCTTATGTGGACTTCATTATGGAAAAGTTAGCATGAACTTTCATAATGAGGACTGGTCAAGAATTTTCCATCAAACTGTGTTTGCAATTGACAATTGTTTGTTGTAAATGAACATTTTCACAGAAAATGAAAACCCATCTAAAAACATCTCCTCCCCTCAAAAAAGCCACTTTCTTTGCAGTTTTCATTTTTTTTTTGCAGTTTTTATTGCCAAAAACTGAAATAAAAATTGTTGGGGGTGGGGGAGGTGTCTTTAAGTTTTCATAAACAGTAAAACATTTCCAACCAACTCTATCCATGATTATGTGAATCCTAGTCTCATGCTACATGAGGCATGTTGTGCATACACTAAAAAGGAGATGACACAGCATTATCTGTGTCCATAACACAGCTGGGTGGAATTGTGGTGTATATAAAAATCATTGCTAATGAGTATGACCTTAATAATGCAGCACAAGTGACTCTGTTTTACGCATACACCCACTGTCCAGTTTATTCCAGTGGACAAACTTAATATTCCTCAATGTCTATGAAAAATGTGAGAGTTCATCAGGGACAGCTAGGAACTGAAAAACTTATGGATCTTGTGACCTCTGACAGTGTTTGGTGGACACCAGAACTGTGTAACACTAATTTCTTCAGTCAGACATTCAACTGACTATTAACAGAGCAAAGTAAGGAGTCCATTTTGCCAGACAAGCCCCAGCTGTAGGCATACACATTTGAGTTGGACAGTATGCAGACAGAGCATATTTCTGGGAACCATGCTGGATATTAGAGAGATTTCACTTTACAGATTCTCTAGAACTTGGAACTAAAATTCAGAAAGTTTATGTCAGAGTGTTACAACAGGGACTTTTCTAACAGAGACAATGTGTAGTTTCCCTTTGCACTGCAAGCTTGCATCTTAAGAACAGATCCTTTTTCCAAGGGGATTCTGTCTACCAGTTGTGAAATCTGGTGGCCCAATTACAATTTCAGATGTCTCAAACCATCTGGCTACTTTAATTTTAATTCCATATAAGAAAGTATTGCTGTACAAATATTGTCTTATGAAAATATTTTTATCAGTAATTAAAATAATTATGAGAGCCTGTGGTTAAGAACCAGATTGTTAAAGAAATCATTTCAGCTACTAACCACCATGGCTGTGTTGGTCCTACACATTTAGTAGACATAAATTTTTGTCTTGTTTTATGTGAACAGCAAGATTTATTAGATCAGACCCGTCATTAAGTCATTTTTTCTTTAATAATGTCTTTTATTCAGTGAACTCAAATTTATGCTCCATGTTATAGTGTGCTAACAGCTATTTTTTAGCTAGGAAGTCAGCAATAAATCTGAATTTAATAAACTGACAATAGATCTCAATGTGAAAGAGATTCAGGGCATTAATTCCTTTCCCCCTCTGTTGTGTAAGAGCAATGACTCCTTATATAATTTGCAGGCCAACTGCAACATAAAAATATACTTAGTCTGAAAATCTCATTTGCAACAGCACACATTATTAATATAAAAATTATTTAAATATTATCTAATAATAATCCTGTTAACCAACTCTGGTATGCTTTTCTCAACCACAAAACAGGTATTGTTTTCCAGCAAACAAAAGAGAACGGGACTCTGCATACCAACAAGCACATCCAAGCCTTTGCATGAGCTCCCTGGGCTTAGCCCCCAGCACTGTTTTGAAATGGCTGCGAGCTGGAGGAGCACTCTGGGTATTGACATGACAAGGGATACATTAAACAACCCACTTCCTTCTTTCAGTCCTTTGCAACTGAAAATTGTGGGCGGCTCCCCCCGACACCCATACAGTGGGAGAATAAACACTCGGGCTGGTCTCCATGAGAACAATTACTGGCTGAACTCTGGTATCGTTACACAGCTGTAGTTATGTCATTTTGGAATCAAAGCACCTTTTTCTGGTTTAGCTTATGTCAAACTATAAGTGGTACAAAAACGGCCCTCTTACCCCAGAATAAAAGCATCCGCATGGGGAGTTGTACTGGTATAACTACTGCAGTATAATTATGCCAGTATCATTCTGCTGCTAAATTGCTCCATATAGACAAAGATGCCAGAAGCTCTGGGCTTTGAAAGACTGTTGCTTTACTGTTGTTTAGTTGTAATCCTTATCTTCACACAGACACCTAAAGAAGTTATATAATTTCCTTGAATGTTAACCCTAATACATTTTAATTGCTTCCTTCTAGAGATCGGGAAAACTACATGTTTTTTTTCATAACTATATCATATGGATAGAAGGTTCAGACTTCTGAACTGGCCCTGGGATGGGGGGTATTAATCTGATGCCAATCCAAAAGTTCATGGCCCTATTTTGGGATTCTGCTTCGGGGGGGGGGGGGAGAATTCTGCTTTAACCATGAGAGTGGAACATTTAGGACTCCTGTCATGCCCCACACTAACCTTCAAATGTTTAGCTCTCACTGAAAACAAGAATTACTTCTTATAGTATGAATAAATGAAATACTTTCTGAGGCTATACATCTTAACTATTGGTACATTTGAAATTTTTGTAAAAAGTCTGACAGTTCTTTGTGCCTCTCTGTCAACATAATACATTTACATTCACTCACAAAACTCAAAAGAGCAGTAGATTTTACTGGCAGCTTCCCTGATGTTTTTTTTAATTCCTGTACAATGCTTTGGTACACTACCATGGTGATTAGCGCTTCATACCTGCCCATAGAGTAGATAAATACACTGTTACATAGGTTTGTGGAAGAGGTGGTTTTCAAAGGGCAGAAATTGTAATGTGTTTTTTAAAAGGCCATTATTCTGAAAACTAGATGAAGGGGAGAAACAAAAAGCCAACTGAGAATATATGAAGAAAAGCCAATGGCCCTGTCATAAACAGATAAGAAAAGTTAATAGCACATAAGTACTTTATATCTCTTTGCCTGTAAAGGGTTAACAAGTTCAGTAAGCCTGGCTGTCACCTGACCAGAGGACCAATCAGAGGACAGGATACTTTCAAATCTTGAGGGAGGGAAGTTTTTGTGCTGTGCTGTTAATTTTGGTTGTTGTTCACTCTAGGGGCTCAGAGGGACCAGACGTGCAACCAGGTTTCTCTCCAATCTCCCTGATACAGGTTCTTATAGATTCAAAATAGTAAGTACTAGGTGATAAGGCGAGTTAGGCTTATGTTTGTTTTCTTTATTTGCAAATGTGTATTTGGCTGGAAGGAGTTCAAATTGGTATTTTGCTGAAAAGATTTTAATTTGTACTTATATACTAAGGCTGGGAGGGTATTCCCAGTGTCTATAGCTGAAAGACCCTGTACCTATTCCATCTTAAATTTACAAAGATAATTTTTACTGTTTTTCCTTCTTTAATTAAAAGCTTTTCTTGTTTAAGAACCTAATTTTTTTTTTATACTGGTGAGACCCAAGGGGACGGGGTCTGGATTCACCAGGGAATTGGTGAGGAGAAAGGAGGGAAGAGGGAGAGAGAGGCTGATTTCTCTCTGTGCCAGGATTACTTTCTCTCAGGAAGAGTCTGGGAGGGGGAAAGAGAAGGAGGGAGGAAGGTGAATTGTCCTCTCTGTTTTGTGATTCAAGGAGTTTGAATCACACAGTGATCTTCCAGGGTAACCCAGGGAGGGGAAGCCTGGGAGAGGCAACGGTGAGGGAAAGGGTTTACTTTCCTTGTGTTAAGATCCAGAGGGTCTGGGTCTTGGGGGTCCCCAGGCAAGGTTTTGTGGGGACCAGAGTGTACCAGGCACTGGAATTCCTGGTTGGTGGCAGCGCTAAAGGTTCTAAGCTGGTAATTGAGCTTAGAGGAATTCATGCTGGTACCCCATCTTTTGGACGCTAAGGTTCAGAGTTGGGGTTTGTACCATGACAGGCCCATACCAAAAGACGAGTTACTGTGGTGATATGTTGCTTACACATAATCTCGTCAATGAGTGCTTTCCACAGCACTTACATACACCATACTGGGGCAATATTAGTTGTAAATACTGCACAACAATTTCAAAGCTAGTTGGAGAATATGTATGCTGGTTTCCAAACATTCGTGACTTGCCAAGCACCACTCACTGCTCTGATTTAATAATCTTAATGTCCCTTCCTTATCCCATTTAAAACTAAATACATTGCAAATGAAATGATAGGTAAATGGCCTTGAGTGGTTTTTTAAATGATTTTTTTTACTTTTGGAATGCCCTTTATCTAGCCACTTACATGATTTTCATCGTCATAGTATCTGAGCTCTGTGCCATGGCCATTAGTTCTGGCCTCAAGCAGATCCTCAGGTTTAATTTCATAATAGGCTGTAGCTAATGTAAGTACTTCACACATGTCAAAATGTTATTTGTGACTTCAGAAACACTGTATGTCAGCATGTATTTGTAAATATATTTCATCTCTCAAATAAGTGTGCGAGCAATCTTGTTTTCTCTCTTTGGATGTTTGAAGAGAGAGTCACTGGGGTTGTGTGATCAACACAAACCATCTTTACTTTGCAGTTTCATGTGTGAAAATGGATATTGGCATGAATATTTACAAACTGGATCCAAGATGAAATATTGCCATTTCTCCCATCAGTCACAGCTTCTACTGTCAGAATCACATGTTTGTGCCCTTCAATAAGTTATCTATATGGCTTTGAGGGGAGGGGACATGGCTGCAGGCTGCTCTAACTTACTTGCTGAACCAGAGGGGGGCAAAGCAGCTGGATCAGAACAGAGAATCAGGGCACTGGTCTTTTTTCATTGTCAGGAGGAGATAATCAGACAACATGACAAATCTTTGTGTCACACCCAGACTTGACCCCAATTGAGAAGGGTCAAGGAAAGCAGAGGCATCCACAGTTGCCTTGCCATAACTTTAACAAAGAATGGAAGATTAGATAGTGGTCAGCAGTTAGATTGTCAGCACTGAGAGAGTTATTTAAACAGAGACTGAATGCAAGCTTCCTTTAAAGCAGTCAGCATCCCTTTCCTTATGGAGGTATTGACAATCTGCACCAGCAAAGGACCCAGTACTTCCCCACTGGCCCTTATCCACCAGAAAGAACAGAATCCAAAGCAAAGGTTGTGGCAGACAATTTGACTAACACAACCAGATCCTTTACAAGTGTTGCTGGCTGAAACTGAAAGAAAGAAAGAAAGCAAGTAAGAAAGCATTAGTCTCCTCCAGATATTGCTATCGACAACTTAGTCCAAATCTGATTGTTTTTTATTTGCAACATACTCAGAAACTTCCTTGCACTGGGAGGGACCAAGTGGAGACAGACCGGATTAACCAGGTTATTCACCATGCAGAAGAAATCTGCTGATCAAGACTGTGCAGATGCTATGTTGGAGGTAAAGAAACATGGCATTTATGGCATGGCTGTGCAGGAGGCAGAGTTCAAAAATCCTTTATTATACAGCTGATCAACTTCAGCATGAGACTTGTGCCATCAGCGTGTTAACTGTCTCAGTTATTACTTTGCCTGTAAACCATGGTGACCTGTGGGACAAGAGTACTTAAGGCCACTCTCTCAATGCTGAGTTTTATGTGTTTCCTCTTCACACCACTCCTACTTTCATGAAGAACCCTGGTGAATCATACAGTATGGCTGTGAAAAGAGAAACTGGAAAAAAAAGAATAGAAAAAAAGTAAAATGTCACTGTGGCTTTGTCACATTATCCTTCTGCTCCTCAGACAGGAAACACGAATGCTTCCTACACAAAGTGTAATGGATGTGCATGGGTGTGCAGCTGCCTTCAGAGTCCCTTCAGCAGACGGGACTGTCCCTTTCAGACAACCACAACTTTTTTCTGAAACACTTGGCTTTTGTTTTCTGACCTTGTTCTGTGCATATAGTTCATCATCTATCGCTTTCAAAAGGGTTCAAGAAGTGGAGGCCATTTCAAGGTGTGCAGTCTGGTGAGATTTCCAGTTTAATCCACTTTGTGAATCACATTAATCTAATCTCAATCTTCAACAAATGGTTACACAGAAAAAAATTTGGTTTTGTATTCAAAGGCCTGATTCTCCTCTCACTTACAGAACTGTAGGTCAGATGTAGCGTCACTAAGCCAGTGCAGATATGCTGGTATGAAAGCAGTCTGCCTCAGTTCAATTGTAAACTGCGGGCTTGTGTCGCTTTGACTGAGGGCTTGCCTATGCCAAAAGATAGTGTATGGCAAACCAGGGTGTGAATCTACAGCGCGCTAGCTTGCCATGCGCTAACTGGTCACGTGCAACCTGCTACAGAGCTCTAGACATTCTGTAGTGCACTTAACATACTCCCATTTCAATTCGAACTTTTAGTGTACTGGTGCAGGGCCCACATGGCCAGTTAGTGCACAGCAAGGTAGTGCGCTCTCTGTTCACACCCTGGCTTGCTCTGCACTAATTCGCTGTGTAGACACACCCTCAGTGTAAGAAAAACAGGCCCAGAGTTTACAAATACACTGAGGTTTAAAGTGCAGAAATAAAGAAGTATCTTTCAGCCATGGTGAGTGCTCTTTTCCTTTCTGCTAGAATAATTAGCCTGCAAACCTTGTGCCCACATTTTTATACCAGCAAAAACCAATTGCAGGTTTAAATCTGAATATTTGATTTGTGCCGCAAATGAATGACAGGTGCAAAAATGCAGGTATAGATTTTGCAGACCTCAGAAGGGAGATGACCTCGCTGATACCATTCTCCCAATTTCCTACATTTCAGTCACAGAAATGTACCTACCAAATAAACACAAAGCCACCAGAGTCAAATTCTGGCTTTTCCCAGGGGAGGAGAACAGAGAGTAAGAATGGAGATATAGCAGCCAAGCAGAGATTCCCCAAGTTATTTACATATGCAGATAATTGGCAGCCATTATTGATGCCTCACTTAAAGCCAGGATGATGCCCACCACCCTGAGACATGCAGAGGTATGCTGTCTCCGTATGGACTGTTTGACACTTACAGCCCAGTCCATTTGTCTGTCATGAGAGTGCATTTGTCATGGCCATAAAGGATTTCATGCTGGTTTGAAAGCAGTATCAACCAACTGTTTTGGTCACAATGGCTTTCCCAGCAGTTTTTTACATTACCAACCTTGGGTTGGTGCTTTGGTAGCTAAGCGATGTTGCTAGCGTATCTAGCACTGGCCTTCAGTGGTTCAGGTGATATAAAGATAATAAGGTTCAACTGGTGGTATCATCATTAAGGAATCTGACCTGAGGCATCCCTTAAAGATGTATTCTAGCGCTCATGTTTTCAGTTTATATATGAGACCTCCTCGTGAGATCACTTCTAAGCATGGAATAGAAAGTCATGAATATGCTGAAGTGCAAGCAAATAGAAGAGGAGACAGAGACCAAAGGTTGACTGTGCCAATATGGGAGGGTTTTGGATTCATGAGGCTCAAAATGCCTTTTGTAATGAGAGCTGTTTGAATTAAATGGCCTCCATATAAGCAAAAGAATTATCAATCTTTCAATTTCAAAACTGCAAGGGCTTCTAACATAGGTTTCAAACTATACATAGGGGAATAGGGGATTTTTTTCTTTAATTCAAATGACGTGGTGTGTATTTCTAACATACGAAGTTAGACAGAAATGGAGTGTGTCCGAAAGAAAAGATTTTGAAGAAAAAGGAAAGTATGAATGTATGAAATTGTCTATACAAAGACAAGAACTAGCAGTTTTACTCAATGATAGCCTTATTTAGTGGGTATACCTGAAATGTGGTGAGATGAGTCTCATAATTAAAATATAATATTTGCTATACCAAAAAGCTCCAGTTCAACAACTTTGGAAAGATCCCACACTTGGGAAGATAGCCAGACTTCACTGAGGACCTAGTGAGATTAAAAACATGGTCAGAAAATGACAATCCAGTTTGTTTCTCCAGTTTCTACTTGGAGAAAGGCAATCCTATACACCTAATAAAAAATCATCCTGAACATAGATATCAAGCACTAATAAGAACATGGGAACTGACTTAGTGGATCAGATCAATGGTCCATTTAGACCAATATCTTGTTTCTAGCAGTGATCAGTACGACATGCTTCAGAGGAAGTTACAAAACCGTCATTATGGAGACTTGTGCAATAACACTGATATGGGGAATGTGTCCTCCTTCCCCCAGGTAATCGAAGGTTGGCTTATAACCTGAAGCATAAGGATTGATAGATCCCTTATAAATATCTTAGCTAGTGTAATTGTGGATATTATTCATATAATTGTTTAATCCCTTTTTACAATTATACTAAGCTCCTTGCCTCCATGGTGTCTGGTACCAATGAGTACTCCCTTAAGCTGTAGAATTTGCAAAGTTGGTCTCTGCTCTAGAGGAACGGTTAGACAATATTGCCTGCTGAATGCGACAGCACTACCACAGCCTCAACAATGTGGAAACAAGCCTTGCAGGAGAGTAAAGGCTATTGTTATGAGGATTCTCTTTTCCTCTTGTCCCTGTTTATTATGGGGTCAGTCCATTCAAGGTTAGGAATTTTGGCATCAATCTTGCTTCACTAGAAATCTATGTATTAGACTTGTGATCCAAAAGTTTTTTATTTCAGTTCTGCAGTGTACATGGGTTTGCCCTTATTTACCTTGTGATGGCTTGACAACAGCAACATCTGATCTTGGGCACATGAGGTTTAACGATTTGTAATTCCATTTCAGTGAAGCTGAGAGCAGTGGATCTTCATTGCATACTGTGAGTTCAGAGAGCAGCAGCAAGTAAACATAATATGCCGGTGCTGCTTTCTTCATATACAGTGACAGGTTGACTTTAATTTGGCCATTTGGGTTTTTAAAGCCTTAAATGGTGTTGGCTGTAATCGCATTTGAGAACTCTTCCTTACAACTTGTCCCATGGGGCATCTATATTCAGATTTATTGTCTGTATGGAATCCAATCCTTGTATGTTGTGTGAACAGGTGATCAACTGATCATACCTTTTTTTTCTGGGTCATAAACTTGTTTCCCCTTGACATCCATTTCTGTCAATTTCTCTCTATTTTGTTAAAAGATACCTCTGAAACAGAAAAGTCATAAGTGGTTTTTTTTCTAAGCATGAGCACTACGTACCATGTATTTACCTCCCCAACCATCCATTTTTACTGTATTCTTCGGTTTATTTTATAAATTGCACTGAATCATCTGTTGGAAAGAAGCAATTTAAACTCCAAACTAATAATAATAATAATAATAAAAACCATATATTGTAATTCCTGTTCTACATTACATACCATGTATTTGCATGTCAAGGATCTCTTATCTTTCTAGTACTGGGATATGGCCATACCTCAGTTTACCATGGCTGGTAGCCAAAGCCCCATGTACTCCACCGCAAACTGGTTTTAAATTCTGTTGGCAGAGTTCCTGGACTCTGTGGCAATATGGTACAGCAGAACGCAAATTCTGCTGCAGTTCCATTTAAATTTTAAAAAGATATTTAAATAAATATCAGAATGAATAATGTAGAACAGACAATACAATAGCCCCTTTGCTGTGTACTTTACTATCAAATTCCATTTATTTTATGCTGTCCTCTCATTGTCAGTTTTCAGTATGCCAAAGTTTCTTACACTGACAATTCTTACCTTCATTGTACCATTTGCCAGAACTCTCTTCTGGGTGAAGACTACACATGGGAAGTACTATACAGAAAGTTTTAAAAGTAGGGAAAGAGGGCAAAATCAGGCTTATAATGAAAAACATCTCACAGCTTTATTATGAAGTCACTATAGTAACTTCTTTTTAAAATAGAATTGATAAGCTCTTAGCTGATTAGCATATCGCTGTAAGTACTGCTAGAATATAACAGAGTTCTTCTATGGAATTGTATAGCCTTCATATCTACAAGATTGAAATGACACCCAAGTTTTTAAAAATAGAAATAACAACAGATTTATGCAAAGAAAACCACAGATAACTTTGCTTTGAGTTAAATACCAGCCTACGGGTAGTTGGTGAACATGTTTATAAGTCTGCATCTCCAGATGAATCAAGCAGTTTCATATGTTGGGAGCTCACACTACTAAGAATTTTGATGCAATTTCCTTGGAAAGAATAACTGACTGGGCTAAGACTTTGCTTTCTTTGGACTGTCCTTACAGCTAATATAGTGCCAACATTTTAAATGATTTTTTTTCCTGAAGGACCAGTCCCCAGAGAAATAGAGACCTAAGGCAATCATGTGCAAGCTGTTTTGGGGGGCACAGATGAATGTTTAGTTACTTACTGTCACACTGTCTGGAGTGGTTCACAACTGGGACTGCCTACCTCAGGGCAGACTGTCAGAAACAGAGCAGACACCCCAGACTGGTGGTGTGTTCTATTATTAGATTTCACCAAGTCAGTAACAAATGGATCATTATACCAGTCTTACCATGGAGTCACAGACAGTCCCCTGAGACCAGGGGTGGGCAAACTTTTTGGCCCAAGGGCCACATCTGGGTATGGAAACTGTATGGCGGACCATGAATGCTCATGAACTTGGGGGTTGGGATGTGGGAGGAGGTGAGGAGGTGAGGGCACCGGCTGGGGGTTGGGGCTCTGGGGTGGGGCCAAAAATGAGGAGTTCAGGGTGTGGGAGGGGAATCTGAGCTGGGGCAAGGGGTTAGGGTATGGGAGGGGTGAGAGCTCTGGGGGCCCTGGAGATGAGGTATTGGGGGTGCAGAAGGGTGCTCCAGCTGGGACTGAGGGGTTTGGAGGATGGGAGCTGCTAACAGGGAGTTTTGCAAGGGAGTTGCAAAACAGGAGCTGCGAACAGGAGCTGCTAACAGGGAGTTTTGCAAGGGAGTTCGGAAGGGAAGTAGGAAGGGAGGGGGGGTCCCTTGTTGGTCTGATCTGTGACCCATTGGTCCCCTGAACCCATAACCTGAGCCACATCGAAAACCTTTCTGTTTACAGCAAAGAGGAGCGGACAGAGAGCTGTAGATGGGAATTTGAGAGTTTGACAGAGGGAGGCTTACAATGGTGAGGAGGACCCACAACACCTGTGCCAGCACTGCTTCTGTCTCCTCCACCTGCGCCTGTAGCCAGACAGAGCACCAAAGCATGGATGCTTTTACCCAGATTCTGGTGTGGGCTTGCAAAGACTGTAATTTGCAATTTCCACTTACTGATATCCAGGCTGGGGGTGGCATCCAATGTGAAAGGTGCCTACTGGTGGAATCTCTCAGGCAGCAGGTGGGAGAGCTACAGGAGGAGGTGGCCAGGCTGAGGAACATCCATGTCCATGAGCAATTCCTGGACAGTATCCATGTGGAGACAGCTGATGGTGCTGTCCCAGTTGACAGGACTACTGACACTCCAGTGGTAGAGGAGATGCCTCAGGGTGTACCTGACACACCAGTGGAAGAGGAGGCTCAGGGTGGACACAGCCAGCTGGTTACTTCTAGCAGCGGGCAGTGCTCCACCGCTGCTGCGAACCCTCCTGTTGTGGTAAAAGATACAGGAGAGAAGAAATCACCCCCAACAGTTAAGGGGGTGAAGCCTTGTACCCCTAAGGCTGGGAGGTCTGCTGCCACCACTGATAAGAAACGTAGGGTAGTGGTGGTTGGAGACTCTCTGCTGAGGGGGACGGAGACACCCATCTGTCGCCCTGACCGTTCATCCCGGGAGGTATGCTGCCTGCCAGGGGCCCGTATCCGAGATGTTACAGAGGCTTTGTCGAGGATTATCCGGCCTTCTGACTACTATCCCATGCTACTCATCCATGTGGGCACAAATGATACTGCGAGGTGTGACGCTGAGCAGATCAAGAGTGACTACAGGGCTCTGGGAGTACGGGTTAAGGAGTTTGGAGCACAGGTGGTATTCTCTTCGATTCTTCCTGTTGAAGGTAGGGGTCCGGGCAGAGACAGATGCATCGTGGAGGTGAATGCCTGGCTGCGAAGATGGTGTCGCCAGGAGGGCTTTGGCTTCCTCGACCACGGGATGCTACTTGAGGAAGGACTGCTAGGAACAGATGGCGTTCACCTTTCGAAGAGGGGAAAGGCCTTATTTGCGCACAGACTGGCTAACCTGGTAAGGAGGGCTTTAAACTAGGTTCGACGGGGACAGGTGAGCAAAGCCCACAGGTAAGTGGGGAACAAGACCTGGGAGATGGGTTGGAAACAGGAGGGAGCACAGGCTATAATGGCAGAGAGGAAGGAGGGTCAGGGCAAAGCTGGGAGGCAAAATCAAACCAGTATCTTAGATGCCTTTATACAAATGCAAGAAGTATGGGTAATAAGCAGGAAGAACTGGAAGTGCTAATAAATAAATACAACTATGACATTATTGGCATTACTGAAACTTGGTGGGATAATACACACGACTGGAATGTTGGTGTGGATGGGTATAGTTTGCTCAGGAAGGATAGACAGGGGAAAAAGGGAGGAGGTGTTGCCTTATATATTAAAAATGTACACACTTGGACTGAGGTGGAGATGGACATAGGAGACGGAAGGGTGGAGAGTCTCTGGGTTAGGCTAAAAGGGGTAAAAAACACAGGTGATGTCGTGCTGGGAGTCTACTACAGGCCACCTAATCAGGCAGAAGAGGTGGATGAGGCTTTTTTCAAACAACTAACAAAATCATCCAAAGCCCAAGATTTGGTGGTGATGGGGGACTTCAACTATCCAGATATATGTTGGGACAATAACACCGCGGGGCACAGACTATCCAATACGTTCCTGGACTGCATTGCAGACAACTTTTTATTTCAGAAAGTTGAAAAAGCTACTAGGGGGGAAGCTGTTCTAGACTTGATTTAACAAATAGGGAGGAACTTGTTGAGAATTTGAAAGTAGAAGGAAGCTTGGGAGAAAGTGATCATGAAATCATAGAGTTTGCAATTCTAAGGAAGGGTAGAAGGGAGTACAGCAGAATAGAGACAATGGATTTCAGGAAGGCGGATTTTGGTAAGCTCAGAGAGCTGATAGGCAAGGTCCCATGGGAATTAAGACTGAGGGGGAAAACAACTGAGGAAAGTTGGCAGTTTTTCAAAGGGACGCTATTAAGGGCCCAAAAGCAAGTTATTCCGATGGTTAGGAAAGATAGAAAATGTGGCAAAAGACCACCTTGGCTTACCCTTGAGATCTTGCGTGACCTACAAAATAAAAAGGCGTCATATAAAAAATGGAAACTAGGTCAGATCACGAAGGATGAATATAGGCAAATAACACAGGAATGCAGAGGCAAGATTAGAAAAGCAAAGGCACAAAATGAACTCAAACTAGCTATGGGAATAAAAGGAAACAAGAAGATTTTTTATCAATACATTAGAAGCAAGAGGAAGACTAAGGACAGGGTAGGCCCACTGCTCAATGAGGAGGAGGTAACAGTAACGGGAGACTTGGAAATGGCAGAGATGCTTAATGACTTCTTTGTTTCGGTCTTCACTGAGAAGTCTGAAGGAATGTCTAGTATAGTGAATGCTTACGGGAAGAGGGTAGGTTTAGAAGAGAAAATAAGGAAAGAGCAAGTAAAAAATCACTTAGAAAAGTTAGATGCCTGCAAGTCACCAGGGCCTGATGAAATGCATCCTAGAATACTCAAGGACTTAATAGAAGAGGTATCTGAGCCTCTAGCTATTATCTTTGGGAAATCATGGGAGACGGGGGAGATTCCAGAAGACTGGAAGGGGGCAAATATAGTGCCCATCTATAAAAAGGGAAATAAAAACAACCCAGGAAACTACAGAGCAGTTAGTTTAACTTCTGTGCCAGGGAAGATGATGGAGCAGGTAATCAAAGAAATCATCTGCAAACACTTGGAAGGTGGTAAGGTGATAGGGAATAGCCAGCATGGATTTGTAAAGAACAAATCGTGTCAAACTAATCTGATAACGTTCTTTGATAGGATAACGAGCCTTGTGGATAAGGGAGAAGCGGTGGATGTGATATATCTAGACTTCAGTAAGGCATTTGATACAGTCTCGCATGATATTCTTATAGATAAGCTAGGAAAGTACAATTTAGATGGGGCTACTATAAGGTGGGTGCATAACTGGCTGGATAACCGTACTCAGAGAGTAGTTGTTAATGGCTCCCAATCCTGCTGGAAAGGTATAACAAGTGGGGTTCCGCAGGGTTCTGTTTTGGGACCGGTTCTGTTCAATATCTTCATCAACGATTTAGATGTTGGCATAGAAAGTACGCTTATTAAGTTTGCGGACGATACCAAACTGGGAGGGATTGCAACTGCTTTGGAGGACAGGGTCAAAATTCAAAATGATCTGGACAAGTTGGAGAAATGGTCTGAGGTAAACAGGATGAAGTTCAATAAAGATAAATGCAAAGTGCTCCACTTAGGAAGGAACAATCAGTTTCACACATACAGAATGGGAAGAGACTGTCTAGGAAGGAGTATGGCAGAAAGAGACCTAGGGGTCGTAGTGGACCACAAGCTTAATATGAGTCAATAGTGTGATACTGTTGCAAAAAAAGCAAACGTGATTCTGGGATGCATTAACAGGTGTGTTGTAAACAAGACACGAGAAGTCATTCTTCCACTTTACTCTGCGCTGGTTAGGCCTCAATTGGAGTATTGTGTCCAGTTCTGGGCACCGCATTTCAAGAAAGATGTGGAGAAATTGGAGAGGGTCCAGAGAAGAGCAACGAGAATGATTAAAGGTCTTGAGAACATGACCTATGAAGGAAGGCTGAAGGAATTGGGTTTGTTTAGTTTGGAAAAGAGAAGACTGAGAGGGGACATGATAGCAGTTTTCAGGTATCTAAAAGGGTGTCATCAGGAGGAGGGAGAAAACTTGTTCTCCTTAGCCTCCAATGATAGAACAAGAAGCAATGGGCTTAAACTGCAGCAAGGGAGATTTAGGTTGGACATTAGGAAAAAGTTCCTAACTGTCAGGGTAGTTAAACACTGGAATAGATTGCCTAGGGAAGTTGTGGAATCTCCATCTCTGGAGATATTTAAGAGTAGGTTAGATAAATGTCTATCAGGGATGGTCTAGACAGTATTTGGTCCTGCCATGAGGGCAGGGGACTGGACTCGATGACCTCTCGAGGTCCCTTCCAGTCCTAGAGTCTATGAGTCTATGAGTCTATGAGGGGGATCAGGGCCGAGGCAGGGGGTTGGGGCGCAGGAGGGGGTCAGCGGTGCAGGCTCCAGGCAGCGCTTACCTCAAGCAGCTCCTAGAAACAGCAGCATGTTCCCTCTCCAGCTCCTACACAGAGGGGCAGCCAGGCAGCTCAGCGCACCACCCTGTCCACAGCCGCTGCCCCTGCAGCTGGGGCAGGGGCAGCATGCAGAGCCCCCTAGCTGTCACTACACGTAGGAGCTGGAGTGGGGACATGCTGCTGCTTCCAGGAGCAGTGCGGCGCCATGGCACATAAAGAGAAGAGAAAGCCTCCAACTCCGCTACTCAGCCGGAGTGCTGGAGTGGGGCAAGCCCCAGACCCTGCTCCCTGGCGGGAGCTCGAAGACCAGATTAAAACGTATGAAGGATCGGATGCCGCTCCCAGCCCATAGTTTGCCCACCCCTGCCTCAGAATATCCAGTTACCCAGGCAAGCTGGACTTAATTATCAGTGGTCACTTACACCAACAATCACAAAATATTCGGGTTTCTTCCAGTCCCAAGATACCAGTCTTTTACCCCAAATCAATTGATACCCTAAGCTCTTACACCAAAGACAATGCCTGTAGCCAATCCTGAAATAAACTCTCTAAAGGCTTATTAACTAGGAAAGAGAAATAAGAGTTATTTACAGGTTAAGAAAGCAAACATACCCACAAATGAATAGTGATCTGTTGATTCAAAGTGTCTTTCAGGGCAGACTCAGGTGTAACCAGTGGGGATCTCTGCCTTAGTTTAATGTCTCTGGCCCTGTTCAAATAGATGAAAAATCTTCATGTCCACCATTTTCATTTCCCTCTTTCAGGATTCAAACCAATGAAATGAGGCTGTCTGCACATACTTCTCCATGGGTGGATGGGGCAATTAACAAAGCTCTTGTCTTATCCTGGCCCACTTAATTTTTGATAGTCCTCCTGGATGTGAGGGGAATGATTCCTGTGCCTGGGTTCACAAGTTCACAGCAAACATTTTCAAAGTTATAAAGCAAAATGTACACACAACAATGGAATACTGACTTTACAAGTGAGTTATATGCATGGAGCAATTTACAAGTATTTCATAGAGTCTAAACATTAAATGCATTCTTAGAATGCTAATACCTATTTTGAACAAAACTAACATACAGGTGAGCTGGTTTGTCAGTTCTTAATTAATGCCTACAGCCTTGGCCAGAACTTGCACTTGGTTTACTAGCATCACAGTTACATCTTAGAAGTGTGATAGAAGAATGCAAAGAAAATAACCTAAAAATCACAAGCATGCATATCTACTCCATTTCAGCTTTCATTTCTCCAGCTTATTTGAAAAATAACTGTTCTTTGTCTATCTCAAACCCACATCTTCCCCATGCCCCCCCACCTTTTACCATTCTGCTGTAATTTCTCCTTCTTCCAGCACCCCACATTGCCCTAATACTCCCCTCATGGCTCCCTCACAAACAGACTGACCTCCTCTTTGCCTTGGACTGCAGTTTTCTGGGATGAATGGATAGGTAAAGCCGAAGACAGCCGAAGAATCTGTGAGCAGCTTTGGGAACAGTATACATTATATTTGCCAGCTGTTCTACACATTTTCCTTCAAGAAATTTACTGAGCATGCTTTTCAAAATAAATGTTCTCTTGTTTTTATTATTGCCTCAAAGTTTGGAGCAAAAAGTGATATGGCTTGATAGGCCTCATGTAGCTCCTATAGCTTGTTAGAAATTTACACTGGCTTTTCCACACCCCTACGTGGCATAGTTATACTGACATAAGTTGGTAGTGTAGACAGTGAAAGTCTGTGTGTGCACAGCACCTAATACAATGGAGTCCTGGTCCATGACTGATGCTCCTAGATGCTACTGCAATTCCCCTAATAAATATACCTAGAATAACATCAAATTAGAGAAGTTGGGCCCTTATCTTTGCTGCATCCTATCAGGGAAAAGTTTTGGTACATTGGCTTCCACTACCTTATTAACTTTTTTTTTAAGTTTGTCTGTTTTTAACCAAATTCCAGGTGTTACCTTTTGGGATTTAGTATATGTTCCTGCTACAACATCTTCTTCCAATTTCAAACAGGATTCTTGGGGTGGGATTTTTCCTAATGGGTCTAATAAGTACTCAGTAAATAGGCTCTTCTCCCTGTAATTGTGAAGTCTAGTATATAGCTCCTAATTCTAAAATTGTGCATTAGAAGATGCTATAAAAGTTCTCATGAATTTAGGTCAAAGTTTTTAAGCATGGGTGCTAACCTTAGGCCCCTGTGTCCATATGTCCACATTCAGGCACCTAAATGAAAGTGGCTGGCTAGTCAGAGGTGCTGAGCATTTGCAATTCCCATTAGTGTTAATAGGAAACTGAAGAAAGAGAGAATCAATTAAGTGAATAGTAGAAAAAGTATTTATTGGGGGAAAATGCCTGGAAACTAGATTGAAGAAAAGCAGACACTGAAACATATGACGGGAAATATTCACTAAGATACATGCTACAGGGGGGAAAAGGAGTAGAGGAAGAGAGAAAAGGAATATGAAAGACAAATGGCTGTAAATAAAATCAAACCATACATTTGATATAAAATTGTTGTGATAAACTGTACACATCACTTTAACCAAAATCTTTTAAGTAAAGACATTGAGAAAAGATGGCTGAGGTGAGGGCAAGGGAGGAGGAACACCTGATGCTGATGGATGTTGACCCTTAGGCTGAATGAGGACTTCTGTCAATATTGTGAAGGGAAGGGAATAATTCTGTCTGAATTATGTCGGGCGGTGGAATAAGAATAAACTGCCAAAATCCACCTTGTCTGGACCAGCTCTGTAGGATGTGGAGAAATCACTGGCGGCTCAAATACACTTGGGGAATAGCACAACAGAAGCAAAAGCCCTTAATCCACTAACAGCTAAAAAGAAAGGACAGTAGTAACCTCCCTACCAATGCTAAAAGACATAAAGGGAAAGTAAAACCTTGTATCCTCTTTCCAGAAACCAAGGGAGGGGAAGTAAAGCTCGTGTGTGGAACCAGAGTAGCAAGAGGGCTCGGTGGAAGCCCCATTTTCATGTTCTCGGGGAATTCCTCATAGTCTCAGATTGTCCAGCTATCATATTAAAGCGGCAAGGAAGAACATGAGGATACTCTAGCTCCATCTAGCTAACTTCCAAGGTAACTCCAGCATCACATACTTCTAACTGTGAAATTCAGAAGATAGATGATTGTTGGGTTTTGTGGGTGTAAATCCAGACCTGTGAGGGTTGTGTCACCATTTGCCATGTAACCCCAGTGCCTCACAATGCTTTGTTTCTATCGCTTCTGAACTGAGCCGCTCGCAACTAGCCTGCTATCATGCAGGTCAAACTCTGAGTGTCTGTATATAGCTGCAGCCCTGGTCCAGGAGCTCTGACCTCAGCAGCCTGCCAGCAACACATGAGTCACACTCTGGCTTCCACCAGCCTCAGTTACAACCAGCAAGATGATCCCAACACAATCCCAGGCCTGAAATTTCCCCAACACCTTGTGCACTAAAGTGTCCAGCCCTCTCCTGGACAGCTCAGGGAATTAATAAGATTAGTTGCTCCTGTAAAAAGACAAAACCAGCACTGGGTTAAATTATGGTAAAAATGAAATATATTAATAAAATAGATGTGCGATTAAGTGAGTTCAAGTATAAAGAATGAAGACAGAAATAATTACAAGTAAAACAAAACAAAATATGATTCTAAAAGTCTAAAACTTAATCTATTAAAGTACAATCTTTTCAGGGAGGCCATGGTGGCAAGAAGCTATGTGTGGGAGGTGAGCCTGGGGCCGGAGCCCGCCCCTGCGTGGCTGGGGCCCCACAGCCAGAGGAAGCAGCAAAGTTCAGGGGCAATGAGGATGCAGGGGTTAGCTCAGGGCCAGTGGCCAGAGTTCAGGGCCTGCCCCACGACTGGAGCCTGCCACCCGCCATCCCAAGGCTGAAGCCCAAGCCTGAGCCTCGCCACGCCTGGGAAAGTGAGGAACTCACTGGCTGCTTCCTCCTCCAGAATTTGTGGCTCCAGAGGGGGCCAGGGCCCAACCCCTGCTGGTGGCCCTGGGGGAGGGATCACTGCTTTGCCGCCACCCCTTGTCACTGCCCAGGATGCTATGGCCACAAGAAAAACCCCTGGTTTAGTCCCTCCTTTGTCTTTATAGTTCAGATAAAATCTCCCTTCCCTGCTGGGGGGTAGCCACTCTGTCTCTTCCTGCCACCTGATAGCTTGATAGCTTTGTTTATCTGATATATAAATAAATTCTCATAGTCTTTCAAAGTACTTTGGAAGTTACTACTTGGTGGAGAAACTGCATACTTTGTTTGGGGTGTGATAATTCCTGTTTGACTGGCAAACTCATTTTAAGAATTATAATTTCAGTTAATGTCCATAACTTTGCATCCAATGCTTGCACCTACAGTACGCAATGATATTAATAACCAGTGAATTATGAGCTTCCAACGACACCTTTTAGATACTGATTATAACAATAATGAGTTGGGGTACACAGGCCAGCTGAAACTTACAGCTAGATATTATGGACACCCTCCTCCGACTCTTTTACTGTCGCAATGATCTCTTGGCAGAAATAACAGCGCTATCATAACCCAGCAATCACTGTGAGACTAAAGCCACCAAAGAATTCCTAATCATTTTATGGTTTCTTGTGTCATAGCCGAACATCTATTCCACACAAGCGCCCTTCATTTTGAAATGCTGTGGTACACTGATACAATTCAATCATAATGGGAACCCTTGTGGGTGATGAGAATGAACTATAAGGTGGTTACATAACAGTTGGTAACCGTGAGTGAGACAAGCAATCTGCAGAAATATTTTCATATCCTGATTAATAGTGCAAATCCAGGGTCAGGTTAAGGACAAGTTCATGGATCTGGGCCCTGGGATGGGAAGAGGCTCACCAGATCAAAAGGCATGGACCACCTTTCCATGGGGATCCACCAACTCTATCATGAAGAGCAGGAGGGAAAGAGGGGAGAAATATCGGCTAGTGCTGGCCTCGCATCTCTCTCTATGTTTAGCTATCTAAATCTTTATCTTCATTTTCATACTCCTTTCATCTACAGGCTGAGTTCAACTACCTCAGATCTGATTCCTCTACTCCATGCAGCCAATCATAAACATCGCACTACTGTGCAGATTTAGTGCGCTGTTAATCTGCATGCTGGCAGTGCTGCCCAACCAACCTTTTTTGCTGCTCAGAGGCCCATCCATGTCTTAGGTACCACTCCTCCTCTCTGCCTACAGACATTCTTCCCTCCTCAAGACTTCCCAGACCCCTCCTCTGCCTCAGGCTTCTTGCTTTCTACTCTGGCTTAAGTTTATTCAGGGAGATCAAAGGAGAAGAATATGAGCCTCAGGAATCAAGAGGGAGAGAAGGATGGGAAAAAAGGATGCTGAGGAGAGAAGAGGCTGAGGGGGCTCCCAAGCTTGGGAAGGCTGATTGAAAGGAAGTATTTTCCTGAACTTGAAGTGTGTTTCCCTTAAACTGCCCTTTCAATATATTACGGACAGCAGCTGGACTCACCATAATCAAACAGGCACTCCAGTTCACCTGAGTCTATTTCTGAGCAATAATGTTATGTAGCTGGTAATCTGTCCATATATTAAACATAAATCCCTAAGTGCAAGAATATTAATTCAGGCAAGGGCATCTGTTCAACCAGAGCCGTCCCTAGGCATACACCGCATATGCAGTTGTGTAGAGCACTGGAAAAATTGGGGAAACATTCCCCTCGCTGTCCGCGGCTGGAATCCTCTTCTCCAGCCCTCTCCCTCAAGCTAGGCTGGCAGGCTTTGCCCTACCCTCACCCTACCCTCACCCTCCCTTTCTCCCTCCCTCCCTCCTTAGCTGGCCAGCTGAGGGCTCCAGCTCTGCCGCCCCAGCCCTGGGAAGCCCAGAGCGGTGTGGTCGGTCACTGGTGGCGCAGTGGCTTGGCCCACTACCACCTGGAGCGGAGTCCCTCCCTCGACTCTGCCTGCCTGCACCACTCGGTCTCCGGTGGGGGCCGTGCCAGGGCCAGGCCATGAGGAGGGAAACTTCCACATGAGTCAGCAGCGGAGGGGGGGGAAGTGAAAGCGGGGAGGGACTTAAAGTGACAGTTCACTCACTGTCTCTCACACTTCCCTAGCACACACACCGTGGCTCTCACACCCACATACACTCTGCCTCTCACGAGTCACAGCCCCCAATACAGCTTGTCACACACACACGCACACACACACAGAATCTTACATTCCCCAACACACACTCTGTTACACACTCCCCCAACACACAGTCTCACACATGCACATTGGCTCTCTGTCTCTCTCACATGTACTGGCTCTGTTTCTCTCTCTCACACACACACATATTGTTATTGTTGTCATTACTGCTTGGTACTTCCTGTCAAAATGCTCATGGTGAGCCAGGAGTGGCAAGGGGCTGCAGGAGGGCTGTGGGCTCTGGCAAGATGCAGCCTCCATGTGACAGCACAAAGTCTGTCTTGAGCCACTGCCGCAGCATCTTCTGCGTACGAAGCTCAGTGAGTGCCAGCAATGGGGGGGGGAGGGCTCTGGGAGTGGTAGCTGTGCCTCTTCAACACATTGGGGTCAGTGACGCCAACTGGGGACCGCCTTCAGTGAAGCATAGGGGCCCCAGTTTAATAATACCGCATAGGGCCCCATAAATCCTAAGGACGGCCCTCGTTTCAACCACACAATATTTTTGTTTGGATCCTGTTAGTGTTCTAAATGTAAATACACCTCTACCTCGATATAACGAGACTCGATATAACATGAATTCAGATATAACGCAGTAAAGCAGTGCTCTGGCGGTGGGTGGGGGGCTGTGCACTCCGGTGGATCAAATCAAGTTCAATATAACGTGATTTAACCTATAACGCGGTAAGATTTTTTGGCTCCTGAGGACAGCGTTATATCGAGGTAGAGGTGTACAACGGTTCTTTCTCATATATTTTCATGGATCTGAGAGCACACTACAGCCAGGCATCTGAAGCAGCTGTGGTTATGACTGTATAGCAGACACGGTAAGATCAAACAAGGTAGGCTCTGGGCTTTACAAAATTAATTTTTTTAACTTTTTCAAAACTACAGTTTGCAGCATTAACCCGGAAAAAAACTAGTTACCATGTAATAATGCCCGCAGGGGTCCACAACTGCTGCATAATTTACAGCGAGCTTGGCACACAGTGCTATGAAGTAAATTCCAGAAAAGAGTACAAAGTGATCACATCTGGTTGTCGGCCTATAGCATAGTCTGAGGTAGGGTGACCAGATGTCCCAATTTGATAGGGACAGGTCTGATATTTGGGGATTTGTCTTATATAGGCTCCTATTACCCCCCACTTGCTATCTGGTCATCCTAGTCTGAGTTAGGGCTTATGGTTCTCCTTGAGTTGATACCCCTCCCTTTCCCCCTCTCTCCCATCCCAAAGTGGGTGGGGAATTGTCTGTCTAAAGAGCCGCTTAGCAAAACTCAATTTCAATCACAACTTAGCTGTACTTTGCAGTGCAGTGCTCAGATTTTCTTCATGCTGTGCAGACATCTCTCTCATACACTATGAGATTGTCCAAATAACACTAGAGCCCTAACTGCCTTTTCAGTATCATTGAAAACTCCTCTTCTGAGCACTAGGGGACAGGTTTTCAAAGGTATTTAGGTGCCTAAAGTTGCAGATAGTCTCCTAGAGGCAGGGCTGCCCAGAGAATTCCAGGGGCTTGGGGTCTTCGGCAATGGGGAGCCCCCGCTTCAGCGGTAATTCGGCGGCGGGTGGCCCTTCCGTTCCGGGACCCGCCACGGAAGTGCCCCGAAGACCTGTGGCGGGAGCCCCCCACTGCCAAATTACTGCCGAAGCGGGACCTGCCGCCGAAGTTCAGCCGCGTCTTTGGCAGTAATTTGGTGCCTGGGGGCTCCCGCCACTGGTCTTTGGGGCACTTTGGCGGAGGGTCCCGGAACGGAAGGGCCCCCTGCCACCGAATTACCACCAAAGACCCAGCTGCACTTCGGCGGCGGGTCCTGCTTCGGTGACAATTTGCTGGCGGGGGGTCCTTCCGCCCTGGAGCGGAAGGACCCCTCGCCGGCAAAGACCAGGAGCAGAAGAGTTTTCTGGGCCCCCCAGAGCAAGTGAAGGACCCTGCTCCAGGGGCCCCGAAAAACTCTCGTGGGGGCCCCTGTGGGACCTGGGGCAAATTGCCCCTCTTGCCCCCCCCCCGCCAGGTGGCCCTGCCTAGAGGGATTTTCTGGGAGCCTATCTACATTTTTAGGCATCTAAATGCCTTCAAAAATCTGGTGCTGTGTTCAGATGTAAGGTCAAAAGGCACAAAGTGAAGAAAAAAAAAAGTCCATCCTAGGACATAAAACTGGCTATATCCTCATGTAATGGTACCTGCTGGTGCCTGGAGTACATGATTGCCTCACTCCAGAAAGTTACTACTTTTAGTTTTAATTCTGTATACTTTGCACTCTAGAAACAGAGCAGGTAACTAGATTTAAGCAGAAATGGCATAGTATTAGTTCAGTGAAGTGTGGCCATCTGAAGGTGCCTAAATGATAACATAGCAACAGTTTATGAAGGCAGTGAGGTGCACTGTAATCACCTATGCTTTGAACAGCAAAATCAGTGACAGTGGTTTCGTGTACTTGACTTCTGGAAAGTGAAATGCAGCATACTTTAACAAAATGTCCTCTCTTTCCACATTGCTGACCCTGAATATTTTCTGCAAGGCATTCTGTGTGTTTGGGGGCATGAAGCATAGATCAAAGGAAAAGCTTGCAATGCTTAATAGATGGGTGAATTGTACCCTGTTCACCACCATTTTGTCTGCCACTCCTATGCCAATCAAGAGACTGCACTTAGTAAATGAACTGAGTGAGAATTTTAGCCTCTGACATAGCAGACTCCATATGATTACCAAGAAATGCAGCTCTCAATAAAGTAAGTTCTGGTTCGAAAAGTATTGGCTCACATATTACATGGATGCCAGTCTTCTCCAAGAGGTTTTCATTTACTCAAATTCATGTGGTAAAATAATCAAGGATTCCTTTTGTACATTTTTAATGTATTTCAGGTTGCTTTAAAAATTAGAATTCACCACTGAACTCATCATTGAGGTGCAAGAAATAAATCAGGAAGCCACAAAATTTAAGCCCAGTGCAACCCAGAATACATATGGCTAGAGCTGAGTTTGTTCATCACGGCTACACAGGGCAAGACCTACCACGTTTGGACTGCCCATCATTTCTGGCCCACATGGCCAAAACAATCCACATCAATCTAGCTAAAAATTGCTGCCTTTTTGTTGCATGTTCATGTTTATATTCAGACTCAGAAACAAACATGCACCAGCACTCATATTCATTTTCTGATCATTCACAGCCAAACAACCATTTTCAGGTGTATTTGCATTCAGACTGGAATACGAAGCCCAGTTCTAGCAGTGAGCTTTGTGTGAAACTCCATATTTACAATCCTTTCCTCAGACTAAATCAAATGGTATGTGGTCCATAATGCTGCCAAGAAGGTAGGCTATGCCATTCTGCATCTGATTAAGAGTGATATATTTAGTCAACCCACATAATAATGTTGCTATAAGACTAAAACTCCAACTGAAAGGATAATCTCTCTTCTTCAAAAAGGAGAGAGATGTGCACATACGCAGAGTGCATGAGAGATCAGTGATCTTAAAGACACACCGATACCTGAATCAGAACTGGGATGATTTGCAGTCTGTGTGCCTGCCACTGTGCCTTTTAGCGTCTTCTTGTTGTTTGGGCTAAGAAATAGAGCTGTAGAGGACAGAATATTTAGGATCTGTCACCAGAAGCGTGACGTATGGCTAGTGCCTGGATAGTGGCATCTTTATAGCTGTGTGACTTCTAATCCAAGCGTATGCAGATTAACACCAGGTTCAGTCGTGCTGAAAGCATGCAGTGCTTTTTTTAAGCACTGAGCTTCCTCTGAGTGGTCGTGATGTGACTGTCAGATACAGTTCCCTGATGTCTCTCTCACATGACTTCTGAATGCCATGATACACCACATTCATATAGCTATCCAATTTCCAGTCAGCGTACAGCAGCTCTGGACAGTACAAGGGTTTCTGTTACTGGCCATGTTCCACAGTGTACTTGGAGACATTTGCTGCTTGCATGTGGGTTTTGGAATCCCCTTTTACAATCAGGAGGTCTATGGAAAAAGAAATCCCTACCACAGCATGAATATAATACTGGCTGTATTTGAGGCCAAGAGCATTAGTCTCATCAAATGCCTGGTTTTAAGATAGTGTGCCTATGTTCTTTAAATGTCCGAGTTCACTCAGCACATTTCCCTGGCATTGTGGGTGATTTCTAGTAATTAGAACATCACATGATAACACACAACGCATTGTGTGAGTTATAAAATTTAAACTTCACATCTCTGGAAAAATGCACATGATTTTCTGTCCCTTCGTAAATCACACAGGGAAGAATGGAAAAGTCATTATTTTAAATTACAAACCTGATAAAATACTAGCTTCCAAAAGCCTGAGGATTAGTAATGTCTAAATCAGACAAATGACCACTAGAGTACATAAAGTTCTTTCAAATTAATTGTATTCAAATGACCATGGATATAAGAAGCTCTACTCCTAGCACCCACTGGTTGCTGTCAAAAGAGAACCAACAGCTACTCCCCAGTAACCCTCCAACCTGTAGGAAATGTATAGGGTGAAATCCGAGGCCCATCAAAGTAAATGAGAAGACTCCCATTGTCTTCAGTGGGGCCAGGATTTCATCCATAATGTTTATAATTCAATAACCAGTGCCTAAAGACTATGCTGAGAGGCACATTAGAAATGCTTATGACAGACACACACAGTTTTTACAAAGATGTCTTTTGTTCCAAATGCTCATTAGGCTAATTTGGATTTAAATAAATGTGCACAAAAATAAATAGGAAAGAGTTGTACACAGTCTAACTAAAATTCCTTTCCCTCCACAAGTGTTCAGCTTTCAGTCTTTATACTCTTCTGATGTCATGATTTCATTAGTTCTCTAGTCACCATAGACCCTGTCTAGACTAGGAAAAAGGTGAACCTGTTTAACTTACCCTAGGGCTCATTTCAGTCACCTAACACATTAAAATACCACCTGCCCTTTCTATATTCAGGTTTTTTTTTTAATGTGTTAGTTAAAACGTGTTAGGTAATGTGTTTTTTTTTTTTTAAAACACCTCTTATCCTAGTCTAAACATTCTCTTTCAGGGGAGACAAGACATGAACTTCTAATGTAAAAATAAGAAGAAACCAAAACTTTTTTCCCTTTCTTTTATTAGCATAAGCCTTTCAGGCCTTCTTTATACATTTTCTCATGGTAAAGAGGGAAAAAAGGTCATTTTTTTTCTTTTGCCAGTCCCCTTTAGCATCATTTACAACATAATTTATACTCAGATAATATTAAATAAGCAAAAGGCAAAAAAGTAAAGGTTCTCATGGAGATTACATAAGAAATTCTGGAACCAGGCCAGAGAAGAGCTACTATATTAAACAGATCAGTGCATATAAGATTTTAGTTGCTGTGATAATTTAGGTTTACACCTATGTAGCGTGAAAAAGAGGAGATTATTGGAGCTGGAGGGAAATGGAATTTTACTGCAATTTATAAACACTTAAGAAAGGATCACAAAGGCTTGGGTTAGAATATATTTGAACTAAGCAGCTACAGAAAAAAAACCTAGATTCTCACAGATATGACAAAGCTGGGTTTTATACACAGAAGGAGATATTTCTTTTTAAGATGACCAATCTATGGAAATCTGTCCTCAAAAAAAGAATGTCCTTTTCTAGGATTTAAAAAACAAATGGACATTTACTGAGAACATAATAATATCTCAGACTGCAAAAGTGCTTAACCATAGAGATTTTATTCCCACACCCACAGGTTAACTGGCCATAAAGACCCAGCAAATTTGCCTTTTTAAGAAAGTCTTATAGAACTGAATAGGAATGAGAACAATATGGCTCTGTAGAAATTACTCCAAAATCCTACAGAATTTAATTTAATAGAGAGTGATCTCTCTATATATAATTTATAATATAACCTAGACATGTTCATAGCAGATAGGTAAAGATCTATTAAATTTAGTGATATCATTTAAAAACCCACTAGCAAGGTTACTGTTTTCTGTTAAATTCCACAAGAGTGGGCTTAGGAAATTCCCTTGTGACTTCCTGGCATGGACCTTGGGGTTTTTTCACTTTCCTTGGCATCACTGATGGCTCATACGTCAGGATCAGGTGGGCATATGTCGCAAGAACAATTTTCTGTGGCTGTTGGGTGCACATCAGACCTTCCTGTTGTTTTCTGCTATTCTTAGATCTGTCACAAGTGGCCAGCATAGGTGTCACCAGTTTAAAAAAAAAAATCACAGCAAGTGGATAGGGAAGTGGCTGTGTGTTGGAGGCATGAGACTGGTAAGAAAGGGTGAGTAATGGCAATAGAATTTCATAGACTGGCTCCCAGTTAGCCAGAACCTTAACCTACAGGCTTAATACATTGACTCATTACCAGCTTCCTCACACTCATAATTATCCCAATTCCTATCCACAAAACAGGAATAGTAAGCTGCTTACCCTTACTAACAAAATGGCCCAGGAGAATTGAATTTCATACACAGAGGGAAGTATGTCTGTATACAGGCATCAGACAAATATCCTTGGATGCTTGTCAGACATACCAGATTCTGGACTTTATTATTTCAGATAGTTTTCTGCAGCTTCCTCAGGTAGAAGTTAAGGCTCTGTTTTCTGGTGATCCTGCCAGGTCAAGGCTGAGACATATTAATGGGGAACTGAGAGAAACTTTGCGTTCTCACAGCCTGAGCTGTATCAGTCCCGTGGATAGCTGGAGTTGCTTTTTCTTCAGGACTATATATCTGGGTACCTTTAAAAGCCCCCATTGACATTTTTCTTTTACACAGTAGAAATGTTATCGGGAAGTGAAAACAGAATGTTTCAGTCATAACTTATGCCAACCCTTATTTCCTCTTTCCCTGTGTCTGACATCAAAGCCATTCCATTTGAGGAAGCTAGAAGTACAGAAATTGTCAGGCTTTTTCTAACTATTTTTCCCTTCTATTTTAGGTAATGTTGTGTTACATGTATGTTTTCCTTGACATTCCTTTCTCAGTGCACTCTGTGCTGATTTGGCTAAACTTGTTTATATTAGAAACCCCCACATTCCATAATGTTATTTGAGAGGAGAAAATGTCTGCACAGGATGAAAGGGTTTAAAGAGAAAGTGTGACTCTGTGTATTTTGGTGTTGATTTTAAATGCTTTAACAACCTTGGCGCGTTGACTGCGCAATACAATGGAGTCACAATAGCAGGAGCGGCTCCAGGCCCCAGCACACCAAGCACGTGCTTGGGGCGGCAAGCTGCAGGGAGCACTCTGCCAGCGCCGCGAGGGCGGCAGGCAGGCTGCCTTCGGCGGCTTGCCTGCAGAGGGTCCTCTGGTCTTGCGGTTTTGGTGGACCTCCTGCAGGCGTGCCTGCGGAGGGTCCGCTGGTCCCACAGCTTTGGAGGTCTGCCGGAGGCAGCCTGCCTGCCATGCTTGGGGCAGCAAAATCCCTAGAGCCGCCCCTGCACAATAGACAGTGGGGAAATGAATGTTCCTTTGAACTTTAGAGAGAGCTGATCCAAGTTCCCAGTGCCTTTCGCTTGGCTAGTAATTTATGCCTGTGCAAAGCAAAAAGTGGGTGCAAATGTTTATCAGAATGGTAGTGTTTTACCCACAATTTGCACAGGTGTAAATTACTATGCAAGGAGCAAGGTAGTGGGCAATCGGGCTCAGAGCCTCCTCTCACAAGTCCTCAAATAGAGGCCTTTTAACACTAAAGCCAGGTCAACACTACAGACCTATATTGATATAGCTACATAGCTTAGGGGTATGAAAAATCCACACCCTTGAGCAATGTAGTTATACCAGCCTAACCTCAGGCTTATGTCAGTGGGAGAGCTTCTCCTGTCAACATAGCCACCGCCTCTCGGGGAGGTGGATTAAGTACGCTGATGGGAGAAGCTGTCCCATTGGCACAGGAGTGTCTTCACTAAAGCGTTACAGTGGTGCAGCTGCACTGATGCAGCATTTTAAATGTAGACCCACCCTTAGGCCATGTCTACACTACAAAATTATGTCGACCTAACTTAGGTCAGCAAACAACCACTGCAGTTATTAAATTGCTTGTGTGTGTGCACACTTGGCCTCTTGTGTCAGCGGTGCCGGTTCTCAGCAGGAGTGCTTGTATCGATTGTATTGTCAGTGCGGGGCATTGTGGGATGGCTCGTGGAAGCCTGTAGCAGTTGACCTAATTACATCGGCCATGACACTATGCCACCTGGGGAGGGGATGTTATTAAATCAATGTAGAGAGGACTTACGTTGGCGGGAGCCAAATATAAGTGAAGACAATTCCACAGCTAGGTTGATGCAATGCAGCTTACGTCAACCTAATCCTATAGTGTAGACCAGGGGTTGGCAACCTCTGGTATGCAGCTCGCCAAGGTAAGCACCCTGGCAGGCTGGACCAGTTTGTTTACCTGCTGCGTCAGCAGGTTCAGCTGATCGTGGCTCCCACTGGTCACAGTTCGCCATCCGAGGCCAATGGGGACGGCAGGAAGTGGCGCGGGCGGAGGGATGTGCTGGCTACGGCTTCCTGCCACCTCCATTGTCCTGGAGCAGCGAACCGCGGCCAGTGGGAGCCGCAATCAGTTGAACCTGTGGACACGGCAGGTAAACAACTGCCTCAGACAATGACAAAGCCCTAAAGGCTCATCAAATTGACACAATTCTTCACATATCAGGAAGGGTGTACAGAGTGCTGTTCATCAGCCTACCATGAAAAAACAAAGGCATTGTGAACTAAGCAAAATGCTGCTCCCCCTCCCCTTGCAGTATCCCAGAGCCTGAGGCCAGACTTCAGTTTTATATCCCCAAAGTCTGAGCTCTGCGAGCCTGAATCAGCGGACGTGGGCCAGCCATGCATGTTTAATTGCCGAGTAGACACACAGGTTGTTATTGGCATGAAAAAAAGGTATAAAATGAAAGAAAAAGAGAAACTTGTGAGGGGATCAGTGAGCACATGGAATTGAAATGATAATTTAATTATCAAACAAAATGAGAGTGATGTGCCAGAGGGGCTTCTTCATAAAATTCTCCCACCAAACTGAAGGGAGGGTCGGAGAATTACCCTGCCTCTGGTGGAATTCCCCCCTCTCTGGACACCGCTAACCTAGCACTAGAGATGATCTTTGGGCATCAGAACAATACCTCTGAAGGGAAAAAGTTTTGCCTTTGGACATCACCATATTTTCAGTTATCTTCAGAAATATTGATTGAGAGAAAACTCCCAGACTTCCCTGCAAGGTCTCTGGCACCACCAGATTCAGCTGACCCCATTACACCCTCTGTTTATAGAGATATTGCTCAGAGCTGGAGCAGCAGTTCTCTGAGGCAGACAGGCATCCCTGCCTGAGGCTGCCTCACAGTGTTGCTCTAGTGAGGGCCATTGGCAAGTCCCCAGGAGTAACAGGAGGTAAAGCTTCCTGACTTTAAGACCCATTAGGGTGTGGCTTGATCTCCAAAGAGATGAGTTGGTAGCCCCATTCCTTGGGACAGTTGAAAGGACGCTAAACAAAAAAATCTAGTATATTTACTATAGGGAACAATTCTGCATTGGCAGTGAGGTAGGCTCGGTGGTCTAATGGGTCTTTTCCAGCTATAATTTCTCTGCTTCTGTGATCTGCTACTGGCTACATAATATGAACCTAGAATTGTACTTCAAGTGCTCATTGAATGGGTTCAGTTATATATCCTCATGGTGTGCCTTAGATGTGTATTGAAGTGAAGGGAAATAACTATGGAGGACAAGGAAAGGAAGCAGCTCAAGGAAGCAGAAATGTAGCAGGCTAACAGGTTAATTAGTGTAATGAAAAGAGCTCACATTCTGAGAAGCATTATTGTTAGTAACGGCATGTCAGTAGCCTTGAAGTCAAAAACATTGACTGGAAGCAAGCAACTAACAGACATAGTAAGAATACTGAGAGACTGCACTGCGTATTAGATGCAATGGTTTGACTTAGACAGCTTCTGTTCAAAATGAATATGCATGCACATGAGCAGCAGGAAACAGAGAATGCACCCTGTATCCCAGTGGCTGACAGGGCCAGAGCTTCCATTAGGTGACCCTTCGTGGTCGCCTAGGGCGCCAGGATTTGGGGACCGGCATTTTGTGCTCTCCCCACGGGGCATGTGAGAGCTTCCGGTTCCACTCCCGTCGCGTCGCCGAAGAAGGACCTTCTGCCGACGTGCCGCGGAAAACAGCAGCAGGCAATTGAGCAGCTCAATGACTGCTGCTGTCGCCTGCAGCATTTCAGCAGCGCGATGGGAGTGGAACTGGAAGCTCCCGCGCGCCCAGTGGGGAGCGCACAAAATGCCGCCCCCCAAATTCTGCCTAGGGCGCCAGAAACCCTAGCGCCGCTCCTGGTGGCTGAGCATAGACCTTGGTTAACTATACCCTATAGGTATTTAGTGGTCATTGGGTGAAATCATAGCCTCACTGAAGTCAATGGCAAAACTTCCATTGACTTCAGTGGGACCAGGATTTTATCCACTATTGCACCTGGTGAAGATGATTAATATTAACATAGTATAGGGCAGGTTTTAGTAATCCATTAAAATGTTTTATGTGTGAAGAGGTGATCTGGGCTCATCAATCTATTCCGGAATACAGGGATCAGCCCGACTATACGACACATTCATCACTCAAAAGGGGTTGGAGAAGGGTGGTGTTAGGCTATCAATTGTGCCTTCACACAGGTCCACAGAGTGGGCTTAATGCAACAGAATGTAGCAGCAGGTACGTTGCCCTGCATTTCATAGAGCTCCAGGAGGAATTCTGTCTCCATGAGGCAGAATCCCTCTCAAAGCGCCCCCTAGGGTGCTTGAGGCTCTGTACCACACACACTGCAGGGCCATGCATATGATACACAGATGAGGCTCCTGTAAGTGCATTAGAGCCAATGCAGCTGAGGAGGTTGGAACAGGGTTCTATTTTGGCTTGCACATTATTACCAGGATTGTTAACTGAGGCAAAATTGCAGAGCCAAAGTCTATGAGATTGCAGAAATGTAACTGAGAACAGAATCTTTATCATAGGAAGTGAGGCACGAACTAGAGGAAGTGGGAGGAGACAGCTTGACTCTTGGATCCCAGGTTGTTTGTCAGGATTTCAGCTAGAAAAATTGTTTTGTTTTTGTTCCTAAACTATCAGTGTGAGACAGTAAATATGGAAGCCCACAATACCTTTCCTACAGGGGTGATTTTCAAAACAGCCATTTGCCCCTGTAAATTCCCCATGGTGAGTCATGTAACCCTCTCAGGGAATCCTATATGAAGACTGTGTCTCTCTTTTCCTCCTGGATGAATGGCTATTTGAAAGTGGAGTAGGGAGTGATTGACAAAGAGAATGAATCCAGAAAAACAAAAGCCAACAACATATTATCAAAAAACAATGGGTAAAATCCTGACTCCATTAAAGTTAATAGCAAAACTCCCATTGGCTCGGAGCCACATTTTGTCCAGCGTATCTGTTGTAATTGTGGAAAGGGAAATATTTTGCACTAGTTTTTTCCTAGCTATATAGAAGCTAAATATGATTCCAAATAACATAGCACCGTAATAATTAGACAACTAGCATTGTCAGTGATTTCCCTGTGCAGTGAGTGAGCAAGAATTTTTAATTTTAGAGTTCACTTAAAACTCACTGCAGAGCTTCCACAACATTGGTAAGCTTTAAAATGTTAATGAAAAAGGAAAATGCTCTTTTATTTATGTTCAGTTTTATTTTATTGCAAGTGACACAAACCATAAAAAAGGCATATCAGGTGAACAGTGTTCTGCTACATATAAAACATACAGATTAACAAGGTGAGCAGTATTCTGCACCATATCAGACCTACAAACTGACCCTTGCCAGTTTACGCTTCCCACATTTATTTCTGCATTTTTGCATCTTCACCTGATTAGAATGAGCTGAGGATTGCAAAATGATTCATTTACAGTTTTTAGTTCTTCACATCCAAATCCTGAAGTTCTTCACAAAGAGTTGTGAGAATTTGCAAATATGATTCAGGGTGAAACTTAGAATTTCTGAAGGCAACCACAGGTCTTTACTGCAATCATGTAAACTCTTTGCTATTTTTGCAGCAAAGCAGACTGTCTGGGAAACTGCATTTGGATACTTCAGTGTTACGCACTTTGGATTTATAGATTTAATTTTTGTTACAGCCAGGGTTACAATAACAATTCTTTCTTCTACCGTAGATATTGCCAATAGCTGCATGCACGACTTGATCACAAATGCTCTTTCTGTATACACAATCATCCAAACCCATCCTGCTAATTTGGCTACTGGCTGATTAGCTAACAAATAATCACCTGTGTGCCAGATATGGACAGCTGCACTGTATGTGTATCACTGGTGATCCATCTGCAGAACACATCAAATGCCAGATGCTTGTCTTAGGGTGAGTTTGGAAGGGGATCACTGGAAAGAGAAAGCAGGCCGCATTCATGCCTGCATATGTGTGTGTGTGTGTATGTGCATGTGCTAGAGAGAGAACAGACAACACTGCAGACAAGAAGCTTTTGTTTTAATATTTTCTTTTTAATTACACTTTTTGTTTCTTATTATTTTCTGAGTCATGCTACTGCACTGTGGTCTGCTGAAGAGAAAAACTTGGTGCAGTCCCAGGTAGTCAAACAATGAGGTGGTTGATCATGTAAGATATGGAATTAAGAGAGGATTTTATAATTGACCATTAATAATGCATTGTGCATGTTTCATTAGCCTTGTCTTGCTTATTACAAATACACATATTATAAATGGCAGTCAATTACGAATAATACCATATTTGGCAAAGACTACCAAAATATATTGACTAAACCCAAGTTTTTTACTTGGTTCGTACATAAAGTGACTACATCTAATTTAGCAGGGGGTGATTTTGTCAGAATTGTTGACATTTATTCATGCAAAAATATTAATATTTTAATATTATTTGTATCACCTTTAAAAAAGTGTAAAGACGTAATATCATCTTAATCTAACATTCACTGACACACTTCCAAAGCACATTTGAGCATTTCAGTTGTTACCACACAATATTTTATTTAAAAATGCATATTTCGTTCTTAAGCTATTATTCATTTAGAGCCTAATCCACAGCCCATTCATGTCAAAGGACATCTTTCCATTGACTTCAGTGAGCTTTGTATCAGGCTTTTATGTTCGAATCTCACTGGCAAAATGTCACAACTGAGGGCAGGTCTACACTTAAAATGCTGCACCAATGCAGCTGCACTGCTATAGCAGTTTCATGAAGATGCTCTATGTTGACTGGAGAGAACTCGCGCATCAGCGTAGTTAATCCACCTCCCCGAAAGGTGGTAGCTATGTTGATGGGAGAAGCTCTCCCGCTGACATAGCACTGTCTACACAGGGGGTTAGGTCGGTATAAGTACGTCACTCAGGGGGGTGGATTTTCCACATTCCCAAGCTAGGAAGATATACCAATGTAAGTGTGTAGTGTAGACTACACCTAATACAGTAGCACCTAGGAACTCACTGAAGGATAAGGGTTCCATTGTGCAAGGTGCTGTGCAAACAACTAACAAAAGACAAGCCATGACCCAAAGAGTTAATGGGTTAGGGGCATGCCTATGTTACAAAAAAGGTCAAGATTAGGTCAGGGTTAACTAATCCATTTTATCTAACTCTGTGCTAACCTCAAGCTTTTCCCTAGTATACATGCAGGCTAACACCTTTTGCCTCAATTTAGCTTGGAAGGCTGACCCTAGCAAGGAGCCAGCAAAACTGAGGTAAAAGGTGTTAACCTCAATCCCATTTCTTAATATGACATACCCTAGGTGTCAGACAGGATGTAACTGATGGTCAAAACAGATAAATGGATGTGACAGGGTGAGAGGTTAAAGTAACAAAAAAACAAATGCAACCTAGCAGAGAAGCTGAAGACCCAGCTCTAACTAGTCTAGCCAATGCCACGTGGTGATTTGTAGGTATCACAGCACAGATACATCTCTTTCCTATGCAGCAAAAGGTACCCGGGAAAAAGAAACACTCACTTTCCCTTAACTCCATGTGACAATCTCTACTCTTGGGGGACAAGGCTTCAGAGCCTAACCCACTTATTTTAATAGTAATCCATCCACTTCTCATCCCCTAGGCAAGGACATTCACAGCCCTGTCTGTCCAAGGACACTCACAAACTCCATTAAATACCACCTCTCCAACAAATACTTGCTATCACTACAGAATCTCCTATGTCATGAGAACATGGGAAGAAATACAAGAAGGCTTTGGAACGAACAAGCTCAAGCGACTGTCTCCCTGGTAGAATAGCTGCAATATGCCAGAGGCATTTTCTGCTTCTGCATCAAAACTTGGCTGCAAATAAGAGTGAACCTTCTAAAAGACACAATCTTAGAAAATACAACTAAGCCATTTGATTGCTGGAAAGCTGAATTCAACCACACAAATAAACAGTTATCTCAATCTTCGCAGCTTTGTTGCTGGGACAAAACTTTGATGCCTCCCATTTTCCCTTCAGATGCTGGAATACAATCAATTAACTTACATGGAATCAACAATAAAATGTATCACATTTATCTGCAAGCAACTTCCTTTGTAAAGGCCCAATCTGATTCCCATTTAACTCAATGAAACCATACCAGAAGGATTTAACCTTAGATGTGTTGCTTTTAAATGAGGGATTATTCATGTTTTCTGGGATCGCCCCAGGCTAAGGGGGTTTTAGCAGAAAGTTACAGGCTGTGTTTGTGATAGGCTAGGTGAAAGCATGGAGAATTTCCCTTTCCTAGAACTAGTAGGCATTAATTGCCAGGAAATCCAGGCGATTAAAGACAAAGAGAGCTTGGTGTGTGAATGAGCGAGGAGGAATAGGAAAGAGCACAAACAGCTGACTTTCTGAACACCTGAACAGGCCAGCAAGAATCTTAGGATTTGCACTTCCTGATACCCACAATCCAAGGTGTCTGAGGACCACCAGCAGTACTGGATGGCAGGAACTCATAGGTCTACTGGCTACGTACCACAATTCTAAAAGGAGTTGTTAGAATACACTGGAGGCCTTCTGCCTTCCTATGTCCTCTATCCCTTGCAACTGGTGAGTGATTACTACTTATTAAGGGAGTTACTTTAAAAACCATGCTAGATGCCACACAATATTCAGATCTTGCCTACACAAAATAACAGTATATGAAAGTGGAGCATTCTCAAACCTCCAGTGAGAGGAATTGCACAAAGAAATACCATACAGTCATTGGATGGAGCAATATTCAATCCAGAATCACAGTCTATATATTTCATTGCTTACAATAAGAAGAGTAAAACAAGGGCTGAAAGAGAGTTATTCTGCTAGACACTAACAGTCATAAACTGAACAGAAACACTGGATTTATGGCTTATTACAACAATTTGAAATCCACTAACCTCCCCTTTTTTCCTATGACTGCAGAGGTGTTAGTGGGCCACTCTACCTTGAATAGTTCCTTAGAATATGTGCTAACTACTTATGCTAAACAATTGCATTTAGTTGTGATGCTTGGAGTACTTGTCCCAGATCTGAAGAAGAACTCTATGGGTATGTCTACACTGCAACATATGCCCATGCTTTAGCCCACTTTCAAGCCTAACCTCTCTTGTCTCTACACAGCAATTGTTCTAACCCAGGGCTCGGACCCAGAGTCCCAGGACCCTGCAGGGCTGGATGGTCCGAGCTTAAATTAAACTGGGACTCAAGATTTGAGCCCTATTGCTTTGCAGTATAGACACAGCCCTCCTTGATTCAGGTACCACAATTCCATGGGACAACTTCCTTAGTCCTCCCTATCCCAACAATCTGCAATCCACTCTGTAGATAGCAGAACCCACCCCTTTTTGCAAATGGCGACAGCTCAGGTCAGCATTAACCCATTCTTTCCTGATCACAGATCTGCAAGCACACTATCAGATAGCCTCCTGGGTTTACAATGAAGAGTGACCCGATCAAGCCTTTTGTAAAACAAGCTGCTTTCTGGCAATGCGCAGGGTGAGCAGTGAAGTTTTCCCGCAGTGCACCACAGTCCTAGGGCTAGAGCAGCCACATTTTGGAGATGGGGGTAGGGTTATAGAAACTCTGGGATATGGTTACTTTGACTAAGGTCTCTGCGCTACAGTGTAGATGTCAGAGCCCTAGGTTTGAGCATAGGTTAGAAAAATCATAACATTAGGGTTAAGCCCAGGGTTCTCTAACATATGTCAGCTGATTCGAGTCCCACTAACCCTGGACTTACATTGCAGTGTAGACATACCATGTGTGGTTCAAAAGCTAGTCTTTCTCACCAACAGAAGCTGGTCCAATAAAAGCTATTACTTCACCCACCTTGACTCTCTAATATCTGGGGATAGCTACAACTACACTACATCACTCTTCTCTGAGCCCTATCCAATTTTTCAATTCTTTTAGTAGTGCATACCCCAGATCTGGACACAGTATTCCAGTAATGGTCTTACCAATGCTTTGTACAGAAGTAATACTATCTCCCAAACCATAGAACTGGAAGGGACCTCAAGAGGTCATCTACTCCAGTCCCCTACACTTGTGGCAGGACTAAGTATTATCTTCCAGACCATTCCTAACAGGTGTTTGTCTAACCTGCTCTTAAAAATCTCAGATGATGGAGATTCCACAACCTTCCCAGGCAATTTATTCCAGTGCTTAATCACCCTGACAGTTAGGCAATTTTTCCTAATGTCCAACCTAAGCCGCCCTTGCTGCAATTCAAGCCCTTTGCTTCTCGTCCTATTCAATATTCTTTTCCTTTAAACACCCAAGGACTGCATTAGCTCTCTTATCCACAGCACTGCACTGGGAGACCATATTCAATTGGTTATTCACAATGACCCTCCAAGTCCTTTTCAGAGTCATTACTTTCCAGGATTCTAATCCTGCCCCGTCCCCCTCCTCCCCCTCACCCATCCTGTAAATATCTCCTGTATTTTTGTTCCTGGATATCTGACTTTATATTTGGCTGTATTAAAGCCCATGTTGTTCAAATGAGTCCAGTCTACTGAGTGAACCAGATTCCTTTACAGAACTGACCTGTCATTTTCATTATATACCACTCCACCCATTTGTGTCAGCTGCAAACTTGCAAACTTTACTACCAATGATTTTATATTTTCTTCCAGATCATTGATAAAGATATTGAATAGCATGGGGCAAAGAACAAATCCCTACAGGTAGCTACAGGATGATAATATCCCATGTACAATTACTTTTCTAGCTTTATTGGTTAGCCAATTTTTAATCCATTTCATATGGGCTACATCGGTTTTGTATAGAGCTAATTTTTTTTAATCAGAATGTCATGTGGTACTAAATCAAGTGCTTTGTGGAAGTCTAAGTAGATTATGTCACCACAATTATCTTTCTCAACCAAGCTTGTAACCTCAGCAGAACAACAATATCATATTTGTTTAACAAGACATATTTTCCATAAAACTCTGATGATTGGCATTATTTATGCAACCATATTTTAATGTTTGTTGATTGCATCCCATCAATTTTTCCATGATTTTGCCTGGAATCAATGTCAAGCTAAGCAACCTGTAGTTGCCGAGGTCAACCCATTTACCCTTTTTAAGTATTGGTACAACATTTAGCTTTTTTTCCAGTCTGCTAAGACTTGTACAGTGTTCTAAGATTTGTTCAATATCAACATCAAGGGTGCAGAGAACACCTCTGCCAGTTCTCTTGGATACAATTTATTTGACGGGATGTAGGGAAAGTACCAAGTGTAATACCTAGAAAACAGTGATCATAAAATGTGCGGTTTCAAGTTAAGGTCAAGGCAAGTCGGAGGAAGGGAACTACAATGGTGTACAACTTTTGGAAAAGAAATTCTGAGAAAGTGTGTGTAATTATTACACAAAAACACCCTAGGAAACTGAAACAAGTGGGAAGACAATTGAAGAGCTGAGACTTCTGCTTTCCTCCTAACCTCTGTTAATGTTGTTACCTCATCCTCCCAACCCACCATGTGTCTGTTTCTTCCACATACTGAATCCTCTTTGATTCTGAGCTGTCTGGAGGCATGTACTGTGTTCTTTGTTACTTGTCTGTACAGGGCTTAGCACAATGGGGCCTGATTTTGGTATATAATAATATAACAACAAACACTCAGAAGAAATGGGATGTACAATACTCATAAGTAAATTGCAGGAAATCCAACAAAAAATGTGTATATTTGAGAAAAGCCTATATTAGAAGGTTAAACACACCTGGGATTATATACTCTCCATCTGCAGAAATACCCACTAGAGGGGAAAAGTGCTTGATAAACTCTGTGGAACTGATGGAGTTTTCCAGTCTTAATTTGAAGATATCAAGGGATGGAGACTCCACCATTTCCCTTGATAGTTCATGTGACAAATCAGGAAAACGTCCAGATTATTTCTTATTAGTATTATTTATGACCTCGTTTGCCTTTTCAGAATGCATTTAGTCACATTAAAGGGGGCTGTAAAAGAGGGGCTTTAAAGGAATCCAGGAAGGGTAACACAGTGATACAGAGTATAAAGCAGCCTATCAAGTATCCAGCTGCAAAGGAGGTAAATCAACAATGGCTGGGCCTTCAACTGAGAGAGGGAACTACCTAGCTGGCACCATCCAGATTAAGATGTTTTTTCCTCCCAAGGCTAACCTTGAGGTCAAAAGAGCCTGACCAATTAAAAAGATGGCCCTGGTGCTAAGGGAGGGGGGAAGTGTCAGCTGGCCATGATGTTGACAAACAGACAGGCTGATTGAGAGTCAGGGTCAGCAGCAAACAAGATGTAACTTGGTGCCAGAGAGAGGAGGGGACACCAAGGCTAAATCGTGTCTCCTTAGGGGCTTCAAGAGAATGCCCAGCACAGGAAAGACAATATGCATCTAGGTCTCTGTTATGTTTAAATCTATTTCTCTATGTACCATTTATGCAAAATCATACTTTGTTTTAGAGAAACTGCTTCTGTGTCATTGCACATTATTAGTGGCCACAGGCTCCCAGAGGAGAACTCCAGCAGGATCCAGGGCCACTTGTACTTGCTAGGTAACATGGCTGGCAGGCAGGGAGGTATAACCTGGAGATCCAGTCAGAAAGCAGTTGAGTTGTGGGATCCCATCCCAAAGTGAAATGGAGGTGTGGGCCTGCCACTTGACAGGGATTTGCTTGGGTGATCAGAAAAGGATCTCAGAAGGGACAACCTACCCAAGGACATGACAATTTCTTCAAGTGGTTAATCACCCTCACTGTTAAAAATTAATGCCTTATTTCTAATTTTAATTTAGCCATTGGTTATGGTTGTGCCCTTATCCACTAGATTAAAAAAAAATCCTGGTATTTTCTTCTTGTGTAAGTAGTTATACACCGTAATCTAATCATCCCTGGATCTTCTTCGACGCTAAACAGATTGAGTTCTTAATGTCTTTCACTGTAAGATATTTTTTCCAACCCTTGAATCGTTTTTGTGGCTCTTCTCTGTACTCTCTCCAATTTATCAACATCCTTTTTAAAATGTGACCACCAGTCAGGACACTCTTATTAGACAGAAGGCTCAAAGGGAGAGATAGGAAAGAGAAGAAATAATGTGGGGAAGGAAAATGAGACATAAGGCAGGGGGTGACAGCAGGGACCCAATATTACATCCTGGTTATCATTCAGGATTTGGCTGAAGCTGATGGAGGTGGTGATGTCATCTGGTTCCCTCTCTTTGGCCTGGTCAGGTCAGGCTACCTTTCAGGATCAGGGTAATCAAGGGTCAATTGTGTTATTGTGAATTCTGGGGTTCCAGGACATGGTAGGGGTAGCAGACATGGTGGTAAAGCTCTTGCCTTTCAGTCCACGTGTGTACTGTCCCAAGACCTGTTTAGTGACCTCCAGATGAACAATGTCCAAAAAAGAATGGCAACTTCCTCTCATTGACATTAACAAATCAAAACACATTTTGGTAATTTTGACTTTAAACATTTCCTCTCATTTCTAGAATCTTTCAGTCATGCCAAGTCTTGACTTTACCAGATGCCTTGCAGACCCCTTGTCACAGTTCTTTTAACTTAAACAATCCAATTTGTACCAATCTATTTCTCTCCACCTTTTGCTGATTTTCAGTAACAATTCTTAGTAACAGGCTAAGCTGGATTTTTGTTACTTTGGACAACTTACACTGCAGGCCCCAGCACACCAAACTAGTGGGCTCTCCCTCCAAAAGGAGGATGGTGGAGAGATCCATCTGGCCTAATCGAAAAAGTGGCTGCACACTGGGGATCAGGAGAGACCCTGAAAAGCCCAGTTCTGCTGTCCACACAAGATGCAGAACCTCTGCTCAAGCTTCCCAATCCCATCCATTCACCTCTGCAGTCAAGCCACACTGATCAAAGACTTTCTGTAACCATGGGAGTGCAGGGGAAGGGACAGCCATGCACAGACTGAACCTTCCAAAACTGGAGGTGGTTTCATTTAGGTTTTTCTGCTTCCAATATCTTTACCATGTTCTCCAGAGATAGGGTGGCCAGGAACCATGTATTTCCAAAATGCTTTAGTTTTGAGCAGGTGTTTTGATGTCCTATGCTTCTATTTTGTTATGTTTCTATATAATTGCCCAATCCCGCTCCAACTCAACTCCCACCCTCAATATACACATGCTGCCAGGTCACTATCATCACCCCAAAACCACCCCCAGCCTACAGAAATTCACGTGCAGCCCTGTGCCAGGATGAACTCAGAACCCAGCTACATCTTGTTGGGCTCTACTACATGAAGTGCTTGACCTTTGAATTGATACGTAAAATTTTGGGGGCATCATCTCTTGGTTTGTTTGGTCTGATGCATTCTGGAGGTTTCAGCTGAATAATTTACAGGGGGATACTACAGTGCTAACTAGTACAGAGCAGGACTCCAAGCTCATCTTATTTTGAAGGAGGGTAGCATGGGGCTCCTATGGCAAGGAAAGGCATAGTGAGCAGGAGAAGAAAGGATGCGAAGCCTTTTCTTGTTTGTTTGGCTTCATAATCAGGGACAGCCTGTGAAGGGTTAACTTTCTACTCTAATCTCTCTGATCACATTCAATTTGACTTTTCTGTTCCAAAACAGGGTCGCTGCATCCTTGCTGCATGGAGCTGCCAAGCATAGGTCTGGACGAAGCTTTTAGACACCAGCTTCTCCCCCTCCTCCCCAAGCGCCCATCTACTCACATAGAGTTGACAGTATGGTGCCGAGAATGCTGACAAAATACAGACCAATTACACATAGCACACTTTTAAATAGTGACTCAATTCCTTTGTGTTAAGGATTTAGTGAAAAATATCCTGGGTTTTGCATCACAATCATGGCACATTATAAAGTGGTACATTTTAGAACATGATGGTGATTTTTGAAAAATTATTCATGAAGAGCAAAGCATCTTCATTGACAAGTACACTGAAGATCAGGAAAGCAGAAAGAAACTAGACCTTTAAAAAAGTGTTTCCGCTCCCTTTGAGGCTACAGCCTGTGGTTTCAGTTGAGGTACCTGTTGTGGCAAGATATTCAGATGAAATTACAAACAGCCTCATGTGTTGAAAGCTAAGTGAAGGGAAGAGGAATTTCCAGTGGAAAATATGATTGAATGGAGATATGTTCACTTGGAGAAGTCTTTTCATAAGGTACAGCAAATGATTAGAGCTATATGTCCATCTTATTTTCCATGCCATGAGCCACAGTCTACACTATTGTTCATGCCAAATAAATTTCATAAAGTGAATGTTGAGCACATAAAAGGAGCTTGCCTTCTTCTAGAGAAACTCACCAACCTGCCTACTCATTTTGTGGTCGGCAAGCATCTCTGAATCTCCCAGCACTTTGCAGTGTGACTCATGCCAGAGCTCTGGGTGCTGTATAATAGACTTCAGGCTATAGCTGCATAAACACCAATGCATACCACTCTTCAGCAACACTAAAGAATCAGCCGTACATTATTTAAAAGAATATCCTGCAACCAGTGATTACTTTTAAAACATATTATTTTACAATGGTCTGGCCAATTTGGAATTAAAACATAGAAGCCTAGCTCTTGATAGGATTTTTTAAAACTTAGGAGATGGTATGTACAGTAAATATAATACTGGTTTGAAGCCAACCCCCTTCAAACACTGAGAGTGGGACTTTGGTGGAATGGGGAAGCAAGAATTTGCATATTCATTTATTAGAATGTCAAGAATTTTCATATCTGAGAGTTTCTTTTCCAGCAACAGTCACGAAATATTTTGATCAAGAACTTGTCAATCTGTCCATAGATTTTTTAAAACCTGAATAATCTGAGACTGGTGGTTAGCATGGCATCTTGAAGGAAACATTATGGGAGGTGGGGATGATCAGGAAAAGGGCAAAGGTAACAGATAGGTAATTTTTTTTAAGTCAAGTGTCATAACATTGTTCTTTGTCACAAATAACCTGTTTTTTGTGTGTGGGGGGGTTCATTTTAATGCAAATAGCTAGAGCTGTGTTTGTGGTAAGATAGTAAGGGACTGATTGGAAGACTGTAGGTGCTGTGTCAGATATGACCTTTGTTAACCCAACCTCTCACTCCAAGACAAGTTAGTTTTTCTTTCACCTTGCAGGAGTAGGTATTATCTTCATTCCCAGGGAAATTTAAGTTCTTGGGGGGTTCACTGATCTGATCCTTTGTGCCATGGCAGTTTTGTTGCCGAGTGCTTGCTCTTTAGCCTTGTATGCAGCCCTAAGTTTAATTTGTCAGCTCGTGGCAAAAATGGTGTAACTGTTAATCATCACAGCTATCTATGGGAGTCAGAAATGGAACACAAAAAGCCTATGGCAGCCATGACAAACACTTTTTTAATCATCTCTTAAATGTGTAGCCAATACAATTGAAAATTGCCCATACGCAGCTGGAGGTATTTGAATCAGTTATATAATTGAGTCCCTCTGGTTTTTGGAGTGGCCTTCTGGAGAACACTGAACAGCTGCAGATCCAGAGCAGCAACGCCCTGGTAGGACAGTACTATCAGATGCTGTCCACAACCATTGATGAGTTGGCCCCTCCTCCCCAACAAAATCCTATTAGGTCACCATCGGTCATCAATATCCTGTTGTAGATAAAATTAGGAGGCAAAAGAGCAGAATGCTTCTGGTAAAAAAGTAAATCAGAATGCCTTTGGCTGTGGGAAAGGAGTTTATACAATTCTGTCACTGACGCGAGAAAAACTATAAGAAAGGCTTCTCCTCTTTTGCAATTTAATCGGCTATATCATGACGAGCAGATTTTTTCCAGATTTAACCAAGTCAGACTGTCTCCACACAATTTCAGATTTCAGTACTTCACTTGCTACAAAGCACTATCATTAGGGTGACCAAACATCCCGTGTTCGCTGGGACAGTCCCTCTTTTAAACCCTGTACCAGTCGTTCCAACCTTTTTTGGGCAAAAGTGGGCATCTGTCCTGTTTGCTCTTGCCAACTTGATCAGCTGGCAAAAGCAAATGGGACAAATGCCCATTTTTGTCAAAAAAGTCAGGTTTGGAGTGTGGTGGGATGAGCAGCAATGCCAGCCCCACGTAGGGGGGAAGGCCGGGCTCATGCGGTGGGCAGGCAGGGCTCGAGCGAGCAGCAACATCAGCCCCAGCCTAGCGTGGGGTTGGGGGGCAGGGCTCAGGCAAGAAGCTTGAGCCAGCCCTGCCTGGGGGGTGGTGCTAAAAGGGGGATTGGGCTAGCCCCATGCAGCGTCCCGTTTCCTTTTGGGTAACATGGTCACCCTAACTATCATTCTACCTTGCAGAAAGATGAAAGGTATATAAGATCATCTCTCCAACTGCCTGGAGCCAAAGGGGAGAAAACCACTTCAATTTCTCTTAAGTGGGCTCTGATCTTGCAGCTAGATCTTGTAAAAGCAGCAAAGAATCCTGTGGCACCTTATAGACTAACAGACGTTTTGGAGCATGAGCTTTTAAAATTAGATCTTGTGCCTCCTCAGAGTCCCATTTTCATTGGTCTGATGGCAGAACCAGGACTCTAGTTTATCCTAGTCTCACAAGGTGAAGTGTTGAAATCTGTACAAGAAAGCCTATGGCACTATATAGAAATTGGATCCTTGCTCCCTAGTACCTGTGAGGCCATCAGAGAACACATATGATCAGAATTAAAAAAAACAACAACAATCTCAAACCATGGACAAGAACAGCTAAAATGAATTTATTTCAAATCTAATCATACTGCAGAATTGTTTTGTGGTATTTGCCTAGCTTTGTATATTACTTTACTTTCTCTCATGATTTGATGCACTGAAAGAACAGCTGACTTGATAATGTAGATGGTCTTTGTGTTTTAAACCAAAGGATGGAAGGCAAGACACTTGTCACAAAGGTCCTAAAAGCAGCAATAATGACTGTAGGGTCTTATAATGGGCTCTAGAGTGTCTGCAGGGCTTCAAAGTCTCTAGGTAAATATGGTAACTATTAGGCTCATAGATTTACTGGAGAATGGAGAAGAAAGTGATATTAGAGGTCTTTTTGATCATTGTAACATAAAATTTGATGATAATAAAGTGAGATAATGATTCACTCTCTATTGGAAATGCTTTTACAGTTCCACAAAGATGGATAAAACAATGAAGCAGACAGAAAATAATATTCTAACTAGCATATTTGAGGAAAAGATTTGGAGTGGTACAACAGGAATGGAGGAATTGTTCTAACTATAAGGGTAGTTAAGTACCGGAACAGGTTACCAAGGAATGTTGCGGAATCTCCATCACTGGTGGTTTTTAAGAACAGATAACACAAACACCTGTCAGGCGTGCTCTAGGTATATCTGGTCCTGCCTCTCAAGGTCTCTTCCAGCCCTATACTTCTATGATTCTGCATATAATCCCATGGAGAACTTTTCTTCCCTGTTTGCTCAGGACAAAACTTAGGCTTTTGTCCCACTTAAAAGAAATGTATTTGATATTCATTTGGAAGTAGTGATTTGTGCTCCACTAATCTTTGAGTGAAGTGCACTGGGAAATATATCACTTTGGAGGAAACAACGCAGAAGTGCATTTATTAGAAAGTATCAACAAAATCTGAAAGAACACTTCAGATTGTGATTTAATTGAATTTGGGATGTAGCTGAAGGAAAAACCTCTACCACATACTCTAGAAGAGCAGTTCTCAAAATTGTGGTCCATTGACCACTGGCAGTCCACAGAAAGCTGCCTGGTCCTTGTTTCCAGCTACTAAATTGTGCTTAAGTCAGCTTAAAACTAATTAAATATTTTCCTATTGTTACATTTCCACATAAGCAGCTGCAGTTACCACAGAGATACTGTGTGGTGGTGACAAGAACGGGAGGAGGTCTGTTTAAATGTGAATGGGAAAGGGGTGCTGCTTCACACTCTGAAAAAGTTTAAGAACCCACATCTTAGAACTCAGTAACGGTTGGGAAGATGAAAACAGTGTGCATATAGTATAACACTGCAGATTCGAGTCTCGAGTATTTGAAGAGTAACACACTGTAGCAGCCTTGGCTTTACCTTAATATTGAAAATGTAGCTCATGTTTTGTATGCCAATTATGTATGGAATCTGAACCTGTCAGAAACACCCGTTTTTGACACTTTAATTGCAATGACATTGCCCTAGTGTTGGTTATAATTACTGAAAATTCAAACACTGTCATTAATTTGCTATTACCGATCACTTTTGAAAGTCTTTTAGGCTTTCTCCTGTATATAATGAAGCTGAAGATAATACGCTTTCTACTCGCCCTTGTTGGAAGAATTTGATTTAACTTTGATTTCTTTAAAAGAGTTTGTACTATTGCTTTTGTGAAAATCAAAGTAGTTAGCATTTTTTTTAACTTTCTTTCTTCTCCATCATATAAATAAAGAAAAATCTTTTAGCGGATAGCAAGTAAGTGTTACTCTTTTAAACATAATTATTTCTTGATGCAAGGCCTTTCTATTAGAATTCCAGCTGTGCAAATAATTGATTTTTTGATTTGCTGGCTGTTCCAAAAAATGTTTTTTTTTTAAAAAGTTAAAGGGGAAAACCAAAAAGTTTAAAAAATCCTAATTTCAGGTTGAGCTAAACATTTGGTTCAACTCAAAATAAAATGTTTTGTTTCATTCTTGAGCTTTATTAAAAATTTATTTTTTTAAATGAAATTGAAGTAAATTTCTAAATGAAAGAAAAACTTTTTGTTTTGAAAAATGTCAAATCGAAACATTTCAATATTGTTGGAAGTTTTTGTTGTTCAGGGATTTTTTTAATGACTGAAACAATTTGGTGAATTTGATATGAATTTGTGAAATGTTTTGGTTGACCTGAATCTCCATTTTTCAGCAAAAAAAGGTTCGGATGAACAATTTCACCCACCTCTAATTATGATATTTTCTTCTGTTCTTATGGAGTCATGGCTATTTAACATACTGAATAATGGACTTCATGAATGCAGAGAAACCAAGTGTCCATTGATTCAATGAATGCTGCTAGTTGCTCGTCACTTTTGAAAATCTGGTCAATAGGACCAAATCCTGCATGTCCCTCTCAAGAAAATCTTAATGAAGTCAATGGGAAGTTTCTCCACGGTAAGATGCACAGGATGGATTCTGAGCTCTCCCTGAAATGTACTATCTGGAGGTTTTTAACCTTAGAAGGGAGTTCGCCTTCTCATACAGATCTGGTGGGGCAGTCCAGCCCCTGTGGTTCCAAGCCCCCAGGTTAGCTGATATATACACTGTCTTTTTGCTCCTAAATTCATCTTTCCAAGAAGGTTACAAATTTTTAATTCTTATGTTTGAATTCTGGCCTTTAATCATGCACCCCATGATGCATGACTGAATTATTGTATACAAAATAAACACTGTTCTGTTGTCATGACAGAAATGCCAGCTGTAGCCCAGTATTAAATGCTGACTTCCAATTAGGTGCTTTGAAGAAAATACCATTCACAGGGCTAATTAATTTACTTCCTCTGTAACTATCTACAGGTAGGAAAAGCATATTTGGAAACCTTTATCAACCCCATAAAGCCTGATCATTGACAGATTTTAAAAGCAAGGATAAAGTTTTTACTGAAGAGCAGATTTTTCCCAAATAATTTTTGATAACCTCAGGCATAGTCTACACTACAAAGTTTTGCCAGCATAGCTATGTCAGCTAGGATCATGGAAAATATCACACTCACAAGCCAACATAGCTCTTCCCACTTAACTTCTGCTGTAGACACAATCATGTCAACAGAAGATTCCATGCGGCTTAGCTAATATCATCTGGGGAGGTGATGTAGCTATGGGATCTGAAGAACTCCTGTTGGCTTATGCATTATTTCTAATAGAGAACTCTGCTGGCATAGCTATCCCAACAAAGGCTCTGTAGAGCAAACAAGCCCTGTGAGAAGTCTAACCAAGAGATTTTTTGACAAAATAAGACCTGAAGGAGAAAAGAAGTATTTTTCCTGTGCTATCCCGAATTTTAACAACCATTTACCATCTCTCTAACAAAGGCTTTGTTCACAGCATGCTACAAATGTGCACACACACATTTCTTTAGAGTTATGACACCAATACTCAGAGTTCTTTAAAAGACTAAAGGCAATAATGTTAAAATATTGCAGGTCAGAACATAAATGCATGGAGACCAGGAAGTGGTGCCTACGAACTGAAGCATATAAGGTATGGGGAAAGGCCCAGTGTGCTTTGATACCTGAGCTGAATGAAGAAGTGCCAAGTCTCCGATCCTGTAGCTGTTTTGTACACACAGCTTACACTGAATCAATGGCAGTTCTATGCTAGGTATGGCTATAGGACTGGGCCTCCTATATGTTGCAGTCATGTGTACAAAGCCACTTAGGCACATGCTGTGCTATCTGTAATATTCAGCTACGCCCTAGGCTGCTTCAGTGGTACTCTTGCAGCACTTAAGTCTGAAACTCCTTGTATTTAGGATCAATTTTTATAGTGGGGGTGCTGGAAGCCAATCAAATTTGGCTGTCCTCACCTCTGTCTGCATCTACAGAGGGCAGATGGGTCTAACCTGAGGGGTGCTATGATGCTGTGTTATAGGTTGCAGTGCCTGGAGTGGGAAGCCAGATGGGTCACAGAACCCTTGTACTTCAAGCTGGTGGGGTATTGCCACACCTCCTGCACCCCTAGATCCTGTGCTATTCTTCATGTTTGCTGAGCTCCTGTATTTCAGAGCAAGAAAGATACCACCTGAGTCTGTTATTACAGGCGTTTACAGAAAAACTGGTGAGACTGCATTGAGTCCCAGTGGCTGCTGGGAGATGTAGTTCATTCAACTGGAGGAATCCCAGACTTCCTCTTCAAAATATTTACTGTTTATAGACACAACTATTTTCTATTTGTTAGAGCTGCAGATTGGGAGAGAGGAGACACTGCACTGATGCTATGTGACCAGAAGTTAGTCAGCCTTCCTAGATGGAGCTCTTCTGCCCCCTTTAGATAGGCAAGTGGGACTGCCCTTGAACCACAGTCTCCAGCACATAAGAAAATCAGTATCTCATTTCAAGACAAGGATATAAGCTGGACTAGTGTCTATAAATTCATATTCTGTCACGATGGCTAGCTCTGTAAAGACATCCGGGAGGAGAGTCTGTAACAAACTGACGCCTGCAGTGTAATAGAGGAGACCTCCGAAATAAGTTGTCCCAGAAAGGAAGAAGCTGCAGAAGTGAAAGCAGGTGTTTTATTATATTATCTGGAAGTTTTAATTGGAGGCATTAATCAACAATGACGAGGAAGAGCCGGTAGCTGTTGGGAGGGAGGATGCAATTCACACCTAGGGGCAGCAGAGTATACGCTGTACTCGGAAAAAGGCCATACTCTGTGGTGCCACCAGGCAGGGTCTTTGACTCACCCATGGGGCAGCCAGGAGCTTAATGGGTAATACCAAGTGCCAGAAATAGCAAAGCATAAAGCAGAGAGGGTGGAGGCACATGATGGGGCAGCCTATCCAGTTCTATCAAGATAGGTAGGCAGCAGTGGAGGTTCCTTTGCAGGTGGAGGGAGACCAGCAAGAGAAGAGGCAGCACAAGAAAAAGAGCTGTGGCAGCCCCAGCTGGAGCCAGAGCAGTTGTGTCAGCATGCAGCCCCGGGGAGCTAAGCAGAGGTACAACCAAGTTCTAATCATTCCTTCCGGCGTGGGAAGAGGATCATGGCTATTTCCTGATTACCTCTGAACAAATATATAGAATTATTATGTGGGAGGTGGCATCTGCTTCTCACACCATATGCTGCTCTTTTTGGAGAAGGCCTTACAAGTGTGTATCTGCCTAAATGCAGCACATGATGAGAGTGAAAGTGGCCTTGTTGAAAAAATGTTAACAGACACCATAGGATGATAATAAAATAATAATAAAAAATAAAACTTTGCACTTATATAGTAACTTCTATCATAGGATCTTTACAAATATACATGGCTTAAGCAATCTCTTCAGATTTATATTAAGCTGAATATTATTATGACAGAGTGGTACTATAAATAGACAGGAAGGGTGGATGCTGTCATTTTTCAGGATATGGCTGAGGTGCTTGGTTACAGCAATGTCACACAGTTCACTTCACTTTGAGACCCTGGATAATATTCAGTTTCCCCATCACTGCTGTCAAAGGCACCATGTTAATTGACAGAAGGTCAAATCCTGCTTTCAGTTACATCCATTCAATCTCACTGAAATCACTCAGTGGTACTACACTAGTGAAAGCGAGGGCATGTTTATCCAATCCTATCAATACTAGACCTGTACCCAGAAGGAAAGTGACCAGAGCCAGCAAGGCAACCCACACTCAGGAGTCGGTGGATACTGTCCCTGAACACAAAAGAAGCTATACCCTAAGAAATAAGATCAAGAAATAAGAACCTAGGATGGCACGAAGACAATTATTGTGCAATTCCCCTTTGGGATGCTAATCTTCAGGGTCTTCAGCCTTTTAGAAGACTCAGCCCAGGGCTCTCCTGTAGTTAATGCCATAATTAATGTGTTTTTGACTGTGCACAGGTGCTAAGAGATCATGACATAGGTATTTTTTAAAAAAAAAACTTTAAAAATAAATCAATAAGAATGACTTTGCAATTGGTAGATGCTAAGGGTGAGATTCACAAAGGTACTTAGGCACCTAAACCCAAGATTTAGGCACCTGAGTCTCAGGTTGAGGTGTGTAAATCCCAGATTGGCTCCACTTCAACTTAAAAAAAATCCTGCCAAACTCTTTAGGCACTAAACTCACTCGGTGCCTAAGTTGCTGCCTCTGAGCATAAGTGCTATTAACTGGAGTTTGTGCTGAAAGAACTTCTGCCAAGATCCTCAAAAACAGACAATTCAGAAGGAGGCAGGAGGTGTGCCACAAAGAGGTTTTTCAAATCTCAGACCACAAACTTCATAAATTGAGGCATGAGAAGAACATATATACATTGTTTCTGGTTGTTGATGGTACCTCCAGAATACAGTGTCCTGGATGAGCCCCATCCTATGCTATCTCCCTGGGCTTTAAAAGCTGTTAAAATTAATGTTTTTGTGGAAGAAGCTTAATGAAGGAGAGGTTGAGGTGTTTTTGATGTTTATCCAAGCTACCCCTTATTCCTCTTTAGACAAATTTTTATTCCCACTTAGCTTTAATATTTATAGTGCAAGTGCTGTATATGAAAAGGAATTGAGCCACTGTATGTGTGACCTGCAAGATGGTTTTCTCAAAAAGAAATTTTGAAGAAAGCCTTTCAGCAGAGGAAGACTGGACACTTGCCAAACACGGCCCAAACATACAAACAACACAGATTGCTGTTGTGTAGAAAAGGGGAGATGTGAGGGTCTATTGCTAGACAATGGACATCTAAAAGTTTAATTACTAACCAGCAGGTTTTCAAGTCTGTTCCTAATGATCCCTTAGAAAATGCGCTAATTACCCATGTTAGAGAATCTGTTCCAGCTTGCACTTAGCTGTGATGCTCAGGGTACCTTTCCCAAACCTGAAGAAGAGCTCTATGCAGCTCTAAAGTTTGTCTCTCTCACCAGCAGAAGTTGGTCCAGTAAAAGATATTATTTACTCACCTTGTCACTCTACTATCCTGGGACCAACAGGGCTAGAACAACACTGCATATAGCTTCCATTCAGTCAGTCTTACATTTCAGAGTATTACACAGAAAAACAGGACACCACCTCTTGGCTTGAAGTGGTTTCCATTATGTACAGGGTTTGCAGTTGGTTCAATGGCTCTCTTAGCACCTCCACCATACAAATTGTTCCAGCTCCCCTGAACATTGGTCCATATCAGATTTAGTAAGTGAATACATATATATATATATTGCAGCCCAATATATCAAATAGGCTTTCAGTGACTGTTCAGCAAACTCTCAATGAATGTTGAGACTGTAGAAATGTTTCAGTATTTCCTTTCAGCCATCAAAAGGAAGGAGGAGGGGATCTGGATTGCACCATCTGCTTTTATACATGTAACAGATCGCCTTTAATCTGCCAATAATTCATAGTTGATGTAAACTAGATTAATGTTAAGAGAGAATTATAAGAATATATGAGTCCTCTGTCTTCAAAATCAGGGGCTTGACAGACAGAGAACTGATCTGAAGATGTTGCCTCCTTCTAAGACAATTAACATTCAAAAGCCTGGCTGTTAAGGTAGACTAAAGAGCAGGCCCTTCTGGGAGTGAGGAACACTTATCTGGTCATAAGACATGGAGGGGGCCTGGTAGACAACTATTGTGTGGTTATGCCTTCAAAATAACACTTTAATTTGTAAAGGTGGTGCAGGAAAAACAGGAACCAAGACTGTGAATAGAATCCTGGGTTTGGGAAACATGCAATGACTGTCATGTCATCCTCCTCGAAGAGTACACTGTGGAAATTCCCTTGAGGGGGAAGGTCACATGGGGGGAGGTGCCTGAAAAGTGTAAGTGAGTGACACTGGGGAGACCAAGAGGGTGACAAGACAACACCTTGGATGAAATCCTGACTTCACTGAAATCAGTGGGAGTTTTGTCATTGACTTCAATGAAGCCAGGATTCTACCTTACTACCCAAGGCTAGGGTTTCTTCTGATAAGCTGGCCTGACTATTAGCCCGGGAGAAAGGGACCTGAGAGAGGCATTCTCTAGGGGCGCAAGGTTGTGCTTGCTGTGATTTCTCAGACCCTGATATATATAAGGTTTCCAGTGTCTAAGACTGACCAAAATATGTGGAGAGGGTAAGGGAGAGGGGATGTAGCAAAAAGAAATTGTTTTTTTTCCTATTTTTCATTTTTCATAGAAATGTCCAACTTTTTCAAATATTCCAAGTAGCTGGGCTAGAGAAGAGGGAACCCAGGAATCCAGCCCCGTTCTGTATCTCTAGTACCTCCTATGGACATATGGGTTTAATTTTCTGGTGAACTAGGTGGAAATGAGGAATCACTGAAGGTTTCTTTGTATTGTGTCCAATTTTATTTCACCATTGTGCAATCAAGGGACTCTGAGTCTTGGATCCATTTATTTTGAAACCTCGCTACACCTTTTTTCTGTGGCCTTCATTAAATAAGTACATATTCACATAGTAGGTCTGGCATACTTCCCAATTCTTCTCATCCATTTTAGCAAATCTGGCCATTCCAGGGCTACTGTTACACTGGGACCAAACCGTGTCATGAGTAAGTGTCTAATTTATGGGTATTGGCAAAATTGATATTTTTGGAGGCAAAATTGTTGTTGCAACTCCTCAAATAATTAATAATAATAATACTTAACTCTTATACTGGGCTTTTCATCAGTAGATCTCACAGTTCTTCACATTCTTCAATGTAATCATCCTCACAACACCCCTGCGACATAAGGAAGTGCTATGATCCCCATCTCATAAGCAGGGAGCTGAGGCGCAAAGAAGCTAGTGACTTGCCCAATGCTACACAGGAGCTCTGTAGTGAGTGAGGAGTCAAACCTGGGTCTCTCACTTTTTAGGCTAATGCTCTAACATCAGCAATATCACATTAGGGGTTAGAGGTGATGGAATAGTCTCTTCTAGCCATTGTTTCTATATTGTATGCAAGTCTCTGACTTTCCCTACAGCACGGAATTCTCACATAACAATGATGAAATTTACATTTTGCAATGGAAGCCAAAGTCCTAATACTACAATAGTGAAAATCACCTTCTTTTCCCAAGATAGAGAACCAGGCAGTGGATTAAGTGCTATGGCAGCTCTTGCATGAGTAGCATAAAAAGGAAGGGAAGAACCTCAGAAATTTAGAACATTTGGTCATCAGCTTCAGAACCATTTGACAGATGACTCTGGAATGGTGGGGTGTATGGGGAGCTCTGTTGACTGGCTGGGTGAACCAGTGCTGGAGACAGTTACAGCCTGATGTCATTGCTGTATGATGACAATTTTTGGCTCTGCAGGTATTTCTTCCATCAGACCTGCTGAGTTCTTAGTGCCATCTCCCCCTCATTTCATATGTCTGGTTTCTATTTTCTTTGTTGTTGTTTTCTTTGAGATTTCTTACAATATAAAAACGAGAACAAAAGTAAAATATTATATGCTATGCTAAATCTGGCTTGATATTATACTTCCCTTTGTACATTCATTTCACTGTAGTTCTTATCTTTCTTTCTGATTGCCTTCACACACCTAAAACATGTCATGAAACAATCATTTTACTATAACTCTGGTAAACGGTGTGGCCTAGTGACTAGACAACTGGTCCAAGACTCAGGAGACTAGAATTCTATTGCCAGCTCTGCCACTGACCTACTGGGTAACCTTGGGCACATCACCTCTCCATGCCTCAGTTTCCCCATATGTAAAATGGGGGTAATTATACTGAACACCTTTCTAAAGTGCTTGAAGACGTACTGATGAAAAGCGCTATATAAGAGCTGGATATTCTTTTATTATTATTATTTAACTGTTACTCAGGAAATTTCCCACAGATAGTTGCAAATACATGAAACAACCTTCAATCTGTAAGAGGAAGCAGTGCAGGAAGGGCAACTTAGTCCTTCCCCTCGGAATTCTCAGTCAATAAAGGCACAGCCTAAGGAGCCCTCTCCCCTAAGTTGTATTCCTTTCAAGGCTTTGGTCCTTCAGATATGTGTAAAATGGCTAGTGACCGCAGATGAGAAATGAATTTAAGACGTGGAAGGTGACATCAGACCACTTTTATCTTGTCAATAATATTGAAAGTTTAAACTAAGGAAATCTACATATAGTGGCATAATAAATAGGCTTAAACTTTGTGTGCCCAAAGCCAAACCTGCTTAACTTACTGATTTGTATTATGGAAAGGGAAAAAATGGAAAGACATCATCAATGTAGCTGCTTAATGTTTTATTCCTGGCTGGGTAGTTGGACCAGAAAAATAACAGCTTTACTTTTGGCTGTTAGCATTTAATGATTCAATGTTAGCAGCCAAGAAGTAAGCTGCTAACCATCCTCCTCTTCTTCACAGTGTTTTCTTCTTTATTTGATCTAAATCTGTCCTTCGCATATGGGAAGAGCAGTCAGAATCACAGGGATCAAATTCTGACTTCACAGGAAATACCATCAGAATGACTTACAAGATTTTTTTTTAAATGTGGTTGTGCTGTTCCCCATTCTTCTCGACAGCTTGGTTTCCTCTTCTTTTTAGATACCTTTATATTACTAACGTCCCCCTGATTTCAACAAGTCACAGCTCTTTCTTCTTCATGAAACTTCCCCCAAAGACAAGCACTTTCAGAGCTGTGCTGCAGTGTACTAGCTGCTCTGTGTGTCACCACTGCCCTCTGCTAGGCAGAATAAACCTGCTCTAGAATTTGTGATTTTCTGATCCTCAAATGTCCTTCCTGGAAAGCCCCAACAAACTGACACCACATGAACAGTTTGTCTCAAGTTAAAAATATTTTATTAATGTCGCTTTCCCATAGATCTAAAATTTCCCTTAAACATGGCAGATCCTGATACGAAAAAATCAGATTTAAGCAGTGTAGGAACTTCTCCTACAAAATATCTCATGTAATAAACTAAGCATGTGCTGTGCCTGCTGTATTTGGGACAAGTACATGAAGCTCTATCAGTTCGTATCCCCCTTTAGCACTATGTGTTTTCTGCGCAGAGTAAAAAAAATTCTTGTCTTTCCTCTCCAGGGTGAGACAGTCATAACATTGAAGGAACTGCCTGCTATACAAATTCACCAACCAGTGTACAGTGCAGTGTGTTCTTTATCTAGAGTTTTCCCTATGGCCAAATGTGGAGATTAGCCTTAGTCCCTTATTTTTTTTAATGCCACTGGCTGATGTGCAACTACCTATGACTGCTCCTTAATCTTATCATCTTGAATGGGGGCCTCAACATCAAAGTCTCCTGCAAAGCCCATGGCAGAAGAGACTCTAGTCAATTTCCAGCTCTCTCTGAATAGGAAATCAAAAGAATCAATGTGTTTCCAAGATTCTCTGTCAGAACTGGAGTTGGAAGAAGAAACTGAGGAGGGTCTTCTATTTCCTCAGTAGAAATAGTACCTGTTCCTGGTCCTTCTCTTTCTAACGATTTGGCTCTATCAGAATACTCCTTTCAAGAGTCTGGATCACTCAGAGGATTGGGAATAGGATAAATAACCTCTCTCTTCTGAGTAAAAGATTCCAATTGGCACTGGGTGGCAAGTGATCAAATCTTGTTACAACCTGATAACACTTTTGTTGTCTGCGGGAATTCAGTTGGTGATCTCACTCCTATTAGACAACTGGCCACAACCAGCTATTAAACCAATGATTGGCATCCTCATTGGCAGTGTCAGCTGCGAGTCTGAGGACATGGAAACCTAACTGCCCTCGAGCATGTTGAGCTGGTTGCTCTAGGTCAGGGTACAGGCCTACCCTTAGGTCAATGTAAGATGCTTGCACTGCCATTTTGCTTTCTGTTCTTCATTCTCCCAGAGAGGCAGTCTCAATGTACTGCTTCAGTGCTGTTTTCAGAATCAGTAATGGAACACAGAACCAGTTTGGTACCATGCCCTGTGCCCTACACTGCCCATGTTCTCCAGTTTGGAGTGGCATCATTTGGCACTATTGGTTGCTAATGTTTATACAAAAATATTACACCTTCAATTCAACTCCCTAGATTCAATTCTTTAAAGAGATTCTTCTCATGAAATTCTCTTACCACAGAGGTATATTAATTTCCCTTACCAGGGGATACTGAAACTGTACTTCCATGCCAGAGGTAACAGGGGCTGTGTTTCCATTTTCTGGTGCCAAAATGGATAGGCAGGTGTCAAGCATAATCTGAATTACAGAACTCTGAACAACTCTGCACAAATATTTACTTCCAGGTAGCAACTCTCAGCACCACCATTGTGTCCTTTAACACAGACTTCTTCTGCATTCTGATGGCATCGATGCTGATGAAAGTATCTACAGAAGCCCCAATCAGGACCCCTTTGTGGTAGGTGCTATACAAACAAGTAGAACAAATATAGTCCCAGTCCATGCCCGAGAGAGCTCACAAACTCTTGACTTAAAAAAATCTACTCTTGACTTAAACAAAAAATCTACCTTTTCCAGAGGTATACTAACAAACCCAGATGACCCATTCTAGACTTTGTTCAGATTCCTTGACAGGAAGGAGAGAGTGAGAAGGGTCATTTTTAAGGATTGTGTCTCTCTTATGGAAGACAGGAACTCATTGTTCAATACCACACTGATTAAGAAAAGGTATGGGTGCAGTCATGGATGCCCATCTTGAAAAATGACGAGAGAGGGGAAAGAATGAATTATACCTACAACATTTTTTAAAACCAAAAATCCTCAAACAAGACAAATTTCTTATCAGTCCCGTGCACTTAGTGAAAGTATCACAAAACTAAAAATATTGCTCAGTGCTGCAAAGTACAGATATTCAAAAGCCACCCCCTCATAGCCAAGAAATGTCTGTGTCTTTAAAAGTTGTTATTGATTTCCCCACAAGATGGAGTAGCATGTACAGTTTAACAGATTCCTGCAGATGAAAGTTTTGCATGGAATGGGTACTGTATTCTTAGTAGGTCTGAGCAAATTAAGCAAGTTAATATTAACAATCATCTCAACTCTTCATCAGTCCCTTAAATCAATCATTGATGTTCCAAACATTGTGGTTAAAAACTACGGTTACCATATAGCAACTGTGGAAAAAAAAGGGACAGCGGGTGCGGGGTAATAGGCACCTATATAAGAAAAAGTCCCCAAAATGGGATTGTCCCTTTAAAAACAGGATAACTGGTCACCCTATTAATAACAGATCCATGATCCCTTTCCTTCTCTTCTAATCCTCCAGTAGGCTCTCTTCACCATGGCTTGCTTGGTGTAGGTTTGCTGGAGGCTTCACACTTTGGCAGCTTCTCTTCTTGACCTATCCCTGTTACCACTAAACTGAAATGATACATGTTCTGAATCTGGGGGATGCAAACTTGCAAATCGGTGGCAAGAAGGACCAGCAGGAAGGCTGTTAGAGATACTGGTACCTGCCACTATCAGTGATAACACTGGTAGAGACCAGGTACTTTTCCTAGTTATCTTGTTTTTCTAATACCTGAAGCTCAGGCTCAATCAGTTTTATACAATGAAATGGGGAGGTGTAGCGCTGCGGATTCACCCCCGCAGTGCCTCCTGCTGGTTGTCCTCAGGAATTAGCTCTTCCAGCATCCGGAGGCCAATTAAGATCCTTCCAGAAAGCAGTGGAGACAGCTGGATTGATTGGGACACCTGACCCCAATCAGGGGCTGGCTGAAACTAGTTAAAAGCCTCCCAGTTAGTCAGGGAGGTGTGGATGTCAGGTGTTGTAGGAGGAAGCTGTGTTGTTGGAGAGACTGAGCAGTACATGCCATATGAGGTACAAGGAAGGAGGCCCTGAGGTAAGGGTGAAATAGAGCTTGAGGAAGTGGGGGCTGCTGTGGGGAAGTAGCCCAGGGAATTGTACATGTCCTGTTTTTAAAAGATCAGCTACCATAGCTGATACTATTAGGATCCCTAGGCTGGAGCCTGGAGTAGAGGGTGGGCCTAGGGTCTCCTCTTTGCCCCCCTGATTAATTGCTGAGACTGAGAGACAACAGAGATGGTGCAAGGGAGGATAGCTTCTCCTTGCTGACTTATGAAAATTGCTCAGTAGGCTGTGACCCCTCCCTTTAGAGAGAAGGGCTATGTGAAGGGTCACAGTGAGCCTCTGAGGCTAGCAAAATCTGCCAGGAAATGTGGGACCCAGGAAGACAAGCACAGAACTCTGTCATGTTGTGTTCACATTCTTTTCAAAACCCAAGTACCTAAAGAATGAGGTAAGGACATCATAAATCATATGGTCATAGTGCATCACAACACAGCAACTCTGATTCAAAGTTACTACTAGTCTTTCTTCATTGGAGTGACAAAGATTCATCCCCTTAGTACAGTGGCCTAGCTTCACAGGTCATGCAGAGGTCCAAAATTTCCCAGCCCATACTTTCAAGTAACTTTTTCACAGAAAAAAGCAAGAATCAAGCAGTCCCTCTTCTAAAGGAGCCTGATTATTTTCCAGCATGTAACCTGTGCAGTCACTTACACCAGTTCAAAGAAGGTAGAAATGCTACTGAATCAGATAATAGTAGTGCAAAGTGGATGTAAAATACTGACTTTGATCAGAGGTTTCTGACTTCAAAAGGTGCTGGCCTCAGGGAAAGAAACTGATTATTCCTTCTGTGGGCTTCTTGTGTGCCCCTTTGCCCCCATGCAAGGGCAGATGACATTCAGTCATAAAGTGTATTCAGATGATTTGCCCTGTAATTTAGCTGCACATTGAAAAAGTCTCCTCAAAAACAATGACTGCAATGGGTCAATATCATGCTCCTGTGCCAGATATGGACAGGCTACAGAACTTCCATCTGAGCATGATACATACCAGATGTGCTCACTATAAAATTATTTAATGCTTGGCTAGGTATGGTTGAGGTTTAGCTTAAATAAGGTGTTTTACACAGCCCCAGAACAGAGGGGAGGGATAGCTCAGTGGTTTGAGCATTGGCCTGCTAAACCCAATGTTGTAAGTTCAATCCTTGAGGGGGCCACTTAGGGATCTGGGGCAAAATGAGTATTTGGTCCTGCTAGTGAAGGCAGGGGGCTGGAATCAATGACCTTTCAAGGTCCTTTCCAGCTCTATAAGATAAGTATCTCTCTTTCTATATATAGCATAATACAGTTTAGCGGTCAATTACATTTCCCTCTTTAAAGTTCTACATTCCTACTGTGACACTGCACCCTATATTCTTCATAGAGATATGATTATGGCAAGACAGGTCATGTAAGATATTGGAAAGGTTATGATTTACTGAATATTATCCTATTTGTATGCATGTATCATTTTTGTATCTGAAGTTAGGAATATTGACTATAAAGCTGTATTACAAATGTGTTTACACCTGGGGAAAGCCCACAAGACAGAGTGTACTCAGTCTAGATGGCTGGCTGGGAAGGGCCATTTGAGAAAACAATAGGCTTTAGAAGTTTATCTCCCACAGGGGACCTTCCTGCAGGCATTACCAACAGCCTCTAACTCATGGCTGCTATGACACTACGGGTACATGTCACCTGGTGCTGGACTCCATCTTGGAATACCAGTGTTTCTCAACTGACTGGTGTGGGAACCAAACTTTGAAACAAAGCGTTCCCATCATATGCAAAAGCTATTTAAGGCAGAGGAGTGACATCACTGTGGTTCTTCACTGACTCCCCCACTGAAAGAGACCCTTGAAAAGGGTTGTGATATCTGGTGTGAGGTTGGGGATGAGAGGTTAGAGTTACAGGAGGGAGCTCAGGTCTGGGACCAAGGGATTCAGAGTGTGGGAGGGGGCTCAGGGCTGGGGCAAGGAGTTGGGGTGTGGGCTCTGGGCGGTGCTTACCTTAGCTGGCTCCCAGAAGCAGCCAGTATGTCCCTCTGACTCTTAGGCATAGGGGTGGCCGAGGGCTTTGCACGCTGCCCCTATCCACAGGCACCGTCCCTGCAGCTACCACTGGCTGCTGTTCCTGGCCAACAGGAGCTGTGGAGCCTGTGCTCGGGGCAGGGGCAGCATGTTGAGCCTCCCTAGCCGTCCCTACACCTAGGGGCCACAGGGACATGCCGGCCAATCCCAGGAGCTGCAGGGAGGCTGTCTTAGCCCTGCTGTGCCACCGACTGGACTTCTAACTGCCTGGTTAGCAGTGCCAGGGACCATTCCAGTCAAAACCCAGACTCCTGGCAACCCTACAGCTGGAACTCCTTTGAGTCTTACTTTAGTTCACTAGTTACTTTCCAAGCTCTCTCCTACCCATTGTAGTTGGAGGGAAGGGATTTTATGTCCTATTTTTAACTCCACTTATGTTCATAGATATGTTAACTGTATGATAGCAATATTAAAAGGAATAGTTGAGCAAGCCAATTTTGCTTATTCACTGACTAGTTCTATAGTGGAGGAAAAGATGTATGGACTGGTGTACTTTTGACAGTAAGAATAGCAACTTTGTAGGACATAGTGCATAGGTGTGCATGGTGTCATATCAGTGAAGAAAAGAAGCTTATAAAATCAAGGAGCCTGAACAATTACTTCAATGTGATTTTCCCCCCCCCCTTCCCCTTAAGATTAAGTTTCAATTTCAGTTAGTGTTCTGGCTTTCCAATGTCTAGGTTATTTCTTTTGTTTTGTTTTTTAATGCAAATTTCTAATTTTTTCCCCTTAAATTATTGATACATTTGTAAAAACTTAATTCCAGTTCAATACAGAACTTTATCTAGAAAGGTCTCTACTTCTGAAATATGCAAGAATAACAAGTGTTTTGTAGAGCTGTGACATAACAGGGAACATTATTTGCTGGATGTTTCCATTTTTCTCTGTATTTATGTTCAGCAACTGCCAAAAGACTGGCAGGTCTGGGGAAAATTGAGAGGATACAGGCATTGTTATTTTCAAGTATAGTTCTTTCCTTCATAGCTCATTTTAAGGCAAAATTTAAGTTGCTTTTTATTTGACAATAAAAGCCTGTTTGAAATGGTAAACTTGTGTTTCAGTGTATCCCATTGATGTTGCATTGAGACTTTGCAATAACAGTTTTACGTAACAGCATCGAGTGTGAACTCTGAGGGCGTGAAGTGGAAAGTAAGAAGTGAGTCTCTTTGCATGGAAGCTCTTCTGTCACAGAAGGTGTTGGAAACATTTGGCATAGGCATATTAATTAGGTGCTTCACTAGCACTACCAAGTCTGAAGTCTGATAGTGTTAAATACAAAGTGAAAAATGAACCTTTGCACGTGAAAACTCAACTTTCATTCCATGAATTTTCCAGTTTACAATAAAGCCAATGAGAGAGACAAGGTGGATGAGGTAGTGTATTTTATTGGACCAACTTCTGTTGGTGAGAGAGACAAGCTTTCGAGCTAGCACGGAGTTCTTCTTCAGGTCTGGGAAAGGTACTCAGAGTGTCCACTAAATACAAAGTGGAAGAGATTGTTTAGCAAAAGTAAACATATTTCAAGGAACCATTCAAGGTGAAGTGGCCAGTTAACACCCCTCAGTCACTGGGGAAGAATGCTGAGGTGACTTATTGAGTTATAGATGGTTATATTTGTGATGTTCCCCCTGCAGTGCCACCTGGAGCTGGGGTACCACTGAGTCCCCTGACCCACCAGCCTGGGTCACACTGTGCTGCTGTGACAAGCTGAAAAGCCCTCCAGACTGCACTTTCACCAGAATTCACATAAGTACGGACACACCCAGCTGCAGTTACGTGCAGGCTGTCCAACCACCAGCTTCCCAACCTAGGACCCTAGAGCAGTACTGTCCTGCCCTGGTCAAATCTGGCCAGTATATGGGTATAATACCCAGTCTGCCTCTCCCTTAATATGAAGGAAACAATGCACACATGTGGTAACCAAGCGGAGATTTTCCCCAAGCACTCCAGTCAAAGTTCACTGGTTTACATTAAAACAAAAACAAGTTTACTCACTACAAAAGAGCTTTTAAGTGATTCTAAGTGATAGCAAACAGATCAAAGCAGATTACCTAGCAAATAAACAAAAATGCAACCTAAATTTAATATACTAGACTGGATATGAATAGCAAATTTGCACCCTAACTGATGGTACAGGCAGACTTATAGATTCTTAAGGCACAAGTGACACTTGCTTTGCAGCTTGGAATCATCAGGTGTTTCATACACAGGCTAGAAATCCCTTTAGCTTTACCTTCAGTCTTTGGTCCTCAGGTGTCTCCAGAAGCCATCTTATGTGAGGAGGTATAGTGAAGAACACCAGATAATGTCACTTCCTGCCTTATATAGCTTTAGCATATGGTGGGAACCCTTTGTTTCAAAGCTTGGTTCCCAGATTGGTTTGTGGAAAAATACTGGCATCCCAAGATGGAGTCCAGAATCATGTGGCCTGGTCACATGTCCTTGTAGAGTCATAGCAGCCATTACTTACATGCTGTCTGGAGTGTTCTCAAGAAGGCTCACTCAGTGAGGGATAAGCTTCTCCTAAGGCCTATTGTTCTTTCTAATGGCCCATTACTCAGAATAGGCCCTTTACAACCAACCATTTAGTCTAGTGGGTATTACCCAGGTGTGACTACATGTGAAATACAGAAACATAGTCAATATTCATAACTTCAGGTACAAAAATGATACATGCATACAAATAGGACAATCATATTCAGCAAATCATAACTTTTCCAGTGACACCTCACGTGACTTGCATTGTACAAAAGGCATCATAATTATGCCATAACCATATTATAATATGACTTGACAAATATGGGATGCAATCTCATAGTAATAAGCCATAAATTAAGTGTCTAAGTCCATGATTTTTAGTTTCTAGCAAAGTTATGAATTTAAACTCCAAGCTTTGTATTTTGAAGGTGTTGTGCAGGTTTCTGATGAAGACTGAGAGATCAAATATAGAGTAATTGTTCTCTAAAGTGTTCACCCACAGGTGATAGGGTATTTTTGTCTTTTTATCAGATTTCTGGGTGAGTTCATTTGCAAGTGTAGTGATTGTCTGGTTTCACCCACGTTGTTGTTGTTGTTGTTGTTGGAGCATTTAGTGCATTGGATGAGATACACCACATGTTGTGAGATCCATGTGTAGGATGCATGGATCTTGAAAGGTGTGTTGTGGGGGGTGTTGATCATCATATCAGTAGTTGTCAATTGTGTGACTACATTAACTAGGCTAACAGACAACTCTGACACCACCTACTATAAAGAACTCAAAGAACACACCACAACATAATTTACCCAGGAACTTAAGGATAACATCAACCCCCCCCCCCCAAAAGAAACTCTACCAACTCATCTTCAGTGAATCCACCATAGGGACCTATTACATGCTTCACAAAATACACAAACATGGGAACCCAGGCAGACCCATCATATCTGGCCTCTGCACTCCTACTGAAGGAATATCAGAACTCACAGAAACCATCCTCAAGCCACTCAACACACAAAGGGCCAGCTTCCTCCAGGACACAACCTACTGTTGATCAAGTCATTAAGCCAACAGGAGAGAGCTCTCCCAACAGCTCAATGCCACCTGTGCCAGAGGGGGTGACTATATTAGAAGAAGCTCTCCCACCAACATAGCACTATCTTCATGGGGGGTTAAAGCCACTCAGCGACGTAAGTAAGTGTGTTGTGTAGACCTGCTCTCAGTGATAAATGGTCACTTACTTAAAAAAAATTACACAGTATTCAGGTTCCTTCCAGTCCCAAGAGACCAGTCACTTACCACCAGATCAATTGGTACCCTAGAACTTACATCGAAGAACACACCTGTAGCCAATCCTGTAATAAAATATCTAAAAGTTTATTAACCAGCAAAAAGAAATAAGAGGTTAAAGCAATCAAACACACACCAATGAGTTACCATCTAAATCCTAAGTGTGACAGTGTTGTAGTGATCTGTCAAACCAAAGTGCCTTTTAGGCTAGCCCCTGGCTTCTCCCTTGCTGTCTCCACTGCTCCACAGCCTAGTCTCACCGTGCTGCCAGCGCTCTGGCCTGCCACTCCTGCTGGGCAGCATGGCTGGCTCCAGCAGGGCTGCAAGCTCCTGTAGCTCTGAATGGCATGGTAAGCGGGCAGGGGGAAGCAGGGGAGCAAGCAGGTGGGTGGTGGTTGAATAAGGGGCAGTGGGTCCCAGCAGGGCTGGCGCTTCCATTTAGGCGACCTAGGCAGTTGCCTAGGGCACCAGGATTTGGGAGGGTGGCAGACTGCTCCGGTGGACCTCCCGCAGGCGTTCCTGCAGATGCTCCACGGGATCTGTGGAACCAGCAGACCGTCTGCAGGAACGCCTGCGGGAGGTCCACCGGAGCTGCAGGACCGGCGAGCCAGCCCTGCGCCTAGGGCGCCAAAAACCCTGGCACCGCTCCTGGGTCCCAGGGGGCAGTCAGGGATAGAGCAGGGGGTGGTTGGATGGGGTGGAGGTTCTGGGGGAAGGCAGTCAGGGGATGGGGAATGGAGGGGGTTGGATAGGGGGTGGAGTCCTGGTGGGGCAAAGGGTCCCAGAAGGGGCAGTCAGGGGACAAGGAGCAGCGGGGGGTTGGATGGGTTAGGGGTTCTGAGGGGGACAGTCAGGGTGTGGGAAGTGGGAGGGGGTTGATAGGGGGCAGGAGCCAGGCTGTTTGGGGAGGCACATCCTTCCCTACCCAGCCCTCCATACAGTTTCACAACCCTGATGTGGTCCTCGGGGCCAAAAAGTTTGCCCACCGCTGTCATAGAGACTAAACACAAAATACATTCTTAAATGTTATCTATTTTTGAGCAAAACTAACATACAGGTGACCTGGTCTGGTCTCCAGACACAAGTTTCTCAACTAACGCCTGCAATCTGAGCAAGAGCTGACACTTGGCTGCCAGCATTACAGTATTCTTTGAATACATTTTCCAGACCTGAAGAAGAGCTCTGTGGAAGCTCGAAAGTTTGTCTCTCTCAGCAACAGAAGTTGGCCCAATAAAAATATTATCTCACTCACCCCGTCTCTTTAATATCCTGGGACCAACACTGCTACAACAACACTGCGTACAATAAAGCCAATGAGTCACATAAGGCATTCCACAGTTTGCTGTTCAGTCATTTTAACCATTTAATTCTCTCTCCTCAGGCTTTTTCTGGGCCAAGTGTTTGAGGAGAATGTAAATGTAACATGGGATGCTCTGACAGTGATCCATGTGTTTTCATGATATTTCTCCAGCCATTGGACTCAGGAATTACCAATAATACTAAGTATTTTTCCTTCTCTTCTCCATCATGCAGTTGTTAATCAGAGAGCCACTATTTCTTTGTGGATATTGTGGAGAAGCAGTGCAACTCTCTGGGCATGGAGATTAGATCATCTTATAGGCAACAATTTATTTCCTGAAGCTCTCACACTGTACATTTTTAGAACAGTGCAAGCTTCCTAAAGTATACATATTTACATACCATGATAAATTGCCTGTAAACTTTCGTAAGCCTGATGTGACCAAGACCATGTCTTCACTGCAATAAAGGTGTGTCTTACACCAAGGTAACTAACTTGAGATAGCCAGTTCAATGTAAAATCATAGTAGAGACAATGCACAATTTTTTTATCTCGAAGTAGCTCATCAAAGTAGTCTATATCCAGGAGGAGTATAGAGTTGACATGGGTTAGTTACATCAAAGTAAAAACTACCTGCACCTTGTTTCCACTAGGATTTTACCTCTAGATAACTAACTTCTGTTAAGTATCTCATTGTAAAAAGATCACTGCAAAAAATAGGTAAGACATAGCTCTGTATCTGCAAAGTGCCTAAGAAACTCAGATTCTGTGGGGTTTACAGTTAATCTGCCTATTAGTTTTTAGACTGTGTCCTCTTTTGCTTCTTTATGCTAGATAAGCAAAAGGCCTGAAAGGGTTATTGGTTTTTTTAAAAGTATTTTTCCCCTTGTGTTTTTCTACTTTAGAAATATCAGGAATGTCAAATCTGCTTTCTGGTTTAGCTGCAAGACCTCTGGGGTGTTCTTTATAGAATGTGTGTTGTGAGCTCTAACATTGAAATGGAAAATGAGGTGGATCAAAGTGCACTAGAGAATTTTAGGGTGCAGCAGCAGAGGCCACATGGACACTTAGCACATGGCAGGCTAATGCAGGGCAGATTTATACCCCAGCTTAGTGTGAACAAAGTGTATATGTAGACAAACTGGCTTGGTCAAAGGTTATTTTTCAGGTTAATTCTTATTACTTCAGCACTAGAATTACAGTCTCTGAGAGATTCTACTGGGACATTAAAAGAATGAGATCCCATTCATTTTCCAGCACAAGTCCAAGCATGTTGTAGGTGACATTCTACTTGGCTACGACATCTGCAATCAACAGTCGGTTAACTCTATTTGTATACTGTGCACCTTAGAGACAGTGGAAGTAAACCTTACATTTACAACTGTTTTTCAGGGAAGATCTGAAACTGGCCTAAATCGTGGGTATTTGTCGAGACAAATTTCAGTTCCAATGTATATTCTGGATATGGAGCAAACACAAATTCCAAGTAACAGGAAGATTCACCAATTTCATAGTTGACTATTACTTGAAATATGTTGACCAGCCTCTGGCTGAATATGGCTGGGCAGATGGTTGTTCTAATAAAGCATCCTTAATTCAGTCACTAAAAGCTTTTATTTTGTCAGACTCATTGTCTCAGAGCACCATGTGACTAGCATCTTTGGCAATCTGCCTTTTATCATACATGCCCAGAATTTGCTCCAAAACAGGCTTTGTTGTTAGTCTTACAGTACAAAATAACTGTTCTTGTGACTTCATTGTCTGTCTATCTAGTCTGTTAGTCCCAGAAAAGACTGCAAGGTGTTTCTTTGTGTCACCATATCTGCAGAAAATGAGTTGCAGTTCATGGGGACTTTTTAAAGAAAACTGGAATGATCACTTGCTGGAAAACTTTTTCTCACACAGAAAAAATAGTTAGCAAAAAAATTATTCACAAACAGCCAGTAATGAGATTTCAGAAGTTTTAAGATCCACCCAAAGTACAAATCATCCACCCTTGAAATTGGAAGGATGTCTGTAACTACAAACCCACCAGGGCACTTCTAATTCTCCTTACCTCTGAGGAACTGATTTCCAAAGCATCCTCTGGGATGCATGTTCTTCCATCTCACATTTTCCTAAGATGTGGGTGACTGAAATTGGATAGATATACTTGAGATGCAGAGTTCTCTGATCCTTTCATAGTATGGTATCTTGACACACCTGAATGTTCTGGACAGCTATATGCTTGTACATACCTGACATGGGGTAGCCTGAGGGTACGTCTACACTACAGGATTATTCGGATTTTACATAAATCGGTTTTATAAAACAGGTTGTATAAAGTCGAGTGCACGCAGCCACACTAAGCACATTAATTCGGCAGTGTGCGTCCATGGTCCGAGTCTAGGGTCGATTTCTGGAGTGTTGCACTGTGGGTAGCTATTCCGTAGCTATCCCATAGTTCCCGCAATCTCCCCCGCCCCTTAGAATTCTGGGTTGAGAGCCCAGTGGCTGATGGGGCAAAAATCATTGTCGTGGGTGGTTCTGAGTAAATGTCATCAGTCATTCCTTCCTCCGGGAAAGCAACTGGAGCCAATCATTTTGCGCCCTTTTTCCCTGGATTACCCTGGCAGACGCCATAGCACAGCAACCATGGAGCCCGTTCAGCTTGTTTTTTTTACAGTCACCATATGTGTACTGGATGCCGCGGACAGAGGCGATACTCCAGCACTACACAGCAGCATTCATTTGCTTTTGCATGATAGCAGAGATGGTTATCAGTCGTTCTGTACCGTTTGCTGCCGGTGTAAATTGGCAATGAAATGACAGTTATTTGTCTTTCTGTGCTGTCTGCTGCTATCATGGGTGCCCCTGACTGAGATCGGCCAGGGGCACAAAGGCAAAACTGGGAATGACTCCCCAAGTCAATCCCTCCTTTATGGTTTCTAAAAATAGTCAGTCCTGCCTAGAATATGAGGCAAGTGTACTAGAGAACCAGTGTATCAGAGAGCACAGCTGCTCCCTGTCAGATCCTGCAGAAATGATGAGCTACATGCTATTCACGGGGGGTGCCTCTGTAACAACCTCACCCGTTGCTTCCCTCCTCCCCCAACCTTCCTGGGCTACCGTGGCAGTGTCCACCCCATTTGTGTCATGAAGTTATAAAGAATGCAGGAATAAGAAACAGTGACTTGTTAGTGAGATGAAAATGAGGGGGAGGCAGCCTCCCGCTGCTATGACAGTCCAGGCAGGACATTAAGCGGTGCAGGGGAGAGAAGCCCAGCATGCCGCTGCTATGATAGTCCAGGCAGGACAGAATCTTTTCTTTACACAGGAAAGGGAGGGGGCTGATGGAGCTCAGCCCTCAGTTGCTATGATGAGGACGGTTACCAGCCATTCTGTACCATCTACTGGGAATGACCGAGAATCATTCCTATTTTCACCCAGGTGCCCCCGGCCAGCCTCATCTGAAGCCAGCCAGGAGCACTCACGGGTTGATAATAAGGACAGCTACCAGTCCTACTGCACCGTCTGCCAGCAGGCAGGGGAGAGGAGTGGATACTGCTCTTCACTGCTGCAGCATCGTGTCTACCAGCAGCATTCAGTAGACATAGGGTGACATTGAAAGAAGTCAAACGATTTCTTTCACGTGGTGGAGGGGAGAGTAAATTGACAAGCTATTCCCTGAACCACGCCGGACAATGTGTTTGAACCTACAGGCATTGGGAGCTCAGCCAAGAATGCAAATACTTTTCGGAGACTGCTGGGGACTGTGGGATAGCTGGAGTCCTCAGTACCCCCTCCCTCCCTCCATGAGCATCCATTTGAATCTCTGGCTTCCCGTTACGCTTGTCACGCAGCACTATGTAGGCTGTAGATTTTTTTTTCAAACGCTTTGGCATTTCGTCTTCTGTAACAGAGCTTTGATAGAACAGATTTGTTTCCCCCATACAGCGATCAGATCCAGTATCTCCCGTATGGTCCATGCTGGAGCTCTTTTTGGATTTGGGACTGCATTGCCACCCGTGCTGATCAGAGCTCCACGCTGGGCAAACAGGAAATGAAAATCAAAATTTTTGCGGGGCTTTTCCTGTTTACCTGGCCACTGCATCAGAGTTCAGATTGCTGTCCAGAGCGGTCACAGTGGTGCACTGTGGGATACTGCCTGGAGGCCAATACCATCGATTTGCGGCCACACTAACCCTAATCCGATATGATAATACCGATTTTAGTGTTATTCCTCTCGTCGGGGAGGAGTACAGAAACCGATTTTAAAAGCCCTTTATATCAATATAAAGGGCCTCATAGTATGGATGGGTACAGCATTAAATCGGTTTAAGGCTGCCAAAATCAGTTTAAATGCCTAGTGTTGACCAAGCCTGACACTTGTGTTGCCTTGAGAGATTGTGTTTTGCACTCCTTGCAGTAAACTTGTACTGAATCAGTCATTAACAATCTCCCAGAAAGCACTGCAGTTCTCTTTACCCATTTTGTCTTACAATCAGCAAAGCCTTCATCCCACCTGTGAAATAAGGTGCTCTGAAGCTCAGAACTTCTTCAATATTTCTCTCGGTCTACATTAAACCTGCACAGTACTTTTTTGATGTAACAAACTATCCAGCAAATCATGTCTTCTAAAGCATTGTACAGACCTTTTAGCAGTCAGCCATGGCTATCTCAAACTGTAGAACCACAATTAGTCTGAAAACCCTGATTCCATTCAATTATGCAGTTGTGTTAGTGGTATAAGCACTATGACAACTGTTGTGATACTGCAACTGCCACTGGCATCTGTGGGAGTTGCAGGTATTGAAGACCATTCAGGATTTGGCCCAGCCATTTTATTTCTGAAGTCAAATATTGTCTATTATACCTCCAAGGAGCTCTCCAGCAAATACATTCAAAGTTTGACTCAGACTGAAGCATCTAATTTTCAAATAATGGGTCAAATTCTGTATTTGCTGTAGCAACTCCCATATGCTTGAAAGGGAGTCAAGTTCATGTATCTGAGGGCAGGATTTGTCCCACTGAAAGTAAGATGTTGTTGGAGTTTGATACATCTTCTTTGTACACTCACAAACAGAAAAACAATTGTCAAAAGGTATCAGAACCACTGTCCCCCCCCCCGCCCCACACACACACGTGGAAAACTAGGGCTGTCAATTAATTGCGTGAGTTAACTGCAATTAACTCAAAAAATTTACTATGATTAAAAAAATTAATCACACTGTCAAACAATGGAATACCAATTGAAATTTATTAAATATTTTTGGATGGGTTTCTACATTTTCAAATATATTGATATCAGTTACAACACAGAATACAAAGTGTACACTGCTCAATCTATATTTATTACAAATATTTGCACTGTAAAAGCGATAAAATAAATGGTATATTTCAGTTCACCTCATACAAATACTGTAGTGCAATCTCTTTATCATGAAAGTGTAACTTACAAATGTAGATTTTTTTTTGTTACATAACTGCACTCAAAAACAAAACAATGCAAAACTTTAAAGCCTACGAGTCCACTCAGTCCTACTTCTAGTTCAACCAATATCTAAGACAAACAAATTTGTTTACCTTTATGGGAGATAATGCCACCTGCTTCTTAGTTACAAGGTCACCTGAAAGTGAGAACAGACGTTCGCATGGCACTTTTGTAGCCAGAATTGCGAGGTATTTACATGCCAGATATGCTAAACATTCATATGCACCTTCATGCTTCGGCCACCATTCCAAAGGACATGCTATAAGTCATGCATATAAGTCTTTAGTGTATCTGGCATGTAAATATCTTGTGACTACAACAGTGCCATGTGACCACCTGTTCTCACTTTCAGGTGACACTGTAAACAAGACATGGGTGGCATAATCTCCTGCAAATTGTAACCAAACTTGTTTGTCTGAGCAATTGGCTGAAGTAGGACTGAGTGGACTTGTAGGTTCTAAAGTTTTACATTGTTTGTTTTTATTTTTCAATGCAGCTATTTTTTGTACATAATTCTACATTTGTAAGTTCAACTTTCATGATAAAGAGATTGCGCTACAGTATTTGTTTTAGGTGAATTGAAATAAACTATTTTTTACAGTTCAAATATTTGTGATAAATATAAAGTGAGCACTGAACAGTTTGTATTCTGTGCTGTAATTGAAATCAATATATTTGAAAATGTAGAAAACATCCAAAATATTTTTAAAAATGGTATTCTATTATTGCTTGTCAAGTATCAGAGGGGTAGCCGTGTTAGTCTGGATCTGTAAAAGCAGCAAAGAATCCTGTGGCACCTTATAGACCAGTGGTCCCCAACCTTTTTGTGGCCAATAGCACATTCATGTTTTCAGAAGAGCGTGGCGGGTGCCAATAATTTTTCAAGGCTTATTTTGTATTTGAACATCAAATAATACAAAACCCATCATATTTAATATTACATAATATATGAATCCAGAGAGAAGCCGTGAGGACACAGAACACCGGTGCCCGCAGCCCCGAGTATTCTCTCCAGCAGGTGCAGGGCCTTGGCTTCTCTCACCTGCTGGACACTAGGCGGGCCCTGCACCTGCCGGGAACAGATAACACCAGTGCCTGCAGCCCTGGAGTTTTCTGTCCCCGGCACGTGCGGGGCTGTGGCTTCTCTCTGGCTTAAGCTGCGGCCCCGTGCCTGCCTGGAACTGAGAACACCGGAGCTCACAGCCTGCAGCCCCGGAGTTCTGTCCCTGGCAGGCACAGGACCACGACTTCTCTCTGCTGCTTGGCACTAGGCTAGTGCCATGGTGCCCACAGGAACTGCGTTGGGGACCACTGTTATAGACTAACAGACGTATTGGAGCATGAGCTTTTGTGGGTGAATGCCCACTTCGTCAGATGCATGTAGTGGAAATTTCCAGAGGCAGGTATAAATATGCAAGCAAGAATAAGGCTAGCGAAAACAAGGTTAGTTCAATCAGAGAGGATGAGGCCCTCTTCTAGCAGTTGAAGTGTGAACACCAAGGGTGGAGAAACTGCTTTTGTAGTTGGCTAGCTAGTCACAGTCTTTGTTTAATCTTGAGCTGATGGTGTCAAATTTGCAGATGAACTGAAACTCAGCAGTTTTTCTTTGAAGTCTGGTCATGAAGTGTTTTTGCTGCAGGATGGCCACCTTTAAATCTGCTATTGTGTGTGTCCAGGGAGATGGAAGTGTTCTCCTACAGATTTTTGTATATTGCCATTCCTAATATCTGATTTGTGTCCATTTATCCTTTTATGTAGGGACTGTCCAGTTTGACTGATGTACATAGCAGAGGGGCATTGCTGGCATATGATGGCGTATTACATTGGTGGACGTGCAGGTGAATGAACTGGTGGTGGTGTGGCTGATCTGGTTAGGTCCTGTGATGGTGTCGCTGGTGTAGATATGTGGGCAGAGTTGGCATCAAGGTTTGTTGCATGGATTGGTTCCTGAGTTAAAGTTACTATGGTGTGGTGTGTAGTTACTGGTGAGAATATGCGTCAGGTTGTCTGTGGGTGAGGACTGGCCTGCCACCCAAGGCCTGTAAAAGAGGGGGATCGTTGTCCAGGATAGGTTGTAGATCCCTGATGTGTTGGAGAAGTTTTAGCTGGGGGACTGTGTGTGATGGCCAGTGGAGTTCTGTTGCTTTCTTTCTTGGGTTTTTCTTGCCGTAGGAAGCTTCTGGGTACATGTCTGGCTCTGTTGAGGAAATAAGGAAACAGATCGTGTGGGTATCAGTTTTGAGAGTGCTTGGTGAAGATTTTGTAGGTGTTGGTCTCTATCTGAGGGGTTGGAGCAGATGCAGTTGTACCTCAGTGCTTGGCTGTAGACAATGGATCGTGTGGTGTGTTCAGGATGGAAGCTGGAGGCATGAAGGGAGGCATAGTGGTCGATGGGTTTTCGGTATAGAGTGGTGTTAACATGACCATCACTTATTTGCACTGTGGTGTCTAGGAAGTGGACCTCCCGTGTAGATTGGTCCAGGCTGAGGTTGATAGTGGGTGGAAGCTGTTGAAATCGTGGTGGAATTTTTCCAGAGTCTCCTTCTCTGAGCTCTGACTTTATTCTCACACACAGCTAATTCAAATTTGATGACAATATATACCTCCAGACCAGTGGCACCGCTATGGGCACCCGCATGGCCCACAACATGCCAACATTTTTATGGCTGACCTGGAACAATGCTTCCTCAGCTCTCATCCACTCACACTCCTTCTCTACCTACGCTACATTGATGACATCTTCATCACTTGGACCCATGGGAAGGAGACTCTGGAAAAATTCCACCACGATGGGGCTAGTTTTCTAATTCAATTTATGTATTCAGTGCCTATCACCAATATTGTCTCATTGTTTCCTTATAACCCCTGGCCCCCCAATCTGTATCTGTTTCTTCTCTTGTACTTAAATTGTAAGATCCTTGAAGTTAGGGCCTTATTTTTTTTTTTCATTCTGTATTTGTACAGTCCTTGGCAGAACGGGGTCCTGGTCCATGATCAAACCTCCTAGCTGCTATGGTATTATAATAATAATAATAATACTCAACATCAGAATTTCTACATGCTATTTTCATATTTATTTTCTTGGTAGGCAGTGAGGCTTACAGCAAAGAGCAAGTCTAGAAACTGAACAGCCTGCACACTAAATCTCATGCTTTGAGAGGCACAACCAGCTTCACTTACCAGCACAGCACCTGATCCTGCTCTGCTGAAGTCACTGAGAGTTATACCATTGACTTCAATGCGTGCAGGATCAAGCCCATAGTGTACAATTCGCTTACACCTCTCTGTGGTTTTCATTTATCCCTAATCTGCTACATAGTTAGTTCAATACAGAATTAAAGCTAAACAAAATAAATTCTTTACTGTCACACAGGGTGGCTGACCACCCATATGTAGCACATGATGCTGCCTAGCAACATTGCCTAGAAATGCCATACTGCTATCAGATAGAATCTAATTCTGTGTTGGAACAGCTAGCAGGGGGCAACTGAAAATGAGCAGGTTCACTGTTTATATACGAAAAATATTAGCTCCAGCACTACTTATCAGGTTTTATTTCAAAGCCTTCTCCTTAGTCATTTATTTTTCCTGATTTTTTGCTTCAGGGGTCATGCCGTATTTGGTATCTTTGTTTTGGGGAACACCTTCTTTGATGCACATGCCTGGCAAAGTCTCTCTCTCTCATGGGGCTTTCCTGTCAGTAGAAGACTGCCCGGGTTATCTTGGCATCAGAGTGAGTTAAAGGGCCAGTAGCACTGGCAGCTGCTAGACTGCAGGAGTACGTCTACACTGCAGTAAAAAGCCTGCAGTAGCAATGCTCAGAGCCTAGGTCAGTTGACTCAGGCTTGTGAAGCTAAAAATAGCAGTGCCTGTATTCAAGCTCAAGAGAGACCTCAGACTTTGAGACCCTCCGGCAGGAGCATGGGAAGCTCCCTGGAAGTGGGGGAGGGACCACCAGTGCCTGAACTGTGGCCCTGTCCTCACTCTACTCTTCCTCCCAAGGCCCCACCCTCGCTTCTCTCCATCCATGCCCCTCATCATTTGCTCTTAAGGCAGGAAAAAAAAATGATGGTGCCATGCCCCCCTGTTTCTGGCCCCCTGCCCTCCTGTCTTGGGGAGAGGGGGTCTCAGAACCTGGGTTCCAGCCCACGCCAAAATGTCTCTACTGCAATTTTTAGCCCTGCATCCTAAGCCCCATGAGCCAGGGTCAACTGATCTGACCAGCCACAGCCAGGTCGAGGCTCTTTTCTTGCAGTATAAACATTTATGAACCTTCTGGAACCTGTTCCTACAAAGAGGGGTTGAACAAGTCGTCATTGCACAGGAGCCATGAGGACCAACCAGTCTCTCCCTGAAGAGTCAGGGTTTCATAATGTCCCAAAGCTGGATACCCTTAGACAGCAAACGAGACTTGAAGGTCTCTCTGAGCCTTCCACAGAACCTCAGCATACTAGAGAGGAGAACTTGTGGAGAAAGTTGGTCTTGCATGTGGATTACAGGGAAGTTATTTCATTGTGCCTGGACAAAAGCCTCTCACTGTCATGTCCCATAGTTTTAAGTTCATCATTTATAAACTTTCACCTGTAAATCAATCTCAAAGACGCTAATCTCCCCCAAATTTGAAAGCATTAAGCTTTTTTGTATTTGATTTACAAAGGGTTAAAAAAATCAGCCTTTCAATGAGACCATGGCTGCAACCTCTCTATAATGGACCAAACCAAAAACCCAGGTCTGACCATCCTCACTAGGAGAAAGTTCAGATTCAGAACTCAAAAGAGTCAGTAATACAGTACACGGTGTCAAACTGGGTACATTTTCTGGTACTTCCTGAGATTTGGCCAATCAGAAAACTGAATTTGATCACAATTATCCAGCATCAGGTCATATCTTCACGATAATGATGCATATTTGATAGATGCTGGGATTCAGTTCACTGCTGGCATGAGTGAAACACTCTCATGGACTACAATGAGAGTTGAGCTTGCTCACTCCAGAGCTAAATTGAGCCCTTATCCTGCTCTGGAAGCTTTTCATTATTTTAGACAATTGCTTATTTCTACACTTCATGCAATTCATTCACTTTTCTCTGTACTATCAGCAGAAGCAATGCGTGAGCTACGTTTGTGCAACTAAGGCCTTGGCTACATTGGCGCTTTACAGCGCTGCAACTTTCTCGCACAGGGATGTGAAAAAACACCTCCTTGAGCACAAGTTACAGCACTGTAAAGCGCCATTGTAAACAGTGTCCCAGCACTGGGAGCTAATCCCCACGGGGAGGTGGAGTACCTGCAGCGCTGGGAGAACTCTCTCCCAGCGTGGCACCGTGACCACACTCGCACTTCAAAGCGCTGCCATGGGAGCACTCCCGTGGCAGCGCTGTACAGCTGCAAGTGTAGTCATACCCTCAGTGAACAGAGCCGGCACTTAAAGATCACACCAGACAAACCAGAATGTCACCATATCAACTTTAAAATTCTCAGATCTGAGTGTTTTTAAAATAAGTAGTGTAATTTAGACAGATTCCAGTTCTGGCTGATAAAACCTCAAACATAACATTGTGAAAGGAAATAACTGATTTTCAAATCCTTCCAAATGAGAAATTGGGAAGAGTGGTTATTTATGTGAAATATCACAATGGATCCACACACCAGATCTCTGGAGATGAGAGTTCAAACATGGATTTTGTGTTAATTGTTGACACCAGCTGACATCGCTCTGCATAAAAACACTATTCTACTACTTGGCACAATTCAGTATAACTAGTAATCTCGGATGTATGAGATTGGCATATAGTAACAAGGAGGTTGCAGGTCAGAAATTAGCTGTATGCAGAAGGTTCACAAAACATCTGTGTCTGGTATGCCTGCCTTTTCATTGAATAAAATCCAGAAAACAAAAGATGTAACAGAAGCCATATAACCATTTTCTCTTTTTTTTAAAAAAAAAAAGTCAAAATCAACCAATGGACATACTTTAGCCCAACCCCAAAATTCAGCTTAATCAAGGTTCTTATTAATATTAATAGCACTGTCAAACCTGCATATATGGTACTGCACAAAACGCAAGTTTTCCAAACTACTATGAATGCCCTATCCCGAAATGCTTACATTCTTAAAGGAAAAGAAATGCTTTTACAAAACTAACTGAGTATGTTTTATAATTTTTAAAATATACGGTTGAAATCGTTTCTTTTTTAAAAATACCCCTGCCATGTTACCTGACCAGACACTTTTTAGCATTCATCCCTTAATGGTGCTGCTCTGGGTTGGCCCAGAAACATAGTCAAACAGCACCCCACTTGTATAAGTAAAAATTCAGTTAGATATTATATTGTAAGGTCTTGGAGGCAGGGATTGTCATTTGCTCTGTTTCAGTATTGCCCAGAACAATAGCTCCTGGATGAGCTTGATCATAGTAATAATAAATCAATAAAATAATTAGTAATACTATTTGAAGTGATGTTACATATGCAAGGATTTTAACCAGATTTATACCAAAATGAACAAACTTATGCTGATGCACACGTATGAAATAGATTGCTTGTTTCCTTTAACACTGTAATATAATTTTGCTTTGAGGAAAAGGAAAATGCCCACTTTAATAAATGAGTTTACCATATGAATAAATACTGAAAAACAGTTGAAAATGGCACCGTTTCTCTTTCTGTTACCAAAGTGGTAAGTATGTCTATATCAATATCATAAGTATAGCAATATTTAAGCAACTTCACCTCAGAGGAAACAAGAGCTGTATGACTTTTTTCCAGAAAAAATATGACAAAGTTTATCTATCAACCTATCCCTGAATCTTTCAGTCTATCTCTGTAATTATGTAGCCCTCAGTGCATCTGCTGAGCAAAGTACCAACTAATCTCTAACCAACATGACTAATGGAAAAATACAGGCTGTTAAATTTACTTTCTTATGTGTACTGAACATATCATGGTTTATTCTGATGAGGGCAAGTCATGTCACAGTTCCAGCTGCCCACATTTTTGTTCCTAAAGAAGAGATCGTATATTTGGTAAAGACATCATAATACTGAAGGAACATACTGTGAAGGGTCTTGAGCAATTCATACAATAGGCTGTTACTCTCTGATAGGCTCAAAGATGTTGCAATACAGTGGAAGGTACAAGAGACAAAGAAAAGAGCTGACAGTTTCTTGTTGGAGGGTAAACTCCCAGTTTGATGTGATAAAAGGAAAAAAAAAAAGTCCTGCTGTTTCCAAACAAAGGACTGTCTCAGTATGAAACAGATTTCTTTAGCTAATGAATTCATGGGTACTTGAGCAACTGTCTTCTATGTAGCCCTTTCCTTGTGTTTGTTGAAAGATTATCCAAGGCAGTTTATTTATCAGTGACGCAGGATCAACCTGCTGATTTTTCAGTTTCTGGAAGTGTTTGCTGATTTTTATCACGTTTAAGTGCATCTTACTTGAAAATTCTGGCCAGGTGGTTGTGACCCAGCATCTGAGGGCTGCTCTTATGAGAATGGATAGCTCAGTACAATAATTTAACTGAACTAAAAACTATTGAAATGATGGTCACATAATTGTGCCTCATTACAAAATTCTCTGTAGTTTAGAGCTTTTGAAAAAGTTCATACTCCTTTACAAATATGCTGCATGTTATTAAATGTATTGCTAATACTTTGCTACTTTTTGTTCCTGATCTGGTTGACTTACCTAGGATACAATATGTTAGTTTCTATTTTTTTTTTTCTAAAATAGATTGATCCCCTGATGCTAGAACCATTTTGTGTGAACCATGTTGAAACTGTGTTTAAGCAAGATTCTCAAACATGGTCCCTAAGTTTGAATGACTGCTGCTGGATCCTGTACAATAAAATAGAGTAAATTAGATACATAGATAAGTTAAGAAATTGTTGAAATCGTGGATTCTCTTAAAAAGTCAGAGTAGAAATGGAATACAAACTAACCACTAACCATCCACTTCTATATCTCCTGATCTGAGATTCCCCTTACAGCATCAGGCAGCTTCAAACAAATCATTCTTCACTCCCCCTACTGCACACTGTTGTGTATTCTTACTGCCACAAAAGGAGCGCATCCCAGAAGGCCAAAAAAAAACCAGTCCATTAAAATAAATCTTCTTAGGTTACTCTGTATTGCACATCTTCCAGTCACATTAAGACCTAATTTATAAAACAAATCTAATACTCTTAAGGGCAGAACTTGATGGCCCTATGTCACAATATTCCTAAAATTATATGCAAGTTAAAGCTTCTAGAGCAGAGGTGGACAAACTTTTTGGCCTGAAGGCCACATCGGGGTTGCACAACTGTATGGAGGGCCAGGTAGGGAAGGCTGTGCCTCCCCTAACAGCCTAGCCTGCACCCCCTATCAACCCCCTCCCACTTCCTGCCCCCTGACTGCTCCCCTCAGAACCACCAACCCATCCAACCCCCCCCCCAACTCCCTGTCCCCTGACTGTCCCCTTCCAGGACCCCCGCCCCCTATCCAACCCCCTGCTCTCTGTCTCCTGATTTGCCCCAACCCTTATCCACACCCCTGCCCCCTGATAGCCCTCCCAGGACTCCCACCTCCTATCCAACCAGCCCCTGCTCCACCCCAGCCCTGCCCCCACTCCACCCCTTCCCTTGAGGACTGCAGTAGGACTGCCCTGCACTCACCAGGCAGCGGAAAGTGGAGGAACCGGACCCCAGTCCACTCTGCTCCGCCAGCTCCCAGCCGTGCCACCAGTGAGTGCTGGGGGGTGGTTCCCTCTGCCCTCCAAAGCCTGGGAGCCAGGGGATCAGAGTGGAGTGGGCTGGGGCCGGGTCACTCCACTTCCTGCCACCCCATGAATGCGGGGTTGGGCCTGCCCTGCAATCACCGGGTGGCATGAAGTGGAGTGACCCAGCTCCAACCCGCTCCGCTGGTTCATGTTGGGAAGCAGTTCCCCTCCATCCCCCCAAGCCTGCTGCTGTCCCCCCGTGGAGGCCTGGGGCCATCCCCACCCCGTGGGGGGACTGCGTAGGGCAACAAAATGGCTAAGGATGGCCCTGGTTCCAGGCTTCACACTTTTTTTCAGGTGAGATGTGTTTTATGGTCTTCCTCTTTAAACTTTTGGGTGGGAGGAATAACCAACCCATTTGCAGGTTTTTCATGTATAAACACACTTTAAAAATATGTATTAGGAATCTGAAATTGAGATGCAATTATTTAATTCCTTATCATTTGCCAAATGCCTTTCATCTTCCAACTGGTCAACAATGGATTTACTATAGTTACTCCAGGAAGTTCCCACATCTTCACCATGATGAGTCAGAAATGACAACCTTCCTGAAGTACACAGCACCTTAATGAAGAAAAAGATAATATTCCTATGGTCCTGCAGGTGCATCATTAAAAACTGAATTGTAATGTCTCCCCTTTACTTTCCATCTCTAATGTAAAAACACTACAGTCAATGTGACTCCAAACATCTAAACCAAGTAAGAGGTTCTGAGAAATTTAGCTGAAAATAAATAAATAAATATGGACATTGCCTTGCAAGCAATATATTTTTCAAACCCTAGGAGTGCCTGGTCTGTCCTTTCCAAGGACAAAGCAAGTTGACAGATACTGACTCTAGACCAGACGTGGGCAAACTATGGCCCGCAGGACCGTCATGACCGGCCCCTGCGCTCCTGGCCGGGGAGCCTAGTCTGCAGCCCCTCCTCTACAACCATGCCGTCGCTCCCACTGGGCAGCGTAGGGAGTGCAGCTGGATCTGGCCAGGTGTCATGGCTGTGAGCTCCTGCTGCAGGTAAGGGGGTGTGGAGTGGAGGGCTTGGGTAAGGGAGCGGAGAGTCCTGCGGGCCAGTCAGGAGGAGGGAGCAGTTGGATGGGGCAGAGATTCGGGGGGGGGGGCAGCGGTCAGGGGATGGGGAACAGGGAGGGTTGGGAGTGGGAGTCCCAAGGGGGCCTGTCAGAGGGCAGGTATGTGGATGGAGTCAGGAGGGCAGTCAGAGGACAAAAAGGGGGTGGGATCCCAGGGGGCTGTTAGGGATGGGGGTGGTCAGGGATGAGGAGCAGAGGGTGGTTGGATAGGGGGTGGGAGCTCCCACGGGGGGCGGTGGATAGGGGCAGTCAGGGAGCAGGGGGCTGTCTAAAAATACACATTCCCAAATAATTTAGAAAATGCTGAATGTTCCTCATAATTTAGTTACCAGAAACTAGAAAATAAAGGACGAGTTACTATATTTCATATCCTCTGATTTTAAATTAGACTCTTCTCCAACAATCTTAGGAGACTTTGGTGTGCAGGGCACAAGTCCTATCCTTTCCTATCCCTATTTTGATGGAGGTGATGAAAACAAAGTAGAACCCTGAACAAGAGCACTCCTTCCATGGCATTATTCTGCTCCTGCCATTACTCTGTTCCATGAAACCACACCATATGAGTAACACGGGGTTTGGGTTGCATGGTAAGACAGGGGCAGGTAGAAGAGGAGCAGGGTGGAACAGCTGCTATCTGCAGTGGCTTATCTCCTCCCCTGAAACCATCCAGGCCCTCTACAGGTAAATTAATGTTAATACTGTTCACAATCATTTACTTAAGTTCTTCCTCCATAGATAGAACTCTAGTCCCCACATCCCAAGCTGTCTGATGCTCTAAAGGGAATCTGACATAAGGGAGTAAGCCTTCTTTGCTGAACCAGTAGTCTTTTTACCTGGAGAACTGATCTTTCCAAACTGAAATGTAGCAGAGAAAATTTGTATAAAACTGAAAAAATATAGCACCCCTTAATAGAGGTCTCAAAAAGCCTACTGAAATGTGGGCAATAAAACATTAAGGGACAGTGCCCCAGTATGTCTAAGCTGACATCTTACAGACCTTAGCCTGTGGGCTTTGCGTTTCCATTCTTCTTTAGATATCTAATACATATTTATCCCTTCTAAACACTGACCAATCTTATACTTTGAGTCCTACCAAATTCACAGCCATGAAAAATGAGTGTCAGACTGTGAAATCTGGTTTCCCCCTGTGAAACTGGTCTTCTGTGTAGTTTTTTTCCCCTATACTATACAGATATCACAGGGGAGACCAGCATTTCTCAAATTGGGGGTCCTGACCCAAAAAGGAGTTGCAGGGGGGTCATAAGGTTATTTTAGGGGTATTACAGTATTGCCACCCTTATTTCTGCATTGCCTTCCAAGCTGGATGGCCAGAGAGCAGCGGCTGTTAGGCAGGTGCCCCGCTCTGGAGGCAGTGGCCCACCAGCAACAGTACAGCAGTAAGGATGGCAATACTATACCATGCCACCCTTACATCTGCGCTGCTGCCTTCAGAGCTGGGCAGCCAGACAGTGGTGGCTGCTGACTGAGGGCCCAGTTCTGCAGGCAGCAGTGCAGAACTAAGGGTGGCAGTACCATGCCACACCATCCTTACTTTTGCACTGCTGCTGGCGGCTCTGCCTCCACTGCAACCTCTGTTCTCCAGCTGTCTAGCTCTGAAGGCAGTGTCAGCATCAGTGTGGAAGTAAGGGCAGCAGTACAACTATGCCCACTACAGTAACCTTGCAACCCCCTCCTGTAATAACCTTAGTCCCAGATTTGGACCTTAGCGTCCAAGATATGGGGGTTAGCATGAAAACCTCCAAGCTTAGTTACCAGCTTGGACCTGGTACTTGCTGCCACCACCCAAAAAATTAGAGTGTTTTGGGGCACTCTGGTCCCTCTGAAAAACCTTCCCTGGGGACCCCAAGACCCAAATCCCTTGAGTCTCACAACAAAGGGAAATAATCCTTTTTCCCTTCCCCCCTCCAGGTGCTCCTGGAGAGATACACAGACATACTCTCTGTGAAACTACACAGAGTGACTCCCCCTCTCTGTTTCCAGTCCTGGAAGCAAAAAGTACTTTCCTATTCCCCCAGAGGGAATGCAAAGTCAGGCTAGCAATCCAACACACAGATTTCCCCGATTCCTTCCTCCCACCAATTCCCTGGTGAGTACAGACTCAATTTCCCTGAAGTAAAGAAAAACTCCCACCGGTCTTAAAAGAAAGAAAAATAAGTACAATTGTTCTCTCTGTATTAAGATGATACAACACAGGGTCAATTGCTTAAAAGAATATTGAATAAACAGCCTTATTCCAAAAGAATACAAATCAAAGCACTCCAGCACTTATATTCATGCAAATACCAAAGAAAAGAAACCATATAACTTACTATCTGATCTCTTTGTCCTTACACTTAGAAACAGAAGACTAGAAAGTAGAACTACTTCTCCAAAGCTCAGAGAAAGCAGGCAGCCAGAAAACAAAGACTCAGACACTCAAATCCCTCCACCCAAAGTTGAAAAAATCCGGTTTCCTGATTGGTCCTCTGGTCAGGTGCTTCAGGTGAAAGAGACATTAACCCTTAGCTATCTGTTTATTTTCAAGTTCTAGAAGGAAATCGCCGCCAGTGAGCTTCCCCACTGTCTGCAATTTGGGGGGCGTGTCATAAACAGATAGCTAAGGGTTAATGTCTCTTTCACCTGAAGCACCTGACCAGAGGACCAATCAGGAAACCGGATTTTTTCAACTTTGGGTGGAGGGATTTGAGTGTCTGAGTCTTTGTTTTCTGGCTGCCTGCTTTCTCTGAGCTTTGGAGAAGTAGTTCTACTTTCTAGTCTTCTGTTTCTAAGTGTAAGGACAAAGAGATCAGATAGTAAGTTATATGGTTTCTTTTCTTTGGTATTTGCATGAATATAAGTGCTGGAGTGCTTTGATTTGTATTCTTTTGGAATAAGGCTGTTTATTCAATATTCTTTTAAGCAATTGACCCTGTGTTGTATCATCTTAATACAGAGAGAACAATTGTACTTATTTTTCTTTCTTTTTATATAAAGCTTTCTTTTAAGACCGGTGGGAGTTTTTCTTTACTTCAGGGAAATTGAGTCTGTACTCACCAGGGAATTGGTGGGAGGAAGGAATCGGGGAAATCTGTGTGTTGGATTGCTAGCCTGACTTTGCATTCCCTCTGGGGGAATAGGAAAGTACTTTTTGCTTCCAGGACTGGAAACAGAGAGGGGGAGTCACTCTGTGTAGTTTCACAGAGCTTATGTCTGTGTATCTCTCCAGGAGCACCTGGAGGGGGGAAGGGAAAAAGGATTATTTCCCTTTGTTGTGAGACTCAAGGGATTTGGGTCTTGGGGTCCCCAGGGAAGGTTTTTCAGAGGGACCAGAGTGCCCCAAAACACTCTAATTTTTTGGGTGGTGGCAGCAAGTACCAGGTCCAAGCTGGTAACTAAGCTTGGAGGTTTTCATGCTAACCCCCATATCTTGGACGCTAAGGTCCAAATCTGGGACTAAGGTTATTACATGGTGGCAGCGGTGGGATTCAGCATCAGTGTGGAAGTAAGGGCAGCAGTACAACAATGCCCACTACAGTAACCTTGCAACCCCCTCCCCAACTCCTGTCAGGATCCCTAAAATTACCCCTCCTGAAATTTCATGATTTCAGCTATTAAAATCTGAAATTTATGATTATTAAAATCCTATGACACTGAAATTGAGGAAAATGGACCATGAATTTAGTAGGGCCCTAATTATACTCCTACAACTTAAATCTATTTAGCATACAATGATTATATATGTTAGTTAATCATATCACACAACAAATGAATGATAAAATGAACCAATTAGCACACATTCCAAAGAGGCAAGAACAAATAGAAGTTTGGGGACAGATATCTAATGTTGGAGCAAATGAACATGAAATTGGTTCATCAAATGCATTAGTACAAGGATGTTGTATTTCAGGAAAGTATGTCCTGAATTCTTGATTCCCAAGAATTTAAAGTGCAGTGGAAATGCTTGATGTAAGGGTACGTCTACACTACGGGATTATTCCGATTTTACATAAATCGGTTTCATAAAACAGATTGTATAAAGTAGAGTGCACATGGCCACACTAAGCACATTAATTCGGCGGTATGCGTCCATGGTCTGAGGCTAGCGTTGATTTCCGGAGCATAGCACTGTGGGTAGCTATTCCATAGCTATCTCATAGTTCCCGCAATCTCCCCTGCCCCTTAGAATTCTGGGTGGAGAGCCCAGTGGCTGATGGGGCAAAAAATCATTGTTGCGGGTGGTTCTGGGTAAATGTTGTCAGTCATTCCTTCCTCCCAGAAAGCAACAGCAGCCAATCATTTTGCGCCCTTTTTCCCTGGATTGCCCTGGCAGACGCCATAGCACGGCAACCATGGAGCTCGTTCAGCCTTTTTTTACAGTCACTGTATGTGTACTGGATGCCACGGACAGAGGCGATACTCCAGCGCTACACAGCAGCATTCATTTGCTTTTTCATGATAGCAGAGATGGTTATCAGTTGTTCTGTACCGTCTGCTGCCATTGTAAATTGGCAATGAGATGATGGTTATCTGTCCTTCTGTACTGTCTGCTGTATCATGGGTGCCCCTGACTGAGATCGGCCAGGGGCGCAAAGGCAAAACTGGGAATGGCTCCCCAAGTCAATCCCTCCATATGGTTTCTAAAAAGTCAGTCCTGCCTAGAATATGGGGCAAGTGTACTAGAGAACCAGTGTATCAGAAAGCACAGCTGCTCCGTGTCAGATCCAGCAGAAATGATGAGCTACATGCCATTCACGGGGGGGGAGGGGCCCCTGCAACAACCCCACCTGTTGCTTCCCTCCTCCCCCAAACTTCCTGGGCTACCATGGCAGTGTCCCCCTCATTTGTGTCATGAAGTTATAAAGAATGCAGGAATAAGAAACAGTGACTTGTTAGTGAGATGAAAATGAGGGGGAGGCAGTCTCCTGGTGCTATGACAGTCCAGGCAGGACAGAATCTTTTCTTTACACAGGAAAGGGAGGGGGCTGAGCTCCATCAGCCCCCAGTTGCTATGATGAGGCCAGTTACCAGCCGTTCTGTACCATTTACTGGGAATGACCGAGAATCATTCCTATTTTCACCCAGGTGCCCCTGGCCAGCCTCACCTGAAGCCAGCCAGGAGCACTCACGGGTTGATAACAAGGACGGTTACCAGTCTTACTGCACTGTCTACCACCAGGCAGCGTAGAGGAGTGGATACTGCTCTTCACTGCTGCAGCATCGCGTCTACCAGCAGCATTCAGTAGACGTAGGGTGACATTGAAAGAAGTCAAGAAACGATTTCTTTCCCTTTTCTTTCATGGGAGGGGGGGAGTAAAATGACGAGCTATTCCCTGAACCACGCCGGACAATGTGTTTGAACCTACGGCCATTGGGAGCTCAGCCAAGAATGCAAATACTTTTCGGAGACTGCTGGGGACTGTGGGATAGCTGGAGTCCTCAGCACCCCCTCCCTCCCTCCATGAGCATCCATTTGAATCTCTGGCTTCCCGTTACGCTTGTCACGCAGCACTGTGTAGCCTGGAGCTTTTTTTTTCAAATGCTATGGCATTCCGTCTTCTGTAACGGAGTTTTGATAGAACAGATTTGTTTCCCCATACAGCGATCAGATCCAATATCTCCTGTACGGTCCATGCTGGAGCTCTTTTTGGATTTGGGACTGCATTGCCACCCGTGCTGATCAGAGCTCCACGATGGGCAAACAGGAAATGAAAATCAAAATTTCGTGGGGCTTTTCCTGTTTACCTGGCCACTGTATCAGAGTTCAGATCGCTGTCCAGAGCGGTCACAGTGGTGCACTGTGGGATACCACCCAGAAGCCAATACCATCGATTTGTGGCCACACTAACCCTAATCTGATATGGTAATACCGATTTTAGTGCTACTCCTCTCGTCGGGGAGGAGTACAGAAACCGATTTAAAGAGCCCTTCATATCGATATAAAGGGCCTCGTAGTGTGGACGGGTACAGCGTTAAACGGTTTAACGCTGCTAAAATCTGTTAAAACACGTAGTGTAGACCAGGCCTAAGTGACTAAAGAGTGACTATGCCACAAAATGACAGGAGTAGATGTGACAATGGATGATAGTGAAAAATGAACAAGATTAATTTTATTACAAGATACCCAGTAGTCACATTTTTCTAACAGGGTGCACTATGTGCATAAATACTAATGAGACTAAACAGAACTATAAACAGCCTATGAAAAATGGGGTACCCCAATATTCTTGGGGGACACTGCAAATAAGGAAACAGGGTGGATTTCTTCATGCACATAGTATATGTGTAGTCAGTATCACAAGATAAGAGGGCTCTCAGATTGGGTAAAATGAGTTCCCTAAGGGAAAACTCCAGCAGGAACCATCCCTCTAGTGATGATCAATTGGCAAGGCATCCATCAGACTCTCTGAATATCATTAAGGATGTGAGTATGACTAAACTTGTAACCTGTGCATAGGTCTCTAGAGGATTTCTATATGCTTGGGTAATAACTTTAATAAACTTGTAAAACAGACTAGACCTTGTACTTGGAAATGTGTGGTCACTACACCCTTGGTTTTCATGTGTTTGTGGAGGCTCCAAATCTAAAGCAGGTAGCAAAGGTGACTTTCTTTCTGTTGATCTTGAAACTGTAGCCACCAGAGCCAAACCCATGGTGGTGTAATACATTACTAAATTCACTTTAAATAAAATAAATGGCTACAAGTGTTAACTCCCCAGCACAGGGACTAACTGTTTTTGTACAGCACTCAATTCAACAGGACTCCAATCCTAATTAAGAGAAATTCATGTGTAATTAAGTTGTCAGATATCTTGTCAGACAAAAAAGAGATATCTGCCCTCTCTCTATGGTAGTATGACTTTCAAATAGTTACCAGCCTTGATACCAAGAGTTTCCAAAGAGAGAAAAAGGATGGGTGGGTGAGGTTGTGGCCTGCAACGTGCAGGAGGTCAGCAACCTTTCGAAGCGGTGTGCCAAGTCTTCATTTATTCACTCTAAGGTTTTGAATGCCAGTAATACATTTTTAAAAGATCTTTCTAAAAGTCTAATTTATTTATTTATATATATAAAAAACTAACTATTGTATGTAAAGTAAACAAGTTTAAAATGTGTAAGAAACTTCATTTAAAATTAAATTAAAATGCAGACCCCACCCCTCCCCCCACCCCCTGACCAGTGGCCAGGACCCAGGCAGTGGGAGTGCTACTGAAAATCAGCTCGTGTGCCGCCTTCAGTACACATGCCATAGGTTGCCTACCCCTGGACTAGATGATTATGGTCCCGTCTGACCTTAAAATCTGTGAGTCTATGCTGCTGTAGCCTACTACCCAAAGACACCACTTTTACTCAGGGCTACATATGCAAGACGCCACAAAGTATGTATTTAGGCTCTCTTGCACAATAGTTTTAAGTGCACCTGGCTAGGGAAGTGAAAAAAGAGCAAGTGGGCTAAAAATCATTCTACCCAATATTGAGGGAAACAGGTAAGTGAACCAGTCATCACTCAAGAGTTTACAGTATGCAATATGAGTAATCCTAATTGTAGCACAGATGTGTGGGGAAGGTGATGGGGGAGACAGAATGGGAAAAGGCTATTCAGTGATCCAAAGTTGGCTGATTACATGATCTTTGCTGTGGAATGCCATATCAAAGAGGTGGAACAATCTACCAGCACACTTACCACAGTATGTTTTAATGACCAAGTGCACTCACGTTATTTCAAATATTTTCATGTCTCACAAATTTTGTCCAAAACAATTCTCTGATGCAAGATTTTATTTTCTATCTGCATTGTACAGTATGTAAAATTCCATTTTGAACTATTATAGCACTGTTTACTCAAAACCATTCAGAGAGCTCTTTATAATACTTCATGACAGTGCTGTGGAGAGGGGAGAGGAATAGAGCATACATTGCTTCAATTTACGTATACAAATTTTATTGCAAGACCTGTAATTTGTAAGTCTACAGGCAAACACACAATGACCTGTGACAGAAATGCTTCAAAACCAGTACAAACAGAAAAATTTAACAGTTCATTCAACACCAATGCCAAATAAGTGACAAGGGACTCCTCAATAGCCAACAGGAAGCTTTCCAAATATTCTCTGTCCATGAACAAACAAAATCCTCCATACTTTTGGTCCAAGATGTATGTTTCAAACTGGCAGACATATGGATGCAGTTGAGTCTATGAGCGAGTGTACTTGCCCCAGATATGCAACATAAATACAGAAGCAATAAAGAGGAGACTCATAACCAAAACTGGAACAGGACCACTAGAAATAAAGAAAAAAAGTCAGTTAATCTCAGCAATACATAAAAAGACATGTTCTGAAGGTTAGGTAGAACCAGCCAAATTACTCAAATACAGACTTAATACCAAATGTCCTTCCTCCTTCCACCCCACACCCGACCAAATTAGCAATGGGATTATTTTGTCATCTATTGCAAAAGTTTTATACAAATGTTACTGGAATGCAGCTTTTAGTAGTACAAATTAACCCCTTCAGCTTAATAGAAATAAGAACCATTTTCTCAGAATTGGTATCTGCCGCATTAAGTTGGAAATCTAAGATTTAATTTTTAGTACCTCAGTTCTGAATTGCTGAAAGGATATGGATGCTTCCACTTGTACTATAACAGTTACAGGGAGTATTTAGTCACTCACTGCTAATCACTTGTTGAAAACAGGATCTTTAATACTCTGACTGAAAACTTTATCTCCACATTTTTCAATTCAGGTTTCCGCCTCACATTCTGGTGGGTCTGCTACTGAGTTAGTGACCTGAGCATACTTGTACACAGAGCATAAGAAACAATAGAGTCCCCTAGCAGCTTGTCAAATTTAGGTTCAAAATTAGAATATATTTTAGCTTGGGAAGTAATTTACAGTCAACTCTCCAGTTTTTAAAAAATGAACAGGATTTAAAATGTACCAAGGCAACTGATATAATCATTTTTCAAGTAGGCTTTTTATAGTTAAACCAGTTTCAATTTGATTAAATTTACTGCAAGCGATACTGAAAAATCACAAGTGAAGTTCTGTCCATTATAAAAATCTTGATCTAAAACTCCCAATCTGAAGTTCGTGTTGAAATTTTTCATGCTCGCTAATTCTATTTAAGAAATTATAATTAGAGTACTTTTTTGGAAATCTTCTCACACAGTTTCAATTTTAGACTGTGTTAAACTGGCTGATGTATACAGTAACTAGTCAAAGCAGGTTAGTGTGTGTTCCATTACACAAAAACACCATTTCTCACTGTGCATCTCAAAACCAGGGCTGTCAAGCGATTCGTTTTTTTAATCGCATGATGAATTGCACTATTAAATAACAGAATACCATTTATTTAAATTTTTTGGATGTTTTCTACATTTTCAAATATTGATTTCAATTACAAACACAATACAAAGTGTATAGTGCTTACTTTATTATTAAATATTTGCACTGTAAAAAACAAAATAGTATATTTCAATTCACCTAATTCACAACTACTGAGGGACAATCTCCACTCATTGATATGTTTTGCTTTCCACAACCAAATCTCTGTACAACTTTTCATGAATGATGTACCCGAGTATTCGGATTCTGATATCTAAACTGTATTGTTAAATCTACTCACCTAAATTTGGGTTATTGGAGATTATGTACTCCATGTATCATATGACTTTTAAAAACACACTTTGTATTTGTGGATAATTTAAGCACTATACCCAGATGTACAAACACTCTTTTCCCAAACCATGTATTACATAATTTTTTAAAAATTAGCTTTAACAACATTTACACATCTGGCATGTCAATTCCTTGTAATGCTAGCTACAGAAGTGCTATGCAAACGTCCGTTCTCACTTTCAGGTGACGTAAATAAGAAGCAGTCAGCAGTACCTCCCATAAATATAAACAAACTTGTTTGTCTTAGGGATTGGCTGAAAAAGAAGTAGGACTGAGTGGACTTGTAGGCGCTAAAGGTATACTTTTGTTTCTGAGTGCAGTTATGGAACAAAAAAATCTACATTTGTAAGTTACACTTTCACGATAGATTGCACTACAATACTTGTATGAGGTGAACTGAAAGAGACTATCTTTTTACAGTGCAAATATTTGTAATAAAAATATAAAGTGAGCACTGTACACTTTGTATTCTGTGTTGTAATAGAAATCAATATTTGAAAATGTAGAAAACATCCAAAAATATTTAACACGTTTCAATTGGTATTCTATTATTTTAACAGTGATCATTTTTTTAATCAGTTAATTTTTTTTGAGTTACTCATGTGAGTTAACTGATTAAATCAACAGCCCTACTCATAACACACTGTACTTGATTTCCCTTTATTACAGGAAGCATCATGACAGAATTCCAAAAGTATGATTCATGCCATAGAGTTTTTATGATCAAGCAGATCTTACTTGAACACAATGTAAAAATGAAACTGAAGCAACTGATCTCCTTCACGCTAGTATCTTCAAGATTTTTCAACTAGTCAGGCAGTCTTCTGATTCACAGGCTTCTGAACATCTTCATCTCACAAACTGTTTTAAATTATAATTGCTATCTACTATGCATAGCCCAATTTGGCTTTTTGTGCAGAATCCTGAATTTTATATAACAAAATAGCTCAGTGGTTTGAGAACTAGCCTGCTAAACCCAGGGTTGTGAGTTCAACCCTTGAGGGGGCCATTTAGGGATATGGGGCAAAAATTGGTTGGATGATTTAATTGGGACTTGGTCCTACTTTGAACAGGGGTTTGGACTAGATGACCTCCTGAGGTCCTTCCAACCCAGATAGTCTATGATTCTAAGATATAGATACATAGATGTATTTAGCAATCAAACCAAGTGTAAATATGCAATATATTTTAGAGTGCAATTCCATAGGCAACTCTTAGCTAATCCATCATCTTCCTCCCACCCCACATCTTCACAATCTACTTCCAGACCCCGAAAGTATAACTATGAATACATAAAATGAATGAAGCTCTAGGATCTTCCACAATCATACAAAACAAAAACTAAGAGGAATATATTTGACTTGCCACTTGAATCAATAAATCATTCTCACCCTTATTAAAATATAAATCTTCAGACCATTCCTATTTCTCATCCTCTCCAAAGGTACATGAGGTTATCTATGCTGTGAACAATTATAATTTATCTACCATATTTCAGTTAGGACAGATAGTCTCTGCCATCATACATGTAGAAGAGCCAATTTTCTCTAAAGCTGATCTCTAATTGTCTCTTGTCTCAACAGAACTTTTTATTTCATTTTAGACTTGTCCAGAAGCCTAGCTTAGTCAAGTTTTTTAAACAGTGGGAAATATTGCAAAACAGTTTTGTTCTTAATATTCTCAGGATCAATACCACAAAAAAAAACCCACAAGTATTTCATAAGAGCCCATTTGTTTTGCCTGGATGTAATTTCACAATCAGGAAGATTTACAAAACTGATCAAAACCAGCTGTTTCCATGGGTAAATGTGTACATAAAAAACCAAACCTCTCAACAACTGACTAGACTGAATTATGACAAACACCATAACCAAAAAGAGTAACAGACCGACCCATGGTCATTTATAAAGAATTTTGTGTACATGTATGTGAAACATGCAGATAAATCTGAGTTAAAATTATTAACATCCTCTGGTGGGAAAGAACTTTGCCATATTGACATCTTGGTGTGAAGACTTAGGTTTCTTAATACTGGCATTTTATTTTTTTAATCTTACTTTGGTGCAAGTACATTAGCATACTGTGGCAGGCAAAATGGACTTCCTTAAAGCAGACAATTTTGCTATGGGTTCCCTCTTTATGAATTTGCATGTGAAAGAGCTTATATAAGCTCTGTCTTTTCATAAACATATGCAAAACCAACAACTCTCAAGTGCCTTAGTCTTCACGGAAGAGCTTGGTACCTTACTAATTATCATCACTGTTAAGTATTAAACTTCAGTAAAGAAAGTCTACTTCAGAAAAATTAGTAAACATCTGCTACATAAATTACAGACTTCCTTATGCCACAATGGTAACACACAGGAATATTACTGGCTACAAAGAGACCAAAAAGCCTGCTGCTATAGTCTACAGATTTTACAGAACTGATTACATAAAAACCCCAAAACAAACTACTCAGTACTGACAAATCATAACATTTTCCATTGCACTTCCTCCAATCCATGGAAGGTCCTTGCTGGAGCCTAGGAGATCAATCATTATCCCCACTAACACACACATGCTTCTTCTCACCCTCATTAAGCGATGAATTCCCTTAAAAGTAACAATTTCAAATAGCCACAGCAGTGACTCTATATCTAGAGCTCCTTGCAGTCACTTGAAGTCAACTTTGATTTTCTAATCAATTTTTAGTTTTTAGTTTTATCAAAACCAAACCATTCTGCTCAAGATTTCTATTACATAGTCTTGACATTCTCACAGTGACCAGATTCAGAGTGCCACAAAAGGAGGGCAACAGGTCTCAAGCAAACTATTTTGCTCTGACTATTCTTCCCAAAAATTAAAACATTCCCCCTATTCCCTTAATAGCCACGACATTTTCAACTTTAGCCCATTGCTCCTTGGTAACACTCACAATCCAATTTCAACAACTCCTTTTCTTGTGTTGCTTTAAAAGGTTTGTATTTAGTTATTTCTCCAATTAAACAGGATCATTTTCTCAGGACAAAAATCCACTTTTGGTTGTCCATCTTTTAAATTATCAGAGGGTAGCCGTGTTAGTCTGGATCTGTAAAAGCAGCAAAGAATCCTGTGGCACCTTATAGACTAACAGACGTTTTGGAGCATGAGCTTTCGTGGGTGAATACCCACTTCCTCAGATGCATCTTTTAAATTGTTACTATTCCAGATTTAAATGTAGACAATAAAACAATGCAATATTTCAGTAGCAGAACTACCAACAGAGCAAATATGTCATTTCACATGCATGACATTCTTTTATCATAATGAAAAACTAATTATGCTATTTATGGCTGAAGTAGCACTTTCCTTTTAAGCTGTTTACAGTGATTTATAACTCTTCCTAAAATGTTTAAGGCTTCAATATTTCATGTTTGTTCCTCAACAGTAGGTCTTATTAGAGACCACCCACAGAAAAGGTGTTTCAGATGTTCAGAAGCTATTTTGTATTCAAACTTGGGATTTACTTGGACTATGGTCCACACACCAGGGAATACACTTTTTAAAAAGGAACCTCTGCTGAGTCACTGAGGAACTGCACCTAGGTGCTGCGGTGCCAGTGCAGTCCCAAAATAATAAGGGTACTTCAACCAGAGTGAAAGGGAGAAGCCCTTCAGAAACAGGGCCTTGAAGTTTGTCTGCTGAACTAGTGACTAGCAGAGAACATGGGGCAGGAGCTGATGAAATTCTGATGATGCAGGTCATAACTAAGAGGCAGAGAAGGGGATAACACTGACCTGTGCATACTGGAGAAGGGTTTATGTTATTGAATAGTGACCACTAATACTTGGAAAGGTGAGACATCAAAGGTTCATGAGCAAGTTTCTTTGTAGTGGATGTTTTGGCCATTCTCCCTTAGATCTAAATACTGTCACCACCACATGCTGAGAAATTCCTTGCTCAGACATCAGAGTTCATATCTTTATTAACATTGTCTGTGGAGGTCAGAAACATGCATGGAGAAAAGAAGAATTTTTCCTTCTGGATAAGGGCTTTAGTCATTTTGATGAGGTTGGAACACACAGTCCCTTCTATCAAAGTTGGCAATTTCCTGGGGAAAAACTAGTTTAGGAGTGAGTGCTGGTAAATACCAGCCTAAACCAGGAAAGTAAGGGAAAAAATATTAGAATATACTAATGAATATTACTGAACTTTATTTATCAATTTGATAATAGTTTTGCAGCAATGTCATCTGTTTAATTTAAAATTAAGGAAAACAAAGCAAAAAAAGAGCCTCAATCAAAAGATGTATGCTTTTGTTTGAAACAAAAACTTCTTAATCTGGGAATTTCCCCCTTGTTTAGAAATCAGGATGAGATATTTGTTTAGCAAAGAAGGGGAATTCCCAGATTCAGATGTTTCAATTTGTTTGAGGTAAACTGCCAAACTAACTGTCCAGGCCAGGACTCTGTCTCTATCTGGCTCAAGTGCAACTGCTGTAACTGAGCTCTGAGTACAGAGACTCAAGTCAAAATATTTCAACATGAGCAAAGGTGGAAGATCACCTGACCCAATTCATGGTTATTTTGAGAAAGTTCACGAAGATGGCAAAGAGTCTTTGATGCAGAAATTGAAGGAAAAAGTGAGTGGGAAGACAGACCATATGAGGAAACATTTTGCAACATGCAGTGGAAAGAACAAAAACACCAGAACCACTGACTCTGGCTAACTGTATGTGAGTATTAGAATCAGACTCTCAGAGTACGTCTACACTACGGGATTATTCCGATTTTACATAAACCGGTTTCGTAAAACAGATTGTATAAAGTCGACTGCACGTGGCCACACTAAGCACATTAATTCGGTGGTGTGCGTCCATGGTCCGAGGCTAGCGTCGATTTCCGGAGCGTTGCATTGAGGGTAGCTATTCTGTAGCTATCCCATAGTTCCCGCAGTCTCCCCCCGCCCTTTGGAATTCTGGCTGATGGGGCAAAAATCATTGTCGCGGGTGGTTCTGGTAAATGTCGTCAGTCGTTCCTTCCTCCGGGAAAACAAGGGCAATCATTTCGCGCCCTTTTTCCCTGGATTGCTCTGGCAGACGCCATAGCATGGCAACCATGGAGCCCATTAAGCTTTTTTTTTTTTTTTTTTACAGTCACCGTATGTGTACTGGATGCCGCGGACAGAGGCAATACTCCAGCGCTACACAGCAGCATTCGTTTGCTTTTGCATGATAGCAGAGACTGTTATCAGTCGTTCTGTACTGTCTGCTGCTATCATGGGTGCCCCTGGCTGAGGTCGGCCGGGGGAGCAAAGGAAAAACGGGGAATGACTCCCCGAGTCAATCCCTCTTTTATGGTTTCTAAAAATAGAGTCAGTCCTGCCTAAAATATGGGGCAAGTGTACCAGAGAACCAGTGTATCAGAAAGCACAGCTGCTCCGTGTCAGATCCTGCAGACATGATGAGCTACATGCCATTCACGGGAGGTGCCCCTGCAACAACTCCACCCATTTCTTCCCTCCTCCCCCAACCTTCCTGGGCTACCGTGGCAGTGTCCCCCCAATTTGTGTCATGAAGTTATAACGAATGCAGGAATAAGAAACAGTGACTTAATGAGGGGGAGGCAGCCTCCCACTGCTATGACAGTCCAGGCAGGACATTAAGCGATGCAGGGGAGAAGAGCCCAGCCTCCCACTGCTATGATAGTCCAGGCAGGACAGAATCTTTCCTTTACACAGGAAAGGGAGGGGGCTGATGGAGCTCAGCCCCCTGTTGCTATGATGAGGACGGTTGCCAGCCGTTCTGTACCATCTACTGCGAATGACCAGGAATCATTCCTATTTTTACCCAGGCGACCCTGGCCAGCCTCACCTGAGGCCAACCAGGAGCACTCATGGGCTGATGACAAGGACAGCTAGCAGTCCTACTGCGCCATCTCCCACCAGGGAGGGGAGAGGAGCGGATACTGCTCTTCACTGCCGCAGCATCGCGTCTACCAGCAGCATTCAGTAGACATAAGGTGACACTGAAAGAAGTCAAGAAACGATTTCTTTCCCTTTTCTTTCACGTGGGGGAGGGGGAGTAAATTGTCGAGCTATACCCTGAACCACGCCGGACAGTGTGTTTGAACCTACAGGCATTGGGAGGTCAGCCAAGAATGTAAATATTTTTCGGAGACTGCTGTGGACTGTGGGACAGCTGGAGTTCTCAGTACCCCCTCCCTCCCTCCATGAGCGTCCATTTGATTCTTTGGCTTTCCATTACGCTTGTCACACAGCACTGTGTAGCCTGGAGATTTTTTTCGAATGCTTTGGCATTTCGTCTTCTGTAACGGAGCTCTGATAGAACAGATTTGTCTCCCCATACAGCGATCAGATCCAGTATCTCCCGTACGGTCCATGCTGGAGCTCTTTTTGGATTTGGGACTGCATCGCCACTCGTGCTGATCAGAGCTCCACGCTGGGCAAACAGAAAATGAAATTCAAAAGTTCGCCGGGCTTTTCCTGTTTACCTGGCCACTGCATCCGAGTTCAGATTGCTGTCCAGAGCGGTCACAGTGATGCACTGTGGGATACCACCCGGAGGCCAATACCATCGATTTGCGGCCACACTAATCCTAATCCAATATGGTAATACTGATTTTAGCGCTACTCCTCTTGTTGGGGAGGAGTACAGAAACCGATTTAAAGAGCCCTTTATATCGATATAAAGGGCCTCGTAGTGTGGACGGGTACAGCGTTAAATCGGTTTAACACTGCTAAAGTCGGTTTAAACGCATAGTGTAGACCAGGCCTCAGTATAAAGGTCCTGTTAAAACTGCACTGCCAAATTCATCACAAGAAAGCCAGATCCAAGTCAGCCAAAGACTACAAGGAGGAATGATCACTGTTTTTCAGCCACAAATCCATGTGTTTCCAGAACTGAAACATAATATAAACTTAAATTACAGAATTTTTTCATGGCTGTAATAGTCCCTTTTCTGTTATTGATAGGGTCTTACCAAAATCACAGCCAAGAAAAACGCATCACGAACCTGAAATCTGGTCTCCTCCCATGAAATCTAGTCTTTTGTGTGCTTTTACCCTATACTGTACAGATTTCACAGGAGGAGAACAGCATTTCTCAAATCAGGGGTCGTGACCCAAAAGGGAGTTGCGGTTGTAGAGTTTACAAGGTTTTTTTTTTTTTTTTTTTTTTTTTGGGGGGGGGGGGGTTGCAGTATTGCCACCCTTACTTCTATGCTGCCTTCAGAGCTGGACAGCTGGAGACTGGCGGCTGTTGGCCAGGAGCCCAGGTTTGAAAGCAGAGCCGCCGCCAGGTACAGCACAGCCATAAGGATGGCAATACCATACCATGCCATCCTTACTTCTGTGCTGCTGCTGCTGCTGCTGGCAGCTCCGTCTTCAGAGCTGGGCTCCCAGCCAGCCACTGCTGTTCTCCAACTGCCCAGCGCTGAAGCGGCCGCCAGCAGGAGCACAGATGTAAGGATAGCAGAACTGCAGCCCCCCCTACAATAATCTTGTGACCCTCCCACAACTTTTTCCAATTACACCACCATGAATTTCATGATTTCAGCTATTTAAATTTGAAATTTCACAATTTTAAAAATCTAATCACCATGAAATTGAACAAACTGGGCCATGAATTTGGTAGGGCCCTAGTTATTGACCACCAAACTTTTCAAAAAATGATCAGCTGCCTATGAGTCAGGCTACAAAGCACCCAATCAAAAAAGCAGGTAGCAGGTGAACTAACTGTTAGACATGAGGGTGGAAGTAAGTAACAAATTACATGAAAAAACAGTTACACTAATGCAAGATGAGAAAAAGATGCCAAGTATAAGAAGTGATATGGAACAAGATGATCACAGTTTGGTGTTAGAATATAGACATTCAGGCCTGTCTGCAAAGGCCTACACTTTATGAATGTAGGTGTATTATCATTTAGCTAGTTATCGAGGTATAAAAGAAAGAATCAAAATCACTGCCTGATGGCATAAGGGCCTTCTCTTAAGGTGACAGTCTGAGGCCCTGTTCTTAGGCTAAGTAAGGCCTTTGGCTAAGCAGCAGAGGCAGCCATAAGCTGGGAAGTGAACGGTCACTTCACTTCCTCACATTCCAAACTAGTCACATTGAAATAAGGCAATCTAGGGGTGTTAGAAAGGTGAGCCAATCTATCACCTCCAGAGAAAGGGAAGAGCTTAAAAGATTTAAAGAAAACTTAGTTTGATAGCATCTTGTCTGGCAAGAACTCACTTATCAATAGCTGGGGTGTAAAATCCTCATTTCTGTATTGTTCCATCACTGTAGTCTCCACTTCCCTGGCAAGAACTCACTTATCAATAGCTGGGGTGTAAAATCCTCATTTCTGTATTGTTCCATCACTGTAGTCTCCACTTCCCTATTGTTTGTCTGTATAATCTCTGTCTGGTTCAGTGATTGTTTCTGTTTGCTGTATAATTAATTTGTTGGGTGTAAACCAATTAAGGTGGTGGAATATAATTGGTTAAATAATCATGTTGCAACATGTTAGGATTGGTTAGTTACATTTCAGTAGAATGATTGGTTAAGGTATAGCTAAGCAGAACTCAAGTTTTACTATATAATCTGCAGTCAATCAGGAAGTAAAGGGGAGGAATGGGAACAGGGAATGGGGGCGGGGAATTGGAATCATGTTTTGCTAATGGGGAGAATGGGAACAGGGACACAGGCAAGACTCTGATGTCAGAGCTGGGAAGGGGGATACTGAGGAAGGAAACCAGAAACATGCTTGTTGGAAGTTCACCTCAACAAATAAATTGTTTGCACCTTCGGACTTCGGGTATTGTTGCTCTCTGTTCATGCAAAAAGGACCAGGGAAGTAACCGGGTGAAGGAATAAGCCCTCTAATATCTGTTTACATATTAATGTGCATCACATTGGCTAATCTACTTGGACAAGACCTTACACCAAGTCTTTGACGAAATGTTGTAGATTTACAAAAGTATTTTCATAATCACCATCAGCCTGGAGCCTGGTTAAAAGAATACCAAGGATCTGTAAAACCCCAAATCCGTGGTGACATATGCTAGAACAGTCAAATAACATGCATGGAAACCTATATTAAAAATAGGCCATATTATCTCAGGATTGCAAGAACTTGAAGATAGTGGTCAGTATAATTGATAATCAAAGTTTTCTGAAAAGCAAAGAACTTGGTCAATTGAAACCAACTGTTGTGGCACCTGACACTTCAAAGGGACACATCAACAATTGCTTTTGCATGCTAAGTATGGTTGAACCTAATGATAAATGAAGATCTTGCACCATATAAAGCAAAAGTACACAAAGATTTCATGAGGCATGTATTCATGTACACATTGGCCAAACTCCTTCATCCAAAATCTGCATGAAAGGAATTGTCAGCATAAAAAGAAATTGCAAAGCAGCGATTACTCAGCAAAAACTCTCCATATATACTTGCATTTAAAGTAGAAGCAGCTCTGTATTAAAAATCAATATTTTCATCTGCTATCAAGAAAAAAAAGTTTCCCCTGTAATTTGGTGGGAAAAATTTGAAGAATGCCAATATTTCATCTGACTTAATAGAATTGGTGGTGCAATTTCAACATCAAGCAAGCACAAGAACGAATCTTTTCAAACACTGAATACATCTATTCAAATCTGGAGAATAGGCTTGGTCTAGCCACAACTAAAATTGATCTCCTGCTACAGGATGCAGTATGCTCAAGTGAACTTCAACCAGTTGTCTGCAACTATGCATGCTTCTGATTGCTTAATGCTTCAAACCTGAAGCTCTGCATTGTCGTCATTTTCATCTAAACCAATGTTTTTGACTTTTGGTTACATAATGAAAATTGAAATGAGCTGATGTGTAACTTCCTTGAGAAAATACTGAACACAGCTTACAATATTCCAATGTTCAGTATTATAATTATATATTATTACGCCCTCTGCAGTTTTACTTTTTATTTGAACAATTCTAAATTAATCTCTGAATCTATTGCTTCATGTAACCACAATATGAATATGTAACTAAAACAAAGTATACTGTGGCATGCATTAATGAAACAGTTTTTAAAATGCCTTAAACTGGGACTAACTAGTTTCTCCCTGGGTATCAAAAACCATGACTTTACCTGGTAAAAACCAGCTCTTGTAAATAACATGCCATCCCTGCCTTCTGTTTCCATGTGACAAGGAAACAGGCTGTTCCTCTCTATTTCTGGACTGTATTTGCCCATCACCCAAGCCTGGATGAGGGTGGAACGAAACAGCCCCTTGGTAGTGGGAGCTATCATTTTTTTGGAAGGGAGGAGGATATCTTGAAGAGTGTCATGAGTGCCTGCAGAAGTGAGAAATTTATAGGACTAAGTGTATAGGAGAAGATGGTTTGTGAATGGGATGGTATTTTAATAGCTCTAACAAAATGGCCTTTTTTAGATCGCTTTTGCTGCTTGCTCAGGAAGCTCTCTTTTACAGCCAGTTGCAGCACCTGCCTCTCTGATTACCAACTTAAGGTAGCTAAGAAGGTCCGTGCTGAAGAGATGGCGTAATGGGCAAAGGGACTGGTTGAGAGCACCTGGGTTTCTTTATCCCTACAACAGAAAACCAAGGAAAGACAGGGTTGAAGCACTAAAACAAACCTCTGACATAGGCATGAGCCAAGGCTGAAAAGGTTAGCCTTGTAACACCAGTGTGTGTCTTAAAATGTTCTTCAATTCACTATGTTTAGCTCATGACCTGTGGTTAATGAAGTTACCATGTCCAATGGACCTCATGAGCAGTGAGTTGCTTCTGACTTTGTGTATAACTGCAAATGGTACGTATTGATACGTAATTGTTTTTTTTGTATTTCTGCAATGTTTTTATTGGAATAAAAAAACAGAAAAACTGTAGATAATAAAAGTATTAGGTCCCAAGCCTGCAACTACTTATGAATGTGCTTTACTACTGTGAGTAACCCCTCTTGATTTCTGTGGGATTGTTCATGGTACACAAGAAAAACAATTCAAATAGGCATCTGGACTGTACTGTGTTAAACTTAAACATCTACCTACAAGATTGATCTCTGATATTTTTGTAACCCAGTCTCCTCAAGGCATTCTTTCTGATTTATCTAAGCAATTGTAGTTTTTCCATTTTCATGCAGAATGTGCAGACCAGAACAAATGACTCATGGAACCTGGATTACTGTAAACAGACTTAAAATAACATTGTCACCATCTTGCTGCTTTTTGGACTTACACTTTGAGTCCAGGGGAGTCTTCTGTGTAGAATCTCCACATGCCACCAGTGCCTGCTGATGTAGTGCGGCCTGCGCTCCTAGTCCCACAGCTGGCATTTTTCCTTCGAGGGAAAGACACGGGAATCAGAACCTGACTTGCATTAGCGATCAGTTGTACACGCCAATCACCAACCTTTCCAAGAACTCAGTAAGAAACCCCCCACCCCCCACACGACCTGTTTCTGGTGCTGGTCTCAGACTTTGGCCCGAAGTGACCGTGCTCAGCGCTGGGGTGGGGGCTATAGGGCGATGCCAGGCTCGATTCAGTGCATGGTGAGAAGTTGGCTGACACCCCCTCCCAGCCCCCCGCTCTCAGCCTGGCTCCGGGGGCAGCGATGCCCATCGAGGTTCCCCCAGCTCAAGTGTCAGCCCCGAGGCGGGCGGGGGGGCAAGAGGCGGCGCTATCACGCGCTGTCGCGACCGGCGGGCGGTGTCTCCGTCGGGCCGAGGGCGGAGCCAGGCTTCCCCGAGCCCCGAGCGCGGTGTCCGTCCCCGCCCGGCTCCCGAAGGGGGAGGGGGCGGCAGGTACCTTTGCCGGACGGTGGATCCCGCAGCTCGAGGCGCCACCGCTTTGCTGGGGGAGCGGCCGGAAGCGCCGACACTGGTGCCGCTGGGGTTCGGGCCGGGCTGCGGAGAGAAACAGACAGCGCGTGAGACGGGACCAGCGCGAGCCACGGCGCGTAGGGGGGACCGGGGTCTCGCGCTCTCACCATGGTAACGACTCTGGGTTCAAGGAAACGCGCGCGCGGGTGTCAGAACTCTGCCGTCTCCAAAATTCGGTGCGGCTGCCGCGTAACTATCCCAGGCTCAGCTGACCCGCCCCTAGCACTGCTCGCCTCTGGGCCTGCCAAGGCCCCGCGGTTGCCTAGGACACTGCCTGACTCCAACCCCCTCTCAGAAGACAGTTTCCGGAGCAGCTAACCGAGCTCAGGGCTCCAGCCGCCAGAGTCCTGACCCCTTCCTGTGCCTGAACCCCGGCTGAAACTGAGACACCACGGGACGAGCGGGCTGAAACACCAGGCAGCGCAAGGACACCTATGGGAGATTAAGCTGATGTGTCCCTAGCCGGTAGCAACGCGAGAGGGCGGAGCTGCGCATGCGCTCTCCGCACTGACACGTGGACAAGCGCAGATCCCGGAAGAAGCGGGCTCCACCCCTCTCCGGAGGGTGCAGGCGCCAGCATGGCCGGAGGGCCGGGCTCGGGCCCCTCCGTGCTGTTCCTGCACCCGGACCTGGGCCTGGGCGGCGCCGAGCGGCTGGTGGTGGATGCAGCGCTGGCGCTGCGGGCGCGCGGCTGCCGTGTGCAGATCTGGACCGCGCACTACGACCCCGCGCGCTGCTTCTCGGAGACGCGCGGCCTGGTGGTGCGGAGCGTGGGGGATTGGCTGCCCCGCAGCCTCCTCGGGCGGGGCCACGCGCTCTGCGCCGCGCTGCGCATGGCCTACGTGGCGCTCTACGTGCTGCTGCTGAGCGGGGAGGAGATGGACGTGTTCGTGTGCGACCAGGTGCGGGGGCGGGGCCAGCAGCACGTGCGAGGCCAGGCGCGAGGAGCTGGTGGTGCCGCGCGACAGCACCCGTTATCCGGGGTCCTCACGAGCCCGCCCAGCGGTCACAGTGGCCTCTGCGCCTCAGGGTCTGCCAGGGCCCCTCCTTGCTACTGCGAGCCTGGGGCCGCGCTCCGCGGGGAGGCCCTGCTGCAGGTCCGGCATGGCGGGAAGGAGCAGATTGATGCAGGCCCTGGCCCGAACCGGCCCTTCACACACCCGCCTGCGATATGGGCATCAGGGGAAGGGGTTAACGTGGACCCTGAGCTAGGAGGGCCCTGCTGATATGGCTCCCGTGGCTGGGAATGGGCCTCAGCCCAGGTATGGCGCACAGGTTCGCACCCACGTGCGGAGTGTGTCGGCACCGTGCCCTGACACGGTGCCTTGGCCTCTGCCTAGTGGTAGCATAGGTGAGGCTGAAAGTCGCACAACCAAGTATTTTGCTGGTCAGCACGCAAAGGAGAGATTGCAAGGAGCCCACCCTTTGGGTCACCTCTCCCTAGAGCAAGGGAAGCATGAGTGACTGTTTGTCACCATCATCTGACGTCCCCCTTGCAGAAGCCCATAAGTGATAGTAAGCACAGATTCATTAAAATTGACCAGACAACCACATTTTTCTCACACTTAAAATTTTGGTTTTGAATCCATAGATGTAGCTTATTGTAGAAACTGGGATTAAATGAACAATACTTTCTCTTATTCTTACCCCCCACCTCTTGGTTTATCTAGGTGTCTGCTTGTATCCCAATTCTCAGGCTGGCCAGAACTCCTAAGAAGGTTTTGTTTTACTGTCACTTTCCTGATCAGCTTCTGACCAAGAGAGAATCTTTTCTTAAACGCATCTACAGAGCTCCACTTGACTGGTTGGAAGAGTATACTACTGGCATGGCAGATTGTATTGTTGTCAACAGCAATTTTACAGCAAATGTCTTCAAGAATACATTTAAATCCTTAAATCACATTAAACCAGACGTTCTATACCCTTCGTTGAATGTCAGTACCTTTGAAACAATTGTTCCTGTAGATATAGCTAGTGTAATTCCCCAAGAAAAAAAATATTTGTTTCTTTCAATCAATAGATTTGAAAGGAAAAAAAACCTAGCATTAGCTCTGGAAGCATTACATGATCTTCGTGGAAGGCTCGATGCTCAAGAGTGGAGTGAAGTTCATCTAGTGTTAGCTGGTGGTTATGATGAAAGAGTTTTGGAAAATGTGGAACATTATGAAGAGCTGAAGACTGTTGCGACCAAGCTTAATATTAGCAAGCAAGTCACTTTCGTGAGGTCTTTTTCAGATGAACAAAAAATCTCTCTTTTCAATAACGCCCTGTGTGTGCTTTATACGCCAAGCAACGAACACTTTGGCATAGTTCCTTTGGAGGCTATGTATATGAGATGCCCAGTTATAGCAGTTAATTCAGGTGGTCCTTTGGAATCTGTTATAAATAATGTTACAGGATTTTTGTGTGACCCTCTTCCAACACAATTTTCTGAGGCCATGGAAAAATTGGTGAGAGACCCTGCCTTAAAGAATACAATGGGAGCAGCTGGAAGAGCAAGAGTTACAGAAAAGTTTTCATCAGAAGCATTTACAGAACAGCTGTACCAATACATATGTAGATTTACAACATAACACACTCCATAGTGTAATTTACTGCTTTGTCATGTTTCTGATTTGTACAGGAGACAGTTAGTTAAACTAACATCTAGGCTAGTGCAAGGATGCTGAAATGTTCAGAAAATTTTAATCTTTAAACTATATTTTTGATAGTATGTTTCATGCCAGTTGCCACAAAATAACAAGATTTTAGTTGAGGTTAGATTTGTTTACCACTAACTACATTGAATTTTTGCTGTTTATCATGTACTCGAAAATATTTTAATAAATTTATTAGACTTCCTAGTTTAAACTGGGGAAAGTTAAAATTATGCCAAGTCTGACTTCAGGTTGTATAAAATGATTAACTTTCTTATTTAACATTTCTTCTCTACACTTGCTATGAATTAACTTTACAGTGCAAGTCTTTTGTTGTAATACTCTGCACCGTAATTTTCCATTTGAATGAATTTCTACTGAAAGGCTCTGCCACCAATTCTGATGTGGACGGGGTCATTGAAAATACAATAAGCTATACATATGCAATAAAGTCCCAAGGTTTTTTTGGTTTTTAAATGCCAACTAGTGGTCGGCTGATCTTGAACAGTCTTAAGCTGTCTATTTATCTGTGAAGTTCTGTCCTTAAATTGTATCATCTGATCATCTCTGATGTCATAATCCAAATAATTAGCTGCTGTTCTTGGAGCAGTAGCAGAGGGAAGAGAGAGAAGGAGGAAACCAAGGATGTCAAAATCCCTCAGACAAAAAATGGGGCCAACATTTAACCCCATTTCCCCCTCAAAAGTCCCTGAAATCTTCTTGAATATCAGCTGTTGTACTAAATGTCTACATCTACTGAATTAAAGTGCTACATTTCATTTTGTCTATTAGAAGCATTTCTTTATACAGCTTTCCTTTGCGGATTTGCTGATCCCCACATAACCAGGTAGATATGTGGAAAAAATCTTGACATTTTTCTTCCATTTCCTTTAAAGTTGTATTTCATAGTCTTGGGTTGTGCAAAAATGGTAATGTGAATATTTCCCACAATCAAAATGTCAAAAATTGAGTTTTTAAAAGAGAAGGTAGTATGTTTGTATAGTCCATCACTGTATAAAAGTTCAGTTATGCCTTTTAAAACTAAGATGGTGGATGAAGTCATAGTGAGAAAAGTAGACAGTTCTCTGTTTTGGTTCTTAGAAAATCACACAAAGAACAAATTAATGCATGAAGTTAAAGAACAGCCTTAGATACAGATTCTGCAAGCTTCTCTGTGCAGGGAGACTTCAGTGTGGAGCAGGCCTTTGATATGTTTGATATATAGTGGTTCTCATAGAGTACAATGTATCAGAAAGATTCTAAGGGACTGTATTTTGTTAGTGTTATAGTGGCTTGCTAGAAATTTGCTTCTTAGTTTATATTGTATGCAATGTATACAAGTTAAAGTTGTATTGTGGTCTGAAATCCTATTAAGGGGGGTGAATATTAACTCAATAATCTGAGGACAAGGAATATCAGATTTTATAAATACCTCAAATCATTTTACTGATCTTTGCCGGCGCAATTCACTTTATTGAACTTTGTCCTATATGGTTTTTCATCTACAATATACCATTTGTATGTGATGGAATAAAATTGAATTTAATTTTGTAAATGGATATGTAACTTGCATAGTTCGCTCATTCTCTTAGGTTTAGGTTCTGTACTTACGCTGTGTGGGCTTTCTGTGTACCATAGTGTGTGTACTCTTTGGGATAATTAACCTTTATTCCAAGGTGCCTCTATAAGTATTCAGAATTTTAGAATTGAATTGCTGTTTGAATTATGCAGAGGTTTTAATCTTTCCATTGTTAAGACTGCAGCCTAGATCCTACTGTAACGCATTTTCTTTTACCCTTCCTCACTTTTTAACTAAATAAAATGCACTGGAGGCTGCATGCTGCAGTAGCTAGGGCACTGGAATGGGAGTCAGACAACTTGGATTCTATTTCCAACTCTGCCACTGATATGTGAAGTTTCAGTAAGCCCCCACCATGCTGCCAGTAGTCTGCTGTCCTTTAAGCCTCAGCCTGCCTTCTTCATCTCTTTTCCATTCACTGTCTTTTTAAGCTGACAAAGTTTAAACATGTAAAGTTTTCAGAAGGGAAAAATTCATCCCTTTAAAGCAGTGTTTCCCAAACTTGGGATGCCGCTTGTGTAGGAAAGCCCCTGGTGGGCTGGGCCAATTTTTTTACCTGCCACGTCTGGAGCAGCAAACCGCGGCTGGACCTATGGACGCGGTAGGTAAACCAGCCTGGCCTGCCAGAGGCTTTCCCTACACAAGCGGTATCCCAAGTTTGGGAAACACTGCTTTAAAGTAACAGTGAACAAGTGAAAAGGACTTGTAAGAGGAAGAAGGGGAAGCTGGTCTCTAATGCTCTGCTAAGCAGGCATCTTTTCCAATGAACTGAGACTGTCAGGAGACAGTTGATACTGATGATGAGAGAGCTGAAGAGGAGGAGAGAGTTTGGGATGGTTGGTGCCTATTTCCGCACAAATCCAAATCCCTGCTGCATAATTTAGGTTTAATGAATCTTACAGGTCCTTGACAATAAATAACATTGAGGTTAAGTACACCAATATCTACTAGATAGCATTAATAGATGGCAGCTTCAACTTTAAAATGATTAGCATTTTATTGAACTCACTAATACAAATCATGCAAACTTGTCAGTGGTGTGTATATATACTTAGTTGAAATTGTTTGCTGGACTTTGCACCAGCCGTGGTACGATGTTGCATCGGATTTTCACTGACCGTTGCAGTGATGCTCGGATGATGTGTTGCATTGCGTATAGACTGTTACTGTCTTTCTATGACAATTGCAAAGGCACCAGGGAACAGTTAATGTAACAAGAATGTAATTACAAAGCCCCTTTGTACTTTTAAAAAAATCAACCTTATGTTTTCAAAATTTTAAGATGAACTCTTGGGAGGGAAAGGGCTTTTTCCTGAAATTTTGAAGGAAATTCAGTTTACACTTTTCTAGCTCAAAAGATTTTAAATAACTTATTAGAAACTTCCGAATTTTTCAAAAATATTTTCTTGTCTTTTTATTTCCTAAAAATAAATATTTGAGGAATTAGAAATACTGACATAGGGTGTCAGTTTTCAAGCAAAAGGAAATTTTCACAGCTAGTATTTTTAGTATGAAAGCCAAAAGGAGGAGAGAAAACAATCCATGTCAGTTCAGAACATTTTTGTTGTCAAAGCCTACATCTAAAAGTTCTGTGTGCCTTTTCATGTAAAAAGCATTATATGAACACTACATTTGTCAGTGGGTTTGAGCAGGTATAACTTCTCATTCCCATTGGTTTAATCAGGAAAAGCTTTGTAGGTACAGTGATTCCTGTCATAGGACCTCAACACTTTCTCTTTCTGAACAGTGTCCATTATCCCCTTGTTCTCTGCTGCCACTTCTCAAACAGGAATGGCCCTTGGTCTCTATTCTCTCCATGCTAACCCAGTCTGTGTGATGCTTTTCACATCCTTAAGGACTAATGTGAAACTTGACTTAGCAGACCTAGTCTATGGCATACTTATAAAATCAGTAATGGTCTGTGCTGAGCTTTCAATCATTATATGACTACAGCAGGGATGGAGCACTGACCACGGACCAAGGACACTTACCTTTAGGTGGGAAGGCCTATAGCATCTAGAAGGGAAGGAGGTCCTGTCCCAATTCAGCTCAGGAAGCTGTTGGAATTGAAGTAGTTTAACAAAGTGTTCTCATCCAGGAATTGAAATATTTCCTTGACATCTACTAGCCTGTTTGAAAACATCTGTCACTGACACCCTGAAGTCCCACATCCCTGCAATTTAAAGGAACAAAACAGTTGTGGAGTCTTCGTAACTGTAGCATTGTCAATCAACTTTCTATTTAACTTTTTACAAGTATATTTCTGTCTCCTGATCTTTGTTGTATTGTTTCACTCTGCTTTTTATTTCCTATTACTGATCATGTAGCTTTTTATGCATTCTCCACCCATCATATCCTTTTGCTCCCCACTATGCTGTCTTCTGTTCTCTACTGTTTCTCCTAGGACAGGTCTGCACTACGGGTTTATACCGAATTTAGCAGCGTTAAACCAAATTAACCCTGCACCCGTCCACACAACGAAGCCCTTTATATCAATATAAAGGGCTCTTAATATCGATATTTGTACTCGTCCCCGACGAGGGGAGTAGCTCTCAAATCGGTATTGCCATTTTGGAATAGGGTTAGTGTGGCCGCAATTCGATGGTATTGGCCTCTGGAAGCTATCCCACAGTGCACCATTGTGACCGCTCTGGACAGCAATCTGGAGTTGGATGCACTGGCCAGGTAGACAGGAAAAGCTCCGCGAACTTTTGAATTTCATTTCCTGTTTTCCCAGCGTGGAGAGCTGATCAGCACAGGTGACCACGCAGAGCTCATCAGCACAGGTAACTATGCAGTCCGAGAATCGAAAAAGAGCTCCAGCATGGGCCGCACGGGAGGTACTGGATCTGATTGCTATATGGGGAGAGGATTCTGTGCTAACAGAACTCCGTTCCAAAAGATGAAATGAAAAAACATTTGAAAAAATTTCCAAGGCCATGATGGAGAGAGGCCACAGCAGGGACTCAGTACAGTGCTGTGTGAAAGTTAAGGAGCTCAGACAAGCTTACCAGAAAACCAAAGAAGCAAACAGAAGGTCTGGGCCAGGGCTACAAATATGCCGCTTCTACGCTGAGCTACATGCGATTCTAGGGGGATCCACCACCACTACCCCATCCCTGGCCATGGATTCCGAGGTGGGGGTAATCTTAGCCTTGCCTGAGGATTCAACAGATGGGGAAGATAAGGAGGAGGAAGAGGAGGACGAGCTTGCAGAGACCATACAGCACTCCGTTCTCCCCAACAGCCAGGACCTTTTTTCTCAGCCTGACAGAAGTACCCTCCCAGCCCTCCCAAGGCATTATCCCAGACAATGAAGCCATGGAAGGGACTTCTGGTGAGTATACCTTTGTAAATATAAAACATGGTTTAAAAGCAAGCGTTTTTTAATGATTAATTTGCCCTGAGGACTAGGGATGCATTTGCGACCAGTAAAGTTACTGGAAAAGTCTGTTAACATGTCTGGGGATGGAGCAGAAATCCTCCAGGGACATCTCCATGAAGCTCTCCTGGAGGTACTCCAAAAGCCTTTGCAGAAGGTTTCTGGGCAGGGCAGCCTTATTCCGTCCTCCACGGTAGGACCCTTGACCACGCCGTGCATGTAGCAAGTAATCTGGTATCATTGCATGACAAAGCCTAGCTGTGTATGGTCCCGGTGTTTGCTGGCATTCAAACAACATCCGTTCTTTATCTCGCTGTGTTATCCTCAGGAGAGTGATGTCGTTCATGGTAACCTGGTTGAAATTCAAGAATTTAATTAAGGGGACAGAGATGGTTGGGCTGTTTGCCTGTGGCTTAAAAGAAATCCTTCCCTGCATTTAGCCAAGCAGGGGGAGAGGGGGGATTGGCGCTGAGCTTTTTCGTGTTTGGCTAGCTGAGATCTTCCCTGCTACCAGCCAAGCGGTGGGGAGGGTGGCTAGCAGCGATCTTCCATGATACCAGCCACGCGGTGGGGAGAGGGGTAAAGCGATCATCCCAGAGAATTGGATGGGGGCTGTTCTGGTGCTGCACGTTAACAGGAAATAAGCAGCACTCAACGGGCTTTGCTTGCTATTTGGGAAAGGAGGGTGGTGGATATATGAAGGCTGCGGAAGCTGAAAGACAATGGCTTATCATAGCCGCATGCAAGCTGTATTCTGATGCCTGGACCTGCATCTGTGATCTCTAACACCAAAGCCGCAGGCACTCAATATTAAGATGCAAAATGTGACCTTGTACTGAAATCACATGTGCTATGTAAGGTGAATAGTGTTGTTCACTGTGAAAGAACATAACTATTGTTCTGTAAAATGTATCTTTTAAAATATTTCTCTCCCTTTTTTCCCTCCCTCCTGCAGCTGCAAATTTTTCAAGTCTCCCTCCTCCATCCCGAAGGCTATCTCAGATAAGGCGGCGGAAAAAGAAGACGTGAGACGAAATGTTCTCAGAAATCACGGAAGTGACCCGCATTGAAAAAGCTTATCTGAATGAGTTGAAGGATGTGGTATCAAAGTACAGGAAAGATGCCAGTGAATATGAGGAGAGGAGAGACGCTCGAGGTGAGAGGTGGCAGCAGGAAGATCAGAGAAGGCATGATGCAACGCTGGGGCTGCTGCGTGATCAAACGGACATGCTCTGGCATCTGGTGGAGCTTCAGGAACAGCAGCAGGATCACACAGTGCCGCTGCAGCCCATGTATATCCACCTCCTCCCTCACCATGTTCCTTAGCCTCCTCACCCGCCAGACGACTAAGAACATGTGGGGGGAGGCTCCATGCACCTGCCCATTCCACCCCAGTGGACAGCCCAACCAAAAGGCAGTCATTATTTTGAATTTTTTTTAGTGGCCTTTTCCTTCCCTCCTATCCTCTTCCCAAACCCCACCCAGGCTACCTTCTCAGTTCTCTCCCTCTTTTTATAATTAATTAATAAAGAATACATTATTTTTAAACGAGAGTGACTTTATTTCCTTAGGAAGCAAGCGGTAATCGAAGGGGGAGGGTGGGTGTTTCATCACAGGGAATGAGTCAATCGGGAGGAGGGGGTAGTTTCATCAAGGAGAAACAAACACAACAGTCACACCGTACCCTGGCCTGTGATGAAACTGGTTTTCAAAGCTGCTCTGATGCGCACCGCTTCTTGGTGTGCTGTTCTAATTGCCCTGGTGTCTGGCTGTGCATAATCAGCAGCCAGGTGATTTGCCTCAGCTTCCCACCCCCCCATGAAGGTCTCCCCCTTACTCTCTCAGAGGTTGTGAAGCACACAGCAAACAGCAATAACAATGAGAACATTGGTTTGGCTCAGGTCTGAGTGAGTCAGTAATGTGCGCCAGCGTCCCTTTAAACGGCCAAATGCACATTCTACCACCATTCTGCACTTGCTCGGCCTGTAGTTGAACTACTGTCCAGGCTGTTATTTTCTGGTCTGGGAAGTAATTCCCTTGCTGCAGCCATTTAAACAGAGTAGTGTCCCTGAAGACATGAGCCTCATGAACCCTTCCCAGCCATCCCATGTGGATGTTGGTGAAATGTCCCTTGTGATCCACCAGTGCTTGCAGCACCATGGAAAAGTACCCCTTGCAGTTTATGTACTGGATGCCTTGGTGCTCCAGTGCCAAGATAGGGATATGTGTTCCATCTGTCGCCCCACCACAGTTAGGGAATCCCATGGCAGCAAAACCATCCACTATGACCTGCACATTTCCCAGAGTTACAACCTTTCGTAGCAGCAGCTTAATGATTGCTTTGGCTACTTGCATCACAGCAGCCCCCACAGTAGATTTTCCCACTCCAAATTGATTCCCGACTGACCGGTAGCTGTCTGGCATTGCAAGTTTCCAGAGGGCTATCGCCACTCACTTCTCAGCTGTGAGGGCTGCTCTTATCTTTGTATTCTGGCGTTTCAGGGTAGGGGAAAGCAAGTCACAAAGTTCCATGAAAGTACCCTTATGCATGCAAAAGTTTCACAGCCACTGGGAATCTTCCCACACCTGCAACACTATGCGGTCCCACTAGTCTGTGCTTGTTTCCCAGGCCCAAAATCGGTGTTCAATGGCTAGAACCTGCCCCATTACCAGAATGATCTCCAAAGCACAGGGGCCCGCGGTTTGAGAGAATTCTGTGTGCATGTCCTCATCACTGTCATTGCCGCCCTGCCGTAGCCACCTCCTCCTCGACTGATTTTGCAGATCCTGGTTCAGCATTGACTGCATGAGAATGCGCGAGGTGTTTACAACATCCACGATTGCTGTCTTGAGCTGAGCAGGCTCCATGCTTGCTGTGCTATGGCGTCTGCACAGTTCACCCAGGGAAAAAGGCGCAAAACGGTTGTCTGCTATTTACATGGAGGGAGGGGTGAGGCTGTACCCAAACCACCCGCGACAATGTTTTTTGCCCCATCAGGCACTGGGATCTCAACCCAGAATTCCAATGGGCAGAGGAGACTGGGGGAACTATGGGATAGCTACGGGATAGCTACCCACACTGCAACACTCCGGAAATTGACTCTAGCCTCGGTACATGGACGCACACCGCCGAATTAATGTGCTTAGTGTGGCTGCGTGCACTCAACTTTATACAATGTGTTTTAAAAAACGGTTTCTGTAAAATCGGAATAAGCCCGTAGTGTAGACATACCCCTACACATTATGTCCCTCCCTCTTTATCTCCAAGCAGTTTTCTGTCTGTCCTATTGTAACAGGGCGCACTCTCATGAGTGCCCCTTGGCCAAGTGTGTGTGCCTGCACTCTCTGTCCCTGCTCTGGGATAGAGCCATGGGTGACAATGTCTTTGCTTTCTTGGTCTTTCTGGCCGCAGCTCTCCAGCTGGGCCACTGCAGTGCAGTTCCCTCTCTGCGATGCCTCAATGTCCAAGCCACTTCTCCTCTACTTTCTTCTTTCGTAAGAGCAGCAAGCCCCTGACCACTATTCACCAGCTTACTTATTTGTCTCCGGAAGAGAAGCCAGCAGCTCCAGGTGATGTGGCCTCAATCAGCCCATTCATCCCCTCCAACTTTCTCTCTGCCATGAGTTTTTCAAGTTTTGCTGTTATGCAAATAGGGAACAATCCAGTAAATACTACTGAGTGCAGAGATTGCTGCCAGGACTACTACTCCTGGAAGTAAGTACTTGTGATGGGCAATAAGTGTTTGTAGGATCAGGACCATAAATATGCTGTAGGGTGTGAGGCTGTCCCTTTCTGTCAATCTCTTAAGGAGGCCACGCCTCCTCGCTGTCACAGACCTGTAAAAGTGAGTTTAGAAGGGGGTATTAGCTACACCTAGTGCTCCGGTCCTCACTACCCTTGGAGTGAAAAAATAAAATCAGTACCTACAGTAGTTTTATGCAACAATATACAATGAACAGATTTAATCACATAAATACTTGTGGTTTATATGATTTTTAACAAGAAATACTTTCACAAGCTGTATCCTCCCTCAACAGCTGCCAGACTTCTCTAGCTGAGGTCTGAGGAGGTGTTACTATGCTGCCTACCAATCTTATTAAAGGACCCTAAACCCTTCAGTAGCCTGAAGAAAAGTTTACTTGACCATAAGACCGGCCATACTGAATCAGACCAATGGTCCATCTATCCCAGTATCCTGTCTTTGACAATGGCCAGTGCCAGATGCTTCAAAGGGAATGAACAGAACAGCAATTTCAAGTGATCCATCCCTTGTTGTTCAGTCCCAGCGTCTGGCAGTTGGAGGTTTAGGAACACCGAGAGCATGAGGTTGCATCCCTGACTATCTTGGCTATTACACATTGATGGGCCTGTCCTTCATGAAGTTATCTAATTCTTTTTTTAACCCAGCTGTACATTTGGCCTCCTCAACATTCCATGGTAATGAGTTCCACAGGCAGACTGTGCGACTTGTCCTCAGCATTCTGCCTGAGGAAAAATATGTTTGTCTTGATTCCCTCTGTTCCCCCACAAGATCTGCCTTCCTTCCCACGTCTTGTTCCCTCTTTCCTTGCAACGAAGACAATGGCTTACTCCAGCATCCCAAGAAAATCTGAAATAGAGCTTCACTTCTCTCCTGCTGCTAGCCCTGTCTTCCTACACAGGGTCAGTTGAAGCTCTGCATCAATTATTCCCTGCCCTGTCTGTCATTATGTGCATATATAGCCATTGTTGGTGCCCAGCCTAGAGATGGCATCGATAACTAGTAGGAAAGAAGAATAGTACACTGGAAGGGCAGCTCTGGGGAGAAAGGAGGATTCTCCTGGGGTACAAGCATGAATCCAATGCCGTGCCCCTTCCCAGCAGATAAAAAACTTTCCTGATGTGCAGCACAGTGCCCCTAAACTATAAAACGTGGAGATTAGCTAGTTCCTAATGCCTCCTCTTCACTAGGCTAAAAAGGTGTGTTTTTAATTTGAGTTAACTCACTCAAGATAAAATCCTAGTGAAGAAAAGGCAATTTGTAGTTTATATATATTATCAGATAGAGGTAAAGACTAGGCTCCCTCACAATCTGTACCTTGACCTGCTAATTCATCTGCAAACTACAAGCTGCATTGTCTTCCCTAGGATTTTACCTTGAGTGAGTTAATGAGTTAAGAACACACCTTTTTTTCCTAGTGAAGATGAGGCCTCTGTGAAAGATGAGGCCTCTGTGAAATTCACACAGGAATTATGTGGTCTTCCAAGGGTGAATCAGTAATTTGTTAGATGAGTCTGAGCTGTTTCATGGACATAGAATCATAGAATATCAGGGTTGGAAGGGAACTCAGGAGGTCATCTAGTCCAACCCCCTGCTCAAAGCAGGACCAATTCCCAACTAAATCATCCCAGCCAGGGCTTTGTCAAGCCTGACCTTAAAAACCTCTAAGGAAGGAGATTCCACCACCTCCCTAGGTAACCCATTTCAGTGTTTCATCACTCTCTGAGTGATAAAGTTTTTCCTAATATCCAACCTAAACATCCCCCACTGCAACTTCAGACCATTACTCCTTGTTCTGTTATCTGCTACTAATGAGAACAGTCTAGATCTATTCTCTTTGGAACCCCCTTTCAGGTAGTTGAAAGCAGCTATCAAATCCCCCCTCATTCTTCTCTTTTGCAGACTAAACAATCCTAGTTTCCTCAGCCTCTCCTCATAAGTCATGTGCTCCAGCCCCCTAATCATTTTGGTTGCCCTCTGCTGGACTCTTTCCAATTTTTCCACATCCTTCCTGTAGTGTGGGTCCCAAAACTGGACACAGTACTCCAGATGAGGCCTCACCAATGTCGAATAGAGGGGAATGATCACATCCCTCAATCTGCTGGCAATGCCCCTACTTATACAGCCCAAAATGCCATTAGCCTTCTTGGCAACAAGGGCACACTGTTGACTCATATCCAGCTTCTCATCCACTGTAACCCTAGGTCCTTTTCTGCAGAACTGCTGCCTAGCCATTCGGTCCCTAGTCTGTAACAGTAAATGGGATTCTTCCGTCCTAAGTGCAGGACTCTGCACTTGTCCTTGTTGAACCTCATCAGATTTCTTTTGGCCCAGTCCTCTAATTTGTCTAGGTCCCTCTGTATCCTATCCCTACCCTCCAGCGTATCTACCACTCCTCCAAGTTTAGTGATATCTGCAAACTTGATGAGAGTGCAGTCCACGCCATCCTCCAGATCATTAATGAAGATATTGAACAAAACCGGCCCCAGGACCGACCCTTGGGGCACTCCACTTGAAACTGGCTGCTAACTAGACATGGAGCCGTTGATCACTACCCGTTGAGCCCAACGATCTAGCCAGCTTTCTATCCACCTTATAGTCCAATCATCCAGCCCAAACGTCTTTAACTTGCTGACAAGAATACTGTGAGAGACTGTATCAAAGGCTTTGCTAAAGTCAAGGAATAACACATCCACTGCTTTCCCCTCATCCACAGACCCAGTTATCTCCTCATAGAAGGCAATTAGGTTAGTCAGGCATGACTTGCCCTTGGTGAATCCATGCTGACTGTTCCTCATCACTTTCCTCTCCTCTAAGTGCTTCAGAATTGATTCCTTGAGGACCTGCTCCATGATTTTTCCAGGGACTGAGGTGAGGCTGACTGGCCTGTAGTTCCCCGGATCCTCCTTCTTCCCTTTTTTAAAGATGGGCACTACAGTAGCCTTTTTCCAGTCATCCGGGACCTCCCCCGTTCGCCATGAGTTTTCAAAGATAATGGCCAATGGCTCTGCAATCACATCCGCCAACTCCTTTAGCACCCTCGGATGCAGCGCATCCAGCCCCATGGACTTGTGCTCATCCAGCTTTTCTAAATAGTCCCGAACCACTTCTTTCTCCATAGGGGGCTGGTCACCTTCTCCCCATACTGTGCTGCCCAGTGCAGCAGTCTGAGTGCTGACCTTGTTTGTGAAGACAGAGGCAAAAAAATCATTGAGTACGTTAGCTTTTTCCACATCCTCTGTCACTAGGTTGCCTCCCTCATTCAGTAAGGGGCCCACACTTTCCTTGACTTTCTTCTTGTTGCTGATATATCAGAAGAAACTCTTCTTGTTACTTTTAACATCTCTTGCTAGCTGCAACTCCAAGTGTGATTTGGCCTTCCTGATAGTAATAGGATATATACCTATTTCCTAGAACTGGAAGGGGCCTTGAAAGGTCATCAAGTCCAGCCCCCTGCCTTCACTAGTAGGATGAAGTACTGACTTCTGCCCCAAATCCCTAAGTTGCCCCCTCAGGGATTGAACTCATAACCCTGGGGTTAGCAGGCTAATGTTCAAACCACTGAGCTATCCCTCCATTATTGTGAGGAAATTGTCTGCTCACTCAGTGTTTTCTGACTGACATCACATTCAGCAATCGAAGGTATCTTGTTGGCTTTCCTCTTTTATTTTCATTTTTCCCCTTCTTGTCATTATATAATGCAGAGGACCCATTTCAGCATTGCCCTGCGGCCGCTTAGTGCTCTTCCCCCTCCCCGGTGCAGGGAGCCTCTTTAATGCCACCACAGCAGTCCCACTGTGGGATAAGGCAGGCCAGAGGACAAAGGGGGCCAATCCAATGATGCAATAATTCACATCTTTCATTTCTTCTGTAGCAGTAGATGCTGACAGTACAACATTAATCAGATGAGCAGGACAGGTAATATTTAGCAGCTCCAATTTCTGATTGAGTTTAATCTCCTGTGCATATTTAGCCATGTAGGAAGAAGAATCGGTGTTAGTTGTGGGCACGTTTTCCCAAGTTTGTTGGTACATCTCACACATCTCAAACATACAGTTATTGCTGCGTCAATGAAACGGGTGTCAGCCGAGGGTATAAATGTCACATCAGCACAAAACAATGTGGGTTTATTCATTTTGAAGTCAAGAAATGAAAACAAAAGGCCAAGAATCGGACAGTCCAAAGCACCAGGAGACTCATCAAAAATCAGACTAGACACCATATTTCCATCACTTCATTCCATCAGTTTAGATATAAAGCATCGTCATTTTCTTTCAGGTACTTATGAGTGAGGCTGTCTGCCCTAGGAAGGATTTTTGCTGCTGGACAGTATTGTTGCACAAAGTCACCAACAGGCCCCTTTGCAATTAACTGCGGTTGTCCAGCAAAACAAAGAGCACACACAAATTTATTGACACAATCGTGCTGTGTCCTCTTTTTCATTAAAGCCCTGGTGCAAACTCCTGATACTGAATGTTTATCCCTAAACCGACTGTCTTCTTAAAGTTTCTCATGTCACTTGCTTTCGACATGCTCCCTTATTCTGTCAGCGCGAGCACTGACCTCAGTGCTGAAGTACTCTCAGCACAATGCATCCTCTTCACTCCCCTCTTTACTTTTCTTGAAAATTTCTAAGCACTGAACCTCTTGTTGGTATTCAGGCATAGATTGTGTTTTGACCTCATGTTTCCCTTTTTACCTTATCTTTATCTGTAGAGGACTGATTGCTTAAATTCAGTGCTGCACTAAACAGACACAAAGAAATAGTGCAATGTTAATGTTTGATTTCCTGACCTCCACCGTGTGTGTGTTCTGTGTTTTACACTGTAGAACTGCTTCAATCTCAGAGCAGCAGGATGCAACAATCATGTAAAGCATTAGCGTTTAACAAAAATAAGTACCTGAAAAAAATATTGAGCGTATTGATAGATGGGCATAGGTGATCTGGCCTAGCGGTCACAGCTGAGCTGAGGTTTGCTCACCAGGTCAGGAGTTGGAAGAATTGCAAGAGCCAGGTCCCGTAAGCAGTAGTCAGGTTCAGCGTCAGGCCAGGGTCAGAGACGGGAGGTAGTACCGGTGTGGAATCAGGAGGCAAGAGTCAAGGTCAGTGTCAGGCTGGAGTTGGAGACCAGAGATCAGGAGATCAAGCAAAGTCTGGCATTACAGCACACCAAAGTCTTTGTGGTGGCCCAAACAACTTCCTAGGGCAACCTCTTGGGTTAAACAGGGTGCTTGGCCAATCAGAGGGCTGCAGGGTACCATCACTCTGGGTGTCTTGGATGGTGCTTCCTGTGGTGCCTACTCTCCACAGTACAGTAACTCCTCACTTAAAGTCATCCTGCTTAATGCTGATTTGTTGTTACATTGCTGATCAATTAGGGAACATACTCATTTAAAGTTGTGCAATGCTCCACTCTTATGTTGTTTGGCTGCCTGCTTTCTCCCTGGCAGCCTCCCTACGCCCTGCCCCACCACAGCGCCTTCCACCTGCCAGCAGACCCCACAGATCAGCGCCTTCCCCCTCCTCCCCCCGCTTCCTGCCCGTGGCAATCGGCTGGCTTGTGGTGTTTTGGAGGCAGGAGAGAGGGGGAGGAGCAAGGACTTGGCACACAGGCTCCCTCTTCCTCCCCTGCCTCCTGAATGCCGCAAGCCAGCTGATTGCCCCCGGCAGGAGGCAGGGGGGGCGGGTGGGGGAGCCTGTGTCAAGTCCTCACTCCTCCCACTCTCTCTGCCTCCTAAACGTCGCAAGCTAGCTGATTACCCCAGGCAGGAGAGAGGGGGTGGAGCAAGGACTCAGTGCCCCGCCTCCCTCCCTCCCCTGCCTCCCGAATGCGGCAATCAGCTGGCTTGCGGCATTTGGAGGGGAGGGAAGGGAAAGGAGCCAAGATGAAGTGTGCGAAGTAAAGGGGGAGGAGGTGGTGGAGGAGAAAAGGCAGGTTAAGAGTGGAGGCTTGGGGAAAGGGGTGGAGTGGGCAGGCTGAGGGTTGAGTCCCCCACCCCTGATGCTTGTTGAGTAGGGGAAGCTGCCCTGGAGCCTAACCCCTCCTATTTACATTAATTCTTATGGGGAAATTGGATTTGCTTAACATCATTTCACTTAAAGTCTCATTTTTCAGGAACATAACTACAACGTTAAGTGAGGAGTTACTGTACTACCTAGCTATACCTCTGCATAGTCACCTGGTGGCATTGTGGGAATATCTGTTCTCCCAGGTTCTGCAGACGCAGGTTCTGCATTCCCAGGTTCTTACAGGGACCCAAGACTACAGTTCAGAAAAGTGTATCCTTTATGCTCATATTCTTACACATGCCAAATACATTTGTTAGATGACAAAAAGGAGACACAATAAGACCATGGAGAGGAAGAATGAGTAAAGGCACAGAAAGACAGAGGTTCTATGGCAGGAGATAATCTCCAAAGAAGGCACTGATATTAATAAGGCCCAATTTTGCCATGGAAGAAGGCATTGGCAATTTTTTGAAAAAATCAATGCAAGATCTGACCAGGGGCCGTGGCCCACCCACTTCGCATGCAGGCCTATGCCCCAGCTCTACTCTAGCTCTGGCAGACCCCACACCCTGACCCCGGTCCCAGGCTGGAGCACTGGTATGGTGGGCAAAGTGGAGCAAGCCCCAGTGCTCCCACCCCACTCCCCGGTGGGCAGAGCAGGTAGGGTTGTGGGAACGCTCATTTTTCCAGGGCCCCAGGTTATCCCAGCGGCAAATTTGCCACTGGGAGAAGGGCGAGCGAGTGGGTGGCCAGCGGTGGTAGAGGACATCTTCAAAAAATGTAGGCCTGCCGCCTGGGAGAGTCGGGCCTGGCATGGGGCAGTGGGACCTGGAAGGGAGCTGGGAGCCAGGCACATTAGAAAGCAGCGTCTCCTCCCAGAGCTGGGTGCATGCCCATGGCCCTCAGGAGCCTCTGGTCAGAGGGTCCATCCATCGTCCCCTGCATATCCCTCCTGCCCCCCCAGCCTCCCCTTAATTGCCCACCCAAATATCTCATGCTTTCTACACCACTGGATTTAGCCTTTAATAAAGGATTTAAATTCACTCCCCACACCCCATATGAGAGCTGACCAGTGAGAAGATGAAACGAGCAAAGTAGTTGCAAAGGGAAATCCCCCAACTCATATGTTTGCCTGAATACAACTGGAACCTCAGTTCATTAGAAGAGACCAACAAAGAGAAAAAGAATATTAAGCAGAATAAGGGGATAACTATGTGGAGGGGAAGTAGGAGAATGTTTTCTCACTGAGTGGATAAGAGGGAGATGCTGGAAGTGAACAAAGTAAAGGAACAGAGTGAGAGAGAGCGATTTGTTTTACTGTCTCTCCATTTCCTAATATCATGGTCTGCAGTTTTTCTTAGTTTACTTCTACCATTGATGGTAAATACAATGAACTATGAAGAAACTAATCAAAATGCTTATTTCTATACACCATTTTTCAGACCATGAAAAGAAATTGCAATGTGGAGTTGTCCTAGCTTTCCTTCTCAAATCTAAACCTTAGAGTCCAGAAAATGAGATACTAGCATGAATTTCCCTAAGCTTAATTACCAGCTTAGATCTGATAGGCTGCCACCACCCAAAAATATAGTGTTTTGGGGCACTCTGACCTCCCCAACCTTCCCTGGGGACACCAAGAACCCAGACCCCTTGGGTTCTTAAAACAAAGAGAAATAAACCATTCCCCCACCTTCCCCCTCTCAGAACTTCCCTCCCTGGGCTATCCTGAGATACTGATCTAACCTCTTAAAATCACCATACAGAGAAGCATCTCCCTTCCCTTCCACAAAGAGGCAAACAGATTCAAGGAAAACAGAGAGAGATTTTATCTCTCCCCCTCCCATCTCCCCACCCATCCTGGTGAGTTATCCCAATCCCCTGGGATAAAACAAGGGAAACAGAGAAAAAACAATCAATCAGGTTCTCTAAAAAGAAATCTTTTAAGAAAAGAAAGGAAAAAGTAAAGAATTATCTTTGTAACTTCAAGATGTAACTATTACAGGGTCCTATAGCTTACAGACACCAGAAAGAGACCTTTCCCCCAGTACCAATACAAATCAAAATATTCCCAGCAACTACACATATAAAAGTTAACCAGCCAGATCCACAAATGCAAATAGAGTAAAACAATTAAAAGCCTAAACCACCTGTTTTACTTACTATATGAAAAGAAACTTAGAGAGCCTGTAGTAATGTCTGGTCTCTCTCAGACCCTCCGAGAGAAGAACCCAAGAACAAAGAACTCACACAAAAAACTTCCCTCCACCCAAATTTAAAAGTATCTTGTCTTCTGATTGGTCTTCTGGTCAGGTGTCCAGTTTCCTGCTTGTAACACTTTACAGGTAGAAGAGACATTAACCCTTAACACTCTGTTTATGACAGGAGTAATCACACACTCCGGGTTAACATTGCTTTCTGTTTTCTTTCGTTACTGTTTTATGCCACTTTTCACAACATAAAATTTTTATAGATTTTAACATTTACATGGAGGCTATAAAAACCTCATGCTAAATTATCATATTGTTAAACTTTATTCCTCTTTATTATGTCTTTATTATTCTCTCTAATGGATGAAACTGCTGATATTTTATTTTGAATTGTAAATTATTATACAGTTAATATCACAATCAGGGATTGTTTACTGAAACAATGGCTACAGAACACAGAGAAAATATGGTATATCCAATAACATGAATATTAGCGCAGATAGCAAAAAGATATTTTAATTATAGTCATCTTTGTATGTATTTATGGTTAAAGCAGCACATGTGACCTGAAAATAAATAAATCAGGGGTTAGTTTAGATTGGTTTATGAAAGTTCAATTCCACCCCGCTGTATATTTTAAGTAACACAGATTAAGCAAGTTAATTCCAGGTTTTAACACTACCTGTTATGAGGAAAGGGCATCAAGTTTGCTCCTATGAATCTGAGATGAGCTAACAGAAATATTAAAAATGGAACTGATCATAAATTGAAAAACAGAAACGACAACCTTAGAGCTGGTCTACACTACATAGTTAGGTTGATGTAAGGTATCTTACGTCAACCTAATTATGTCAGAGTCTACACTACATCCGTGTCCTGCCGATATAAGTGCCATACTACACCTTCCTAATAACTCTACCTCCATGAGAGTCATAGGGCTTATGTCAGTGTAGTTAGGGCGACGCAGTGTCTGTGTAGATGCTGTGTTACTTATATTGGCTGTTAGCAATCTTATCAATTGTGTATCTCTGTGACCAGAAAGCCGGGCAGCTAGAGCTCAGCTGCCCCTCATGCCCCAGGAGAGCTGGGTGGCTGGATCCCGCTTCCAGATAGGAGCTGGGGCAAGAAGACCAGGCAACTGGACCAACTCCTGGTTGGGAGCTGGGGTGAGAAGCCAGGGCAGCTAGACCCTACTCCCACAGGGAAAGGGGAGCCGATGTGGGGGGGGCAGCCCACTGGGAGTGTGTGAGGCAGCCAGGTTCCCGGCAGACAGCTGCTAGTGAAGTTGAGAGACAAGGCTCTCAGCTCCCCACACTGCCCCTCTTAGGTCAGAGAAAGTGCTCCTGGTGAGGATGTGCACCACCAACCCAAGCAGTGTGTACATGCACTACCGCACTAATTACCTAACATAAGTCAACTTAAGTTTTCAGTATAGACATACCCTAAGAATCACACAATTGCCAATTTTTCAAAATTTTACATGAGACATTCAGTTAGATACTGGGAAATAAGCATACATGTATTTATTCAAACAATGACTAATAACATTAAATGCACATACCTTTTTTAAATTAATACAAATTTATTTTTACAATTATATGAACACATTTCAGCATTGTGCAACAAAAAAGTGCAATGTATGGACAATTATGAGGCTATCTTCATTTATTCCCAGGCAAAGATAAATGAAGTATTAAGTATAAATCTTGGCATTGCATGAGTGCATAAATTCCATTGTCAGAGCCTCATGTCCTTTTTTCCTTTCTGTTCAGTACTTTGGTTTTGGCTTAGGGCCAGATTGTGAAATCAGGTTTATTGCTAGATAAAGGCAATGTGGCTATGCCTAGTGGCAAGCACTAAATCCAACCACAGTGTTTGCAGGATCAGATCCTTAACTCTTAGCTACAGTGGGTAAATTTTACGAGAGGATGGAGGAACATATTATGAAGATATATGCAGTCTAGTGAGAGTGCCATCTCATACTGTACCACAAGTGGGTGGTACTTGGGTACCATCAAGTTTTTACTCCAGCAGCACAAAGCAAAGCCCAAGGGGACTAGCAGAGCCCAGCCAGAATGAGTCAAACTGTGGAACCTAGCAGGGCATTAGAGTCCCAGCAAGGACAGCCAAGTCCAAAGAGTCCAGGAGAGCCCAAGAATGTATCTGAGCCTCACTGAGGGAAGCCAATCCCAGCAAAGCCCTTCAGAGCATGCATGATCATATTTTGAACCTCAGCACAATCTAATTTGTATAATATTTCTTTTTCTTGTCTTCAGTGTGAAGAGCTTAGTTTGTGGGTGGAACTTGGAAGAATACCACTACTTTTGTCTTCCCAGTTCAATCCCTGTCAAAAGTGATCTAGCTAGTGATGGTTTTACCTTTTCTGCTGCCCTAGATCAAGACTCCATGTGTTCCAGGACAAGCTGGACCTAAATTTTGGAATCTGGAGAGGCGGGGGTGCAGTTTGGGATTGTGGGTTATGTACACTAGCTGGATGTTTCAGAACATAACATAATAATGGCCAGCCATACTAGGTCAGACTAATGGTCCATCTAGCCCAGTAGCCTGTCTTCTGACAGTGGTCAATGCCACAGGCCTCAAAGGAAATGAACAGAACAAGGCAATTATCAAGTGATCTATCCCATCATCCATTCCTGGCAAGCAGAGGCAAGGGACACTCAGAGCATGGGGTTGCATCCCTTTCTATCTTGGCTAATTGCCATTGATGAACCTATCCTCCTTGAATTTATCTTGTTCCTTTTTGAACCCTGTTATAATTTTGGCCTTCTCAACACCCCCTGAGGCAATAAGTTCCACAGGTTGACTGTGTGTTGTGTGAAGAAATACTTCCTTTTGTTTGGTTTAAACCTGCTGCCTATTAATGTCATTGGGTGACCCCCTGGTTCTTGTGTTATGTTAAGAAGTAAATAACACTTCCGTATTTACTTTATCCATATAGGTCAAGATTTTATGGACATCTACCATATTCCCCCTTAGTCATCTCTTTTGCAATCTGAAAAGTCCCAGTCTTTTTAATCTATCCCCATAAAGAAGCTTTGCCATACCTTTAAAATGTTTCTGCTAAAATGACCAGTGGTGAAATAGTTAACATTGGAATTTAAATATTCATTTTTAGATTTCAGAGTTAAGCAATACATTGACATGAATGGGAGATTTCACACTTCTGAGCTGTTGTTTCAGGCTGTCTTCAGTCTTGGGGAAGCAAGACTGCATCAGTTTACACTTCATTCATGTTTTCAAGAGTAACTTCACAAATATTCTGACAAGAAAGATTTTTTTATATTTATTAGGTAATAAAAGCTGCAATTCTGGAGCATACTTCTGATGCAAGGGATCAATTCCAAGGAAAATTCCATGGCTATGAAATACACGGGGCCATGCCCCAGATTTCAAAAAAATGTCTTCTCCTCCCCCAAACACACACACACTTCTGTCTTTTCCACCTAAGGGTACAAAGTTAAAAAGGGGACATTATGACAGGTTCCCCACCAGGGTGCCAGTTGGAGCTGGGGTACCACTGACCCCACCTGACCCACCAGCCTGGATTCCCTTTACACTGCACTGCTGAGGAAAGTCAGCCAAGCCCTCCCTCAGGCTTCAGACTTCACTTTACCAGCACACATACAGGTGGGGACACATTCAGCTGCAGCTATACGAACAGATGCTGAGATCAGCTCTGCATGGGAAGGCTCAGCTAAGGAATTGCCCAGCACTCAAATGCACACCCCCTCTGGAGTGTAAACCCAAAATTCACCGCATTGCACTGCACAGAGAACTGTACAGCATAAACTCATTAAATTCACCCCCTCCCTCCATGTGGAGGATGATATGCACAGCTTTTTGCTGTCAGTTATGAATTCCACAAACTGGTTTTAGAGAAAACAAAAACAAGTTTATTAGCTACAAACGATGGATTTTAAGTGATTGTAAGGGACAGCAAACAGATCAAAGCAGATTAACCAGCAAATAAAACAAAAACGCAATCTAATCTTAAAATATTAAAGGAGCTGGTTACAAGTAATAATTTTTCACTCTAAATGTTGCTTTAGGGAGATTGCAGAGATTCTTTAAGGCCAGCTTGCAGTTTAAACCTTCAGATATTTCATTCATAGGCTAAACAACCTTCCAGCCCGGGCTTAGTCCTTCTCCCCTGGTTCAGTCTTTGTTTTTTAGATGTTTTCAGCAGTCACCTTAGGCAGGGATTCAGTGAAGAATGAACCATTATTATGTCACTCCCCTACCTTAAATAGCTTTTACATATGGAATCCTTTGTAATTCCTTTGTAAATTCCTTTGGAATCTTTTGTCTTTCAGTTTACACCCACCCCATTCTTACGTTCAATTCATTCTAATAAGTTGGAGTGTTGTCATGGAATCTCTCACTCAGCTCCAAAGAGGTAATTACATTTTTGTCTAATTTTTCTTAAATTCCTCCAGTAAATTCAATTAGATACTGTCATATTCTTCATTTCCTTCCCTGTGCTATTGTATAGTGTTGCTGTAGGCTGTTAGGCAACTACGATGTACATCATAGAGAGAAAAACAGGAGTACTTGTGGCACCTTAGAGACTAAAAAATTTGTTTGAGCATAAGCTTTCATGGGCTAGCCCATGAAAGCTTATGCTCAAATACATTTGTTAGTCTCTAAGGTGCCACAAGTACTCCTGTTCTTTTTACAGATAGAGACTAACACAGCTGCTACTCTGAAACCTGTCATCATAGAGAGAGTTACTTTTCAGTGGTGAGTGAAGGTTATAAAGTGTTTTGTGAGATTAAAAGGAGGTAGAGAAAGAAAAATTCAATGCACAAAAAGCAGTCAATGTGGCATTGTGCATGTGCACCCAGTGAGGGTGGGTTTTGGGTACCCCCACCCCAGTGCACACTGTGAGGGAAAATTGTTACATTTATATCAACATGTCATGTTTTATTGTTCTGTCTCTCTTCCTTCAGGTCCCCTCTATCTTTCCAGTTTACATACTTGGTTTCCTCATACAAACAGTCCCCCATCTCATTTGTAGCACAATGCAAGATATACCTCTTTGTTACTCAAAAAAGGAGACTACAAAATGGCCAGTGAGATTTTTCCTCTCCTCAACGTATTCATCCTAGAATGAGCTGTATGAATATTACCTAACCAAGACAGGAGCGAGAAGATAGTCTCAGGCAATAATACTTCATTTTATGGTGTTAGGAGCACTAAAAAGACAAGCAGTTGTTGTCATTTAAAAGTCAACTTTTACCCATGGCTACTACACAGGAGAATCTTTGATATCTCATTTATTTCCCATGCTAAAAATAGGGAAAATTCCATGGAATTCTGATGCCATGTGTGGTAACTGTGTGCGAACGCTGACTTTTTAGTGGCAACCACTCTAGATAGATAAGTAGATGATCAATGGACAGGCCAAAAGGCAGGCAGACAGATGTATGTTCTCTTCTTAGGACTTCATTCAGATCTTTTTTCCCTCTTGCCTCCAGGATATCCTTCAATTTTCTCTCTTCTCCCAGAATCCTCCTCAATCTCTTTCTTTCTTGCCTCAGGACATCTCACCCACACAAAAGGGAAGGAGGTTTACCACAGTCATAGAAAGTAGATTAGAACTGATGACAGTTTCTGTTTCAGCATGTTACAAATCTTTAAAAGCATTAAACTGCTGATTTATGTATAGACTTTCACACTGGATTTTAAGGCAGCTGCTTTCTCCAGACGATGGTGCCTCGAAGGTTCTGAGTTTACCAAAGAGGTAGACAGTTAATAATTAATGCACAAAAGACCTATAAGCAAAGTGTATCAGTCCACCACCCAAAGCTTACCACTGCCCTGCAGTAGTACAGATTGCATGTCACAGGGACAGGCTATACCTGTCCCCTGTGTGGGTGTACACAGATAAGTGAAAAGAGCCTCTGCCCCTCAAAATCCCTAACCAAGGAGTCAGTCACAACTGCAGTCTTTGCATTCCCCTAAGTACACGACTGTTCCTGCCTGTCACCTCTGGTTGCACTAACTGCCTCAGTAGAGACAGGGAAAAGTGTGGGAGAGAGGAGAGCTCATGGCCAGGAAATGCTTTGTTTAGGTGAAACACAATCTGGCAAATGGAGGCCAAACTCACCCTTACAAGCACTTTTGCATGTGGACACCAGGTGTGATACAAACACGGCAGGTGCTTGCAGTATCAACATTTCGTAGTGTAGGCAAAGGTTCAGGCCCTTGTTCCCATACACTGAAGGTCAACGATAATCAAATATCACAGCCTCCCACACCTGGCCATCCTGCCTACCACTGGCCTTGCCGATATTTTAACAGATGGTTGGATTCCCATTGTGAGGTTTTATTTGGAATAGCCATACTAACCAGTGTTATCATTTAAATTGCATCCCATAGGCTTTGAAATTCACATGTCCCTGGATGAATAGGATAGGGAAGAGATCAGTTCATACCTTTAGAAGAGTCACTGTTCCACTGCTGACAATTTCACAACCAGGTCCAAATTTATATTTTCAATTTACATTAAGAGGAAGGGCTAGAAACTTAATTTTAAAAAAATGATATCTTAGACTAGACAGAATCTGGAAACGCCATTTGAGGAAAAGAATCTACTCTACTCTGTGCTAACAAATGTATTTTTAGCCCCCAACAATATCAAGTTTATTCATTTCAGTCCAGGAGAAGGTGGGCAACAGAAAAGAACAGAAATATTTATGAGGAACAGTGAGAGGATATTTGTTTAAATGTGAAATTTATTCCTTTCTTTTCAAAACAAAATGCTGACACAATATTATGAAGAACATAAGAACAATCATACTGGGTTAGACAACTGGTTCATCTAGCCCAGTAGCCTGTCTTCTGACAGTGTCCGGTGCCAGATCCTTCAAAAGGAATGAATAGAACAGGGCAATTATTGAGTTATCCATTCCCTGTCATCCAATCCCAGCTTATAGCAGTGAGAGGCTTAGGGACAATCAGAACATGAGGTTGCATCCCTGACCATCTTGGCTAATAGCCATTGATGGACCTATCCTCCAGAACTTATCTAATTATTTCTTGAGACCACTTATAATTTTGGCCTTCACATCTCCTGGCAACAAGTTACACAGGTTGACTGTGTGTCGTGTGAAGAAGTTAGGGTTGCCAACTTTCTAATTGCACAAAACCAAACACCCTTGCCACATCCCCTGCCCTGAGGCCCCACCCCTGCCCTGAGGCCTCGCCCCCACTCACTCCAGCCCCCTTTCTCTGCCGCTCACTCTCCCCCACCCTCACTTGCTTTCACTGGGCTGGGGCTGAAGGATTTGGAGTTTGGGAGCAGGCTCAGGGCTGAGGCAGGGGGGTAGGGTGGGATGCGGGAGCGGGTGCAGGCTCCAGCTGGGGATGTGGGCTCTGTGGTGGGGCCGGGGATGAGGGGCTTGGGGTGCAGGAGGGGGCTCCAGGCTGGACCCAAGAGGTTTGGCGTGTGAGAGGGGTCTCAGGGCTGGGGGTAGAGGGTTGGAGTGCTGGAGGGTGTGCAGGCTCTGGGAGGGAGCTAGGGTGCAGGAGGAGGTTCCAACCTGGGGCAGTGGTTTCGGAGTGTGGGCTCCGGCTGGGCGGCACTTACCTCAAGCGGCTCCCAAGCTGCGGCACAGTGGGGCTAAGGAACCCTGCCTGACCTGGTTCCACACTGCTTCCGGAAGCGGCCAGCATGTGGGGTTCCTAGGTGGAGTCGCGACCACTGGCCAGGCGGTGCTGCATGGTGTGCACTGTCCACACCCACAGGCACTGTCCCCGCACTCCCATTGGTGTGTTTCCTGGCCAATGGGAGCTGCGGAGCCAGTGCTGGGGGCAGGGGCAGCATGCAGAGCTTCCCTGATCGCCCCTGTGCCTAGGGGCCACAGGGACATGCCGACTACTTCTGGGGAGCTGCACAGAGCCTGCCTTAGCCCCGCTGTGCCGCCAATTGGACTTTTAATTGCCCGGCTGACCAGACCCTTCAGGGTCCCTTTTCGAAAACCGGAAGCCTAGCAACCCTAGAAGAAGTGCTTCCTTATGTTTGTTTTAAATCTGCTACGTATTAATTTCATTGCTTGACACTTGGTTCTTGTGATGTGAAAGGGTAAAAAATATTTCCTTATTCACTTTTTCCACACCCTCATGATTTTATAGATCTCTATCATATACCCCTTCGTCATCTCTTTTCTAAGCTGAACAGTCCCAGTGTTTTTAATTTTTCTTCATATAGAAGTAGCTCCAGATCTCTAATTATTTTTGTTGCCCTTCTTTGTATTTTTTCCAATTTTGATATACCTTTTCGAGATGGGGCAACCAGAACTGCATTCAATGTTTAAGATGTGGGCTTACAATGGATTTATATAGTGGCATTATGATATTTTCTGTCTTAGTATCTATCCCTTTCCTGATGGTTCCTAACATTGTTAGCTTTTTCAACTGCTGCTGCGCATTGAGCAAATATTTTTAGATAACTATCCATGTTGACTCTAGGATCTCTTTTTTAAGTGAGAAAAGCTAATTTAGACCCTATCATTTTGTGTATATGGATTAGATTTCAGTTTAGAAAAAGAAAAATTATTATTATTGAATTTTCCGTTTTTGTAGCCTCTCTGATGTCCCTTAGCAATTCACAGTCTTTGTTACCCTCCTGGTCAGGTGTCCAGTAGTATATTCCTGCTGTTATACTCTGATTATTCAAACATAGAATTTCTATCCATAGAGATTCAGTGGTATAGTTTGTTTCATTTAAGATCTTTACTATATTTGATTCTCTGCTTTCTTTCACATATAGTGCCACTCCCTCACCAGCACAATTTACTCTGTCATTCCTATATATTTTGTACCCTGTGTTACTATGTTCTATTGATTATCATAGCTCCACCAAGTTTCTGTGAGGTCTGTTATGTAAATATTCTCATTTAATACCAGGCACTCAAGTTCACTTGTGTTAGGATTTAGACTTTTAGCATTTGTATACAAGTATTCATAAAATGTGTCAATATTTAGTTGGCTGTCTTCATGTGATGTAAGTGAATGGGACTCTTCCCATTTGACTGTTTCTCTTCAATTCCTACCCGTAGTTTATCAACTTCTATCCTCTCCTCTTTGCTAGGTATAGAGTATCTCCTCTAATGAATCCTCTTCTAAGGGATAGCTCTGCCAGAATCATGTGGTCTCCATATCTACTGGCTTTCCCCCAGCCCCTAGTTTAACAACCCCTTTATGACCTTTTTAATTTTACATGCCAACAATCTGGTTCCATTTTAGTTTAGATGGATGTCATTATTGGTCCTCAACAGATTGTTCAAAGTCAAATTGACAGACATGGAAAAATCCTGATTGTTATGGGATATGCACATTATGGGAGTGTTGCCAATTGACTTCATATTGGCAACAAATATGTCTTATTGTCAGATGTTTTTAACATCCAAATTGGCCATTCTGTTGAAATATTCATGTTGTATATTATAGATAATATTTCTGTCTCAAATCACATTGCAGAAGATTCTTCACTGCACTGATAATAGCTATGCAAATTCTAATAATATTTTAACTCTGACAATTTATTTTCTTGTAATGAGTGGCTAACAGTATTATCCCTGTAGCGCTATGCAAACTATTTGTAGTAAATAGTTTATCTGGGTCCTTTTCAAAGCCCACCAAAGTCAATGGAAATCATTATTCACTGTGCTGTGTGATTGGTCACATACTCCAAGACAAAAGGTGTCATGTCTCCTCCATGATTGGATGACCTAAGCTTTATAAATGGGAGGGATCTCTTTTCTCTTCAAGAATCACCCACAAACATTTGGAATTGTTTGACAAACCTATTGTTTCCACTTTTAACCAAAGTGGTTAACCAATAATCAGAGCCCAGTGGGTTGTTTCCTTTAGAAAAAGAAATTAATGATGGAGTCAGGTATTTCTTGGATACAATCTTGTTTATTTACAAAGAATGTACATAAAGTCCTGTTTCCCTGAACATAGTAGGAATTAAACTGCAGGAGAGTTTCTTTGCTCACAGTTCCAAGCTTCTTTCCAGCCATCACTCAACCAAAACCTCTCATCTTTTTCTCAGGGTCCCACTACAAGAGCTTCTAGGGCTGTCTTCAGGGCTTCCTCCCACCTTCCCTCTGTGCTTCTGTAGTATTTTTGCAGATTCTCTGTCATATACACACAGCTCCATTCCAAAATTAATAGGCAGCAGGTTTAAAACAAACAAAAAGAAGTATTTGTTCACACAACACACAGTTAACCTGTGGAACTCCTTGCCAGAGGATGTTGTGAAGGCCAAGACTATAAGAGAATTTAAGAAAGAACTAGATAAGTTCATGGAGGATGGGTCCACCAATGGCTATAAACTAGGATGGTGTCCCTAGCCTCTGTTTGCTGGAAGCTGGGAAAGGGTGACTGGGGGCTGTATCACTTGATAATTATTCAGAAAGTCAGGATACTGGGCTAGATGGGCCATTGGTCTGACCCAATATGGCCATTCTTATGTTCTTATGTAAAATATCCAGCCCTCTGTGTTTGCATTCATTTCCAAGTGAGACCTCTTCCACCCACATAGCTCAGATGCCTGACCAGTCCTGCATGGCCTGTGTTTTGGGCGATGGCTCCTATTGTTTCAGCTCTCTATTCCATTAAGGAGCTTAAATGATTTTTTACATTTACACTGAATGAAGGGCAGTGATTATGCCCACCAGTTTCAGTGAGATTTCACCCATAACAGTACAGATTCAATCAACATCTTTTCAAATGGCCACAAGAGCACTTCTAGTGCGAATATGCTGACAAGTACTTACGTGTGTTAGCATTAGCAATATACCTATCTACTGCAGGTACTTATATGGCCCCCGTTACTATAACAACTGAATGACTCACAATTTTTAATGTACTGATGCTCACAACACCCCTCTGAGGTAGGGAAGTGCTAGTGTCTTAATTTTACCGGCAGGCCCAGTTTTATAAAGCTATTTAGGCACTGCTCTGATCAGCATTGCAAGGAGTTAGAGGCCTAAATATCTTGAAGATCTGAGCCTTATGAGCCTATGTACCACTGACAGTGAGACTTTCCCTGTGAAGTTCCTCAGTCACTTTTGAAAATGGGACTCAACTGTCTAAGGGCATGTCTACACTTACCTCTGGAGCGATTAATCAAGCGGGGGTCAATTTATTGAGTCTAGTGAAGATGTGATAAATCGACCGCCGAGTGCTCTCCCAACTCCGGTACTCCACTGGAGCAAGAAGAGTAGGCGGAGTCGATGGGGGAGTGTCATCAGTTGGCCTATCGCAGTGAAGACACTGCGGTAAGTAGATCTAAGTACATCAACTTCAACTACATTATTCACATAGCTGAAGTTGCGTAACTTAGATCAATCCCCCACACACTGTAGACCAGGCCTAAGTCACTTGGGTCCAGAACCTCGGATGTGTTTAGGCATTGCTGCATTCAGCATTGCAACACCTAACCCCCTAGCTGGGCTGGTGGCTAGTGGGATCCTCAGTCCTGAGCTAGGTGCCAAAGCTTCCTACACAATGCACAGTGAGAGTTAGGAGCCTGACAGGGATCCTCAGAAGCCAGCTGTCTGAATGGGGAGCTGTGTATGCTAGCCAGGAGTGGAATGCTGAGAAGATGGGATGGGAAAGGAGGAGGGCTTAGGTGCGTAAACATCTGACCTGGTGTGCCTGGCTGATGGTCCAGAATTAGGGGCCTTCCTTCACTGGGGATTCTCAGTGGTGAACCCTCCCCTGGAAGTAGCACCTAGACCAGATCAGATGCTCAGACAGCCTATGCCCTGGCAGCCAAAACCATCTGTCCTCCTCTGTCACCTGCTCTCACTCAATACCTCTCTCACACTTACTTTAATTTCCCTGTGCACCCAGCTGTTTCTTGTGCAGGTGCTGTGCTGTCCCTCTCTCTATCTGTGGGCTGCATCCAGCCCTCCTGCTGTAGGGTCTGACAGGTATTAGGTCATAGGTATGCTCAGAGCACACTTACAGGATTGGGCCTCTCTGATCAGCTAGGCATTCCTCCATGTAGTTGAAAATCCACTTCAGGGCCTGTCAGCTTTGGCTTGAACTGTGGCTCTGAGTCACTTGTTAGCTGTGGGATGGCATCAGGGCTTAGGCTTCTTTGGGAGTGCTGACTGGCAGAAATCCAGTCATCTAGGGGATTTAGACACCTGTGGGGTTAGGATGCAGCTGAGCAGCAGCTTTTAATGTACATGGTACCTAATGATGGACTTAGGTGTTTAATAAGGCAGATAGGCATCTAAATACCTTTGAGGATCTAGGCATTTGGCCTTGCCACACTGCATAGAGCAATGCCTAAATACCTCTATAAATCTGGGCTGGAGAGCCAAAGGGCCAGTTTTTAAAGGTATTGAGATGCCTAAAGATGTAAATAGCTATCTTGCAAATTTTCAAAAGTGCCTAGGCACATAACTCAATTGAAATGATTGCTGAACATCCCTAAGCCTGGTGTACACTAGTACCAACACTCTAATGCCTTTGCTAGAGAGTCAGACATCCCATTCCAATGCCTAATGTTTGTTACATTGTGCCATATCCTTGGGTTACTCATCCAGTGTCTGTGAACTAATGAACCTGGTTTTAAAGGCTGATATAATTGCAAATAGTTATGTAATATTCACAATTAGCATATTTGGCAGTGGTTTACATTCAATAAGCAATTTTGATTATATTTGAATAGCAGCAAGGAGCTCAGCACTCTTACAAGTAAGTAATAATTTACCTATTAATTCAGTTCCTTCACAGTTTATATTTATTTCCTCTCATTTCTTGCAGAGAAAGCTTTATAATGTCTTGGGGGAGAGCTACAACCAATTAACTGCTTATATATGTAATCTGCTGGCTTCATGAGTTTGCCCTCTAGGTTCTTGAAGGATTTATTATCACAATATCATTGTTTCATTCTTGTCTGTTCCTGCAGATTCCAGGAACTGACTAATACATTTTTTCTTTCAAATATTCTGGCTATAAGCATGCATATCACTTAAAGCTAGAAGTTTAGCTAAGAGACTTTCATATGAGGGAAGAGTATAATCCAGTGACCAAATGGAACTTTCAATCAGCAGATTATAGTTTTACATGTTTTCTGCCTGTTAGTATCTAGAGGTTCCTTTGACAGAATACAGTGCAATCTCGTTCTCTATTCAAATGCATATCAGCTTTGTGAGCGTTCTTAATTCTCCTTATCTTTAGATTTGGACCTCAAAATAAAGACACATTACTGCTTGCATTTATTTGAAAGCAACTGAAGCAAAGATATAGTTAATATGTTGGCAAATAAAAGTTTTAGTTTTGGGGGGGGGGAAATGGTCTTGTGGTTGAGATACCGCTTGGGAGTTAAGGTGCAGATCCTCAGATGTATTAAGTCCACCATTTAGGGACACTACTGACATTTTCAAAACCACTGTTCAGTTGCCACCTAATCCCATAGACACTAACATCCTCTAGGTGCCTATGTTTCTGCCAAGTGGCATTCTCAAAGCTGCCAAAGCACTGATGTGGCCCAAAGCTTATGACTGGCTAGAAGCCATAGCTCAGTCCAAAGACCTGGAGGCCCTGAAGTGGGATTCTCAAATCTGGGGTGCAGGAGATGCCTATCAGGTTCTGATCATGCCTATAACTTGATACCAGTCAGACCCTGCAGCACGAGGACCAAGTGCAAGCCACCAATAGGTAGGAGAGGCTGGGCCAGCTCTACCATTTTTGCTGCCCCAAGCAAAAATAAACAAAAAAAAAACCCACTCTGACTGCTCCTTGATTTTCCCCTTCCATAAAAGCTGCCCAGACTCTGCCACCCCAAGAATGGTCGGAATGCCGCCCCTTAGCATGTGCGACCCCAGGCACATGCTTGCTCCGCTGGTGCCTGGAGCCGGCCCTGAGGAGAGGGCAGCACAGCATCCACACAAAAGAGGGAAATGCAAGGTAAAGCATGAGAGAGGTATTAAGTATGCTCTGGAGCCAGAGAAAGAGAGTGCACAAAATGGTTCCAATTGCTAGGGCACAGGCTAACTAAACATCTGACCTGGTTTAGGTGTCTAACTGCTGGAAAGAGTTCACTGCTGAGGATCCTGAGCAGATGGAGATGCTAGCTCTGGCCTGTCAGTCAGGTGCATTATGTGCAAGTTTGTGATTAGGGATCTAATGCAAAATATCTGAGAGCAAAAATAAAGTTTGTGGCGTCTTTGGAAAAAACAGAGACGTCTACATCAATCTCAGAGTTTCTGACGATATCCTAAAAGTAGCCACTAAGCTATTGTATTCTAAATGTACATTTTTCCTGCTTTTCAGGTATGAATCATTATAAAGTATATGCTTTCATTCATGTGTAGTGTTGGTTTTGGTGGTGACGTGATAAGAACAGAAATGAAAATCACAAAGCCCTATTTGTATCACACCAGTCTACAATTTTAACCTTTTAGCTCAGGCATAGTGCCATATTCATATTTTTAACAACTATTATTAGTATTTTGTCATTTTGGATTACTTTTCTAGTATGTTTTCATAACAATCTTCCTACCTTCTCCCAATACATCTGCATCTTTAAAATTATATAGTTTTGTAACTAACAAAATATGCACCATCTATGTTTGTGAAAAAATAATGAAAATGTAATTTTGGACATCTCAAAACAGCTTTTTATTATCATTTCAAACGGAGTGGTCTACAAGTGTCTAGGAATATATACCTCAGCTGCATATGGCTTATATCTTTCTTAGCTTAGGTAAAGTGAAAAATTTAATTATTTGGAAAAAATGCAAATTACTGCCGACTCTGTTAACTATGAGAGAGTTGCATTATCTTCTAACATAAATTGTCACCAAACTGAAGAAAAGAGACTTTGGAAGCCGATCTGATTACTGTCAGTGTGAGTGCCCAAACTCAACTGTTGGCGAATGTCCAATACCGATCATTGAATAATCATCACCTCATCATTCAGCCTTCTTAACTGACATGCAAAACAACATCCAAATATTCATTGCACATCTGTGCTGGACAGATTACACATTAGCAATTCAAATCAATTCAACGTACAGGCAGTTTCTCCAAAGGCGTCTGTTTGGGTGAGATGCCTTGTTGTCTAGGATGGATAATAAGGCAACTCTGTCTAATCTTGGAGAACAATCAACCCATCTTGAGAAGGTGACTGACTACGTATGCTCTTGCCCTGACAGCATTAGAACAATGGCCCCATAATGCACTTGACTCAGCTGGTAATAAAATCTACTTTTGATTAGCAGCCATGGCTTGTGTCAATCACTGTATGATGCACCATTGTCCTCTGCTCCTGAACACAGTTTATTTACAGAGAAACAAAGGCTTTTTGGATATGGCTGCTGCCCAGAGATTGCAAAATAGATTGAGCTGTCAGCCCCACACATTAGATGAAGATTAATGAGTTGTGCAGACAATAAATATGAAGCAATGACCATAAATATGCTAATAGGTATTATCCATATACACTATAATTGCTCCAAAAATTAAAAGGTAGTGTGAAGGAAATAGGTCACAAGGTGACAGATAGATAATCTTGGATACTGGAGATCTTTGGTGCAGTTAGATTCTCTACAGGTTTATTTTCTCCAATTAAACCCCTCAAAAGACTAATTGTTTAAGAGCTGTTTGAATAATCTCTTTTTAAATAGAGGTTTATGGGGAAAATGTTTATGAAAAAATGACTTCAGTGAAAGTGTTATTAGAATGAAAAAGGTGACTATCAAAAGCAGGGTATGCAGAGATTAATATTTGCTATCAGCTGCCAAGCTTCATTATGAGAAAAATATACCTAAGTGGCACATCAATCAGGACTTCAAGGAAAACATACTAAAAGGACAACAATATATTTCCACACACATACAAGTGAATCGGATCATTCCTTGGGGAAATATATAAGAACCACATGTACATCTGTTTCCTTTGCTATTGCATGTTTAAAGAAACCAAAGATGGAAAGGATGCCTCCGAGTAAAATTTTCCAAGTGGTTTCGACCAAGCCTCTGATTTTGCAGTCTCCATAAAAGAGAATGCACTTTTAATGGCACATATTTTTAAACAGCCAAGAACTTGGTTTTCCATATAACAAAGTCAAATAGTTAGATGTCCAGCTACTTAGTTTGCAGGTATAAAAGTTCCAGTGCCTGGAACTGGACCTGGAAAAATTTGGGTTCATATATTGAGAGGCTATTGTTGAAAATTTGGTCCATAAAATGTAAAGACCCTTTGTTTCAATCTGAGAATCTAAGAGCTTTTTCAGTACATCTGCTTTGGAAATATAGGGTCTCCACAATGTAATTGATCAAATAGATTTTTAAGTTAAACTCTTTGACTATCACATTTTCACAGGTGCTGTTGCACAGATTGAGAAGTAGAACATGACAAGGTGAGTGATCACTTCTGTAGAGAAACAGAAGATGTATTGAGAATGGGTTGATTTGAAAAGAAAAAAGTGAAGCTGAACTCTTCAAAGCTCTGTCCACAAACGAAGCTCCACCCACTTGAGATGCCAAAATGAGATGCCATTCACAGGAAATATTATAGATGTTTAAATACAGGATTGACTCCCCCTCGGTAAGGCTCAGATGTGCCTCTGGGCTCTTTCGGGCTTCTTAAGTTGGTTCAGCTCATATGTTCCCCTCTCCTGTGCTCTGCGTCCTTCTGGCTTGTTGGCTCCAATGGTCAGACTGGGAAAAAATAAGTAGAAATATTCTCCCAAGAACCAGCCACTTGCAGGATCCAAAAACAAAATCATTTCACAAAACCAAACAGTTCCCCTGCCCCAAGCAGGCTGCAGTCCCCAGAGGCCTTTCCCCTTTGCCTCTCTGTCCTGGAAGGAGGACACTCCCCCTTCACTTCAATCTCCTGTTGGGTCATGTCGTTGGGTAGGAAAAATTCCATTTATTAAGTGTACACAGTCTCCATTTCGGATTGGTAAAAGGACAACCTGTCCTACATCTTGGCATCTCTTCTCCTTCAACTTTTGGCACTCTTTTCGAGTTTGGTGTGGGAAAGATAGTGTCTCATGGCAGTAGAATCTGCCTAGCAACAGAGAACGCATACAAGGGAGTGTCACCCTCTGAGGGGCACTCTGTGTCTCTGGATGCTGTGAAAGCAGGCCATCCCAATGAGTCATAGAAGCCATCCCATAGAATACCAGCCTTGCTATTAGCTAGAGCCCTGAGGGAATTAGGATTTGAGGTGAACCAGTAACATCTACCATGGTTCCCTTAACTTATCTCCACTCACCTGTTCCATCATCACGTGAGATAGCGTTTGCATTCAGCACAGAGGGTGACAAGATCAAGAATAGAAGACAGAAGAAATCATACTGTAGATCTACTTACCTGTCACCAAAGTTCCTGAGGTCTGGTTCCTGTTGTGATCCTGTTCCTGGCACCTGTCCCTGAAAATCTGGTTCCCATCTGTGTCTTTGTTCCTGTTCTCCTATCCAGTGTCTGCAAGATATTGTATAGTCCTCCTTGTTTAGTCCTGTGTACCCTATTGTGTATAGAGTTTGGGGCTCTGGGGTTCACCCCCGTTTACATCATTTGTGTTAACAACCGAGCTTTTACTGTATTGTCTTAGTTTGCAGGGAGTCTGTTATTGTTACTCTTAATAAATACCACCTGACTGTCTGCAACCTCAATCTGCTTTTGTCTTGACTACACAATTACCGATGATAGATGCGGAGAGGGCAGAACACTGCAGATAGCCCATCTTCTGTAAAGTAAAATCTAATTCCAACTGTCTCAGGCTAACCATGTGACAAGCAGGTAACCTTTAACCTTTTTCTGGCTGTTTCACCCAGTCACAACCAAAAGCTTACTTTAAAATAATATAATCAGAGAATCAAAGAACTGGAAGAGACCTTGCAAGGTCATCTAGTCCAGTCCCCTGCACTCAAGGCAGGACTAAGTATTATCTAGACCATCCCTGATAGGGGTTTATCCAGCCTGCTCTTTAAAATCCCCAATGATGGAGATTCCACAACCTCCCTAAGCAATTTATTCCAGTGCTTAACCACTCTGACAGTTAGGAAGTTTTTTGTAATGTCCCACCTAAATCTCTCTTGCTGCAATTTAAGCCCATTGCATTTCTTGTCCTATCCTTAGAGGTTAAGAAGAACAATTTTTCTCCCTCCTCCTTATAACAACCTTTTATGTACTTGAAAACTGTTATCATGTTCCCTTTCAGTCGTCTCTTCTCCAAACTAAACAAACCCAATTTTTTCAATCTTCCCTCATAGGTCATGTTTTCTAGACCTTTAATCATTGTTGTTGCTCTTCTCTGGACTTCCTCCAGTTTTTCCACATCTTTCCTGAAATATGGCACCCAGAACTGGACACAATACTCCAGTTGAGGCCTAATCAGCATGGAGTAGAGCGGAAGAATTATTTCTCATGTCTTGCTTACAATACTCCTGCTAATACATCCCAGAATTATGTTTGCTTTTTTTGCAACAGCATTACACCATTGACTCATATTTAGCTTGTGATTCACTATTACTATGATAATAATAATAATTAATAATTAAAAATAATAAACTGAAAGCTGAGATTCTGCAGCACAAGATGGCCACCTCAAGAAAATAGTCCTTGTTCTCCAAGCTGGCCCAATTTGAGCCCTGGCTGAGAGGCATGCAGGGAAAATAAGCATTTTTAATCTAGCTTTGATATTCAGAATCTGACAGAATATCATTCAGCTCAGAGTAACTCATGAAGACTGATAGGAGAAGGAAAACCAAAAGATTAATTAAACTTCCCTCATGTGTAGTCATGAGGCCAAGATCCTAGAAGGATTCCAGAAGGACTTGATTTTTATCTGTATAACAAGAGTATCCACATGATAAATATTGTAAGTAATCAAGGATTTCTGAAAGGGTATAAATATTCATGATTCAGAGCTTTAGCCAACTCTAACTATTGGGGGTTAGTAAGCAGTTTTGCATGAGGGCAGGTTATCTTATAACTGGCTAATGTAGGGTTTCTAGCACCTTCCTCTGAAGCAGATGGTCTTGGCCACCACCTGTGACAGGACACTGGACTAGATGTATCAATGGTCTGAGCTAGTATGGCATTTTCTGTGTTCCTAAACTGCTTTGACTTCAGTGGCGCTTATGCCTATTTACACCAATTGACCCTTAGGGTACATGTACACCTATACTGCAAGCACAGGCTGTGATTGTAGCTTTAACCTAGCAGAACAGTGAAACTGCATCAATGTATGTGTCAGTGTACAAACCTGCCAGGGACTCTAGGTAATTACTTTTGGGGCCCTGGCTTCACTGTTCCAGTACCTGAACTAGCTAGATTGAAGCCAGCTCAGGTATATCCACTCAAGTTGAAGGCACACCCAGTGATTGCAGTACAGACATACCTTTACTCTTTAAGGCCTTGTCTATATTAGCAAACTTCAAACCCATAATTCATCACTGGTGCAATTCCACCAATGGTAACAAGAGTGAAAGCACTAGTGTAGGTGGAGCTCAGGTGGTTTTACCACCAGGTCCTCTGGTCCTTCTCACATCATCTTTATCAGATTTGCTGCTACAATGAGCTAGATTTTCCAGCCCTTTCCTCACTGAGTAGTTCCACTGAACTCTTAAATCTTTGCACTGGGTTCCCCCCCTCTACCACCTCAAGCTACTTGTCCTTGCCTTTAAGGATTAGTATAATTCTGACTCTCCCTGATTATTCACCTGTTTCTTTTTACATCATTCTCATCCCCTCTGCCCTGCCAAACATGCCAGTCATGACACATCTCATCAAACTAAGGACAGAATTCAGCTGTTCAGAGCAACAAGTATGCTAAAGAGCCCCTGAGTGGTCCCATCAGGAAGACAATCTTCTGGCCTAATTTTTCCTGTGTAGGCCAGTGGCTCTCAACCAGGAGTACTCTTATTCCTGGGGATACCCAGAGGTCTTCCAGGGGGTACCTCAACTCATCTAGATATTTGTCTAGTTTTACAACAGGCTACATAAAAAGTACTAGCGAAGTCAGTACAAACTAAAATTTCATACAGATAATGACTTTTTTGTATTGCTCTATATACTATACACTAAAATGTAAGTACAATATTTATATTCCAATTGATTTGTTTTATAATTATGTGGTAAAAATGCGAACATTGGTGATAAGGTCAGTGAGAAAATGTAAAGTCATTCTTTAGCTATACCACAACTGTGAGATTTTGAACCAACACTTTGGCTTGATGGACAAGAGCAATTGCTGATGAGGCTTCAGTGATAAAGTGATCTCTAAAGAACTCTCTAGCTAATATATCAAATGAAGAATGAGCTCCACACATCCATCCCAAGTTAATACAGGATTAACTTATGGCCCCATTTTTTAAAATGGTGTCCAATATTAGAGGGTTGCACAGTTTATTGCTTCTGTAGACTAAGTTCATGGCCCACACCAGGTGGTACTTGCATCCTTCCATTCCACCACCCAAGCTTCCTGTGTGTCACCCTCCCATACCGCTGTATTTCATGGACTCCCTGTAACTCCTCATGCCCAAAGCTCTGTGTGCATATCCTATACTCCTCACCTGCCCCCCATTCTCCTTCTCTGTATATCATATCATTCTCCCCCTATGTTATGAGCTATGTGTGCCTCCCCATTCCTCTCTTCCACACATGCCAGAGTCCTCATGTTCTTCTTATGCCAGGGTCTCTTCCATTTCCCCCCACCATTCCTTTTTAGCTTCCTTGCTCTGTGGGTGATAAGTCATTCAAGGTGTCAACATTCTAAACTCTGTTGGAAGGATGGGCAGAGCTGAGACGGGGGATGTTGTTAAGCTGAAAGATGTTAATTGATGCCATCATCTGGTTCTTTGATCTGTAGGCAATTATAGATCTGGATGAAGCTGCTCTGTCTGCTAACTGGATGCAAGGGACTCTGTGTGCTCCCCATTTTCCCATTCTGGTTTTCCATTTTTCACCAATATCAATAGGATTCCACCCACTGATACCTAGAACATTCCTTGGAATTTTAGAATTAATTGGATAAAATGTTCAAAAGTTATTACATTACAGACAGAGAAATTCCATAGAGTTGAGCATAAAACCTCACTTTGGCCAATAATTTCTGCCGTCATTTGAACTCATTTGATCATCTAATAGCCAAATGTTGAGTGCCACAATACTGAAGGCTTTGTTGAGACCCAAGTAAAAATCAGGGCCTATGTGCATTGTGGTGATGGATTTTGAGGCACTTAGCGGATTTAGACACCTGTAGGGTTAGGAGGCAGCTGAGCAGCAGCCAATCGGAGCCCAGTAGGCTCAGTTAAAAGGAGCTGTAGGGCCTGAGCAGGTCAGTTGGTGGCTGGGAGTAGAAGGTAGAAGAAAGACTGGAAGACAAAGAAACTCTCCAGGCAAGGAGACCTGGGAGAGACCCTGCTCAGGTTCAGGATCCTGACACAAGGAAGAAAGGAAAGCAGCAGAATATGGACTCTGGACTTCAGAAAAGCAGACTTTGACTCCCTCAGGGAACTGATGGGCAGAATCCCCTCGGAGAATAACATGAGGGGGAAAGGAGTCCAGGAGAGCTGGCTGTATTTTAAAGGATCCCTATTGAGGTTGCAGGAACAAACCATCCTGAGGTGTAGGAAGAATAGTAAATATGGCAGATGACCAGCTCCAGCTTGGCTCAACAGTGAAATCCTTGCTGATCTTAAACACAAAAAAGAAGCTTACAAGAAGTGGAAGATTGAACAAATGACCAGAGAGGAGTATAAACATATTGCTCAGGCATGCAGGAGTGAAATCAGGAAGGCCAAATCACACTTGGAGTTGCAGCTAGCAAGAGATGTTAAGAGTAACGAAAAGGGTTTCTTCAGGTATGTTAGCAACAAGAAGAAAGTCAAGGAAAGTGTGGGCCCCTTACTGAATGAGGGAGGCAACCTAGTGACAGAGGATGTGGAAAAAGCTCAATGGTACTCAATGGTTTTTTTGCCTCTGTGTTCACGAACAAGGTCAGCTCCCAGACTACTGCACTGGGCAGCACAGCATGGGGAGGAGATGACCAGCTCTCTGTGGAGAAAGAAGTGGTTCAGGACTATTTAGAAAAGCTGGATGAGCACAAGTCCATGGTGCCGGATGCAGGGGCGGCTCCAGGCACCGGGGCTCCAAGAGCGTGCCTGGGGTGGCAAGCCAAGGGGGGTGGCCTGCCGGTCGCTGTGAGGGCGGCAGTCAGGCTGCCTTCGGCGGCACGCCTGCGGGAGGTCCACCAGTCCCGCGGTTTTGGTGGCAATTCAGCAGCGGGTATGCCAAAGGCACGGGACCGTGGGACCTCCCGCAGGCATGCCGCCGAATCTGCGTTACCAATGGATCTCCCGCAGGCACGCCGCCAAAAGCCGCCTGATTGCTGTACTTGGGGTGGCAAAATACATAGAGCCGCCTCTGGCCAGATGCGCTGAATCCGAAGGTGTTAAAGGAGTTAGCTGATGTGATTGCAGAGCCATTGGCCATTATCTTTGAAAACTCATGGCGATTGGGGGAGGTCCCAGATGACTGGAAAACGGCTAATGTAGTGACCATCTTCAAAAAAGGGAAGAAGCAGGTTCTGGGGAACTACAGGCCAGTCAGCCTCACCTCAGTTCCTGGAAAAATCATGGAGCAGGTCCTCAAGGAATCAATTCGGAAGCACTTAGAGGAGAGTGTTAGGGGGCTTATTCCTTCACTCTCTTACTTCCCTGGTCCTTCTCGCATGAACAAAGAGCAACAATACCTGAAGTCCAAAGGCGCAAATAATTCGATGTTTATTGGGGTGAACTTCCAGCAAGCATGATTCCAGTTTCCTTCCTCAGTATCCCCCTTCCCAGCTCTAACACCAGAGCCTTGCCTGTGTCTGTTTCTGTTCCCATCCCCTGTTCCCATTTCCCCCTTTAGCAAAACATTATCCCAATTCCCCCGTCCTCAGTCCTTGTTCCATCTACCCCCCTACTTCCTGATTGACTGCAGACTATATAGTAAAACTTGAATTCTGCTTAGCTATACCTTAACCAATCATTTTACTGAAATTTAACCGACCAATCCTAGCATATTGTAACATGGTTATTTAACCAATTATATCCCACCACCTTAATTGGTTTACTCCCAGCAAAATTAATTATACAGCAGACAGAAACAATCACAGAACCAGACAGAGACCATGCAAATAAACATACAAAACAATACAGAAGTGAGGATTTCACAACTACATCTATACAGACCTAAGAGTTTTCCAGCTGTGTCTATTGATAAGTGAGTTCTTGCCAGACAGGATGCTACCAAACTAAGTTTCCTTTTACATCTTTTAGGCTCTTTCTTTTCTCTGGAGGTGATAGAATATCAGGACAGGACTGTATTCCTAACAACCGAATAGCACCTTATTTCAATGTGACTAAACAGGGCCTCAGACTGTCACAGTAAGAGAAGGCCATTACACAGAGACAGTGATTTTTGATTTTTTCTTTTATACCTCTATAACTAGCTAAGTGATAAGAATACACCTAAATTCTTAAAGTATAGGCCTTGTAGACAGGCCTGAATATCTATATCCTAACAGAGAGGAAAATGATCAAGGACAGTCAGCATGGATTCACCAAGGGCAAGTCATGCCTGACTAATCTAATTGCCTTCTGTGACAAGATAACTGGCTCTGTGGATGAGGGAAAAGCAGTGGAAGTGTTATTCCTTGACTTTAGCAAAACTTTTGATATGGTCTCCCACAGTATTCTTGCCAGCAAGTTAAAGAAGTATGGGCTGGATGAATGGACTATAAGGTGGATAGAAAGCTGGCTAGATCATCAGGCTCAACAAGTAGTGATCAATGGCTCCATGTCTAGTTGGCAGCCAGTATCAAGCGGAGTACCCCAAGGGTCAGTCCTGGGGCCGGTTTTGTTCAATGTCTTCATTAACGATCTAGAGGAGGGTTTGGACTGCACCCTCAGCAAGTTTGCAAATGACACAAAACTGGGAGGAGTGGTAGATATACTGGAGGGTAGGGATAGGATACAGAGGGACCAAGACAAAGTAGAGGATTGGGCCAAAAGAAATCTTATGAGGTTCAACAAGGACAAGAGCAGAGTCCTGCACTTAGGACGAAAGAATCCCACGTACTGCTACAGATTAGGGACCAAGTGGCTAGGCAGCAGTTCTGCAGAAAAGGACCTAGGGGTTACAGTGGACGAGAAGCTGGATAAGAGTCCTGAAAGAAGGTCAAAAGCAATAGTTACTGCTGAATGTGATCACAAGGTCAGACCTTTGACCCAACTTTTATTTGAGATTCTTGACCGCAGCCAGGAGTCTTCTTTTGATTCCAACGGAAGGGGAAATACAGAGAAAGTCACAGGTGAGTCGTGCATGAGAACGTTTTAGAGGTTGAAGTAAATGTGTCGGAAGGGGTGGCAACAGGGACTAGCCATGGTAGCTTAAGTGGCTGGATCATTTGGCTTCCAGTTGAAAGGTGGATAAAGACCATCCCAAGGCATTTTTTTTTAAATAATCTGCTGAAGAGGCCTCTTGACAGGAAAAATAATGGTTTTGAAGCATGTTAGAAAAACTAAAGTGATGCCTTATCTGTATTTCTTATTTAAATTTCTCAGCAGCTGAGTGATGGTTCTTCTTGGAGAATCTAAACACCCACAGCCCTGAAAGAACAAACAGATTAGGCCAGATCTGCTTCTGCCCAGACTCAGGGGTTTTCTAGTCAGGGTCTAGAGTCTCAAACAAAAATTGGATCAGTGGTCTGGGTTCATGTCCCTCTGGTGCTTTCAAAGCAATACAACTAAACTAGAGAAAGACACTCTTATTCCCGAGTGTTCACATGGGGAGTTCTACTGGTATAATTCTGCTGGTAAAACTTCCCTGTGTAGACCAATCCTTATGTTGCCGGCACAGAGTGCCCGAGGGAAGCAACAGCAGGTTTCGTTGCCCAGTGTGCTTCGCGCCAATAACCACACCAGGGTGGAGAAGCAAGCAAAGCTTATTTGAGGTCTCAAAGCGGTGCAAGGAGACTGGCACGTCTCAGATCAAGCACACTGACTTGAGCCGCTTTTCTCTTTTTAAGTTCTTTTTTTCCTTCCCCCCCCACGCCCTTCCTCCCCCTGTAGCAGTTACATTAAGCACAGCTACATTAAGTGATATTGGCTGCGGTAGCTTGTTAGTAAGTTTCCCTTCTCCAAGTTATCTTGTCCTTCTGCTAGAGGCACGCAGGCCTTATCACTACTGCTTTAGACCGGTTTGGGCTGTGTTGCCACTGATAGCTTACTGTTACACATTTCATTTTGCAGCTGCTGGCTTTCTAGGTTGAGTAAAGTTCAACATGGAGGAGCTTCGGTTCGCTTTGGCCTAGGGCAGGAGGGCTTCATCGACACTCGTGGTCTTCCACCCACCTGAGTTACCTAGGGTTATGCCTAGTGACACCAACACTTAGCTTGGGTCGAAAGTTCTTCAAGGCAGAGAATGTCTTTTACTCTGTACAATACCTAGCACAAGAAGTCCTGATCCTCAGAGGAGACTCTGAACATTACTGCAATATAAATAATAAACAGCAACAACATAGAGACAGGCAAAATCAGCATACAAGACATTTGGATTTATCCGATCTCTTTCCAACGCAGATCCAAGGGAAGGGAGAAGCTGAGTGAAGGGTCCACCCTTCCCTCATCCTAATTCCTAAGAGTACTTTATGCATTTGCTATATGTCCCTATACATATAATGTAGCCCCAGAATGGAGTCATGCAGTTATACTCTCCCCTCCTCAAATATGTAATGTATTATATCAGGGTGTGCTGCAAAATAATCAAGGAAAATCTTATCACAGAAGTGATTCACAGAGCTGTGATCAGTTTCATTTCTCAGTAAGTGGAAACTGCCACAGCTTATGTTTTCAGTTTCCGTTTCATTTCCTTCCCTGTGCTGAATCTCTCTCCCCTCCCCCTGCCCAAAAAAAAGTAGTATTTACAGGACACAGGCTCTGCCCAGGAGCTCATTTCAGTCCAGAAAACTAGAAGGAAGGATGGCTGACAAAAATGTGCACAAGGCTGGTTTTACCCCAGGTGGGATAAAAGGAGGATCAACTGGCTCTGAAATGATGTCCAAAGAAGCGAGAAGCCATGGAGGAGGTGTGCCTTCTGGAGGACCTACTTCTGCCCTACAAGAAATGGGTATGAGTTGGAATTTCTTCTTTTGCATAAAAAAGAAATGAAAGGCTACTGCACCTTAGAGAGGAGGGGTAAAAAGAACCTAGTATTGATTATACAATTCTGCCCTAAAAAATAAGCTCTGTTAAGTATTCTCTTCTAACTTACAGTTTTCATTGAAGTAAAAATGATTGACCAATATAGCTAGGGCCCTACCAAATTCATGGTCCATTTTAGTCAATTTCATGGTCATAGGATTTCATTATATCAGCTATTTAAATCTGAAATTTCCTGGTGTTGTAACTATAGGGGTCCTGGCCCAAAAGAGAATGGTGGGGGTGTTGCAAGGTTATTGTAGTGCGTCGCAGTATTGCCACCCTTAGTTCTGCGATGCTTCTAGTGGTAGTGCTGCCTTCAGAGCTGGGTGGCCAGAAAGCGGCGGCTGCTAGCCAGGAGCCCAGCGCTGAAGGCAGCGATGAAGCCAGCAGCAGAGTGGAAATAAGGGTGTCATGGCATGATATTGCCATCCTTACATCTGTACTGCTGCCTTCAGAGCTGGGCCTTTGGCTAGCAGCTGCCATTCTCTGGCCACTCAGCTCTGAAGGCAGCAGCACAGAAGTAAGGGGGGGCATGGTATGGTATTGCCACTCTTCTTTCTGTGCTGCTGCTGACAGTGGCACTGCCTTCAGAGCTGAGATTTCATCCAGAGGCACAGACAGGAACTGAAACTTTAGCAGACAGTATAGGGTTACAATGCAAGGAATGTGTCAAATGTGTGTTTATGGGAAACACATTTCTGGAGAAGAGAAGGATGCGTGCCTGCTGCTAAGAGAAATCGTACCTGCACCTTTTGGAGATATTCTGGAATAGCTCTTATTCTTGTGAAAATATTAGCCCTATAATGCCACCAAGGTAGGTAACGGCTTTGGCTGTGTAAGAGCTTGCCATGCATGCTGTGCCTGCCTGGGAGAGAATTAGAGGTTCTAGTCTCACTTGCACAGGTGTTCACTGGAAACCTTGCTCATTAACATTGTGTTTTAACCTTGTTCCCCTGGATAAAACTACCCCCCTCACCTTTAACCCAGCATGGACATTTGCAGGGGAGTGTTTCTGTCTGCGGCAGCAGCTGAACAGTGTCCAGTGTCACTCTATTCTAGTCAGTATAGGCTTTTATACCACACTCATCGCCATGTCTCTGAGCACCTTCCAGCCATGCATTAAGCTCCATGACTACACGTCACACTGTTTGTTCTCTCATCCTCTCTCACAGGGGGAAAAGTGCAATATGCTGCTCTATATTTATATTTGAAAATGCAAAGTCAAAGAAAGGCACCTTACACTTGGAGTGGAAAGTGGTGAGGCCTGTGATGGTCCTTAGTTCTTTATTGTAGAGAGTTCTATTGAGCCAAATGAGTGGTGTTGTTAACCACTTCCTCACCCCAGAGCTTTAGTTGATCTTCTACATCTGAGGACTCCTGCTTAGAGATGCATTACGTGGCCCCTGCAGGATGTTACACCCACATTGCGATGGAAATTTTGTATTGTTTTCTAAATAGGACTGTGTCCTTGCACCCTGGAAACAGTAAGCAAAAAGGTTGCACATTGCTAGTATTCTTGCATATTGGTGGAATGGGATGAGTGACTAGCCATCTCTTTGCATTTATTTTTGATGTCACTATTTGTAACATTTGGTGTGGAATTTAAGTATTTTATAGCTTTAAAATGCCATACTATCACACGAGGCCCCTTCCAGCCTGGAGATCATTATCAACACACTCTTTGTAATGGTTGTAGGTGCCAAAAGTTCAACCCATTCATCAGGTTTCACCCTTAGTGGGATCTCCAGTGGAACTAAGGCATCTGGAATGATGTCCCAGGAAGCTAAGTCTCACGGAGGAGAAACACCAAAGGGTGGAACAACATCCACCGTCCAGTCTGTCTGTAAGTTAAAGTCCTCTTATTGTTTATAATTCAATGAAAGAGTCATTCATTCAGAAATGTCAACATCTACTTTAAAACGCCATTATATGCAAAAGCCGCTGCATTGAACAATGTTTCTCCTGCTTGTTACTTCTTATTCAGTCAGGAGCTGAAATTGGAAAGCTGCTAGAAAACCGTAATGCTGAGAGTGACCTAGCGCTGACAGGCGATAGTGCATTACGAAGTGTGATATTTGCTATGGCAGAAAAAAAAGGCCAACAGAGTTTTGGGTTGCATATGCAGTGGCATCAAAGGGAATAATTCCTCGATGGGGCTATGCTCACATTAGAGAAGCTGTAAAATTTCCCATTGTTGCTAATGCTGTTTTCACTGCACAGATTTCTCTAGAAATCCTAGTAGAGTTGGACTGCCAGCTACTGCTGGCATTTTTACCACCATGACATATAACTCTGCTCGCAGCGGGTATAATCTACACTGTTAAAAATAGTGGTGGCAGTCAGCAAATCATCTACACTAGAACTCCCAACATTGCTGAAACCAGTGCAGATAAGCAAGTTATAACAACGATAGGAAATGTTCAGAAAAATTCCCTGATATAGAAAGTGGCTGTAGAAAATGGGTTAGCTATATCTAGAACGCTGCATTTATTTCTGGCATCGCATTACCAGAAATATATTGACCAACTGGAAGTATAGAAAAATTAAAAGCATTACGACATTGGAAGGAGACTGTAAACTCTTTAAGGCATGGAATATATCTACCTCTGTATTTGTACGGTGCCTGGCACAAAAGAGTTTAAATTCTGCATGGGCCTTCATTCAGGTGCTACAAGAAAGAAAGAGAGAAAGAAAGATTCTCTACAAATACTAAAAGAATATGACCATACTTAGACACATTTAAAATTACACTGGGCAAAGTACATAATACATCCACCGTAAAGAATTATCCTTCAATTATTATTATTATTAATAGTATACATTATGTGGATTGTGGTAGCACGTAAGGTCCCAAATCAAGAATGGAGCCCTATTGTGCTATAAAGTAGATTATAGGATGGTGTGAACAGAGGGAAGGAGGACAAGATGAGTTGGTAGGAACATGGAAAAAGGAAGGAATGTTAGGCTTTGGATTCTAAGTGGGCAGGCCTGGTGGTTGGAGCAGTGGTCGAGGCCAGATGTAGAGTTGAAGGCAGCACTGAAACCAGGGTCCAAGAGCAGGCCATGGATCAGAATGGAGGTCAGAGTCCATAGCAAGCCAAATCAGGATCATGGTCAGATGGAAGCCGGCTGAAGGTTAAAGCCAGGTGCAACCTACTTCTCACCTACTTCTCATTACACTGCCAAGTTGCCTCAGCCAGCCTGGCTGGAGGAACTAGTCCTAGGAGGGAGGATGTAGTTCATTCTCTATAGCCCATTCATTACTCGGCAGTCTCATCAGGAAAGCCAACTAGGGCGCTAATAATGGTGGTGGGTGTTGTGCTATACTAAAAACTTGACTTAGACCTCCAACTCATTTTACGTGAGTCATTTTCAGATGGTTATGTCTGGGCAGGTTTTGAACAGCTGATCAACTTAAATAAACATAATTTAAGATCATTATTGTTTGTGTAAATTTCTCTGTTTTTCTTTTAGCAATGGGTGGTAAAGGAAAATAAAATGAATAAAGAAGCATTGCTCAGCCTGCCAGCCCTGCAAACACCACATCCCTGGATGACACAACTGGTGACCTTTCCCTGTCCCCCCACACCTTGCTTATATGAAGTGTCAAAGCTTTAACATGCAGAATAAAAGCTTTGCTGAAGTCCCGGACTTGTGCAGGAAATTTGATTTTTTCCAGTTGTGTATTAATTATTCTTTAAGTTAATATCTCTGTTGTTGGTATGGAATCCATCCACCAAAGGCTTTTTTGCCCCTAGTGGAGCTTTATGACTTTCTGAAATACTCTCAGAAATGTAGGCGCCCCGATTTCTGCTTGGCCTGCCAGGGGGAGGGAGAGGTGCTTTGTCGTTCTCCCGCTGCACCTGCCCGCCCCTGTCCCTGGCAGCTGGGCCGAGCAGGGAAGAAGGGGCAGGACTAGCCACTTCTCACGCAGGCCACTCCAGGTCACTGCGCTGTGCAGCACGGTGGCTGCTTGCGAGAGCCTGACTGGGGAGGTGATGGCAGTGGCAGCAGGCTGCCCTCGTCCTCTGCTCAGACCCGGCTGCCAGGGACAGTGGCCAAGTGATTTGGCGTCCCCTCTATCCCCCAGCATGTTTCCAATTCGCTCAGTCCCTGTCCCCAGGAGCTGGGACCGGGCGGGGGGTGGCCTGCCACCGCTGCCACCTTCCCAGCTGGGCTCTCTCAGGCAGCTGCTGCACTGCACAGAGCAGTGACCTGGAGCAGCCAGCTTCAGTCATGTGAGAAGCGGATCCATCCCATTCCTGACCTGGGCCCAGCTGCCATGGAGAGCAGCTGAACATGCCTGGGGCAGGTAAGCAGGAGAAGGACAGAACCCTCCCCTCCCTGCACAGGTAACTCTAGTGGGGCAGGGAGAGCACTGTGGTCCCAGGCTGGGTGCAGGGCGGGGTAGAGAAATGTCCCTGGGCAGAAGAGACATGTGGGGCAGTCAGGTGTCCTCCCCTTTAGATTGTGCCCATTTAGTAGGGGGAGGCAGGAGCCTATGACATCACAGTATATTTACAGGTAGGATTACAAATTTAGAACATAGGAACAGCTAACTCAAGGAGGATCATGGGTTTCTTATAGTCACTTTACTACACTGAGTTCAGCTACTAGGGCTGTCTTCCTTCAATTGCCATACAAGAAAATATTATAGTGTAATGATGTCATCAGGAGATACAACAGCTGCCCAACATTATCCTGATGTGATTCTGCATCAGTACAGGATACCACAATGCCAATGTAACATCAAACTGTAATTCCCTTTGTGATGCAATATTAAATCATAACATAACTAATGCCCTAGCTGAAAGAATTCAGATCTATTTAAGTGTTGACATGAAATAGCCATGAAAATCAGGCCCTGTTGCAAGCAATTCAGTATCTAACATAAGTATATCTATATTTTCATCTGTCTATCATTTATTTCCAATGTGCATAGTATCTAGGCACTCCACTCAAAACTTAGGAAACATCAGTTTTGTCACTAAAAGCTCAAAACTACTCCTACACGTTTTTGTAAGACATCTAAGAACAGCCCAGAAGGACACATTTTCTCTTGTGGAGGGGAAAGTCTTACCTCAGTCAACTTATGTCCCTAACCTTTAACCCATCATTCACACTGGCTCACTGCCCTGCTCATTCCTGCCTCACTCATATAGACCTTCTCATTGCCTGCCCCCAAATTTCTGCCCAACTCATACATATACTCCCCTATTCTTATCTCCCCCCACCCGCGCATACATATTCCCACAATCTTGTCCTCCACATACATATACTTCCCTACTCCTGCTTTCTTCCCATGCTGCTGGTTGGTCACCCTTCCATAAATCTTACAGAGCTTTTCTTCCTGATCATCCTCACATCCAGTGGAGTGTGTGTGTGTATGTGTGTGTGTGTAAAATCTTTACTTCATGTCCACTCTGAATCCCAAAGGGAGGGGATTTACCAGGAATTCTCAGTAGGCTACCATCATTTCCTCTCCTCACCCCAAACTTAGGGGTTAAGATCCTCACTTCTGCTTCCCTCCTCCTATAGTCTAGGAGGAGTTAGGTCTCTGATGCTACAGGCACTTACTTAGCATAGGTGATCTCTGTCTCAGGGCACCAGTATTCCCTCCCCATCAGCTTTTTGCCAGTGTGGGAAGTGCTGACGTCACATAACTAGTTTTGGGGAAGAAGCCCTGTGCACCTGTGTCACCATGCCTCTGTGGGTCACAACTGAGAATACCAAATTCAGGACAAGCTGCTGAGAAAGAGGGCAGACACACCCATGTCACGGAGTCCCCAGGCGATGCTCTGGAACTGCTCCCTATGAAGCCAGTCAGGACTCTGGTGAAGTCTCCTCTCTGTAAGCAAACTGTCTTCAGGGCAAGAAGCTCACATAGCTTCCACCTTCTTGGATCTGACCTTGTAGCATTTAGCATCCTCTGTCCCTCCATGCGCTTCCCACAGCGAGTCCGCCCAGGCGGGGTCCTGGGAAAGCCAGAGGGTCCTGCACCCCAGCTTCGCAGTCAGAAGTGACTCTTAACCAGCCAGTAAAACAGAGGTTTATTAGATGACTGGAACATGGTCTAAAACAGAGCTTGTAGGTACAGAGAACAGGACCCCTCAGCAGGGTCCATTTTGGGGGGCAGTGAGCCAGACAACCCCATCTGCACTTCACTCCATGTCCCCAGCCAGCTCCAAACTGACTCACTCTCCAGCCCCTACTCCTCTGGGCTTTGTCCCTTTCCCAGGCCAGGAGGTCACCTGATTCCTTTGTTCTCCAACACCTTTAGCTATCACCTTGCAGGGGGGAAGGGCCCAGGCCATCAGTTGCCAGGAGACAGAGTGTCAGCCATTTATGTACACTGGCCCTTTGCTCTGCAACAATTACACTCCTTTCTCCCACCACCTAGATATTTAGGAACTGCATAGGGGAAACTGAGGTACCCACACAATATTCAGAGAAAAAATTATGAATATTTCCACTTTGTTACAACCCCCCAAACTGGTGGCTATTCTTCCATGAGATATACCAAACCAGCAACAAAAGTAAACTTCTGTCTCACTGAACTAGCTAACAAGAAGTCAGAAATGCAACCTCCTTAGGTATTTCAATCCTGGATTCAACACCCAGACACTAGACTTAGTGATGAGTGGTTATTTAAAAGCAGTTTCATCAAACAAAAGGTTCTTCTGATCCCAAAAGACCAGCCACATACCCAGGTCAAAATATAACTCAGACCTTACCCAATAAGCATGCTGTTGCCAATCCTTTAGTATCTAATATCTAAAGGTTTATTGAAAGAAAGAAAGAAAGGAAGGAAGAAAGAAAGAAAAAGGTGAGAGTTAAAATTGGTTAAAGGAATCAAATACATAAAATAATTGCTAAGTTCTTGGATCAGGCTTCAGGGGAGCTTGGATGAGGAGGAGATGAATGAGTGGTAGAAGGGGAGCTGCAGTTACTGTGCTGCAAACAAATTAAAAGTAAGCCTCATTCAGGAAAGCAGCTGTATTAAGAAAATGACTGAGGTGTATGCTTAACTTTAAATCTCATGGCTTCAATGGAACTTAAGTATATGCTTCAAAGTGAGATATGGGTATATCTACAGAACAAAGAAAACGCCCTGGCTGGCCTGTGGCAGCTGAATCAGGCTCACAGGGCTCAGGCTGCAGGTCTGTGTCATTGCTGTTGTCATAAACAGATAGTTAAGGGTTAATAGAACAGGAGTACTTCATGTCTTTTTTGACTATAAAGGGTTAACAAGTTCAGTGAGCCTGGCTGTCACCTGACCAGAGGACCAATCAGGGGACAGGATACTTTCAAATCTTGAGGGAGGGAAGTTTTTGTGTGTGCTGTTAGATTTTGGTTGTTGTTCTCTCTGGGTTCTGAGAGTGACCAGACGTGCAACCAGGTTTCTCTCCAATCTCCCTGATACAGGTTCTTATAGATTCAAAATAGTAAGTACTAGGTGATAAGGCGAGTTAAGCTTATGTTTGTTTTCTTTATTTGCAAATGTGTATTTGGCTGGGAGGAGTTCAAATTTGTATTTGGCTGAAAGGATTTTACTTTGTACTTGTATACTTAGGCTGGGAGGGTATTCCCAGTGTCTATAGCTGAAAGACCCTGTACCTATTCCATCTTAAATTTATAAAGATAATTTTTACTGTTTTTTCTTTCTTTAATTAAAAGCTTTTCTTGTTTAAGAACCTGATTGTTTGTTTTTTTTATTCTGGTGAGACCCCAGGGGACTGGGTCTGGATTCACCAGGGAACTGGTGAGGAGAAAGGAGGGAAGGGGGAGAGAAAGGTTAATTTCTCTCTGTGTTAGGATTACTTTCTCTCTCAGGGAGAGTCTGGGAGGGGGATTGAGAAGGAGGGGGGAAGGTGAATTTTCCTCTCTGTTTAAGATTCAAGGAGTTTGAATCACAGTGATCTTCCAGGATAACCCAGGGAGGGGAAGCCTGGGAGAGGCAACGGTGAGGGAAAGGGTTTACTTTCCTTGTGTTAATATCCAGAAGGACTGGGTCTTGGGGGTCCCCGGGCAAGGTTTTGGGGGGGACCAGAGTGTACCAGGCACTGGAATTCCTGATTGGTGGCAGCACTACAAGTACTAAGCTGGTAAATGAGCTTAGAGGAATTCATGCTGGTACCCCATCTTTTGGATGCTGAGGTTCAGAGTAGGGGTTTATACCATGACAGCTGTGTAGACTTCCTGCCTCAGCAGGATCCCGAGGTCTGAGACACTCCCACATCTCAGGGTACTAGAGCCCGGGCTCCATCCTGAGCCCAGAAGGCTACACAGCCATGAAACAGACCTTAAGCCCGAGCCGAAGTCTGCTAGCATTGGCCAGCCTTGGGTTGCCAAACCTCCAGGATTGCCCTAGAGTCTCTGGGAATTAAAGCGTAATCTATAATTAAATATTATGTCATGTGACGAAACTACCCGGAATATGTCCATCATTGGTCTCCTAGGCCAGTTGGAGGTTTTTCTTTGCTGTGTAAATATACTCTATGTGTTAAAGTGCTTCCCTGAATAGGGACACACCATTTCATGGGGAGACCATTGTGTTGTCACAAGTTCCCTGAATTCTGTGAAATAATGTTACTGCCTAACATCAGAATAATAATAATAATAATAATATATTACCTTTATATATTCATCTTAAAGGCTCCCAAAGTGCTTTACAAATTGTATGGAATCACATCTGCCCCCTCAAAAATTCAGCCACTTTTGAGGGGAAAAAGATCAATTTTTAAACCCCTAATTTATTAACTTCCCCATTCCCCTAACCTCAACTCCTCCATGTTTTTACACTTAATTCCCCCTCATTTGGATTGAACAGCAATATATATTTTAAAGACTGTATTTTATTGCATGTTGATTTTGTTTTTGTTACACAGCATCCTCAAGCACCATGTTGTAACTGTCACAGTTATTTAATTTTAGTATTAATAGTGCACTGTAATATTATACGGAAGAAGACTAACGTACCCTATTGAAACTGAAGCAGGAATTTAAGTAGGTCTGTATATTGGGCTTTTAGGTGCCCCAGAAACAGTTGTGGGTCCACCAAGACCGGAAGGTTGTGAACCTAAGCAACAAATCACGGGCAGAATTCCTCATTTGGGGACTCAGATATAATTTCTTCCATTTGATCCCCACACCCTACCAGTGTGACTTCACTCTCCTCTAGGGTGAATCTCAGCCAGCTATCTGCATAGTAGCTCTTATCCTGCACAGGAGCCCCGATCACCATTAGATGCTGGGTAAGTTGTTCAACCAAACTGAAAACATGAAGTTGAGTGTTATCAGCATAGGAGTCTGGGAGCTGCAGGAGTTTGTCTTCCTGGAGTTTTTTCCTAGTTCTTCTGTTGTGGTTGGTGAATTCTGACCCCACCTGAGGTAGAGGTAGGTGATTTCACAGCCAAAAAGAGGCTTCTCCCTCCTGCTGCAACCTCCCAACACTTCCCCTGGCACAGCATCCCCCACTCTGATCTTCTCCCTCTCTCCTAACCTGGCTCCACCAGTCCAGCCCTTCTCCATCCTTCTTACTGCAGCAACACAACCCTCCTTCCTCTCCAGTAGAACAATGCCATCCCCATCCACTGCTTCCACCTATCTACTTTACTCAGCCCTCGGGTAGCTGCCTGGGTAGGATGTTGCTTTATCCCAGCCTCACATTAGCTACTCAAGGAGGGTTTGTTGGTCTTGGTGAAGGATACCTTGATTGTGTTGAGTTTGAAATAGGGCAGCTGCCTTCTAATGGCGTATACCTAAATAGTTCCAGATTATGGACTTTACACGTTGGGCCTGGTTCACCACTGCTTTGCACCATTTGTAGTTGTTTACACCTGTGGAAGGGAGTACAAAGTGGGCACACAGAACTGCCATTTTGATATGGTAGCATTTTACATCCACTGAGCACAGATGTAAATGACTTCACCAGGTGCAAGACAGTGGAAAATCAGGCCCTGTTTGCCAGTTTTTACAGATCACCATTGCTTCAGAGCTCTGGAAATGGAAGTCTAGGACTTTATTAATTAAATTTTGGGGCGCTTGTAGCCATTTTTGAGTTTTATGTGGATGTCCAAAATTGGGGGGTTGGGGTTCTTTTTATATATTGTAATGAGTACTCTCTTTGTACTGTTTCCTAGTGCACTTTAACATACTACTGTTTCAAACAGCACAACATTAAAGTGTACTAAGGAACCTTTAACACACACCAGCAGGGTTTACACAGACCAATTAATGTGAGCTTCAGCAATCACACTCTCTAGTGCGCATTCCTGTTCTGTGTAGACAAGCCCTTAGATACAAGTCACCATTTCCGGTGTTTTTCCAATGTTTTTGTAAACACACACTGATTTTTTTTGTATGGGGTGTTTTATTGGCATTTGTCAGTTAAAACCTAACATCAGAAGCCCAATGAAAGCTCCTTCTTTTGGAGTTTACCCCCTTTGCCATCCTTCCATCAAAACCAATCAAACCATGAGCTGCATCCAGTGAACATTGGGCACAGCTTGGAGATGGGGATGAGCCAGTCACTGCATGGATGGGGTGGAGTAGGTGCCTCTATGGTAACTTTATGTCACCCAATGATTCCCCTGTGAAGTGGATATATGGAAGTAGCCTAGTGAGCTGCCAGGAAGCAGCCAAAGATTTAGCCCATACTGTTATACAGGTAAGTACTCAAACATCAGGAAGGCTCAAGGTCCAATAAGTCAATAAAGATACATTAATTTTATTATTAGACTAGTCCAATATAAGTGTATAATGACAAAAGCATTACAGGATGCTACATTTGTGTAACTAAGGTGTTAGACAAAGAATTGTATTTTTGTATTGTATTACCTGAGATATAATATGTGATCATATCATTAAAGGAAGTTATTTGTATACATGAGACAAGAATCACATTCAGCTTTAACTGTGGCATTTTCTGACCTTTGAATGCTTACTTCTGTATGTTTAGTGTTACATGAATGTAGATTTTTTAAAAAATAATTATTATAAGTGAGTTTAAAAAGTGGTATTTATGCAAAAATTCTTCATCCCATAATCTTTAACTTTCCAGAACTTCTGTTATTCTTGTGCCCCTAGTTTTGGATATTTGTGAATAGAACACTGGATTGGAACTCAGGACACCTGGGTTCTATTCCCGGTGCTGCCACTGGCCTGCTGGGTGACCTGAGGCAAATAATTTTGCATCTCCTTGCCTCAGTTTCCCCATTTGTAAAATGAAGAGATTGCTATAGACCTCTTGGTAAAGTGCTTGAGATCTATATAAAAGCACTATATATACACAGGTAGGATAAGATGTATGCAGAGCAGCTTTGTCTCCAATGGAAAGGTCTTCAGCTACACTTGATTGCCCCTTGCTGAATCATCCTGAGTGGATATAGTAGATCAGAATAGAGTAAGATGCTTCCCTCTGAAAGCCTTTCTTATTCCCCACTTAAAGAAATTGGACATGTTTATTTAAAATAAGGTATTTTCATTTTAACAGAATATGTTACGTTGTTATCACACACTAAGTACAGAAGATAGTATAATAACAAATACAGCAACCAAAACACTTTGTGTCTCTCATTCAATCCTTCAGAACAAAAAATGAAAGAAAGAGAAGGTGAAAGTGCTATGTGATTACCAGAACACTGCACTAAAGCAATATGCTACAGGAAGCGCAGAGCTTTCTGTAAGAAAATCAATTTCTCCCATGGGATGGGGTCGATATTTGTCTGACAGGACAGTATACAGGCAATTTAATAGCATTTTACCCAAATGGATCCCTGTCTTTTCCCCACTGCCCTCACAATTCAGGAGCTGGATTTTTTAATTAAAATGGATAATTTTTCCCATACAGTTGGAAAATATATATAATTCTGAAGACACTAGTGTTCTGTCTGAAAAACAGCACTCTTACTCATTACTGGAGTGGCAGTTCTCTCCCTACATTTTTGTTCTAATTAGTTAACTCACAGATGCTGTATATAAAAATCACTTGCAGTTACTCTGAAAATATTTTCTTTGCCCAGATACATTTTGAACCACTGGTCACCTCTTGAGGAAATAAAAACAAAAAAACCAATAGAACCAGGAAGTTCAAAGTAGCAAGAGCTGGAAGTGTTCACATTGTAATGACACATTATGCCAGAAAAAGCCCATTTCTCAAGAAATGAATTATTCACAGGGACTGGTTGTCCAGTTTATCTGTTCTAATAACACTTTATTATTAAAGCTGAACTGATCTTATTAGTGAATTTTGAGGTGAAATAAATAGTAATGAACAAGAAAACCTAATAAGCATAATTTCAAGAATGGATCTTCATAGCTGTAGGAGGTTAATATTGTGCCCCAAAGGCTATTGTAAACCAGCTGCAGTTCGCACTCATTTAGAAGATTAGGGGCTGATAAGCGACGGTCAAGCCTTATTAGAACTGGCTGAGGCAAAAGGAAACTCTAATTGGATAATTTAATCCACAAGGAGACAATAAATGCCAGCATTGTGGTTCAAATGGTATTCTTTTATTCACTGGTTAACTTCCTGCTGCATGAAATTTCCACAAATTCTTATTGCAGGAAAAGGACTAAAATCTAAATTTGAAATCACTAGTTTACTGCTGCCATTTTTCATAAGATCCATTTTCCTTCTGTTTTACTGAGACACCTTATCTTAACCCAGGAACTGTGTCACGTCATAGAATGGAAGCTCACCCCTCCCCTGAAAGCTCAGGTACAGCTCTGGAAAGAGAAAACGTTAGTTCTCAGCTCGAGTATTTCTAAGTACACTAAAGAAATGTGTCAAAAAATCACTGTATAAATTGAACTAAATGATATGCCCTAGGGCCAGTGGCTAAAGTGGATAAAAATAGAAGTGGGGGCTCCCCACTTCTATGGTAACATACAGCTGTCCCAGGTGTTGATGTTATGTGGTAAATTGCCATTGCATCATCTTGTGTGATGAGACATGGCACAGGGAAGAGAATGGGAATGAGGGAATAAATGTTTCTGAAAGGAATCCATGTTCCCAAGCAGGCTCAGAGCCAGCCACACAAAAGTGTGTGTGGGTATCTCTTACTCTCTCTCCCACGCACACATGCATGTGTGTAGCTGTTTAGGATAACATCGCTAATCGCCCAGCCACCATCCCACAACCAGACACCCCACTGGGGAGTGCCAGACGGGGAGAGGGAATGGGCTGGAATGTTCTGCTTCTCCTGGATTCTGACTCAGGGAGGGGGAGCCTGGAGCAGAACATTTCTTTTCCCTGGAAGGAAGACAGAAGGGGAACTAGCAAGAGATTGTTCTAGAAAAGAGAAGAGGCAGATAGGATACTTCCAGCTTGACTAATTCTTCTTCAGTTAAGTGCCAGTGCTGAAAGGAAGACTTAGAGCACCATAAAGTCTGCAGCCAGGCACCTGCTCCCCATTATGATCCCACTTTGATTTTCCCACATAAGGAGTCCCCATTTCACTGGCTAGTGAATATGGAAACAAGGGGAACTCTTGAGGAGCTTCACCAAGCCCCAGAAACAGAGAGGAGGGGGAAGCTCTCACTCTGTATTTAGCAGATGTGCTGCACCCTTTCTTCCCATCACTTTAACCCTTGCCTAAGGCTAGAATTTGGACTAGTTAGTGTGTTAGCTCCAGGACATTTAGTTTTAATAATTTAAGTGTCAAACAATTTAAATATTAAAATGCAGTTTGAGGTCACGCAAGCAGCATTAATTCAAAATAAACACAGTGCGTTATGCTCCGTTGAACAGCATTCACTCCTACTTTGTGGCTTATTCTGCTTTCAGGTTTCAATGTTAGCAACCCTTGTGGCTTTTTGTTCCTTTGTCATGTCCCTGCCAATGTGGCTGGCCACTGGATCTACTCCTGCCCCATCCTCAAAACATTCCTCTGTGATAAGGTGCAAGGATTTCCTGTGGAGACGTGATCCTGCCCGGGACAGCGGCAGTCCGGGATAATGGTCAAAGCCAGAGTCAGGAACTAGGAGTGAGAGTCAAGGCTTGGAGCTGGAGTCAGGAACTGAGCAGAATAGAGTAGTGCTGGAGCAAGGCTTGGAACAAGGCGGGAGTGATCACAGCTGCAGACATAAGCATGGACCTGCTGCTGCTGCTGCTGGGCATAAGAACATTCCTGCTGGTTCCCCTCAGACAGTCAGGTGGTTCTGTGTAGCTCACCTGTGTTCATAAATCTGCCTGGCAACTGAGCTAGCAAGGCCCAAGCTCAGCTGCAGGCCTTCCCTGCTGCTAGACTTGTCTGCACAACCTCCTAACTTCCCACCCCTTCCACCAGAAGGACACCAGTTCTGCTGTGTACAGCCCTTCCACATCTATGGTGTGGGGTGGAAGATTCAGCTCTCATTGCCAACTGGACTGACGCTTATACTGTGATGTGGTCACCCGTCCACTTGGAACTGACTAATATTATCATAGTGCCCAGGAGCCCTGGGCAACCATTGTGCTAAGTGCTGTACAAAGCCATAACAAGAAAACGGCCCTGTTCTAAAGAGTGAGGCTAGCAAGCTCCTTTCCCATAGTAACAGCTGACTGGCCTGCACTTGGAAATAGTGACCATAATATAATAACATTTAACATCCCTGTGGTGGGAAAAACATCTCAACAGACCAACACTGTGGCATTTAATTTCAAAAAGGGGAACTACGCAAAAATGAGGGGGTTAGTTAAACAGAAATTAAAAAGTACAGTGACTAGTGTGAAATCCTTGCAAGTTGCATGGGCACTTTTTAAAGACACCATAATAGAGGCCCAATTTAAATGTATACCCCAAATTAAGAAACACAGTAAAAGAACTAAAAAAGTGCCACCACGGCTTAACAACCATATAGAAGAAGCAGTGAGAGATAAAAAGACTTCCTTTAAAAAGTGGAAGTCAAATCCTAGCGAGGTAAATAGAAAGGAGCATAAACACTGCCAAATTAAGTGTAAAAATGTAATAAGAAAAGCCAAAGAGGAGTTTGAAGAAAGGCTAGCCAAAAAGTCAAAAGGTAATAAAATGTTTTTTAAGTACATCAGAAGCAGGAAGTCTGCTAAACAAGCAGTGGGGCCCCTCGATGATAGAGATAGAAAAGGAGCGCTTAAAGGCGATGAAGTCATTGTGGAGAAACGAAACGGATTCTTTGCTTCAGTCTTCAAGGCTGAGGATGTTAGGGAGATTCCCAAACCTGAGCTGGTTTTTGTAGGTGACAAATCTGAGGAACTGTCACAGATTGAAGTGTCACTAGAGGAGGATTTGGAATTAATTAATAAACTTAACAGTAACAAGTCACTGGGACCAGATGGCATTTACCCAAGAGTTCTGAAAGAACTGAAATGTGAAATTGCAGAATTATTGACTAGCGTTTGTAACCTGTCCTTTGAATCAGCTTCTGTACCCAATGACTGGAAGTTAGCTAATGTAACACCAATATTTAAAAAGGGCTCTAGATGTGATCCCGGCAATTACAGACTGGTAAGTCTAACGTCAGTACCGGGCAAATTAGTTAAAACAATAGTAAAGAATAAAATTGTCAGACACATAGAAGAACATAACTTGTTGGGCAAAAGTCAACATGGTTTCTGAAAAGGGAAATCATGTTTTACTAATCTATTAGAGTTCTTTGAAGGGGTCAACAAACATGTGGACAAAGGGGATCCACTGGACATAGTGTACTTAGATTTCCAGAAAGCCTTTGACAAGGTCCCTCACCAAAGGCTCTTATGTAAATTAAGTTGTCATGGGATAAAAGGGAAGGTCCTTCCATGGACTGAGAACTGGTTAAAAGACAGGGAACAAAGGGTAGGAATTAATGGTAAATTCTCAGAATGGAGAGGGGTAACTAGTGGTGTTCCCCAAAGGTCAGTCCTCGAACCAAGCCTATTCAACTTATTCATAAATGATCTGGAGAAAGGGGTAAAAAGTGAAGTGGCAAAGTTTGCAGATGATACTAAACTGCTCAAGATAGTTAAGACCAAAGCAAACTATAAAGAACTTCAAAAAGATCTCACAAAACTATGTGATTAGGCAACAAAATGGCAAATGAAATTTAATGTGGCTAAATGTAAAGTAATGCACATTGGAAAAAATAACCCCAACTATACATACAATATGATGGGGCTAATTTAGTTACAACAAATCAGGAAAAAGATCTGGGAGACATCGTGGATAGTTCTCTGAAGATGTCCATGCAGTGTGCAGAGGCGGTCAAAAAAGCAAACAAGATGTTAGGAATAATTAAAAAGGAGAATAAGATGGAGAATATATTATTGCCCTTATCTAAATTGATGGTACGCCCACATCTTGAATACTGCATACAGATGTGGTCACCTCGTCTAAAAAAAAAAAAGATAAACTGGCACTAGAAAAGGTACAGAGAAGGGCAACTAAAATGATTAGGGGTTTGGAGAGGGTCCTATAAGAGGAGAGATTAAAGAGTCTAGGATTTTTCAGCTTGGAAAAGAGGAGACTAAGGGGGGATATGATAGAGGTATATAAAATCATAAGTGATGTGGAGAAAGTAGATAAGGAAAAGTTATTTACTTATTCCCATAATACAAGAACTAGGGGTCACCAAATAAAATTAATAGGCAGCAGGTTTAAAACAAATATAAGGAAGTTCTTCTTCATGCAGCGCACAGTCAACTTGTGGAACTCGTTACCTGAGGAGGTTGTGAAGGCTAGGACTATAACAGCATTTAAAAGAGAACTGGATAAATTCATAGTGGTTAAGCCCATTAATGGCTATTAGCCAGGATGGGTAAGGAATGGGGTCCCTAGCCTCTGTTTGTCAGAGGGTAGAAATGGATGGCAGGAGAGAGATCACTTGATCATTGCCTGTTAGCTTCACCCCCTCTGGGGCACCTGGCATTGGCCACTGTTGGAAGACAGAATACTGGGCTAGATGGACCTTTGGTCTGTCCCAGTACGGCCGTTCTTATGTTTATACTATGGAGTGAAAGGGCCTGCACCTCATTAGAGTCTTCTGGGCTGTCCAGTCTGCCTTAGTACATTTTATTTTAATGAACCTTCTTTAACTAAAGCAAAAGAGTGTAAAATGCTGCAGGCTGCCCACCTACACACAAATCACCATTCTTTATGGATTAAAGCTTTTAAGAGAAACACAACTAAACATACAGCTTTTTATAAAATTGCAACTATGAGATAATTAATATTATTTACTTACTTATACAAGTATTAATAATTGTTAGTGTTTAAGTTTATTAAAGTAAAATATTTCACTCTAACATTCTGAAGAAAATGAACATTAAATTTAGGCTTGGCAGAACTAAATTTTTATTTTTCTAAAATAATTTTGACAATGTATCAATATTTATTTAAGCATTTTTTCAATTTTTACCTATTTAAATTTTACAGTTGCAGGAAATTATGAGGTATCAGGAAACAATTAGTTAATGACAGATTTTGAGATTCAATAAGTTAAAATAATGTGCTTTAAATAAAACTTTGACATGATGGTGACAAATATGCTGAAATCAAACTCTAATAAGTTATCAAGCAATACTTTTCTTACTGTGCCTACATTTCAATTATTGTCCATGGAAATATTTTTCATTGGTTTATGTGTATACAGTGAAATTAAGGTTTACCAATATTTACTGACAAAAATCTAATCCTTCCAAGCCTAATTAAAATATAATCTCCTAGTTTAGTATTTATGTAACAGTAGCGTTGTTTTATCAAAAATAAATCTTGTTTTGTTTATTGTGTTGGTCTAAATAAAAACATGTGTTTGAATGTCAAAAAAAAAGTTTTAATGTCATAAATCTACATGGAAAATATTACCACCAAGGAAAGAATTGCTTCCCACAAAATTAGTTCTTAAAATTCAAAAATATTATCTTTCAGTCTTTTGCCATTGGAATTTTCACCCAGCAAGATTTTAGAGGCTAGTTTTAGCCTAGTTCTGTGATTTATGTTTATACATAAACACAGCTCTGATTTTAATTGCTATCAACTTCTGATACTTGGTAAGGAGTCTTAAACATTTTGTGTCCCAACAGACCATTTACTTTGCCAAGAATGGACACAGTTTCAAGATTTATACTTCTTCAAAGGAGGAAGTACACAATAAAACATAATATGTTCCATGGCTGTGAATGGTAATGTCACCACAGAATGTCGGGATGTTTCATATCTTATATTTCTATCACAGTCAGTGCTGTACTGCTTTAGTCTTATTAGAGGAATAGGTTTTTAATGGAAATAAAATATCAAATCTGTTCAATATTGTCTCGGAGCTCTGATATTACTAACTATAAGTCCTAGGTACCAGTCTCAGCACTATCTTAATTACACATTCATTTTTTCCACTTTAATTAAACTGTAACCATTCTTGTGGAGGGAGCCGTTCTGTTATGGGACAGGAATGACTCCTTGCTTTAGTGTTTAAAGTAGAGTTTTGGTGTTTTTTTAACAAAAGTTTATTAAAATGCAGTGTGAAATAGGAGTTATTTCCAGGAGGGTAAAATGCAGCATAAATCTAGCTATCAGAAAATGCTTTTAAATGTGAAACAAATATAATTCAATAGATGAGTGAAATTGCCTTTTGAACTAGATATTTGGCAGAGCTTTCAGATAACAATCAGGGGTCAAAATGTCCTCTCTTGTGAAAAAAACCCCAGAGGAATCAAAAATATTCTCAAAGTCACAGACCAAACTCAAATTGAGTAATACATTACTCCACAAGTATTCCTGCAGAGTTCTGCCAATAGCTGCCCCAACTCCTTTAGGATCTGTTGAAAGAAAAACTCTATCACCGCAACATGCAGTTTATAATCTAACCTGGTGTGTGTCAATTTCGTGAAAAACAACACTGTAAATAAGACCTCTACACTTAGAAGATAGGTTTCTTAGGGGAAAAAATAATCAAAGGGGTCTCAAAACAATTTTAAAATGTGTTTGATGTCTGCTTTTAAACACATTTATTTCATAAGTATTTGACAATTTGTGTTCAGGCATTTTAATAGTACACACAAACCACCTATCATCACTTTTTGCACTAGGTGCAAGAGAAGGGAGGGCTTCTGGGTGCCAGCCTCCTCTCCTTCATCATTGCCAGCAGGGAGCGAGGTGGCGGGGGTGGGGAGGAGTAATAGTAGGAATCATGTTCTAGAGAATCTGCATCTGAGGAAGTGGGTATTCACCCACGACAGCTCATGCTCCAAAACGTCTGTTAGTCTATAAGGTGCCATAGGATTCTTTGCTGCTTTTACAGATCCAGACTAACACGGCTACCCCTCTGATACCGTTCTAGAGAACAGTACTTTATTGGCTGGGAAATGGACTAAATATGACCCAGAATAGTCTCTAATTTCCATGGGCTAGTTTGTGCTATTTGCATAGAACTCTGAGCAGAGGACAGATTGTTGGGAAATTTTAAACTGAACACCCTGTAATCTATTAGAGAATTACTCACTATACTATACTTTCAACTCAGTGGCCATTTGCCTTCACTGATGGATTGAAGTATTCCCTGTGATTTCCACAAAATATCTTAACATATCTAGAAACCAGAGATTTGGTCAAGAGAATAATTTTGTACAAACTATCTTCTTACACTCTACTCAGTGGAGGTGATCAATGACTTTTGACTGAGGCAAAACTCCAAATGACTTCCTTGGGAGCTTTTTCTGAGTAAAGAGTGCAGAGTCAAGCTTTAGAAAGGTAAATATTGAACATGAAAACAGATACAATACAAGAAAATAAGGAAGCAAGAGAATGGGAAGGTACAAATGCAGAAGCTGTAAATAATCATCTTTGAAATCAAACAGGCAAGATTGAATAGAAAAGTAAGGAGAAAAGAATATAAAGCAAGACATTGTTGTAGACTTGAGACCACAAGGAGACAGCAGGAGGAATGGAGACATGGCTAAGATTCTGATTCAGAAAATATATAACCATTTGCTTAACAATAAGCACATGCTTACGTGCTGTCAGAGTAAACTTAGGCAAGTATTTAAGTTCTTTGCCTCAGCCTGGTGGTTGATAAAGGCCTTTGGGTAGGAGAACCCAGCTCTTGAAAAATATCACAAAGGAACTTCTAGCAGAATTATATCTTTCAGGGTATAAATGTAGATTTGGAATTAATATCAAGACTTAAACAAATGTCTTACAACACAGTTATTGTTTTTCTTTCTGTTGACTCAGTTATATCAATCACACAGTAACGGTGTGCCAGTCTAATGGGGAGCTTTTACAAGAGAAGGATATGAAATAATTACTTTATATTAATCATCATTCTTATTTGTTTTTCCTTTTTACCTTTAGTACGAATGGCACAGATTGTGTTAATATTCTGTGCAGGCCCTGGTGCTTTTTTTGGTGAATTTTACAGTATATAGTTGACATTTTAAGAACTGAGATACTGAAAATATTAATATATTACACCAGTATCACCCACTGTGCATATAAATGGTATAAACATACAAAGAAGCTAATGGTATTACAATTTTCAGATAATCTATTTTAAAATTGCTGACTTGGAAACTGTTTGTGCGATTAATAGCATTGAAAACATCTAGAGGTAATAAGATTACAATTTAATATTAACTAAGTGTTTCTTGGGGGTTTGCTTTAGCGATGTCTCATCTCTGGGAGCTACTGTAGTAATTAGTCTGTAGTGGCATACAGTGGCGATGCATGAAAACTGCAGCTTTATCATGCTATAATTAGACTTTCCAGTTCTCAGTTAGCTGATATTTATTTTTAATGCCTGACGTAAATAAAGCAGGGTGCAACCTATGTAGTGTCCCTCCACACTGGGCTGCCCCCTCAGCTCCAGGTAGTCACTACTTAGGTTAGTGGTTCAATGCCACAATTTGACCCACAGAGTCAGACAGATGACCCAGTGGACATGTTATGGATTTTGCATCTCTTACATCCGTGATTCTCTGATGCCAGGAAACATTACAGAAGCACTTGTATGCTTGAGTAAACTATTAAACCTATTTGGGTTAAATAATCTTTAACATTTTTACCTTTCACTTTTCCCCCTAATTTTTCCTGCCACTATTGTTAATTGAATATATTCAAGTTACAAAGGATTTGCTTCTTCCAAGCCTAGGTTCTCATCCAGTGTTGGAGAATATGGTGATTTAGTTCAGTTTCTGTTAAAACTTGCAGCAGTTGTGTAGTTTGCCTGATGGATCTAGGACAGCGTATTATCTCTGGGCTGTACCGGACTGAGCTGAGTCTGAAATACTACCCTCCTCTCATCCAGGGCAATAATGAAAGGGCTATGGAGCGATAATATGAAGGCTGAAATGAGGGAATACTTGGAAGAACTCATAGTGCTGACACCTGGCTGGAGAAAATCTTGCTTGCCTGATGTAATGAGACGGAACATCAACAAAAGATGGGGTATTCATATAAACCCCATTCTGTTAAAATCAGTGCTGTTCAGAATGAAAAGCAAAGGCTGGTGGTGACATGAAGAGACAACTGGACCACTCAGTGTGACTGAGGAACATTTTATTGGGTACATAGTTGAACAGTTAGAAAAGCCCAATCCAAAGGGAATTCAGGGCAAATCAAGGTTCAGAAGAGGCCTCTGCAGAAAGGAGAGCCTTGCCCAGGGAAGTTGAGAGAGAAGCTACTAAAACTGCCTGCTTCAGTCTTCCTGCAATAAGGTGCTGTTCAGCTCCTAGGACGAATATAAAGGCACAGAAACATTTTTTTACCATTGTCCCTATTTAGAGGTGCAAAACAAGGGTTTCCATAAATAATTGTATGGTATTCGATTAATCTGGTTAAAGTTTGCTTTTTAATGGAAGTACGTTTTGTAAATTTGGTTTAAAGGATGCACGCACAATACTTGGGAGATTTTCCAAAGCACAGGTAGCAGTTAGGCACCAAAATGTCACTGAAAGTCTGTGGAATTTTAGATGTTTGTCATTTGTGCCTTTGAAAATCTGCGCCTAAGGTAATATTGAGTTTTGAATAAACCCCTTCTGCATACCGAATAGTTCATTCTGCTTGCCTAGAAAACCTACATTTATCAGGGTCTCATTCAGTAAGTGTATTTTCAAATGTTATATTCTTTTTTTGGTACCCTCACTCTACTTGATGTAACTGCTTTTCTGCTATGTTTAGGTGGAAGATGTGTCCCCTTGGCTTGCCCTAGGGATGCACTTGAACATATTATATTAGCTGTTTTTCACATGTGCCCTTTGTCTGACCTATGCCATGGTACTATGGGAACCAGCTGTTAACAGCCTAGAGCAGCCATATTTCTCCAGCTTTTCAAACTCTCATTGCTAGAGCAGACTAATAAAACAGTGTCTCTCAAAAGACAGGGCATTTTATCCACAAGGAGCCTATTGAATAAGCCTTTGCTGGGTGGTTTGTTTTTAATTCTTTTCTGCAATGGAAAAAGGAAGACAGGAATGGCTAATGACCACTGTCCATCTGTGGGGAGCTAATTCCCAATAGTGGGGAGTGCTGCCATTTCTTTAGTTGCTCCAATGCCTCCTGAATTCTCTTCTGTGTATCGTTACATAGCAGAGACTTAGTGCTGTGACGAGAGTCTGAAGAGAGGCCTCCAACGCACTGTGCTGAAGAACAGAAGTAAACCCAAGTTATTCCGTGAGCATTCCTGGGACAGTGATTGGAGTTGCATGAGCAGAGGAGCCTGAGGACAGGACTGCTTGGCTTTTCCTGGCATTAAAGTATCCCACACATAAAATGAATAACCATGAGCAGTAATTGCAAAAGTTCCAGTGCATGGATGAGCCACGGCTAGTAGCCAACCTCCTCCTCCACAAAGGCCCTAAACAAACAAGCACCAGCCACAATAAACATCCAAAAAAACAAAACAGAAGAACAATATATTAGTGCAGTATAGAGATTATATTTGCTGATGAGGGGGCTCAGGCGCCCAGGATGAGCTAATCTGATGGAGTATGCACAGTTCAATGGACAATATGTACAAACTGGTGATAGCGCTGCCACCTGGTGCACACAAGTGCAATATCAATCAACAAACGAGTGGTTCTTTTGTTCATACTACAGATCATGACAGGAAGATTTGACAGCACTGTTAACAGAAAGGAAACAGTTACTTGTGGAAATGGAACACACCTTTAATTGTTACAGCATTAGTACAGAGCTAAGATTAGATTGAATGAGGGGGAGCTAGTGCAGTCTGAAATGTATTATTGTATTTATTATTTGTATTGAGGTAATACCTGGCATTCCCAAAACCATCATGCTACGCACTGAGAAAGAGACAATCCCTAGACTAAATACTGTACACATGTATTTGCACTGCTTCAGAATTCATGCTATTTTGCTATGGAATGTCACACAAACATTCAACTTAGTGGAAAATTGCATTTCTCTACCGATTTACAATTTGAATATTTACATCAGTGCTGTTCATGATTTGATTTATAACATGTCCTCTGAAATCTTAACCACAAGGTGTAAAATACATGCACGTTATTAATATTTCATTTCACCCCACATATATCTGTAATCATGAGGTTTACACCTTTTGTTTGTGAACCCTACCAGTCTTTCTCTACAGTCCCATTTATAACGGGAACTCTAGGATAAAGACTGCCCCCAAAAGCCTTCTGGCCGTAGCAGAGGTTTTTTTAGCCATTACTCAAAAAGGCAATGGCTATTAACAGAAGCACAGACTTGTGAGCTCATTTGTTTCCAAACGGCAGCTCAAGGATTATAATACAGCACTCTGTGCCACCAGGAAAAGAGCACCTTTGCGTCACTGAAACTGCCTCTGCAGGCCAGAAGGAAATAGTCAGGAATAAAGAGCCTTGAGGACAAGAAAGAGGTCTAAGCTACCATGGCACTTCTCAAGTAGGAAAAGAGAACTGGTTTCCTCCTCAAGCAGGAAGCAACATATTGGCAGGGATTTCTCAGTAATGGATTGGAAATTAAGCAAAGCAATTTGAATGGAACTTGGTGGGATAAGGAGAATTGGGACAACCCATTTTATGCCACCATTAGGTTGAAAGGTGGTGGAGATGCATCATGATGACTGAGCAGATGGTGAATTCCTAAGAGAGTTGAGTAAGGAGGAGGGATGACTGCTAAGAAAAGAGACTAGAAATAAAGACTTCTGGACATTTCATGACACACTCAGCCTTGCAGCTCCTGCTCTGCAGCCATCATGAGGACACCATTAAGTGCTCAGCAGTCTGTGGGAGGAATTTATTAAATCATGGCAGGGACTAGAGAACCTAGAAGGTTTGAGAGAGAAATAAATTGAGAACATAGAACAACATAGTGAGAAGCTAAATGGGCACTGAATGTGGAGTGAAAGAAGAGAAGTCAAGTAGTGATATAAAGTAAAAATGTTGTGGATGAGCAAAAGGGAAGGCACACCACCTGTGACAGAGGATACAATGAAGAAATATAAAATGAAATGGAGTTTTTACACAGGAGATGTAAAATAGGGATTTACCTCTCCAGTGTCTCATTTTAAGGGAATCTATCTAAGGTACATACATGGGCCCCATTACCATAGTATCTGAGAGCCTCAGTTACTGCTCTACTTCACAGGGGTGTTGTGAGGGTATTAATATTCCCATTTTACATACGAGAACTGAGGCCCAGAGAGACTAATTAACTTGCCCAAGGTCTGTGACAGAACAGTGAACCAGTGTCCTAACCGTTTGGCCATCCTTCATAGAATCACAGAATCACAGAATACCAGGGTTGGAAGGGAACTCAGGAGGTCACCTAGTCCAACCCCCTGCTCAAAGCAGGACCAATCCCCCAACTAAATCATCCCAGCCAGGGCTTTTTCAAGCCTGATCTTTAACACCTCTAAGGAAGGAGATTCCAACACCTCCCTAGATAACCCATTCCAGTGCTTCACCAACCTCCTAGTGAAAATGTTTTTCCTAATATTCAACCTAAACCTCCCCCACTGCAACTTGAGACCATTACTCCTTGTTCTGTCATCTGCTATCACTGAGAACAATCTAGATCCATCCTCTTTGGAACCCCCTTTCAGGTAGTTGAAAGCAGCTATCAAATCCCCCCTCTTTCTTCTCTTCTGCAGACTAAACAATCCCAGTTCCCTCAGCTTCTCCTCATAAGTCATGTGCTCCAGCCCCCTAATCATTTTGGTTTCCCTCCGCTGAACTCTTTCCAATTTTTCCACATCCTTCTTGTAGTGTGGGGCCCAAAACTGGACACAGTACTCCAGATGAGGCCTCACCAATGTCAAATAAAGGGGAATGATCACATCCCTCAATCTGCTGGCAGTGCCCCTACTTATACAGCCCAAAATGCCATTAGCCTTCTTGGCAACAAGGACATACTGTTGACTCATATCCAGCTTCTCATCCTCTGTAACCCCTAGATCCTTTTCTGCAGAACTGCTGCCTAGCCTCTCAGTCTCTAGTCTGTAGCAGTGCATGAGATTTTTCCGTCCTAAGTGGAGGACTCTGTGCTTGTCCTTGTTGAACCTCATCAGATTTCTTTTGGCCCAATCCTCTACTTTGTCTAGGTCCCTCTGTATCCTATCCCTACCCTCCAGCATGTCTACCATTCTTCCTAGTTTTGTGTTATCTGCAAACTTGCTGAGGGTGCAATCCACACCATCCTCCAGATCATTAATGAAAATTTTGAACAAAACTGGCCCCAGGACTGACCCTTGGGGCACTCTGCTTGATACTGGCTGACAACTAGACATGGAACTATTGATCACTACCTGTTGAGCCCAACAATCTAGCCAGCTTTCTATCCACCTTATAGTCTATTCATCCAGCCCATACTTCTTTAACTTGCCGGCAAGAATACTGTGGGAGACTGTATCAAAAGCTTTGCTAAAGTCAAGGAATAATACTTCCACTGCTTTTCCCTCATACACAGACGCAGTTATCTCCTCATAGAAGGCAATTAGGTTAATCAGGCATGACTTGCCCTTGGTGAATCCATATTGACTGTTCCTGATCACTTTCTTCTCCTCTAAGTGCATCAGAATTGATTCCTTGAGGACCTGCTCCATGATTTTTCAAGGGACTGAGGTGAGGCTGACTGGCCTGTAGTTCCCCGGATCCATGTTCTTCCTTTTCTTAAAGGTGGACACTACATTAGCCTTTTTCCAGTCATCTGGGGCCTCCCCCAGTCACCATGAGTTTTCAAAGATAATGGCCAATGGCTCTGCAATCACATCAGCCAACTCCTTTAGCACCCTCAGATGCAGTGCATCTGGCTCCATCGACTTGTGCTCGTCCAGCTTTTCTAAATAGTCCTGAACCACTTCTTTCTCCACAGAGGGCTAGTCATCTCCTCCCCATACTGTGCTGCCCAGTGCAGCAGTCTGGGAGCTGACCTTGTTCATGAACACAGAGGCAAAAAAAAACATTAAGTACACTAGCTTTTTCCACATCCTCTGTCACTAGGTTGCCTCCCTCATTCAGTAAGGGGCCCACACTTTTCTTGACTTTCTTTTTGTTGCTAACATACCTGAAGAAACCCTTCCTCTTACTCTTAACATCTCTTGCTAGCTGCAACTCCAAGTGTGATTTGGCTTCCTGATTTCACTCCTGCATGCCTGAGCAATATTTTTATACTCCTTCCTGGTCATTTGTCCAGTCTTCCACTTCTTGTAAGCGTCTTTTTTGTGTTTAAGATAAGCAAGGATTTCACTGTTAAGCCAAGCTGGTCACCTGCCATATTTACTATTCTTTCTATACATTGGGATGGTTTGTTCCTGCAACCTCAATAAAAATTCTTTAAAATACAGCCAGCTCTCCTGGACTCCCTTCCACCTCATGTTATTCTCCCAGGGGATCCTGCCCATCCGTTCCCTGAGGGAGTCAAAGTCTGCTTTTCTGAAGTCCAGAGTCCATATTCTGCTGCTTTCTTTTCTTTCTTGTGTCAGAATCCTGAATTCGCCCATCTCATGGTTACTGCCTCCCAGGTTCCCATCCACTTTTCTTCCCCTACTTATTCTTCCCTGTTTGTGAGCAGCAGGTCAAGAAGAGCTCTGCCCCCTAGTTGGCTCCTCCAGCACTCGCACCAGGAAATTGTCCCCTTCACTTTCCAAAAACTTCCTGGATTGTCTGTGCACCACTGTATTGCTCTCCCAGCAGATGTCAGGGTGACTAAGTCTCCCATGAGAACCAGGGCCTGAGATCTAGTAATTTCTGTTAGATACTCATCCACCTCATCCCCCTGGTCTGGTGGTCTATAGCAGACTCCCGCCACGACATCACCCTTGTTGCTCACACTTCTAAACTTAATACAGAGACTCTCAGGTTTTTCTGCAGTTTCATACCAGATGTCACTTCCTCTCTGGGATGTCACTCATTTTAGTTACAATGCTGTCTCCTGACTTTTATCGTTGATAATTATTTAAATCAGAAATATTTTTTTAAACATGAAACCGAAGTTTTAAAAAGAGATACTTATACTAAAGGAAGGAATCACACATTATTCTAAGTTCCCTGCAAGAGTATATTTCTGTACCCCTCATTTGGGGTCTTTGTCACACATTGCATCCCACATTTGGACCTTGGCAGGTTGAAAGGTATGGAGAGAAAACCAAACGTGAAATTATAAAATACTAAAAGTGTGGGAATGCAATACCAGCGAAATCCACAATAATTCATAGTAAAAATTTTCAGCCATGAATAACCCATTGAATAAACAAGAGAAAAGAAGAAAATGAAGGTAAGATTAATGTTTCTAAGGAACAAGAGAATAAAGATGGTAATTCTGAACTAAAGAAAAGACCTCTCTAGTCTCTACCGTTGTAGCTATTTTGGTTAGGTAGTATTGTTTTTTTTTTAAACAAAATAGTTATACCACTACAAACCCCTTGTGTGGTTGCAGATAGATGGGGATAGAGGTGTCTCATACCATCATGGCTATTCCCCTTTCCCATAAGCACATTTATACCACTATGGCTAGGTCTACAATACAGAGCCTGTGCTGGCATAGCCCCTAGTGTAGACACAGTATACACTGACAAAAGGCAGAGTTCCATTTGTGTAGGAGCACCACCTTCCTGTGCAACACTAGCTGTGGCAACAGAAATACTCTTTTGTTAGCACATCTGCAGCTACACTTGGGGGGTATTGTCAGCATAGCCCTGTTACTAGGGGTGTTTTTTTCACAACCCCGACAGACATAGCTATACCTGTGTAAGCCTTAAGTGTTGCTCAGACCTCAGACTTGGTCCATGCTAGGGGGATGGTGATACTTTAACTATAGCGATATAGTTAAAGCTCTTCAACGTGTGTTTAGAAAAGCCTTTGGCTTTTGAAAATCCCATGCTTTCAGCACTGTCTGGACTCTGCCCCCACTGAAGTCACTGGTAAAATGCCCATTGACTTAGAAGGGAGCAGACTTAGGCCAGCACAAAGTGCTTTCAAAAAAATCTCACCCTAAACACTCTAACTATAGTTTTACATACAGTGGTCTGTATCCAAACAAATAATGTTATAGTGAGATTACTAGTAAAAATGTTAACTTGTATTTCAATTTGTGCCTGGTGCATTTAAAATGTTCTACTATACTCACCCAGTGGAAGGGTTTCTTTTGCTTTAGCAATACCTGAAATTGTGCTTTCAGCACTTTTTCTTTGTTTAGCAAAAAGCTCTCTTGGTGAAAACCCAGTGGACCACAAAACTAGTCAGGGACTTTTATCCAGGATGTCTGACCCATTGCCTGACAATAATTAGTTCAGGTTAATTACAGCAAATCTGTAGATTTGCAGCCTGAAATAATCTCATCCCCTAAGCTGAACCCTCCAGAGATTTCTTTTATGAGCTCTGCATCCTAAGGGTGGACTTAAAGTAATGAATTTGCCTCTAATAAGATTCATAGGTTTGTTCCCTAAGCAATGGTGTCAATTATAGAATCTAACACTGATGGCTTATTTTGCTGCAAAATACAGAAAATGAGAGTTTTTAATGAGGCACCGTAGGATTTTAAACATTTTTATTTAACTCTTTCCATTGTTGAAAATGAGAAGACTTCATCTAATTGTGTTTTTATATAATTTTCTACACAATTCTGGATATGTCCATGGCTAATTTCCTTCTGCTCTATAAAGGAAAAGGTTAACGTAATGACTCTGAGGTTTCATTTGGAAATGTTCCAGAAGAGTGTTTGAGTATTTGTCATACTAAATGGCAGGAAGTAATAAGAGGTTATGTATTGGCAAAAATGTTCCATGCACCAAGAAGATTAATACTAGAGAAAGGCACTGGGGACATCAGGTTGAGGTGGAAGCGCAATATAATATGTCCATACTTAATATTTACCCTTCTGTGGCTAATCCCTAATCATTAACAAAGCAGCCCGTCGGTCTTGTGGAGAGATGTATAGTGAGAAGAGAAGGAACCCATCATGCAATTCTTCACTAGTTTACAACTGAGTGGACACCTCATCCCGGAGATAGTGGCTCAGATACTATGGTAATGGGTGCCAACATATCTCCCTATATAGATAGGTAACTGAGAAACTCTTGAAATATTTAACTCTGTAATGTGTCTTGACTTTTCCATTCATTTTTGCATCTGGTTATTGTGTTTAAGATTTCTGGAAAATGAACCTGTCTTAGGGCTTCATGATTTATTTAATAGTACTCTTTATCTTGATGAACCACAACAGTGACTCTAAACTCCCTTGTGAAGCAGCACTAGATTTCAAGAGGAAATTACTCATGCATAGCTATTATCATATGGAACATTCCTGCTTAATGTTAATGCCTCTTAATGGAATTCTTTCCTCTTCTTTCTACTCAGAAAAATAGGTCACGTGAGGAACACATCTAGAATGCAGGTGGACTTCTGCTATTCAAGGATGTCACAGATCCTGTTGAGTGACCCTCTTGGCCACTTACCAGATTACTGTGAAAAGATCCAGCCACTGGATCCCATGTGCTTTAAGCTCTGAAGCCTGAACAAATTCCAAGCACTACCCCTGTTAGGGGGACCCTAAGAACACTCTTGCTGCAGATCCTTTATCTGACATCCCTCCTGAGACCTTTGGCCTTGCAGTCCAACTGCCTAGCCCCTGTTAACAGTGCTGACCACCTCAGACTCCCCATTAGCTCACACACACAATCTCCCAAAACTCTAGCTGTGTGGGTGTCCTGGGTCCACAAGTTTACCTTTTCAAGGGGCACGTGGTGGGTGTAGCCCCTATTGCACACAGATTTACTTTGCACAGGGTTCTAAAAACACCATTGATTTTCACTTAAACACAAGAAATACACAGAGAATACAGATTAGCATCCTGAATGCAATACCACTCACTCTAGCCCACTATTGCCTTGGGAGACAGTCTGAATTCAGGTACGTAAGGTTCCCCCCAGACTCAAACTGCTGTCGCAGCTTCTCTCTGCTTGAGCTGGTAAAAATGGCCACACACTCCAAAGAGCAGCTCCTGCCTTTTTATAACCTTCCAGGCCCTCTATCAGGTGACTCCCAGATCAGCTCCTCAGGTAGACCCCCTACTAGATGACTTTGGTGCCAGGTAAAGTCTCCCCTGACAAATTCTCCTAGATGAGAGCCAGTATCGTGTCTAGGATGTTTGTATTTGAATAGAGGAACACTCCAATTTAACAACCCTCTATTGTCAGCACCTGGCATTTTGGTCCAACATGGAGGTAAAAGAACAAAAAAGATGACAAGAGGCTGCACCCCAATTGCAGCCCAATAAAGAAACATACAGTGTTCAGAATCTCATCGTGAATTCATACATTGTACAGACAGATTTCCCAAACCACCACAAAGGATGAAAATCTTTCTCTGACCAATGTCTTTGACTCTGCAATCCCTCACCCTAATTCATTAAAATTTATTCTTTACTTACAAGGCCAGAAATCTTTAAATCACCCTTGTCTGAAAATATTTTTCTTTCTGTCTTCCTTCCCACAAATTATTCCTCTCATCCCCCAGAAATCTGCCAGTTTCCATGGAACTAAAATTTACCTTTATTTTATCTATCCTTTATATGTAAAAATCTTATTCATGCCAATCACTTCTCAACTCAACTAGTATAATTCCTTTTCCTACAGTCTTTCTAAAACACAGCTCTGAACTCTTGGAGATCTTGAATGATGCAGACGGCAGATTCCCACTCCAGAAGGTGGGAACACACCAGTCCAGTCTCCATTATTTTCCTTAAAGGAAAAAGGCTCCTTAAAATTGCCTTTCTGGTTTTCAAAATGGCCCTCTGACTCATAGATTGGATTCATCCTAACTTTTTGATGTTATTTCCATAGTACCTGCTCTGCAAGTCCTCTCATGGTCTAGTCTCTTTTTTACTAGAGATGCTCCAGAATTAATAGGACAACACAAGAACCATGTGCTATCTCTCTGGAAAACTCTTCAGAGAATGACTATAGATATTTACTGATTTTGTCTCATAGACAATATATATTTTTTTAAAGACAGAGTAAAAAAAGAGTTCAGGCATGTGCAACATTCCTTAAGGGGTAACTCCATCCTGAAAAGATTTTATAACAGTCATCAGAAGTTGGGATTTCTGATTGCAGCCATCAGAAGAATAGTGTTTTGTGAATCTAAAAGCTGAGAAATTCTCTGTTCTTCTTTGCTTATTTAAGCAGCAAAGAATCCTGTGGCACCTTATAGACTAACAGATGTTTTGGAGCATGAGCTTTCGTCAGTGAATACCCATTTTGTCGGATGCATGACACCCACGAAAGCTCATGCTCCAAAACGTGTTAGTCTATAAGGTGCCATAGGATTCTTTACTGCTTTTACAGATCCAGACTAACACAGCTACCCCTCTGACACTTTGCTTATTTAGACTTTTTCCTGCCAATTTCAGTCTTGATGCTATATAACTTGTAAAATAACAATAGCCAGTATAAAAATTGAATACTTCCATCCACCAAACAGATTCAGCACGGGCAGTTGCAGAGCAAGCTTCCTCTCATAACCCTATTAACCCAAATAAACCCTGACCTATGTGGATCACTTTTGCAGGTAAGAGAGTGCTTAAACCTCCTTGTGAACTCAGTTCATGGCTGCACTTCTTGGCATACTAATGAGAGTGCTAACTGTGGAGTATGGATGACAAGATGATATGTTAGCTCAACACTGGATTGTAGTCACCAACTCATTTCATATAATCAGACAGCTATCAAATGGTAATAACTGCCATTCTCACTACTGTTCTGGACTAGATTTGAAGCCAGGATAAAAGGCTTTATATCTCATTACCAACCCACTGAGTCAATTGGTTCACCAAAGTCTCCATTCTTAATTATAGTTATCATACAAAACCTTGCTGAACCAGAAGGCCACTCATCTAATGTGCTCTTTTGATGCACTATATTTTAAACAGTAGTGCCTTCCATCACAGAACATGGTGCTTCAGAAAGAAAAATGAACTCCAGTGCAAACTGGAAAGTTAGTCTAGGCAAGGCAAAGGAAAAGACTCTTCAGAATTTTCTCAGGATGAGATGCGACAGATAAGTATTGTTAAGAATTACTGAGGACTCATGCTACAATCTCTCAAAAAATGTCTCCTTTCACAACGTTATCATCAGGGGTCTGGACATGTGAAGAGAATTGTTCTCAGTAACATTATCTGTCTTAACTCACGTATATTGTCACATAGCAACTGCTCTCTGCAGAAAGGCAATTGAAAGGTTCAGGTGTGCAGAATACCCTCTTTAAATCCTGTATTTTAATAAGAATCCTCACCAGTTGGAATCTGTAACCTGTTAATTGCCTGAGCCTCATTTATATGATAAGTGGTTCATTTCCTTTATTGTGATTGAATTCCCTCCCTGTATTCCAGGAAAAGTGGAGCTGCAGAAAGTGGTTGATTGGATTTCATTGCTGTAGGCCATTTCTTAAACAGGTTACAGGTTGACAAACACAGAAGAGGGATCAATAGCCATCCTTTGCCTCATTGACAAGCTAATCTTTTCAGTAAACATTTCATCAGTACCTGCCATTTGTACACATACCTGCCACATGAGGACTGGAGAAAGCACTGCTTTATATGGTTTAGGCAACTAATAAATGAAAAGACAACAATACAAATGGAGCAAATCACCACGATAGCATAAATGGCCTTTTGGTGCCTGCAGAACACACCCAGGCACATTTTAAACAATTCTTAATGTTAATTATGGGGGATTCAGCTCCAAACCTGCATAGACTTATCTTTCTGTAATTTAACTTCTTTTGTTATATCTAAAAGATCTAGCTTCTCAGTCTAAAAACTGGAGGCATGTTACAAACAACTTTGAAAATCACTGTTGTTAAATTTCCCGAATGTTGACTGGTTCGGAGAATGTAACAGTGGACTGTTAACTTCCCCTTTAAATGTATAAAGCTTCTGCTTTCTCTCACCTTGGTGTACCTGAGGAGTAAATCAAAGAAGTTACAGTGTAGATGAGAGTGGAACCAGACCCACCTCCCTCATAAAAGACACATGGAATGTTTAAAGAGGGATTCAGTATTGACCACCCCAAGTGTTCAAAACTCATGAGTCAGGCTCCAAAAAAAATCATGAGATTAAAAATATATATATTTTCTTTAAGCCAAAGTAATAACATTTCAGATTCTTGCTATTTGCCTTTTGGTTTCTGAGCCTTTAGATAACGCAGGTCATGTTTTCCAGCTTTTCTCCTCAAGTGTGTGGAATAGAAACTCTTTTATTTAAAGAAACAGCTGAACTTTTTACATTATCACAAGATTACAGTAGCCAGGCCTTCAAGAAAAACACCAGCTAGTGTGAAACCCAGGATAAAATTGCAAGAAGTGGCAATGCTGGATGGCAATCCAGCCTGGTGGGAGAACAAGAACGAGCTTACTTTGGAGTCTGATGCAAGAGAGAACAGGCATATGGATTTGCACCTTTGGAGCCCATGTTGATACTATAGCAATATATTTATAACCGCCTATCTCTTATATTAAAAACTGTAATTACTGATGCAAACAGGCCCTCGAAACATGACGGATAATCAATTTATTTTACAATGCATTCATCTGCATCTAAGATACAGGATACACACTGGCTGCATATGCACTAAAGAAATGCACCATTTCTTTCTGAGCTGGTGGGATTCAACCAGGACAAGCTGCAATCAGTCAAAATGTGCACACTAGGCCCTCTGCGAATGCTTTAGGGATATCTCCCAGCATGGTTCCAGCAATAGTATAGTGCCACGAACACTAGCAATAGTGGGAGCAGTAGTGTAAACCAGCCCTCCCTGATCAGGGTTATGTGACATGGCGGTAAAAACTCTTAGGGTCTGCCTATGCTGCAATTAGAAACATATGGCTGGCCCATGCCATCTGACTCAGGCTGCAGGGCTGTTTAACTGCAGTGTAGGTGTTCTGGCTCAGGCTGCAGCCTGGGGTCAAGAACCCTCCTACCTCCTAGAGCCCAGGCCCCAGCTAGCAGTTAAACAGCCCTATAGCCCGAGCCCTAAGAGTCTGAGTCAGCTGGCACGGACCAGCTGCAAGTTTTTAATTGCAGTGTAGACAGACCCTTATAGTCTAAACTGGACTGGACTAGTGCTGCCACCATTGCTAGCAACAAGTGGAAACTTCACCGGTGCAAGAGCAATGATGGGAGATTTCTCTGAAAATCTCAGTTTCGCATCTAGCCTGGAGGGGCATCTACATTAGGAACCATCTTGCCAGTTTTTCAGCAATTGTAAAATTGCATTAGTGCTACCAGGAGTGTATACCCTAGTGTAGAATGAGCTCAGGCATTTTTACCACCATTTCATCTAACTCTGTTACAAAGCCCTTAAATCAGAACAATCCTGTGCACTATTTTTAAAGGCCTATCAAATGGATTGTCATTTTTTCCCACTTTTATTTTCTTGTTCTTGAGACGGTGCATAAGGGAGTGCTCATTGATTGCACACTTGCACTCATCTGTTACACCCTCATTGCAGACAATCTCAGAAACACAGCAGGCCAAATTTACTCATGATGTAACTCTGTTGGCATCAATGGAGTTACACTTAGGATGAATTTGGCCCAGCTGGTTTATTACTGATTACTGATTTACTCTAACTAGCGTGTGTCCTAGAAACAACAACATGGAAAACACGGGCTGTTGTACAAGTTGGAGAAGCTCATGTACATTTCCTGTTTTTCCCAGAGACTTTGAATGATTGATAAAAATGTCAGAATGCAAAACAGACACAGATGTATTTTCTGCAACCTGAATGCCTTAAAAAGGAGCAGGTAGGAAGTAAGGCCCAGACCCAGCAAGGGATTTAGGCATTGCGACATTGAGCATCTAGAAAACAAAAAAAACCCCAGGACTACATTGTGAGCCACAAAGCCCAAGTTAGATGCCTAGGCTCCTTCCTCTAAAATGAGCTGGAAGAAAGAGGTGCCTTAGACTATGGTCCACAAAGCCAGCATGCACAGGGCAGCTTTTTAGCTAAGCTAGCGAATAGGAAATGCTGAGCAGAGGCATGTATGCTAAGTTCCGCCCCTCACAGAAATAGGCATCTAACCCTGGGCTGCAGGGAAGTGCCTAGCCCTGCTTGTGATCTGTGAACCAGGGGAAGAGAGATGCTCCACCAGCTAAGTCATGTGTGGGGCCTGATCTAGTAGCTGTACTCAGAGGTCACCTAATGCCACCAAACAGCTGGGGGCAAGGGAGGGCCTCCCTTATAATCTCTAGCCTAGTGGATAATATGGCTCTCATCCAGGACACACCCCATCAAATCCCCCTCCTGAGGGGGAACAGGGATTTGCCACCTCTCAAGGGAGCACCCTAAACACTGGGCTATAGAGTCATTCTAGCTTTTTCACTGTCCCAACCATATTTAATTATTCAGTTACTTAACTAAAGTGGAACAACTTCAATAGGAGAGATTGAAGAAGCCTAACATCAGAATATCCCATCGCCTATGGTTGGAGCACCCTCCTGAAAGGTGGTAGGTCCCTGTTCAAATCCCTTCTCCCCCTCAGGAGAATACCCTAACTAGCAGCCTAAAGGTTATAAGGGAGGTCTTTCCCTCCTCCCCTGTCCAAAGCTGTGTTGTGTGACCTTGCCTAAGGGGCCTGATCCAGTAGGCACCCTCCCAGCACTCCTACCAGATTGGGCCCCCTCATGCAATGTAGGCAGCCAAATGACTGTTTTCTCCAGTTTATGAACCCTCTGGGGTTCAGGTTGGAGATAGGCACCCAGATGCCTAGAGTAAGGCAGCAGTGCGCATGCTCAGAGACAAAAACTGATGTGCCAAGTGAATTAAGGCACCTGCTTGGCTGCTTCTGAACCCAGTAGGAGTTTTGTGGGTGGCAGTGGTGCCTAAAACCAGGATTTAGGGGATAGGTATTTTCATGGATTGCACCTGAAAAGCTCACTTAATAGATAACTGTCTGGAGAAGGATTTAATGTGAAACCTTTTCATCTTAAAAGGTCATTAGTTACGTATTAAGTAGTCCAGGGTGGTCTGAGAACTTTCATTTTATAACCTTTACAATTAACAGAAGCTTTGTTTGCTTATAACTTTCATTTAGAATAATTGGGTGAGCAGATTAGGCTAGTGTATTCAAGAGAAGAAATAGTTTCCATAACCGTAGGTTAATTTCTAGTAAATGTTGCTCAAACAGTCTGGGTTATGTTGATTAATGGCCTGCCTGAACAGCTGAAAAATCGCTAGGGCTGTTGGAAAGATCATTAGCAGTTTTAACTCTTCAGCCATTGTGATTTGTGATGGGCATAGGGAAACAATTAGCAAGATTTCTAACGCATTTCATTTAGACTACTTTGCATACTGAGCTGCAAGGATAAGCCATATTCTGATAGACGTAACCACAGTGCTTTGGTGAGCTCAAATGTGTAGACTTTTATGAGAGATAGGTAAGAAATGAAATTGCTTGATTGTTTTAACAAGATTTTGGGCACGTCAGACATAGGAGATTTTATAGGCAAGTTCAGAAACCCAGTTCTGCTCATTAGTCCTATTACTTCTAGGTTGAACAAAGATTAGTTCTGCTTTTACAAAGTTAGATGAGATTCTGTCCTACAACTCTAAGAGGTGTGGCACAGAACTCACAGCCAGAGGGATGGGGGCTAAGGAGACTTGTGCTCTCCCAATTCTGGACTGTTCTGGAGATTGGATAAGACTTGGTGTAATTTAGAAAGCCAGGGGCTACCCTATGCATATTGCTGCCCGGAATCTCCAGACAGCATACCACAGAACCTCCCAGACAATGTCCTCCCACTGCCAGCACAGTCCCTACACTGGGGCTTGCAAGGGGTCCTCAGAGAGCAATCTTATGGCTGTCTTGTGTAATTTCAGCTGGAGGGGTGAGGGGAGAGATAAGAGATCTTCCCATAGCCAGAACAAGAGACTAAGGCCCCTTTATTCTGAGTAAAAAGGGTCAGAGTGGGAGTGAGGATGTCACCCTTAGCTGTTAGAATTCAGCCTAGCTCACTGGTAGAGCTCTAGCCTGCCAATCATCAATATCCCAGTTCAACGCGTAGGACCTGCCTTCACTGCAACAGGTAACTTGAGTGAAACCCCTGGAGTTACTCCACTGAGTCAGCCTAGAGTGAGTGAGTGATCATACTGCAAAACAATACTTAAGATACACCAAGCGGCTGGATTAGCTGTTGATGAGCTGTTGTAACTAGCACCTCCATTGCAATACCCTAGTTTCAGCCTCAGCAACACTCAGCAGCTCCCTCCCTGACAGGCCAGCTGCCTCAAGCTTGAAGCACCACTCAGCTTGAGCTGGAGATTGGGTATGGATGGGAGTCAGGTTAAGGGAAAAACTTGAGTTATACCTTGAACTAACTGTGCTCTGAGGACAAGCCCTTAGACACCTCAGGTGAACAGATCATAGACATTCTCAGTAAGGCCAGAAATGAGACAGAAAACTTCAGCAAGGCTAAAATATTTAAACTTGGGTGTCAAAAGTTAGGCACCTAAGTGACCTGATTTTCAGAGGTGACTGACCCCCTGCAGCTCACGTTAACATCAATGATCAGCATCTTTAAAAAACAGGCAATTCATTTAGATGCCTAAATATGGATTTAGGGCACGTCTTCACTGGCAAAGTTACAGTGCCAGCAGTTACAGCTCCACTCAGAGAGCGCCGAAGGAAAACAGCTGTTGTGTGTTCACACTGACAGCTGCCTGTGCAATAGCGTGTTCACACTTGCGGCGCTATTTGGAGTGGTGCAGTCTGGGCAGCTATCCCCCAGAGCACCTCCTTCTCTTTTGCCACTAAGACTTGTGGGAAGACAGAAGGAGTCGTGGGGCATCCTGGGTCCAGTCCCAATGCCCCGTGATGCATTGCTTTGCATGCCAGCAATCCCTGTGCTTCCATCTGCATTTGGCGCCATCTTTCAATGGTTTGTGTACTGCATGCTCTGCCCTGCCTCTTTCTGGCTGCAGGATGGATCCCGAGCTGTTGACCAGTATGCTGCTTGCTCTGACCAACACGTCACGAGTGGCAGTGGAGTTATTCCTTAAACTACAAAGGCAAGAGGAGTATGACATTGATCTCACTACGCATAGTAGCTACCACACAAGATTGCTTGTGGCATTCATGGAGGTGCTGATCACAGTGGAACGCCACTTTTGGGCTTGGGAAACAAGCACTGAGTGGTGGGATCACATCGTCATGCACGTCTGGGATGACAAGCAGTGGCTGCAGAACTTTCGGATAAGAAAAGCCACATTCATGGGACTATGACGAGCTTTCCCCAGCCCTGCGACGCAAAGACACGAGAATGAGAGCTGCCCTGCCATTGGAGAAGCACGTGGCAAATGCACTGTGGAAGCTGGCTACTCCAGACTGCTACTGATCGGTCTCTAACCAGTTCAGAGTGGGAAAGTCGACCATTGGAGTTATGTTGACGAAAGAGTGTAAGGCCATTTATCGCATCCTGGTCCGAAAGACTGTGACTCTGTGCAATGTGTGTGATAGTGTAGATGGCTTTGCACAAATGAGCTTCCCTAACTGCAGAGGGGAGAGAGATGCCACGCACATTCCAATTCTGGCACCAGACCACCAAGCCACCGAGTACATTAATAGCAAGGGGTATTTCTCAATGGTTCTCCAGCTCTTGTGGCTCACCATTGGTGTTTCACAGACATTAATGCAGGCTGGTCCAGAAAGATACATGACACACGCATCTTTCAGAACACTGGCCTGTTCAAGAAGCTGCAAGCAGGTACTTTCTTCCCGGACCAGAAGATCACCATAAGGGAAGTTGAAATGCCCATTGTGATCCTGGGAGAGCCTGCCTTCCCCTTAATGCCATGGCTCATGAAGCCATACATGAGGCAACTTGACAGCAGCAAGGAGTGGTTCAACAACAGGCTGAGCAAGTGCAGAATGACTGTGGAGTGTGCATTCAGCCATTTAAAAGCCCACTAACGATGCGTGTATGGGAAGCTGGACCGGGCCAATGACAATATTCCTATGCTTATAGCTGTGTGCTGTACTCTCCATAATATCTGTGAAGGAAAGGGTGAAAGCTTCACTCTGTGCTGGACTGCAGAGGCTCAGCACCTGGAGGCTGAGTTTGTACAGCTAGAGACCAGGGCTATAAGAGGGGTGCTGCGTGGGGCCATAAGGATCAGGGGTGCTTTGAGGCAGCAATTTGAAGCTGAAAGCCACAATATTTGTTGCCATGCTCAGGATTGCAGTGCTTGCAATGCTAGGAGGTGATTGGTGCACATGATGCAAGAGGAGGCCTTAACATAATTGTATGTTGCTTTGCAGTGCTCTTTTTGCTTTCATTTAATAGAATAAAGATTGCTTTCAAACCAACATAATTCTTTTATTGAAAGACAACAACCAGAAGAGAAAGTGAAACAAAAAAATTCATCAGCAGGGCGGAGGATGGGGGAATGGAAGGTCTCAAGAGGAGGAGAGGTCGGTCCCCAGATTGCTACAGCTTTGTGTATGTCCAGGGATCATACCCAACCTTCTCCTTTGCAGTACTATGCAGTGGATTCTGTACTTCAGCAGGGCTAAACTGCAGATGAATGGGTGTTGAGTGCAGTGGGTAGTGGGAGTCTACACTCCTGGACTGTGAGGGGGAAGGAGTGCAATGCTGCAGGTAGAGATGGAGCCAGGAGGTTGATAAGTGTGTGTTGCCGGTGTGTAGGGGATGGGGTGCACATGGGAAAGAGTTTTGTGACAGCAGCCGCAGGTTTGAAGAGCTAGCATCTCCTGGAGCGTGTCCGCTTGGCGCTCCATAACTGTTCAGAACCGCTCCAGGACTTCTTTCTGGTGTGCTATGTTCTTCTTTAGTTCCCTCTTCTCGCTGTCCCTCCACTCCTTCAGTTCCTGTTTCTTGGTGATAGAGTGCATCATAATTCACTCAGAAAGTCCTCCTTAGTTCTTCTTGGACACTTTCTAATTCTTTGCAACCATTCTGCTGCCGATAACAAAGAGAGAGGCTGTGCTCCCAAGGTCATCACTGAAGGTTAAATGCAACATTCTACAGAAGCAGTATTGTTTGCAACACAGACGACACTGTTTCAGTGCTTTAAAACACAGCCAGTACTCAGACACCTGTCACTAACTGAGGGACCCCAGGCAAACACACAAGCCACAAGACCCCCAAAATGGTGAAAAGCCAGAGGGGCAGGACAAATCACTCTTCCCGGACCCTGCTGTACATTGGACACGTGGTTCTTGGGGAGATCCAGCAGTGTAGGGGTGGGGCCTGATAATCATTCCTGTCCCCACACTTTCCACAGGATGTGATCATTATGGGAGATATCTCGCTGCAAAGGGTGAGCACAGAATCAAGGGAGGGTCTTCTCCAAGCCTGTGGCTTCTGTCCTGGCACCTGTGTGGCTAGACTGTGTGCAGCAATGGTCCCCCCACCATGATGGCACAGTGGCGCAGTAAAGTTACTCTTAATGGGGCAAGAAATAAAGCAGCTTTGCTGAGGAACCTGTGGGAGCAGATTGCCTGGTATCTCCACAAGAGTTTCCTGGAGATCTGAGGGAAATTACCGTGAAATGAGGGAACGTATCAACAGCCTGTTCTGCTGCTCAGACTAGGCATGAAGTAAGAGACAAGCCTGCTTTCTGCAACCCTCCTGTCCCCAACAACTTGCTTCAGCAATTTCCAGAATCAGATCCACTTACCAGGGGCCTCCTCTCCTGTTTGTGCTTTGCCACGATCCAACTGCTGTGACTGGCTAGGCTCCTCCGGGGTAGAAAAGAGCTCCTGGCTGCATGCATCTCTGGCCTCCAAGTCATCCCCTACCTCTGGTTCCCCCTCCCACTCTTCATCCAAGATTGGACTGAGCCAGGAGGAGGCACTTTCGACTGGCACATGAGCCAATGAAATATCCACAGGGGACTTCACAGTGGAGGTGGGGTCGCCACCGAGTATCATGCCAAGCTCTTCATAGAACTGGCAGCTCATGAGCACAGCACCAGAAGGGTGGTTTGCCTCCCCTGCCTTGTAGGTGTTCTGCAGCTCCGTCACTTTGACCCTGCACTGCAGTGTGTTCTGGTCGTGGCCCCTTTCTGTCATGCATCGTGAAATCTGTCCATAGGTATAATAATTCCTACAGCTGGAAAGCAGCTGGGACAGGACAGCCTCCTCTCCCCAAATGCTGATGAGGTCCAGCAGCTCAGCATTGCTCCAAGTAGGGGATCACCTGGTGCATGGAGCAGGCATGGCCACCTGGAAAGATGCAATGAGACCACTGCACACATCACCGAGCAAACAGGAAGGGGACTTTCAAATTTTCAAAGGAATTTATGGGGTGGGGCTGATGGTCACTTGAGGGCAGGGCAGTAGAGTTCAAACCAATGGCCAGAGAGGTGAGAACAGGCATTGTGGGACACCTCCTGGAGGCCAATCTCAGTGCTGTAACCACCACTGTGTCTACACTAGCACCATGGCACTGAATCCCCGGCACAGAAAGCTCTACGCCTCTCGTCGAGGTGACTTTTAGAGCGCTGCCTCTGTGCATTAAGTGGCTTGTTAGTGTGTAGACCTCAGGAGTTACAGCGCTCAAAGCTGCTTTACTGCGCACAAACTTGCCAGTGTTGGCGGGGCCTTAGGTGCCTTGACTTCAGTGAAAGTGAGTTATGTTAAGTCAACACTAAGGACAGCTGAAAATCTCACCCTTAGTAATCATATAATATGCTGGAACTGATCATTGTTGAACTGGTTCAGATAGAATGAGAACCTTTCTGAACTCACGCCCAAAACTTGAGCTGAACTTTGTTAGAAGTCAAAGTTCAACTAACATTTTCTCTTTCTCTCCCCGCACCCCCAGTATACTCAACTAGAAGCACAAGTGCAGAAATAATGGAAGAAAAACTGTTCACTGCCTGAGCAGAAGCAGAAAGTACCTGCTATCTCACAAGAAAGCCCATTCTCAGCAGAATTTTGCCCAACTGGGTAGCCCCAAGAAGTCCACATAAAGTTCTATTTAGCATTCAAACTTTTAGCAGCTTATTTGAACTGAAGCTCTGATCTTTTCAAAATTCACTCAGCACTAGGCTACATCCCTTCAGTTTCCTTTAGACAAACCACAAAACAAGAGGATTTAGCAGGCTCTTCACAGATCATATGAAACAAGATTTAAAAAAAAATAAAAAAAAATCCTTCCCCTAACAAATTAAAAGAAAAGTTGACTTAGAGTAGGTAGGATACTAGAAGTTTCATTCTGGAATAGAATGAGTGGGAGAAAAAAACCATTTTCCCAATTTTTGCTGATATGCAAAAGCCAGCTGATGTCAGGAAACATCTTTATTTCAAGGCTGTTAAGGAATGTACCAAAATATGGCAACCTCCACTGTTGGAATACTGTTATAAAAAAGACCCCAAATTCAGCTGGGGCACAAGCAGATGCAATAGCCATTGAAGTCAATGGAATTTACAACCTCCTAAACCAAGACAGAATCAGAGTCATTGGTTGGATCAATTTCTCTGTGCTAATGATGTTTTAAATTTACCAAATTGCAAACTAAATTATGATTCTGTTTTACTTGAATTGATACTGGAAATCCTCATTTTATTTCTGAAGTTATGAAATTCTTCTCACCCATCAAACTGTAAGAAACGGGCTATTTTAGAATTTTAACTGCTCTTAGAAAATCTTGTTTGACCAGTTCTACTCAGGGCCTCCGTGAAGTTCTAATGACATGGACAATAGGGTAATGCTATGGGGAAACAGAAGCAGCCAGGAAAAGCTAGCCTGTGCCAAAGGAATTTCTTGAATCTACTCAAATAGATACTGGGCTTTTTCTTCTGGGCAGTGACTTTCAATAGAGTTTGAGCTCTGACAGACTAATCTCAGAGACCAGAATGGCAAACTCCACCTTGAGGCAGACAAAGGTCAGAAAGAGGCACTTAGAAAGAAAGAAATAAGTTCTCACTGTGCTGTTGGTGAGGCAGTGTGTCCCATACTGTAGCTAAATGTAATGCATTGACTCCAACCATTTCTGAGATTCTGTGCAAGTAAAGAGCTAATTGATGCTATTTTATTGGGTGGAGGTGGGGATGAGGGGCAGAATGTCTCTTTGGACCCTAAATGGGTACTGAAAATCTAATTTGCTTATGAAAACCCAAAGACAACCCTGCCTCTTCCACCAGCAGGACTGGGGATTTTTCACTATGCAAGCAGGGAGGGGAGAGGGGTTAAATTTGGGAATGGATGGAGGGCTCACTATCTGCATATCAGAGAACTCACCTCCCTTGGTGCTCCCTGCATGTCCTGTGATGTGGGATTTAAGGGGAGGACAGGAAGAGATGGGAAAGGAATGGGATTGCGGTGATGAATGATCAGCCTTTCCCTCTCGTGGAGTGGGAATGCAGGATCATCAGGGGCCCCTGCAATTTTGCCACCATGTCAGAGCCTGCTGGAGGGTATTCCGTCCAGCCACTGGAGCTTGGTTCAGATTTAGCACTAGCTTTGCACAGGCCTTGTGAATGAGGGAAGGAGCTGAAAGAGCTTGATCAATGATAGACCTCCTATTAAGCTCTGAAGCAACTTCTCAAGACAAATGGCCATTTTGACGTTCACATCTAACAATCTTGTCCTGGGCACTCCTGTTGCGCATACAGTGTCCCTTGTCTACTTCCATTTATGTTCATCTGTTTAGATGTCATCATGCCCACTCACAGGTTGGTTGAAGTTTTGCTCTAGGGCATAAGTGCCATGCAAAGCAGTTATCAGACCTATATAATGCTCCTGTCAAGGCTGAGTCCCCACTCTGGCACTCTAAGTGCAGAAGGTGGGGCCCGCAAGGATTCTAATTATTAATACTGGCCACTCCAGGCTGGTATTAAACTCCCAAGGTTGCAGCTTTTTTCTGACCTTGGATGTGTAGATGCTGCCATGAGCCAAGTGCAGAACTCCTTTGAGAGCCCAGGAAGGCGCACTTGGGAATTTCTTCCTATGTGGTACTCTCAAGCCCTTTCACACACGCACACACACATACACACACCCTTCGGGGAATTGCTGAGGGGAAAAAAGGGAAATCAGCTATTGCCACCAGCTATTTAAACAACATGTGCACAAACCTCTTTAAGACACAAAAATCCAATTCTGTTCTTAAAAAGGGTAAATTTTATTAATAAAAAAGAAAATACATCTGGGAACTGAGGCTACTGCTAGATTTTAAAAGAGCAGCTACAAGGATTAAGCACTAAAAATAGCTTTCTTGAGGCCCAGCTTAAAGGTTACATGCAAAACAAAAGCACCTGGGGTTAGCACAGAGGAATGCACAAGCCATAACAAAATAAAAGGGTTAAACTTAATCGTGTCTTTCTAGACATTTCCTGATCTACTTACATATCTGGGGTTTTAATTGAGTAGTTTCTAGGTATGCTACTGATGATTTTTCATACCTGACCCAAGCTTGAGGGGAGGATTAGCTTGGTGGTTTGAGCATTGACCTGCTAAATCCAAGATTGCAAGTTCAATCCTTGAGGGGGCCACTTAGAGATCTGGGGCAAAAATCAATACTTGGTCCTGCTAGTGAAGGCAGGGGAGCGGACTTGATTACCTTTCAAGGTATCTTCCAGTGATAGGTGTATATCTCCAAGTATAAAATAAAGCTTCTTACAGCATAGCTGCTGCTGTGACTCCCTAGGAGGACAAAAGGGAAGTCTTTTCAATTTTAAAAAGTTCTAGCCTTCCCATTGGCTCTTTTGGCCAGGTTCCCCATTCACTTCCTTTTAACTATGCAAGGTTTTTTCCCCCACTCTGAACTTTAGCGTCCAAAAAGTGGGGACCTGCATGATCACTTTTAAGCTTAATTACCAGCTTAAATTTGGTACGCTGCCACCAGCCAGAAGTCTGTGTCTGGCACACTTCTGTTCCCCCAAAACCTTCCCTGGGGAATCCAAGACCCAAACCCCTTGGGTCTTAAAACAAGGAGAAATTAACCATCCCCCCTTTTCCCCCCCAGACTCTCCCCTCCCTGGGTTGCCCTGAGAGGCCACACAGATCCGAACTCCTTGGATCTTAAAACAAAGAGGAATTAACACTCTCCCTTCCTTTCCCCCCACCAATCCCTGGTGAGTTTAGACTCAAGCCCTTGGATTCTAAAGCAAGGAAAAAATCAATCAGGTTTTTAAAAAGAAAGCTTTTAATTAAAGAAAGAAAAGGTAAAAATTATCTCTGTAAAATCAGGATGGAAAATGCTTTACAGGGTACTCAGATTCATATAGACTAGAGGGGAGTCCCCCCACCGCCTAGGCTGAGATTCAAAGTTACAGCAAACAGAAGTAAAAATCCTTCCAGCAAAAGACACATTTACCAGCTGAGAAAACAAACACAAGACTAATCCACCTTTCCTGGCTATTACTTACTATTTTGAAACATGAGAGACTGATTCAGAAAGATTTGGAGAAGTCTGGGTGTACGTCTTGTCCCTCTCAGTCCCGAGAGCAAACAACGAACAAAACAAACAAAGACTTCCCTCCACCAAGATTTGAAAGTATCTTGTCCCCCCATTGGTCCTCTGGTCAGGTGTCAGCCAGTTTCACTGAGCTTCTTAACCTTTTACAGGTAAAAGAGACATTAACCCTTAACTATCTGTTTATGACAACTTACATATCTGGGGTTTTAATTGAGTAGTTTCTAGGTATGCTACTGATGATTTTTCATACATGACCCAAACTTGAGGGGAGGATTAGCTCAGTGGTTTGAGTATTGGTCTGCTAAATCCAAGGTTGCAAGTTCAATCCTTGAGGGGGCCACTTAGGGATCTGGGGCAAAAATCAATACTTGGTCCTGCTAATGAAGGCAGGGGACTGGACTTGATGACCTTTCAAGGTATCTTCCAGTGATAGGTGTATATCTCCAAGTATAAAATAAAGCTTCTTACAGCATAGCTGCTGCTGCTGCCTCTCCCTAGAAGGACAAAAGGGAAGTCTTCTCAATTTTAAAAAGTTCTAGCCTTCCCATTTGCTCTTTTGGCCAGGTTCCCCACTCACTTCCTTTTACCTATGCATAGCAGAGAGACTTAACCCTTTACAAGTAGAACAATTACAGAACAGCTACTAAGAGTGATTTTATAGCTACTGGCTGGCTGGGTGTCCATAAAAGAGAGCTCCCCGCCCCCCATCCCCTTTATTTATCACAGCTCCAAATAACATCTTTCTGCCTCTCCTCTGTGCCAGCGCTGAAACATTTGTGCCACATGCCTCCGTGGACTTTATCACCTCTATTAACATTCAAGTACCAACAGGAAAACTTGAATTACAGGAGGAAAAGATGACAAGAAGCTGAAGGGTAAGTCAGGCTGTTAATGAGACAAGCTAAATTGCACCAGGTGCCCAGGAAGCTCATCATGAATGATTCTTTACAGGGTGACAGAAAATGTGCAACAGGAAATTACTGCCTGCAGACACTTTGTTCACTGCCATTTCCTAGCCAAGAATGGGAAACAGAGGACAAACAAACAGTTGGTCAAAAAATTTCACCAAGCATTATACATAAGTTAGACTCTTGTCTGTCAGAGTGAGCAAGCAGCCAAAGGAGCATGATCAGGGCCACTGAACTTGAACCTGTATGTGATGGAAACCACTTCAAGCTGTGTTAACCCATAATTAATGAGCACCTATGGGCATGATACAACAATAATGATCAACTGCGAGTGCGTAACGGTCATGTTCTTTCTGTTGGAGAAACACCTCTTACTAAGGCCTTGTCTACACTTAAAAGTTTGATGGTATACCTATAACAGTACCACCCTCCCTCCCTCATGTAGATGCAGTTATACTGGCAAAAGAGTGTATTTACTAGCACTGCTTATTCCAGTCCCCTGAGCAAAATTAGCTATGCCAGCAAAAGTACATTTTTTGCCAGTATAACTGCATCTACCTTATGGCTTTTGCTGGCACAGCTACGGTGTAAAAATTATATACATTAAAAAAAAAAACCCTTAATCAGCTATGCTGGCAAAACTTCTAAAGTATAGAGCTGGGCTAAGCAAAAAACTAGGCAAAAGGAATAGTAACCAAGATATTGTAAGTAATTTGTCTCTTAGTTATAGCCCACTTACAAGAAGCTCAACAGAGAGGTTTGCCGCCATCATAATCCAGAGCCTGGAAACTCTTCTTTGAATGTTACCAGTGAAATGCTCCACTGGACTCACATTCCAGATTCTATTTGAGTAAAATCATTTCCTCTCTCGCCTGCAGAAAAACCATGTACATTTGGCAAATATATAGGAGTTGCTGGGGAGGCCGTGGGGAAGCTACCCCATGAACTGACGTGGCTAAGCAAGAACATAGAGTACACTGCCCTGTCTTCAAAAGGTGATGGAGCTACCAATCCAGCATGTGCATCTTTGGGGGCCCCAGAATCACCATTCAGTCCAACTTCCTCCAGGAATCTGCACACTGCCATTTCAGTGAGTTATCAAAGGCAGACCCCTGCCACACTAACTACAATCAGTACAGTCTAAGGGTATGTCTACACTACAGGGCTATTCCGATTTTACAGAAACCGATTTTTTAAAACAGATTGTATAAAGTCGAGTGTATGCGGCCACACTAAGCACATTAATTCAGCAGTGTGCATTCATGTACCGAGGCTAGCGTCTATTTCCGGAGCATTGCACTGTGGGTAGCTATCCCATAGTTCCCGCAGTCTCCCCCACCCATTGGAATTCTGGGTTGAGATCCCAGTGCCTGATGGGGCAAAAAACATTGGTGCAGGTGGTTCTGAGTACAGCCTCACCCCTCCCTCAGTGAAAGCAGAAGCAAATAACCATTTCACGCCTTTTTTTTCTGGATGAACTGTGCGGATGCCATATCACAGCAAGCATGGAGCCCGCTCAGCTCAAGACAGCAGTCATGGACATTGTAAACACCTTGCACATTCTCTTGCAGTCTATGCTGAACCAGGATCTGCAAAACCAGGCGAGGAGGAGGCGGCTATGACAGCACGATGACGAGAGTGATGAGGACATGGACACAGAATTCTCTCAAACCGCAGCTGCGCTTTGGAGATCGTGCTGGTAATGGGGCAGGTTCTAGCCACTGAACACCGATTTTGGGCCCGGGAAACAAGCACAGACTGGTGGGACCGCATAGTGTTGCAGGTGTGGGACGATTCCCAGTGGCTGCGAAACTTTCGCATGGGTAAGGGCACTTTCATGGAACTTTGTAAATTGCTTTCCCCTGCCCTGAAATGCCGGAATACCAAGATGAGAGCAGCCCTCACAGTTGAGAAGCGAGTGGTGATAGCCCTCTGGAAGCTTGCAATGCCAGGCAGCTACCAGTCAGTCCAGTATCAAGTTGGAGTGGGCAAATCTACTGTGGGGGCTGCTGTGATGGAAGTAGCCAAAGCAATCATTAAGCTGCTGCTACGAAAGGTAGTGACTGGGAAATGTGCAGGTCATAGTGGATGGCTTTGCTGCAATGGGATTCTCTAACTGTGGTGGGGCGATAGATGGAACCCATATCCCTATCTTGGCCCTGGAGCACCAGGGCACCCAGTACATAAACCGCAAGGGGTACTTTTCAATGGTGCTGCAAGGGACTTTTCACCAACATCAACATCAGATGGCAGGGAAGGGTTCATGAGGCTCGTGTCTTCAGGAACACTACTCTGTTTAAATGGCTGCAGCAAGGGAATTACTTCCCAGACCAGAAAATAACAGTTGGGGATGTTGAAATGTCTTTAGTTATCCTGGGGGACCCAGCCTACCCCTTGATGCCATGGCTCATGAAGCCATACACAGGCAGTAGTCAGGAGCTGTTCAACTACAGGCTGAGCAAGTGCAGAATGGTGGTAGAATGTGCATTTGGCCGTTTAAAGGGATGCTGGCACACATTACTGACTCGCTCAGACCTCAGCCAAACCAATATCCCCATTGTTATTGCTGCTTGCTGTGTGCTCCACAATCTCTGTGAGAGTAAGGGGGAGACCTTTATGGCGGGGTGGGAGGCTGAGGCAAATCACCTGGCCGCTGATTACACGCAGCCAGACACTAGGGCGATTAGAAGAGCACACCAGGAAGCAGTGTGCATCAGAGAAACTTTGAAAACCAGTTTCATCACGGGCCAGGGTACGGTGTGACTGTTGTGTTTGTTTCTCCTTGATGAAAACCTGCCCCCTTGACTGACTCATTCCCTGTAAGCAACCCACCCTTCCCCTTCGATTACAGCTTGCTTAAGGAAATAAAGTCACTATCATTTAAAAATCATGTATTCTTTATTAATTAATTATAAAAAGAGGGAGAGAATTGACAAGGTAGCCCGGATGGGGTTTGCGAGGAGGATAGGAGGGAAGGAAAAGGCCACTAAAATTTTTTCAAAATAATGACAGCCTTTTGGTTGGGCTGTCCACTGGGGTGGAGTGGGTGGGTGCACGGAGCCTCCCCCCACGCGTTCTTACACATCTGGGGTGAGGAGGCTAAGGAACATGGTGTGGGAGGAGAGTGGTTATACAGGGGCTTCAGAGGCACTCTGTGATCCTGCTGCCGTTCCTGAAGCTCCACCAGATGCCGGAGCATGTCAGTTTGATCATGCAGCAGCCCCAGCGTTGCATCCCGCCACCGCTGATCTTCCTGCCGCCACCTCTAATCTCAAGCATCCCTCCTGTCCTCACGTTCACTTGCATCTTTCCTGTAATTTGATACCAGGTCCTTCCACTCATTCAGATGAGCTCTTTCATTGAGGTTCACTTCCATGATTTCTGAGAACATTTCATCTCGCGTCTTTTTTTTCCGCCACTTTATCTGAGATAGCCTTCGGGATGGAGTAGGGAGGCTTGAAAAATTTGCAGCTGCAGGAGGGAGGGGAAAAAGGGAGAGAAGCATTTAAAAAGATACATTTTACAGAACAATGGTTATACTCTTTCACGGTGAACAACACTATTCACCTTACATTTTCACATGTGATTTCAGTACAAGGTCGCATTTTGCATCTTAATATTGAGTGTCTGCAGCTTTGGTGTTAGAGATCACAGCTACAGGTCTGGGCAACAGAATTCGGCTTGCATGCAGCCATGGTAAGCCATTGTCTTTCGGCTTCTGCAGCCTTCATATATCCAGCGGCCTCCTTTCCCAAATAGCAAGCAAAGCCCGTTGAGTGCTGCTTCTTTCCTGTTAACGTGCAGCATCAGAACTGCCCCCATCCAGTTCTCTGGGATGATCACTTTACTCCTCCCCGCACTGCATGCCTGGTATCAGGGAAGATCCCTGCTAGCCAAATGCGAAAAAGCTCAGGGCCAATCACCCCCCGTCTCCTCCTGCCGCTTGGCTAACTGCAGGGAAGGATTTTTTTTCAGCCACAGGCAAACATTCCAGTAGGAAAGGCCACCTCTGTCCCCTTAATTAAATTCCTGTATTTCAACCAGGTTACCATGAACAATATCATTCTCTTGAGGATAACACAGCGAGATAAAGAATGAATGTTGCTTGAATGCCAGCAAACACCGAGACCATACGGTGCCAGGCTTTATCATGCAATGATACCAGATTACTTGCTACATGCATGGCGTGGTCAAGTGTCCTACCATTCTAACGGAATAAGGCTGCGCTGCCCAGAAACCTTCTGCAAAGGCTTTTGGAGTACCTCCAGGAGAGCTTCATGGAGATGTCCATGGAGGATTTCTGCTCCATCCCCAGACACGTTGACAGACTTTTCCAGTAGCTGTACTGGCCGCGAATGCATCCCAAGTCCTCAGGTTAAATTAATCATTAAAAAACGCTTGCCTTTAAACCATGTTTTATATTTACTAAGGTACATTCACCAGAGGTTCCATGGCTTCATTCTCTGGGATAGTAGCTTGGGAGGGCTGGGAGGGTAATTCCATCTGGGTGAGAAAAAGCTCCTGGCTGTTGGAGAGAACGGAGTGCTGTGTGCTCACTGCAAGCTCATCCTCCTCTTCCTCCTCCTCATCTTCCCCGTCTGCAGAATCCTCAGGCATGGCTGAGTGTACCACCCCCACCTCAGAATCCACGGACAGGGGTGGGGTAGTGGTGGCGGCCCCCCCTAGAATTGCATGCAGCTCAGCTTAGAAGCAGCATGTCTGCAGCCCTGCCCCGGACCTTCCCTTTGCTTCTTTGGTTTTCTAGTAGGCTTGTCTGAGCTCCTTAACTTTCACACGGCACTGTACTGAAACCCTGGTGTGGCCTCCCTCCATCCTGGCCTTGGAGATTTTTTCAAATGTTTTTTCATTTCGTCTTTTGGAACGGAGTTCTGTTAGCACAGAATCCTCTCCCCATATAGTGATCAGATCCAGTACCTCCCGTACGGCCCATGCTGGAGCTCTTTTCTGATTCTCAGACTGCATGTTTACCTGTGCTGATGAGCTCTGCATGGTCACCTGTGCTGATCAGCTCTCCATGCTGGGCAAACAGGAAATGAAATTCAAAAGTTCGTGGGGCTTTTCCTGTCTACCTGGCCAGTGCATCCGAGTTCAGATGGCTTTCCAGAGCAGTCACAATGGTGCACTGTGGGATAGCGCCCGGAGGCTAATGCCGTTGAATTGAGACCACACTAACCCTAATCCGACATGGCAATACCGATTTCAGTGCTACTCCCCTTGTCGGGGAGGATTATAGATATCGGTATTAAGACCTTCGTTGTGTGGATGGGTGCAGGGTTAATTTGGTTTAACGCTGCTAAATTTGGTATAAATGTGTAGTGTAGACCAGGCCTAATATAAAGTCAGTGTTACTAAAAACATTGAGAAAAAAATATATATGAACTAGAATGTTGTAATACAGGATTTACCAAAGCAAATACATCACAAAACAAGCTTCATTTCTTCCTTTTCCTGTGCTGCTGTTTAAAATGATTAACGGCAACAATTTTAAACTTATGCAAATGAAGCAGCAACTGCTAGACCAAATATTCTGACTAGACACATAAATGCTCTTATAAAAGAGAAGGCAGTACAACATATAAACATCCTTAATGTTCCAAGCACTATAGCCTTGTCTAGAATTGGTTAATTAAACCAATTTAAAAATCACACCTTGAGTTAAAGCCATGCAACTTTGACTAGAACCTCTCTGTTTCCTCTGTGTTGTAACTGATTATATACACATGTTCAATAATGCTGTTATGGTATTAAGAATATTAAAAATGAGGCTTCATTAGGCACAAAATGTTCTAATTTTGCAGAAATTACGTTATACTACATTATGTTCAGTTACATCCCAAACCAAAAAAAAATTGTAAATTGTCTGTTAGATAGTATGATACTGCACATTATTTTGGGAAGAGCAAAAGGGAAGAGCAGTACTGCCATCTAGCATAGAAATGTAATTGGACTTCATTTAAAATGTCTTTTGGTGTTTATTCACTGGCATGCATTGTCAATCCAAGGCATTCCAAAATCATGAGGCAGGGCCCCAAAATCACGAGATTTTTTTCTAAAATGAAAAAATGTGGGATTCTTTTTATTTGCCTTCTGGCTTTCGAACCTTTATGGTACATTTTCATACTTTTCTCTGCCACCAGAAAGCTAGAAACTTACTTGTTTAGAAAAATTGAAAGCTGAGATTCTCATGTAATTACAGGATTCCAGGAGGTGGGACTTTTGGAAAAACATCAAATATTATAACAGTGTTGCAAGAAGATTGTGAGAGTTGGAAACATTGTCTCATACAGTGTCTGAAAAGGATGTAGTATGTTCCTGGAACTCCAATTTTTTTAAGCAAAACAAAAAACAAGCAAAAATCCCTCCATCCTTCCTGAAGGCTCTGACTCAGTGTTAGTCTGTTACTTTGGCATTTTGATTATATGAAAACAAAGTGGTGAGCTGGTGTTACAGAGAGAAACAGAAAAGAAAGAGGAAAGACTGACAGAAAACAAGTTCATGAGGAGCTAAAAATGCAGAGGAGCAACGAGGGGAATGGGAATGTCCACCCATCTCACTGAGTGTTACACTCTGGCTTAGAATTGCCCTTGACTCCCTTAGATCTCACCACTGCAGTATCTGAGCACCTCCCAAGTAATCTTCTTCTTAGCATACGCACAACATGCCCCAGGTGGCATGTGACCAGGATTAATCACCAAATTTGGTCCGTGTTAGCCGGTCATGTCGGGGCTCATCCCTCTCAGGCGCGGCGGGGAGCCAGGGCGCCTCCTAGCACGCTGCAGTCCGGGTAGGCTTAGCCCCTCCGCAGGTGTTGAGGGGGTACAGGGTCTGCAAACAAGGTAGAGCCCTGGCCCTCTAGCCGGGGTCGGGGCTCTCAAAGTAAATAAGCCCCGGCCCTTGGACAGGGCGGGCAGTAACAGTTCAGGCTCAGGCCTCTAGCAGGGGCTGAGCAAATACAGTATCAGCCCAGGCCCTTGGACAGGGCGGGCAGTAGCAATTCAAGCTCAGACCTCTAGCAGGGCTGAGCAAACACAGTATCAGCCCGGGCCCTTGGCTCGGGCGGGGCACCAAACACAAGTCTAGTTAGCTCTGGACCTCTGGATCAGGACAGAGCAGTGGCAATAGGCGGGAAGAGGGGGAGTCTGCCACCCGGTTACAGGTGGCAGGGGGAACGCAGGCCCTCCCACTCCACTGCGTTCCAGCCTGGGGCCCTAGCAGCGGTCAAGACCCGCTGCGGTCAGTGGGGATCCTGGCCGCAACACACTGACATGGGTTTGGGCTCTTCAGGAGCCAAACCAGGGTCGGCTACCCCCGGGCCACTTCCAACCTCCCCCTCTCTGGGTACCCGGTCCTTGCCAGTGTCATCTGGGGGGTCCCAGACCATGGGCTCCTCCGGGTACCGGTCGTGGGGAAGCTCAGGCCACTCCTCGGGGTATCGGGCACACGGCAGGTCAGGCCGACGTTCCTCCGGGTACCAGGTCTGAGGCAAGTCCAGCCAGCGCTCCTCTGGGTAGTGGGCGCGGGGCAGGTCAGGCCAGCGCTCCTCTGGGTAGTGGGCGCGGGGCAGGCTGGGCCCAGCGGGAGCCCGGGCACCAGCGTCTGTCCTCTCCAGCAGCCTGCTTCCAACTGAGCGCTGGGGCCGGGCTTTTATACTTCCTGTCCTGCCCCTTGACTTCCAGGGGGCGGGGACAGGCCGTGCTGACTCCACCCACTGAGGCACCTGCTCTGGCTCGTCCCTCTCAGGCGCGGCGGGGAGCCAGGGTGCCTCCTTACAGTCCTATTGTTGGATCATTAGCTTCCTCAACCTGGGTACTGACAGGGGGGAATGAGATGGGAACACTGATCCATGCCCCCTCTCCCAAGTACTTAAAAATACAGATAACTAAAGCAAAATGTCTCTTGTTTACTTATGCAACATCTAGCTCAATTAGTTTTTGGTTTGTGTGTGAGCGCATGTCTATGTATTTATCAGACATTGGATATTTAATGCTCTGGAGTTTAGGAGGGAGGTCTGCTTGCTGCTCTAAGCCTGGTTAAAACTGTTCTGCTTCTGTCTCTGGGCTGTACATTCTGCACGCACCTTGCAGCAAGCATCTTGAGGAAGGGATCAGAAACTAGAATTCCTAACTGCTCCACCCCATGGTGCTTCTGTCTCTGCTAATTTCCATTATCAAAGGTGGGGTGGAATAGAATTGTGTCTGCATGGGGCAGCATGAGGAAGGAGATGGCTTCTTGGCTGCTCCAACTCACACTGTCGAGGAGGCTAAACGTTCCTCCTAACAAGACTACAACTGCTAGAGGGTACGTTTAGTAGAGAGGTGGCCCTATGGGTTCAGGTAAGTGTCCAAGTTTGAGGATATTTATCGAAACTCTGAATTTGGGGGGCTCTCCCAACCAGTGGCAGATTAGTCACTGGGCCTATGGGGCCCGTGCCCAGGGACCCCAACCAATCAGGGCCTGGAAAAATGGGCATTCCTGTGCTCCAACCCCATTTCCCCAGCAGGAGCTCTGGGAAAGGGGTGGGGGAGGATGACTACAGGTGGAAGGGATGGGGAGGGGCCCCACTTGCTCTGACCCAGGATCCCACAAAACTATGATCTGCCTCTGCTTCCAGCACTGCTTTGATATGTATTTTTTGCTACACCACTGGTAAGGTTCATGAGTTCTTACATTACTGCAATCTTGAGACAGTCATTGTGACAAATGAGCTTCATGTACAAGGAGCAACATATAGTTCAACACAGAGACTATGGAGGTTAGTGGATTTTTGTAGGAAACAAGAACTTTAATAACAGGCTAAAAAATTTATCATATTTGAAGATGGGATAATTAATGCTCTGACTCTGCAAACACTTAGGCACATGCTTAATTTTGCCTAGTATCATTCAGCTCAGTAAAATTAAGCCACATACATAATTGTTTGTAGAATTGAGGCCCATGCACAAGAGTCTTGTAGCAATTGCATCCCTGTGAGATCATAGAGTGCTTTCGAAATAACCCTCTATAAATGAAGGCAGAGTCCTACCTCCATCAGTCAAGAGATTTCCCAAACCACTCCTCGCAAAAAGCTAGTCACGCTAGAAACAGAGCATACCTCAAGAGAAAACATGAGGTGGGGAAGAAATGACTAGAACAAACTATTATTTGTTATTTGTGAGTAATTCCATGCTGTTATACATCACTCCTCTTTTCCCATTCCATTATATGAATCCCCTTATTCTGCAGAGCAGTAATTGTGGCATCTAACAAATAAATTGCTTGCAACACTCCGAAAGAGCCACATGGGGGTAGGCACAACCTGTTTATGCTACAAAAAGAAAGGTAAGGGAGACACAGACATTGCCTAGAACTACAAGGCCTCCGTAAACTTCAGCTTTTATTAAATATTTCTTTTGTTACACACACAAAGTTTACCTAGCTTACCAGAATACCAGAGGTCAAGATTTTTTCCAGCTTGTGACATGCTCAAGGTTCTTCACAAAGAAGAGCTCAGGATGAGCCAAACCTCTATATAATCCTGCCAGAACATACCATAAACAGCAGCAGATCCATCCAGTACCAGAGAAATAAATCCATCGAAGTATCTGAAAAAGCAACAGTCTCCCCATGGTAAAGCTCTGGAGAATAGGAAATAAACCACCACACTCCCTGCAATCAGAACATGCCCCCAAGGAGAGCTGGGAAACACTGCAAAAAGTGTTTGTAAAATTCATTCCAGCAGCCTCCTTCCCCCACCACATGTAAAAAGGCAATTGAACAAAGGTGACACTGGGCATTCTCTGAAGGAAGGATAGACAACTTTTGGTGGAGTTGGGGGTGGGGGTGTTTAGAGTTAAAAACAACAAATAATAGCTGTTGAATGTCATTTTTACACTCTCTAAAATTATCACGGCCGGCTTTAGGAAGCGTGGGGCCCAATTCAAACATTTTCATAGGGGGCCTGGCAGGGATGACTAAAAAAAAAAAAAACCCCATATAAAAATGCCTTGCATTTCTTCCATGTATTATTTACTTTCCATAACTATATAAATAACAACAAAATTATATATTATGTATATTGCATCATATATTATAAATACCAAGTTGGTTAAGAGGAACTTTATTGTACACCTCAGGCAGGTCAGGTGGTGCGAGGCTGGTGTGGGCAGGGGGTGCAGCAGGGGCTGGCTGCGGGCAGGGGGTGCAGGTACAGGGGGTACAGCCATCCTGTACAGTAAGTGCCACCTCCTCCTCCTCCTCCTCCTCCTCCCTCCCCCACCAGGGTAGCAGCAGCAGCCCGGGCCTATTTAAAGGGCCCAGGGCTCCCCTGCTTCTAGCACCCCAGCCCTTTAAATAGCCACGGGAGCCCTGAGGAAGCAGTGGGGGCTCCAGCGGCTATTTAAAGGGCCGGGGTGGTAGAAGCAACAGCTCCCTGAGCCCTGCAGCCCTACCCCAGGGCTCCAGCAGTGGGGCTCTGGTGGCAATTTAAAGGGCCTGCTGAGAGCCCCAGGCCCTTTAAATTGCTCCCTGGGGAAGATGGACCACCCCAGTGCAGCGCACCGGCTCTTGCCAGTATGCTGTACTGGGGCTTGGGCTTGGGCACTCTTAGGCACGGGGCCTGATTCAGGGGAATCAGGCAAACTGGCCTAAAGCCAGCTCTGCTCATTTTTATAGCAGGAACAATCCCCTATAACTCAGTATTTGTTCTCTTTAGCCCAGGAGGGGACACCCCTCTGATGGTCTTCACTGCCTGAAATCCTTGTCTTCCCCTAAGCTGACTCTTAGTAGCTGGGACTGGATTGAAGAAGGTCTCTCCTGCAGCAGGTTCTTGCCTCTTTCTTCCCTGGCTGCAGAATGGCTCAGCAAGCAGTCTATTCTTCTTGGGACATTCTCTTGGTTTGGGTGAGGCTCACCTGTCTGTGCTGCTCTTTCTAGAGCCAGTGTGTCTATTTCCCTTCTTTGAGGAAGGCTACAGATTCTCTAGCTTTCAAGTGAGCTGTTCTGCTCCCTTTTAAATCCTCCCCCAGTCTGTCTATCCCCTGCAGGTGTGTTGGGATGGGGCTGGCTGAAGCCAGAGCAGCTCCTTAACCCCTTCTTGCTCAGTGTGGGATTTGTATTTTCCATCACGAGTCCAAACAGAGGGGGAGAACCTTGAAGTTACAGCTTTCCATACTGTTAACGGCTAACAAGCTCAGCAGGCCCGAAGGCCTATTTTTGCAAGTGGAGCTTTTTGCTATATTGGCTACATTGATCTAATGCTGCAGATGCATATTTGGGTAGGAAATTATTACCCCACCTAGCAGTAACAATGTGAATTTTGAATGTGTTTTAATCTTGGCTTCTCCTTAACTCCTTGGAAGGCGACTTTAGATGATGCTTCATGCAGCAGGCATTCTTTTGCCCTGTGTCATCTGGGCTTTTCCGTTGCTGGGCTTGGGAGAAAGCTTGGAGAGAATCCACTCTGCTGCCTGCAGAAGGCTGCATTCTAGCACAAGAGTTTGTTAATTTTCATCCTGATTTCCTTCCTCTCCTGGAAGGCGAGGTTTGGAAGTTTTTCATGAATTCTAGATGACTTTTTCAGATATCTGAGTAGGGAGAACTTTTGTAGATCACCCTCCCCCTGTACCTGGTAGCTTTATAAAGCTTTGCACTCACTGATGTGCTGTACACACACCATTTCCCTGAATAGCTCCTCTGCATACTTCGATGGGATCCCACCACATGCCTTGAAAATATCTAGGTTTTCCAGTATTTCTAAGATATTAAGGGCTTCCCCTGCCACAAACAGTCAGAGCCAGTATTGGTAAATGTCCCCAAAACACAACTTCAGCCTTCCCTGAATCAGCCAGATCCAGCCTCTTAATTTTTATATTCATTTAAAATGAAATCAGTGTTACTCACACACGTGCATCAGTTGGGCTTGTGCATGTGTGAATCTTCCAAGGACAGAAGTGAGATGAAGAGTACAAAAGAATTTATGAAAGAGAGATATAGAAGCATCCCACAGTATTGCAAATCATGATCTTGTGGACAGACAGAAAGCAAAGTAGGGGATTCTTTCCCCTCACCCCCACCCCGCCCATATGGCAACACAACGAATATAGCCTCTGTTTCATTCCACTGGAAGACACTTCCATACCTGCTGGGCCAAGCCTGCTGCCTGGGACTGCAGGTGCTACAAATGGCCAGCAGTCGGAGGACCATGCAGGAGCTTTTGGAGATGGGGCAAGGAGGAGCAAAGGGCACCTTGCTTTCATAAGAGCCAAGGAGGAGAGGGACACGGTCCATACAGACAGACTGCTCTGGATAATCACGTTCACCTGTGGGTGTCTGGCCTGAGAGCCTAAACTAGTTAGACTATCTGCACCATCACCTAAACTGCCCTGTCTTTTCCAGTAAGTGCTATGAAAGGTGCTGAAGACACAATGGAAGATGAAATTCTTTGGACTGGATTTAATTATTCCAACTGAAAGTGAATGAGAGAAATAATGTCCGAAGTTCTCTTCCTAGCAGCAGAAAAAAACTAAGGTCAGAAAGGACATCATGTCCATCTAGTCGACCCTCCTGTATAACACTGCACCTAGAATGTCACCGAGTGGTTCCACCAGCAAACCGATGACATGTGACTGAGCCATAGCACGTCTTTTGGAACGACATTCACATGCATTAAAGCCAACTGGCTAATAGAAAATCTTTCCTCTGCAGTGATGTGAAGTTAAAGGACATGGAGAAGAAGAAAATCTGTACTCGGGCTGTGACAAAAGTTGGAGCAGAGAGGCCAAGATAACCAGGACCAGGGCCCAGGACTGGCTATTAGCAGACCTACCATTTTCTATTCCTGGCTTTTTGACCGTGAGCAAATCCCTTTGCCGCTGTGTGCCTCAGTTTCCCCAGTTATAAAATGGAGCTAATCAAGGTTTTGTTTATTATTACCATTTTACAGAGTGGGAGGCTGACACACAGTTGGGGCCTGTCTATACTCTAGGTCTGTAGCCCATTTGTAAGTTGCTGACTCCCACATGTTGTTCAGAGCCTATCAACAACACAATTCCTAAGCATGTGTTTGTTCTGTGCTTAGCCCCTCTGGAACAGCTGGGCTGGACAGCCTTTTCCCGCTGTGCTGTGGGGAGCAGGTACTGGGCACTAGGGATCTGAAGAGGCTTTCAAGGACTAGTTCTTGAAAATAATTGTTATCAATGAATTGGAAGCCAATATAAAATCACTGCTGATAAGATTAGTGGGTGACTGGCAGAGTAGTAATTAATGATAAGGACAAGGCAGTGATAGAGAGCAATCCAGATCCCATTCAAACAAAACAAGTTTGAACAGAGCCAAATGCAAGGTCCTATACCTAGCAACAAGGCATGCCAGCCATACTTACAGAACGGGGAAGTGTATCCAGGAAAGCAGTGACTCTGAAAAGGATTTACGGGCTGTACTGGGCAAACTGTTCAACATGAGCACTCAGTGTGATGCTGGGATGAACAGAGCTAAAGCCGTCATTAGATGTATGAGCAGAGCCGTGAGTAGGATAGGGAGGTAACACAGCATCAGTGAGATAGATATTGGAATACGGCATCCGGTTTGGGTGTCCTCATTTGAAAAAGATGTTGAGAAATTGGAGCTGGGGCAACAAAGAGCCACTAAATGTTTTAAGGGCTGGAGAAAAACGCCTTGTAGTGAGCTATAGAAAGAGCTCAACCTGTTTAGCTTATGAAAAGAAAATTGAAGGATGACTTCATTGAAGTGTAGAAGTGCTTTAATGGAGAGAAAATAGCAGGTATTAAAGGGCTCTTTAATCTAGCAGAGAAAGGCATAACAAGACCCAGTGTCTGGAAACTGACCCATTCATACTAGAAATACGGCACAAATATTCAGAGAGGATGATTCACCACAGGAACAAACTCCCAAGGGAAGTAGTGAATTCTCCATCTCTTGAGGTCTTTTAATAAAGACTACATGCCTTTCTGGAAGGTGTTTGGTCAAAAACTAGCTACTGTGCCATACAGGAGGCCTGTGGTATGCTCTAATGGTCCCTTCTGGCTCGAAAGTCTACTAATTTATGAAAAACTGAGTGTAGCATGGGAAGCAACCTCTAATGTTTTAATGTATAGCCTGATAGATACCCAGAATCAACAGTCATTGAGTGGGTTGATCCACAGGGAGTAGCTCAAACCTCCAAAGGGGCTGGCCGGGATGGGACATCAGCCCTGCAGGGGAGAGGTGGGTGTGGCAGTGACATCACAAGGGCCATTGGCAGGACCTCAGCCTATTGGTCAAAGGTGGCGGGGAGGTGGTGACCTCACAGAGAGATGCTGACATCAGCCAGGCAGGACAGGGGCGCAGGGCCAGGGAAACCTTGGAGACTTCTGTGGCTTTGCCTCAGCAAGTTTCCTTCTCGAGGTCTCTCGACGAAAGAGAGAGAATTCTGGTTCACATACGTGAGCCCGAGGAGTAACCTCTTCAGAGTTTTCTCTTTTCCTTTTACTGATTTTACTAGAAAACAGACGTCCCTGTTTAGAAGGTAAGAGCCTCTGAGAGGTTTGGAACCTGTTCAGTCTGATCCATCTGATGCCAGCTGAATTTTAGGCATGGAAAACAGAAGAGAGGTAGGAAGTGCGCAGGGGAAACTGCAGCAAAGAGGAAGGAGCAGACCTAGCTGTTGGGTACAGGGCCCTGGGCTGCTACCAGTGTCAGGGTGGGGCTGGGTTCCCCTACTGGCCCCAAAGAAGGGGGCGTACACACACAGCTGGAGAGGGTTCCAAACCCAGCAAGGGGGCTGCAGGCTGAGCAGGAGCCCCAGCGAGGGCAGAAGGACTCCTTTCTGTGGGAAGACCTCTTTGGACTTTTAGTGTGAGACAAGCTGGGCCCCAGAAGGGTGGACTAAAGGTGGTGACTGGACCAGAGGCTGAGTTACTAGGCAGAGAAACTGCGATGGTGCTGGAGCACCCATCGATGGAGGACCCGAGCCCAGCAAGAGGGCTGTGATTCTGTGTCTGGACAAAAAGATCAGACATGGAGAAGGTTAGCCCAGGAGAGCAGGGCATGAGAAAGCGTACAAGTGTGACCTAATGCCAAGATGGGGACAAGAGTTCTTTGTTTTGGGTGCAGAGAACGGGCCATATCAAAACACAATGCCTGCTTAGGAAATTGCTGAGTCGTAAAAGGAGGGGCCAGGGCCCCAAGAAGGTAGAAAGAAAAGAGACGGTGTCCTCTGACACAAACTCATGTGAGGCAGGCAAAGTGGAAGTGGCAGGGATGGCTGTGGACCTTGCAGACCCTCCACCAACACACCCTGTCGGGTGCTGCAGGGAGGTGAAAGATGAAATGGTTGGCACGGAGATGAAGCAGACTGAAGTGGGGACAAACACAAAGGTGGAACAGTCCATGATGGATCCTGAGACCCTGACGGAAATGGTTTTGGAGAATACAGTGGCAATAGCCAAAAGGCTACAAAAGAAACTAATGGCTTCAGAGCAGCTCTGCAAGCAGCTGTTAATGAGAATGATTGGCTGCAGGAAGAGTGTTGGGATGCTGCAGAAGAGAAGAATTGCCTCTTAATTCTGTTGAGTGAGCTGGCAGGGGAGATGGAGATGCCGAGTGCCCAGGCTGTAGAAGTGTGCAGCCGGTGACAGCAATGAGATGGCGAGGGATGAAGCTTGGACAAGAGTAGATCTTGCTCCTGGTTTGGGCTGGATTTTAAGGAGGGTATATAACAGGGGGGCTTGGTCTGTTAGCTGCAAAGCCTGGAGCTAGGCCAAATTGATTACAAAATGAAACCCACCTGAGGGGAAACCAGGGAAATCTGCAGGAAAACTAAAGGAACAGGCCTAGCAGTTCAGTACAGGGCCTTGGGCCAGAACCTAGAGTCCAAGGCAGGAGTGGGTTCTCCCACACCATCTCCAAGGAAGATGACGTACCGTACAAGACCACGGAAAGGACTACCAAGCCCAGCAAGGGCAGGCCAAGCCAAAGTCAGGCTGAGGAAGAGCTCCCAAAGGGACGGAAGACCTTGTTTCTGTTAAAGACATTTTTGGACTTTTCGTTTGGGATGAGTGTGATCCAGGAAGGAGCGGATTAAAGGACGGTCACCTGGCTGAAGGACTGAGTTCCCAGCCAACAAACTGCCAGAGCGACTGTCAGCGGCGGTGCTAGCCCAGCAAGAAAGCTGTGACACCAGGCCAGGCCAGGAAGCAAGCCTGCTTCCATTATGGAAACAGCCTGATATTGGAGAGTGATGGGGACAATAGAGTGATGGGAGGGGCTTCTCAGGCTGGGGTAGGGAGGAAGCTGTGGGGCTGGGAGGGGATTAGAGATGAATTTACTGGACACTCACAGAAATTATTAGGTTTGCTGCCTCCAAAGGGACAGGGCACACCTCAGCCTGTTAGGTAGGCTGGAGACTCTCACGTCACTTGAACACGCAGCACTGAGTTGCTTTGGGAAGCAGAGTAACAAAGTACAGATTTGAGTGATACTAAGCAAGAGAAGGAGATAAGTTTGGTTACAAACAAAACAAAACATGCTTTGTAGTAACTAAAACTGATTCTTAGCAAGTCACAATCTTTGCCAGAGCAATTTCCAGACTAACATCAAGTTACCAGCATCTCCAGCCCTTCGAGTGCTTTTCCCTTTCTTCCTTACGTGATGGAGAACTCAAATGTCTTTTGCTCCCCTTCTATTACTCAAAGTCCATTGTCTGTGGTGCTAGACTCAGGAAAGCTTCCTGGGATGCAGACTTGGTCCCCCAGTGTGTTCCCCAAGCTGCTACGTGTTAGCTTGGTTGCTTTGTTTACCTTCAATGTCAATGTACTTTTATTGCCTATGTAGCCCTTCTGCCCTCCTGAATTGAGGCAGCAACAAGGGCCGGGTTCAGTATCCAGGGGTTCCGTTTCAATAACACAATGCATAACCGGCTCGAGCCCCCACCCAGTGACCTGGGACACTTACATACCACACCCCCCTGGGCACCTCTAGGAGACAATACTTCCCCTCTCGCAAGCACGGAGTCTGAGTGTAGCAAAATCATTTTAATAAAGGAAGGAAACAATGCGGCATCCCACTGGAGAAACACCACAAACAAGATTATAACACAAACCATAAACAAACAAAAAAAGAAAACCCCCACCCCCAGGTACATTTGGCAATGTCCTTTTCCCCTTAGGATCTTAAGTCCAATCACCCCAAAGTCCAACAACCCAAAAGTCTCTGGTCAGTGCCACCCCAGAATTCGAGAGTTTATCTGCAGAGTTTTACCCCCCCAGCCTGGGTGGAAAGTGGGGGGAAGTCCACACAGGGTGTTAAGGGGCACCTTACGTGGGCCAGGGCCAACTGCTCCGCCTCTCCGTGGAGTTCTGCTGCAGCCTTCACCACGACCAGCTCCACCACACCAGCTGTGCCGCTCCTCCAGCTGTCCCTGCAAACCGCTTCACTCCACACACTGTTCCATGGGCTGCTCCAACACACTGAAAACTGCTCTGCTCTGCCAGCTGCATAACAATAGGTCTTCAGGCTCCCCCACTAGTTAGCACAGCACTCCGTGATCTCAATTCAGCTGTTTCAGTGATGTCAGCTCTTAGTAGGGGAGCCCTGGTGCTGGTGCACCATTGGCCCAACATGAATTCAGCTCAGCAGTCTCTAGATAGACTCCTAATAGAATTAAAAATTAGCTCTACTCTTTAACATTGGAGAGAGGAGGATGTGCAATTGGTGTTCCAGGCCCTCAAAAGGGGGCCCATACCATCAAGTACACACACCAGTCCCCAACCTCTCTCAATTCATGGGGTTTTGGAACCCATGTCCCATGTTTAGCAAGTACCACCCAACTGAGGTTGAGTCATTTCTGTCACAAAGCAGTCCCATCCCAAGCTGCTGTGGGGTTATGCTAAGTGGGGCGGTGCATGCCAATACAAATTCTTAAAATTCTTTCCGCACTCACTACAATTCACCACCAGGTGTCAGGGTAGCGCTCATCCTGACTCTGCTTACACGTATGGCTTACAAAGCTTGATCCAGACAGATAAATAAATCCACATTCCTGTCTCTAAGCCAAACTTGTTTATCAAGTCTGATCCCAAATCATATTTTAAGAACCTATTTTCAGCACATGTACACAACTCATTATACCCCACCTGGACCTACATCACACAAGGATATTCTTGACCAGTGTGTTCTCAGCGTTCCCAACAGACCTTACTTGATGTCCCTGGATGGTACAATAATTTTCTATTGAATCAGTTGATTTAATTGCTCAGTCTTTTGGTTTCAGACCATCTGTTCTCCCCTTGGGGTGCCTGGACCCTAACTGTCACATTTGCCTTCCAGACTCTGTCCCAGCCACTCGCACAGATGTATCCTGCAGCCAGCCCAGCTCAGGGAGCAGTGGGGACAGATGATCTCATCCTGTCAAACCAAGCAACATGGATCTCATTGAGGCTTAGATGGAAGTTCCTATGCATCTCCTGGAGGTAAGAACTGTTTGCTCTTCTGGGTACTGGGGGCATTTGCGACAAAGAGAGGACTCCTGCTACATAGCCTTGCTGGGAACTTTCCCTGTCCTTCAATCCCAGCCTTGGTACAGAGACCTAGTTCTCATCATGATAACCTTATTTTATTCTCAGAGGATGTGTCCAGGGTCTTGGAGGATGTTTCCTGCAGAAAGTTTGAGCGGGGAGAGAGCACTCATTGTCATGACCCATGGGTCTTCAACCCAGGTCTGCAGGGTTCACAGGAGCAGCCACACTCCAGCCCTCCACCTGGAAGCCTGCTGACAACTGTTTACCTAGGACCCATGGAGTCCAGCCCCACTTTGAGGATCCACCCCTGAAGCCTATTGGTGGAGTCCCAGACCAGCTAATTTACCCCCAGACCCTCCTTAAACCAGCAGCAGGAACAGGAAGCTGTCTAAACACCCGAGCTCCTCCCTCTTCTGGACTGCGTGCTACCTGCTCCCACTCCCCCAGCTTGATTTCCTGGCATCCAGACTCGGTGTGACTCGTGACATCCGATTTGTGGTTCTGATCACAAGTTTGTCTTTTACTTCAGACCTTCCAGTATCCTGACCCAGCTGACTCTCAACTCCTGTCTTGTGAGTGTGGACTCTGGCTCTGACCATTAGGTCTGGCTGCCCCTGACCTGGCCGTTACACTGACTTTTCTACAATTTCTCCAATGCCCTTTTCTGCTCTCCAGCTCTGCTCCCTCCAGCAAGACACACCAATCCCTTGGCTTCCAAAGTCCTGGTTGCCTACTATTCCAGAGCTGAGGGGTATTGCCCCCACCACAGCTGCTTTTCCTATGAGAATCTTCCTAGAGCACAGGAGCAACCTACTGTATTTTCCACCCATGCATCTGATGAAGTGGGTTTTAGCCCATGAAAGCTTATGCCTAAATAAATTTGTTAGTCTCTAAGGTGCCACAAGGACTCCTCGTTGTTTTTGCTGCTACAGACTAACACGGCTGCTACTCTGAGCTCTAATACTAATGTGTTCTGACATCTTGTGGCAAGTCACTTAAGTGACATTGGTTAAATTTTTAATGTATTTTCTTACTTTGTTACTATCTCTGCAGAGAGAGAGAGTCCCTATCAGGACTCCTGGGTTCTATCCCAGCTCTGGGAGGGGAGTGGGGTTTAGTGGGTTACAGGGCGGTACAGATATACATCTGGGTTCTATATAAGAATATCAGAATGGCCATTCAGGGTCAGACCCATGGTCCATCTAGCCCAATATTCTGTCTTCTGACAGTGGCCAATACCAGGTGCTTCAGAGGGAATGAACAGAACAGGCAATCATCAGGTGATTCATCCCCTGTCACCCGCTCCCAGCTTCTGGCAAACAGAGGCTAGGGACAAGCAGAATATGGTGTTGCATCCTTGCCCATCCTAGCTAATAGCCACTGATGGACCTATTCTCTATCTAGTTCTTCTTTGAAACCTGTTATAGTTTTGGCCTTCACAACATCCCCTGGCAAAGAGTTCCACAGGTTGACTGTGAAGAAATACTTTCTGTTGTTTGTTTTAAATCTGCTGCCTATTAATTTCATTGGGTGACCCCTAGTTCCTGTATTATATGAAGGAGTAAATAACACTTCCTTATTTACTTTCTCCAAACCAGTAACGGTTTTATAGACCTCTATCATATCCACCCTTAGTCATCTCTTTTCTATGCTGAAAAGTCCCTGTCTTTTTCATCTCTCCTCATACAGAAGCAGTTCCATATCCCCTAATCATTTCCATTGCCTTTTCCAAATCCAACAGATCTTCTTTGAGATGGGGTGACCAGATCTGCATGCAGTATTCAAGGTGTGGACATACCATGGATTTATACAGAGGCAATATGAGATTTTGTCTTATTATCTATCTCTTTCCTATTGATTCCCAACATTCTGTTCACTTTTTTGATTATAACAGCACATTGAACAGATGTTTTCAGAGAACTATCCCCAATGACTCCAAGATCTCTTTCTTGAAGGCTAAGGAGGAGGTGATGGACTTACCCCAAAGGTGGGTGTGGGAAGAAGCAGAGTGAAGAGGTGATCAGAAAGCCATCCCATAGCATTCCGCCTAGAGTCATTCTGATAACCATCTAGCTCCTTCCTGCCGTAGGCTGCAGTTCCTAGGTTCCATAGGGAATTTCTGAATTAACCCTCTAGAAAGTTGCCTCTGGCTCTCTACAAGCATGCTCAGTCCATGTGAGCATGCTGAGTACAAGCCAAGCAGCAACTCTGGTGGGGTGGGGGAGAGGCACATGAGCCAACATGCTCCCTCCCCCGCACATCTCCTCTGCAGATAACCCTCCTGCAGAAACACAAGCGTGCACTCAGTGGAATGCTGTGCTATGGTGTATGTGCCCTGCAAGATACTCACTCGTGAAGGGAAGCAACACTGCTGTTAGCACTGGAGTCTGGGCAATAAGGAAGAGGAGTTGGAAATTCTCATTGAGGAGGGGAAAGTGGATAGAACTGGGAAACCTGGTGGGACGATGTGTCTGACTGAAATGTTAGTGTTGCTGGTGACAACCCATATAGGAAGGGGAGAGAGGATCAAAGTGGTGAGCTCTGTGGCACTTGACATTAGACACATCATTACCGGTTTTACATTCTCGGTTATTGAGAACTCCAGGACCTTGAATGGACAGGGCTCAATCTGCTAACTTACACAGCCCAGCAGGGGAACCGGTGGGGGGGCTGCTAAGTTCACTGAATCCAAACCAGAGAGCAAGTTCAGGTTCTCCTTTAGCACCTGTCTGTGACCTGTAGGAAGACAATTGGGTTCGCATGGGGCACTTCCTATTGGGAGACAGATGAGGGAGGTCTTATGTAGCCAGTAGTAAATTATCCTCAGAGATTTAAAAAAATTATTTGGGCTTTTTGTAATAGGTGTCATCAGACACCCAGCTCTGAAGGCAGTGCCGCCAACAGTAGCAGTGCAGAAGTAAGAGTGGCAATACACCCTACCACTGCACCCTTATTTCTGCGCTCTTGCTGGCGGCAGTGCTACCTTCAGAGCTGGGTGCCCGCTGTCACCTATTGCAAAAAAGCTTAAATAAGTGACTGTCAAATAATATAAGCCCACAATCTGCAATTCTCACAAAACTAAAGTGCCTTTTTAAAAAAACGAGCCAAATTCTGCTCAAGGATTTCTGATCCTCTCTCTTTAGGAAGATGTGGGAAAGGTCCAGCCCACTGCCACTTCTCTGGGACTAATGAAAGAGTCCTGATTAGTTCTTTTCTTCTTCCCCTCTCCACTCCCTGGCATGAGTTCCATGGGTTCTTTTCACAAAGGCAGGTGGAACCCAGACATCATAGGCCCCATGATTTTGACAGTCCTTTTGCAGCCTCTGACCCCAGTCTCATCATGTCTGGAGGGGTAAAAGATCCCCCAGCTGCCATCATATTTGTAGTCTTGTCCTTGTCAGAGTCTCTGGGTGAGAAAGGAATCCTGGGTTACATAAACAAAATATAAAAGCAGTTATTTTCCTGTTTATGAACAACTCAGGTATAAGTTACTCCCTTGTTTCATTCTGCCACATTCCAGACTGTTCTACAAAGAACATAGTGACGTTACACCATTCCGATGAAGTACTGACTGAGTGAACTACAAAAACAAAGGGTGTATTTTCGAAGTGCTAAATGAAATCACTTAAATCCTGACTGATTAAAAAGGAGGAAACTGCACTTCCAACAGGAAGTGGACCAATTTCTGCTGCTTGTTATCCTGAGTTGTCTCCTCCATCACTTGCAACAGGAATAGGGTGACCACTGTCCTGATTTTGAGGAGTTTGTCCCGCATCCCGACCAGAGTAGGGTGGGGACACCATTTGTCCCAATATTTTGTTTCCTGGTCTTCGGCGGCAATTCGGCAGAGAGTCCTTCAGTCACAGACGGTCTTCTGCAGTATTTCGGCGGCAGGTGCTTCTGTCTTTGGTGCAAGGTTTATTACCCCATGCTGAAATATCGCCAAAGACCATCCACGACTGAAGGGCTCTCTGCTGAATTGCCACCGAATTCCCAGACGAGTGAGTGTAACCCCCCCCCAAAACGCCCCCCCCCGCAGTGGTCCCAGTATTTTCCCTTTAACATCTGGTCACCCTAAACAAGAACCAAATGCGAGTTGCTTGATAGTTAGCATTTCTGAGCCACCACATCAAACACCACTTAAGTCTTTCCCTGTGCATAACTTTGGAAAATAAGGCTGTTCTTTCTGCTTATCCTGGTTTGATGATTTTGAATGGTGCCATTATTCTGAAGCTAGTGAGAGTGTACTTCATTTCTGCTATTGTACAGCTTTTAGACACAAACTATTTTTGACTAAGTATACAGATTAAGACGACTTAAGACAAATTTAAGGGGCACCAAGCTTTTTCATGTCACCACAAAGTAGTTGATATTCCTCAGAAGCACCTTGGTCACATGCTAAGTTTTCAGTACTCAGAAGAAAGAAGAAAACAGCAAGATTGTAATGGAACTACTATGTAGTATATGTTATCTTTCCAGACAAGGACTTGCCATGATACTGAACAAACTGAAAATACACCCTTAAGTGAAGAGCTTGAGTGCAACATTATTCAACTGCTTTGTTTACAGGAAGAATATGATCCTGATATTTCAAAGTGGTTGAAAAACAGTCAAGACAAGTTTGGTTATTCAAAATGAGATGGTGGAAATCATGGCTCTTCAAATTGCAAGGGCTGTTTCTGAAAAAAATCTGCAAAGTGCTATACAACTATGGTAGACTTCTCCAGCAATAGTTGTGCCTGCAATAGATGGATGGTGAGATGGTCATGAAGAGTTCACTGGATTGTACACTGAAGCCTGCACATTGGCGTAGGTAATTGTATCAGTAATTAAAGTTATAATTTCATCTAAATTGGAAGATTAACAATTGTCATGGACAATGCTACAGTGAATCTACTACTATTGCAGGCTTAGAATCAAGTGTAGCAACCAGATTGCTACACACTGAGTTAAATGTTCATTGCTATAGGGATGCTTTGAATTTGGCATGCCAGGACGTTATTAAAAATGCTACTCTCCTAAGAAATACTCTTGAAACTGTTCATTAAATCACAAAAATAATTAAAAAAAAATCACTCAGATGAGATACTATATTTCATGACATAAAATATGAAGTGTGAAGTAAATCACCAGGCATCTGTGTCTTCTGTCTGACAAGATGTACTTTCCAAGTAGAAGCATTGGTTTCAGCTTCTGAGAACTACCTTGGATTGTGTGCACCTTGGGAGGTTGTGAAGGATGCAGCAAAAGATCTTGAAATGAGGGCTATGGGATCATAGAAACTCAAATGGAAGCTTAACTTCTTTTTTGGTATTGAACTAGGTCAAAAAGTCCTAAACATGGTAGTCAGTCTGCCCCAAACTCTGCAAGGGCTGGTGGTTTTCAGCAACAGAAAACCAGTCTCTTAAGAAAATGGCACCTAATTCATGTCAGTCCACCCGATCAGATAACTGCTACAACTTATTCTGGGAGCAACTTCACCAGACAAGTCAAAAATTGGAGATAGTCTGAATGCCTGAGCTTTCAAGGAAGAGAAAAGTTCCCAAGAAAAAGCAAATGGGAATGGGAGAACCCAGCTACTCAACTTTAGCAAAAGAATCTATAAACACATCCACTTCTAAACAACTGGTTTTATACTGTCTGGTATTCAGTCAAGATTTGTACAGATACTAAAATCTATTCAAAATTTTGAAACTCTAATAATGACTCCAAACATAACAGAAATACAAGTAGGAGATGTACTTCAGGTGCATGGTTCTAATTTCAGCCATGATAGATTGAATACTCAGCCTCATCTCTTGCAAGCCAACTATCAGCTTACAGAACAACCACTGAAATCAGTTCAGAAATATCTTAGTTTGCTCAGCCCAACTGAGTGCTGGCAGATTTCCAAGGTGGTTGATAAAAATGATTTTGATGAATTGGCAACCAGTGCTGTAAGTGAGCACAGTTTCAGTGCTCGACATTGTATTAAAAAATGGTTCCTAATTATAATGTGATAATCACAGCTCAACAGGTGTATGACTTTACATGTACATAAGGACAAAAGTGCAAATGTACGGCCTATAGGCGTTGCAGAAGAATTCATTTCACAAACCCAGGGGGAAGAGCATTGTTTGGAACTTTTTCAGATTTGTAAGTCATTCATTTTCTTAAGTTTAAAAAGTAAGGCTATAAACAGTAGTATTGTATCATGACTAAATATGTCCACTTCTAGTAAACTGGGATAAACGATGTTCTGTGCTAAACTCAGCATTTCCTTTATTTATTAATGCAATCCCTGAATTTCTGGTCAGGGAGAGGCTAAAGCCTACAGTTGTCTCTACACTCATGGAAGGCAAAGTGGGGAGGCTACCAAAATAAAATAGTGGTTAGAGGCAGGATTCCCCTCCAGCATACTTTGTGATCAGGAGTGGGAGAACATTTACCCATCCTGTACATTTTTTTTTTACTATGTAGCCTGGTTGATTGGAGATGGAGACCAGGTCTAGTTAGCATCATTCCTGTGACTGCATAGAGAAAACTTAGGGTTTGATCCTGAGCCGAGCAAAGTCAATGGGAATCTTTCCATTGACTTCAGTGGCATTAGACCAGGCCTGTTCCTAGGACTGTTGCAACTCTTGCTACAGGTATAGCCCCGAAGAAGGAAGCATTGTAAACACAACTCTACATTAGTACAGCCTGTAACTACTGTTACCATGCTCCCAACCACCCAGTCAGATCCATATCCCGCTAAAAGAAGGTGGGAATGGTTTCCTTACATAAGTTGACCTGTACTGATAAACATGATCGTTTGGAGGTTATTCTCTATAGGCTCTGACTAGCTGGGCTTGACCGTGGAACTACACAAAGCTCCAATTCTCTTTGGGAGGCCCCCATCAATGATACTATTACTCCCAATGAACATGGAATCAAACCTGGACCAGGATTTAGGGTGTGGACTGAACACATTATGCACACACTCTGTGTATAACATTCCATGTCTTATGTGTGGGGCACTGAGAACTAAATTGGCATTTCTTGACTGCTAGCCATGTTTAAGAACTTGCTTTGTAAACATGCAACTGGCTTATTGTGACTGTGCTGTAAAGTTGTTTGTGCCTGGATGTCTTTGTTTTTCAATTTTTATTCTGTTTTGCACATCTAAGCTGCCACAGACTGCTATTTCTAAACAGCTTATGAACCATTTGGAGAACAACTACTTATCACTAAAAATTTTTAAGATTGTTGCTAGGTTTTGATTTTCTCCTTTATCCTTGTCCCTATCCCCCAGGTTCTCCACAATACTTAGGAAACTGTTAACAAGCAGAGAAAGTTCACTAGCCAATTCTTTTACTAACGATTCACACTATCAGATCTATAGGTGGCCAAGTTTTCCCGGGTCTAGTTCCTTGTTCAAGAGACAGTACAGCCAGTTTCAGGGCTGTTAGCAAGTATAACAAGCATATATTTATTCAAATAAGGTAATAAAGTTGGTGTTGCAAATTATCAGTTTTGTCTAACATTTTGTTAAAATTCTTCCATTTTCACCTCTGGAGAGGATAGTATGTTGCACAGATGGTAGTAGCCTGTCTGGAGTTGCTCGGTTCCAGCATTTCTCAGACTGAGTTCTTGGGCACAAAGTCCCAAAACTTGCAAACACTTAAGTGCCCTATGTAAAAGTTTGCCAGAATCAGGGCCTAAGTGAGACTCTTCTACTGAGCATGTGTGAAATTAAAATAAACAAATAAAAAGATGAAAAACAACATTGTAACTCTTGCTTCTAAGATGTGTGCAACCTTGCACCCAAATGGGAGCAAGTGTTAATCCAGACCTCATACAGGAGGTATGTGATATTTATGATCTGCTGTATCATTTACAACTTGTTGGGGGTTCCTCCCCTACTCCTTTCTTTACTGGATCAAAACAATCACCACTCCTGTGCACTGCATTGTAAAAGTTATAACTATATAATTCATTCTTAAAATAAAGTGTCAGGATTAGTTAATATAGACTGAGGTAAGCGACTCAAATTAGTCTACAATTACCTAGAAGTAATTCACAAGAAAAATATTTATTTTCATTTTCAGATTTTCATTTTTTTGTGTTAAATTCTTGGGTTACAGCAAAAGGAATCTAACTTACTACCACAGTGACATATAACTAAGCCATAACATTGCAATATATCAAAATTGTGTAAACAAAAAGCCTTTCCATACTGGGAGTCTCTGTGGGCCAGATTCTGACCTACTGAATCCCACTGAAGTCAAAAGGAATACTTATGAAGCACAGGCATACCCAACAGGAGTCAGGGTTTCAGCGCCTGGCCTTCTAGCGCTGGGATAACACTGATCCCCTTTTTATATTTGATCGGGGGAAAAATGCCTGCAGCCAGTTTTTAAAGAGCTAATTTAACCTTGGATTGGTTCACACATCCATCCTGAACAGGAAAATATTCTTATTGCCTAGTCCAAACTCAAAGTAAACTATGTAGACCAAAGTTTTGCCTCATTAATATCCAATTCAACCCCATAGGATTTTGCTAGAGGACAACAGAATAGCACTCTGAAACATTATTGATCCTCGAGTATGAGGCATGTGCCTGACATTCATTTGGAAGCAAATATTAGTTCATTGAACAAAAATGCAAAATCCAAGATGCTCCACTGAAGTTCTTCTTCTGGGCCCCCAGTACTAAGTACTATTCCCTCTGCATGGGAGCACAAGCCACCTGCACAATGTCTGGACCTATGTCAGGCAACAGATGTCTAAGAGTTTAGCACATTTTCATGGCAAGTAATCCAGTAGTTCCTTGGATTAGGTCTAAAACAGCAACTTGTGGCAACATTTAATGAGTCAGAGAAAGAGAGTGCAAGAAGCTAAAGAAAGGGGGATATTTTGTTTTTCTGTAATGAAGTAAACAGGACATGTGCACTTAATATCTATCTCCGATTTGATGTACATTATATTAGGGCAACATAAGTACTGGCACATTGTCAAAGATGTTTATATTCTATTCAAAAACTACTTTAGCTACTAATACTTAAAATCTACCAATTGAATATAAACATCTTTGACAATGTGCCAGACATTAATTACAGAGCAGATTGGTTTGTATGGTTTCAATAGCATTGAACAAGATTTTTCTCCTGATAGATATTTACAGGTCTGGTCCCACCGCCCTTACTCGTGTGTAACTTCCTACTGAAGTCTAAGGGAGTGTTGCGTGTCTCAAGACTCCAGGATTGGATCATAAAACAGTAACATACAGATGGCATCTCATTTAAAAATACTGGAAAACTGGAATATAGTGCTAGATAATTACAAGGTGATATTTTTAGTTAAAAAGTTACAAAGTTACAAACTTGTTTGCTTTAAAAAAAAGCCACACACAGTTCACACAAACTATTAAAAATCCACATAAATTCTTGCCCTTTACATGTTTGGCAAAATCAAAATCTTGAAGTTTGCATATACCCATGCTTTAGTACTTCTCAAATGAATTAGTTCAGAACAAGAACATATCTCAGAAGCTGTACAGTTGTACTGTACAGATGCACTCAAGTAGCATATTTGTTGCCTCGTAGTGACAGGTGAATGGTAGTATCAAGCATGGAATATCATTTGATTTTATTTAATTTTAAAGATGTCTTCAGTCCACAAGTACACGTGTCATTAACCAAAAAAACTGTCTTTTTATTATTTCTTTGGTGGAAGAACATTTTCTTCATAGAAACCTGGATTTACAACATTTCCAGGTGGATCGTATCTGGCCACCACAAATGAGGAGCCATCATTTGCTGCGGCTTTTCCAACTCCCATCTTCTTTGTGTTCTTCCAAACCATTGCTGTAAAGTGACCTAAGAGGGAAAAGGTCAAACAAACATATTAACTTTGGACAATAAATCTGAAAAATTATTTCTAGTGATTGAGCAAAACCAGGTCACACCAAACTAAGTTAGTTTCTTTCTCTGACAGGATAACACGCCTAGGGGGTGAAAAAGAAAATGCAGCTGATCTAATAGTTTGTCTTTAGAAAGACAGCAATAAGGTTCCTCACTGCACTCATGAGCTCCTTGCTCTGTTCCAAAACCAAAATACATAGGAAAAGTTCTGTGAAAACAACCAGGCCTGGATGAACATCAAGGACAAAAGCCCCAGATCCAAGGCCTTGGGTACACAGCATACCATGCCCAACAATGATCCCAGCTCCTTCTCTCCCAGCAGTATGGCTGACAAAGTAACCATCCTACCACTGACTGTTCCCCACCCGCTTCAGTTCTGATCCCTCCCATTATGTTTCCCCAGTGCACAGCATATGAGCATTAGTGAAACATTAACTTCCCAGGCTTTTTTCTAGTCTCTTATGACAGTTGTCGAGTAGCTGTCTCTCAAAACCCACTTCACCAGCCGTTTGCTCTATGCACAGTTACAGATAAATGAAACTCTCCTATGAAACACTTTTGGAATCTCTTTCATTGTTTCCTGTCAATTCCACGAACAAAGGTATTTTCATCTCATACTAAATTGCCAATAGGCAACTACGGAGCCAAAATTTGGCCCCAATTTACACTCCAGGTAACACTTCATTGACATCAATAGGATTAGATGGCAGGAGCAGTAAACCAAGGCAGATATCAGCACAGTATCTTTAATTAAACAGCTGTATGGTTTCTATTATTACAATTCTGATATTTTGTGGGTAATATAGTGCGTTTGTCCTCAAAACCAACACCTTTTAATATTGTTGGCTGAGGGAAAAAGAGAGAAAATTTTTAAAAATCTATCCACTTTGTTTCTAATACAAATTTTGTTTACTTTCTCATTACTCTTGGAGTCATAGTTTCCTTTTATCCTTCCAGTTACTGTCATTTTCCTGAGAGCAATTCTAACATTGGTCTTTTACACACACACCCCTTAATTTTTTTTAAAGGTGATTTTTGAAAAATAGTCAGAAAGTAGATTTAACAACTTTTTTAAGTAAGAGCTGCATCTTTGAAGGAGCAGTGCCCAGCCTGAGCTCACCTGTCCCAGAAGAAAACCCTGGATTTTGAAAGTTGTAATTTTTTATTTCACCGTACCATCTTTCAGCTACTTCCTTTCCTGCAAGACAAAAGAAATGATGCTGTGGAATTGCAACAGACAGAGTGAACTCAGCAAACTGCAACTCACATCTCCCTGCCCACAAGATTCTTCTGTTAATAGGTCAGCAAGAACTATTGATGCTCAAATGGAGTCACATAAACATGGAACGAATAACAATGTTAAGCTACTTCTTGAATCAAGGGAAGTTATAGACTCATAGACTCATAGGACTTTAAGGTCAGAAGGGACCATTATGATCATCTAGTCCGACCTCCTGCACAAAGCAGGCCACAGAATCCTACCCATCCACTTCTATAACAAACCCTTAACCTATGTCTGAGTTATTGAAGTCTTCAAATTGTGGTTTGAAGACCTCAAGCTGCAGAGAATCCTCCAGCAAGTGACCCATGCCCCACGCTGCAGAGGAAGGCGAAAAACCTCCAGGGCCTCTGCCAATCTGCCCTGGAGGAAAATTCCTTCCCGACCCCAAATATGGCGATCAGCTAAACCCTGAGCATGTGGGCAAGACTCACCAGCCAGCACTCAGGAAAGAATTCTCTGCAGTAACTCAGATCTCATCCCATATAACATCCCATCGCAGACCACTGGGCATACGTACCTGCTGATAATCAAAGATCAATTGCCAAAATTAGGCTATCCCATCATACCATCCCTTCCATAAACTTATCAAGCTTAGTCTTAAAGCCAGATATGTCTTTTGTCCCCACTACTCCCCTTGGAAGGCTGTTCCAGAACTTCACTCCTCTAATGGTTAGAAACCTTTGTCTAATTTCGAGTCTAAACTTCCTAGTGTCCAGTTTATACCCATTTGTTCTTGTGTCCACATTGGTACTAAGCTTAAATAATTCCTCTCCCTCTCTAATATTAATCCCTCTGATATATTTATAAAGAGCAAGCATATCCCCCCTCAACCTTCTTTTGGTTAGGCTAAACAAGCCAAGCTCTTTGAGTCTCCTTTCATAGGACAGGTTTTCCATTCCTCGGATCATCCTAGTAGCCCGTCTCTGAACCTGTTCCAGTTTGAATTCATCCTTCTTAAACATGGGAGACCAGAACTGCACACAGTATTCCAGATGAGGTCTCAACAGTGCCTTATATAACGGTACTAACACCTCCTTATCTTTGCTGGAAATACCTTGCCTGATGCATCCTAAAACTGCATTAGCTTTTTTAATGGCCATATCATATTGGCAGCTCATAGTCATCCTGTGTTCAACCAATACTCCAAGGTCATTCCCCTCCTCTGTTACTTCCAACTGATGTGTCCCCAATTTATAACTAAAATTCTTATTATTAATCCCTAAATGCATGACCTTGCACTTTTCACTATTAAATTTCATCCTATTACTATTGCTCCAGTTTACAAGGTCATCCAGATCTTCCTGTATGATATCCCGGTCCTTCTCTGTGTTAGCAATACCTCCCAGCTTTGTCATCCGCAAACTTTATTAGCACATTCCTGTTTTTTGTGCCAAGGTCAGTAATAACAAGGGTAAATAAGATTGGTCCCAAAACTGATCCCTGAGGAACTCCACTAGTAACCTCCTTCCAGCCTGACAGTTCACCCTTCAGTACGACCCGTTGTAGTCTCCCTTTTAACTAGTTCCTTATCCACCTTTCAATTTTCATATTGAACCCCATCTTTTCTAATTTAACTAATAATTCCCCATGTGGAACCGTGTCAAATTCCTTATTGAAATCGAGGTAAATTAGATCTACTGCATTTCCTTTGTCTAAATAATCTGTTACCTTCTCAAAGAAGGAGATCAGGTTGGTTTGGGATGATCTACCTTTTGTAAAACCATGTTGTAATTTGTCCCAATTACCATCGACCTCAATGTCCTTAACTACTTTCTCCTTCAAATTTTTTTCCAAGACCTTACATACGACAGATGTCAAACTAACAGGCCTATAGTTACTCGGATCACTTTTTTTCCCTTTCTTAAAAATAGGAACTATGTTAGCAATTCTCCAGTCATACGGTACAAGTGGCCTTCCCGCCCCACTCCCCAGTTACCATCATACTCAAATACAGCATTCCATTATAAAAGGAACTAGAGCAAGAAAAGAGAAACAGAGCTGATGGATGCTCTCTATAACAGAAGAAAACCCTAGGCCCTTCCTGAGCAACAGCAGCGGAAAGAGACAAGAAAGGCCACACCCTAAACAGGATGATGTACTTTCAAAGAGAATTAAAATTAAAAAACCACAAACCTACCCAAAAGGATGAGCACTACAGTGAAGTTTCAGAAAGATTAACTCATCCTGTTGGCTGATGGCATGTACAGTAAAATTATCCACTGTCTGTATTATTTACACAGAACAGGATCAGTTAAGGATGAAGTGCTGGTCTTTTACAGAGGGGTTTCTGCTTGGGGATGTGTGGACAGGATGCCACAAAGGCACTGCTCCCACCACCCCCATTTCCACATGTCTGGGTGATTTCTAGTCTTATTTATTCCCTGTGGTCCAAATAGCAGAGGGCAGTATGATTATTATTACACCTGGCAAATTTATCCACCAAATAAAGCAGAGATACCCCTTCCCCAACCCCACCAAAAACCCCAGTAGTAATCCAAGCCTGGCAGATTTATAACCCCCTCAAAATTGGAAAACATGAAAAAATAGAAAAGCAATAAATCAAAAGCAATGATAATATTTGGTCCCAATATAAAGCAGTTCCCAGTGAATGCATTACCTTAAAGCTGCTGGTAAGACTTAATTTCCCTGATATCTTTGAGGCAATTTCCTCTGTCTCAATGAACTTTGGCTAGAGAAGAATATGAAAAGGCTTGCAGTTCAAATTATTGGGCCCTCTCTGGATGGCAGGTGTGACCCAAGAACCTCTTGATGTCCATTGGCAGAGGGCACAGCGGTTCACCAAAGCAGGTCAGATAAAGTCTTTGCTGAAAGTCTATGTCACAGTGGTCATCAAATCACTGTGAAATGTATGGGCAGAATGTATTAATGTATACTGAAAATTATATTCATAAGGCCTTGTAGTTAAAGGCTGGTCACTTAGAGGTAGTGTGCACTGAGACAGACTTCTCCAGACAGGAGGTGGGAGACGACCATTGTGAATCTACAAAGGAAGTCTTTCAGTCAGATTGCGAGTGCTGCAGAAAAAAACAAAACCAGCAGGGGTTATCCTGTTTATGAGTAAAGACAATGAACTTTGGGGGGCAAAACTGGGGGTATGGAGGTACACCAGGTATCCTTCAATCTATGAGGACAAGCTGCCAGCAGGCTTGATCTTATGAAAGAGTCTCAGCCACTCTGGTTGAAAAGGCTGGGGAAAGGACTTGGGGGAAGCTATTCGTCTTGTGTGTTATAGGCTGCAGGAAGCATACTATTGTTTTGTTTTACATGTAACCAGTTGTTTCCAGTATTCTTTCTTACTATCATTTGAATCTCCGTTCTTTGATAACAAACTTGCTTTCACTATAAATGTATCTAAGTTCTGTGTGTTAAGCAGAGTGGTGAAACTAGTAAGTTGCTGTGTACTATTCCTTTGGGAGTAGCCAACCTGATAGTTCTGTGAGTGTTCAGTGGAATAGGGGCTGGGCACTGCAGAGGGATGCAAAGAGGACTTGGGGATTGGTGTGTGCCTATTGCTAACCCATACAGAGAGAGTGAAGCCTATGGAGGCCTGGAAGGCATTGCTTGTGTTGCCAGAGGCTGGTGGAGTCATGGAGCTCACCCACACCAGGCACAGACAAGACTTCCTCATGCTAAGGGCAGGTGGCAGCAAGGTGCCTCACAACCCTGGGTACCCTGGAAAGCATCACAGTAGGTTCACTTCAGAAGTCAGTCAGGAAAAAGTCACAGAGAGTCAAGAAGGTTCCTCCATCCACCACCAAAGAAAAGGCAGTTGAAGGAAAGAAGGGGCTACTTGAGACTTGACAACAAAATTCAAAGCAGGATTCCCCTGCAGTATTCTTTTGATCATGGATAAGTGTAACACACACACACACACACACACACACACACACACACACACACACACACACACACACACACACACACACACACACACACACACACACACACACACACACACACACACAGTAAGCACTGAACTTACCGAATACTGTGCCTGGGCTGTAGAGTGTGTGGTGTGTGTGTGTTTTCCAATGTGGGCTGTTTTGCAGTCAATCCCCAACCCCAGCGTTTTAACTCTATACAGCTCCTGCACCATTTGGAGAACATCTCTGCGGTCCAATTTTCTTGTTAACCTTCTGATACAATCAATTGCTACAGCTGCTCTCCTAAATGTTTTGAATGAGTTATTAAAGAGACTAGACAAGATTCTCCAGTGCAGTGCAGGTGCTTGGTGCAACATAGAAAGAATAGTCTCGCTCTAAACCAGTGTAAGTGAACCAGGAAGATCATGTCAGTGCGAGGGTAATATAGAGAGTCCTGCACCATTCCCTTTCCCTACTGCAAGTAGATTAGGGAAAAGGGGACATGGCAAGATACCCCTGTGATACATCAATCTTTGGCTGCAGTTAAAATTCCCAGGGCCATTTGTTAGAGTAGCCTTCAGTTCACAGGGACTAGCCCTGCATAAAGCCAGCACCAGGATCAGGGAGGTAACAATGTGAGCTTTAAGCTACTGTTGCCGACACACCTGAGCTGTGCTGTTCACCTCCACCCAGGAGCTATCTGACCAGAACCACATTTCAATAGCTGTTTTTACTGTTTACCATCTTCTGCTATTTTAATCCATTTTTGTCCTGCAATAAAATTAAGAAACTTTGATTATACTACACAAATCCTTAGAACAAAAAAAATATGACCCAGGCAAGCTCTGTCTTAAGAGTTTTATCATTTGTTAGTAACACTGCATACTGCTTTGTTAATGTTTATAGCCCTGTGATCTGTTTATTCCCAGCCTTGGCAGAATAAGGCTTGCAGTTTGTTGGAACTCAGAGGTTTTATATGAAACAGATTGTGTTTAATGAGGGTAACTGATCACTGACCTATATACCATGTAGTTCCACTAAACTCTATGAGAGTGCATGAAACAAGGCTGGCCAAAGTGTTTTCCACCCAGGGCGGAAAATGTTTTTGGCACGCACGCACACAGATAAGCAGATCAGCTGAGAAAAAAGTTGGCATCCAACTTGCCTGCCTCAAAGGCTGGCTTTGAGTATACGTAAGTGATAAATTTGGCTCTATTTTCTTTCTTTGTTTTGGGGGAGGAAGGGGTAAGCTGTTGAGGATGGAAGGTTTATTTACTCTTCTGTTTACTGTCAGGTTCTTTTGTGTCTGCAGCTTTGAGGAGGTCAACAGCCATTTCATTTTGCCTCTCTGCCATGAGAGGCAAATCCTGCAAATTCACCATTACTTCCTGACAGTTGTTAACTGATGGAATTCAAAATGGGAGTTGAGGATGCTTTGCACCCCTCAGGAACCAATCGAGAACTTGCAGGATCAATAAATTGAGAGTGTCCTGGGGGACTTGCAAACTCAGGTTGTAGGGAATCTAGCTGTATTTTGGGTGGCTTCCACGGGTACCAACTGAGTTTTGAGCTGCCTTTCCACGGCTCTAAACTTAACTGGGAAGATCCTGACCGCTGCAATCCTGCCTTGGAGATTACAACTCCCATAATGCCTTGGGGAAGGGAGAGAGTCATCCTCTCCCAGAGAGTGCAGGGGGAGTGTGCGCTGGGCTCCATTTTTGGGAGAGGACCTGAGATTGCTTTTGTGGATCTCTGTCCATACCAGGAACTGCTGCTAACCTGCTGCCAGAAGCTACTACTGAGAGCCTGCTGCAGCTTTCACCAAACAGAGAGACTCAGAGGTGGTTGGTGGCTTCACTGGAGCCAGGGAAGAGACTGTTGCTGTTCCTGGAGCTGACTGAAGTGGTCCTGAGGTGAAGGCAGTGTGCGAGTAACCACCAACCTGGTTTGGGAAAGCACTTGTATGTGAAGGGGCACAGGAAAGAGACTCTAAGGGGTGGTCTGAGAAGAGGCAGAGTGGTCTTCTCATTGAACAAGAACCAGGGTTACTGACATTTGATTAAAACAATCTTCAGAGGGGTTGTGCAGCTTGTTGCCTTGGTTGGACGGATTTACTGGACCAAGAGAGTGCTATCTCCAGTTTCAAGATCTCCAAGCACACCCACGCAAGTAAGTGTTGAGAACTCTGAAATGCAAAGGAATGTCCACTCCGGGGAGGGGTAAATGGTGGCAGGGTAAAGGCAGGACAGATAAGTTTCATTTAGTATTGTAAACTGTATTTGTCAACTGATTTTTTGAACTGCTCCCCCTGCCGATTTAAATTAGAAGTGACATTTAATCTCAGTCTGTTATATCATGTTTTTTAAAGTTGTTAAGTAAAGGTGTGTTAATCCAATCTAAGCATATATTGGGTGTATATTGTTTATAACTGGTTAGTTACAGTTTTGAGTTAGACCAATTGCACAGATTAGCTCAGGATTACTCCTGGAGGTTCCCAAGGCACACCATTGAGTGTGGACAGGGCCCAGCCAGGGGGAGGCACCACCAATTTTAATTTCCTCTATAAATAAAAGGACTGCAGTGGAGGGTGGCTAGAGGATTCCCACCTATCTAACACCACCACTGGGATAGTCAGGATCTCCTTTATTGTCAACAACATCAGGTTTCCCAGCACACAGGTGAGTGCTGCCTGCTCCTGAGTAACCCAGGGAGGAAGAGGAGGTTAGTCACCCTGTGCAGTAACTGAGGTTCTTCGAGATGAGTGTCCCTGTGGGTGCTCCACTTCAGGTGTTGGTGTGTCTCTGCACCTTCACTCAGAGATTCTTACAGCAGTACTCGTACCAGTCATGCACGCGCAGAGCCTGCCCCCTCCCCGCTCCGAGTGTACCTTAATAGTATGCATGCGCGACCGGAGGTTAGCTTGACCACTGCAGGCGCGTTTTGTGTGGTGCCGGAGGAGCCCAGAGCATCAAAGGTATTCAGCTGGGGGAGCGCAGGGAGGGAAGCAGTACCCGGAGAAGGCTTGTTCTTGCAAATACCCTTTGCAGGTGAGAGAGATGGATTTTTTTTAAGTTTTCTTTTGTTTCTTTGAAGCAGGGGGGCTGCAGAGTACAGCAGAGTCAGAGCCTGGGTCTGACACTGGTCGGAGAGATTTGTGCAGCAGGAGCAGTTTTAATCACAGCTCCCTGTCTTTGCGTGCCCTGGATTTCAACTTGCTGCAGTGGGCACATTTCTGGGGGATGTGGGACTCCCCCAAACATTTAATACCTTTAGAGTGGCCATCTGAAAGAGTGAACGCATCATTAGAGTTAGAGCAGCGCTTAAAACCTGGAGAGTCAGGCATGTTGGCAGCAGCTGCGCTGACAGGAACAAAAAGTTGGGTTTTTTGTTTTTGTTTTTTTAAGAGAAGAAAAGAGAATGGAAGGGAAAAGGGTACCTAACTAATACTGGTAAGCTAACCTAAGAGGGAAAAAAGTTGAACAAAGAAGAGAAGAAATTCTCTAACGAGTCTGCTGAGCTCTGTCTCAGGCCGGGGACAGCAGAGAAGGAACTGAGGAGACCAGTCGCACACGCGTACTATTAAGTACACTCAGAGCAGGGTGGGGAAGGGGCTCTGCGCGTTCGTGACCTGTATGAGGACTGCTGTAAAAATCTCCGTGCAAAGGTGCAGGGACGTACCAACACCTGGAGTGGAGCACCCACAGGGACATCTCTCGAAGAAGGAAGGTTTTTTTTTACATAATTATGATAATTTATGCGGCACCACAGATGAATATCACTCTGTATACAAGGAAAAATGTATCAAATAAATAACTCTGCTCTAATTTATGCTTTCGTGTATCTGGTTTCCCAGTCAATTCATCTGTAATAAGTAAGGCAGAACAGAAAATACTGAAGGCAAGGGCTCCAAACACAATTTGCAAATGCAAAGCACTCTCTCTGAAGTCTATTTTAAAAAAACCCACAACCATAGTTTGCAGAGATTGCTTATAACAAGTATCAGAGGGCCTAGATTTGTCTCCCACCCCCATCAGCTATGTTGTCTCTGCTTAACATTCCAGGAAGTAGAGTAATAAGTCAGTTGATGCTGCCAAAGCTGTTAGGCCTACAAACGTGCACAGTGTTGGGCCCTAGTTAATTCTCTGACTGCAGAACAGCAATGACTCATGTTTTGCTATTTCACAGGCAGTCTTAGTCTTCGACTGCTACCAATGTCTCAAACTGAACTCTACTGTTCATGTGCTGCATGTGTGTGTGGCTTCAGTTCTCGGGATGCCACACACTCAATCCCTCCACTTACATGCTCCCACAGAATTCTGACTTAACTAACCTCCTGGCCTTAGTAGGCAAGAGGGTTAAGTCAATGCTCCGCCCTGAAGACAAAAGAGCAAGTGAATTGCTGTCTGTGATACAGATCTATGAACCGAATGCATTGCATAGTGACCTGCACACGACTGCTTGCCATCCTGGCGCTCTCTAGCAGGTGTTAGTTTACATTTGGCACACAAACTGGTGGTAAAAGTAAACTGCATCTCACTCAGATGCTTTCTGAAGCAATTGTTTCAAGCATAATTATGGGCTCTTCTCCTTCCCCCTCTGCCTTGAGTTTTGGCCCAAGAAAAGCCACTGGAACAAGATCTGTTTTGCAGCTGCGTAGGCAGGGTGGGGTGCCTCTGTGCACCTAGATGTGCAAGTGCGATTCCCATTAATGCTAACGGAAGTCACACCTGCTCACCGAAGAAAAATCATAGACGCTTCTGTGCTTCATTCAAGAGTAACGTGTCTAAAATAAATCAATCAATCAGTCAAGGATGCCCAAACCAAGGTCTTATTGATGCTATGAGCTTATTTGGAATGTGATGTCTTTGTATCAACATCTCTGTTAAATGGAGGGCATGCCAAAAAATAATTCTTTCTGGTTAAGTGACCCCAACTGCAACCTTTTCTTCAGCTGCTGAATCTGAATGAACTCTATGTTACTCCAGCTATAGGTCAGTGTAAATGCATAGCATTACACAGCATAAAACAGGGGTGAATTAAGCCCACAGTCTTTATTCTAGGTCTAATAGATACATTCAAACATCATATGAAGAGAGAGCTTACCAGAAACAGAACAGAGAGTATGCAAGATATGAGGAACCAATTATAGACATGTAGTTGTTACGTAATATTTTAAGAATTCTGCTAGGTAATAAATTTTATGAACCCTCTGTGCTACCTGGTCAGTGAAGTAGTTACTGTACACTGGGTTCTTAGAATTTTCTGTATGAATGTCTTAATCTAATTCATACTGGGGGCGGCCAAACTCACTGACCCTCCAAGACACATATGACAATCTTCAGAAATTCAAGAACCAAGGCTTGCCTACTGGTGTTTGGGGATTCAGCCCTGTGAGGAGGAGGATCTCGGGGCTTCAGCCCCATGGGAGGCACCTGCTGGGACTCGGGGCTTCAGCCCCGATCCTGCTGAAGCCCTGAGCCCTGACAGGTGTGCTCAGCAGGGCTGAAGGCCCCCTCCCTTCTGGGCACAGAGGTGGCACATAGGGAGGCACATGGAATCACGTCCTCCTCCCCGTGCCCCCAATTTTTGCCATAGTTTGCTGGCGCTGCTTGGTCACATGGTGCTGCCTGGCTCCCTCCCTGCACTGCAGGTGGGCATCAGCAAACAGCTGGGAGCTGCAGGGAGAGCTGCTGCTTTTGTTGCTGCCTGTTCCCCCTGCAGCTAATGTAGCGGCCCTCTCCTGCCGCTCCCAGCTGTTTGCTGCTGCCTCTCTGTGTGGAGCTAACACCTGGGAGCTGCGGGGAGGGGCCACTGATGGTAACAGGGGGTGTGACTCAATCTGTTGCGGGGGGGAAACCTTTAAATTGTGCCCCCCAACTCTCAGCAGGCACCATTCGTCTCTGGCAGAAGCCCCTAGCTCCGCCCCCCGAAGTCTGGTAAGCAGAGAATGGGGAATGCAGGGGACTCTGTGAGCCGCACTTTAACTGTAAAAGAGCCACATATGGCTCATGAGCCATGGTTTGGTCACCCCTGTTATATGCCTATAACTAAGGCTGCGGAGTTTGTCGCGGAAGTCATGGAAGTCACGGATTCTGTGACTTTCCACAACCTCTGTGACTTTTGCAGTGGTCAATGCACACTGGCCGCTGCTGGGGCAGTCTCAGGCCATCACAGCCAATGGGAGCTGCAGAGGCGGTGCCTGCAGGCAGAGGCAGTATGCAGAGCTGCCTGGTTTCGCCTCTGCCTAGCAGCTGAGCGAGGGGGATGCTGCTGCTTCCGGGGAGCCGCCCAGGTAAGCCCTGCCCAGAGCCCACCTCACCCCATTCCATGCACCCTCCCACACCCAAACGCTGCTGCTTGGGGGGGAGAGGGAGAGGAGGCAGCCAGGTAGGGAGCCTGCTGCCTCCACCAACTCCCTACCCCCCAGCACCAGTGGGGGTCCTGGGCCATGCGCTGCCACCTGTGCCACCCCAGCACCTGCAGGGGCACATGCAGCCCTCTCCCACAAGTTTTAATCACCAGTATTTTTAGTAAAAGTCATGGACATGTCATGGGCCATGAATTTTTCTTTACTGCCCGTGACCTGTCTGTGACTTTTACTAAAAATATCTGTGATTAAAATGTAGCCCTACCTATAATGCTTGAATTAAAGGAGAATGTCCCCAGGAAGAAAACTACTGCCTCAGCTAAGGACATCCCAGCTCACAGTTGAAAGACTGAGCAAAGCTATCAGCTTCGAGGACCTTGCATCCTGTCTCCAACAAGTTGCAAGTCTTATGTCAAGGCTGAGAACTAACAGCTCACAGGGCTATACACAGTTAAAAAGTGATTGTCTTGGAGAAAGGGGAGGTGATCAAAAGGACTAAACAGCTTTTAAAAGAACTCTTCCTCTGAGGCTAGGAGAGAGAAGTGGGTTGAGTTAATGGAAGTAACTATGCCAGCAAGACCCCAGAGGTCTTGTGGGATTTATAGGAAGCTTGGCCCTATGAGGTGCCCCATATGGATAATAATTAGATACCAGGTAAACTAGCTATAAGTACAATCTGCTTTATTTTTCACAATTTTATCATCACTTTTGCAATGCTGGAGTGGTTTTTACCTGTTTCATAAAAATATGATGATAGGTTGTCAGTTCATGAATTTTCCCTTATTCAAAACAGGAGATGAATGGCAGTTCCTCTATCTTAAGGGTGAGGAGAGGGCAAGTGGAGTTTCCATCTGAGCAGCCTGGAGAGGTGTGAATTGTTGTGTGCATTAAAGGTTGACTTTTCTACCTGAAATTATCCCACACACATTGGCAGGGAATTAAAGGGGACTTAAAAAGTCAAAAGACAGAATAAAAACCATGATTTGATTTGAAAAAGACTATTTTGGGGGACAATCTCATGATTTGAGGGCATGATTCATGAGTTTGGATCTCTTGAGAGGGTCTGACTTATGATTTTTGACCTCATAAAGTTGGCAATATTGTTCTTTTAAGATCTGTTTTTCTCTTAAATGCTTATGTGTTAATATATGACACTTAACTTTAAAAAGTCTGTCCGGTCACTGGGTACCACTGTCATAGCTCCCAGAGGGAACTAAGGTGACCAGACACCCTGATAAAATATCAGACCGTCCCAATATTTAGGTGTTTGTCCCGATATTTCGCTTTGCCGGCAGCACTTGGCTTTTTTTTTTTTCTCCACCGCCAGCAGCTCCCATTGGCTTGGAGCAGTGAACCACGGCCAGTGAGAGCCGTGATTGGCTGGACCTGCAGATGCAGCAGGTAAATAAACCGGCCTGGTCCACCAGGGGCTTTCCCTATGCAAGCAGCATCCCAAGTTTGGGAAACAATGATACAGAGAACTCACCACCGCATTTCGAGTTAATCCGCCTGAATTGATTTTGTATTGAGCAATGTAATTTTATATTAAATGCCACCATTTTACTTAATATTTGCATAAACCTTTTGCAAAACAACAGCAACAACAAACAACACACAAACAAAACTCCAAATAGGAAATATTTGGCTGAGCTGGCACTTGTAAGAAGTACATTTTAGTTTAAAGGAAGAAGCCAAACAAACCAACTACATCCACCCACCCTAGATGACAGTTACCAGATCATAGCGGAAGTGGTGGGTGCAAGCAGTGTGCAAACAGATGCAATCTCTTTTTAAATCACTTCCAGAGCTTCCTTTCTGCTGGGCTTAGTTGCAGAGCAATGCGCTAACACTTCTAAAAAAAAAAATAGTTTGCTTGATTTTACTGCTGTGAACCACAGCTGAAATTGCAAAACTTTTCTAAGGAAACACAGCTGCTCCTGACATGTCTGACTGATGGCCCCTACTAGACAGCAATCCTGGCATGCCTCTCTGAAGTGTGAACAGTCGTGGATGTTTTCGACATGTCCTCGCTGTGAGGAAAAGCTACTAAAATTCCATATCGCAGGTAGATGACACAACATGTATAATAAGAACAGGACAATCTGATAAGCAGAAGCTTTAAGTTCTAAGAGCTGATGCTGCTCTATTGCGGTGATGATGGAGAAGAGGTATGCATTATACTTCTCCCTCTAGAACCTCTTCTCTCTCTCACTCGCTTTTTTGTACACTTCCTTAATATCTTGTGGTGCCTTTCCCCACACGGAGTAGTACTTTACTCCATGAATAATCCTAGCGATTTTCATAAGTAGACCAACAGAGTTAGATATTATTCCATGTAAAGAAAAGCAGCAGAATTGGGCTCGATTAAATAAAACCAAAAACTTTGTAACATTTTTCTAATTTCATTTTTAAACAAAAACTATCTTAGAATTTACCAGTTTCCACAAAACACAGCAAATTAGAAAATGTAGGGTTGTTTCCCCTCAAAAATAAACCACATATTTTTTTAATGTAACCAATATTTATTTATAATATTGAATCTTTCTTTTCTGCCAGCCCTCTTTGTGTGCTTGATTGGGGTGGGGGGAGCTGCCTGGGGCCCCGCAGGTGCTGGGGTGGCACAGGCAGCAGCACACGGCCCAGGTCCCCCTCTGGTGCTGAGGGCGGGGGAGCTGGTGGAGGCGGCAGGCTCCCTACCTGGCTCCTCCCTTCCTTCCCCCCCCAAGCAGCAGAGTTTGGGTGTGGGAGGGGGCACAGGATGAGGTGAGGCGGGCTCTGGGTTGGGACTTACCTGGGGGGCTCCCCAGAAGCGGCAACATCCCCCTCGTGTAGGGCTTTCTAGTAGACATGTAGTAAGTGCTGCTGCAACACACCAGGTGCTACAGCCTCTACAGACCTTTATACTGATCAAGCCCATAGGGTGCAATTCTGCACTGAGCGGTAAGGAGCCATCCATGCCATGAGGCATATTGGGGAGCCTCAAGGGCATGCCTGCTACTATACTTCTTAACTGTGCTGAAGCTTGCTCTCTTCTGCATGCTGATCCATCTCCATAGGCTAGGCCCTGCATCCTTCCAATCCTTTGGGACATCACGTGTCTCCCGGGCAGTAGAACAGTGAAGTCCCTTTTCTCCCCAGAGTGCACAGCCTGCAGTCCTCTATGGCCATTTCATGGACCACAAGTTGCCCTCTCATACTTCCCACCACATAGGGTCTAGTCAGAATTTCATCCTAAGAGTCTCTAGTACCTGCCTCAAGTCCACGAGACACCTGGCATGCCATCAGGTGTTTGGTGTACCAGAGCAGCCCAGAGAAAGGAGAGGTAGAATACACTAGCCAACTGTGATTATGCTGTCACTCATCTGAGCATAGAAAAAGAAAGTCTGCAATGCAACTTCCTCAGGATCAGAGGGATCAAATGATTGACACATACTTGTTAGAGTACAGGGCTAAATAAATTTCAAACAGCCATAGACTGTTAGCTGGAAATCGTATGATGAAATTTAAAGAAATTCTAAAAACTCACAGTTAGGGCATTACATTTTCAAACTCTACTTTTCTTCTGACACGTGAAACTCAACCATGCCAGCATTCTTGTCGAACACCAAGAATCCAGCAATGCAACAGCTCTTTTTAGAGAGAGACTGTATGCCAAGTTGAAGACTTACTGATGTTTCCTTCGTCTGGAAAGGAAATTGGAAGACACTAACTCCTTTTGTTAATGACTTGAATAGAATCCATAATACAGCCAGTTTCCAGCCTCATTCAGGTTGACGCAAATTAATTATCAGGATGGAACTGGACAAGGGGAAAAAAATGGAAAGAGAACCAACTCCACAGGGGCATAGCCTAAGCCAACAGCAGAGAATAATTTTCTGCACACAACTAGCGTTCACTCATAAGCACTTAAAAAGGCTCTGCTCTATAGGCAATGTAGTTGACTCAAAAGATTTGTATCATTTTTGGGAACAAGGAGAGGACATGGCTCAGACTGCTCAGCAGGACATGAAATGCTGTAAATAAATAAATTAGATACAGGCATATAGAAAACTCTCCATGCAGATTAGACAAAACACCTGTGGAAACAGCATGTAGAAGAAAAAACTGCTCCATGAAGGAGTAAGGATTACATAATGTAGAGGGTTTTTTTTCCCTAAGTCATCGAACAAAGTCATCATATAAACTAGGGGTCGGCAACCTTTACAGAAGCGGTGTGCCAAGTCTTCATTTATTCACTCTAATTTAAGGTTTCACATGCTGGTAATACATGTTAACGTTTTTAGAAGGTCTCTTTCTATAAGTCTATAATATATAACTAAAGTATTGTTGTATATAAAGTAAATAAGGTTTTTAAAATGTTTAAGAAGCTTCATTTAAAATTAAATTAAAATGCACAGCCGCCTGGACCGGTGGCCAGGACCCGGGCAGTGTGAGTGCCACTGAAAATCAGTTTGCATGCCGCCTTCGGCGCCCGTGCCATAGGTTGCCTTCTCCTGATATAAACTGTTAAAAAATGTTTGTGGAACATTAGTGCTAATAAAAAGGAGGAAATAAAGTACAGCTAGCAAGGGATAAGCGCTGTGCTAACTTCTTACAACTATGCTCCCCCAGGCTGCCCCCAAAACATGTTTCATGTTATTCCAAAGGACATCATGCTAATAGTTCTGAAGTGAGCCAAAGTGTGTAATGATTTTTTTACTGTGAACGAATATCCACTAAAGGATAGGTCTGGGATTTTCAAAGGTGCTTAGAGGCCTAATAAGAATGGGATTTGGGTTCCTACCTTCCCAGGGCTCCTTTGAAAATCCCGGTCTAAGGTGACAATATGAAACTACTTTTCTTCTAAGTCAAATGTTCTCTGGAAGGGATAGAGTCCTAACCTACTGCATTGCCTGGTCCCTGCAGGGGGAAAGCAAGCCTTAAAGTCACTAAAATAAGGGACTGGAGAAGGGATGAATGGGAGCTCAGTGAAAATTGTTCTTCCTGACCACTCACCACATGCTGCCTATGTGAGATAGTTTTACTAAGAGCTCAGTCTGTCACATGTGTCTAAACTAAACCATATAAAAGTCATTTCTCTTTTAGGGCAGAAAGCATTTGCACTGGTGATTCAAGAGGGACCACAAGGGGTTGACATAAAGGTCTCTAGAAGTGATTTATTCATATAGCAGTTCCCACACTTGGAGAGGAGAATGCAGGAGCAATTAGCATTGACTTAGGGATGATCTACACTGAAATCCTGCATCAGCCTAACTACGTTTCTCAGGGGTGTGGGGAATCCCTCCTATTGCTACAGTGTATGTCTACATGGAAGTGCTGCTGCAGTTGTGTCATTGTAGAGTTTCAAGGGCAGACAAGCCCTTACGCTTCTTGGCAATGTTGGGCCAACAACTCTCCTGTGTTGTGCTGCTGCAAAATTGGGACAGTGAATAGAGAAGGTGTAGGATGCTTCTTTCCCCGAAGGGGCATGGCCTGCTACTCACATCATGCAGATCCAGCCCACCAGCTGGCTGTCACCTGCCGTTAGCAGACCATGCTAGCTGCAGCATGCACATCTTCTTTTCAGCACAGCAGTTTAAGTGTCCACCACTGCACATCCCCGGCTAAGCCAGTCCCATGGAACCAGGTTCATACTGTCAAGATTTCTGGACCTGAGGAAATATCTACCCGTGTCCTTGCTCTGAGCCACTCGACCTGCCAGGATGGGATTTGGGCCTTTGTATTAAAAATATTTACATGCCTAGCTCAAAGTGACTAAGGAGGCTTGTTTACTTAAAATCTATGAGTTAGGAGCAAAGACCAAACTTACCTGGCTGATCATAGGAAGCCCAAGCTAGATTTTCTCCACATTTTCCATTTGAAGACTCAGGGCTGTGTTGGAGGACCTTGGTGCTAGCCAGTGTTTCTGCATACCTAGCAAAGGAATCAAACACCAGTGACGGAGCAGTACCAGCTAATATCGCATGCAGATAGCAGTCATACTGACCTGAGCATTTATAATCCTGTTACTGAATTTCCAGGCGCCTAAAATAGTGGGTGCTGTGAGATCAATACAGATCTCAGCAGCATGAGGAGAGGAATCCAGAGGCCTTCTGCCTTCTTATTGCCTCTAGGGCCTCCCCACTTCTATACAGCATGACTCTCTGCCACAGAAAGTCTGGAGGCAATAAGGTACCAAGCCTCATGTCACCGAGATCTGTGTAGATCCTGGAAAATCCAGGAGACGCCGCTTTTGCCACTTCTGTGTACGGAGAAGAAAAAGAATCTGCAGAAACTTCTGTAAGTGCCAATTCCTATTGTTTTTAGTCGTCTCCATGGGAAAAATCTGCATAGGGACAATATGGATTATAAATTAGAATATATTTTGTGGGGGGGGAGTTTCTCAAGTCCCAGCCAAGAGCTATATAGAGAACAAATTAATCGTGGCATGAGAGGTAAATAGCCATGGATTAGAGATTGTTTAAGAGACAAAAGACAGTGAGCAGGAAATAAATAGTCAATTCTCAGTGTGGACAGAGATTATTTAAAAGAATTTAAGCCCAGAGGGACCATTAGATCATCTAGTCCAGGGGCTTCCAAACCACAGTATATGAACATGATATGGGAGCCTGTTGGAAGGGTTACACCCAGAACTCTAAAAAGCCCTTTCGGTTTCAAAGGAACAGCCATTTCCTGCACCACGGAGGCCAAAAAATGTCCTAGAAGCAACATGTATCAGAGGGGTGGCCATGTTAGTCTGTGTCCACAAAAACAACGAGGAGTCTGGTGGCACCTTAAGACTAACAGATTTATTTGGGCATAAGCTTTTATGGGTAAAAAACCCACTTCTTTTTCTACCCACTTCTTTAGATGATTTTGTGGGTAGAAAAACCACTTCTTCAGATGCATCTGAAGAAGTGGGTTTTTACTCACAAAAGCTAATGCCCAAATAAATGTGTTAGTCTTTAAGGTGCCACCGGACTTTAAGAAGCAACATGGCGCTTTCAGCCACAAAGGTGAACAACTTGCCCACTGCGCCGGCACAGTAGTTTTATTCAGGGGGGTGTTGAGCGCTGTGGCTGTCCACAGGGGCGCTCTACTCTCACCAGGCACCCAGCTGGCTGCCTTTCTGCTATATTATTATTGGCGTCAGTGTAGCGCCTAGGAGTCCCGGCCACGGACAAGGCCTCAGTTGCGCTAGGCACTGCACACAGAACAGAAGTCCGGCATAGTCTTCTACTTGTACAGGGCTACACTGCTCAAGTTATTGTAGCAAACTTGCGAAGTTCCCTGTCATGCCACAAGAGCTCCTCTCATCCGAAAAGACAAACGCAGGCAGGGTTGGTTCAGGGCGGCTGCAAAGCTCACAGTCACAGGGAGCCATGGGATTGAAGCCCATCAGGAGACTAAACTGTTGTGTGCCACATGCAGAGAAGAGGAGAGAACAAGGTGCCACCAATGCCCAAGTTTTCTGTGAAGTCTTCTGCACAGTGTGAGGCATCAGCTAATGACAGGGAATTGTTTGATGGAGGGTGTACAGCGAAGTTGTCCAACGTGCTCTATTAGGACCAATGTTTAATATATAAATGATTGGAATAGGGGCTTACACCTGTAATGACACAATAGTTATTAGGTGCTTGTAGTGCCTGTTTACACTGGTATCTGAGTACCTTCCAAAGTTAAAATAAATACACCAAGGTGACTAACATCAATCAAGCAAAGGTTTCTCTCCATACCGCACCATACAGGGAAAAGTTAAGTGGTAAATTAGTCAAGAACAGAGAAGATTGTGAGGAATTCCAGAGAGACTTAACAATACTAGGCAATTGGGCAGCACAATGGCAGATGACATTCAACAGAGACAAATGCAAGGTAATACACATTTGAAAGAATAATTTGAACTATTCATAAACATTGCTGTGGTCTACATTAACTGTAATCATGCAGGAGAAGACCTGGAGTGGCTGTGGACAAGTCAGTGTAAGGCAATCAGTTAAAATTCCAAAAATTTAGGATGCATAAAGAATGGGTTAGAAAACAGTAAGAATATTACTGTTTGTATACAATCAATGTGTGGCACCTGGAGTACTGGGCTAAGTTCTGATTATTGCATCTCAAAAAGAATATGCCAGAAGTAGGAGGAGTCCAAAAGTGGCCAATGAAAAGGATTGTAGAAATGGGGCAGCTCCTGTAGGAAAGACTGAAAAGAGAAGGACTATTTATTTTAGAGAGAAGACAAATACAAGGGAAACTGAGAGATACATACAATAATTAATCGTGTAGAGAAAGGCAATTGGAAGATTCTCAAATAAAACAAGGGGACATCAGATATAATTATAACACAACAAATTTTGAAGTATTTCTTAAATCAAGGCCTAATTAACCTAGAGTACTCACTATCGCAGGATTTATTGTGGTCAAAATTTAGTAATACTCAAAAATGATTTATTGATATAAATAACAAGAAGACTTTTTTACTACACAGTTACATTAGAAGGATAAAAGCATATAAGGTTGCATGCTTTAAGGCACAAACCAACCACTATCTATCTGTCAGGAGTAGGAAGAAACTTATTGTAAGGGTAGGTTATTTCATATATTGTCCATTCTCAGATTTTGTATACCTTCCTTTGTAGCATCTAGTATACCTACTTTCAGGGACCCTAGAAAAACTAGTGTACTGATGCAGTATGGTCGTTCCTATGTTTCTAAAAGATAATTTCTTCCATCCTCCTTCCCTCAGAGCAAAAAATAGTAGTCTCACAAAAATTTATATTAATCAACTCTCTGGTGTTATTATATTAGTCAAAGCTCTATGAAGTTATTGTATCTCTCCACTATTCCATCTCCAGAATAGGGTACTTTTGCAGAAGACAAGAGTAGGATTCTGGGATGCATAGACAGGGGAATCTCGAATAGGAGCAGAGGTTATTTTATCCCCGTATTTGGCACTGGTGCAACCACTGGTGGAATTCTGTGTCCCATTCTGGTGCCCACAATTTGCAAAGGATGTTGATACACTGGAAAGGGTTCAGAGAAGAACCACAAGAATGATTAAAGCATTAGAAAACATGCCTTACAGCGATAAGACTCAAGAAGCAAAATCCATTTATCTTAAGAGAAGATTAAGGGGTCACTTGATTGCCATGTATAAGTACCTATGTGGGAAATCAATATTTAATAATGTACTCTTCAATTTAACAGAGAAAGATGAAACATACTCCAATGGCTGGAAGTTGAAGTTAGACCAATTCAGATTGGAAATAAGGTGTTAATTTTTAATGGTGAGAGTAATTAACCATTGGAACAATCTTACCAAAGGTTGTCATGGATTCTCCATTACTGGCATTTTTTAAATCAAGAATGGAATTTTTTCTAAAAGATCTGCTTTAGGAATTATTTGGAGGAAGTTTTATGGCCTGTGCTATACAGGAAGTCAGACTAGACTATCAGAATGGTCCCTTCTGGCCTTAGAAGCTAGGAGTATGAATACCACCACCACCAAGAGAGATTAACTGGTACAGAAGGATCATTTATGGAAGCATCACACATTGGAGGCAGCATCTCAACAAAGGACAATACAGATCAAAGTGCACATATTTCTGGGATATGCATAGGCAGATCCCGGTGCTGGGTAAAAGAACAGAATGTGCTATGTTTGATTCATATATGTGATAAAAGTCTCATTACATGAAAGGAAGGGTTGAACTCACCGTTGTGCTCCACTGTTTAACTTCTTGCAAAGCTTCAGTGGTGGAACGCCATGCTTCTTTCTGTAGTCATTGTGGGCTTTTAAGACCTCTTCAGCAAATTGTTTGGAAGCTGAAACAATGCAAAATATTGGAGAGGTCTATCAAATACAGCCTTCATTAAAATCAGGAAAAGAAAACTTGAAATATATGGGGAAGCTGGTACAGCACTCTGAATGAATCTAAAGAATACTATGTGCACTGTTCAGTGAAATAACAACAGAGCTGTACCACCCTAATTATCTGCAAGCAGATGAAATGAAGCCAGAAGTATAGCAAGCGCTTTATATCTCAGAATTCTGAAAGTGTTATATATATTTAAATACCTACCTGTGACCTCAAGAGGGTGTTATGTGGGTTCATTGATTAATGCCTGCAGAACACAGACCTTATTATCGTCAACAATAAGGCTCTTTTACATAGGGTGACCACACAGCAAGTGTGAAAAATTGGGACGGGGTGGGAGGTAATAGGAGCCTATATAAGACAAAGCCCCAAATATCAGGACTGTCCCTATAAAATCGGGACATCTGGTCACCCTACTTTTACACCTCGGTAGCACTATAAAGAGGTCTTAAGGTAAGCATATTTTAAGGCCTTTTTATACTATTAGATCAATGTGAAGGGGCCTGAGTATAAATGAGAATCAGGCCCTTTGAGATACTTTGTTGGAAGTACGCTAATAAAGTAGCATTATATTATGATGATGATGAATAAAAATAAAGATTTTTTTTATATAAAGCTTTTCTACATATGTCAAAACCCCCAGTACAGATAGTCAAAAGACTACATGAATGTACTTCACAGTTAAGATATATGCAAATATTATGAAGCATACATTGCATAAGGTCACTCCCCCACCCCTACCACTTCCCATTATCCAGTACTAGAAAAAAAAATGTATGAGAAATTGAAAATAAAACTCGGGGGTTAAAGACTGAAACAATCACCACAAATATTGAGAGGCAAGACAGGAATGGATTGTTTTGTTTCTTGTAAAAATTTGATTTTTTTCAAAAAATTTAAGATGTTTATTTTTATACCCTGGTAATCTTCAACTTTAAGACAGCACACAGGATAAATAAGCAGTGATACATGGTGTCACTGGAATAGTGAAGCAGGAGCAACTCGCTTTGCTGACAGAAGTCAGAAGTTTGCAGAGACTGCAGTTTCCAAGATGCAATGAGCCAAAAAGCCATTAGGAGAGGTTTCAAAAAACAAGGGAAATTTTGAGACATCATAGATACACAATGGCTTTGCTGAATTTTTTCAAACTTCAAAGAGAAACTATACTTTAGGATAAGCTGCGGCATGTGAAGTTTCAGTTTCTTTTGGTGACAGTTTGGGTTTCAAAAAGAAAAAAATATACACAAACCTTAAATGAGAAGCTAGTTACAACTTTAACTATTGCTGCTCCACAAGAGGACAAGTCCCATTAGAATGTTAATTCCATCTCCCCAGTGATGCAGGACTGTTCACTATTATCCATTGAATTATGTTTTATGAAGTCTATTTTTAAATATCCTAAACAACAGGTCTTCCAACACTCTCCCTCGAAGATCATTTCCAGCTTAATTCATCTCCTGGTTGGAAAGTTTTTCCTGTTATTAACCTTGTTTTCCTAAATTTCTTCTCAACACACTGCCTGCAGAGGTTGGGGAACTGCGGGGGCTGCTCTGAGCTCTGGAGGCCCCACTGCCTGTGGGGTCTCAGAGCTCCAGGGTCCCCCCCCACCTGCGGCAGCCAGGAGCTTTAAAGGACCCCTGGTGGCTTGGAGCTCCTGGGACTCCTGCCCCCCCACGGCAGCTGGGAGCTGTGGGGGAGCCCCTGGTGCCCACAGCGGATTGAAGCTCTGGGGGCCCCACTGCCTGTGCTGGCTGGGAGTGAAGGGATGGGGGGGATCGCCACCCAAAGCAGCTCCTATGGCCACGGAGGGTGGCAGGAGGATCCGCAGCTCCTGGGTGACAGGGCTGAATTCATGGAGGTCGGATTCCGTGACTTCCACGAACTCTGTGAGAAAATTGTAGCCTTAATTATGTATGGTAAAATGACAGGTGTACATTCGTCAGAAGACAGGTATGAATGAGTGTTGAGTGGTGGAACAGTATGATTTGCACCAGTTTGACATTAAATAAACATTAAACTAATCCCTGCAGTAAAGATTAACAACTTCCACTGAAGGCACTGTGACTTGTGTTCACTTATGCCAGGTTAGAATTTGGCAATGGGAGTTTTCTGGGTGATGTAACTTTATTAAAAGAAACCAGTCTAGCATCCTCCCCTACATCTACCTGTAAGGTGTTTTTCCTTCCATACCTCACCTTTCCCCGCACTTGTATTCTGTAGTTACTTTCCATCTCTTTAAATGCCAAATTGGTGCAGCTTATACTACTTTGCCTCTTAAACTCACATGCACCCATTTTCTGAACAATTTACATCACCATTTTTGGTTATCATGGAATTTGGCTTAGAGATGGCTTTAGGGGTTGCATCTGCATATTCCATGCTGCACTTGCTGGAATCCATATTACTGTGTGCAACAACTAATCAAATTCCACGATGACTGACTAATGTCATTTACTTATCACTTCTATCCTGCATCAAACAGTGGAAAATCTTGGACTGCAAGGGAGAGAGCTTTTATTGAAATAGTGACAGATGCTTTTGAAGCATGGACTATTCAATGACTATTGTATTAATGTTATAAATTTTATATAGAATATCAGGGCCTTCAGAAGGTCATCTAGTCTAACCTGCTGCTTAAAGCAAGATCCCAATCCCCAGACAGATTTTTGCCCCATATCCCTAAATGGCCTCCTTAGGGATTGAACTCACAACCCTTAGTTTAGGGAATTAAGGCTCAAACCACTGAGCTATCCCTCCCCTTGATCATAGCTTTAGGGGCTTTCAAGTGAGCATCCCTGGCTCAATGGGTAAGTTAAAAGATGTTTCCTGCAGTAAATCAATGGATGGCAGTTAATGAAAATCCCCAGTGCTGAAACAACGCAGATAACTTTTTGAAGTTACGGCTCCTTGCAGAAATAGCATATACTGGTTTGACCTAGTTCAAGAAGCTTCTGAATACAGAGGATCTGAAATTGTACACAGTGACACCCTGACCTGGGAGAGGGTCACTGACACTTGATCGAAGAGCTGACATGAGTCTGTGCCCATAGACAGGCCCTGTGAGAGGACCTGAAGTGCTTTAAAGCCTGCCAGGGTTTCCATATGAAAGATGGATGACTACCTGGAAAACCAGGCATGCATAAGCTGTTTATTGTTTTTAAGATGTGTTTGAGCTGAAATGTTTTTGTTCTAAAAAAATAGTACGCTACTTTATGAGAGCCGGTTGGTCACTGAATAACCTTGTTATTGCCTCTGAAGTGAGAGGTGCTGAGGTGATCACAGAATGACAGGTATGCAGCCATGTCTGGAGGGAGAGGATTGGGGGATCTTACCTTGAGACCTAGAGGCCTAAGACCTAATGAGCTATACTCATGGGGAGCATGGAGGTTTAGATGTACAGTTAACTTGGGAACTGTGACAAAAATATCTCCAATAACTGCAAGAGCAGAAGAGAAAAATACTAGCCAAAGAGTCCAGAGATTTACAGGATCACATAAATAGTTACTCAAGACATTAGCAGAAACATAGCATCAAAAATTGTTTTTGCATTCACATTTTGGCTTACAAAAGCAAATAAGTAACAGGCACAATTGACAATACCCACAATTTCCTCAAGACTTAGCAAACAGGACTTAATTTTTGCCTAGAATTTCTCTGTCTCTTTCTCTGCCCTTTTCCCACCCCCACAAAAAAAGCTACTCTGGAACAATTATATAAATGAATAATTATCCACCATGATCTTAAGACCATGTATATTTTTGCCTTTATTTTTTCCAGGATCTGTGTGCTCTGATATGCATGTAGAGACTCCACACTGCCAAAAATCTTTTAGTTTGTTTTGGAAGGAATTCTGTTTTTTCCATTTCAGTGACATGCCATTAACTGAGAAGCCAGACACTGCAAGTGAGAGTTAGTGGGAATTTCCAGGCTTGTTCCCAGCTGGGAGTAGCTTTTTGCCTCCCTGTTCTGTGGAACTGGGTTGCTTAGGCCCATAAAGTTACTCCCTATTCCCAGTAAATTAAGATTCTGCTTTATGTCACGAAGTTTTAAACCCTCTAATTAAAAAAAATCATCCTATCAAATGTTTCTGTAAGTATCTAATCCTTTTTTGAATCCTGAGGTCTTGGCCTCAGCAATATCTTATAGCAATGAGTTCCATAGGTTAATTATGTGTCGTGTGAAACAGTATTTCCTCTTGTCAGAATTAAGTTCTGCTGTCTTTCAGTTTCCTGGACTGTCTCCTCATTCTCATATTATGAGAAAAGGTAACTAGGAGCAATTTACTTTCTCTGCACAATTTACTATTTTGAATACTTCTATTTTGTCCCCTCTGTTAGCCTTCTCTCTAAACAGTGCCAATCAGTCAGTATCTCCTCATATGAAAGTTTCTTCGTTTTCACCTCTGAACCCCCTCTATTTCTGCTCTATTCTTCTTGAGACATGGTAACCACAACTGACTATAGCAGTCCAGGCTCTTGACTACCCCAGCTCTGGCTGCTTTGTGCCACGTCAGCAGTCATAAAACAGTCCTAATCCTCAGGTGGTGCAGAGCTGTTATACTTAGGTTGTAAGTTCCTCGGGGGCAGGGACTGTCTTTGTTCTTCTGTGTTTGTACAGCAACTAGCACAATGGGGTCCTGGTCCATCATGGGGTCTCCAAGGCACCATGATAATAGAAATAATAAATAATACTGGGCGATGTCGGGGTGGAGAAAGGGCAGTGAGGGGGCATCCCAGGGGGAGAGTGCATGGTGCGCCACCTGAATCCTGTCCAACACAGTGGCCCCTGTGGGAACCACTGCAGTGAGTATAATTTAGAAGCAGCCCCTAGGTTTTGCTAAATTATGCCAGAGGCTCTCATTGGTCTCTGGCTGACCCAGGATCAGAGGATTAGAAAGGTGCTTCAGAGCCTTAGCAGAAGCCATGCTGGTTTGTACATGTCATATTGTGTTCACCTATGACAGGTAATTTATAATTTACCTTTATTGTGAAAATGACCTTTTATTAGTAAAGCTATGACTCTGAAATAAAAATAGGAATATCATAATACATAGTACAGATATAATTAAATGTAGTGGGACAAATGTCCTACTCTGAAGCAAGACCAGCTACAGTAATCTTTATTTAATCATTTTATTCCCCTACAATAACAGCCCTTCTGTGGGAAAATACCTGAGATTTCTGATTTGGGTGAGAAGTTAAAAGCCCATAGTTATACCTATCCTTTGCCTCACTTTGTTCCACATGCCCAAGGTCACGAAGGCCTCAGGATGGTCTTTATAGACTCACAGACTCTAAAGCCAGAAAGGAACATTGTGATCATCTAGTCTGACCTCCTGCATGTTGCAGGCCACAGAACCTCACCCACCCACTCCTGAAATAGGCCCATAACCTCTGGATGAGTTACTAGTTCTCAAATCGTGATGTAAAGACTTCAAGTCAGGGCCAGCTCCAGGCACCAGCGTAAGAAGCAGGTGCTTGGGGAGGCCAACTGAAAGGGGTGGCACTCTGTCCGTATGGGGTGGCACGTCTGGGTCTTCAGCGGCGGGCTCCTCATTCCCTCTCTTCCTCTTTGAGCTGCTGCCGAAGAGGAAGAGAGGGAGGACCCGCCGCCGAACTGCCACCGAAGAAGCAGCGTGATTGAGCTGCCGCCGAAGTGCCACCACTCGTCTCTTTTTTTGTTTTTTTTTGCCGCTTGGGGCGGCAGAAAAGCTGGAGCTGGCCTGGATTCAAGTTACACAGAATTCACCATTTACACTAGTTTAAACCTGCAAGTGACCAGTGCCCCATGCTGCAGAGCAGAGGAAGGCGATAAGCTCCCAGAGTCTCTGCCAATCTGATCTGGGGAGAAATTCCTTCCTGATCCCAAATATGACAGTCAGTTAGACCCTGAGCATTTGGGCGAAACCCATGAGGCAGATATCCGGGAAAGAATTATCTGTAGTAACTCAGAGGCCTCCCCACATCTCTGGCCATTGGGGATTTTTGCTACTTTAATGCTGAAACCTTTTGGAATGCTAGCAAGGAGATAAAAATTCATATTTCTTACTCCATTTTAATATCATAGAATCCCTCCTTCCCTTCATTTCAGAACTTTGAATTTTCCCACTGTTAAGGCTCTCCTCTTTCAAATAAAAATAGCTGCAATATTTATGGGAAACACAGAAGAAATAAAAGGTTATCTACACACAGGGTGAAGGATGCTGTATTAGGAGAGCAAAGAGGCAACTCCATCTTTCCAGAAAGTGGGAGGAGAATCCTTGTAACTTCCTGCACAGGGCAAGAGTTAAGAAAAAATACCTGCAAGAGCTGTATCTCAAGTTCACAGAGAAAGTATTGCCAAAAGGCACTAGAGGTTTGGGGTTATAGTTATACATGAACTGGAAGGGACGCAGTTTCCAGGAACACTGTCTTTTATTGTCGTTGTGCTGGACTTTCTTGTGTATGTGTTACACCTGCTCAAAATAGCATTTATTTCACTCTAGGAGATCCCTTCTGATGAAGATTTTCTTTGATCTATGTTTGCATTTTTTCTCCCATCTTGCATTTTCTTACACTTTTCTCACCATGGAGCTATATTTTCAATGAGTCTCATGTCTCTCAAGCTCTTATTAAAGTTAATTGACGTTAAGACAGAATACCTTCTCATCACACTATTTCTCTCTACATTACACTGGCTATGCAATAGGCTTGTACATGTGCCACATCATGTAACAAGGTGAGTAGTCATGCTACTAGATAACTGTGTTTTGGCAGGCTTCCCCCACTTGAGATATTTGGTATGCATATGCAGACTAATCACCTCCTTGAAGAGTTATAGCTGGTATATAGTGTTTCTTATATTTTTATGAACAGCATTTAAAACATTTGAAAATATATTAACTGAAAATTCCATTTTTGTCTAAATAACAGCATTTATATATTTTCTCAGTTAAGGCTTTTTACAAACTAAATCACTGCCCACACTTGGTATGCAACAGGTGAAAAAATACACTTGTTAATCTGGATGTTGGAAAGAACAGCCCCTCCCAGGATCATCCACTTCTATAGAGAGATTTGGGGAGTTCAGAAACACTTGCTGGAAGGAATCAAGAAGCTTTGTTTGTTACTCCTTAAGCGGATTTAGAACCTTCTGACAAACAAACAAAGCAGAAGCCAGGCTAATGAGCATAGATTCCCCAGACCTTCAACAGTTGTTACACCAAGTTTCCCACTCTCATGGCATAAGCAGACGTGATTTCCTTTGTGTATCAGTGAAGAAGCTAGCTACTGAACCGCTAACCAGCCTCCTTCATAGATAAGTTGCCATACTTACGGTTAGGCCTGATTACCTGCTGTATTTGTAGAAGCCAGTGCTTGCCATGCCATTACTACGCTGCCAAAAGCCCTTGTTTGCAATCATTAATCAGTAAACAGGCCACATGCAGAGACATTCTGCTTTTAGAAAGCTGGGGTGGGAATAAGGCCTCTCTGAACTTCTTAGCTAATCTAAGATGGTGGAAAATGTGGTCAGGCCATTAACTCAAAAGAGGAAGCTGCTGATTTAGAAGAATCCCAAGAATTCCTTGTGAGTTATCATGCCAAAAATTCCCCAAGGCCTAACCACACAGTAAAAACGTTCCTTGAAAATTCCTCACTAGCTAGCACTGGATGACATCCATTTGTTAGAGCTGAGACAGCCAGTGAATCTCCTATATAGGCAGAATGAAGCAATCACATTTTTTTCCTCTTTTGATTTCACCTTCTTGTAGGCTCACTGATCCAATTCTGTTTTCTGGTGCTGGAGACTTCCCTATTTCTAGGGGCAGGAGTAGGAAACATTTTCATATTTTTTTATAATATTTGTGAATGCAATTGCACCTTAATGTGAATTTAAAAACATAATTTTTGTATGAACAAATTGCAAATTGCATATTGCTTCATTAGCAAATTTCAGTTGTAAGCTAGATTTCTCTTAAATAGCTGTGCACCCCTAATATGATAAATATTAAATATTTGTATACACATTCATACCTATGGAATGAATATAAGTGACACATCTGAATTTGTATTATTCAAAAGTAGTAAATTGCATCAGACATTCACTGTATTCTGTGCTTACATTGTTTACTAGACCACTACATAATCTTGCTACCTAAACCTTATTTTGAATACAGATTTCAATAATTTGTACTGGTTGTGTATGTTTAGAAGGAATATAAGCAGCGGGGAAAGTGAGCCGGTCGGGCCGGTACAGTGTACCGGTAAGAAGCCGGTACTGGCTCGTCATAGCCTGGGGGTGGGGTGGGGAAGGGTCAGCAATGTTAAAGTGCTGCTGCGGCAAAGGACCGTCCTTAAAGGGCTGTCATGGCAGCGCATTAACATCGCTGGTTCGGACCCTACCAGCAGGGTCGCCGATGGGGGAGGCAAAAGGGGCAGGCAGAGACGTTAAAGTGCTGCCGTGGCAGAGCTTTATGGAGGATCCTTTGCTGTGGCAGCGCTTTAACATCATTGCCCCTTTCCCCCACTCCGGCTGCCGACGGGCGGGGGCAAAGGGAGCAGCTGCCCTGGGGCCAGCGATTTAAAAGGGCCCGTGGCTCCAGCTGCTGCTGCTGCTACCATGGGCCCTTTAAATTGCCACTGGAGCCCCAGGTGACGCGGGCCATGCCGCGTGGAAGGCCTGGCTGGGGGAACGCTCACCCCAGCCTCGCCCCTTCCACCCAAGTCCCTGCCTCTTCCCAGGGCCAGAGCCAGCCCTGGACCAGTAAGTATTCGGAGTTACTTTCACCCCTGAATATAAGGAAGCAATTTATAAAATCATGCCATGAATAGATAAACAACATGACTTGTGGCATGACCTTGAACATATCGTATGTGCAGTCATGCTGCATGGAGGACACCATTTCATACTGCAAGTCTGTTGGGGGTATGGACACATTTGAGGGACGGAGGGAATTGTCCTCTGGGCTGGATCTGACCTGTGGGCCACCACAGTCTTACTGTTTGTTCATGGAGATTTATTGCTCCTTGTTTCCAGTTTCTATATCACATTGAAGCAAGCTTAAAATATATTAAACAGTTTCCTAACTTTTCTTTACCACATAGACAATTGTAGTTGCCGCAGGGAGAGAAAAGTCCATACAACACGCTATGAAGATGTGGCCCAATTTATTTCATTACAGTATTTGTATGACAGTAGGATCTAGAGGCTCCAGCCAGGATTGTGGCCCCATCTGGGCTAACCACTGTACAAACACATTCAGAAGCAGTCCATATCCTAAAGAGATTTTTCGAATTATAAAATGGTTTGTGAACCACTCCATCACAGTAACATCTGCGTAAGACTCCAGAGCGATGGCACAGGTTATCTGCCAAGTTACCTTATCATACCATAATTTATTTGCACAGTACACATGACTGTGTGAACCGGTCACACTGAAACCTGAGACCACATGGAAAATCACATGGTTTCTATGGAAATCTAAAACTCGTTCTGGTTCCTTGTCACTGAACCTTAGAGATTTGTGTTGTCCTCAGGCAGGCCCAAAACCTCTTCCTCCAAATGACTCAGCCTGCTCCTTCCTTAATTTGATCTTCTGAGGATTTGGGGGAGAACAGCAGCCTTTGGCCCCCTCCCTCACCTCCATATTTCTTTAGGGGAGCAGCTATATGACATCTGGCCCTTCCCTTGGGGAGGAGAGTGGGGAAAGGAAACTCAAAAGTGGAGGGCGCACCAGTGTGCCATCCTCTAAATTCATGGGATGAATCTTCAAAAGGAGTTGCAATTTCTACCTTGCCCACTCACATCCCTGGATTTCTGCTGCCCTATGAAACCAGAACTATGAAATACTCCTTCAGTTCCACTGCTAGCACTTATGTGACTTACCTCACTCTGGGGTCAGATAACACAGAACACTCCGGAGACACAATAGAGCCCTGAAGGCTTGGTCATAAGGGCCTGTCAGCAGTTTTTGCACCAAATGCTACCTCTACTGCTATGATGACCTTCCTGAAGGTGGGAACACTCTTAGATCTGCATGGCACACGTACAAAATAGCACACTCTCCCCCACCCAAATTTCTGATTTTCCAGTGTGCATGAAGCAGTGGTTATGTCCAAGCCAAAACCACACAAGCAAAGGCAGAAACTACCACAGTATTAATAAATAATAATAATAATAATACCTCAAGTTCATATAGCATTTTTCATTACTAGATCTCAAAACAATTTACAAAGAGATAAATATCATTACCTACATTGTACAGATGGGCAACTAAAGCACAATGTTGAAGTGACCTGCATAAGGTCACTCAGCAAACCAGGAATAGAACCCAGGTCTCAATCCTAGTCAAGTGCTCTGTCCACTTGGAAATGCTGCCAGATGACTCATTTCTTTGGTGAATAACTTTCACCTAATTTTAGTAAAGGAAAATCTTTGTGGTGCCTTATTAACTTGCTGAAAAAAACCCAACAGTTCCCCTTTGGATTAAGAGAAAGCAACAAAGAGAGCATGTTTTGCAGTTCTACTTTATGAAGAACCTTGAGATAGAACTGCAGACAAGTACAGTCTGTCTTGCTCTTTTAAATTGTTTGGATATGTTTGCTCGGAGCATTTATCAGTTTTGAGCATGGGTGGCCTGCACTTAACCTTCAGTAACCAGGAAGAATTAAAGATATGCCACAAACTACTGCAATGCTGGAGAGTCTCATGTTTAAAGGGCAAGTGCTGTGCAAAATTAGAGCCAAATTCTGCACTCTCTTACATACCATGCAGCTCCTTGGACTTCAGCAGGGTTACATGGAGCGCAAGACAGATTTTGGCTTAAAGCGTTGTTTGCCGGTTAGGAATACTGCATTTTGATTTTTTTTTAAGTATAGCATCTCTAATCATTTGTTTGATTTAGGGCTTTTCCACACAAGGAACAGACTAAAAGCACATGTGTGTGTTTTTAACTAGGTTAAGTAGCTTGATTTAAAAAAGCACTTTTTTTAGTCTATTCCTTGTCTAGAAAGACCCTTAGACAATAAGAGGAGATAACCTTTCTAAGATCTGCAATTGCCCTAATGTTCCTAAGCATCAGGAGGGGAGGGATAGTTCAGTGGTTTGTGTGTTGGCCTACTAAACCTCAAGTTGTGAGCTCAGCCCTTGAGGGGGTCAGATAGGGATCTGAGGCAAAAATCTGTTTGGGGATTGGTCCTGCTTTGTGCAGGGGGTTAGATTAGATAACCTCCTGAGGTCCCTTCCAACTATGATACTCTATAAACATCTTGTTGCTAACAACAAAGACTAATTCATCATCTCCTGTCTATCCCCTCTGGTCCTGTAAAACAAACGAACACAGAAAATGAATTAACATGTTGGTAGCCTGTGTGCATAAGGTTTCACAGAAAATTAATAGAGGGGGTCTCTAGTGAACTTGTGTTACTTTCCTTAAAAGCTAGAACAAGGCAGTTGCAACAAGTGTCAAAAGACATTTCGTATAACAGCTTCACAGAACAGGGACATGAATTTTAGCTCACTTTAAGATGTATCTCACTTTGCATAAATCAGAGGGGTAGCAGTGTTAGTCTGAATCTGTAAAAGCAGCAAAGAGTCCTGTGGCACCTTATAGACGAACAGACATATTGGAGCATGAGCTTTCGTGAGTGAATACTCACTTCGTCGGATGCATTCACCCACGAAAGCTCATGCTCCAATACGTCTGTTAATCTATAAGGTGCCACAAGACTCTTTTTACTTTGCATAAAGAAATCAAAGGCATTTGAATATTTCCAAAAGTTGCATTTATCCTACATTTCTTAATGAGACAAATGACATTTGCTTCTAAAGCTGTAACCGTGTTTAAAACAAACGTTAAAAAATGATTTGTTTTTCTTTTGTAATCATTTGTATTCTTTTTGGACCTGTGACAGTTCCAAACCAGTGGGGTACAGGAATCTGGTAGAGGGAAAATACACAGGTCACTGGATGAGTAGTTTTCTGTTCCCTGAGTTACCAGAGCAGGGGCTGCACTAGAGTAATCAGGAACCTGCTACAATCAATTAAGGCAGACAGGCTGATTAGGACACCTGCAGCCAATCAAAGCAGGCTAATCAGGGCACCTGGTTTTAAAAAGGAGCTCAATCCAGTCAGGTGAGTGGGAGCTAGAGGAGAGGAAGTGCATGTGAGGAGCTGGGAGCAAGAGGTGCAAGGAGTGGGAGTGGGAGTGGGAGTGGGAGTGGGAGTGGGAGTGGGAGTGGGAGTGGGAGTGGGAGTGGGAGTGCTGCTGGAGGACTGAGAAATACAAGCGTTATCAGACACCAGGAGGAAGGTCCTGTGGTGAGGATAAAGAACGTGTTTGGAGGAGGCCATGGGGAAGTAGTCCACCTTGTAGCTGTCATGCAGCTGTTACAGGAGGCACTATAGACAGCTGCAATCCACAGGGCCCTGGGCTGGAACCCAGAATAGATGGTGGGCCTGGGTTCCCCACAAACCTCCCAACTCCTGATCAGATACAGGAGAAGCTGACCCAGACTGTGGGGAAGATCACTGAGGTGAACAAATCTGCCAAATAAGTGCAGGACCCACCAAGGTAGAGGAGGAACTTTGTCACAGATCTTATCAGTTATTTATTTGTTATACTGGCTCAACTGGCAGTGCAACCTAGGATACTTCTAGTGCTCACTCCCTTCTCATGGATACAGTTCTTTTGTTTTGAATTCTGACTCATGTTCACAGAAGGATATGTAAGATGATACACAACAGTGGTTTTCAAACTGCGAGTCGGAGCCGGACCTGCTGCTGGCCCCTTGTGGGGCACAGCGTGGTCCGCGGTGCCAGGACAGGCAGGAAGCCTGCCTTAGCACCACCGCTGACCGAGAGCTCCCCGAGGCAGTGCTAGGTGTGACGGTACCTCCCATAAGACTTTATGGAAATATGCTTAGAATATGTTTTATGCTACATATGCCATGTAACATATCTCCATAAAGGTTATGATTTGCTGAATGTATTAATCCTATTTGTATGTATGTATCATTTTTGTATTCAAAATTATGAATGTTATGAATGTTGGCTGTGTACTGGCTTGATTTCTAAATAACCTTAGTAGAGCATTTGGTCAGTTCCTGGAGAAAGGAATGTTGAAATTTGGTACCTAATCAAGAAACACTTAAAGGACAATAGATCTTGGAATGCTCCAACCCACATAAGAAGTCTACTTGAGGACGTTCAAGGCAGCATGTAAACAATGGATGCTACCTGTAAAAACTGTGAGTCATGCATGGACATGTGACTTGCCCAGGTGACTCCTAAACTCCATCTTGGAGTTAGACTTTGCATAGGTGTGAGGACGGGGTCTCCACCCACAAGAGAGAGGCTATTTAAACCCCTGAGAGGCCCCTCCATTTTGTCTTCAGCTGGCTAAAAAGAGAGCCTCTCCACCACCCAGGATACTTGAAAGAAACTGGAAAAAAGGACAGTGTGCAAGGGGTGTGAGTGATTGCTGGACCCAGGCTAAAAGAGATTAGTCTGTAAAAGGGAGCATTCTGGAACTGGTGAGGATCTTATTTGTATTCAGTTTGATTAGACATAGATTTGTACACTTTATTTTATTTTGCTTGGAACCACTTAAATCCTACTTTCTGAATTTAATAAAATCACTTTTTGCTTATTAATTAACTCAGAGTATGTATTAATACCTGGAGAGGCAAACAGATGTGCATATCTCAGTGTTATAGAGGGTGAACAATTTATGAGTTTACCCTCTATAAGCTTCATACAGGGTAAAATGGATTTATTTGGGTTTAGGCCCCATTGGGAGTTGGGCATCTGAGTGTTAAAGACAGGAACACTTCTGTTAGCTGCTTTCAGGTAAACCTTCAGCTTTGGGGCAAGTAATTCAGACCCTGGGTCTTTGTTGGAGCAGACGGGAGTGTCTGGCTCAGCAAGACAGGGTGCTGGGGTCCCGAGCTGGCAGGAAAAGCAGGGGCAGAAGTAGTCTTGGCACATTGGGTGGCAGCTCCCAAGGGGGGTTCTGTAATCTAACCCATCACATCTGGTTTACAATGGTGACGGTGGCTCATGCTTACAAGGGGCTCCAGCTTGCACTGCGCCTGGGGATGTCACTGGTTCCCCGAACCCACCACTTGCTTCTCTCGGCCTGCCTGCCAGCTGGCTGTGGGCTTCTCTCGGCCCCCTATCCCCAGCCCCCTGCTCCTCTCTGCCCTGGCCAAACCCCAGTGCACCTCTGGCTCCAGGCAGTCTCTACTTCCCACCACCTCTGGGGCCCCTGGAGCTGAGCAGCCTGGGACTGGTACAGAAGTCTGGCCAGTCTCAGCCAGGTGGGAGTGCGGGGAACACTGTGAGGGGCTTGGCTGGGCCCCTCCAGGCAAGTGTGTCTCGAGGGAGCCCAGCCAGGACAGACCCTGGCCGATCGCATCACTCCCAAGGGGCCAGAGCGATTTCCCACCCCGGGACCAGCCCTGGCTGCACTGCCATCTCAGCTCGGCAGACATAGTCACCTCCCAGCAGAGCAGGTGAGTGTGGCGGGGAGGCCGGGCATGGGGGAGTGGGTCTCTGGTGGATGGGGGTGGGGAATGGGCTGTGAGGGGGCGAGGAAGACTTCTGTGTTGGGGCACTAGGGAATGGAGGGTCTGAGGTGATGTTGGACAGTTGTGGTGGGGCTGTGGGCAGGAAGGTGCTAGGCAGGAGTAGTGTTGTGCAGGGCACTGTGCATTTGTGAGGTGGGGGGGCTCTGGCCATAGGGAGTTGGGCAGGGTGTTGGGCGAGGGGGGGTGGCGTGGCATGGGCCTGCCCCTGTGGAGAAGGGGCATGCTGGCAGCACAGGGCCAGGTGGGCCACTGTGTGTCTGGCAACTGCCAGTTTGTAAATAGTGGCCTCGTGCTGGGCAGAGCAGGGCCACCTCTGCCATGCCATGCCCAATTGCCCCTGGCTGGCCCCTTGCTCTGAGGACTGACTTCCCTGTGCCATGCACCATTGCCTCCAGGGGGGGCCACAAATATGTTTGGCGCCGGGCCCACAAAAGATTAATCCGGCCCTGGCCCAAGGTAAGCCCGCACCCCAATCCCCAGCCCTGAGCCCTCCCAAGCTAGAGCCTCTTCCTGCACCCCAAGCCCCTCATCCCTCAACCCCACCCCAGAGCCTGCACCCCCAGCCCAGATCCTTGACCCTCTCCCACTCCCAAACCCCCTGCCTCAGCCCAGAGCCCCCTCACACATTCCAAACTCCTTTGTTGGGCACGGGCATCAACAGTTTTCCTCAACTGGGTCACCAGAAAAAAGTTTGAAAACCACTGAGATACAATGTCTACTGAGTCACTCCTTATTGAATCTCCCCTAATATGATGTTATTTTATACCACATCAGCAAGATTCCTTCAACGAGCAGTTAGTGACAGATTAATGGGCCATCCCCTCTGTTCAGGAGTAGAGAACACTCAAATTTAAAAAGCCTTTCTCAGAGCCTGGAAAGTGGGTCAGGGGAGGGAGAAGAGGGAACTGCTAGTTTTGCAACATTCTTCCACCCCTTCAGTGGTAGGGTGACCAGATAGCAAGCATGAAAACTTGGGACAGAGTGTGGGGGGTAATAGGCACCTACATAAGAAAAATCCCCCAATATTGGGACTGTCCCTATAAAATTAGGACATCTGGTCACCTTATTCTGTGGGGACCGTTAGAAGCTTATTTATGGGTTCTCCGGAAGGATCAGGCTCCTCAGAGCCTAGGAGTGGGGCTAGCAACCAGCTGCTCTTTAAAACATCATTACCAGCTGGCCCTACAGACATCCAAGTGGGAGTTGTTAGGAGTTAATGCTGCAGAGTCCCTGCACAGCTGCAAATGCACAGCTGCAGGGGATTCAGCCACTAGGAATCTTGCAGAGCAGCATAGAATTGCCTGCCCCCTGTGTGGTCATTTCTTGTCAAGAAGCATCGAGAGATTCTTTTCCTTTCAGATCCCCAGGATTCATGGAGTTGAAAGACTGCCCTGAAAGGAATGATTTCCTGAAAATGTAGGCAAAAATTTAGGGAGTTTCCCAACCAGTATCTTTTTCATGGGAGGGGATGTTCCAGTCCTGACAGGGGAATATTGCTATCATGTTTAACATCCTAAAATTACCAAGCGAGAAGGCGGTCTGACTGCTAGGCTAGGAATTTAGAAATATCTCTACTAGGGCTTGAAAAATCCACTCACCCACAGCAAATAGTAATCTTTGCATCAATTTCTGCAGAACCTCAGTTTACATTTTTTTAAATGCCCTTAAAGTTTCAAACAATATCTTCTAAACTTAACACCATACAGTGATGCCTGTCGGCAGGCTCAGACAGATGGCTCTACCACCCACACCACTGTTTGGGAGCAGGGCAAGCACAACTGCCTCTGTAAGGGGAGAACTTGGTTGACATTGCAGATAAGACAAGGGTGCTCAAACTGGGAGTTGCGAGGTTATTACATGGGGGGATCCAAGCTGTCAGCCTCCACCCCAAACCCTGCTTTACCTCCAGCATTTATAATGGTGTTAAATATATTTTAAAAGTGTTTTTAATTTAAAAGGGGGTCACACTCAGAGGCTTGCTATGTGAAAGGGGTCACCAGTACAAAACTTTGAGAACCACTGAGGGTATGGCTACATCTGGAATTTCAAAGCGCTGCCGCGGCAGCGCTTTGAAGTGTGAGTGTAGTCAGAGCAGCAGCGCTGGGAGAGAGCTCTCCCAGCGCTGCATGTAAACCACATCCCTTACGGGTGTAGCGTGCAGCGCTGGGAGCCGCGCTCCCAGCGCTGCTGCCCCGATTACACTGACGCTTTACAGCGCTGTATCTTGCAGCGCCCAGGGGGGTGTTTTTTCACACCCCAGTTGCAGCGCTGTAAAGTGTGAGTGTAGCCAAGGCCTTGAGATAAGGTGCTAGGTAGGAGGGGCACAGCTCCTGCTGTTAGGAGTAAGGTTCTTTGGCCAGCCTGTGACTCTGAACTGAGTGAATCATTGATTTTTTGTTTTTTGGTTCCATGGGCAAACTGGAAAAAAAATGTTCATTTCAAACAGAAACAATTCTTTTGATTTTCCTCAAAACAAAAAAGGTCATTTGAGTCGAAATGGAACATTCGGAATGTCAATTTGAATTGGCATTTCCAAAACAGTCAAGTCAAATCTTCATTTCCTTCCTGAAATGTCGATTCAAAACATTACAATGTTTTCAAAACTTTTGTTTTCTGGCTTTTTTTTTCCTGGTCAAAGTATTTGCCACATTTGACCTGAATTCATAAACAATTCGGGTGCCTCCAAAAATGCATTTTTCGGTAAATTTACTCTGCATTGAAAAAAAAAATTGTCTGGTTCTATGTAGCTCCTGGAGAAGAAAGCTTTGCTTGTATGGGGGGGGCCTCCTGTCAATACTGCTCCATCAAGAGCTGAGTAGGGGAATGGATGGAAGTCTCCTGACCTATCCTCTCACCAGAAGGTTGCATGTGTAGGGCCAGTACAAATCAATTTGTTGAGGAGCAGCAAAGAATCCTGTGGCACCTTATAGACTAACAGACGTTTTGGAGCATGAGCTTTCGTGGGTGAATACCCACTTCATCGGATGTGGGTCCGACGAAGTGGGTATTCACCTACGAAAGCTCATGCTCCAAAATGTATGTTAGTCTATAAGGTGCCACAGGATTCTTTGCTACTTTTACAGATCCAGACTAACACAGCTACCCCTCTGATACTTGTTGAGGAGGTAAGGGCTGTTTAGCATTGACTTGTTATAGGGAACTCAAACTGATTTAGTTTGTAGCTGGTGAGGAGGTAGCATTAATTGAATGATTTGGTATTTGGGATGAGGAATGTGATTTGTGGAGCACATTAGGTAAAGATCCAACTCCTGTACAAATGTAAAGAGCTTTACAAATATTAATTAAGCTTCACAACATCGGATATATACTAGGAATCAGCTCACCTATCACTGAAATGGAGACACCTCTGTATGGAAGATACGGTTATTTAAAGAGCAAAGACCACAGAAGGGTCAAGACAGGAAATGAAGAATACTACATCAAATTGAAATTACACAGAGAAATTAGTCAGTGAATGTAATTGTCTAAGAGGGAACAGGGCAGGACACAGAGGTCAACACCTCTACTCTTATTGTATGCCTGGAAGATTTTTAATAATAGATGGTCAGGATCTCCAGTGGTGCTGGAACAATTTGTATAGTAGGGGTACGGAGAGCCATTGAACCAAACTGTAAACCCCGTATGTGATAGAAACCACTTCAAGCCAGGGGTTGTAGCAGCATCTATGAGGACCTCAGTTACAGATCATATCTGAATGTACCCCCAGCAACATACACTGCCCACTGATAGCATGCTGGGTCACCCAGTGTTGATTCAAAAGGAGGAGTACCACCTATTAAGTAACCAAAGAAAATCCACTTCTGGGATGTATTTGTATAATGATTATCTAAAAACTACACCCACAAGAACTCTCAAGATTGGCAAACTAACAAAAACCAGGAGGAGACTGGAAGTAATTTCAGAATAAAAACCACAATAAGTGTCAGGGAAATATAACTGGTTATTTATTACAAAGATTAATCTCATCATCCACAGAATTACCAGTATTCAAACATGGACCATGTCCATGCCAAGATAAACAGATTTTAATCAAATTGTAATTGGATTGCACCTATTTTAATTTCCACCACTTTTGCCCAATTAAACATAATCTTTATTGGTGTAACACTGGGTTGTTAATTTATCTGATGATTGTCCTTTTATCCTACTAGCATAAAAGTATTCAAACCTAAACGTTCTATAGGGTTTGGCTACACTTGCAGCTGTACAGCGCTGGGAGTTAAAGCTGTCTTCGTAAAGCTGTGTAGGGAAAGCGCTGCGTGTGGCCACACTGACAGCTACCAGCACTGCAGTGTGGTCACGTTTGCAGCGGTGTTGGAAGTGGTGCCTAATGGGCAGCTATCTCAGTGTTCAAGTGGCTGCAATGTGCTCTTCAAAAGAGTGGGCTGGGGTGGAGTGTGACAGGGTGCGGGGAGGAGAGAGAGAGAGAGTGGATTTTTGGAGCCGACACTATGTCAGCACCCTACCTTGCAAATTTCGACCACTTCCCCCACCCCTCTCTCATTCACTCTTAAATGCAAATAGCCTTCAGACCAGATAAGCAGCTGATCCCATGGACTCCCCCCCGCCGTGCTGTTTCTCTTTATTCCTCTCGTCCATGTGGAGTACAACCAGCGCTGTAGCCAGGGAGATACAGCGCTGTATGTACCTTGCCAGTGTGGAAGGGGAGTAAGTTGCAGCGCTGTAAAGCCACTACCAGCGCTGCAACTCTCCAGTGTAGCCAGGGCCATAGTTAAATTTGGAAGTGCTGAACCAGGATAGGAATTTAAATCACAAACATATTTACTAAGGACCTAATCCATTTGAAAACATCTGTAGCCTTCAGAGCCACGTGACTACAAAGAGCACTCACATTCTAGCCATGTAACATCTGACATAGAATGTATGTATCCTACCCTCCCTCTACTGGATGGATGAAGTCCTGCTCAGGTTGTTGCAATTGTCTCACCTTTTATGACTAGATTTTCTAAAGACTTCAGCACTCAACATGATAAACTGTCTGAAAATCTAATCCTAATTATGGGTGCTGAGTGGTTTTGACAATATGGCACCTGGTGTATGGTCTTCCAAGAATCAAAGGCCCAATTAAACTCCCAATAAACAGGTAAGGTCAAAAAGCCCTACCATAACTGACAGCTAATGATGATGTTTCTTGAGCTTAACTGGGAGAGGCTTGCACTTTTAAGAACTGAAAGTCCACTGTTCTAGTTTCTAGGCCCTATATATGCCATTTATTGGTGACCATCCATTGTTTGCTGCAAAAAGAAATGATTCGGCTTCACAGCAGCGAGCAGTGGGAATATGTAAATGAACTCCCCTATTTTTCATGCCCAACTAGCCCCCCATTTTTCTCAGAACAGTCAATATCCATCCCCATGTGAGCAAGAGAGTTACAAGTGTTCTAGTATTGGAGTAACTTCTGTGTGTCCAAGAAGGGACAGAATGATTGAGGCCTGGCCTGGCCTGGCCTATGCTCAGACTATTTTTTTTTTCAGGTTACCTATTTGTATCAGAGGGAACTTCTGTTTCATCATCTAAAAGCTATTTTACTGGAGTCAGAACTCCTCTTCTGCTATGTTTGGTTCTCAGTTCCTGTCAACTGTGTGTGTAGGCAGAGCATTAATCTTTAAATTGCATAATGCCCTTCTTTCCCGTCTCTGAAATGCAGTTTCCGTGAGAGAGTTTAGTACAGGGGTCGGCAACCTATGGCACGCGTGCCAAAGACGGCACATGAGCCGATTTTTCATAGTACGCTGCTGCCTGCCGGAGTCCTGGCAGGCAGCAGCATGCCATTAAAAATCCTGCCCAGCCCGGCCCAGCCTGCTCTTCTCCACCCTCTGCTCCCCCTGCCCTCCCCACTCATGGGGGCAGGGGGCAGAAGCATAGGCATGCACACAGGGTGCTCCAGGTGTGCCCAGGCACACCCTAATGCAGGGGTAGGCAAATAGACCCACTCTGCCGGCGTGGCAAGCCGCAGGGTCCGCGATCCCAGGCTGGAGCGCCGGGGCGAGTGCAGCAAGCCGCTGGTCCCTCCCCCGTCTTCTTCCTCCCTTCCCTGGAGCCATGCCACTGCACGTGCAGCGCTCTGAGGGGCGGGGCTGCGTGCTCCTGTGGGGCAGTGTTTGGCTCCATGGGGAGGCAGACACACTCCCCTCTCCCCTGGAGCCATGCCACCGCGCACACAGCGCTCTGAGGGGCGGGGCTGCCCGCTCCCACAGGGCAGCATGTCTGGCTCTGCGCGGAGCAGAACATGCTGCTAGGCGCCTCATGGTAAGGTGTCCAGGGCTGGGGGGGCATTGGATAAGGGGTGGGAGCAGTCAGGGGACAGGGAGCAGGGGGGTTTGGATAAGGGGTGGGATCCCAGGCAGGGTGATTAGGGGCGGGGGTCTCTGGAGGGGGCAGTCAGGGAGCAGGGGGGGTTGGATGGGGCATGGGAGTCCTGGGGTCTGTCACGTGGCAGGAGGTGGTTACGGGTCAGGGCAGTCAGAGGAAATGGATCAAGGAGGGTCCTGGTGAAGGGGGGCAGTTAATGTGGGGGATCTCTGGAGGGGGTGGTCAGGGGACAAGGAGCTGGGGGGGTTGTATGAGTCGGGATTTCTGGGGGTCCTGTCATGAGGCAGAGGTGTGGAGAGGGGTTGGGGCAGGCAGGGAGTGGGGGGCGGGCGGGGTTGGATGGGTCGGGAGTTCTGGGGGTCCTGTCAGGGACTGGAGAGCAGTTGGATAGGCATGGGAGTCCCGGGGGTCTGTCTGGGGGTGGGGGTGCGGATAAGGGTCAGGGCAGTAAGGGGACAGGTAGGGGGTAGGGTCCTAGGGGGGCAGTCAGGGAACAAGGAGCAGGGAGGCTTAGATAGGGGGTGGGGTCCTGGGGGACAGTTAGGGGCAGGGGTCTCAGGAGGGGTTAGTTAGGGGACAAGGAGCGGGGCGGTGGGGGTTCTGAGGGGGCAGTCAGGGGGCAGGAAGTAGGAGGGAGTGGATGGGGGAAGGGCAGGGGCAGGGCTAAGAAAGGGCTCCCTGGGTGCATACCCTAATGAAATGTGCTGCACACGCCTAGGGGAAGAAGCCTGGTCCTGCCGGTTCCCCTGCCTCTTCCCGTAGCGTGCTGGGTTCCTGCCCCTCCTCCCTCTCTCCCTCTCTCCCTGCGGGCTGATCAGCTGATGGCCCTTGTGAGGGAGGGGGTCGGGAAGGAGCAGAGTCAGAGTGCTCACTGCTCCCGGCGGAGGCAGAGAAGAAGTGGGGGCAGGTCCTTGGGGAAGGGGGTGGGTGAAATAGGGGCATATCCCCCCCAGCTATCTGCCCTGACCCTCTCTCACACACAGCCAGCCCTCTTCCCTGAGCCCCCACACACAGCCAGCCCTCTGCCCTGAGCCCCACAGCCCTCCTAGGCCCCTGCCCTGAGCCCTGTACCCCCCTCATACACACCCAGCCCTCGGCTTGACTCCTTCATACACCCCCCATGACCCCAGCCCTGACTCTGGCACCCTCACACATTCCCAGCCCCCCCCCCGACACCTGCATCCCCCTCACATGCCCCCAGCCCTCTGCCATGACTTTCACCCCACCCATACCCAGCCCCCCACACACCCTCCACATCCTGACTCTTGCACCCCCTACATCCCCACCCCCACTCTGAGCACCAAACAAGACCTCCTGCACACACACCCACACATTCCCACCTGCACCCCTCACACCAAATGGGAGCTGCCCAGGTAAGTGGTCCACACCCAAACCTCCTGCCCCAACCCTGAGCCCCCTCCCTCATCCTAGCTCCTGGTCAGACCCTTCACCCCCAGCCCTGTGCTCAGTCCACTCCCACCCTCAGCTCAGTGCAGAGAGAGGAAGAGAATGGGCCAGAACCAGGGAGAAGGTAGGTACCCACTGTATGTGGGCAGGGCTGGGACCCCAGACCAGCAGCCAGGATCCTGGCTGTCAGGAGCCGGTGGATGGAACCCCTGAGCGGCAGTGAGCTGAGCCACTCAACCCACTGCCAGCCAGGGTCCCGGCCGCAGGCCCCGCTCAGCCCGCTGCTGGCCTAGGTGAACAGAACCCCAGACCAGCAGCAGGCTGAGTGGGCCAGTGGAGTAAGATCAACATTTTAATTTAATTTTAAATGAAGCTTCTTAAACATTTTGAAAATCTTGTTTATTTTACAATACAACACTAGTTTAGTTATATAATATATAGACTTGTAGAGAGATACCTTCTAAAAAACATTAAAATGTATTACCAGCACGCAAAACCTTAAATTAAAGTGAATAAATGAAGACTCGGTACACCACTTCTGAAAGATTGCCGACCCCTGGTTTAGTATCGCTGGGGCATGAGCCCTTTCAAATTCTTCAGACTAACAGATATAAAATCAAACAGGTAAAACTCATATCCCCTCATTAATAGACTCAACTAATCACAATAAGCAAATCTCCATTGGCTCCATAAATCTGATAACTAATATAAAGACCCCATGATGGGCCTAGGCCCAGTTCTGATCTCACGCACACTGGTGTAAAACTAGTGTATTTCCAGTGACTTAAGTGGAATTTGTTCTGATCTACACCAACATAAGAAATATCAGAATCATATCGACAGACTCCGCCCTTGCAAAGGGGGACAGCTGTGGAATGTCTAATACAACAATCCATGGCCAGCAGAGGGTATAGATTTCATCCTCACAACACGGAGGAGGATACACAGCTGTGAAACCTATGAACCCTGCAGAGCCAGATATTCTGCTGAATTGTAGCTAAAGGCTGATCCTAACAGTTTCCTGAATATGGTCATCTAGTCAAGAAGTACTTAACTTAATGCGATAAGCATATTTATAACTACATGATTTGCCTCAGTTATGCTTACGGAGCCACTCACCAACTGCAATTTCAAAACTAAGGAGCTTATAATTATAAATATGCTTCAAGTACTGTGTAGTTAGTCTAACTGCATGCATCAAAGCAAAGCTATCTTAAATATTATTCACCATATATAATAAGGTAACTGGTTTTATCTTATAAATTCTATACAGTATTTTTAAATCTAATGAAAACATTCCTTTGTCACAAAAGAAAGAAACTCCTCCTGGGTTACTGTATGCACAAAAACAATCAGCTCCTACAAGACAAAGCCACTACCATTTTTGCAATTCTTAAACCACAAGGAAGGATTTTAGCATACATGCTTTGTTTACATAATCTACAGATTAAGTATGCACAACAAGCTCCGTATAAATAGTCACCAACCTGACTTTCCCATGACCTCGTTCCTGATTGTTACCTGAAGCTGCTTCTGTTGACTTAGTTACTCCTATAAGAATTAAGATGTGTTTTGAGCTGACTGTAATTTCCTTGTAGAGCTCCAAGCCTGCAGGCACTGTCTGCAGAGCTGACAGTGCTGGACTGAGCTCACAGCACACTGAAAGTGTAACTGCACCCTTTCATGAGCCTGCCCATGCCTTATAAGGAATAAGGCAACCTTTTTTCTTAGCAAGATTCCGGGTCAGGGGTTATTTATCGTCCACAGAAACCAAGCAGCTCAAAAACCACTATGTGAGTCCACATGCCAATTTAGTTTAGTAATAACAGACACTAAATTGTTACAAACAAAATACTACACCATATGTGAACTGGTACAACAGGCTTCACAACAGTACAACAATAAAAAAGAAGTTAATTTACTTTAAATTGGATAATCTGTCAACTTAATTAAGGTAAAAATAACTAGGTATTTTAGAGTGTGACTGGTGTCCTGGGGGCATGGGTGGTGGGTATGGTAGGCAGAGGGAGGCCTCCTCAAACAGCCTAGCGTGGCCCTGCCCACACTCCACCCACAGGCCAGGTCCCCCATGCGGTTCCCCCGTCTCTGCCCTGGCTGGCTGGTTGGCCTGCCTCCCACACTCAGGGCTCAGGGTGGCTGGTGCTGAGGCCGCACCCCTTGGAGCACCAGGGTTGGGGGCACTGCAGTTGTGCCAGTCAGCACTCTGGGGCTGGCCGCCTGGCTCATGGGGCTGGAGGCACTGCAGCCACACCGCACGGCCACCCGGAACCTGTATAAACAGAAGAATTAGAATGTAAATCTAGCAAAATTGCCAAGTCATTATATAAACAGATTTTGAACTGGGGAGTCATCCTATCACATCCCCCATATTAAAGTTTTCATGTCTCCTACTGGTTTGTTACACTATCCCCTCAAACGACCAGTTTTTTTTTTTTTGTTGTTTTTTCTTTCTTTTTGGTACATAGACATTCAGTTATGAATGTTTAGCACTAAGGACCTTTCTTTCCTATGTTTGTAAAGCATTCTACACATCTCTGGCATTATCTAGATAGTGTACCTATCTTTACAGATCCAGCAAGAGTTTGCCCTATATTGTGCAATATATTGATACTTATCTTCAACTCCTTTGATGTTGAAAAGGGATGTCCTCATGAACAAAAACAAATTTTCTTTTGCCTTGAAATGCATTCACAAAGTTGTGAAAATTAGCAATGAAAAGACCTACCTCACTCCCGGAGCCAATGTAGTAGTGTATTTGCTAGGGCTTTGTCGCATACAGTTTAAGGTCTCTAATGATTTTTTGCCATTTCTTTAGCAAGATCTAGTTTACTACAATCTTACTGTCAAGTAGCTATTTGTTCTTGTTGTTATTCAGGCGGTTTTCACTTTAATATCATTCATTTATTCCTATTTGAGCCAATCTCTTATCACCCTAAATTCTTCTCTTTCCTTGGTTTTTACATCCTTCAGTTGTTGGTCGACTTATGTTCTGACCTTTGGCTTAGCTTAGTCAATCTGTACACAGTTGTATGAGATAAGCATAGTCTTGTCTAATGTTTAGACCACAGGACTGAGAATCAGGAGCATAGGTTCTATTTACCTGCTGTGTTACTGGACAAGTCATTTAACTTCTGTGCCATACGGTTCATCTTCGCTGCAAAAAAAAAAAAAAAAAAAGATCTGCGGCAGCACGTCTAAGATCCTGGGTCAATTGATCTGGCATGGGTGGCACATGAGCCACCTGTTGGGGGAGTCTAGCTCCCAGCCCCACCTCCTCTGCCCGTGCCCCTTCCACCCCCATTCCCCTGCTGGAGCTCCGAGTCTCTCCTTCCTCCTCACAGCTGCCAGCTCCACTGTCCCAGACCCGGGCGTGCTGCCTGAGCACCCTGGACCACTGGGCACCGTGGCCCCAGTGCCCCCAGCCCTGGAGCGCCAGGTGCTGTGGCACCAGCACCTAGGGGCCCTAACCACCCCAAGTCCCAGCTGCAAGCCAGCTGCCCTAGCCCCAGCACCAGCCTGCTTCCAGGAAGAGGAGCAGCCTGCCTGGGCTGGGGACAAGGGAGAAGCAGCAAGCAGGAGTGGGCCTCGAAGGGGAACGTGCGCAGGGACATGCAGGGTTGTTTGGGGAGGCTTTGCCTCTCCCAGCTACCTGTGCTTGATGGATCATACTGCAGGGCTAAAAATAGCAGTGTAGCTGTTCCTGCTTGAACTAGAATCCAGGCTCAGATTCTGGGCTTCAGTTGACTCAGGGTCTCAGACTTGCTGATGCAGGGGTTTTTTTTTTTGCATTGTAGGCATACCAATAAGAACATAAGAATGGCCGTACCAGGTCAGACCAAAGGTCCATCTAGCCAAGTATCTGTCTACCTACAGTGACCAATGCCAGGTGCCCCAGGAGTGGACCTAACAGGCAATGATCAAGTGATCTCTCTCCTGCCATCCATCTCCACCCTCTGACAAACAGAGGCTAGGGACACCATTCCTTACCCATCCTGGCTAATAGCCATTAATGGACTTAACCACCATGAATTTATCCAGTTCTCTTTTAAACACTGTTATAGTTCTAGCCTTCACAACCTCCTCAGGCAAGGAGTTCCACAAGTTGACTGTGCGCTACGTGAAGAACTTCCTTTTATTTGTTTTTAACCTGCTGCCTATTAATTTCATTTGGTGACCCCTAGTTCTTGTATTATGGGAATAAGTAAATAACTTTTCCTTATCCACTTTCTCCACATCACTCATGATTTTATATACCTCTGTCATACCCATAGTTTCCTCGTGAATTAAACGGGGATAAATACTTTAATTATTGCCACAAGGTTATTGTCAGGCATTGAATGTCTGTTTTGCACATTTATTGGATAATCTAGATCATCTGGAAACAAAGAACATAGGTCATACTTAGAGGATGGGGGTGAGGGGCTTTCTCCTGGAAAGCAGAGACTCTGAAACAGATTTGGGGGACAGGGTGGATAATCTGCTGAGCATGAGCTCCCAATGTGATGCTGTGGTCAAAAGGGGTAATGCGATCCTTGGATTCATAAACAGGGGAATCTCCAGTAGGAGTAGAGGTTATTTTGCCTTTGTATATGCCACTGGTGCAACTGCTGCTGGAACACTGTGTCCAATTCCTGAGTCCACAATTCAAAAATGATGTTGATTAATTGGAAAGGGTTAAGAGAAGAGCCATGAGAATAATTAAAGGATTCAAAACATGCCTTAGACTGTAGTAGCACTGCTCAATCTATTCATTTTAACAAAGAGAAGGTTAAGGGGTGACTTGATTAGTCTGTCAGTACCTACACAGGAAACACATATTTGATAATAGGCTCTTCAATCTAACAGAGAAAGGTGTAACACAATCCAATGGCTGGAAGAAATTGACTAGAAAAATTCAGACTAGAGACAAGGGATAAGTTTTCAATAGTGGGAGTAATTAACCATTGGAACAATTTACCACTGGTTGCGGTGGATTCTCCATCACTGACAATTTTTAAATCAAGTTTGGATTTTTTTCTAAAACGTATAACCTAGGAATTATTTTGGGGAAATTGTATGGCCTGTGTTATACAGGAGGTCAGACTAGATTTTCACAAAGGTCCCTCCTGTCCTTAGAATCTATGGGTATGGCTACACTTGAAACTTCAAAGCGCTGCCGGGGCAGCGCTGCGGCAGCGCTTTGAAGTGAGAGTGTGGTCGCAGCGCCAGCGCTGGGAGAGAGCTGCACGTAAACCACTCTCCCAGCGCTGCACGTAAACCACATCCTCTACGAGTGTAGCTTGCAGCGCTGGGAGCCGCGCTCCCAGCGCTGCGGCACTGATTACACTGAGGCTTTACAGCGCTGTATCTTGCAGCGCTCAGCGGGGTGTTTTTTCACACCCCTGAGCGCGAAAATTGGAGCGCTGTAAAGCGCCAGTGTAGCCATGGCCTATGACATGCATCCGACGAAGTGGATATGCACCCACAAAAGCTCATGCTCCAGTACGTCTGTTAGTCTATAACAGGGGTAGGCAACCTATGGCACACGTGCCGAAGGCAGCACACAAGCTGATTTTCAGTGACACTCAGACTGCCCAGGTCCTGGCCACCGGTCCAGGGGGGCTGTACATTTTTATTTAATTTTAAATGAAGCTTCTTAAACATTTTAAAAACCTTATTTATTTTACATACAATAGTTTAGTTATATATTATAGACTTATAGAAAGAGACCTTTTAAAATGTATTACCGGCACACGAAACATTAAATTAGAGTGAATAAATGAAGACTCGGCACACCACTTCTGAAAGGTTGCCAACCCCTGGTCTATAAGGTGCCACAGGACTCTTCGCTGCTTTTACAGATCCAGACTAACATGGCTACCCCTCCCATACTTGACCTGATCAGAAAATCTTAAACTATGGTTAATATTTCTTCATAAATCAGTCCCTCCATATTGCTAACTGTTTTTGCTTTTTCCTGAATTCCAAATGATCTATAACTATTTGTTTAGCTGCCCAGAACTAAGTGTGCAGAATTCCAGGTGCAGGCTCACCATAATTGCACTGAACTCTTTTCTGCCCAGTTCCATTGTAAATTCATAAACTAGTTTGCAATGTTCTATAATGCTACTCAGGTCTTTCAACATTGATGCTTTCCTATTGTCTTCCTCCCACTGAATATCTATGTTTCATATGTTCCTCCCTGCTGCATTAGTTTGCATTTTTCTAAATGTAATCCCATTTGTGCATTTTCCTGATCATGCTCTTTATTTTGTTTGGTATTATTTCTTGTTCCTCAGTGAAATATTTCTCATTTTAGTACATTGCCGAGAATTCCTTCCCTGACTAGAGGCGCCTTTTTTAATTTTTACTCACCCGGTCACGGTCCGGGTCTTCAGGGGCACTTTGGCAGCGGGCCCTTCAGTAGCTCTGGGTCTTTGGCAGCACTTTGGTGGCGGGTCCTTCAGTGCTGCTGAAGACGCGGAGCGAGTGAAGGACGTGCCGCCAGTGCCGCTGCAAACTCGGAGTGCCGCCCGGTGAGTACAAGCGCCGCAGCGAATGGCGCCTTTTTTTATGTCCGCTCCCCCGCTTTGCCCCAGACTCCCTGAATCCTCTGGGTGGCCCTATCTAGTACTATTCAATATTTTCATTCATGATTTGGATAATGGGAATGGAGAGTATGCTTGTAAAATTTGCAGATGACACCAAGCTGAGAGCAGTTGCAAGCACTTTGCAGGACAGGATTAGAATTCAAAATGACCTTGACAAACTGGAGAATTGCTCTGAATTCAACAAGATGAAATTCAATGAAAATAAGTGCTAAGTGCTTCATTTAGGAAGGAAAAATCAAATGCATAACTATGAAATGGCTAGGTGATAGTACCGGTGAAAAGGATCTAGTAGTCCTAGGAGATCACAAATTGAATGAGCCAACAATGCCCATGAACTTGGTATGTAAAACATAGCAGGTAATTGCCCTGTTCTACACTCTGGTGAGGCCTCATCTGTAGTTCTGCGTCCAGTTCTAGGCATCCCACTTTAGGGAAAATGTAGATAAATTGGAGAGTCCAGAGGACAGCAACAAAAATGATAAAAGGTTTACAAAACCTGACTTATGAGACAAGTTTAAAAACACTGTGCTGTTCATATTTGAGAAAAGAAGATGGGGGAGGGGACCTGATGCTCATCGAATATATTACGGGTTATTATAAGGAAGATCATACTCATTTGCTCTCCAAGTCCACTGATGGTAAGGCAAGAAGTAATAGGCTTAGTCTGCAGCAAGGGCGATTTAGGTTAGCTATTGGGAAAATCTTGCTAAAAATAAGGGTAGTCAAGCTCTGGAATAAGTATGCAAGGGAAGCTGTGGAATTCTGTCACTGGAGCTTTTAAAGAACAAATTAGACAGATCCATCTGGCGCAGTTTAGCGCAGAGGTGCTCAACCAGGAGTAAGTGTACCTCTGGGGGTTTGCAGAGGTTTTCCAGGGGGTTACTCCTGAGGGCATTCTGCACCAAAAAATTAAAAATTCTGCACATAATATTTTAAAATTCTGAAAAAATCTGCAAGTTTTATTTGTCAATAAGTAAATGCAGAGGCTCCGGCATGGCAGTTCAGGAAGGTGGGAGATAACCCTGCTGCCTTCCGACTCCCCATCCTGGGGACACAGACTCAGTGGTGAGGGTGCACCCGACCCTGACACAGCACAAGGCCTGGGCGTGCCCCAGAAACCCCTGGGACCCTGCTGCTCTGAGCCAGGTACGGGGCCGGCAGGCTCAACCAGGCAGGATCTAAGTATGGAGGGGCTCAGTGTGGGGGATCCAGGTGTGAGGTGAGATGATTCTGTGGGGAACAATCTGGGTGCAAGCAGCTCAGTCAGGGGGTTTAGATGGCAGGGGATCAGGATGCAGAGAGGCTCATTTGGGGGTGGGAGGAGAAATTTCCAGGTGTAGAGGCAATGGGACTCTGCCAGGGCTTCCAGGTGAAAGTGGTTGGGGCTTAGTGGTGGGGTCTTGGTGTGGGGGGTGTAAAGGGGCACAGGGATGTGGGGATCATCAGAGTGGGGGGTTGAGTGCATGGAGCTCAGTGGGGGTGCTCTAGGTGCAGGGGTGGTGGTCTGGAGGCAGGGAGTCAGGGTCCAGGGGGCTCCAAATGCAGGGGTTGAGGTTCAATGGAATGGGGTTTGGGTATGAAGGGCTAGGGGATCCTGGGTGTATGGGATGAAGCTTGGTGGGGGTGTCTGGGTATGGCTATGCACATAGCTGAGGAGTGCTGGGGGCAGGAAGCAGGAGAGGATGCTGAGCTTCCTGCAGCTGGAGGAGGTTTCTGGGGGTGGGTCTGACACAGCCTCAGCCACCCCTTGCAGAGGAAGAGGAAGTCCCATCCTCTCCTGCCTCCAGCCCAGCCGGGATTAGCAGCTAATCCCAGCTCAGGTTAGGAGCCACAGGTTGGGGTGTCTCCAGCCCTGCGGTGATTTACCTCTCTGCCAACTGCCTGAAAAAATGTACCTGCACAGCTAGAGAGTGAACAGAACAGGAGTACTTGTGGCACCTTAGAGACTAACAAATTTATTTGAGCATAAGCTTTCATGGGCTACAGCTCACTTCATCGGATGCATAGACTGGAACACAGACAGAAGATATTTATACATACAGATGGGCTTGTCTACATCAGAAAGTTGCAGCGCTGGTGAGGGAGTTACAGCGCTGCAACTTAGGAGGTGTACACATCTGCAGGGCACCACCAGCGCTGCAACTCCCTGTTTGCAGCGCTGGCCGTACTCCCGTTTTGTCTCGGGTGTAGAGGATCCAGCGCTGGTGATCCAGCGCTGGTAATCAAGTATAGACACTTACCAGCGCTTTTCTTGACCTCCGTGGAATAAGCAGATATCCCAGCATACCTGAGGAAGCCTCTGGTAATCAAGCTGGTCTCCTTTCCCGGTTTGCTCTCGCGTTCCCCGAACCCCGAGCAAGCAGGTCTCCTTCCCTGAGGTTTGCTGGGTGGTTCCGGGAACGCGAGAGCAAACCGCGGCGAAGCTGGTCTCCTTCCCCGGTTTGCTCTCTCGTTCCCCGAACCCCGAGCAAGCAGGTCTCCTTCCCTGCGGTTTGCAGGGGGGTTCGGGGAACGCGAGAGCAAACCGCGGCGAAGCTGGTCTCCTTTCCCGGTTTGCTCTCTCGTTCCTCGAACCCCCGAGGAAGCAGGTCTCCTTCCCTGCGGTTTGCAGGGTGGTTCGGGGAACGCGAGAGCAAACCGGGAAAGGAGACCAGCTTCGCCGCGGTTTGCTCTCGCGTTCCCCGAACAAGCAGGTCTCCTTCCCTGCGGTTTGCAGGGTGGTTCGGGGAACGCGAGAGCAAACCGCGGCGAAGCTGGTCTCCTTTCCCGGTTTGCTCTCGCGTTCCCCGAACCCCCCTTGAAGCCGCCCAACAGCGCTGCAGTGTGGCCACATCTAACACCACTTGCAGCGCTGGTTGCTGTAAGTGTGGCCACTCTGCAGCGCTGGCCCTATACAGCTGTACTAATACAGCTGTAACAACCAGCGCTGCAAAATTTTAGATGTAGACATGGCCAGAGAACATGAAAAGGTGGAAGTAGCCATACCAACTGTAAGAAGCCAATCAACTTAGATGAGCTGTCATCAGGAGAAAAAAAACTTTTGAAGTGATAATCAAGATGACCCATAGAAGGTGTGAGGATACTTAACATGTGGAAATAGATTCAACTAGTATAATGGCCCAACCATTCCCAGTCTCTGTTCAAATCTAAGTTAATTGTATCTAATTTGCATATTAATTCAAGTTCAGCAGTCTCTCTTTGGAGTCTTGTTTTTGAAGTTTTTTTGGTTGTAAAATTGCCACCTTCAAGTCTGTCATTGAGTGGTTAGAGAGGCTGAAGTGTTCTCCTATGGTTTTTGAATGTTATGATTCCTGATGTCAGATTTATCCATTTATTCTTTTACATAGAGACTGTCTGGTTTGGCCAATGTATATGGCAGAGGAGCATTGCTGGCACATGATGGCATATATCATGCTGGTAGATGTGCAGGTGAATGAGCCCGATGGCATGGCTGATGTGATTAGGTCCTATTATTGTGTCACTTGAATAGATACGTGGACAGAGCTGGCATCAGGCTTTGTTGCAAGGATAGATTCCTGGGTTAGTGTTTATGTTGTATGGTGTGTGGTTGCTGGTGAGTATTTGCTTCAGGTTGGGGGGCTGTCTGTAAGTGAGGACTGGTCTGTCTCCCAAGATCTGTGAGAGTGAGGAATCATCTTTCAGGATAGGTTGTAGATCTTTGATGATGCGCTGGAGAGGTTTTAGTTGGGGGCTGAAGGTGACGGCTAGTGGCGTTCTGTTACTTTGTTGGGCCTGTCCTGTGACTTCTGGGTACTCTTCTGGCTCTGTCAATCTGTTTTTTCACTTCAGCAGGTGGGTATTGTAGTTTTAAGAATGCTTGATATAGATCTTGTAGGTGTTTGTCTCTGTCTGAGGGATTGGAGCAAACGTGGTTGTATCTTAGAGCTTGGCTGTAGACAATGGATCATGTGGTGTGTCCTGGATGGAAGCTGAAGGCATGTAGGTAAGTATAGCGGTCAGTAGGTTTCCAATATAGGGTGGTGTTTTTGTGACCATCGCTTATTAGCACAGTAGTGTCTAGGAAAGGGACCGCTTGTGTTGATTGGTCTACGCTGAGGCTGATGGTGGGATGGAAAATGTTAAAACCATGGTGGAATTCTTCGAGGGCTTCTTTTCCATGGGTCCAGATGATGAAGATGTCATCAATGTAGCACAAGTAGAGTACATTGATGACATCTTCATGTCAACAGTCACACAACCACCACCCTGTATCGGAAACCTACTGACCGCTATACTTACCTACATGCCTCCAGCTTCCATCCAGGATACACCACAGGATCCATTGTCTACAGCCAAGCTCTAAGATACAACCACATTTGCTCCAATGCCCCCAGGAGCAAGGAGGTACATCAGCTCATCTAGATATTTACCTACTTTTACAACAGGCTACATAAAAAGCACTAGCGAAGTCAGTACAAATTTTCATTCAAACAATGACTTGTTTCTACTGCTCTATGTATGATATATTGAAATGTAAGTATAATATTTATATTCAAATTGATTTATTTTACAATAACATGGAAAAATGAGACTATAAGCAATTTTTTAGAATTTGTGTGCTATGACACTTTTTTGTATTTTGCTATCATAAGATAAGCAAGTAGTTTTTAAGTGAGGTGAAACTAAGGGGTACGCAATACAAATCAGACTCCTGAAAGGGTTACAGTCAGCTAGAAAAGTTGAGCACTACTACTCTAGCAGGCATTAGTTGGGCCCGCCATAGCACAGGGGGCCTGGCCTCCCATGACTTCTGGAGGGCCGCTCCAGCCCTACACTTCACTGCAGTTTGTGCTGCGCCACCATAAACCAGGATTTGCACTGGTGCAGCGTCTCCATGCTACAAACAGCCCCATATGAGCAACGCCTACGTTACAGCGGCTGCAACGTGCTCCACACACAGGCTAGTGGCTTGGGCGCGCCCCGGAGAGGGCCCCTCCCCCGTTCCAACTCAGCTCACGCTTCCGGCTCCCCCGCCGGGCGTTCTATTGCATTACGGGGGGGCGCGAGGCTCAATCTCGGCGCCAGCGGGCGGCGCCATGGCGCTAACGGCCCCTCCGCGGCCCTGGGCTTTCCTCGCGCTGGCGGCCGCGGCGCTGCTGCTGCCACTGGGGGCGGCGGGTGAGTAACGGGCCGGGTAGCCGGCTCCGCCCCCAGAGAGCAGGCAGCGAGGCGGGGCCTCTCCCGAGTGACGTGAGCGCCCGCCCCGCTGGGAGATCCTCGGGCCGCGCTTCCCCGGCTCCAGCCGGCGGCGCTGCCTAGCGGCCAATTCACAGCGGCGTCTCCGCAGGCGGGGAGAGTCCGGGCTGCGCCTGCGCTCCGCACGCCGATGGCTCAACCGGGCGCGCGCTTCCCTCGAGGAACGTCCCGCGCGCCAGCGGGGCCCGGGGTGCGCGCGGCTGCCTGTCACCTGCGTGTCAGTCATCCCAGGCGGTGCGGGGAGCAGGGGGCACCTGCGGACAGAGCCCGCTGGGCCCGGCGGCGCCAGCTCCTTCGCCTCGCCTCTCTGTGCAGCGCTTCTCTGGTACGGGAGCGCCGAGGAGCAGCTTCGTGATCGGTGCACTTTAAAATCGCCGAGTTGCATAAGGTCCCTTGGCTGCCGGCTGGAAAGGTCGGCGCTGTTTTCCCTCACACGACCCTCAAATGCTGGTCAGATGGGCGGGTAACCGGCTCATGGCCGTTCCGGCTTCTGCCTCGCCCTCAAGCCGCTAGTTGGCCTCGCTTTTGTTGCGTTCCTCCTTTGTCACATGCTTAATCAGGGATGCCTGATCTGACCTCGGGGTGCAGGAGCACCCCCTGGCTTGAAATGGTTATAACACCCCAAATACGTGGTTTCTGCCTTCAGCGCCTCCACTATGAAGATTGTTCCAGCACCAATGTCCTTAACAGGCCCAAAACTTTGGCCTCTTTCTCTCATTATTCTTCTCTTTGGCTCTCATCCATTTTTGATTAGTCTTCTCCTTCCGCAACTTTTCGCCAGACTGCTTTATTTGCTCAAGGACAAAAAGCCAGTGGAGACCCACGTGTGGTGCTGCCAACTCAGTTTTATCAAGAATCACACACTATTTGTGTTCTTAAAGGCTCAGCTTCGTGAGTTATTGTGTGAAGCTCTCAGTGTGCTTTCTTTGTTTCTTCTTTTTCAAGGTATATTTTTAGCCTTCCTGGTTCTTGAGAAAAGTGTGAAAATGTATTCAAAATGTACAATAAAGATTCAAAACCAGATGGCAAACAGGAAGGACCCAAAATGTGTATTTGGAATATCTCATGATTTTAAACCACTCGTGACTTTTGCACAACTGGGATTGGGAAGTAGGTCACTTATTTTGGGAAGCATTTGAGTTGGACACATATCTTCCTTTCTTTGTTGTTTTTTGTCAAATGTTTGAGTGATTCTGTAATCTATCAACACATCTTTTGACTCAAAATCCTCTTTGTCAGGAAAGCTATAATTTGCAACCTATTTTACTTGTCAGACAATGAAATGTACATATATTGTGCTATGTAGCCCTTCTGCCAGGTGCTGCCAGTAGCAATCAGGACAGAGTTCAATATCTAGGGGTTCCTTTCCATTGGTACAACACAGAACTGGCTGGAGCCCCCACCCTGTAACCTGGGAAATTTACACACCACCCCTGGGCACCTCTGAGAGGCAATATTTCCCCACTCCTAAGCACAGAGTCTAATTGTAGAAAAGAAACTTTTAATAAAAGGAGGGAAGTAACTTGGCGTTAATTTAGGAAAACATTGCAAAGAGGGTTCATAAACATAAACCATGAGTAAAAGACCCACCCTCAAGTACAGTAACTCATCACTCAATGCCGCCCTGGTTAACATTGTTTCGTTGTTAACATTGCTGAGCAATTCAAGAACATGCTCATTTAAAGTTGTGCAATGCTCCCTTACAATGTTGTTTGGCAGCTGCCTGCTTTGTCCACTGTTGCAGGAAGAGCAGCTCGTTGGAGCTAGCTGGTGTTGGCTTGGAACCAGGGTGGGCTAGCAGCCCCCCTATCAGCTCCCCTAAATTCCATATGCGGCAGCCGCTCAGGTGGCTATCAAGTGGCAGGCATTTCAGGTGTCCCTCCCCCCACTGCCGTGTGTGCTCCTGCCCTCTGCCTTAGAGCTGCTCCCAGGAGCCTCCTGCCTGCTGTGCAGGGGGGTGGGGAAAAGGGGTGCTGATGTCAGGGTGTGCCCCTTCCCCCCGCTCCTGTACCCCATCTCCACAGAGTGGGGGTGGGACACATGAAAGAGCTCAGGATGGAGGGAGCTTGCTCGCAGCAGCTGCTGTCTCAGCTTGCTAATATACTTAAAAAGGCAGTGTACTTAGAGTAAGTCAGTGTACTTAAAGGGGCAATGCGTGTCTCTCTCACACACACGCACACAGTGCGTTTCTCTGTCTCTCACAGACATAGTGTCATTCACTCTCTCTCACACATACTCTCTTTCACATACATGCACCTCCCCAGCACTTTGGAAAGTGGAGGGATTGGTGAGTCCAGTGGGATAGTGTGAGTTCATCCTCACGTTCAGTTTCCGCAGGGAATGTTTGCAGCCACTGCCATGCGTCTATTGTGTCTCCTCCCTCCGTTTGTGCTGCTTTGTGGAGTGTGAGGCTACATTAACAGCAATGTGTTAACCCTTGAGGGCTCAGCCGAGTGTTAGTTCATCATTTAGCAGCAAGGCATTCCCTGGGCTATATCCCACCGTCTTCCACCCTTTGACTCCCTTACCTCAACCAAGCTTCACAATCATCATTGCTGTATACAGTATTAAATTGTTTGTTTAAAACTTATTCTGTGAATACTCTCTCTCTCTCTCTCTCTCTCTCTCTCTAGTCTAACGTAGATGATTGCCTTATCAAAGGACACTCGAACACAAGAGACAGAAACAATTACATGATAGACCATCAACCTCTTCCAAAGACTGAAGTTGCAAATCAGCTTTCAGAAGTCCACATTGATATTCACACAACAACTAGAATTCATCAGGGCACATCAGGACTCAACTCAAGCCAGAGCCCTAGCCATCAAATATCTCATAGACATAAGATACATCTGTCCACGAATTGACGCACGGACATGCCTACAATTTGTTATTGAAATGTTGGGTTTGCCTAGCTGAGAGCCAATAACAGCCTGACAGGGATAAGGAAAGATGCTTTATTTTGCAGAAAAAAGGAGAGCCTTGCACCTTGGTGCAAAGACTTTGCCTTACACAAATTTTACAAACTTTTTATACATATTTAGACAAAGACCCTTGCCGTGTTAACACTTGATTGGTGGTTGTTAGACTTTGTACTTTTGTTATTTGGTTAGTGAAAACCGGTTTGGAGCTAGCTTTTTTTGCTTTAAGGCAGAAGAGAGAAGACAGTTTAAAAGTTTAGGGTACTGTGTACATGAGGCTTTTGCTTTTTCCTAATGACTAAACCGTTAGTTGTTAGGGGGGTTACCAGTAACTTTTACAGTCCCCCCTTCGGGTCTGACAAGCCCAAATTGTCAGGCCTGCTACGCAATTTGCGATTAAGCTGGAGGGATAGATACTGGTTTTTTGTATGGGCAGCAGAGTTTTTAGTTGCAGTATTACAGACACACTTTGCACATTGCATTATTACTTAAACAATACATAGGAAGAAAAGAAGGAAAATAATTTACTTTACAATTGTTTGGAAAACCCCTGTAAACCAGGGCCCAAGGTTTGGGAGGAGGTTTTTAAAACTAAAGGTGTGATCAAGAGATACAGCATGGAAAACAACAGCAGCATTTTTAATAGCTTGTAAATTTTTTTTAATTAAGCCAGAGCGATTAACATAAAAACAGCATTTTTTTTGATGCGAGCACAAGCTCCTCCTATTTTAGCATTTATGGCATTTAACACACGTTTATTTTGTAAAGCTACTTTTGCTACTTTATGAATTTTTTGTTGCAGTTTTTGGAAAGCGTTTATTCATGCCTTAGCTGTTTTTTTAAGCTTTGCAGAAATATTTACAACTGCTTTTTTGAGCTTAGCTACCCCCAACCCAGGAATGAGTGCACAAACAAAGGAATGGAATTCTGCTTGTTTGACAACTAAGGGATTTTTGGTGCGCTTGGTTTTAGTTTTTATGGAGGGGGTAAAAAGCTTGTGAGAATAGCTTTTTAGGTTGAGGATTTGACTGGAATTTAACGTGTTGTTGATTTGAACATTAGGCAACACCGGGCCACACCACACCGACCCTGCCAACTGGGAGGGAGAGCTTTGTAGGCGCTATGGCCACAGATAAAATACAAGCCGGAGGTTTTTAAATAGAGGGTAAGGGTGTTACCCGCGACTTGGTGGTGCCAGGCTACTGACACATTTTACTGCTTGGGGGTATTTATTATGTGGTTTTGGCACCTTTAATGGGAGATATTTAAACGTTTTAGGGCATGGGTGGCATTTAGGATGCCCCCACAATACACAACAGCAAACAAATTAGCTGTAAAACTTGCAAGCGATTTTATGGGCTGTGGGCATTTGGACATTTTTTTAAGGGATGGATGAGGCAACAAACGCCAGAGTAAATATTTATATAAAATGTATGTGTGTTATTTATGGGGCCCAACGGGAGGAACAAGGGGAACCATTTTCCTTGATAAAGAATGCCAGTTGATTTTACAGTAAAGGCCCTGTTTAGGAGGCAAGGGGGGTTTTGGGCGCTTTTAGAAGCTTTTAAAGGGGAAAAGGTTTTGGTTTTGACATCAAACCGAAGGGTTTGGTCACAGGCCTTAAGGGGAAGGTAGCCTACTTTTTTAAAAAATTTTTAAGCAAAGGGGCAGGTGATATTCAATTTTAAGAATATTAAAAAGAGGGACCCCCTTAGCCGCCCAGTAATAATGCTAAACTTTGACACCTTTTTGTATTTATTATACTGATATTTTTTTACCCATGCCCATTTAGTTTTTTGCACTACCTGTAAAGAGAGTACTTTGGAGAGATTTGCAGGAATAGCCCACAACCCTATTTTTTTTTTTTTGGAACTGGTTTGGTGGCACAGCCAGCATTTAGACAAGTGTTGTAATGTGGCCAATCACTGTAAGGACTTAACCGCTGGGCAAACTGAAAGCTGGTAACCATTGTACCACTACCCAGAAATTTATAGTTTGTAAAGTTTTAGGACTTATTTTGTTGGAACAGGAATTTTAGTTTTTTAAGTGGCTTGGCCTTCCAGGTTTGCTTTAGGCTCTTCCAGATTGCGGTGGGAAGAGCTGGCGCGGCTTTCTTGAGGTTTGGAGTTGTTTGCTTTTGGCCCCGGCCTAGGGGCTAGCTTAACTTGGGTATGATGAATTTAAGTGTTTTGCTCTTTCACGTGAATTGCAGTGTGGGAAGTAAGAAGGACGTGGAAGGGGCCCGCCCACCAGGGTTGGAGAGGCTTGTGTTTTTACTTTTTTACATAGACCCAGTTTTCTGGAGTGATTTGATGGGCAGGGACATCAGTGGGTAGGGACTGAAATTGAGCTGCGTACCTGTGGAGAGAGGTAAGAGTAGTTTGGAGGGAAACAACATATCTGGTTAGTTTCTTGTTACCCCAAGTGACTAAATTAGTTACAGGTCCTGGATTAGCAAATTCAGTGTATGGCCTGCCAAATAAAAGTTTAAAGGGTGAGAGATGGAGCCGGCCTCTGGGGGCAGTTTGAACTGCCAGAAGGGCCAGAGGCAGGGCCTAAAGCCATTTTAACCCAGTTTGAGCGCACAGTTCAGAGAGTTTAAGTTTTAGAGTTTGATTTATTTTTTTTACTTGTTTTGAAGATGGTGGTTTTTAAGGGGTGTGTAAGAGCCAGGTAATACCCAGGGCCTTTGCAAGGGTTTGAATAACCTGGGCAGTCAAATGAGTTTTTTGGTTGGAGTTAATAGACCTAGAAGGGCCAAACCTAGGAATGACATGGTTTAATAGGGTTCTTTTCACCTTTAAGGCGGTTGCTTGTTTAGTTGGGAATGCCTTGATTTAACCAGTTAGTTGGCACACGATTACAAGAAAGTATTTGTAGCCTTGGCACTTAGGCATTTTTGAATAGTTAATTTGGAGTTGTTTAAAGGGCGTATATGCCCATAACCTGGCTTTGGGAGGGCCTTTAGGTTTTTTCCGTGGATTGAATTTTGCACAGATGTTGCAGGTAGCAAGGACCCGTTTAGCTTTCTGGAATACTTTAGGGGCATACCAAAGTTTATTTACGGTAGCTGCCATAGCTTTTGCCCCACCATGTGTTTTTTGGTGTGGTTTAAGTAAGACAGGCTGCAGAGCAGCTTGGGGCAACGCCCTTCTTTCATCTGGTAGTTGTCACTTTCCCTTTGGCGTTTTGGTGGCCCCCATACTTTTCCAATGCTTAACTTCTAATGGCTTAGGGGTAAAAGGGACCAGGACTGGAGTTGGTGGGAGAGAGGATGTGAGTGCCATTTGGTGAGCAACATAAGGCTGTAGGGAAGCCGCTTTTGAAGCTGAATCGGCCAGTCGGTTGCCACAGACGGTGGGATTATTTTTTTTTTTGATGGGCTCGGACATGGACGATAGCAATCTTAGATGGCAAATGAATGGCTTTTAATAATTTTAGGATTAAGGGCCCATGTGCTACCTTAGTGCCACTGGAGGTGATAAACCCGTGTTTTACCCACAGTTGGCCTGTGGCATGGCAAACACCAAAGGCATATTTTGAGTTAGTGAATATGTTTACTGAGCGACCTGCTGCCAACTTATATGTTTGGGTGAGGGCTATTAATTTTGCTGCCTGGGCTAAGGTGGAGGGTCCCAGGGGAGCAGACTGCAATACCTTAAATGGAGTAGTTACTGCGAATTTAGATACTTGCTTGCCTCCTCGACCCGTGCAGAGCCATTTATGTACAGCTTTAGTGTAGCATTTGGAATGGGCACATCTAAAAGATTTGATTGAGGTTTTTTTTAGGTGTTGTACTACTTGAAGACAATTATGTGAGGGCTTATGCTTGTTGTCCAGGAAAGGCAACAGGGTAGCAGGGTTTAAGGTATGGCACTGTTTAATTTTTAAGTTGGTTTTAGATAACAAAGAAACTTTTAAGTGAGTTAGTTTTTGACTAGTTAAATGCTGGGTGCCCTTTTGGACTAACAGTTGCTGGGCTGCATGTGGGGTTTGTAGGGTTATTGGATAGCCCAAGGTAATTTTTTTTGTTTGGGGTACCAGGAGACCAGCTGCAACCACTGCTTGGAGGCAGCCAGGAAAGCCTTGTGCTACAGCATCCAATTTTTGGGAGTAATAAGCCACAGGCCATTTTTTAGGCCCAAAGGTTTGTGTAAGGACACCGGAGGCCACCCCTAGCCGCTTATGTACATAAAGAACAAAAGGCTTTTGATAATTGGGGCGTCCAAGGGCTAGGAGTGAGGCCAACGCTGTTTTAATTTTTTGGAAGGCTTTTACAGCCCCAGAGTTTTAATGGAGGGGCTTTTTGACATTATGAGTGATCAGTTTAAAGAGGGGTTTTGCCATTTCCCCAAAGCCTGGAATCCAGGAACAGCAAAATCCTGCAAGGCTTAGAAATCCCCACATTTTATGCTTTCTTTTTGGTTGGGGAATATTAAGGATTGATTGGATACCGATACTGGATAACGTCCGATGCCCCAGGGTGAGCACATGACCAAGATCTGTTACCTTGTTCTTAACAAACTGAAGCTTAGAAGGAGATACTTTATGTTCCTTTTTTGCCAGGCAGTTTAGCAGGCAAATAATGTTTGTTTTACATGTTACCTGATCCAGGGAACAAACCAGGACGTCATTTACGTACAAGAGATACGTAGACCCACCCGGTAGGTTAATATTAGCTAAATTACATGCCAGGATGGAGGAGAAAATAGTTGGAGACTTAACATATTCCTAGAGTAGCCGAGTCCAGGTTAGTTGTTTTGCTTTTTCGTTTTTTGGGTTTGTTTATGTAAATGCAAAGATATTTTAGCTGTCTTGATTTAGGGGAATATTGAAAAAGGCATTACACAAGTCTGTTACCGAATAGCAAGCAGTACCTGCTGGAATGGCAGTTAGGATAGTGTGAGGATTAGGCACCACATTGTGTCTAGCCTGGACGACTTTATTTACTGCACGCAAGTCCTGGACAAATTGATATACCGGTTTTCCCTTTGGATTCAGGTTAGGTTTTTTAACAAGCAGAATGGGGGTGTTGAAAGGGGACTTAGTGTGAACCAACACTCCCAACTGCAGGAATGTGTTGATAAGATTTCGGAGGCCCAGCAGAGCTTTCTGGGGGATAGGATACTGACGAATTCAAGGAATGTTAATGTTTGGCTTTAGGGTTATTTGTACCGGCTCTGTCCGGAGAGTGCCCAAGTTTGCCTTTGAAGTGCCCCACAAGGAGGCTTGTACCTTTTGTCTGAGTTGCTTAGGCAGGTTTATTAGGCTTGCAGGCAGAATTGGGTTCTTGGCAGGCAGGGTTAATGCGGCACATAGCTGAGGGAGTTGATTTTAAGGCAACCAGAGAATGATTTTGTTATTTGAAAAGAAAATCTGAGCACATAATTTACACAGCAGGTCTTTGCCCAAGAGGTTAACTGGGGAATTCAGAGCTAGCAAAAAGGCATGGGAGGCTGAGACACCAGAGATTTTTACAGCAGCCTCCTGCAATACAGGACAGGCAAATGGCTTTTCGCCTATACACATTACCGGAATGCTTTTATTTGTGAGATTTTCTTTTCTTGGCTTGGCAGTAACAGTAGAGAGGGCAGCCCGAGTCCAAAAGACAAGAATAAGCGGTTCCTCCCAAAGTTAAACGGACGTAGGGGTCTGTGGAGGAACAAACATAAGTGGTAAAATTATTTGAATAGGTAACAAGTGGACCCCTGGGTCACTGTTATTCCTCACTATTGACAGCATTTGTTCTTTTCACAGCCATCTGGTGTTGAGGTCGGGGCTGTTGTTCGGTATGTTGGTTTGAGCACTCTCTTTTCCAGTGATCAAGTTTTTTTTACAATAATTACATATGTTATTAGCACGACTTGGGGCCCCCCCGTGATCCATTTTTGGGGGCCACTTAGGGGGTTTCCGCCTCCCTCCTTGTTTTTTACTCCCAGCGTTTACAAGGGCTGCTAACATCCTCACTTGTTTGGTTTCTTGAACTTTATTTCTTGTGTAGTACACACGGGTGGCCATGCTTACCAGTTCCTCCAGGGATTTTCCCTTAGCGCCCTCGAACTGCTGCAACCGCTTCTTGATATCCGGGGCTGACTGAGAGATAAAAACAAGCCTGACCGTGGACTGTGTGTTCGCAGCCTTGGGGTTTATGTTAGTATAAGTACAGAACGCTTTACAAAGTCTTTCATAAAAGTTAGAGGGGTGTTCTTTTCCTTGTACAGTATTATGGACCTTAGACCAGTTTGGAGTTTTTTCTTCTGCTTGTTTTATACCGGCCAAAATATAATTTAGAAATTTTTTTAACTCTGCCTGCTGGGCTGGATCATTCAGGTTTCATTGAGCAGGGTTGGCGAGGGTTATAAAGCTGCGGCCATTGTTGGCAGCCTCCGCTGCCTCCCGGGCCCCCCTTAGGACCCGCTTTTTCTCCTCTGTACATAATAGACAGTCTAAAAGTTGGCCCACATTTTGCCAATCAGGATTATGAGACTGGAAAATAGCATGGAATTGCCTATGAACGACGTCCGGGTCGTCTCTGAGGCGAGGCGTAGTGGTTTGCCAGTTCATAAGGTCTGCAGTTGTAAATGGGACATGGACATAACGGTCTACAACATTCCCATCCGTTGTGGGAACTGGGATGGTTGAAGGGGTGCCTGGATATTAACTGTTTTTCCCCATAGAGTGCTCCCTTTCTCGTATAGGATGGGCTAAAGACGGGAATAGTTAGAGAAGTAATATACCCACTGCTGTTTGCTTTACTAGTTGGTTTACTGACTTGAATTGAGGCTTTCTTAGTTTTCAGTGGCAGGACCTGTTCTGATACTGCTGCTGCCTCCAGGTCTGCCTCAGGTGGTTGTGCTATTGCCGGGGGTGGCTGCGGTTTAGGACAATACATGGGGGGAGTGTCCTTCCAACAATCGGCCTTGTGAGGGCAGAGGCTTTCAGGAATAGAGGGGCCTGGATTTGTACCTTCTTTAAGCTACGATGAGCTTCATCGTCCCACAAAAACCAATAGTCCATTTGCCCCGGCGCTTGATTCTCCGATATCAGGTGCAAAGGGGTTAAATGAGTTGGAATATCAAAGGAGCCAAACTCGGGCCATGCAGTCCCCAGGGCTGGCCAATCCTGAGTGCAGAGTTGTAAAAACCGCTTTCTTGGCATCCCTTTCTGAACACCAGGCAGGGGCAATTTACTTAGCATATAATCCAAAGGGCTATTCTTAGAGGGTTTTCCCTGAGACCCCCCATTTGTCTTTTGACACTCAAACAGAGAATTAAACAGAGAGCAGAGGGAATTATGGTCTAAACCAGGATTTTCCACTTCTATTACACTGACCGCTACAGGGGACGGGACAGAAGGATCTCAATTTGACTTCAGAGCTTCATCGCATGCGATGGCTTCCACTCTGAGGAATTACGAATGAGAGGTTCAGTTCCACCCACACACCTAACGCCCAAATGTATACAGCAGAAAAACAATAACTGGTTGTCAGAGAAAAACTCAGTTCTCACTTTTGGTTGGGTGCAGCAAAATCAAATACTTTATTATTTCTCCAGCAATTGCAATAGAGGGAGGGAGTGCCCTAGGACACAGGGTTGCCCCAGTCCTGGGCAGGTCTCTCCACAAGTAAACAATTACAGCAAGCATTTATACCTTAGTTACAGACAATAACAAGCAATAATACAGACAATAATAAGCAACAACTGCATTTTGTTTATACATAGGCCATCCTGCTATCTTATTTTTCTCACTTCTGGAAGGCTCCAGTCTACATATTTGGTTATTAGTGCAAGGTCGTGATAACTTCTCACACGGTTCTTTTCCACTCGCCTCACACTATCCTCGCTTCTACAAGTCTCACGTCATTAGGGTTACAGCTGGCCTAACTCTTGCTAACAAACTGACATGCATTAAGATACCCTACAAATCCTTGTCAATTCTTTCCCTTCTTCCACACAGTTAACCAAAACAGAACAGAACCAGAACCAGATAGCGTATCTTTATCCTATTAGGGCTCACCTTATCGGAGGACAAACCCCAGGGGCCGCGGTGAAGTGAGGAAGAAGGGCTAAACACGCCGGTGGTGCTGCTCCTAGTTCACCGCAGCCGTCCTGAGTTCGATGTCCGAGCTAGGAGAATCCCATCTGGGTTGCCAGAAACTGTTACCGAAATGTCGGGTCTGCCTAGCTGAGAGCCAATAACAGCCTGACAGGGATAAGGAAAGATGCTTTATTCTGCAAAGAAAAGGAGAGCCTTTTTTTGCACCTTGGTACAAAGACTCTGCCTCACACAAATTTCACAGACTTTTTGTACACATTCAGACAAAGACCCTTGCCGTGTTAACACTTGATTGGTGGTTGTCAGACTCCGTACTTCTGTTATTTGGTCAATGAAAACCGGTTTGGAGCTAGCTTCTCCTGCTTTAAGGCAGAAGAGCGAAAACAGTTCAAAAGTCTAGGGTACTGTGTACATGAGGCTTCTGCTTCCCCCTAATGGCTAAACCGTTAGTTGTTAGCAGGGTTACCAGTATATTTCACAAATTCCTAGGACACATGGCCACCACCATGTTTGTGGTAAAACACGTCAGATTACATATGCGGTGTCTTCAGGGCTGGCTGTGTTCAGTATACAAACCCACCAGACACAGCCCCAACATGGTGGTAACACCACTGACCAAGGTTTTAGCATCCCTACAATGGTGGACAAGACCAGAGAACATCTGCATAGGGGTTCCCTTTCACCACAGACCTCCTTCAGTCATGATCACAACAGATGCCTCCCTACTGGGCTGGGGGGCACACTTGGACCACCACATGACAAAAAGCAGGTGGTCGCCATTGGAAGCACACCTTCACATAAACCTGCTAGAACTCAGAGCAGTAAGATACACCTGTCTTCACTTCCTACCACTTATAAGAAATGAATCAATTCGAGTGATGACAGACAATGTATCTTCTACATCAACAGACAAGGGAGGGCACGATCCCACTCCCTATGCACCGAAGCCATGAGACTATGGAACTGGTGTATCCAGCACCACATCGACATCTCAGCTTCTTACCTACCAGGATGCCAAAACACCACTGCTGACACATTAAGTAGATGGCTCTCACAAGAGCAAGAATGAGAACTGAACCCTACTGTCTTACAACAGATATTCTATCAGTGGGGGTTCCCATCTATCGATTTATGTGCCACAGCATAGAACCACAAATGCCTGCTATTTTGTTCCAGGGTGGGACTTGGCCCCCTATCCATGGAGGAATGCTTTCCTAATCAGGTGGGACAAAACTCCAGGGTGGATGCCACATTAGACCTTACTGTCTTTTCCACTGCTGTTATGCACTTAACTCCAAAGTCTCCCCACAACTATAGTGGGTACTGCTCTACATTCACCTGAAGTGGAGCACCACAGGGACAGCACTCTAAGAAGAAGAGAGGGTTACTCACCTTGTGCAGTAACTGAGGTTCTTCGAGATGTGTCCCTCCATGGGTGCTCCACTACTCACCCTCCTCCCCTCTACTTTGGAGTTCGACATGTGGACTCGATGGTAGAGAAGGAACTGAGGAACTGGCTGTGCGTGCGCTGAAGAGACTCCAACGGCGCCACGAGACACTTGCTGCGCATGCGTGGCCTGACCAGGCAATGCTACTGAAAATCTCAGATCCACGGCACCTGGATGCACCGTCACCTGAAGTGGTGCATCCACCAGGACCCATAGATCTAGGTGCTGTACCACTGCAATTCAGTTACAACTCCATTTAAGAAGGTTGAGTGGGCAATGATACTCAGAGAAATGGCACATGCTATAAATGTTGGAACAACATGAAACTGAACGTTTACAAATCTAGAGATAGGTGGCTTTTAAGATTTGGATGTTACTGATTTCAGGCTAGTAAAAATATAAAATATAGGGCTCGATTCTCCACTCTGTTATACTATTTTTACATTGATGTAAGTTAAACTGGCACCAAAACAAAAACAAAAATAAAACAAAACAAACAAACAAACAAAAAAGCAATGGTATTGGAGAATTAGGGCTTCTTCATTGGTTTGAGCTTTCTCTCGCTCTCTCTCTCTCTCTTTTTGATTGCATTCCTGCTTACTGAGGCTAACCAAGAATGACTTACTTTTGGGTGTATCATGAGGGAGGGGTGGAGATAAATATCATGACTGCATTTATCATTAGATTGAACCTAGAGTCCTTGTTGGTATGTATGAGAGAGCTTAATTGTAATAAATTCTTAGACTTAGGGGCTGTGTCAGGGTTCCTTCCGCACTCTGAATGCTGGGGTACAGATGTGGGGACCCGCATGAAAGACCCCCTAAGCTTATATTCCACCAGCTTAGGTTAAAAACTTCCTCAAGACACAAATTCCTTGCCCTGGGATGGAATCACTGCCACCACCGAGTTAGACAAAGATTCAGGAAAAGGATGACTTGGAGTTCCTATTCCCCCAAAATATCCCCCAAAGCCCCTTCACCTCCTTTCCTGGGGTGGCTTGAGAATAATATAGCAACCAAATAGGTAACCAAGGTAAGCACAAAGCAGACCCTTGGGTTTTTAGGACACCAATAAAACCCAGTCAGAGTCTTAAAAAACAAAACTTTATTATAAAGAAAAAAGTAAAAGAAACGCCTCTGTAAAATCAGGATGGAAAGTAATTTTACAGGGTAATAAGATTTAAAATAGAGAGGATTCTCCTGTAGGCAAAACTTTAAAGTTATAAAAAAACAGAAATAAACCTCCCTCTTAGCATAGGGGAAATTTACAAGCTAAAACAAAAGATAATCTAACGCATTTCCTTGCTATTACTTACTATTTCTGTAATATTAGATGTATCATTTCAACAGGAACTGGATTACTTGCTTGGTCTCTCTCTTTGTCTCAGAGAGAACAACACACACACACACACAGAGCACAAAGCAGAAACCTCCCCCCACAGATTTGAAAGTATCTTCTCCCCTTATTGGTCCTTTTGGTCAGGTGCCAACCAGGCTATTTGAGCTTCTTAACCCTTTACAGCAGTGTTTCCCAAATTGGGACGCCACTTGTGTAGGGAAAGCCCCTGGCGGGCCGGGCTGGTTTGTTTACCTGCCACGTCCGCAGGTCTGGCCGATCGCGGCTCCCACTGACCGTGGTTCGCTGCTCCAGGCCAATGGGGGCTGCTGGAAGTGGCGGCCAGCACATCCCTCGGCCCGTGCCTCTTCCAGCAGCTCCCATTGGCCTGAAGCAGCAAACCATGGCCAGTGGGAGCCGCGATCGGCCGGACCTGCAGATGCAACAAGCAGACAAACCGGCCTGGCCCACCAGGGGCTTTCCCTATGCAAACGGCATCCCAAGTTTGGGAAACGGTGCTTTACAGGTAAAGGAGGGATTTTATGCTATCTTTAGATGTATGTTCAGGACAGGCTGTGAATCACTAAGGAACTTGTATCCCTCTGTGTTACTGTGATCTGTCTCTAATACATAACTTCCCAGGATTCTTTAATTATTCTGTCTTTTCTCTTATAGCATTTTCTTATTAGCCTCCCTCCTTTTATGTGTAGTGTTTGCACTATTTTACATACAACACAGAACCCCAGACTGCCCCTATGCTGATGATTAAATGACTATATTTGTTGGAGTTTGTACAACACTTAGAAGATTAAAACTATATATTTTTAATATATAACTAGTTATGTCTAGCAATATATGGATTATTTCCTCTTCATATAAGTTCTCACTGATATATACAACATTTTTATAACTAGAATTGCCAGGGTGTTTGAAAGTACAAGTTTTTTCAGTTCCTTATTAACTTAATTTAACATCTAAAGTATTAAGATATCATTTTAACTGTGAATGCACATTGTTCTCTATTGTAAGGAACTGGAACATCTGGTTGCATGGGAAATTGCTCAGTCAGGAATCAATTCCTGTAACAAAAAAGCTATTTTAAAACTACATTTAAATTAGGTCATGTATTTATCTTGTTCAGTATTGTGGATGTTAGTGTGTGTAACTGTATTAGGCTATTGCATTATTAAGTCATCAGTCTCTTATTTAATTCAAAAGGATCCAACATAACTTCAGAGATTCCTCATGCACAAACTGGATGGTAGTGTATTTGATTAACATGCTGCTGTTCCTAGAATTGAACTTTTAAGTGCTGAAATATTGACTTGATGAAATCAAGAGGAGCTGAAACATTAGAATTTCTTTGTTATCTTAAGTAACTGTAAACATTTAATTGCTTTAAGTACTGTAGCTGATTTACACAGCTGATTACCTGGGTATTTTTTAGTCAGCCTAGGTGATCTGCTCCTTTCTTCCAAAGTTGTAACGTTTACTTATATGGAATTGTATTTTCCAGACCACTCCTCAGAAAAATGACATAAAAATTTACTTTATAACTATATTTTAGAAGGATATTAATTCTAGATTTATCATTCTGCACATTCTTCATCATACTAATATGGATCATGATGACTACTTTTCCTTTTCCTGCCAAAAGTTTGCTCAGATATACTGTTTACAACCCAAGTGCCAGATGGTGCTGACAGATAAAAGACTAAATCGTTTTCAATGCTATATTTTTTAGTATGTAGTCCCCATAGTTCAACTACCTGCCTTTCTCATGCCTGCCACACAGTTATGTCTTGGAGGATGAAATGTTTCACATTGTCCAGCTAATGCATTCTATTTTTTCTCTGAAATTTTAATATCTTAAATATTACAGTACTACAGCGAACTACAGTTAGACAATGAAGATATTGATGGTGAAATACATTGGCTAAAGAAATACAAAGAATGAAAAATGAAAGAAAATGATGATGAGCATCTGCTACAGAGCACTAATTGCATAAGAGAGCACATTTGACAAATTCCTGAACTTGAATTATTTGGTCTCCTTTTAGGTGTGATAAGATGAAGTATGAAAACCCAACAACATGGAAGAAGGCTAGGCAATTTGTGATGCTATTAGGCAAAACACAATAACTGTGAAAAATTGCACAACAAATAAGAAGTGGCCAATGTGACTTCGAGGGTATTCAAAGATCTGAGGTTAAAAAACAAACTTGTGCTGTATTTAGAAAAGAAGAAAGATAACTAAATATTAACATGGGAGGGATAAGAAAGGGGCAGCAAAAAAAAAAAAAAAAAAAAAGTAAGTTACCACAGCAATAAGGTGTTCAGCAACTTAAGAATGTTTTTTATAAATGTATCAGGTGTTTTAAAAACATCCCCTGGCAGAGAGACTTAAGAAATCTTATACTCAATATCAGTTCAAACCAACGATGATACAATCAATGTTGTATGGATTAAAAATGATTGAAAGACTATAAATGAAGGATAATGATAAAAAGCAACATACTGAATTGGGGAAAAAATCTCTAAAGCTTCATTAAGGGCCCAAGTCTACTCCCATTGAAGTCAACGAGAAATTTAGGAGAAATGGCATATTAATGAAATTCACAGAAATTACTCAATACAAAGGAATTGCAAACATGAGGATCAGTGGAGGTAGAAAAGTAGCTTAGAGCCACCTTTGTCTCCCCACATCCTGGCACAATGACACCAAGAATATGTTTGACACAGTCAAGAAATGAGTCCAGTGTAATATACACAAGTCTAATGCCACTAAGCATTGCCTCTTCAGGAGAGTGCCTCCTCCTCCTCCTTCCCAGCATGGCTTTGTCTTTGCAAAGGCCTGAGCTCACAATGCTGATCCTTAAGGACTAGGGTAACTGTCATTATCTATCTAGGTTATTTCAGTATCTGCAGTATTCCCTTTTACTTCTCAATACTTATTCTAAGAAATATCTTGAATACTGAACATTTTTTGTTAATTATCTAAGAAAACTGGCAAACTTTTTAAAGGGCCACTATACTACATCGTCAAAGTAATGTAGAAGAATTAATTCATAGTAATAGATTTTTCAATTGTACCAGTGTAGTAGATTGAGCTTTTAATACAAATAAGAAGTGAGGCTGAATTGATTTTTACTGAGACCATATAATAGTTCTACTATGGTTTTAGCAAGGATTAGCACCAGCTAAATAAAAGAGTGTTGTTCATTGGCAGAATTGAACTCTAGTGCCGTTATAGGGTATAAGACTTAAGAAGGGTATATATTGCTCCTCTAGTAAACAATTATGTTCAGTTAGCAGTAACTCCAGAGCTGAGGATGTATTTGCACTAAATGCAGGATAGCAATCCCTGGATTGCACACATATAAATGATTGAATTTAATCTCTATATTTTACATTCTAACTCTTTCTATTTGCATTTTTCTCTAATATTGGATTTTCTATAATTATTTTTTTAAAAAATTAACTTAAGCAGAGGAAACATTTTTAAAAGCTCCCTTTTTGAGATTTGGCCCAGAGAGTCCCTTTTGTTCAGTCTCTTGTACCTAATGAACCAAAGTTATCACATACTGCAAGCTTCATTCACATACATATTCTGATCAGAGATGTTCAACTTTTCATATATTTATGTACAACCCAATAACATTTACTACCATAGTTTCACTTCTTATTTTAGCTCTACAAAGAGTAAGTGACATATCCATTTTCTAATGCTGCTAGCTTACCTCCTGGCTTCAAGCTCCAAGGTGGACTAAATTTTTGTTTCAGAGTACTAGAAAGCAATTAAAAATGTAAAAACATGAAACTTCATCTTATGTAACATACAGTAGAGTACAAATGCAAAATTATTCTATTTCAGTGTTACAGATCCCTGAGTATTTTAGAGCACAACTGCCTTTACTTTATTTGTAATTGTTTACATTTTTATTTGTTTTGTAAAACTGTTTTTTTTCTTTCTATTGATCTAGCTGGAAGTCCTTGCTTTTTGGATAAGACTCATCTTATAAAGAAAGGAGCTGCACGCTTGAAGCGAGAAAATATAGATAGAATTCATGACTCAGTGGCCTTTTATGAAACGGGTGGAGTCGCATCTATTCCAGATGCTCCACAAATTTCTGATCAAATACTTGGAATGGAAGGATCAACTGGTAAGCCAATAATACTATGAGAAACCTGATTATTCATTTATACTAATCAGTGTTCCAACACTTCATAGAAATTGTAAATCTAGGGTGTTTTTGTTTTGATCTCTTCCCCTCACATTGCTTTATTCCCTAACACTGGGTGATAATTCTAGTCCTAAATTCACCTCTCTCAAATAGGCTGGATGGACAGCATTAGAAATCAAAACTTTTTCTGCCTACACAAAACAAGAATGGGAATTTTGGCATTGTCTTCAGTAGGGTCAGTATTTCACAGTCAGAGCCTTTATGAAGTAGTGATTCCTTTCCTATTCGGCCACAGGGCCAATCCTTGTCTATATTTATTTTGATGTCAGTCGGTCTACTCTTGGGTCTAATTATATTCTAACTTTTTTTTTTTCTGTTTTAGTTCCGGTGTATGTTCTCATTAATTCCAAAGATTTAATTCTGAAGTGTTTGACTCAAAAGCTGTTAAAGCAGAGAATCATTGATCCGAAGTATCAGTGGATTGGTCCCGTAGGATTAATAACCAAAGGTAATTATATTTTTAATATTTGCAGCCAATTTACACCTTCTAATTTTACTTTTGCACTTAGCTGAACTGTAATAGAATATGCAAACAAGAGTAGTTTGGATAAATATATTGCATTTGATAGGAATCATAAATGGATTCTGAGGAAAAATAACCAATCAGGAGTAATATAAGTACAGAGCAAAATAAACAGTTTGAAGGGTATATTTGGTAAAATTGTAAAGCTGAAATTAGTGGTATAAAAAGAAGAAAAAGTTTTATTTTAAGGAAATATTCATCTATGGGGGCAAACGTGGATCCATATCTATTTAAGATTGTACAGTTTGAGCTGCTACCAGCAATGCAGACAAAATAGCCCTCTAAAGTTATGAGTACATAACTAGCTGAAAAGAGAAACTGCTTAAAACCATATGATTCTGGTCATCTTCCCATTGCAGTTAGGCTCCATGGTTTACTCCTGAGGGAATTCTGTGCCAAAAAATAAAAAAAATTAGTGCACAATATTTTAAAATTCTGTAAAATTTGGCAGATTTTATTTGTCAAAACACAATTTAATCACACCAGTTTCAATTATATTTGGTCATTTATTTCAAAATACATGTCAGCAAATATGTCTGTAACAATACAGACAACAAAAAAGATTCAGGAAATGCTTTTGACAAATAGTTTCCTTAGTAGGCATATTAGTACAGAACTCTGAGTAATAATTAATTTAAACGACAAGACAAAACCATATTTCATGCACCCCTCAGAAGCAGTGCAAAGGCTTGGGGGAGTCTGGGGTAATGGAGGAGCTAAGAAAGAGGGAAATAAATTCCTGGGAACTTGGAGGGTTGTTGGGTGTGGATGGGAAAAGTATGGAACAGGCTTTTTTGGGAGGCGAGGAGGGATTGTTAGAGAGCTTCCCCCATGCAGACCCTGGCTGACCCCTAGTCTCTCCTATTCAGTCAGGCACATCTACCCGTCCCCATGTGTTCCTGCAACCCCATGTGTCCTTGCACCCCTTGTCCACGTGTCCCCCGACTCCCACTCAGACACCCACTCGCCCCATCGCCATGTGGCCCTGCACCCCCTCCCTGTCCCTATGTGTCTATGTGCCCCCACCCCTCCTGCTCTGTCTCTATGTAGCTCTGTACCTGTCAATCATCATGTGGTCCTGCACCTCCCTTCTTCCATGGCCCTGAGCCTCCACTCAGATTCAGCCCCTGCCCCAGTCTGACCTTCCCCACTAGTCCTTATGAGCCCCTGTCTGACCCCCACAGCACGCCACATTCTCTGTCTTTCCATAGCCCTGTCTCCAGACCTGGCCTGACAGGTACTGCAAAGAAGGCAGGCTCTTTCTCTTCCCTAGCTGCTGGGAGCTGCTGCTTTGTTCTAGTGCCACAGGGCCATCTGGTGGGGAAAAGGCAGAACTGCAGCAACATTTCAGCAGAAGCTTCTTTCTGCACAACAAATTAAAAATATGCACAGCTCATTAATTATGCATGCAAGCAGTAGCGCAGAATTCCACCAGGAGTAAAGTTTAGACAACTTGACACAGAAGGAAGTTGACTGTTTGTATATAGTGTATTTGTGTTTGCAGTGCTCTGTATATAGGAGTTCTTACAGAACTGTCTAGAATGTCTGTCTGATTTGGAGGGAGGAAGTAAAGGAGAAAAGGTGTTCTAAATATGGGAGAAAGACATAAAATATGAAAGAGGAAGTACTAGAAACAGTGCAAAAAAAGAAAAAGAGAGCAAAGAAGAAAAGAACAGAGAGAAATCCGATGGTAACAGGAAAAAAGAGAGCAGCCAAATAGGGACCAAAATGAGATGATGAAGAGATGATGTAAGGAGATAAAAAGGAAGGCTTTATTTTTTCTGTTGAGCTCCCAAAACCTCTTCCCCATCTATCCTGACAGGGCTTACTGTTTTGATGAACTATATATATATTTTCAAATATAAGAAGATATCAATATTGGGAGCTTCAGGCTTGCTTTTCACCCAGAGCCCAATAAGTGAACAGCAGCGTATGTATGATCTTTTTCAATAAAGCCTAGAGACACCTGTACAGAGTTTGCATCTAGGAGTATATTGGAATGACAATTTTGATTTAGTATTTCTGCTGTTTGTAGCATTTGATGTTCATATGTGCAATCTTAAAAAAAATCTAAGGAAGATTATTATTCATGCTGAGTGGAAGGGTAATTGTAATTTGTAATTATGATCAGTATACAAAATTATGGTCATATAACCACCTATCCAAATAAACGCTTTCATTAATTTCAATGGGAGTTTTAAAAAAAGTTCAATATATTCCTCAGGTATAATAAGGCCTCGAGTACTTATCACTTCCCCATGAAAAATCCCTGTGTGAAGGAAAAGTCTGAAAAAACTCTTCAAAGTGCTTTTTCATTTTCTTTTTGATCTCTACTAGCTAAAACTTCTTAATGTGTTAAATAACCTTTGCAACACTTGAAGCTATACTAGACTTGTGAGACTTCAGAGTTCTTCTGTTAAGAGTTTACTTACCCAGTAAGTTTTGCCATGCGGTCTGAAGTCCAGTGGAGGAGCAGTGGACTGAGAGTCAGGAGATCTGGGTTCTTCTTTGAGTGATTGCTCATATCCATTCCAGTTACGTGTGCACGCCGCACGTGCACGCTCATCGGAAGATTTTTACCCTAGCAACTCCGGTGGGTCGGCAGGTCGCCCCCTGGAGTGGTGCAACCATGGAACTGAATATATACCCCTGCCGACCCGACTGCTCCTCAGTTCCTTCTTACCGCCCGTGTCGGTCGTTGGAACAGTGGAGTGCGGCTTAGCTGTCCTCCACTCCCCTAGCTTCTCTTTGTTCATTTGATCTCTTGTTGTATATAGTTGACATTAGTCTAGAGTGTAATTAGTTTTATAGTTGTTAGTTAATTATTGTATATAGTTTAGCGGGGCTTGGGCTTTAGCCCTTCCCCGCACCCGGTATCCGGGCCCATGCCCGATTCACCAGGGTTTAAACCGTGCTCACGAGCAATCCCCACGACTCTTGCCTAAAGTGCCTCGGGGAATCGCACATCTCCGACAAGTGTCGCATTTGTAAGGCCTTTAAGCCGCGGACTAAAAAAGAGAGGGACTTTCGCTTAAAGACTCTCCTTATGGAAGCAGCCCTTAACCCTCCGTCCTCGGCACCGAGCGCTGACAGCGCTCCTCCGGCACCGGACCGCGCCGGCTCCGCCAAGACACCTCGGCACCGGCCTTTTCCGGCACAGGGACCTGACCGAAGGCCCTCAGCTTCCTCCACACCTTCGACGCAGACTCGTTCGGATCACCCAGCACCTACTCCTGCTGCGGCACTGACGACTGTGGTACCGTCGAGTCCGGTCCCGAGAGGGCCGTCGAGTCCGGTCCTGGAGAGCTCCCCAGTGAGACCCATGGTCGAGCTGACGGTCCCCTCCACACCGGAGACATTCTCTTCGGCCAGGGACCTTATTGCAATGACTGACTCTGCCCTGCCTCAACCCCTGGCACCGCGCTGGTTGCAGGTCCTGGTCTCGATCTCGGCACCGATATGATTCCCAGTACCGATCCCCGGCACCGAGGAGATCTCCAGCGATGGGAGCGAGGGACTCATACCAGCCTCATTCGGCTCCCCCCTGGCCGTCCCAACACCTGTCCGTGACTTCTCAGGCGGATAGTGCATACGCTCCAGACACCGACGTGCCTCCTGCCTTGTTCCATGAGCCCCAGCCTCAAGATCATGGACCGCAGCAGTGGGGATTCTGGACGCCTTGGGTGTACCATCAGGCCCAAGGCCCTCACCCAGGTCCCTCGCACTCGAACGCCTCAGAACACAGGGTGCCGGAGGCCACGATTACCCATCCTCCTCCTCCTCCTATGGAGGAAGGGTTGACCCAGCCTCAGGACTCCGAGGTCCCCGGGGAGACAGACACGGTCCACCAGGCGGAGCCCTCATCAGACCCGCTCGTGCCACGTCTCTCCTCTTCATCCTCCCCTGACGAGGCTGTAGCTGGAACCTCATCTGCCAGCCCTCCTCCAATTGACCTCAGGGCCCACCAGGACCTCCTTAGCGTGTTGCACAGAACATGAACTTGCAGGCTGAGGAGGTCCCGGAGGTACAAGACCCAGTGGTGGACATATTGTCATCGGATACCACCACTAGAGTGGCCCTCCCATTCATTAAGACCATACAAGCCAATGCCACTACAATCTGGCAGTCTTCGGCTTCTGTTCCGCCCGCTGCGCGAGGGGTAGAGCGCAAATACATAGTGCCCTCCAAGGGTTATGAATATCTATATGTCCACCCTCCTCCTTGCTCCCTCGTCGTCCAGTCGGTTAACGAGAGGGAGCGCCATGGCCAGCAGGCCCCAGCCCCTAAATCAAAGGACGCGAGGCGCATGGACTTGCTCTGGCGAAAAGTCTACTCTGCGGGGGCCCTCCAACTCTGCGTGTCCAATCAGCAAGTCCTCCTTAGCCGCTATAGCTGCAACACCTGGGTGGCAGCGGACAAATTTAAGGAGTTGCTTCCACAGGACGCACGACAGGAGTTCTCGGCGATCCTCAATGAAGGGAAAAAGGTCGCGAGAACTTCCCTCCAGGCTTCCCTGGATGCCGCGGACTCAGCCGCCAGGACTCTGGCCTCTGGCGTGACTATGCTCCGTATCTCGTGGCTGCAGGTCTCCGGCCTCCCTCCGGAGCTCCAACACACCATTCAGGACCTTCCATTTGAGGGCCAAGGGCTTTTTTCGGATAAAACTGACCCTAGGCTGCAGAGCCTAAAAGACAACAGGGTCACTATGCACTCATTAGGGATGCACACGCCGGTAACTCAGCGCAGGCCCTTCCGACCCCAACAGCACCGCCCTTACCCTCAACCCCGGCAAAGACAAGACTTCGCCAGATGGCGAGGCAGAAACGGTCGCCGAAGGCAATCGGGCAACCAAGGGGGCCAGAACCAGAGCTCCTCCAAGCCTTCCTCCGGGCCAAAACCTTCCTTTTGAAGGTGTGCCCGAGGGCATTGTACCAGTTTCTTTAAAGGATCCATCCTCTCCTTTTTCCAACCGTCTTTCCCTTTTCCTCCCTGCGTGGTCCCAGCTAACATCAGATCGTTGGGTCTTACGCATGTTGGAACTTGGATACCACCTCCAATTTATTTCAACTCCCCCCCTTCAACCGCCCTCCCTCGTCCCTCTTCAGGGACCCCTCTCACGAGCAACTCCTCCTACAGGAGGTGCAAACGCTCCTCGCCAAAAGAGCCATAGAGGAGGTACCGGAGCACGAGCGGGGCAAGGGGTTTTATTCCCACTACTTCCTAATCCCCAAGGTGAAGGGAGGTCTCAGACCTATCCTCGATCTGCGGGAGCTCAACAGATACATGATAAAGTTGAAGTTCCGTATGGTATCCCTGGGGACCATTATCCCATCCCTGGATCCTGGAGACTGGTATGCCGCCCTCGACATGCAAGATGCCTACTTCCACATAGCCATCTTCCCACCTCACAGGAGGTTCCTCCGGTTCGTGGTCAACCGACAACATTTCCAGTCGCGGTCCTCCCGTTTGGCCTCTCTACAGCCCCAAGAGTATTCACCAAATGTATGGCTGTAGTCGCTGCCCACCTTCGCCACAGTCGGATACACGTGTTTCCGTATCTAGATGACTGGCTCATCCGCGGGACCTCCGAGACGCAAGTCCTCAGTCATGTCCGCATTGTCAAGAACCTCTTCCTACATCTAGGTTTAATGATCAATGCGGAAAAATCGACTCTAATCCCCACTCAGAGGATAGAGTTTATTTGCACCACCCTGGACTCCACTCTTGCCAAAGCCTGTCTACCACTGTCACAGTTCCAGACTATGGCGGCCATCGTCTGCAGGCTGCAAGCGGCGTCGTTGACTTTGGTACGCACTTGCCTCGCTCTCTTGTGCCACATGGCAGCCTGCACGTTCGTAATGAACTACGCAAGACTCCGCCTACGGCCCCTCCAGTCCTGGCTCAACTCACAATACCGTCTGGCCAGGGATCCTATGGATATGGTCGTCACCATTCCCCCGACCATCCTAGACTCCTTCAAGTGGTGGCTGCATCCCTCCATGGTGTGTGTGGGGCTCCCGTTCCATCCGCCCCAGCCCTCGGCATCCCTGACAACGGACGCATCATCCCTGGGTTGGGGGGCTCACCTCGGGCACCTACGCACCCAAGGCCTCTGGTCATCTCACGAGCTGGCCCTCCACATCAACGTCCGGTAGCTGAGTTCGGTCCGTCTCGCTTGGCAGACGTTCCGACAGCACATACAGGGCCGTTGTGTGTCAGTATTCACCGACAACACAACGGCCATGCATTATATAAACAAGCAGAGCAGCACGAGGTCTTCACCCCTGTGTCAAGACACCTTACGACTCTGGGACTTCTGCATAGCCCATTCTATACACCTCATCGCGTCCTTTCTCCCGGGGGTTCGGAACACGCTGGCGGATCGCCTCAGCAGATCCTTCCTTTCGCACGAATGGTCCCTTCGCCCGGACGTTGCTCTTTCGCTCTTCCGGAGGTGGGGGTTTCCCCGGATGGACCTCTTTGCATCTCGCGGAAACAGGAAATGCCAGACATACTGCTCCTTTCAAGGCCTCTCACCAGGTTCAGTGGCGGATGCCTTTCTTGTACCATGGACGACGCACCTGCTCTACGCCTTTCCACTATTTCCGCTCGTCCACAAGGTCCTACTGAAAGTACGCAGGGACAAAGCCCGCTTGATCATGATAGCTCCAGCGTGGCCTCAGCAGCACTGGTACACCATGTTGCTAGACCTTTCCATAGCCAACACTGTACCCCTGCCTCTTCACCTGGACCTGATCACCCAGGACCACGGCAAGCTCCGTTACCCGGACCTTCCATCGCTCCACCTCACGGCATGGCTCCTGCATGGCTGACCCAATCTGAGTTGCGTTGCTCTACTCCAGTGCAACAGGTGCTCCTGGGTAGCAGGAAGCCTTCCACTAGAGCGACATATTTGGCCAAGTGGAAGCGTTTCGCGTGCTGGTGCACGGAGTGGAATTTCCTTCCCACCGAGGTCTCCATTTCCAACATCTTGGATTATCTCTGGTCCCTCAAACAACAGGGCCTGGCGGTATCATCTCTGAGGGTCCATTTGGCGGCCATCTCTACCTTCCACCCAGGGGAGGATGGCCGCTCGGTGTTCTCTCACCCGATGGTGTCTAGATTCCTTAAGGGCCTGGAGCACCTCTACCCCCAAGTACGCTGCCCTGCCCCTACTTGGAACCTTAACCTGGTTCTTGCCAGACTCATGTCCCCTCCATTCGAACCGTTAGCAACTTGATCCCTTCTCTACCTCTCCTGGAAAACCGCTTTCCTAGTGGCCATCACGTCCGCGAGACGGGTCTCGGAACTTCAGGCCCTCACAGTAGATCCCCCATATACTGTGTTCCACAGGGACAAGGTGCAGTTGCGACCGCATCTGGCCTTTCTCCCCAAAGTGGTATCGGCCTTCCATGTTAACCAGGAGATCTTCCTACCTGTCTTCTTCCCAAAACCACATTCGTCTCGCAGGGAGCAGCAGCTACACTCCCTAGATGTCCGCAGAGCGCTCGCTTTCTATATCGAGCGAACTAAGCCATTCCGCAGAGCCCCCCAACTCTTTGTCACGGTGGCTGAGCGTATCAAGGGGCTACCCGTCTCCTCGCAGCGGATTTCCTCCTGGGTAACGTCGTGTATCCGTGCCTGTTACGACTTGGCTCACGTCCCCTCGGGTCACGTGACTGCGCGCTCCACCAGGGCTCAGGCCTCGTCGGCTGCTTTCCTCGCTCACGTGCCCATTCATGAAATCTGTCGTGCAGTGACCTGGTCCTCGGTCCACATCGTTGCCTCCCACTACGCCCTGGTTCAGCAATCTAGAGATGACGCAGCCTTCGGCTCTGCCGTGTTACACTCTGCGACATCTCACTCCGACCCCACCGCCTAGGTAAGGCTTGGGAATCACTTAACTGGAATGGATGTGAGCAATCACTCGAAGAAGAAAAGATGGTTACTCACCTTTGTAACTGTTGTTCTTCGAGATGTGTTTCTCATATCCATTCCAAACCCGCCCTCCTTCCCCACTGTCGGAGTAGCCGGCAAGAAGGAACTGAGGAGCGGTCGGGTCGGCAGGGGTATATATCCAGCGCCATGGTGACGCCACTCCAGGGGGCAACCTGCCAACTCACTGGAGTTGCTAGGGTAAAAATCTTCCGATGAGCGTGCACTCACGGCGCGCACACCTAACTGGAATGGATATGAGCAACACATCTCGAAGAACAACAGTTACAAAGGTGAGTAACCGTCTTTTATATGCCCTGCTCTAACACTGACCTGCTGTTTGTCTTTGGATAAGTCACTTCCTGTGTATGTGCCTCAATTTCTGTTCATGGTAAAGTGGGAATAATATCCTCTGTGCAAGGCACTTTGAGATCTACAGATGAAAAGTGAAATACGGGCCTGATCCAAAACCCACTGAAGTCCGTGGAAGTCTCCCTAAGGATATGTCTATATTGCAATCACAGGGAGCGATTGCAGCTCAAGTAGACACACATACCTAGCTTTAATCTAACTAGCAGCATGCCTTTCAGCGAGGGCTGCACAAGCCTGGCTGGAACCCTGGGTTCACCCAACAGGGCTCACTCGTGTTGGAGCGTGCGCTGCCTCAGTTTCACTGCTCCAGTACACAAGATAGCTAAACTGAAGCTGGCTGGGGTATGTCTACGCAAGCTGTGACTATACCCCATGACTGCTGTATAGACATACCCTGAGCCTAAACGCTGAATATTAATAATTATTTATTATTTTGTATCTAACATAATACCTTACTTTCATTATTTTATTGATTTGTATTCACTAAATAGTGGAATCCGTGTAGTAGACCCCAATGTAAAGAAAAATGCTGTCATATTTAGAGTTTTCCAATAATTTTTTCACATATCTCACCATCGGCTTAGCCTTTCCTCATTAGATATTTATTAACGTCATTTATGTTTTGAGAAAAATGGACTGTGGGGATTGGACCATTTTCACAAATCGTCCGTGTGATGCACTGGAACCCATGGAGCAAGCATAACTGTTTTGCTTTCCTATGTATATTAGAGGTGGCTGATGAAGAGAACAGTAGTATGGATTTATGGAAGAATCCAACCATAAAGGAGGCGTCAACTATGCTAACACCATTAGTCACTTTATATCATTATTAATTTTAAAATATTTTATTATAAATTTTCATTTCTAGAATCACAAAGGTTTGTTTTAACTGATGACGGTAGCCTGGAAATTTATAATATTCATGGAAGTGACTCCGGAAGTTACATCTGCAATGTCATCTATGTACATAACAATAAATATGTGACAACAGAAATCCGTTTCATGGTCTATGGTAAGTAAAGCTTTGTGGCTTTTGTTTCTAAAATACTTTTACTCAAATGCTGGTTTTTTTCAACATTCATTTCAGGTTTGTTATTAAACAACATGAATATTCAAATGATCTGGAAGCATAATGCCATAGAAGTACCTAAATATTTATTTAAATTGTATGCAAGTACCCTTTATGGAGAATGCTTAGAGAAAAAAACATAAAATTATGTACAGAGATAGTTATTTCTCTGCTTACATGGTATACATGTGGCTAATTATTTCTAGTACACCTTAAAAAGGAAATGCTTACAAAAAGGAATTGTGAAGTGACATTACAACACTAGCAAAGCAAACGTGTCACAATTAAATCCACCACTGGAAACTCCCTCTTGGTTGCATGAACCTCATAATTAGGGTGACCAGATGTTCTGATTTTATAGGGACAGTCCCAATATTTTGGGCTTTGTGTGATATGGGTACCTATTACCAGGGGCGGCTCCAGGCCCCAGCATGCCAAGCGGGTGCTTGGGGCGGCATGCCGTGGGGGGGGCGCTCTGCCAGTCGCTGGGAGGGCAGCAGGCAGGGTACCTTCGGCGGCATGCCTGCGGAGGGTCCGCTGGTTCCGCGGCTTCGGTGGACTTCCCGCAGGCGTGCCTGCGTAGGGTCCGCTGGTCCCACAGTTCCACCAAAGCCGCGGGACCAGGGGATCCTCTGCAGGCACACCTGCAGGAGGTCCATCGGAGCCGCGGGACCAGCGAGCAGCAGAGTGCCCCCTGCGGCATGATGCCGTGCTTGGGGCGGCGAAATGTCTAGAGCCACCCCTGCGTATTACCCCCCCACCCTCTGTCCCGATTTTTCACACTTGCTGTCTGGGCTCCCTACTCATAATGCATATTTTTTTTCTGACTTGTGAAGCTCCAGAGCCATTCAAATCTTGTGCACTTTGGAGCTGAAGAGGTACATGATACATGCTGGAGAATAAAAGGTTTATACCAGAGTGAGATTGAACTTTAGTGCTATTGAGGTATAGCATAACTGCCATGGCCCCTGATATCCCCAGAGCCAGGTGCCTCTGAAGGACACAGTTAGTGACTCAGAGACTTGATTAAATGTATGGGAGGAGTGATTGTTCACAGGGCAGAAGCTGGGAGATGTTAGACTGGTGTCATGGAGAGCAAGAGAATTCAAGGGAAACTTCCGAGAGAGTTGAAGATGGAGTCTCAATTATTTTATCTGTATTCAAAATGTGCTTGATTTGAAATATCTGAACTCATTATGATTCAGCTGAACTGGTTAGATAAGTATGGTGATACCCTTAGAGTCTAATAAGTGCACTAGATTTCTCCTTACTTACAGGAGGTTTCTAGAATTTTTTAAGAAGTGTGTGAGTTTCTCTTCCTCCTTCTGTCTTTTCTTAGCTATTATTGTAGGAAAGCAAGGCTAAAGAAGTGTTTTTTGTGTTTTGTTCCAAGGGCAAGGAGGTCTATGATCATTCTCACTTATTCTAGAAGGGCATTCCACAAGCTCAGATCAGCTTCTGTAAAAGCTCACTTCTTCCCTCTCTCCTCCAAGTTTGACCCTTTGTGTTGACTGTTTTATTGTTATTATGGAACATATCAGTCAAGGGAGGTAATGAGCTATTGGGACTTCTGGGTTGAAATCTGAAGTTTCATGTCCAAGATGACAAAACTGCAAGGGAGGTACATAATATTGATTGGTATTTTAAATGATATATTAGCATATTAAATTATTGCATCCTAAATTATGCTGATGTTGAGTGTTTCCTAGTGTGTATCTACAGAATGAAAAAGTTGGAATATAAAATCTCTGCTTCCAAATTCACAGCACCTCAAGCAGTAACTAAAGTAATGCTGCACTGCCATCTGGTGGACATGTAAGGGAACAGAACCATGCAGGGACATATATGGGAACCGAACTATCTTGATCCATGACTCACTTGTACATTTGGATTCCAGATTTATTTGAAAACATGCAGAATAATTTGCTCACAAACCTGCCAGGATAAACCTTTTTCCAAGCAGTCCCTGTGTATGTTTGCATTTTAATTGCAGGAAAACTTGCACTACCTTCAAATGGAAATTTAATACAACAGCTCCGAGGGAACACAAACACCTGAGCTGAACACCTTGTGCGAGATGCTGAGTGTCTCAAGTCCCATTGCAGTTAGTGAGAGCTGAAGGTGCTAAGCACCTCTTAAGAGGCACTCATTACTTCACAGGATCAAGACCAGAGGTGAAAGTAGGCCAGTATGGAGTACCGGTAAAAAATGGTGCAGCAGCATACCAACAAATAAGTGGAGCATTCAGTACTGTCTTACTTTCACTTCTTTTGGCTGCATAAAAAAACAGTTTAAACTCAAAGCTAATAAAAGCTTGAAAAGGGAAAACTCACTGTCACATTGGTTTCTCTCCTCCTATCTATTCTGCCCCTTCCTTTGTCTCACCTCCCAACTCCAACAACTGTGAGTGTAATTAATGAGGGTGTCATAAATGGCCCCTAATCCTGTGGAGTAAACAGCTAAATTTAAACTGTTTTTATGCAGGCAGCAAAAAGTAAACTGTTCTTATGCAGGCATCCTTGGAAAGCTTCTCCCTCAACCAGTCCCCCTGCTCCCTGCTGCAAGCTAGCCGGGAGCTGCTGCAGCCCCTGCTGAGTGCAAGGGGTTGGGGAAGGCAGAGCCTAACTGTGTTGGCAGCCTGGCTGGAGGAGGAGGGAGGACAAGGAGAAAAATGTGACAGTGAGTTTTCACTTTTTCAGGCTTATTCCAATATTAAAGTTTTATTACAGACAGTACTGGTAGTAGTAGTAGCTTTATTTTCTATATCGAAGTCATGCAATGGGAGGTATGAAGTATGTAGGAGAGGTGAGTTGCTTGTGTTTGGACTGTACCAGTAAGAAGTGTAACTTACTTTTGCCTTGGCCTCACCCCTTCTGCCTGAGGCCCTGCCCCTTCCGGGGCATGTGTGTGTGGGGGAGTGGGCCCTGCACCCATAAGAGCTGTATTTTACTTTCACCCCGATGAAGACTGTTAAAAATACCTAGAATGTAAACTACAATATTCCTTTCAAGATAACTGTGGCATAGTAGCTGTGGTTTAGACCCTGTAGAAATTATTTATAATGTATTTGGATGGAGGGGGTATACATAGTCCTTGAGATTAACATCATGTTATCACAAATAAGATCCAAGATTTTAAAAATGGATGCTAAATGGAAGCTCTTAAATCCTGATTTAGGTAGGCAGGTTGATTGGTTAGGGCACTGATATAGGAGTCAGGAGATATGAGTTATATTCCTGGCTCTTCCACTGATCTCCTGTGTGATTTTGGGGCAAATCAGTTAATCTTTCCATACTTCAATGTCTCCACTAGTAAAATGGGAATAACCTCCTTTTGTAAAATACTTTTAAAGTCTGTGGATGAAAAGTGTCAGACAATAGGTCATTGTTATTATTAAATAAATGTCTTGATTTTCAGAAGTGCTGAGTACTTAGCAATTCCCATTTAGGTTTACTTAACTTAAAGTGCTTAACACTTTCACTTTGGTAATAGATAACACAGAAGAAGCTGCCACTATCAACTTTAAACATTATTACTGAGATAGTCAGCTTCAGTATTTTGCAAGGTATCAGCAAACTGAGAGCTGGATTCTGCATAAAACTGTTGAACAGGGACATTATGCCCAAAGGACAAAGTGAAATGCTCTTGGCTGACAAACATGGACTACCAACAGATTTTCTAAGGGAATACGTTTACAATATAACAAAGAAAAATATGTAAAGAATGAATGCCGTATAGTCTGGATACCAGTTCTTGTTTAATTTATTACAAGCAGAGTAAAGGAGAGGATAAGTCAAACTATAGAGGTGCATCTAGTTTAGTGCATAAGTATTCTCAGACTATATTAAGCTTCCCAAAGTCACTAAAGTGTGTTGATGTGTCTTTGGAGAAACGAGGATAATAAAAACCAAAATCTTGAAGATAAAGAATTACTGATATAACTATTGAGATGAAAAGGAACACTAGTTAAAGAACAGCTGCAAATGTGTGAGCTAGCCAAAGCTGTTTCTGTTAGGGTCTGGTTTAGACAGATTCACTATTTACACATTACTTCTTAAAAAAATTCTAGCATTTAATTTTATGCAGTAGTTAGTTACATACTCCAGTTGCTACACGCATGCTGTTGTTGCCTTGCTCCATCTCACCTGGGAGAGTCTGTGTCTGCAGACAGCAATAGTGTAGGAAGTGAAACAAGCCTATTGCTCATCAACTGGAGTGGATACTGAGCATTAACACTGAGAGCAAGTGCTCAAAAGTTAGGACATTTCAAACGTTTAAGCTGCTCAGGCAATGTTAACAAAGCTGTGTTACTCATATGGTTATTTTCTATTCCTGTCAAGTATCAGAGGGGTAGCCGTGTTAGTCTGGATCTGTAAAAGCAGCAGAGAGTCCTGTGGCACCTTATAGACTAACAGATCATTGGAGCATGAGCTTTTGTGGGTGAATACATGCATCCGATGAAGTGGGTATTCACTCATGAAAGCTCATGCTCCAATACATCTGTTAGTCTATAAGGTGCCACAGGACTCTTTGCTGCTTTCTATTCCTGATTCACTTGCTGAATATACAACTTTAAATTATTACTTTCTTCTCATTGTAGACCATAAAATAGATACAATTTGTTTGTCCTTACATTACCAGAGCAACATTAGTTTCTAAGATTTCCAGACTTTTTAGTGTTTGGTTTTTGCAGCAGTAACATTTCATTGCATTAATTCTAGATGATTTTCCCCACTGAATACCTTTTTGACTATTATCAAACAAATTATCAGGAATTATACATAACAAGAAAATATATACCAAAGCTTAGATACTATAGTGTCAAGCACTATATATTTACTAGTAGCTGAAAGCCCATGCTGTCCCATAGGTGTGGCAGCTGGGCCAAGCAATCCACCCTCTGTGCAGTTTTTCATACAACCAATGAAATTGTTGCATGCAAATTAGCTTTAGAGAAAGGATGGTGATTGGCTGATTGGTTGATGCATCCGACGAAGTGGGTATTCACCCACGAAAGCTCATAGACTCTCATAGACTCTAGGACTGAAAGGACCTCGAGATGTCATCGAGTTCAGTCCCCTGCCCTCATGGCAGGACCAAATACTATCTAGACCATCCCTGATAGACATTTATCTAACCTACTCTTAAAGATCTCCAGAGATGGAGATTCCACAACCTTCCTAGGCAATTTATTCCAGTGTTTAACCACCCTGACAGTTCGGAACTTTTTCCTAATGTCCAACCTAAATCTCCCTTGCTGCAGTTTAAGCCCATTGCTTCTTGTTCCATCCTTAGAGGCTAAGACGAACAAGTTTTCTCCCTCCTCCTTGTGACACCCTTTTAGATACCTGAAAACTGCTATCATGTCCCCTCTCAGTCTTCTCTTTTCCAAACTAAACAAACCCAATTCTTTCAGCCTTCCTTTGTAGGTCATGTTCTCAAGACCTTTAATCATTCTTGTTGCTCTTCTCTGGACCCTCTCCAATCTCTCCACATCTTTCTTGAAATGCGGTGCCCAGAACTGGACACAAAACTCCAGTTGAGGCCTAACCAGCGCAGAGCAGAGTGGAAGAATGACTTCTCGTGTCTTGCTCACAACACACCTCTTAATGCATTCCAGAATCACATTTGCTTTTTTTGCAACAGCATCATACTGTTGACTCATATTTAGCTTGTGGTCCACTATGACCTCTAGATCCCTTTCTGCCATACTCCTTCCTAGACAGTCTCTTCCCATTCTATATGTGTGAAACTGATTGTTCCTTCCTATATGGAGAACTTTGCATTTGTCTTTATTAAACTTAATCCAGTTTACCTCAGACCATTTCTCCAATTTGTCCAGATCATTTTGAATTATGACCCTGTCATCCAAAGCAGTTGCAATCCCTCCCAGTTTGTATCATCTGCAAACTTAATAAGCATACTTTCTATGCCAATATCTAAGTCATTGATGAAGATATTGAACAGAGCCGGTCCCAAAACAGACCCCTGCAGAACCCCACTTGTTATACCTTTCCAGCAGGATTGGGAACCATTAATAACTACTCTCTGAGTACTGTTATCCAGCCAGTTATGCACCCACCTTATAGCAGCCCCATCTAAATTATATGTGCCTAGTTTATCAATAAGAATATCAGGCAAGACCGTATCAAATGCCTTACTAAAGTCTAGGTATACCACATCCACAGCTTCTCCCTTATCCACAAGACTTATTATCCTATCAAAGAAAGCTATCAGATTGGTTTGACATGATTTGTTCTTTACAAATCCATGCTGGCTATTCCCTATCACCTTACCACCTTCCAAGTGTTTGTAGATGATTTCTTTAATTACTTGCTCTATTATCTTCTCTGGCACAGAAGTTAAACTAACTGGTCTGTAGTTTCCTGGGTTGTTTTATTTCCCTTTTTATAGACAGGCACTATATTTGCCCTTTCCCAGTCTTCTGGAATCTCTCCCATCTCCCATGATTTTCCAAAGACAATAGCTAGAGGCTCAGATACCTCCTCTATTAGCTCCTTGAGTATTCTAGGATGCATTTCATCAGGCCCTGATGACTTACAGACATCTAACTTTTCTAAGTGATTTTTAACTTGTTCTTTTTTTAATTTTATCTTCTAAACCTACTCCCTTCCCATAAGCATTCACTATGTTAGACATTCCTTCAGACTTCTCAGTGAAGACCGAAACAAAGAAGTCATTAAGCATCTCTGCCATTTCCAAGTTTCCTATTACTGTTTCTCCCTCCTCACTGAGCAGTGGGCCTACCCTGTCCTTGGTCTTCCTCTTGCTTCTAATGTATTGATAAAAAGTCTTTTTGTTTCCCTTTATCCTCAAAGCTAATTTGAGCTCATTTTGTGCCTTTGCCTTTCTAATCTTGCCCCTGCATTCCTGTGTTGTTTGCCTATATTCATCTTTTGTAATCTGACCTAGTTTCCATTTTTTATATGACTCCTTTTTATTTTTTAGATCATGCAAGATCTCGTGATTAAGCCAAGGCAGTCTTTTGCCACATTTTCTATCTTTCCTACCCAGCAGAATAGCTTGCTTTTGGGCCCTTAATAGTGTCCTTTTGAAAAACTGCCAACTCAGCTCAGTTATTTTTCCCCTCAGTCTTGATTCCCATGGGACCTTACCTATCAGCTCTCTGAGCTTACCAAAATCCGCCTTCCTGAAATCCATTGTCTCTATTTTGCTGTACTCCCTTCTACTCTTCCTTAGAATTGCAAACTCTATGATTTCATGATCATTTTCACCCAAGCTGCCTTCTACTTTCAAATTTTCAATGAGTTCCTCCCTCTTCGTTAAAATCAAGTCTAGAACAGCTTCCCCCCAGTAGCTTTTTCAACCTTCTAAAATAAAAAGTTGTCTGCAATGCAGTCCAGGAACTTACTGGATAGTCTGTGCCCCGCGGTGTTATTTTCCCAACATATATCTGGATAGTTGAAATCCCCCATCTAAAGATCCCTGTAGTGCCCAAAAATACTGTGGAGTTTGCTCATCAGGTGGGTTACTACCAGAACAATTGTAACGTGAAAGTGGGGATAGGGACATGCTGAACCTATGACATATGAGGGTGACAGTTTAGAAGTGCTGCTCAACCCAGACTACTGAGTCAAGGGGCATATAAGGGTGGCAAACTGGAAGTGCTGTTTGACCTAGCCTGCTCAGGCTTACTCTATTCTGGTTCAGTACCTGTGGCATATAAGGGTGGCATCTTGGAGGTGCTGCTTGGCCCAGCCTATTGAGTCCAGGGGCATATAAAGGTAGCAGCTTGGAAATCCTACTTGACCCAGCCCACTGAGTCCAGGGACATATAAGGGGTCAGCTTGACAGTACTGACGGACTGTGCACGTGCATGCATCTGATTCTGGGGCTGGAGGATTCCAACCCTGTGGATCCTAGGTCCCACAGAAGAGCTTCACTGGGAAGGAACTTGCAGAAGGGAGAAGTAGAGCTCCATATGAAAACACAGGTGACACAAGCAGTTCATAGACTCATAGACTTTAAGGTTAGAAGGGACCAATGCGATCATCTAGTCTGACCTCCTGCACAAAGCAGGCCACAGAACCCTACCCCTCCACTTCTATAACAAACCCTTAACCTATGTCCGAGTTATTGAAGTCTTCAAATTGTGGTTTGAAGACCTCAAGCTGCAGAGAATCCTCCAGCAAGTGACCCATGCCCCATGCTGCAGAGGAAGATGAAAAACCTCCAGGGCCTCTGCCAATCTGCCCCGGAGGAAAATTCCTTCCCGACCCCAAATATGGCGATCAGCTAAACCCTGAGCATGTGGGCAAGACTCACCAGCCAGCACTCAGGAAAGAATTCTCTGCAGTAACTCAGATCCCATCCCATCCAACATCCCATCACAGAACACTGGACATACTTATCTGCTGATATCAAAGATCAGTTGCCAAAATTAAGCTATCCCATCATACCATCCCTTCCATAAACTTATCAAGCTTAGTCTTAAAGCCAGATATGTCTTTTGCCCCCACTACTCCCCTTGGAAGGCTGTTCCAGAATTTCACTCCTCTAATGGTTAGAAACCTTCATCTAATTTCAAGTCTAAACTTCCTAGTATCCAGTTTATACCCATTTGTGCTTGCGTCTACATTGGTACGAAGGTTAAATAATTCCTCTCCCTCCCTAATATTAATCCCTCTGATATATTTATAAAGAGCAAGCATATCCCCCCTCAGCCTTCTTTTGGCTAGACTAAACAAACCAAGCTCTTTGAGTCTCCTTTCATATGACAGGTTTTCCATTCCTCGGATCATCCTAGTAGCCCGTCTCTGAACCTGTTCCAGTTTGAATTCATCCTTCTTAAACATGGGAGACCAGAACTGCACACAGTATTCCAGATGAGGTCTCACCAGTGCCTTATATAACGATACTAACACCTCCTTATCTTTGCTGGAAATACCTCGCCTGATGCATCCTAAAACCGCATTAGCTTTTTTAACGGCCATATCACATTGGCGGCTCATAGTTATCCTGTGATCAACCAATACTCCAAGGTCCTTCTCCTCCTCTGTTGCTTCCAACTGATGCGTCCCCAATGTATATCTAAAATTCTTATTATTAATCCCTAAGTGCATGACCTTGCACTTTTCACTATTAAATTTCATCCTATTACTATTACTCCAGTTTACAAGGTCATCCAGATCTTCCTGTTTGATATCCCGGTCCTTCTCTGTTAGCAATACCCCCCAGCTTTGTGTCATCTGCAAACTTTATTAGCACATTCCCACTTTTGGTGCCAAGGTCAGTAATAAAAAGGTTAAATAAGATTGGTCCCAAAACCGATCCTTGAGGAACTCCACTAGTAACCTCCTTCCAGCCTGACAGTTCACCCTTCAGTACGACCCGTTGTAGTCTCCCCTTTAACCAGTTCCTTATCCACCTTTCAGTTTTCATATTGATCCCCATCTTTTCCATGGATTGTACATTTACATGGATTGTATTACAGACACACACACACAAACAGAAGAGTAACCCTAATAAATGAGCGTACCACAAAGGAACGGGCAAATCTGGTAACAGCATGAAATACAATCTAACAGTTTTAGTGACTGACTTCCTGAAATAAGTTTCCCACAAAGTAGTATTTTATCATTCAGCACAGGAAGTTCACCACTTTAAAAAAAATTCTGTGTCTTGGACTATTTCACTGCCTTTTTACCTTATATTCTTCAATTTCTTCCTCATCAGCCTCTCCCTCATCTGAATATTTCCGTTTTGCATTTGGTGCTAAAGTATCATAAGAAGCCTGCTGAGCCATGCTCCAATATGTCTGTTAGTCTACAAGGTGCCACAGGACTCTTTGCTGCTTTTACAGATCCAGACTAACAAAGCTACCCCTCTGATACGTGATTGGTTGAATTCCTCTGCTATCACAATAGTCTAGGACTCTTGACAAGGCAGAGATACAGGCTTTGCTGTCACACAGATGTAACTCAAAGTCAGAATGGCTGAGAATTTAACAGTTGGATCCTAATGGAGCACAAATTCCCATGATAATTGAACTTGATGATATTTTGAATAAAAAGTGCTCTCAGCCATGTTTGTAGCTGTTTCTATCATTTGACAGTGACTCAACAGACATTCTGGGCATCAGAGTGGCACGCACAATGACAATCTTGTATCTTAATACATATATATATATAACTAATTAGAAGGAGATATATAGATGAGATACAATAGAAAGTTTATATAATTGAGAGAGAATTTTCATTTTTATAGTATATCATAAGCCAGGGAAAAGTATACATCTGTCATCTGAATTCAGAACAGAAACCTGTGAAACCTATGCAGTTGCTTCATTTGAAAAACAACTATTAGAAAATATGGAGAACTTAATCCGTGATCTTCAATGTGAGATCCGGCAGTGGAATACACAATGCCATGCAGCTACAGATATGATGGCGATGCTAACACACAAACTTACATTTCAGTTTGTGGGTAAGTTATATATTTTTCTATTAATTAAATATTTTGTTACTTACAAATGACATACATGAGAAATGTTGCATGATTTACATATAGCAAAGAAAGAAAAATGATACATGATATTTGTGACAAAACATGTTTTTGCATCTGTGTTTCCATGTCAAAAACTATAGCTCATATACTATGAGAAGTATCTCATTTGCCCTCAATTTTCACAACTCAACAGTTAGTTCTCTTGATTCTGATTCTGCTCCCATTGAAATCAATGTCAAGATTCCCCACTGATTTCAAAGTACACCATCAGGTCATAAATACTTTAACTTCAGTCTCTAGAGTCTAGTTTGGGGTTTAGCCCAGATGCTGTGGTAATAGATTCTCCAGAAATACCTTAGATTAATTTAGATAGAGAATTAGATAATTCATTCCAGTGTATAAGGATCAACTTTTACACCATGAACTAAGATCACAGGAGCTATCTATCTTGATTTTTGGAAATGTTATGTACAAAAAGTAAAAAATTGCTGAGCATAAAAAGAAGTAAACCTAACCCACAGAAGCTGGATATCCAAAATAAGCTAGATTCAGAAAACATTTTTTTATATTGGAAATATTAGTTCCAGTGTAATATATATCAACATTAAAAACTTCTACTTGAATTACTCACCTACAAAAATTTGTATTTACTCTACAAGGGAGGGAAAAAAACTCCCCCCCGCCATTATTTCAAGCATCATGTAAACAAAGAATCAATCAACATATGGATGGCTTGTTGTTTTTCAATTTGTTCATTATTTTTTGTGTGAGATCTCTCATGCATATTCAAATAACAATTTGAAATTAAATAGAGATTTTGACTGATTCTTCATTAAATAGGCTAAAGCAATTGGGACACAGGTCAAGAAAGCTCGTATCTGCAATTTCCAATTGATGATATGATTATCTGTCTGCACCTAGAGGCTATACAGTGGTGATGACCATATTATAAATACATAGAATGGATAGATTAAATAAGAAATGTTGGATGAACTCAACTGTATTAGGTTACTGTTCCACTCATCTGGGGAAAAGATCAACATGATGAAATAGAGATAAGGGATTTAGATCTGCTGTCACAGTCTGTAAAGTTAAATGAGGGATTTCAAAATTATAGATTTACATTGCTCCAAAAGTTTCCATACTACAGCAGACCATACTGCGGTCAGTCTGGTATCCTGCCATTGGGAATGTTGATTCAGAATAAAGTGAAAACATTTGTACTTGCAGTGAGTCACTTATGCAATGCTTCATCATGTAGGTGTGTGGGGGAGTGGGAGGGCGGGGCAGGGATTCTTTTTTCAGTCCTGCAGGCAGTTAATTTTAGACCAAAATCATAATGGTTTCTCCTACCAATCTATTTTTTTTCATCCTAAATCAATTTTAAAATGGAAACTGCCAGCTTAGAGTAACTCCTTGTGTTATAAAAATTAATTATGGCATCTATTCTTGGATTCCATGCTTGATGACCATTACCAAGCAACTAGAGTGCATATAAAAATGACAAAAAACAGACTTTTTTTTTCAGACATTTTAATTACACCTCACCCCACTCTCACTTTCTACCAGCCCTGTAAGCTCTTGGAATTTTCAAATAGACAAAAATTTTTAGATCCCTCACATATTAACATAAAATATTCAAATTAAAATATTAAATATCCTTCTTTCTCTGTTAATTTCCAGTTTTTCCTTTTGCATTGGCATTTGCAGAATCCTGTAAAAGTTCAAAATGTGAAAACTCCACGAATTACATCAAAAAGGTACAACTATTTTATTAAGAAAAAAATGCAATATTTTGAAATGTGATTCTTGATCACATTTTTCTCACACTGTGGTTATATTAAAAGTCATGATAGATAGAAAAGGACTCTTACTGCATTAATATTGCATTTAATAGGGAATCTGAGGTACTTCCTTGAGAGTTTGAAACAATTGCACTTTATAGTTTGGTGCTTTTTTAATAGACTGATTCATTCTAACATCACATCCAAAAATAACCCCCCTAAACATTTTGCTAGGTGCTGCATTGCTGGAGAAATACACAGCCCACGTGCAGGGAAATTCGTCTCACTTTTTTGTTGACAAACCAAAATACTTGGTGGCAACCAAAGTCACAGTTGGCATTAATTGGCACCTCTGTTAAAATCAACAGGAAAGCCAAGAATCAGTTAGGCCTGGAGATTGAACTGCCTTCTCACCCGAGAACTGGTGCCTCAGAAACAAGCTTGAATCACTGCTGATACCCATTTTTTGGATAATCAGAGGCCTTCAGTCTCCAGGGCTGTCATTTTGGCACCTTTCCCAAGTGTTCTATTAATATATATATTTTAAAATATACCTTTACAGTATAAACTGATTGATTCACTACTGCCCTAGCTGAATAATCCTGCTCTTTATCATCTCCTGTCCCATTATATTTCTGAGCATCATAATTTGTTCTTCTCTGGAGCTTTGGCATCGCCATTATACTTTTCTCATCTTTCTACATGCCAGTAAAGGTGAAACCAGTCATCAATTTCTTGTATTGAATGGCTTGTCCACCTCTCCTGGGCAATACAGTAGACATGGTGTCTCTGAAATAGGACTTCAACAACTGGACCACTGAGTATGCGACAAGTGCAGGATGATGTCCATATACACCTGGTACTGTGTGTTGAATTCTTGGATGGCCATGCACTGGTCTAGGAGAAATTCACTGTCAGGTACAGCTGTAGCTCCTTCAGAATGTGGTATGCTGATTAACCAAAGTTAGAGTCAGCCTGATCTTGTGCACTGTAATCAACATTCTGTGTGTACCCATTAATTTTTTCCTTCTAGGAACTGACACATAATTACATTCATGAAGTGTATAGTTAGAGGATATGATCTGCTAGTCATCTTTTTTTCTCTCTCAGCCGACTGGACAGATTTTCAAAACTGTATGTGTGATGTGATGTGCAGTCTGCTGCTGCTACTAGTAATGACCCCTTCCTCCTTGCCCACGTTTCCCCTTAAGCTGACCAAGTGGGTCAGGAGTCCGACAGCTGGTCGACATAACTGTTCCGACTTCACATACACAGTGCAAATGAGAGAATACTAGGAAATTGAGTTCCAGAGTGCAGGAAGAATAGGATTGATGCCATGAAGAAAAGACAGACAGTAGCCTGCCAATAGCTCAAAGATTTTTTCTTCTGCTTAGTCCAAAAGCCTTTGTTTTTTTGGGTGGGGGGAGGCGGGGAGAACAGTTATTTCAGAAATGACTTATTTCCTCATGTTTCTCAGAAGCCTTGTCCTCTGGGCTGTCTGATGTTACTCCTGTGATAGTTTTAAAGACTCTCTTATACTTTTTTAAAGACTGTGCAAACCTTGTGTTTGTGCCATGTGATAGTGTTGGATTCAATTATGGCTTTGCTGTGAGCCCAGAATAAGAGGCAATTTGGTGTTGTGCCAAAGTATCTTCCCTCCTGGTTCCTCTTCTGCTCCAAGGGAGGACAAAACTGTGTTGTGCTGTAACTGGCACAGCATACGTTCCCCATTGAGTGACTGGAGATATGCTGGCTGGTGCACTGGGGCTGCAGGTGTACGGAGCCATGGCTCTGCCCAGTCCTGGTCCCATTCTGCCCCCTCCAACCCACCTACGCAAAGGAGGCAGGGCTCAGGACTTCTGCAGAGCCTGTTTCCTCTCCCACTCCAATACCCATGATGCTAGTATCCAGTGCAGGTGGAAGGAGGCATTTTGCTCTCTCATATGTTCCCGTGCTGCAACGCTAGAAGTCTCACGATTTGAATCTGAATAACTTATTTCTTCTTCTTTTTTTTATTATTATTATTATTATTATTTCTAGGCCTACACTAAGATTAAACAATTCTTTGAAGTCCAAAATACTGAATCAGATCACATTCGCCAGATACATTATATTTCTGGCTCTCTTACTGGTAAGAAAGTGGATCACTGCAAACCAGGATTTGGTAAAAATGCAAACAACAGTACGCTGTGTCCAGGATGCTGTGGTGAGTGTCCGAGGCTTGTTTGGAAATTGATATCTAATTACTTGTCTTAAGAAAAATATGGGGTTTCATTCCCATCCTACAAATGGAAGACATCCTAATAATTAGGAGTATGTTTACATGTACCAGGGTTCAAGGCTGTGGTATAAACAGAGATCTTCAGTCTCTGGGCCTTGTCCACCCTTGGATAAAAGGTTTTTTTTTTTTTTTTTTTTTGCAACCGCATTACCTATAATGTTTTAAGACTGTAGTGTAGGCAGGGAAAGTTTTGGTGTGGCCCATGTTAGTTGGTCTTGGTAAGCCCTATAGAAAGCCTAGCTTATAACAGAATCAGCTAATGTGTTAAAACACAGATTGCCATCTCTACGCTGGGGTTTTAAAATGTGTTAACTAATAAGTTTTGAAAATACACTTTTTATCCTCAGGTGGACAAGCCCTGGGACTAGAAATCTGGCATTGTCCACGTGCACCAAACTCATTTTTAAAAAAATGAAAAAGGAGAGGCTTTGACTTTGATTCTAAGGCAGGCTGACTGGGACACAGAGCAGACTCCATATTCTCAGAACTAGAAAGAAACCTTTAATGGGGCATATTTTGAAAAGCCTGTAAGTTATTGGTTCTTAAACTGGGGGTCACAACCCGGTTGTGTGGGGGGTCACAAGCCCTGACCCCAGCGTGCAGCTGCAAGTAGCGAGCCCTGACCCCTGCACTGGGCTGTGAATCCCGACTGAGATGCATGACTGCGAGCCCTGACCCCTGTGTCGAGCTGTGGGGCTATGAGCCCTGACCCCGACAGGGATGCGCAGCTGCGAGCCCTGACCCCGATCCCTGCACCAGGCTGCAAGTTCTGACCCTGACAGGGACGCATGAATGCAAGCCCCGACCCCTGCACCGGGCTGTGAGCTCTGACCCCGACAGGGATGCGTGGCTGCAAGCTCTGAACCTGGTGCGTGGCTGTGAGCCCCGACCCCTGTGCCAGGCTGCAAGCCCCGACCGCTGTGCTGGGCTGCAAGCCCTGACCCCGGTGTGCAGTTGCGAGCTCCGACCCTGGGCTGTGAGCCCCAACCCGAGCCCTGCGCCGGGCTGTGAGCCCCAGCGTGCGGTTGTGAGCCTCGACCCTGGTGCATGGCTGCAAGTCCCGACCTGAGCCCTGCACTAGGCTGTGATCCCCGACCCCGGCATGTGGCTGTGAGCCCCGACAAGGGCACATGGCTGCAAACCCTGACCCCAGTGCCAAGCTGTGAGCTCTGACCCCTGTATTGAGGTTGTCAGGAGGAGCCCAGCCATGCAGGTTAATCAGCCCAGAGCTCCGCCAGACACAAGGTTGTTAACCCGCACCCCTGCCACACACAGAGTTGTCAGCCCCGAGCCCCGCCACCCACTGTGAGCCCGGCCAGGCACTTGGTTGTGAGACACCATCATCACCATTTGCTGACCTCAGAGCCCCCAAGTTCCTCCAGCTCAGCTCCACCCCCAACTCTACTCCACCTCCAAAGAAAGGGCGCCATTTTTCCTCTGGCTGGCCCTGGTACTGAGACAACATTAGAGGGCTTGATTCGCAGCTGAACAAATATTTTATTCATTAACAGTCAGACACACAAGTGCAAACTTTCTCCTGAAAATAATGGCCTCTTGTACTGCTAAAACCGCTAAAAACCAAAAGTATCTCCAGTCTTACATTAAATTTGGTTTTACCAGTATCCTCACCTCTGGTATTGAAAAACCACAATGTGTCATTTGCTGTGAAGTTTTGTCTGCTGAATCAATCTGGCATTGTCCATGCAAACTGCAGCGACATCTTGAAACTAAACATCCTGAGCATAAAAATCGAACCATGGATTTTTTCAAATGCAGAGAAGACACAACAAAGAAGGCCAGGCTTGATGCTGATGGAAGTTTCCAACAGCAAACGTCCTCAGCTGTGGAGGCCTCTTATGTTGTGTCGCTATGAATTGCCCGTACCAAAATGCCACATACTGTAGGTGAGGAGCTTATTCTGCCAGCCTGCAAAGACATTGTTGCACTTATGGTTGGCAATGATACTGCCAAAAAACTGAATATGCTTTCCATGTTTAAAGATACTATGAAATGCAGAATATGTGAGATGTCTGAAGATATCAAAAAACAAGTTGTGCATGAAATTAAACATTTTGCTTTCAGTATGTTCAGCCTGCAACTGGATGAAACTACTAATGTTACTCACTACGCACAGCTGATAGCATTTGTATGGCATGTTAAATGCTGGGGATGTTAAGGATGTGTTCTTATTCTGTGAACAACTTGAAACAACCACAACCGCACAGGACATTTTCAATAAGGTGAATGCCTTTTTTTGAAAGCAATGGCATTGAATGGTAAAATCTTTGTGGTATCTGTACCAATGGTGCTCCATCAATGATGGGTGCATGGTCCGACTTTCAGCTGAAGGTAAAGTGTTTCTCACCTAATGTGATTGTCACTCATTGTGGAATCCATCGTCAAGTCCTAGCTGCAAAGATATTGCCAATATGTGTTAATGCTGTGATGGATGTTGTTATACGAGCAGCGAACTACATTAAAGCTCATGCTCTGAATAGTCATCTCTTTCCAGAGTTCTGCAATGAAATGGGTGGTGAATATGAAGTTCTGCTTTTCCACACTCAAGTCTGATGGCTTTCTAGGGGATGTGCATTAAAGCGCATTTTTATACTTCATGAAGAGATGGCAGTTTTTCCTGCGAAAAGAGAAACAAGAGCTGAACAAAATGTTCAGTGACAAGAAATGGCTTCTCTACTTGGCATACCTAGTTGATATCTTTGGTAGCCTTAATGATCTCAATCTGTCACTTCAGGGAAAATGTTCAACAGTAATAGACCTGATTAATAAAATCAAAGCCTTCCAGATGAAGTTGGATCTGTGGTGCAGGAAGCTGGACACAGACAGATATGGCATGTTTCTGACACTTTCCTCGTTCAGCGAGGAGGAGGAAGTTAATTAATAGCACTCTCAAATCAACAATCAGTGAACATTTGAGAGCCCTTCATGAAGAGTTCTCACATTACTTCCCAGCACTACCGGAAGCACTTCATTCCCTGGTGAAGAACCCTTTCAGTGCGACAGCTGAGCAGTTACCTGCTGACAATCTTCACACACAGGAATAGTTTGTCAACATGATCAATGATGATGAAGTAAAAGAAGAATTCACACAGCGGCCTCCAAACCAGTTCTGGTGCTCAGTTGCAAGTAAATACCCACTGGTGTCTGAAATAGCCCTGAGAGTCCTTCTGCCATTTCCTACTACCTACGAATGCGAGAGTGGATTCTCGAGCCTTCTCACAATAAAGACGAAATCTCGAAACCGGCTTGATGTGAAGGACGACATCAGATGTGCCCTTTCTAAAACACCACCAAGAATAAAACTTCATCATCCATCACACTGATTTTTGGCTGCTTCAGGTCATTAACTGCTGTCAAGTATTAAAATAAAATTCTACTTAAAAATAACTTCCCCACTTATATTTAATTTGATAAAAATGTGTTTTAAGTCTTAATTTAAAAGCAGTGAGAAAAGGTAAATTCATTTTAAGCAACAGGGTTTAAAATTAGTATTTAACATAGTGTTAAATATAAAAAATGTGTTTTTAATTTCTAAAGGGGGGTCGCATCAGAAGCTTGGTGTTCAAAAGAGGTCACCAATGCAGAAAATTTGAGAACCACAGCTTTAAGTGTATGTCTTCACTTTCAAGTTAACACAATTATTGGCACTCATGCGTGAGCACTCAGCTTGCCCTAGCTTGGGTGTGGGGCAGCCACACTGCAAAGCTAGATTCTAGTGCATCCACTTGACTGGTGCTGTACTCATTTTATGAGGTGCTAGGATTTCTGGGGGGCATATTCCATGGTTCTTAGCACTGCAGTAAGGTGGGCAGTTTTGGTTCTTTCCCAGAAAATTGTAGGAGAACTTGTCTGTCCTTCTGGGCACACAGGGAATTGTGCAAAGGCACTGAAGGACTATCAGCATGCACTGCTGTTTATCTTGGGTCTACACTGCAAAGTGGGCAGATTTCCAGCCCAAGTGTAAGCAGCACTCAGACTGGGCCAGCTGGCCCAGTCTAAGTGAGTGAGGAGGTTTGTTCTGTGTGGATGGGAGCCAGATAAGGGGTAACACCCAGGTTAAAAGCCCAAGTTAACACTGCAGAGAAGACAAGCCCTAAATGGTCTTGAGACAGAAAGGAGGGGACTGTGTAAAGTGGAACACAATTTTCCATTTTGGGAAGCAGAGAAGGCTAACAAGACATTAATGTGGACCTCAGTGTGGAGTGTTAACAGCCTCATCTGGACAGGAAAACTACAGAACTTCTGTGGTTGGAAGATGCATATGTAGGTAGTGTAACATTTCCAACTACATTAAAAATATTGGAACAGTTAAGGGGGAGTGGAGACATGAATCCAATGGAACCCTCTCCGGAAAAAGAAGAGACGGAACTAATAAAAAACATTAAGTCTGTAACACCACACTTTTCTGGAATTCTTGAGGTAGCACACTCCATGCTGCAACTTCCATAGAGGAGCTGAACAGACAAACTGACAGGATAAAATACATGTTCTTCCACACAGAGAGCCTAAGCTTCCACGTCTTTTTGAAAAATATTCAGTACTAGTAAAGTGTTCTTATAAATTCTTTGTAATGTGGGTCAGCCACATTGCAAGTGGCCAAACGGGTTGCAGTTCTTGATTAATTTAGTCCTTTTTTGTTTGTGTATCCACTGAACAAATCAAGATTTTTACAATACGTTATTTACAATTGTTCAATAGTTTAGGTAACCAAATTTCAACCTATGGATTGCTCACAAATTGTTCATGGCATTCTATTATTAGATATCTAAACTTTGCTATTCCAGTGTTGCAACTGGGTCCCTAAATCATATGGTATTTTTTATATTTCCTGAGTGGATAATCTAATCCGTAACAATTTCATTCCATCACAAAATAGCTTTAGTTTTTTACTTAAGTAAGTCTCAGGTACAGGTCTGAAATATGTTTTCCATGAACGCTTGTATGAACAAAAAACTTTGCTCATGAAAATCAGACAGGAAAGGATGTGAACATGGGCAAATAGATGTGTGATTCAGATTTTGCAAAAGTGTTCACAAATACTTTCCCCCAGCATCTACCCAGCACTCTCGTCAAGTATTTTACATCATTCTCACTAATTTCCTGAGCACTGGAGGGACCTGAGAGAATTTGGGCCTTTGGGGCTTGTCACTGGGTTTCAGCAGCTAGGAGGGGGGTGCCTTAGGTTAAATTTGTTAAAACATACATTTGGCAGTGATCATTCTTTAAAGGTGACATATAAAGGTGGTGAGTATGTTTGAGTTTTTCCTATTTTTATAGTGTATAAAGAAGGCTAGAATTGAGTTTTGCTTAAAAAAAAAACAAAAACAAAAACAACCAGAGGAAACAGTCTTGCCTACCCTGTTTTCTCAAGAACACACTATTAATAACCAGTGAGCTAGTATTATGATGACATTGTAATCTGATTAATTGGGAGGGGAACTGATTTAAAAGTCAGTGGGGTTTGTTTTTTGAAAATCCTATTAAACCTAACTCAAATACCTAAAAAAGGTTGAAAGAAAGGCTGCTAAAATTTCTTAGCCCCATGTCTTCAACTACTGACTGAAAGCCATTCCCCATCTCCTCTCTTTCCCTTCTCACTTTTCCAATTATTAAACAACAAAAAATCTGTTTAGGTCTTGTTTAGACATCAAACCAAGGGAGAAAAGGAACAAACCTGTTTTTTTTCCCGTCTTTGCAGGTCTCCTTTAAGGTGGAAACCTTCCACACTTAGCTTCAATCTCAGTGCTCTCTCTTTTTTTCCTTCTATCTAAACTAAATTTGCGCTCTAGATGACTTTTTATTTTCAAATCACTGATAACCAACTTCGCCTTAAAACCCCATGTTCATCAAGCCTTTGGTCAGCAAAGCACAAACATTATTTCCTCTTATACAGGCCAATAATTAAAATCATTCAAACAAAACAATCTAATGTATGTTTATTAAAATCCATTTTTACTCTGTTGTACATTTTTTTAACTAGTAACCTGCCCACCTGGTCGATTCAGTGCAAGATATGATACCACATGTATTCTCTGTGCATCGGGGTCCTATAATAAAAAGTACGGGCAGACTGCATGCAAAAACTGTCCAAAAACACAAAGTAGTGATAGAAGAGGAGCCAAAACTGAAAGGGAGTGTCACGGTAAGTTATTGTCAGTAAAGAAGTACACTGAATTGACAATGATAGAAGTGGTGTGGAATTGCTAGTTTTTAATTATTCTTATCGCAAATGTATGTGTTTTCTATCACAAGATAGCAAACTTCTTAGAAATCTCCCCTACCAGACTTATTCAATGGCCTCATCTAGTATCATGCTCTACAAATCCATACAGAAGACCCAAGTTCATTTCCCAGTCCTTGGACCCAAATCCTCTCTTGCTCTGTGCCTTGTCTGGTCATTTACACCAGGTCACGTGAGTGCAGAGAGGGTGTAAAATTTTACTGAATCAGAATCATAATGATTTGCACTCACTTTGCGCTAGTGTGCAGGACAATGCAAGATGGGAGAGTCACCGAGAATCAAGCCCCTTGTTTCTTGATTACCTGGTCAATGTGCTGTCATTGACAGAAAGAAAATACAGCATAAGAATGAACCCCTATGGCTAGCTGTTGAAATGCTTCCAAATTAACCTTTATGATGATTTCTTTTGGGCTCCCACACAAATATTGAGTTTCAGTTTTATCGTTCAGGCTCCCCATTCAGACTGTCCATATGCTACAGTTAGACAAGAGGAGACAAAATAAATACGTGAAGTGCTCTTTTCTATTGGTTTTGTTTTGTTTTTGTTCATCTTTTTCAGGAACTCTGCAAATCTGGATTGTTTTCTTAATTTCCTCCTTAGGAACAAGCCTTATTCTAGTGACAGCTTGGGCGTAAGAACCTTTATGGCACTGTATCTATTTCTATTATGCTTTAATACTATTTGTCAGGTAGGACCCGTGTACATCCCTTCACTTACAGAAACTGAAGGGAGCCTGTGACATTGGATCTGATCTTGGAGTACAAATGAGGGAAGTGCTGTTTCCATAGGACACTCTCCCCCTCTTCTCTTGTCTCTAAGCATTGGGTGCTAGATGCATAGGAGACGGTAGATCTCTACTTGATTCTCACCCACTCACACTCTCTGCCTGTGCTGATCTAAGCTGCTGCAGACAGTCAGCACTAAGTTATCCTACTTTCTCCTCTGTACTAGCGAACCCTTCCTTCCCTAAACTCCTTGAAGGGACTTTCTGGAGCAGCTGGCAACAGGCCCATACTGATTAAAGGTCACCAACAATCTTGCTCAGGATGAGGGAGGCTGCATTTAGCCCTCAGGGTGCCCGGGGTGTCCTAGTTTGACATTAATTTGTTTTCTAACATTTATTTCATTATATTAAGTAGTTCTCTGCTGCCATGATGTAGGGGGTAACTTGCTTCACTCACAGTGAAGAATTTCTTACTTGATAATTTTCAGTTGCTCTCTTCATTCACCACAAAAGGGTAATGCACCTCACTGTGCAATTCAGAGGCTGGCCAAAGTTGCTGTTGCTGGAGGCACAAGGATTAAGTCCCACCCTTTCACGCAGGCCACCAGAAGAGTTTGTCCACGGTTGCAGAAACCCTTCAGCAGCTAGTTATTAGCATTAAGACAATAACTAGGAATTACATTAACTAACCCTTCAGGCAATTATATAGGTAGGGCATCAAAGAGGAGTAAAAAGTTCAATTTGTTACAAACTGAATTCCAGTTATTTAGCAGACTACCAGGTTAGATTGAATGAGGAGAGAAGCTGCTAAAAGGAAGAAAATTATTAGGTGAATTTCTCATTCTGCTGTAGTTTCTCTCCTCCTTCACCACTAATGGGAAAGCAGTGAGCAGACATTCACAAAAGTGGAGGGGTGGGGTGCTAAAGTAGAATTTTAACATAATTATTAGAGTAGGGTAATAGGTAGAAATAGAGTTTGCCCCATATAAAGCAAAAGCTTTGTATGAAGTGGGCTGTAGCCCATGAAAGCTTATGCTCAAATAAATTTGTTAGTCTCTCAGGTGTCACAAGTACTCCTGTTCTTTTTTCAGAGGAATGACACCCTAATAGGAAAATGTTCCTCAGATGTGGCTCAGACATTGTTCCCACAATGCATTAGGGACCTTACAGAAGGACCCTTGATTCCTTTCATGAATGGTCTCCCAGATGCCAGTTGGTACAAGATTTTAACATGTTGCGTGCAGCAACTTTGAGGTTTGAAGGCCTTGGTATTTTGGATAGAATGAGATGCACAGGAGACACCTGGCATATATACGATGCTTGATGTGTAGCGGTAAAGCTGTAGCAATACCCATTTATGCCCCACATTCTAAAGCAGTTTTAAAGATTGGAACAAAATGATGGGAGAAGTATTCCCCAGGAGTTATGGAAAGAAATAGACATAGGCAGAAAGATTTCTGGAGCTATAAGCATTACCCTTTCCTCACAACAGCAGCAGTGTGGTTCTTGTAGAGAGAGGAATTATGGCCACAAGTGTGTCTAATCTGGCCTGTTTGATTAATTTTGACACCTGATGATCTTTACATAGGGACTCCATTGTGCCAACCTAAAGAACACGGTGAGGACTGGTTCCTCCTTTTTTTTTTTTTAGTGCTTAGCTGTAGGACTCTGCCAACCACCCCTGAGAAACTATCAAGCAACTAAGAGCTCCAGAATGGTGTGGTGATGATAAACAGTGTCATCATTATTACTGTTATTGCTTGCACCTTTCTCTGAGGCAGCTGGTACTAGCCACTGTTAGAGATAAGGTACTGACTTAATGGGCCACAAGTCTGATCCCATATGGTTATTCCTAGGTTTTGTTCTCACACATCATCTGTTGAACTAAAAGGATGCACGTGCTGAGATTTTGGAAAATTGTACAACACAAAGTGTGAGCTGGAGCCTGCTTTTCTGTGAGAACCCATAACCCAAGTTGTCTGGTCTTCCAGATTATCTCCCCACCCTGCAAGGCATCTTCCGTAGTTTGTATGCAAGAATCTAGAATGAAAATTGGATTGAATTAATGTATCTGTCCATAAATGGAAATTCAGACATGATTTGGAAATGCCTAATTTTGCATTGTAGCTGTTCTGCGTGACAGATTTTATGAAATCCCAGCCAGAGGTTAAAGCCGTGTGTAGTGCCAGCAAACCTAGTTGCTGGAGACAATTGCCTGTAGATGACCACTACCCAGAAATGACTAGTGCAATGAAAATTTGGATTTTTGTAAATCTTTACCATGGTGGTAAAATTGTGGTCAGACCTAGGCCTATTTTGACCTCTGGGTGAATAATTTTCTGTTAGGCTCAAGCTAGTCTTGATTTTAAACTGGTGGGTTTGAGTAGTTTCTAGCAGTTGGCAAGTTAGGAGTAGCTCTATTTCTCTGGCCAGATTGGGTAGAGCTCTGTAACTTAACACTTGACAATTGCTGTTACTATTACCAGCCATTCCTTAGGAGTGGAGGTGCAGAGAATAGATCAAAAAAAGAGTCTTGTATAGGCATTGTAAACTCCCAAACTAAAATGTTAATTTGTTTGTTTGTCATGCTGAGGATTTTACTGGTTTGGGAAGAGGTTTCCCTGCTTCAGATTTTTCCCTCTCATAGAGAACAGTCCTTCCTTCAGCACTAGTGGTGCTGGTAGTGACCGACAGAGGATTGCTCTGCTGGCTTTGATAGTGAGGATTCAGGCTTCTCTGCATTCTCAGCTACTAATTTCTCTAATGTTTCCCCAGACATTCTCACACCTGTGACTTTGGATGCACAGGGTCCTTGTTTGGGGAATCTGGGTATGATTGTTTGCTACTCAAGTGTTTAAGCACTACTTTTTTTAAGTTAGGAGCTATTGCTCTTATCACAAATCACTTGGAGCCAGGAAAGGTTAACAAAGAATATTTTACACACCACTGTAAGGATTTGACCATGATATGAACAAGATATCTTGCACTCCAAGCACAGACCATACCCCTAGACAACAATCCAGTTGCTTGCCACCAAGTAGGTATTCTCAGCTCTTAAGAATATTTTTGTCTGAATGGTTATAGCCAAGGATTTTACATTTCTCAGTAGTGTCTCCTCACTCTTATGGTGTAAGGCATCTTTTGGAACAAGGTCTGATTCGGTCAGTGCTGTGTCTATTGCTTTACTCAACCATAGGTTCCCCAAACTTATGAAGTATCCTGGTGTGTTTATGCAACATTTTAGTTTAACATTTAGTTTTAACCAGATGTCCACATTCTAACTGTATGATGTCTTTACAATGGAGAGTACAGGAAACCCTGTCTCTCATTATTGCTTGAAAGGAAGGTATTTATTATTAATATAATGAGCGTGTTGTGAGTCACTGGCTTCCTATCCTGGGAGAACCATGTGAGATTTTTCTTTTTGTGATGCTATGTGTATGCAGTGCTTCCCTTGACTGGAGGGCCGTTGCATGCTATTCATCCTGGGCTTGGGATGCCCCAACCAAGGAGAATAGCCCCCTAGGTGGCCTGGTAGCCTGACATGAAGCTCCTACAGGCTGCCTAGGACCCTAGTAAGTTCTGTAAGAGTGACCTAGTACCTCTCAGGGCTTTATACTCAGTAAATCAGGAGCTCTTGACCATGGGAAGGGATTTATCACTTATGCCCCTGTAATCCCATGATGGCACAGCTGCATGGGAATAAAGTCCTCATGTGCCTCAACTTCTGGGCACAGGCTGCCGCTAGTGCTGCTTATCCTTTCATTGGGTGCCAGCCATAGAGACCGACTCCTTCCCACTTTTTAGCCTCTGAGCCCCTTTCCCTGGCAAAGCAAGGGCTGGCTGACTCTTAGCATCTTTCCCTAGCAGAGCAAGGGTCCCTGAGCTGAGAGCCAGCCAGGCACAATTCTCAGTAGGCTGCAGCCTGAGACAGGGCTGCACTTGAGGAATAGGCTTCTCACATACCCAGACATGCTGCATGGTGTGCTGTGACAGCTTCTGGGAGGAGAAAAGCCCCAGCAAACACCAAGAGAGGGTTTAACCCTGATTTTAACCCTACTTGTTCATTAACATTACAAACTGCTGCCTCCCAAAGAGGATGTCTGCTTTGGTCTTTTGGGAGTCTCTGAAGTTTGCTGGACTTAAGCTTCAAGCAGGCTGTGAGGAGATCTCCCTTCCCGGGGCATCTTCATGCCCACGGTTAATTCTTCCTATGGTGGAGTTGCAGCTTTGGAGTAGGGGATTTTGCAGGGTCCTAGCATAGTGATCTGACTCCAAGACTTCTACCCTATCAGAGCGAGGGTTGGCAGTTTACAGCAACATAGTGGAGGAAACCTACTAGACAGGCACTGTACCAGAGGATTAGAGCCTTAATACTCCAGTGATTGCTCACCTTAGAAGAGTTGAAATTAAGTCTCTCTTCTACACAAAAATGTCTAATTTTTATTCAAAATGGTCAGGAGAAATTGAACCAACCATGAACCTGTTCCACTGCCAGAGGCAGAAATTCTGGTGGCCTGAGCTGAAGGGCAAGGGCTTAGTCCTCTGCCCTCTGGCAACAACACTGGGACCGCTTCCAAATTCCACAGGTCCACAGCTAGAGATTACCCAGTCATTATGAATGAAGAGAGAAGTTGTGCAGCAGAAATCTGTTCTGCTATTCACACCGTGGACTACTTCCTGACTCAACATTTTTTAAATCCCCAGAATAATACATAAATGTTGTAGAAGAACATTAGCCGCCAGATATATAGAGGAAGCTGAATCTGAACTTAAAACCAGACTGAAAACATTTGCCAATATTGCAAGTGATGCAGAGATTGAAGAGCAAAGAAGTAAACTAAGAAACCCAGACAGATATGAGAGAAAGAATCTGCCCAAATATAAAGTTGGGTTTATAGAGGAAGAGTCCATTGGATTATTAAGCAACGATGGCATAACAGAGACATCAACACCTGTCGGCTCAAATCCATCTCCTGACCGTACATGGCCAAGTGAAGTAGAAACAAGCTTTGAGGAAGGCAGATCACAGGATACTTTGGAAGAAGAAATTCACTGTGTTTCAAAAGGACTGGTTTCTAATCCGCAAAAGTTTAACACAAACCACAAATTGTCTTAACTTCTCTGTGTGATGTAGGGTGAATTGTAAAGCAAAGTACTGATCATCTGTTGCAAAATGTGGGGTTAACGATCCTTCGAAAAATATTCATGTCCATAAGGATATTATCTTAAGAGTTATCACTTATTTTTTTATCTACAATAGGGTGTATACTTTATAGTGGTGTGTTCTGGCAGCTGGAAAAGCAAAAACTGTTTAAAAGATCAGCATTCTCCTTCAGGCAGATAATTCTCCTTAAAATGTGTAGCACTGAGTTTTAGGAGCCCCATTCTGCAGAAGCATACTGAACCTTTCGTCCTCTGCAGAAGTATTAAATACTTTCTACAGATGTATGTTAACATATTTTTATTGTTTTTTTCATATCCAAGCTATTCAACTGTTTGATAATGGCTCCAAACTAATTAAATTTCTTACTTTTTAAGAATGCTACAGAACCAAAACAGAAGTTAAACATTAACTGATATAATTTGATATTATGATACAATACTGTCATGTTACATTTTTCATAACCTCAATGCAAACTACGTGTACAGTAATTTTAATGTGCTACATGCTTTGCAGTGTGTATTATGCTCAGAATAAATTTAGAGAAATTTTAAATTCATATGTTATGCCTGTTCAAAACTGAAGTTCATGTGTACAAAAATGGTATTGGGACTTTAGCCAGTAGCAAAATCCACTGGATGGTTTCAGTATTATGAAGGTGGGAAATGTTTTGGTCTGTTAATTTATATAATAAAAAAAACAAGAATTTGAAAACAAAATTTGGGACAGACATCCTATCAGATAATTCTTAGTATTCATTTAATATCATTTGAACATTTTCACAATGAGCTAAATATTCAAAATGCTGCATAACTGTCGTGCAGCTAAAATCAGTTGTTAATCCATGGAAACCTAGAATTTCCCCTTAAACATGCTCTCTGTGCCAAAAAATAAAATAAAATTAAGAACCTTTTATTTATTCACCGTTTCATCAGCAAACTAATGACATATAACTAACACATCAGGTATGCAGTTAAATATCAAAAATATGCTCATTCAGCTTCTAAATTGGTTCCCTAATTTGCATATGAATGTCCAGTTTCAAATGTACACCTCTACCCCAATATAACGTGGTCCTCAGGAACCTAAAAATCTCACCGCCTTATAGGTGTGTCCGCATTATATCAGGTTTGGTCTGGTACAGTGTACTGGCAAGAGTCAGTACGCCGTGCCGGACTGGACTGGCTTCCCTGGCAGTGATTTAAAGGGCCCGGTGCTCCAGCTGCTGTGGGGAGCCCCGGGCCCTTTAAATCACCACTGAAGCTCTGGCAGTGGGGCTTGGGTGGGGATTTAAATGGCCCAGGGCTCCACACCAATTCGGATATAACGCGGTAAAGCAGTGGGGCTCAGGTGGCGCTTTAAAGGGCCGGGGCTCCCCACTGCTTTACCGCGTCATATCTGAATTCGTGTTATATCGGGTCGCGTTCTGTCGGGGTAGAGGTGTATTTGGATGCCCATAATTTCAAAACAGTGATCACGGAAAGTAAGCTGCCTCCATGCATTATAACAATAGCGGTAGATTTCAATGTGTTAGCCAAGCATAAGGAGCAGACAAATATTGGAATCCCATTTTTCCAAGCAGTTTTAAAATCAGAGGTGAGTCACACACTGGGCTCTGCAATGACTCATAACCAGACCTATCCTTGGAGAGATGGAAGAAGCATGAAACAAACAAACAGTGGATCCTGGAGACATACCTGTGCAGTGGATGAACAGGTATAATGGCTCAGAGGTGGTTGGTGGGTCCACTGTTAGAGGATTGTTGTTAAACCTGTTCTACAGATGTAGCCTGCATTCATTCATCCCAGTGAGGGAATAGGTGAAGTGCACAGAGCTACCTTTTAGGGGTACAAATAAACTTTTCAAAGAAAATAGGTTTGGGTAAAGTCAAATCCAGCAGAGCAAAAATAGATTATTGAATCCCACAAGTACGGCAGACTAGATTACCTAGAAATGAAAAATAAGTAGTTGAAACAATGCTTTACCTGATCCAGATGGAAGAAACAGCTTTGCAGTCTAATCATCAAGTAGGAAGCACCTAGGCCCCAATTTTGCGAAGAACTTAACCACAAATAACATTGCTCATGTAACCTGTTCCAGTCCATTCTTAAACAGTGGCCAACAGGTTTGTTGAAACTCCTCAAATAGCAGTTTGTAAGCGTTAACAAAAATATGAACTTGAGAAAAATTCCAAGGAGAATCTGTCCCCATGAAAGTTACAACTTGATATACAGCTGCAAAAGCAAAGCCTGCATAAAAGTCAAAAGGATCAGTGGGCATGTATAGGTAATATATTTGGAGAACTCCATTTGCTAGTTAACCTTCCTTTTCCCCTCAAGGAATGTCTATGCAGATCCCCAGTGTAGGACAATGACAATATAGTAAGTCAGGAAGATGACTGAAGAGTACTCAGTTAAAAAAATAATTGAAGCATCATTCTCCTGAACCAAGCATTGGCGCTAACTCCAACTTTGAGCCATGGACCTAGCACCAGACATAAGAAAATAATGTTTTGTGAAGGCGTCAATTAAGTCATGTCAGCCCAACAATGGGAAGGTACCACAGTTTTTCGTGTTTTTCAATTTTGCCTTGTGTGGTTCCAGTTCTTTATTTGACCAAATCAGATTTCCACTGACATTGTGATAAAAAAAAGTGTCATCAACCTGTAACTTGTCAAGCTTACCTAAACCCCACATTTATAGTCTCCAGATAATGCACTTTTTTCTTTCTCTGAAGGAGTCAAAAGTTTTGTAAGAGTCTAAAAAATCTTCCACAAAGTAGTAGTATGCTTTTAAAATAATTATTTCCTTGTTTCAACCCAATAGTGTGGGGGAATAGCCTAATCTTATAGTTTCTGAGGAGTCTGACAGTCTATTGTTTTTCAAGATTTCAGAATCATCTTCAGCCTCAGTGAAGATGTACCGAGATGGTATGCTGAGCTATTTACTATCTATTCAAAGACCTTCAGTATTTGCTCATCCAACACACACACTTAAAAAGGTGCATTATACAAACCATGGTTTGTGAACCTACAAATCCTTGGGACTTGAATTCAGCTCTTACCAGATTGAATCTCTGGGAGTATGTTTTCTGCACTCTCTCTCTCTCATTAAAGACTGTTTTCTTCCTGGCTATAAAATCATACAAGTACCACACATGCTATTCCACAAGGAAAAGATGGTTTTAAGGCCTCATCCAAATTATTTTTTAAAAAAATGGTAAATAGATTTTCATATATAACTCCTCATTTATCTGTAGACCTCATGATCTGTGTGCTGAAGCAAGATTATATAGGCTAGATGTTGAAAGATTGTTTGCTTATTTGTTAACAACTAAGGCATTCAAAGAAACCTTCCCAATTGTTTGCAGCTTTTGGTAAGAAGTCTAAAGTCCGAAGCCTTTTTAATTCAAAATCTTGTCACGTGTACTATGCTGTTATCAACATACTGGAAGACTCTCAGAACCAAATAGATTAAGAGCATGTTCTACAGAAGAATGACTGCAACAGTGGTTTGTATCAAGAGTATACTTATCTATATCTATATGTTGAGTCTTTCCAGTGACATTTGGTGGACACACTCAAGCAGATTTCCTACACGTGCATCCAATTGCAAGAAGTATGTTGAAATTTGCACTGAGCAAGAGGGTACTTCAATCAAAATATAGCATGCTCTTTTCACAACATACTGTACAAAGAAGACATATACTTATACAAGCACTTGGAGGAGATTTCAGAGGGACATGTCAGATTATAAAATGAAGTCAATGGGACTCTGCAAATGTAAGAGCCTGACTGTCAATCTGCTTTGCAGAACTACACCCCAAAATTTTAGTTACTAGTGGGATCTTAATTCTATCCTTGATCTTTGTGCAAATCCCCAGCTGATAGCTGGAAGATCATCTGTGGATTGAGGATTATATCTGACTGTAATTTTGCAGACCTGGAACAAAACAACAAATGTAATTCAGCTCTTCCCACGAAATGAGTTTGACACTCCTGCTATAAGGGGAATACAAAATGTTTAGACATCAATAGAGAGACTATACAAAACTACTGTAAGAATCATAACTTAGAATTTACTTACTTTGGTAAGTTTTAAAATCTAAACATAGCATAAATGTATATTTTTGCATTTAATTTTTTCTAGGTGCTATATCTGAAAGGAAACAAAAACACACTGAAATATGTGGATGATTTTATAAAATTGCATATATTTTTAAGTATACATGAGAAAATAAAAGTTCTTTTTATTAAAATAAAAAAAGCTTTGATACATTTGCACTGAAAATATTTAACAGAAAATAATTGCTACAGACATGCTACAGTAACACACAAAAGGTTCAAAAAGTTTTCAGTGCCTTCTTTTAAAGTTCAACATTTTGGCAAAAAAGTTTTTTCTGTATAAAACTTCAAAAGTTGGCTATTATAATACTGATACAAAACACTTCATGTAGATTAAGTTCATGTGCATAAAACACAACTTTTAATGTATTTCTGTATGAAATCAACATATTTAAAGTGTAAATTTCATTAGATAACATGCAAATACTGCAATATTTAAAATGGCACTTATAAATAGAGGCTTTATAATTTTGCATCCAATAAGAAAATCAGAATACATGGTATTTGCAATATACAGAACTGTAGAAATGAATACATTTCTCCATTTCTTAACGTACATAAGGTTCTGGCTTAGAAAATGATTGTCATTTTACAAACATGGGGCCCAATATCCTGCAAGCACTTGAGCAGGTGAGTAAAGCTACTCAAATATGTAAGTTTGCTGGGATAGGCCCATGGCTATTTAGCTTTCTTCATAATAAAATATAAGATAATATATTCATACAAAAAATTACTCAGTTCGTTTTTTGGTAAATTATTTAAGTAGCAGCAATTTTTGTTTCTTCCAAAAATTGATGTTTAAAATAGGTGCATACTTGTCATAATTCTCAATGATATACATCTGAATAATAATTAAAAAAAACACTTTTCAAAAATCACAATACGTTTGCTCACTGCTGAAAATTTGCGTGTAACAACTTCCTTTTCACAGAATCACAAGTTTAAAGATTTGTACAACATTTTTAAGGTATGTGTGCATAAAGAAAATGATGTGTGTGAAAAATCTTTTGACTAGTGATTTTAGTGATTAACAGAGTTTTCTTTTGGATTATTTCAAATATTTTAAAATTCATTTTTAATGAAAAATGTAGTATATTAAAACCTTTTTCTGGAATTTTGTTGAACCAAACTGATATATATTTTTCTTTCTGGTTAAAATATATATATATTGCTCTATTAATAGATCAGCAGTTCTGAATGTCCTCCGCAATACAGAAAAAATACAAACAGGATATTTATTTTGCACATTTTCTAAGCAGTTATGTATTATAAATTGCTGCTTGCAAGGTCAATATAAGGCTCAAGAGCAGGGTCTGCAATACAGGCACAGCTTTAACAGAGGAAGAAGATATACTATAGGAAACTTGCACCTGGGATGTGATAAGTGCTGATAACGGCACATGGGATGCTAAAGTTGGGCTGTCAGAATTTATCAGCGACTCTATCTTTTCTGCTTCTTTATTGCAGGCTTCAATCTAGAAAAAAATTCCAGCAGTTAGTTATTGAAATCTCTTCTCTTTATCTAGAAGATTAGTATAAACATTTAGGATGGAGTATAAAGTTTAGGATGGCAAAGCCACAAGTGAATCGTACAGGTCAGCTTTTGAGAGTTTTAAAAAATTGTATTTTATGTCTCTGTCAGGTGCCTTAGTTACTTATGAATCCTACCATGACAGCTTCATGGGGAGAAAATTATAAACCTCAAAAATGGTTCATCAGAATTTTGTGACTTTTAAGGCCCCAAATCTCATCATAGACCAGAATCAGAAAGCAGGGCCTCACACCACTGGAAATCATGGGATTTCTCTCCTGGTTCACAAGGTATTGCACTGAGGTCTATGGGAGTAGAGAACCCACAGAGAACCTTAGGAGGGTTGGTACCCCCAGGCCTGGGAACTTTAGGAGACTCAATAATCCTCTCAAGGAAATTTTCCTTTTTCTCCTGACAAGTCTTTATAATGTTCAGGTTACATTCTGAGGCCCTTTGCACAAGAACATGGGCGAGAGACTTTTCTTAATAAAGGAAACAAACAAACCAACCTTTGTTTTTCAGAAATCCATTTCATGAACTCACCACAGATGATAACATTCCAAATTGAGAAGTTAGTCTATTTTCAAGAGTTACTATCTTGGGGTTTTGGCAAGGGAATATGTACAGGGCAAACTAAGTTTTACTTTCTACAAAGTAGAAAAAAAATAGATTTTTGATTACTGGTAAACACTCCAATTTTAAGGTGTTAACTTAGAAACCACTTGTCTGATACAATTCAAATTTTACAGAAAAATTTGAAATAGTGTAGTTTCAGTCCTAGTCCTCAGCCTGCCACTTTTACAGCCAATTTATTTATTTTTTGAGATTTTAAAAGATGGAGATGGAAGAGACGGTTACTCACCCTGTGTAGTAACTGAAGTTCTTTGAGATGGTCATCCCAGTGGGTGCTCCACTTTAGATGTTCTTGCACCCCTGCACTTGTAATCGGAGATTTGTGGCAGCAGTGCTTGATTGGGTGAGACACGCACAGTCCCAGTTTTGCGCTGCTTCAGCTATCTAGCACCGTGTGACCAACCCCCACCCCTGCCCCCGTTCCTTCTCTGCTGCAGAGTATGTAATGTGAAGTAGAGGGGAGGTGAGAAGGTAGTGGAGCACCAACAGGGACAACCAACTCGAAGAACTTTAGTTACTGCACAGGATGAGTAATCTTCTCCTCTTCTTCTTAGAGGAGTGTCCCTGTGGGTGCTCCACTCCAGGTGACTTCAGAGCAGTGCTCTTCAGTGGAAGGAAGGGGCTTCAGAGTTGAAGTCATGGTAGATGATAATACAGTAAGTCCAAATAGCGCATCAGATGCTGAATGTTGTTCTAATGTACAGTGTTTTGTAAACGTATGGGCTGAGGCTCAAGTTCCCACTTTATAGATGTCCATAATGAGGACACTGTTAAGAAATGCTATCGAAGCCAATAAAGCTCTGGTGAAATGTGTGTGGGTGCCCACTGGGGTTGAAGATGCTTTTGACAATAGCACAAGTTGATGCACACAGAAATCTGTTTGGACAGTCTCTATTTAGATACGGTGTCTCCTTTTGATCATTTTGGGATGGAGATGAATAATTCTGGTGACTTTCGAAAAGTCTTTGTTCTGTCTATATAAAAGGCTAGTGGCCTTCGTATGTCTAGGATGTGAAGTGAGGACTCTTGTCTATTCCCATGGGGGGTTGGATAGAAGGATGGGAGGTGAATGAGTTGGTTAAGATGGAAAGAGGAGGCAATCTTAGGTAAGAACCTGGGATGAGATAATAGGGCAACTTTATTTTTTAAGAATATCACGTATAATGGATGTGCCATGGGGGCCCCTAGCTCTGCCATCCACCAGGTGGACGTAATGGCGATGAGGAAGGCTACCTTCACTGAGCGGTGAAGTAGTGAGCATATCGTTAGCGGTTCAAATGGGGTTCTGGTGAGGCTCCACCATTCTAGGTTAAGATCCCATAGCAGAGATAGGGTTCATACTTCAGGGTAAATGTTGATGAGTCCTTTGAGAAAGCGTTTGATGACTGGGTGAGCGAAAAAAATCAGTAAATGTTGTATATTTTGGTGGAACGCTGTGATGGCTGAGAGGTGTACCCGACTGAGCTCATGGAGAGGCCCTATTTCTTTAGTTCTAGTATGTAGTCTAGAATTAAAGGTAGAGGGAAGGAGACCGCTGTGATTTGTTTATTTTGGCACCACGTAGAGAATTGTATCCATTTGTGTAAATATGTATGATGGGTAGCTGGTCTGTGACTATTTAGTAGAATGTCCTTCACTTCCTCTGAGCAGGTCATTTCAGGTCCTTGGAGCGATAGAGTAGCCACATTTTGAGGTGGAGTATTTCTAAATTCGGATGAAGAAGTTGGCCTGCATCTTGAGAGAGGAGACAGGGTACAAGAGGAAGGGTGTGTGGTGTGCATGCTACCATTTTGGGAAGGGACCCACATTTGTCATGGCCACCTGGGGGCTATCAGAATGATTTTGGACTTGTCCAATGTGATCTTGTGTATTATCCGGGATGGGAGGGAAGGCATATAGGAGAGGAGCGTCCCATTTGATAAGAAAGGTGTTGCCCATGGAGCGAAGGCCCAAACCTGCTCTGGAGAAAAATTGAGAGTATTTGGCATTGTGTGCCATTGCAAAGAGATCTATAGTTGGGAACCCCCAATCTTGGTATAAGTTGTGTAGAACCCGTATATCTAATTCCCACTTGTGGTCCTGAGAAAAGCTCCTGCTCAGTGCATCTGCAGTGGTGTTTTGGCATCCTGGTAGGTAATAGGCTGAGATGTTGATGATGTGACTGATGCACCAGTTCCAGAGTAGCATAGCTTCCATGCACAGGGAGTGTGAGCATTCCTCCCTTGCTGGTTTATATAGAATATGCATGCAGCAGTGTCTGTGAGGATTTTTATGGTCTTGTTCTTGATTATGGGCAGGAAATGGGAGCACACGTTGCGAATGGCTCGTAGTTCCAGTAGCTTTATACACAGGAGGGATTCTGATGGGGACCAATGGCCCTAGATAATATGAGTGTTCAGATGTGCTACCGAACCTAGTAGTGAGGCATCCTTCATGATCATCATTGTTGGAGGATTCAGGACAAAGAAGGCCCTGGTCCAAACATTGTCTGGTCGTGTTGCCCTTGGTAGGGAGTCTTTTACTTTGTTTGGTATTGTGAGGTGTTTGTTCATGCTGTGTTTGAAAGAAGTGTAGGTTGTCTGGAGCCAGGCTTGCAGACACTGCACGTGTAACCTCACGTTTGATGACGAATGTCATTGCAGCCAGGTGGCTCTGCAGTTGTAGGCAAGTCTTGGCCATTATCTGAGGGCTGTTTAGTTTTGAGGAGATCAGACTGGTTAGAGTAATGAATTGCTGTCATGGTAGAGAAGTCATAGCCTCTGGAGAACTGAGGTAGACTCCGATGAATTCTAGTTTTTGCCCTAAAGTTAGTGTTGATTTTTGTGCATTTGTAGGCCTAGGCATGTGAAGAGAGCTACCTTGCTTCTAGCGCTCGTCATGTTGATGCTTTCCGTAAGCAGTCATCGAATTATGGGAATATCATAATTCCCTGTCTGCAGAGGTAAGCCATGACCACTGCAAGAATCTTGGACAATACTCATGGGACAGTGGATAGGCCGAAAGGCTGAATTTTCTAGTGAAAATGATCTGCTTCTGGAGCAAAATCTGTAGAACCTCTGATGTGATGGATGTACTGTTAAATGAAAGTGTGCATCCTGGAGGTCGAGGGCCAAGAATCAGGCCTTCCTTTCTAGTGCTGGAGTTATGGTTGCCAACATGACCATCTTGAAGTATTGGGTCTTCACGAATTTGTTGGGTCTTCGTAAATTGAGAATGGGTCTCCACCATCCAGTTTTTTTCTGGGTGAGGAAATAATGTGAATAGAAACCCTTCCCTCTGTGTTCTGTTGGTACCAGTTTTACAGCACCTAGATGTATGAGGTGGGTTACCTCCTGTCACAGTAGATCTTCATGATAGGGGTCCCTGAAGAGGGATGGGGAAGGAAGATGGGTACGGGGGATGGAGATAAATGGGATGGAATACCCAGACTTGATTATATCTAGTACACATCTGTTGGATGTGAGAGCCTGCCAGATTGGGTAAAAAGGGGTGAGACAATCTGAATGGCTGGGAGATAACAGGTGTTTCCAGCACTTGAAGTTGTGGGGGTCTTGGACCTTTGACCAAAGTCTCAACACTGCGGTCTCGATGGTGGTTGAGACATAGAAGGCTGAAGTGGAGGCGGTCTCCTTGTAGTTCTCTGTTTCTGCCCTTGTTGCACATATTATCTGTGTGATTGCGCATAAGATGTAGACCTGAATCTTTGTGAGGCATAATACTTGCCCTCCTTTTCCTTGTTTCTAGGCATGTAGATGCCCAGGGACTTTAACATCTCCCTTTAGTCTTTGAGTGTGTGGAGAGATTCATCTGCTTTGGCAGCAAACAATTTAGAATCTTCAAATGGGAGATCCTTGACCATCAATTGTACCTCTCTGGGAAACCCAGAGAGATGCAACCAAGATGCTCGCCTCATCACTATTTCTGTGGCTACCCACTATATTGTGGAGTCTGCAGATTGCAATGCAGCCTGCAATGCTGTTCTGCCAAGATGATGTCCTTCAGAGATTATGGTCCTACACTGTTCTCTTTTCTCTTCTGGAATGAATTCAATACATTCTGACAACTTTGAGTAGTTTGAATGGTCATATTTGGCAAGTAATGCCTCGTAATTGGCAATCCTGAGGTGTAACGTTGCCAAGGAGTAGGTCTTACAGTCGAAGAGATCTAGCCTCTTCCAATATCTGTCATACGGTGTGTTTTGGGGGGGGGGGGGTTTCTCTGCCCTGTTCATTTACTGCATCCACCACCAAAGAGTTTGGTGTGGGGTGTGAGAAAAGGAACTCCATTTCCTTCACTGGCACATAATATTTGTTGTCAGACCTCTTGCATGTAGATGGGATTGTTGTTGGGGTCTGCCAAATCGATTTTGCGGGTTCCATAACTGCATCATTCATCGGTAGAGTGATTTTGGAAGAGGTTGAGGTCTGTTGGATATCTAACAGTTTATGGATCACAGGGATAGCCGTGTTAGTCTGGATCTGTAAAAGCAGCAAAGAGTCCTGTGGCACCTTATAGACTAACAGACATATTGGAGCATGAGCTTTCGTGGGTGAATACCCACTTCGTCGGATGCATTGGAGCTCATGCTCCAATACGTCTGTTAGTCTATAAGGTGCCACAGGACTCTTTGCTGCTAATAGTTTCTGTTGTTATTCCTGAACTTCTTCCAGTGAGATATCCAATGATCCTGCCATTCTCTTAAAAAGGTCCTGAAATTGTTTCAAGTCATTCACCGTGTTGAGAGGTGGGGGCATGACGGTGTCATCAAGGGAAGATGATGAAAAATTGGCTCCTGGTATCACCTCCTGGTCCAAAATCTCCTCCTCCTCTTTGGCCACATCTTCTGGGAGCTCAGAGAGTCACCAGTACCGAAGATGAGGGTGGAATGACGTGTGCTCACCCTGGGCAGACTGGAAGGTTTGCGGTGTTGTGGGGGGTATGCCACCCATGGGATCCAATAAGGCCACTGAGGTTGAAAAGGCATCGGTGGCATCCCATGGGTGTCCATATCACTTTTGATCTTTGGGCCCAGTATAACAGCCCCTATTCTGTGGTGGATCTGATCTGGTAGGTACACAGATGGGAGAGGAATGGTGAGAGGAGTATATTTCTCCTTCATCCTCGTCACGTGATAGTGAAGGAGCAGATCTAGATGGAGTGGTGAGACGGGTGCTGGGTTGGGGAACATGATTTCTTGGCAGATTTCCGAGCTGCAGAAGTTAGAGCTCAGTTTTTGGCCACCTTGGTCTTTCACGTGAGCTGATAAGGAAGAGCCTCTGTCAGCAGTTGGGGACCTATGTTTGCGGTGGTGGGAGGTCTGTGATTTGGGCTCAAATGCTGTCCAGAGAGACTTCTCCACCATGAGAAATTTGAACTGTAAGTCTCTCGCCATCCTGGTCTGGGCTTTTAGATTGTGACAATGCAAGCACTTGTGAGGGATGTGTGTCTTGCCGAGGCAACGAACGTACTGAGAGTGCCTATCTGACACCAGGACAGAAAGGCTGCACGTGAGGCAGCATTAAAACCTGGGGAACTGGGCATGCACCTCATAAAAATGTTTCCCCCTCCAAAGGGGAAAACCAATTATTCTTACCTACTAATGGCTAACAACATAAACTTAATCTTCTAGTCTGCGAGAAAAAAAACATTTTTTTTAAAGGAAGAAAAAAAATTAAACAGGAAAGGAAAGTTACTTATAATCCAACAAGAACAAAGTGTGAATTGTGAAAAAAAAAACCTATTCTAATAAAAGTAGCCATAGAGGCACTGCTAAGTGCTCTGACTCAAGCAAAAGGCGGTAGAGAAGGAACTGAGGGGGGTTTGCCACACGGCGCTAAATAATCATCTGAAGCGGTGCGAGACAGGGACCGTGCATGTGCAACCCAACCGTGCACTGCTACCACAAATCTCCTATTACAAGTACAGGGGCGCAAGAACACCTAAAGTGGAGCACTACAGGGACACTCCTCAAAGAAAAAATTGGAATTATAATGGAAATTTAGATGCAGCATTAACTACAGAATGTAAAAAACACTTCATGGTCAGTAAAAGTGGATAAATTCAACAGAATGCTAGCAATTATAGGTATCTTGATAGACAAGGCTAGACAACATGACTTTGACGTAAAGCCAGATTCAGTCACAGTGTAAACTGGTGTAACTTCAATGCAATTGATCAAATTCTGTCCACTTAGAACAGACTTAACTCTGGCCCATACAGGAAGCAAAACTGAATACACAAAATGAGTTTGGGAAAATAAAAAGGAAATCGGAGGCAGACTTTCCTAAATCAAACAATTTGAGGAAATGAAATTGCCCAAACAATATTTGTGTTGTAGAACGAGCAGAAAATGTGGATTCCAGTCTGCTGCTTCTTACCTACTCCCCCTTTTTTATTTTAAAGATTAACCTTCATCTTAAAATAATGCATGTTAACGCACAAGTTAAGAGCATCAAATTGGCCAGTGTGAATCCTAAACCCTTAGGGAACTTCATTATAAAAATGTGCTGTCATCGGGGCAGGGAAAGGCGCTTAACAAAAGTACAGGGGTTTTTTGGACTTGCAGAAACCTAATCAAAAGAATGTCAGAATAAAGCAACAGTTCTAGGAAAAAGAAATGCAATATATATTTGAAGCTTGTTTTTATTGTAGCAGTTCTGAGTTGCTCCAAGCAAAATAGTATAATGGCTTTTGTGTGGGTTTACTAATCCACATATAGAGATTAGGGTTCCCAGCTATGTGTGAATATCTTTGCTAGCACAAAGTAGGTGTGTCACACCATTATTATGGTGGGGCAAAACAGTGACTTGATGTCCTTTAACATATTATGAAAAGTATTTGGGGACTTTGTAGCCCACTGATAGCTAGTTTTGTAAGAGAGAGAGGATCCCCCTATCAAAACTGTGATGGTCCCAGAAATATAGGAGCAGATATTTAGCTGGTATGGTTCCATTGAAGTCAGTGGAGCTATGACAATTTCCAGCAGCTGAGGAGACAGACCATGGTATAACACATTCATACACACCCAGGTGCATTTTTTAAGTAACAGACCAATGGCTTGATACTAAAAATGTATACTCCAAAGCACATTTATTAAATGCATGACAGTCACTCTTCTAAACATATTTTTTCTTTGTGAAATTTTAAATGAAAACTCTTTTGTATTTTACTCAATTGACCTATCTGCTATGCGATATAATTCACAGAAGACTAAAGTATTGAATTTTATATTTTATTGCATTTTATTGTATTTAAAATTACAAAATACCACAAACTCCAGCAAAATGGAGCAATGTAAAGTTTGTAGTATTTTCTTTTCCATGTGCTGTAGTCTGCTGTGTGCTCCAGCATACTCCGCTAGCATCTACAGCTAGAGCTGGGTGAAATTTTTCAAACTTTTTTTGCTGAAAAATTCACACTTGTGTCAACCAAAAGACTGCAGGAATTCATGTCAAAATTTGCCAAATTGTTTCAGCCATAAAAGAAAAAAGTTCCAAAAGTCAAAATGAAACATTTTGATTTAATTCAAAATGACTGTTTTAAAAATTTTGCTTCAATTTTATTAAAAAAAATAAAATAAAAACTAAATGAAACATTTTGCTTGACCTGAAACGAAACTTTATTTCTGATTCAGCACCAAACTGAAATATTGGTTATTTGCACAGCTATATTCAGAACCTCTTACAAAAACAGTAAGTGTTAAACACCTCCACTTTATCCTTATAATAGAAACTCTTAGGCACAAATCACCACAGAAGTCTCAGAACAGTCATCATCCAATACAAAACAATGAGACTCAATTCCATTTTATTCTTGCCATTTTTCACTGTAGCTTTTCAAGTGTAAATTGAAAGTAAAAATAAATGGTACATAGCACAGATTGTAAATATGACAACCTGTATTGAAATAAAATGGAACTGTATTGACTAAAGAAAATAATAATAAATTCTACCTGCAACGGTTTGGGGTTTTGATCAACAGGTATGATGAGAATCACAATTTCAGATTCTATGCTTAAATATCCAAACACATCGCATTGTGGCACTGAAACATGTAGACGGATTTTTTGAAGTACTTCAAGTACAGTTATTGGCTTTTTATTGGTTACCTGGAAAAAGGTTGAGTACTTTATTATTCACACAAAATAAAATTACATTTGTCCTCTTCAAAGATGTAAATAATAAGGTTATTTCATACTAGAAAAGTTGTTTGAACATACTCCATTTTAAGCCAAATTATCAAATCCTATATATATAAACCAAGTCTATATAAGCAATGAATAAGCTTTAAGTGAAGGGAAAGAGAACACTTACTTATCTTCCATTAACTGTGGTTCTTCAAGATGTGGTGTCCATATATATTTTGTTATTGGGCACATCTGGATAGACTTATGTGTAGTGCTGGGGAGGAGCCAGTGGTCGTGGTACATGTAGGTACCAATGACATAGGGAAGGGTAGGAGAGACGTCCTGGAGGCCAAATTTAGGCCTGAAGAGACTGAAATCCAGGAGTTCTATGGTAGCATTCTCAGAAATGCTCCCAGTTCCACATGCAGGGCCAGGTATGCAGGCAGAGCTTTAGAGTCTCAATGCGTGAATGAGACGATGGTGTAGAGAGGAAGGGTTTAGATTAATTAGGAACTGGGGAAACCTTTGGGATGGGGGGAGCCTATACAGGAGAGATGGGCTCCACCTAAACCAAAGTGGAACCAGACTGCTGGCACTTAACATTAAAAAGGTTGCAGAGCAGTTTTTAAATTAGGAGATGGGGGAAAGCCGACTGCTGCAGAGGAGCACGTGGATCGGACAGAGGCTTCTCTTAGAGGAGAGTCTATTACTAGAGATTCTCTAGGTTACAGTCAGGAGCAGAGGATGGATGAGGATAATGTAAGAGCCAGATTAGACGAGAAACAGTCATATAAAGAATCAGACACATCAGAAAAGGGCAGACAAATCAACAGTGACAAGTTTTTGAAGTGCTTGTACACAAATGCTAGAAGTCTAAATAATAAGATGAGTGAAATAGAGTGCCTCATGTTAAAGAATGATAGTGATATAATAGGCATCACAAAAACCTGGTGGACTGAGGACACAGTCCTTGTGGAGTACAAAATATATTGGAAGGACAGAACAGGTCATGGCAGGGCGGGGTGGGGGTGGGAGGGAGTGGCACTATATGTGAAAGAAAATGTAGAATCAAATGAAGTAAAAATTTTAAGTGAATCCACATGTTCCACAGAATGTCTATGGACAGTAATTTCATGCTCTAATAAGAATATAACATTAGGGATCTATTATCGACCACCTGACCAGGACAGTGATAGTGATGATGAAATGCTAAGGGAAAAATTAGAGAGGCTATCAAAATTAAGAACTCAATAATAGTGGGGGATTTCAATTATCCCCATATTGACTGGTAATATGTCACCTCAGGATGAAATGCAGAGACAAAATTTCTCAATACCTTAATTGACTGCTTCTTGGAGCAGCTGGTATGGGAACCCACAAGGGAAGAGGCAACTCTCGATTTAGTCCTGAGTGGAGAGCAGGAGCTGGTCCAAGAGGGACTATAACAGGACCGCTTGGAAATAATGACCATAATATAACATTTAACAAACCTGTGGTGGGAAGAGCATCTCAACAGCCCAACACTGTGGCATTTAATTTAAAAAAAGGGAACTATGCAAAAATGAGGGGGTGAGTTAAACAGAAATTAAAACGTACAGTGACTAGAGTGAAATCCCTGCAAGCTGCATGGATGCTTTTTAAAGACACCATAATAGAGGCCCAACTTCAATGTGTACCCCAAATTAAGAAACACAGTAAAAGAACTAAAAAAAAAGTGCCACAGTGGCTTAACAACCATGTAAAAGAAGCAGTGAGAGAAAAAAAGGCATCAGTGGAAGTCAAATCCTAGTGAGTTCTTATGTTATGTTCTTATGTCCTTCTTCAAGGAATGTCCCTGTGGGTGGCTCCACTTTTAGGTGACTATGCAGCAGTACCCAGGGCTGGCTTTAGGAAATGAGGGGCCCGATTCGAATCATTTCAATGGGGCCCCAGCAGGGACGACTCACCTGACGGTGCTCTATGTCTTCACTCCGGGTCTTCCATGGCACTTGAGGACCCGCCACCAAAACGCTGCCGGAGCGAGTGAAGGACCTGCCGCCGAAGTGCCACCCAAGACCCAGAGCACCGCTGGGTGAGTAAAAATTAAAAAGGTGCCTAAGTGAGGTGCTCTTCTTTAGTGCACGGGGCCTTCTTAGGTGCGGGGCCAGATTTGGGGGAATCAGCCTAAAGCCGGCCCTGGCGGTACCCTTCAGTGGATGGAGGGGCTTTGGAGAGGTTTATTGAGCAGTGGATAATACCAATTCTCTGAAATGAGCATCAGCAACTGATTGCTTCTCTATGGCGTAATGTCTGGTGAAGGTGTGGGCTGATGCCCAGGTAGCTGCTTTACATATATGAATGATGGGTATATCTTTAAGAAAGGCTATTGATGTGGATATAGCCCTGGTGGAGTGCATAGGAAGACTAGAGGGGGGTTCTAGGTCACGTTCATGGTAGCATGATCGAATGCACTCCGATATCCATTTTGAAAGTTGTTGTTTGGAAATGGTTAATCCTTGAGATCGTTCCAGTGTGGAAACGAACAGTCTGGTGGATTTTCTGAATGTCTTTGTTCTATCTATATAGAATGCGAGTGCTGCACAAATGTCCAAGATGCGAAGAGATGCTTCCCTGCTGACAGCATGTGGCTTCAGGAAGAATACAGGTAAGTAGATGGCCTGGTTGAGATGGAAGGATGAGGACACTTTAGGTATGAATTTCGGATGTGGGTGAAGCATTATCTTGTCCTTGAGGAATATGGTGTAAAGTAAAGTTACCATCAGGGCACCAAGCTCTCCAACCTGTCGTGCTGATGTAATTGTGACTAGGAAGGCGACTTTCATGGACAAGTACAATAGTGAGCAGGTAGCCAGAGCTCAAAAGGTTTGCCCATGAGGGTACGGAGGACTAAATTAAGGTCCCACATAGGAGTAGGGTCTCTGACTGTAGGGTAAGTATTCTGTATACCCTTGAGAAAGGGTTTAGAGAGAGGATGCGCGAATACAGTGAGGCCATCTACTTTGGAATGGAAAGCTGTGATTGTAGATAAGTGTTCCCAGAGTGAACTGATAGAAAGACCTGATTTTTTTAAGGTCAGCATATATTCAAGTATTGTGGGTAATGGAGCCGTTCGAAGGGAGAGTTGTTTGTCTCCACACCATATGGAGAAATGACACCACTTTTGAGTATGTTTTTCATGTGATTAATCATCTGCTGTTCATCAAAACATCTCGGATCTCTGTGGAACAGCCTGCCTCCAGAGGTGTCAGCCACAGATTAGCCATGCCTTGAGATGGAGGATCGGGATTTTAGGGTGACGGAGATGACGTGAGTCCAGTGTGAGTAGGTGAGGTGTGAGTGGGGGGGCCACAGTGGTGTTGTGATCATCCAGCTGAGGTAGGGAAACCAGGTTTGTCAGGGCCATGTTGGTGCGATCAGGATTACTCAGAATCTGTCCCGTTTTATCTTACAAAGGGCACGAAAGATCAGAGGAATTGGGGGGAAAAGCGTACATTAGAGATGCTTCTCATTTTATGAGGAATGCGTCCTCGAAGGAGATTTCTCCAAGTCCTGCCCGGGAGCAGTATTGAGGGCACTTGGTATTGTGGGGTGTTGCAAAAAGGTCTATTGTGAAAAAAACCAGTGTTGGAAGACAGTGCTGAGGATTTCTGGGTCCATTTCCCATTTGTGTGTCTGGGAGAAGTTTCTGCTTAGCTCATCCACTGTGCTGTTTTGGCTTCCCGGTAGGTAGGCTGCTTTGAAGTCTATGTTGTGGGAGATGCACCACTCCCAAAGGTGAACCACCTCTGTGCAGAGCAGGTAAGATAGAGCCCCACCTTGGCGACTGATATAAAACATGGTGGCGAAATTGTCTGTAAGGATCTGCACTGTCTTGTTGTGAATGAGGGACAGAAAATGATGGCATGCATTGTGGAACACCAGGAGCTCCAATAGATTTATGTGGAGCATCGACTCCATGGACGACCATCTGCCCTGGATGGTATGTTCATACAGGTGTGCCCCCCAGCCCAGGAGAGACGCATCCGTGATTATCGTTACTAATGGGCTGTGTCGTTGGAAAGGGATACCCCTGAAGATGTTGGAATGGTTTGTCCACCAGGATAACAAGTTCTTTATCGTGGTGGGCATGGTCAGTCGCTTGTGAATGGAATGTCTGTGAGGAATGTATACTGTACGGAGCCATGCCTGAAGATGCCTCATATGACGCTGTGCATGTTTAAAGACAAACGTGGTTGCTGACATGTGTCCTAGAAGTTGGAGGCATAACCTGGTGGATGTCTGCAGGCTGTTTTGTATGGCTGCTATGAGGTTTGTTAATGTCAGGAAGCGTTGTTGGGGGTAGACTTGCCAATGCCATGGTGCAGTCTAGGTGGGCACCTATGAATTGTAACTGTTGGGTCAGAATTAGGCCAATGATTTGTAGGCCTAGTCTTCTGAACAGAGTTGCAGTGAGTGACAAAGCATCCACCATCTGTTGGTATGCAGAAGCTTTCAACAGGTAATCATTTAGGTTGAGGAATACAGTTACCCCCTGTCTGTGAAGATGGGCTGCAACCACAGCAAGGACTTTGGAAAGAACTCACAGGGCTGTGGAAAGTCCAAATGGGAGCACTTTGTACTGGAAATGTAGGCTGCCTACTGTGAAATGAAGGAACCTTCTGTGTGCAGGATGTATGGGAAGATGGAAATAAGCATCCTGGAGGTCGAGTTGAGAGCCAATCTCCCTTCTCCAATGCTGGGATTACAGTTGCAATGGTAACCATCTTGTAATGCTGAGTTCTGATAAACTTGTTCAGCTTGCGCAAGTCCAATATGGGCCTCCAGCTGCCCATTTTCTTTTGGATGAGGAAATAGTATGAATAAAACCTGGTCCTCCTGTGTTTGGGAGGTAGAGGTTCTACAGCACCGAGTTGCAGGAGGTGATTTATTTCCTGCTGTAGTAGGTGCTTGTGAGAAGGTTCCCTGAGAAGGGACAGGGAAGGGTGGTGGGTTGGTGGAATAGAGGTGAACGGGATGGAATAGCTCTTGCATATAATTTCCAGAATCCAGAACGGAATACTTCTTGTCTGAATGTTTACAAGAAAGTGGGGCCGTGGCCGGTGTCTGCCAGACTGTTTTTGCTGGGTCTATAATGGCAGAATTAATAGGCAATGCAATCGTGGCCACAGAAGAGGCACGGAGAATATCAGTGAGCTCATGCTGTGTCTCTAGCAGCTCTTCTAAGCAGATGCCTAGGGAATCAGTCAAATGCTTGGATAGATCTTGGAAAGATTTTAAGTCATCCCTCGGTGTGGAGGGAAGCATGAATGTATCCTCCAGGGACGATGAAGAAATATGGGTAGGAGGTAGGCTGTCACCCTCCATTAAGTCCTCATTACCCTCTTGTTCCTCCCCGGCAACTTCAGGGGTAGCTGGGGCAACCAGTGAAATAGATCTAGCTGATCTTGGTGTTCTGGACCTGGATTGGTTAGAGGGCTGAACACTGAGAGTCTTGTAGAGAGCCCATGGGCCCCAGTTTGGTGGGAGGACCATTGGGGAGGGTATCCATTGAGGCCCTGGGGGTTGCCACACTGTGGATTGTAGCCCTGAGGTTCCAGGTTTGGGCGATGAATGGCATGGGGTGCCCATCCCTACAGCCACTTCATCCTCCTTATCGCTTGAGAGAGGAGGGGCTGAGCCAGCAGATGTAGCCATAAGACTCATGGCTGGTCTGCTGTCTGTGCCTAAGAGAGGCGTGCCCAGGGTAGAGGCAATGAAAAGGTCTGCCTCGCTAATGAAATGCTGCAGCACCGGGAAGTTAGGTGCAGGCATAGGAGGCACACAGAGGTTAGTCAGTGTCTGTGCTGCCAGTGCTGTGGGCTTGCTGGAATATATAGGAACAGAAGGTGGTGCCATAGCACTGCTCAGTGCCGAGGGCTTCAGCTCTCTAGGCTCTGAGGGAACAGGCTTAGTTTTACCCTGGCTGCCTGTCTTAGAGCTAGACCGCACTGGGTTTTTCGCTCCTCGGGTTGCCTCTGCACTGGAAGAACCCGGTGTCACGTGGTCCAAGGCTCTGCATGGCAATGGTACCGGGGCAGATTTAGCAGTCAGAGATCGCTTTTTGCATGGCTATTCTCCCTGGGGGAAGGAGCGTGACCGCTTCTTTGTTTTCATGGGGGCTGGATCCTTTGTGGTCATCTTAGAGGAGGATCCCATGTCTGACACAGCAGCTGGTGAGTAAGCAAGCTAGTGGGGAGAGGTCCCCTGCTCAGGGTCAGATGCAGGGAGTTCTCCAAAAGCATCAGTTTGAGGTGGAGTTCCCTAGCCTTTCTGGTCCTTGCTGTTAACTTTTCGCTGTGGTGGCACATCTGCGTAACACGAGTCTCCCAGGCAGCAAACGCACTGGGAGTGACCGTCAGAGACTGATATTGACAGTCTACAGGTGAGGCAACATTTAAAGCCTAGGGAGCAAGGCACAGCCGTTTGAAGAGTATCTCTGGTTGTTTTGTTTCTTAAAAGGAAAGGAAAGAGACAGGAACCCCGCAGCTAACATGAAGGGGTAATTTTGGGCAAAAAAGGAAAGGAAAAAGTATTCTGAGGAAGATTATTCTGAGGCGCTGCTGTTGTTCCGACCGAAGCCAACGGTGGCAAAGAAGGAACTTGGGGACAGTTGGCTGCGCGCACGCAATACCCACTCAGAGCAGCACAAGCTGGCAGCAGCGTGTGCGTGGCCAACCAGGGCACTGCTACCTTAAATCTATGACTAGAAGTGCAGGGGCGCTCAAACGCCCAAAAAAGTGGAGCACTCATAGGGACATTCCTCAAAGAACTATTAGTATTTCATGATTCCCTTTAGGGTCTGTGATGTGGTGTACAAACCTCACACTGAGCACCAAGAGGTTAAGGGATTATTTTGGGCTCAGCCAGCCCTGCCCCGCCACACCTGCAGCAAATGCTCCATATGTTAGAGGAATTAAAAGGCAGGGAATTAGCTCAGTTGGGTGGCAGAGCTGGAGATGAACAGACCTGCAGCACACAGCTCCAGCAGAACAGAGGGAAAGCTAAAGGCTCTGACACCGCTGCCCAGAGGGACCATCCTTGAGGGAAGGGAGAACCCACAGCAGAAACAACCAGAGAGGGAAGCATCCTGTGACCTTGGACATTGGTAACACCCTCTTATTTCTTTTGGTTTGGATTTCCCCATCAGGTGCAGGCCTTGAACTGAGCTGACCCCAGGCAGGAGATGAGAGGAAGAGGCCCAGGGAGGGCAGCCTTGGTTTCCAGATTACTGGTAGCTCGAAGGGCCTTGAGTCAGAGCCCAGTGGAGTGGGAAGGCCCAGGCTCCCCTCCCCACAACCCCCTTGGCAGTCTGGGATTGTGGCTGTGACCACTAGACCACACTTCCCAACCAGACTTCGAGTGAGGACAATTACAGGGTCAAATTTGGGATTTACATTATTTGACAGTTTCATTAAGCCGTTTTGTAATTATTCTTCTTCAACTCAGAGAGTACAACAAATAGAAGCAACTGTTTAGAAGAGGTTGTTTGCATACTGCAGACACTCTGGAAAAGTACTGAGAAACTGTATCCTGGATATGAACACTCATCACAGGAAGAAATTGCATGTTTGAAAATAATTAGCATAGCTTCCACATAATTGTCTAAATATTGATATCAAGTTTCAATTGTTGTTGGGGAGTTACTCTGTTTCATCTGTTGGTTGTCTTTTTTGAAATGAGAAACACTGTGTTGAAAGGGGAAAAAAATGTTCTCTTTTTTCATACCAGACCTCATTATCACAAGATATAGCAATGTGAGGTGGTACCAAATGGTATTGTTAGCATCACACCATGGGCCCGTAGGGAACGTAGCTCCTCTATATACCGCATTAGGGAGGCTGCATCTCAAATGCTGTCTTGAGTTCCGGACACTCAACGGCAGAAAAAATTACCACCAAACTGGAGGTTTAGAGAAAGGAACACAGGGAGGGGAAGGAAGTCTTATTTATGTGGAAGTTAAAAAGAGTTAACTAGGAATAGTTTGGCTAAACAATGACTTAGATAATTATCATAGTTTTAAAGTATCAGAAGTGTGTAAACAATCAATCAAAGTTAAAGAATTTTTTTCAGGAGGTGTATCTGGAGGAAAGAGGCTAAATTAAGCAGAGGAAAATATCAGAGTAAAGGTACTTAGAGAGAGCTACATTAACGGAATATATTTTCCTACTACTTCCCAGGGCAGTAGTAGGAAAATATTAAGTAATACTACATCAAATTCTGAAAGCTATAAAGGAACAATCCCATCACTAGTACAGAATGGACAGGATGTTCTTACAGGTATTTTTCTTCTCCAATTTAAATGATTCAAGCTGCTGCAATCTTATATCACAAAACTATTGTAAAATTGTATGGAGCACATGATAGTATTTGTTTGGACCTTCTCTGTTACAGTTCAATTTTTACACCTTAATACTAATGACTAAAACATACTGACAAATTATTAAGACGATGAAAAGCAAAACAAATGCTTCCTAACTTTGAAAAAGGAACACTTACGGAGTATTTTTAACTTTCTGGTTTATTACACTTTTTTGGTGGTTAATACTCCAATTATATTAAAACAACCAACTGTCATAAACTGCCCTTCAAAATTTTCAGCCATTTTACATGGGAAATGGCTATAGTTCTTTACCTTGGCAAAAGTGTCCAGCTTGTCTTTATCATATAAGACTCTCAGCATTCCAGCACACAGTGGGCAGCAGGCTCCTACATGACACAAACAAAAGCAGGTTGCACTTCAGTTTTAATCAGATCCTTCAAAGCAAGTGAAGGTCAAAATTAAATGGTAAATGATACACACAGTAACAAAACTCCCAAACTCAAAGTTTCTTTTATGAAAACAGACCTTTCCAGTCAGTGGTTGGGTTATGAAATTTCTGTGCAATTTTGATGTTTAACAGCTGCAATTCAAAAACCATCCAATCCCACATGCATCAAATGCTATTTCAATGCCAAGTCATAGGATCAACTTCTAATCGCTTCAATATGTTATCACATTGCTATGAAGCTACAAAAATATGCAAGTACATGCTAAGTCACAAGGCAAGATACACTACATGTGCACAGCTCGGGAAAGGGCGTACCCAAAAGTCTGTAATAACTACTGGGATGGAGGCAATGGGGGAAAACTACAGCAGCAAGAAAGATACCAGATTATTGTAACTATTATAGATGCAGGTGGAAAGAGCTTGATTGCATAAAGAATTAGTGTAATCAAAAGACTGCAGTGTAAATGCACAATTTTAACTTGTTTACACAGTTACGGCATGTTGGGATTTAGGTTCTTGGCTTGTCAGGCAGATTTCTTCTAAGATTTCACATTATCTATATTCACTTATACTTGTTTTCCTTGTTAGCCACCTCTTCCCTGGGGCTCTTGGTTTACCACCTACCTCTGACTGTGGCTCTATTACTCTCCCCTCTCTCTTCAGGTGTATGTCTTCCAGAGCTGCTGTTACTTCATTCCCTGAACTAGCTTTCTTCATCCAGACCTCCGTACCACCTCTGCAGTCCCACCCAATTGCCCCATTACCACTGAACACTCCGAAGAAGAATTCAAGAGCCAGAAGGGTGACTAAAGACAGTCTTGAGATAAAAGCTAAAGCCTCTTCCCCACTTCTGGTTCTGCCCCCCTCAGAAAAAAATCATAATATATTTATCTTAGGTATTTAAATAGCCTCAACTACATGAACACCTGAGCACATCACACAATCTTACATGCATTTATCCTCATAAAACCCCTGTGAGATCGTACATATCCTATTATCCCCATCCTACAGATGGGGAACTGAGGCACCAAGAGGGTATGTCTACAGTTTGAGTTGGGGGTGTGATTCCCAACTTAAAAAGAGACATACTCTCGTGCATGCTCTCATTGAGCTAGCACACCAAAAATAAAATGTTGCCATGGCAGCGCAAGCAGTGGGAGGGGCTAGCCACCCCGAGTATGCACGTAGCATCTCCAATGGGCACGTAATCAGGGTGGCTAGCCCCTCCTACCGCTTGCACTGTTGCGGCTACTGTCTATTTTTAGCTGGCATGAAAGCTAGTGCCCATGTCTCCTGGAGCTGGGAATCACCCCCAGCTCAAAAGCACAGACATGCCAAGAGACTAAGGCAAGATTTTTAAAGGTATTAAGGCACCTACACCTAAATAGCTTTAAAAACTTGGCCCTAAGTGACTTGCCCAATATCACATAAGAAGTCCGGCAGAGGGGGGATCTGGATCTGGGTCTCTAGAATCTCCGACTAGCACTCTAACCACTGGACCATCCTTCCTTACAATCCATACACTTTGACAACGTTTTACTTCTGCATATTTAAATTATTTGGTTTCTGTAGCATGAAAACGTGTATGATCTGTTAGCTCCTGTACTTCTGTGAAAAGGCTGATAGCAACCTAGTGTGACTGTTAACAGGTGGTAGGCTTGCTTTTCATCACAAATCTTGCTAGAGAAGAATAGCCGAGTATGTGAGCTTTCCTAAAGTAATTCTTAGAGGGGACTGTTTGCTAAAGCTCAGATTTCTAGGGTACAATTTATGATAGTTACACACAAATTTCCATAAGCAAAATATTTAGCAATACTTTCTTATTGATGAAAATGGAAACAAAGATTATTCTTGGACATAAGAGTTACTTCCAAGACTCTTTGGCAACAAATGGGGACAAATATGCATCATACACACCAAAATCTCTATAAAGTTGTTTGGCAGTTAAAGGAGAATACTCATTTTTCAGATGGCTCCTTCTGCTGAAGCTCTCCATGCAATAAAATAAATATGGATATCTATTATGTAGCCATACTTGCACATATTAAATTTAACATTGAATGTAAACACACACACACACGAGACACAAACATTTTAATTTGCTTGACTACAAACCTGCCTGAAGGGATAGTAAGAATCCTATTATATAATTGATGTTGCACTCTACACGTATAAGCATATTTCCATAGACATATAAGCATAACCTAACTGGAATATGCTTTATGTTAGATATGCCATGTGACATATCTTTGCAAAGATTATGATCTACTGAATATATTCCTCCCATTTGTATGCATGCATCATTTTTATATCTGAAGTTATGGGCGTTGGCTCTATGCTTGTATTTGAAGAGTGATTTTCCACACCCCTGAGTGACACAGTTATACCAATGTAAAATTGCTAGTGTAGATTACGCCTGAGAGTCTAATTTTAGGCACCTCCTTTGGAAAACACTGGCCTTAATGATTATCTCTAAATTTTCAGCTTCCTCTTAGAATCTTGAAATATTAAGCACTTATTTCAAAATTCTTGTTTACTGTAGTCATGGTACCCTTTCACCAGTGTCCACCTGATTTCTTAGCAAATAAGTCAAATTCATATGTCTACATCTGCAATACTAAAAGCAGATAGACCATGTTGCAGATCAATGGAAGCATGAGAATGAAATGCATAAAGATTTTGGATCCTGGACTACTTTGGCATTGTAAATTATCTTCCCATAAATTACTAGATGTAAAAGCAGCAGGTCTATGAAAGCTTCCCCACTTCCTTGCCGTCCCAACAATATTTTCTAGTGTTGATAGCTGCTAATACGAAGCCTTTTTCTCTGCAGTACTACCCAGAGACACCTGGTGAAAACACACCGTTGAATGCAGGAGCATGTCACAATATCAAAACAGTGACAAGCGTAGACTGCAGAAGAAGCTGGCATCGGGATACAGAGATTTAATTTAAAAGGTATGTCTCACAAAAGGGCTCCAAGGGTGAGGTACTAATGTGTTTTGGAGAAGAGGGTGATAAGTCTAGGATGGGAAGGAAGATTCAGTCTTCAAACTGAGTCCAACACTAGTTATTTACATACCCAAGGATAATGCAATAACTGGAATGATTTTAAGAAATAACATTCAATGAAAATGTCCTGCAGACAGCAGGTTGACGTCACTCATATTTAGTACATAAGTCAGACATTTTGTGGGAAGCCTCCAGATCTCACAAGAAACAGCAAATCTCTAAAATGGTTTTAGCATGGTGGCTGAAATTTTTACCTTGTGACTAGGCATTTTATCATTCCTCTGCTCTGACTCTGAAATAAAGCACATTCCCCTTCTTGTCCCAAAAATGTAGTTTTCTGCTGTTGCTATTTTAAATACAGTTTGGCACTGCCATGTAATATCCACATTACGGATTGTGGAAAACTACTGTATTTTCAACAGCTAAATATTTATGTATACAAGTGAAGCACTAGTTCAATACAAAGCACATTCTGAGTAAAACTGAACTCTAATGCAGAAGAGGACATAGATTTTATATTTAATAATATGATTTTTGGTGTGTCTAATTACAGCCATGCATATTCTGCAGTAAGCTGGATCGGTCTGGATTGTGAATTTTGCCACAGCAGACTGGAAATTCAGTGGTAGCTTTCCCCATAAATAAATAAAAATGGAGATCCTGAATCCATAAATTATGAAAATGAGTAATACCATCAGTATAGTGGCCCATGTGTTATTTATTTTGCTATTCAATTCTCCATGTGAGATATGAAAGTCTGTTAAGAGATCAAACATCAGCAGCGAAACACAGTTAAGAGTGTTAACATTTGAACTGTCATCTTTTAGGTTTCAAAATCAGCCCTCCACTGGAATGAATGGGGAGTTCACACATCTCCCAGAAATAACTGAAGGTTGCCTGCAGATTTAGGAGGCCATCACCATACAATATGATAACAAATTAGGGATAAGTAAGACCAGTAGGTTGCAGAGTCTAACAGCTTTCGCTGAAAATGCCCTACAACAAGCCCCCTACTATTTAACTCAGGGTCTATAAACTTGAGCTCCTCAGATGATTACAACTGCCAAGTGATCACATTAAGAAAGAGGCAACCTTCTAAGAAGTAGGACTCAAACCATTCAGGGCATTATATGTCAAAAATACCAGCTAACTTCTCACAGAAACCAAATGAAAACCAATGCAGACCATGGGTATAGCAGCAGATTCTGCACAAGCAGAACATACCTTATGTCAGCTCAGTCTCAGCCAGCCAGCTCATATTCAAACCCCCCTCTTGGCTATACACTGGAAAAAGTCACTCATCTGCACCATAGGTGTACAGCGAAATGGAGGCAGGTCTGAAGGCACATTTCAATATTAATGAAATCCTCTCCACACAAAGGTCTATCAGAAGGCTTATGCACCACATAAGTCCTAATTAAGTCTCTCTCTCTCACACACACTTTTCAAATATATCATTTTGGGCCATGCCCACTTGCTTATATGAGTAGCCTTCAGACACTGTCATACCTTGATTAAGCATTAGCAACAAACATACCTGGTGCAACAACTGGTTTGCATCCAGTTGCAGAAAGAGGAGGACATTTAACAGACGTGCATTCTGTTTGTAAACTATAGTCTGAGACAACTCCGACAGCTTGACAATGTCCATAATAGTCCACAGCCACACGGTCAGAATAGGCAGCACACACATTACTGTAGGTTTCACCATTATGTCCACATACTGGTTCCACTGATTTGCAGAAGGACTGAAAAAGAGTGCAAAAAGCTTGGGTTATTTACATTGGAGACAAGACTTTAGGATGACCCTATAGTAGTTTTAAAGTTGATAGGAATACAATGCTCATGCTAGCAAAGTGTGTCAAAAGTCAGTAATAGAAATCTAGAGTAAATAGCCCATGCAATTTTATGCAATGTATAATAAACAAAAGGAATAAGTTACCAGAGAAGACAACAGAAGAACATAACTATGGTAGGTTTAAGAGGCACCTAAGATTTACTTCTGTTAAGGGACAGGAAATGAGGGTGTTAAAAATCAGGTATTGGGAAACAGGCACAACAACAACAAAGGGGGAAGAGTAGCAAATTCTGGATGTGTTTTTCATGTTCTTAAAATTACTTTATAAAATAAAGGATTTAGAAAGATCTAAAACTATAAACACGAGGTTACTTCAAAGGCGTAAAATATATTACTGTTATTACAGATTTCAGCCCAACATATGTATATTGTTTCGTACTTGGTTTTGTTGTTGCTCTTTTTGTCTGTCTTTTGTTTTGTTTTTTACGGTTTGTAGAAATGTCCCTATCATGCCTTCTAGGCATACGTACAAACCACCATAAAAATAAATACATTTTTTTCCAACTGAACTAGTGCCAATTAACAATAACTCCCCAATGCCGCCCCAAAAGAAAATCAACATAAACAAACCAACACACTCAGGAAAAGTGTACTTGAAAAGCCAACAAATTCAAATAGTTGGACCAGGGGAGAAGTAAATTGAGTTCAAAGTTCCCCCTAGAGTACTCCCAGATAAGCTGTTACTCCACACTATCCTCAGAGTCCTCTCAAGTGGAAAAAAAAGAGAGACAAGCCCAACTCTATCTTCCCTTGCTAGGGACTACAGCCCTGACAATAATACCTCTGCCAGCAGCATCAAAGGTAGCTGACATCATTATGGACATTTGATCTTTGTGCACCTTGCAAAGAATTGTATAATGAACTGTGTTAGATCAATGTATATTAAATAATGTTAGAAAAATACCTATTGTATATTTAATAGTGTTATAAGAAAATGTAAAAGGGAACTTTGCTGCTTTCTGACTGTGTCTTCTTGACATAGCTATTAAAACTCTGCTGAAACAACTTCTAAGGTAGTAAAAATCAAAGCTGGTTTGTGTCTTATCTACAACGAATTCTTGGTCTGTATACATAACAAGACAAAGCAAGCCACACAAATGTCTGATTTACCAGGCAGGTGCAGATCTCTCTAGTAAGATAAACAGAGGCTGGTACTGAGTTGACAGAACTAGCCAACCAGGAACTCCAAGGCCACTGTCAGGGACAGTGGATCATGAACGCTGTTACCTGGGGCTCTCTGGTGCTACCAGGTTCCAACCTGCCACCCAGGGACCTGCTAACTGTCATCAGAATAGGAGCTGAACTCAGAGGACTCCAATCTTAGGAGCTGATTGGCGGAATGCTGAGGGTCCTAATTGGTCCACAGCTCTTATTTATACACAGCGTAAAAACAGGAAGTTGCCCATGCAACTGGGATTCACCTTGCTCTGGACTGTGTGCCTAATGCTTCCTCCTTAGCCTCTTGCTCCGCTGGCTACCCTTCCTGGTACCCTGACCGCCACTGATCTGTAGCTCTGCTCTCAAGTTTGTCTCCTGCTTCTGATCTCCTAGTAACTGACTCTGCCTGTCTCCTGACAGTCAACTCTCAGTTTGCCCTCTGGCCTATCTCAGACTATGATCTCCTGGTATTTGACCTGGCCTGACTCCCAACTCCTGCTCTGACCACTGGGTCACATCATCCACATCCCAGTCATGACAGCCACAAGAAGCAGATAAATCAGAATAAGACAACTGTAGTAAGAAATAATGGAATACATGAAAGCAATGAAGAGACAGCTGGGTTGAGTGAGTGAGGAGGATAGCAAAGGCAAAAATATATATACAATATATTGCTTTTTAAAAAATGTATCAGTTAAAAAGATCTGTGGTTAGTCTGTATGAAAATATACTTAGAGAAAACATATTTCATTCAAACAACTCTGTTCTATCTAGCAAACACCATATTTAGTTAGCTATCCAAGATACTGTAACTAATCACTGTAGTTTTTCTTTAACAAGAAAAATATATGACAAAACCTGATGCTAACATGATCAGAACATATACATAAATAATCATGCCTAAAACTTTTGTTTTGTCCTCAGAGCCCAGGCGTGAACACAGTTATGAAACTTTGAATTGACAGAACTGGCCATAATATACAGTGCTTATTTTACATGTGGCTTGGCAATCAAAATTTTGCCCACTCAATCCTACTTTTTATTTTACTTCAGGGTGGATAAAAATCCATGATTTAAAAAAACGAAACAAAAATATCCAATTTAAATTTTTAAAAAATCCTTCTTAAAAATCAAATTCAGTTTGAAATAGACAACATATGTTAAGGCCAAACTTATTATAATCTATTAATATCATTTAAATTAAATGCAGAAATAATGTTAGGTAGTAAATATTTTCTGCCAAGTTTAAAATAAGGCATATCACTGAACTGTTGGAAGTCATTGTCTAAGCACCCGGCACCAGCTTTTGAGAGCAGTAGCCTCTTCAGCAGGTGCAGAGAGAATAGTTCAGTTTGATGACTGGATCATTCAAAGTTAAGAAATCAATTGGCAGTTGAAAAACCAGGAAAGCTTGTTTTGCTCTTCCAATCTATGAATGAAAATAGGTGTGAGGATGAGCTCTACTAGATCTAAAATCCTGATATGGTGACCAAAACCAATCAGTTCAATTCACCAACTATAGAAAATAATAAATGCCAACTTTTTTTAAAAAAAAAAAACCTTTTCTTATTCTCCAGCATATTTAAGGTAGGTTTTTTTTTGTAAATTAAAATATTTTGTGCATTTTAATTAGATTTAAATTTCTAGCCAGAATTTGAAAAAAAATATTAAAATGTATCTAGTAAATAAGAAATACATTATCCACCTTTTTCTAAAATAATAAAAAAGTAAAAATTAAGAATTTGAATACATTTAATTTAAGCTAAATAAAATGTGTATAGATGTGTATCTTCCTGGTTAGCAAAATGAGCCCCAAATGTAGTGTAAAGTCTATATTTAGTTGCAAATGAATTAATTTTAATGGTTACCAACCAATGAGAATCAACATTTTTTTAAGAAAATAACTAAAAAGTACAAATGCAAAACATCATTAAAATTGATCAGTTAAATCAAGGTTTCCAGATTGCTTATTTAAATCTGGATTAAATTGCTTTGATTTCCACCCTGTTTTTATATATATTTTATTTTTTTGAGTGCCCCAATTCAGATACTATGTTTTTGAAAGCATTACTTTAATGAGAATCTTTTTGTGAACCAGAAATAAATTCTGGTTGGACATAGCAAATGAAAATGGAACATTAAAGCATGTTGCTGAACATCTGGTAAATATTGCAAAAAACTATTTCATACCTGGCATGGACCCTTGTATGATATATTTTTTCCTTTTTGGTACAAAGTACACAAGTTATTATATTCCATATTATCTGTGTCACAAACAGGATCCTGTATCTGGTCACAGTTAAATTGTCTTGGCACACATTCATGCTGGCTACATCCAAACTTCTCAAAACTCGTTAAGCAAACCTGCTGCTTTGGTATGCACCTGCATAAATTAATAACATTTCCCCATTATGTAGGTTTATTAACTCAAAATATCCAGGGGAACATTAACTTCTGGCGTACTTTCACAAGCTTTAGAGCTAGGTATGGCTAAGTAGAGTTGTAGAAAACGTGTGTAACAAAATATTTCAGGTAATCTAGTTTCAGGGTTCATTACAAACCTAGTATTGCATAAAATTTCATCAAGATCAATGAACCTGAGATGAGATTCAAAATACAAATCCTCCTCTCCCCAAGTCTTCTGTGGTGGGTTTGGGGTAAACCTTGCTAAAACTATCAGTTTCTGAGTTACACTTTGCAAATATAGGTTCAAGCAAAAGTCAGAATATGAACCCATCTGAACCAATACCAAAACAAACAAAAGCAAAAGGTTGACTGAATTTTTATGAACAGAAACAGCTATGTTGCACAATTCTAGCTCAACGCTGCCTTGAGATAGTATACAATTACCATTAAAAACTATCAGTTAATAGAATTTGGACCTTTATGTTCAACATGCTATATGAAGCCTAGGATTGAAAAAAAAGAATTGAAAAATTTAATACCTAATATAACTTCTCTTCTGACAGTGACATCTCCCCCAATCTATCACTAAACGGAAATACAGAGCCGCAAAGGACAAAAATAGAGAGGGAAAGGATGCAAAGATAAATTAACACAAATACTTTTTTTTATACAAAGTGCTTTAGATGGAATTTTATATGGGAACCACTGTTTGCAGCACCTTCTTACCAAGATATCCCTCTGCTAAGGGTAGAGAACCCAACCTGTAGTGTTTGATGAATGTACCGATAGAAAGCCAAATGGCTGTTCTACAAATCTCCTCTATCTGCTCATAATACTGCCAATCATTTTGTGGAGCATGCCCTAATTGTCGCTGAGGCCTATTACCCTGTGTTCTATAGATTTTGCTGATAGACTGAAAATAGACAGACACTAATATTGGGAGCTGTGCATTTTAGTTATTACACAACTTTAGTTCTCTTGTCAGTGGTATAGCGCCACATTTTTGTTTATGTTCTTTTAAAGATTATCTGACTGTCTGTTAAAATGAAACAGCAGGGACTGGACAGAGACTATTGAGAGATTTCACAAACTAGCAATATAACAACACTTAGCACTTATATATGCCTTTCACCAGAAAAGTTATAATTGCTTTACAACAGTGTGTATTGTTTTTATTTTACAGATAAAAAAGGCACAGATCACTCCTGACTCAGTTCCTTTCTTTAAGCATTGGCCTGAACAGACCTTAGATGTATCTTGAACAAAGGTTACAAGGAGGTAAAATGCCCCATATCTTATTTCCAATTCCAGTCCCCCTATTATAACAATTATATAATAAATCTGTTTTATTTCTAAAAGTAGAATCTGCAGCATGCATTTTAAAGAAAATGTTAACATTCCAGAAATAATCAACAGAACAAAATACAGACACTTATTGCAGTCTGATTATTGCAAAATTAGGTATCTCACAAATTCCCATTTGTTTACTTGATTTGTGAAATATTGCTATAATTTACAGTATATAGTATAATTGCCAAGGAAAGAAGTATAAACTGATTTATCAATTAAAAATGCCAAATATATTTACATATTTAATCTTTACCTCTGATTTTTGGTACAAGGGTTAGGGTTACAAGGATCCTTGGACATACATGATCCAAATTCAAACTGACTGTCCTGGAGCCCAACACATCGTGCTATGCATGCACTTGGATATGTGCGTCCATTTTGCCCACACACTGGGACAAACTGATCAGCACAGTTACATGGTAGACCTGAAAAAATAATATACAGATCAGTAATTTGGCTTGTATATTTTCATTGGCCGAAAACGTACAAAATATTAGGTTATGTGTGACCAGCAGGTGAAACAAATAACTGAGCTAGCTGTATTGGGACAAGTCATTTGACCTTCTTTGGCCTCAACTCAGTGCAAAAATCTTAGAGTATGTCTACACTTAAGACACTACATGTGAGGTTGCACTGCTGTAGCACTTCAATGTGGACACTACCTATGCCAGTGGGAGAGTTTCTGCCATTGGCATAGGTAGCTCACTCCCCCGAGAGGCAGTAGCTAGGTTGATGGAAGAATTCTTCTGTCAACTTAGAACTGTCTACACTGAAGGTCACATTTGTATAGCTATATCTGTCAGGGATGTGAAATCCACACTCCTAAGAGATGTAGCTAAACCAATATAAGCTTCTAGGGTAGACCAGCCTTTAGTTTAAAAAAAAAAGAAAAGAAAAGAAAGAAATACAGCCACACTGAAATTTTGAAATTTTCTGGACAAACTGGAAGAAGAGTTCTAAGTCAGCCTTTTACTTTACAGTTAGGACTCAAATGAACATGTAAAGTTTCTGGATTTTGGAAAATGTTACCTGTAAACATACGATGTTCCTCTGTTGAGCTATGCTCATTAAGACACTGACGAGTGGAACATATCAAGTTTCCAGCGAAACAAGAACAGACATTACAATCAATGTTAAAGGATGTTCCATGGCCTTAAAATAAAAGAGAATTATTTTATGTGTATAATTACAAATGAGTACAGACATTCCCCCCACCAAAAGACACTGAACTAAAAGACTTATTTTATATAGTTAAAGCTGCAGACAGAATTCCATTATAAACTATTCCCTAATTTTCTCATGTTCATGAAACTTCAGAAATGGGTTTGTTTGGTTGTTTTTAGCTGCAATTTTTAGCTGAAATTCCTATTCTTGGTCAGAGTTCAGAATGTTTTTGCATTTAACTTGAGGAAAATCCACTCACTCATGTTTCTGACTAATGGGAAAATGGGGAAGAACAGTTCCGGGTTTTTTGGTTTTTTTTTAAATAAATAAAATGCTTAAACCTATGTAAAACTGTAATGTTAAGGTTGCAAAAATAAAATATGCAGAAAATGAAAATGCTAACGCTCTCCAGATTGGTATAAAAATGTTTATAACACCTTGGCTTGTGATTTTTTTTAATGTATGACTTTCTTAAAGATATGTTTAAAGATACTTTTCTGTTGAATTGCACTTAGGTAAACTACAGGCAAGTTTGCTAACTTTTGTATTATAGATTTTTTTTCCTGAATAGTATTAAAATTTCTGTTTAAAATGCGAAGTAACAGACCAGCACATCCTGAGCTAGATCCTTATTTATGAGCGTGCACCCTTTGCACTGCCCACTTCCCTCCCCAGTGTGCCCTTTTTATGAGCCGAGAATGATATCTCAGTCTAACACATAGTCAATAATTTGCAAATGTTATTTATAGTCTTAAACTAGCTCCCAGTGCACATCTGTCCTAGTTAAAAAAAACAAACACATCACAATCTGGCATTATTAGCTGCAGGCAGCTGTGTCTACTCAGTAGCAGTACGGAACAATGAGTGTTTACAGTCACTGCTGAGACATACTGGCAAAACAGTATAGAGAAACTTAGGGCCAGACCCTTTAAAGGGATATACAGAAACAAAGGCCTATCCTCAGAGTTTTCAGGACTGAGTCCTTAATATTGCAGCTGCCAAGACCCAATTTGGTTTCAGGCAGAGTGATCAGTATTTTACTTTCACAGTCACTGAGGATATGTCTATGCTGCAATTAAAAATCTTTGGCTGACCTATGCCACCTGACTCGTGAGGCTTGGGCTAAGGAATTGTTTAACTGCGGTGTAGACCCCGGGCTCTAGGACCCTGTGAAGTAAGGAAAGAAAGAAAACAGCCCCACAGCCTGAGCTCTGTGAGCCCAAGTCAGCTAGCATGGGTCAGTTGCGAGTGTCCAACTGCAGTGCAGACATTCCACAAGATTCAATAAACTAATCACCTCTTAATCTAGATGGAAACCTTCACAATAAATAAGCCAAAATTAGTAAATCCATTTATCTGTATTTCATTACAGAAATGGCAACAGTATGAAAGCAGACTAGATTAAGGAGTGGTTAGTCTGTTGAATCTAAGTGACTGTAAAACAACTTATTTATTTAAATTTGCAACATTAACATTGCATTAATATAGATTTTTTCACATATGGTAGAAGTTATCTGAAGATCAATTCCTACACTGGACCTGATCTTGCAAACATTTATTACAGACCATAATGGTTACTACTGTGAATAACCCATTGTAAACTCTAAATAAAAAGACCCCCAAAAAATGAATGTTAGACTAAGGAACTCCTGCCTTTATGAAAGCAAAATCAATATTTCATCTTCATCATTCCATGAGAAACTACGACAAATGCTTTACAAACAGGTTTTCTTTACCCTAACCTGAGCCATAGCATTATTTGATTCAGCTAAGTTCTAATGAAGTTTCTAAACCAAACCCAAAGAGAGGCACTTGTAAACTATGGATAAACAATGGGTAAACTTAATATATGCATTAACTGTAAACAATGAAATCCATGGAACTATTTAGAGTATGCTAGTAGAGTACTGAAAGAAAAAACTTCCATAAAAGCAGTTACACACTTTTAGGTAGCAATTAAATAATCAATATGTATATCTTGCTACTGTGTGTGGTTTTGTTCTCTCTTTTTAAGAAACATTTATGTACTTTATTTTGTGCAGAGAATATTTTTCTCTATAGAAATCTCATGAAACTACCTAATGCAGAATGTTGCTCAAACACATGATATTGTATCACTGCAGGAGTAGGGACTGGGGAATAAGCTCTCTCTGCAAAGCATTCCCCCACTAACTCTGTGGAGTAAGCCTGTCTAAGTCAACACCACCAGAGGCAGAATTCACATATGCTCTTCTGCACTATTGCCACGCCCAATTCGGAGGAGTTCCAAGTGTATTCCCTGGAGGGAGAGCCATTGGCACCATGTCTCCTTAAATAACTCACACTGTCAGGGAACCTACAAAGGCCAGAGAACGTGAACCAGTGCTGACGGGACAGGGCCTTCAAGCCCTCCCAGAAAATACGCTCTTAGTTCATAGAAACTGAGTCTAATCCTGTACTTACTTTTCCTTTGTCCTCCAACAATACATGACTTTTGGAGGTCAACACAATGCATCTCCATACAGTTTTCTAACAGTCCACTCTGCCCACAGGTACAAATTTTGAAGCAACCAACATCTCCTGCAGATGATGGAACCTGAATAAGTGTACCCTGGCGGACAATAAAATCTGAAGCTTCTCCCAACTTGCAACCTATGCACACAAAAGAAACATTACCTCAATAAAAAGTAATTACATTTCAGAAATGTTTAGGAATAATAAATACTCTGTGTGAAGAAATTCTGATGGTGAAAAATCACTTCTGGGGATTTGTGGAAAAAAATATACATCTTCAAATTTCTGCAAAAATGGAAAGCAGTTTTTGGAGGCAGAGGAGTTTCATTTTGCATCCAAACGTGATTCTCTGTGAATAATGACATTGGTACAATCCATAATATTGTTCTAGGGAAAGAATTTCACCATTTTCATTCTCAGAATCATAATAACTGGCAGAAATGTGAGGAATTTGCCCAAGATAAAATTCCTAAGTACATGAAGAAATACTACTTTTTGCATGCAAATGCAAAAAGAAAATGTGTAGTTTCACATCACTCTAATCAGCTCTTCCAGCTTCCCATCATTCTGCGGTAGAATACGTGGACATGACAAATGCCACACTATTCAAGATACACCAGCCCCTAACTTGTACTAAAATCTGGCAGCTAAGCTCTGTTGTTTCTCTTTCCTGACCTCCTTTCCTCTTCCTTGTTTCCATTCTCATGTGCATTTTGAAAACACTCAAGAACACATTATGAAAATACATTAACTTTTTTCTTCCTTTTTATTTTGTTAAGAGAAAGAAAGAATAAGAAAGAGGAAGAGATAGAAAAACAGCAGTGAGATGGAGAAAGGAAAAGGAGGAGGAGGAGGAGGAGGATTAAAAGCCAGGAGGTGCAAGGGATAGTGAAAGGAACAGGAAAGAAGAGATTACTTACCTCTACAGTAGTTAGAGTTCTTCAAGATGTTTTGTCATTGTGGGTACTAGATGCTAGGTGTATGGCATGCATGTGCACCTTTGACTGGAATTTTTTTTTTGTCAGTAGTGTCCGCACCTGTACCCAACACATTGTCATGCTCCAGAACAAGGTTATATAGGGAGAGTTGGACCTGCAGGGGTCCTTCCAGCAACTAAGAGAGTCGAGGACTCTCTGGAGAATGGACACCTTTGGACAGGCTGTGTCTGTTGCATGTATAAACAGTTCAAGCCAGATTTGGAGGCCTCTGGAGTGAGATATAACAAATGTGCAGGCTGCCATATGGCCAAGGAGCTGTAAGCAAGACGTCGCTGTGGTCTGAGGGCTCTGCTATAGAGCAGATGAGATGGACTGTGGAGAATATCCGGTAGGGAATGCTGGGCCTCCTGAACCTTCTCAAGGGGAATTTGTAGTGTCTCAGCCACACTCTTCATCAGATCCCAAAAAACTTTAAAGTCATCAGTGCAGGATGATGGAGGGGACAGGATTGCTTCATCTGGGGACACCAATCATTTATTGGAAGGAGGCTCCATTGGCTCCTGATCCTCTGAAAAAAAGTCTCCCTGAGAAGGTGAAGCTTGCTGTGGAAAGGGTACTGTGGGCCTGAAGGCTCCTCTGGCAGGTCTTTTTACATCAAGGCATCCTGTAAAACTGGTCAGTGAAGGGGGCCCATGTGGTAGAATGCCAATGTGGTGAGGCATATGGAAAGGGGGTGGGACCCCAGGGATGTTCCTGTCAACATTGACTAATTCCCAGAGTATCCATGTTAGGGTACATAACAAAGGACGGAGGCTGTAGTCAAATCCTGGATAGAGATGTTCGACTCTGAAGACGTATCATCCCATGTCCAATAGAGAAGGCAGAGTAGTTGGTACTGGCAGATGAGTCGGTACCAGTGGTAGAATAGGTGCCAGCATCCAAGTCCAAAGTTAGGAAACTTGAGCCCAGGGAAAAATAAAGAATACTAAAATAAAATAAGGTACCAATAGCTAGAAAATAAGCTAGTGGACACAGCAAAGCTCTGACTCTAAACACAGGTGGTTGAAAAGGAAGTGAGTGGCAGTATGTCTGACCCTCCCTATATATCCTTGTTCTGGAGCACATGGAAGTGAAAGATGCAAGCATGGACCCACAGACCTGTTGAACAAATCTTCAATGGAAGGTGTATGGGCATCTACATGGTGCACCCCTAAGGACAGTAACTCAAAGAACTAATGTTGGGTTTGAGTTTTTTTTTTTTGTTTTAAGTAAGATAAGAGTAACTGATTAATTACTAAACTAAACCCGTGGATTGTCAATTAAAAAAATATATTAAAAACACAAGGAAGCTGTTAGAGTCACATTTCAATCTTCTGAGGACCTTCTGAAATACAGTTTCTGTCTCCATTAGCAATGGGTTTGTTTGTGCCTAGATCAACCACTTTGAATCACTCTCTTGTAACAAAGTCAGGCCAGTGCAATCCAGTGCAGTGCAATCCATCTTTTTTAGTCTCAGGGCCAAACATACTATTTAATAAAAGTTATGGGGACACAATCAATACTTTTAACTAGTTCTCTAGGCTCAGGCAGAGCCACTCGAGCACCTACCCATTCTCTCTCTCCATGGCTCCCACAGCCCAGCAGGGATGTAGGTCTTGGAACAACCAGCCAGCAAACTACCCTTCCTTCCTTTGTGATATAACAGATGGCCAGTGAGGGAAACTGCTGAGCAGCTGCAGGAGTAAAGTAACAGCAGCTGTTCAGAGCACTCCCAGCTCTCATCAGATGAGCTGGGAAATGCTGGGATGTAGCTAGGGAGGTGATAACCTCTGCTTATTCCCAGTAGCAATGGATCTGATTCAAAAACTTCAATTAAATCACTCTCTCTCTCTCAAGGGGACATATTTTCAATTCACAATCAAATAAAAATATTTCTTCCTAACACAATTGCCCTCAAGGGACAAAATTTAGGGGCCCAAGTGGCCTCCAGGCCACAGGTTGAATCCTGCTTCTTTAAAGGGAACTGGAAGAAATGGTCCATAAGATTGATGGTGTGACTGGGTTCATGACTTGAGAGTCTGGTTAGAGAATCAGGTAGCAGCAGTCAAAAAGGCATTTTACCATATATGGATATGGCTGTATCTTTTAAATGAGTATTTTGCTACCATCATCCATGTCCTTCCCACTTCAAAGTTAAACTATTGCAATGTACCCTAGATGTGAGGCTACATCTCAAATTCATGATTTGCAAAAGGCAGCTCAGGTGGCATTCTACAGATGACACCTGACACTGCTCTAAGACCTGCACTGTTTACCTGCGAGTTTCTGGAAAGACTTTAAGGTGCTATTTTTGACCTATTAAGCTTTTATGGCCTAGGACCCACCTACTTGAGATACCACCTCTCTCTAATACAGGTCAGAGTATCGATCCGTTAATGGAAGCATTGTTGCTAGATCACTCTCAATATTAGAGAGGACAACTGCTCAGGCATTTGCCGTAAGGACCTCCAGGGCTCTTAGAATGTCCTTGAGACCCTGGTCTGAAACAGCTGGTATCTGAGGACTTTCAGGACTCACTGCAGGGTCCATTTGTTTCACCTGGCTGGGAAGTAGTATTTGATTGTATGCTGCTGCTTGCTGAAGGGGTGAGTTGATTCGTATTGCATTATGTTTTTGCAATTTTAAATAATTGGCATGATGCTCAGAGGCTGCATAAAAGGCACTTTTATTTATTCTAAATTGAAATAAAATAAAAAACATTCAGATCTCCTACCGGACAGAAAATTCCTTTTGAGGGATGGGAGAAAAATGAAAAAGGGAAATGAGAAATTCTTGGGGAGATCTAAAAAAGAAAAGACAACCCCCCCTTTGTTGAGAAAAAACAGTAACCGTGGCAATCTTAAAACAGTTTTTCCTTTTTTGGAATATTACCAGCACATTTAAAAATGTTTAGCAAAATTTCTACCATTCATGTTTAACTAACAGCTAAAGTGTAAATAGTAGTCCAAACCTCTTACCTTGAACACAAAAATAAGGAAGACAGGGTTCTCCAGACTGACATCCTTTTCTATTTACTTCACACAACTGATTGGCAGCACACGGATTTGGATTACATGGATGTGTAACCTCCTCCACAATGTTACCTAAAGAACTTGGGCCTGAAATTGTAATTACAGATCAGCTGCCATGATTTAAATAACGAGGTCCATGATATTTTTTCTAATAAAGCATGGCATTTCCTAATTCGAACACTGAATTTTATTCTGCCACATACAATTCCTTGAAATCTTTCATTCTCCACTGTTGAGAATGCTTATGTAGAAGCTTGAAATGAGAGGTTACTTACAATGGGTTAACATATTAAGCACTTCACTCCTGAAAACCCTGGCCCAAATTCTGCTCACAAGTAACCATGTGTTTGATCAATCTTGTTCCCCAAATAAGTTTTGTTTACAACACAAAACAAAAATTGGGATTGATTGGCAGTCTCCAATCAAGAGAAACCCCATGACAGCAACAGCAGGGTTGTTGAAGGACAGCCTTAAGATGAATTGGAAACATACATAGTTTCTTGAAGACAATTTGGTGTCACTGGTGAACTGTTAAGATTCAACTCAGTTTCCCTCAACTCTGTAGTAATGACTTCCTTGCATAAAGAGAAAAAGGAAAGTGAGGGGAAAGGAGAGACAATGACATGGGAAAGGTAACTCAAATACAGAAACACGCATCTCAAAATCTTTAATACACTGCTTCTGGGAATGATGAGAAGTGAGTGTTGTGAAGGATGCTGGGATAGACATTGCATTCACATATTGTATTTTATGTCTAAAGCACAACAAAAACAAACCATTGTAATTAAGATAGGTAGGAAGGGTGTGTGTGTGTGTGTGTGTGTGTGTGTGTGTGTGTGTGTGTGTGTGTGTGTGTGTGTGTGTGGGTGTGGGTGTGGGTGTGGGTGTGGGTGTGGGTGTGGGTGTGGGTGGACGGACTTTGGCCTACCAAAGCCTCGTGTACAATTTCTGGTGTATTTAGTAAGCATGTAAATCCATGAATAGTTTTATGTATGTTTTCTCTCTGTCCTTTTCCCCCAATAAATATACTCTGCTGAGAATGAGCTGTGTGATAACTTGAAATGGCTGGCACTCACTGGGTATAGCCCTCAGAGAGAAAGCACAGCAGAAGTACTGGCTGTTTGGCAGACTGGCTTGTTGGGGATATCACAGTATATGGCAGGGGCCTGTGCAGCCTCAAATCTCTGCTCAGATGGCACTGGAACAGCTGAAGGCCTGAGTTCTACAGTGGAGAAAGGAGGGAGAAATGCAGATGCAGTTACCCTGAAACTGCGACAGATGTCTTTTCTTGTGTAAGGAAATGTGGGGGTAATGTTTGATTGTCGCCTTGTTTCTCAGTACTCTGGGGTGTGATGCGGTTCTTTCTGATACACAGGCTAGCTAACCTTATAAAAAAAGGCATTATTTTGAAGAACGTTAAGATTCAATGGGCCAGATTTTCAGCTAATATAAATTAATATACATCAATTAAAGCTGCAGAAGTGAAGCCATGCTGGGGTTCTGGTCCAATATATTAGATGAAATACTTTCAGCTGAATAATTTCATGTGATTCCATTTTAAAAAATGAAATACTAATTTTTAGAATTCAAAAGCATTTTGCATTCCAACCCTGTTGCACGGATATTTCGGTACTTACTTAGGTATGTATCCAAAGGGATACAGTTCTCAAAGTCATCTGTTGGAGACAGAAGTTCACAAATGCTTTCAGCTGTGTGACCCTCAGGAAATTTATTTTGGTCTCCACATTTCTTGAGAATTTCCACACAATCTGATCTTAAGAGAAAATAAATAATTATACACAATGAACACAATACTGGAGGGAATTTTTTTTTAAAAAGAATAAAAAAAATAATTTCTCCCAATCATTTATACCATTCATCGCTCACAAATATACAGAGAGGTACACATTTACGGTATGAAGATAGGAATTATAGAAACTTATTGCTGAAACTGCAGGTTTTCTCACCCTGGGTTTGGACAGTTTGTTTTGTAACTGTGCCAAAGCAAAGACAACAAGAAAACCAACAAAAACCTCTGTGACCTTAAAAGCCCCTTTATGCCAGCTGGCAAAGGGCGCACACACTATCAGGATATTTAGGCAAACAGTCTTGTAAGATATATAAGAACTGGTCACATGCTGGTCATGAATAACATTGTGCGATGTATGTACGGTTTCTGTATGAAAAGTTATGTCTATGTGCTGGAAATGTTTCCTAAAATATGTTTCAGAGGCAGTGGATAAACAGGGTTGCCTTAACACAAAGGAAAAACAAACAGTTACTAACCTTTCCATAACTGTTGTTCTTCGAGATGTGTTGCACAGTCCCATTCCACTTTAGGTGTTTCTGTGCTTCAGTGAACAGTTGTCAGAAACTTTTTACCCCTAGCAGTACCATCAGGGCAGCCCAAACAATCTCTGTTGTCTCACACACATTACATAGGCATAAAGGGCTGAGCTACCTCAGGCCCCCCTCAGTTCTTTCCTACCAGAACAAATCCAACAGAGAGGGGAAAGACAGCAGGTCATGAAATGGACATCTTCAAGATGTGTTGCACAACAACAGTTACGGAAAGGTTAGTAACTATGGTTACCGTGTGTGAGAAGCTGCTGATGAAGGTGCTTCTGAAGCTGGTCTTGATAGGGCCGCACTGTGCTTTGCAGTCAACGAACTCTGTTGTTTAGAAGTGTGCTCTGAGAGTGCCTCCTCTTTGCATGCACCCCAGAGTCTTTAGAAAAGCTCATCCTCTTCGAGTCTTTTGATGACTAATACGGAGTCTGATTTCCAATGCCTCTTCTTCAGAACCAGTGATACTGATCTGTTTCTTGGAACTCGTAATGCCAGAAATGCACCACTGAGAGATGAAGAGATCCTTGATAATTGGACAAGGTAGGGGGCTCAGATGGAGACCTCAGCACAGAGTCCACCAGCAGACATTTTAGCTTGGCTTCCCTGTCTTTTTTCAACAGGGCTTAAAGTTGTTACAAATGCCACATGAGCCTCCCCCAAGCAAATAGGGTAACTGGGGTGAGGGTCACTATCAGGCATAGCCTTACCACAATAGCAGCAAGCCTTGAAACTCGGAGAGCGCAGTATATCTCCAGTACTGGGACTGGTATCCAAGCTGGGTGCCAGAACCACACAACAACTAAACTAAATTAAACAAGGGTACTATAAAAAGGCATTGAGAAAAAACTTGCAGAAGGTCAGGGAGCTCTAACAACTATCACAGGCAGTAGGAAGGAGCTAAGCAGGCCTGGGGTACGTTGGCCTTCTATGCCTGTGCAATGTGCGTGAGACAGCAGAGGGCACTCAGGCCACCAACGGGTACTGCTAAGGGTAAAAACTGACAACTGTGCACATGTGCAATCACTTGAAGAAGAGTGTGGATTTACGTTCTGCCTGACTTCATTACAGGCAGTGGACAAAGAAAGTACATTTACATACAAGGAAAAAAGCAATCAGGCTAACAAGAGAGGGAGGAAACACCTGGGTGAGCACACCAGGGGAAACGCCAGACTCTGAACCCCAGGAAGTATTGACTCTTTATACAAAGACTATAGACTTTAGAAAATACAAGGGGAGGAAAAAGATGTTCTAGTTATCCATCACTTAGAGGACAAAGAGCCAGCATCCTCTCATTCTGTGACCGCTAGATTCTCTTTGTCAAGGGCTGATGATGCCAGTAGTTTGAATTGAGCAAGAAAGCTGTTTAATCCAAGTTGTAGCTTGCTAAAGTTACAACTTCAACACTAGAAAGTGTGTTTTATTTTGTTTTGTTTGTATTCATACCTGTCTCCTTTTCTCTTGCTTAGTATCACTTAAATCTACGTTCTTTATTGATACATTTATTCTTAGTTTTACCATAAATCATCTCAGTGCTGTTATAATGAAGTAAAGTGCAAGTCCTCAGCTAAACCGACAGGCGGGTGTGTGCACTGTCTCCTTGGGGGCAGAAAACTTAATAATTTCTGTAAGTGTTCACTAAGAGGGACTGGACACAGCACAGAGCTGTCCTGGGAAACTCGGGAACCTGTTCACTGGTTTGCTGGTGAGGTGGACAGACTGGTGTGGCAAGGAGCTGACACATTGTTTAAGACCCAGAAAAAACTCACTCTTGCTGCTGCGGAAAGGTAACATAATGCCTTATGGTTCTGGGTGCTCTGCGGAGAGTGTCACAACTCCCCACATACTTAGCACGCATGTGGAGCTCAAAAAGAATGGCCGTGTCTTCCTTTGCTGCTCCTGTCAGAGGCGGTGGTTTTTCCCCCTTTACTATTGATGTGGCCCACACCTCACTTTCACGCCTAATGATTGGAAAGGGCAAGAACTAGGACAATACAACTCATCCAGCATCATTTGTGTGGGAATTGTGATACCACCCAGAGAGCATCCACAGAGCATTGGCTGCAGCCAGAAGCCAATACCAGCCGGAAAATACAAACTCTGCTCCCTCAAGAGCGATTAAGAATACTTAAAAATTATTAATACATGTGGGGAAACAACGAAGCTAATGACAGAGAAAAAAAATTATGGTGGAGAGAAAGCATGGGGACAGAAAATAAAAAGGACAGTAAAACAATAAAGAGGAAAGAAAACAATGGAAAAAAAGGAGGACGAAAGTGTTAAGTATTTAAAAGAATGAAAGTCGGAGATGAAAGGAGACCGAGAATCAAATGAAAGAATGGGGGAAAAAAACAATTTGAAGGTTAGTAAATTATGTTTTGTTACTTGTCCTACATTTGACTGCAAATCCCCACACCAGGAAAGGGGAAAGAGGATGATCACATCACTAAAAGAAAGAAAGAAAGAAAGAAAGAAAGAAAGAAAGAAAGAATATCTGTACTGAATGCAACTCAGGTAGGAGATGAAGAGTTTCCACTCTCCCCCAATTCAAGCACTGCAGTAATCAAGAAAAAACAGACAGGCAGTAGTCTTGCAGAGAAATGTTTTATATATAACATATATAATTTAGTCTGCCTAGGAGAGGCAGAATGGTCTAGTGGAAAGAACACCTTCCTGGGAATAAGAAGACGTGGGTCCTCTCCAACTGTTACACTGATCTGCTGTGACCTTGGACAAGTCTCTTCTGCACCACTGTTTGCCCTTCCAACCTCTGTCCTGTATATTTATATACGTAAAGCAGGATGTAAAAACCTGAAAAATGACCTTTATAATAGAAATACGGAGAGATTCTTCTCCACATTCTATTCAGGTAAAGGTTTAGGACTTTCAACTCCCATTGACTTTACTGGAAGTACATCAACTATTCAATATCACATTCCTTCTGTATTTGCCTTTTCTAACACAAGCCAAACTCAGTACTATAGTAGATTGTGGTTTTGGTTTATATGTAAACTGAAAAACTACTGAAGTTAAAAAGACTTATGAATGTACTTACTTGCAGATAATACTTCCTCTAGATTTACTATGACAAGGTTTAATCTGCAGTGAGCAAGCAATTGCCTTCCATGTTTCTGGTTGGCATTTTTTAATGTCAAGAACAGGAATGTTTATAAATGGCATCTTAATACTTCCTTTCTCCCAAAGCTTCATGTCATTCATGGCTCCTTGGTCTGACTGAGCATTGCAGCTTCTAAAAAGTTCTGTTGGTCTTAAAGGAAAAAATTAATATAGCATCTTTATACAGCAGGGAAAAAATAAATTTACTTTATAAAACAAATTCTACAACCCTGTGCTATGTGTAATAGTGGTATAAAAGACAATTGTGAACACCTGAAAGGAAATGAGTTTTAAAAATTATTTCAAGAAGCTACCTTAAAAGTAATAAAAATGAGAAAATAAAGTGTTCAAAGGATTTCACCTGTTGTGTCTATATCATTATCTGTAATTCCTAGACAAAGTTGGAGGGATCTAACTCAGTGACAGACTTTCATATATACATTTAAAATTGTTGATGTATTCATTAGTGATCCTGTACCTTATTTTTACATATATTACATAACTAAATAGGGGACAAGGTTAAAAATGAATACATTTGTATTCTTTCAGAGCACATTCACCACCACCACAATGCGCTGGGAAAATTCAGTTCTTTTTTAAAAAGATCCCTGAATACAACTCTGATTTTTATATTTCTGAAAGAATAAGAATTCTGAAAAAGAACAGATCGTTATGAGACATTCTAGTGCTCTCTCAGGAAAATTTTAAAATGTAATGTGAAACACTATGTATTTTGGCTACATTTTGCAATGTATGGTATATAGTATTTAAGATAACCCAGTTTTTTTGCTTTTAAAAAAGGTCCAGGTTTTGTTTCATAAATGGCAGAGCAATGAATTTTAAGAACATTTGTGGAAACTTTATTCTTATGTGTAGAAACAGACAGATACATATCTAAAACAAAACAACAACGAGCAAGGAATGTCTATTTGTCTGAACAATGAACAGTTGGGGAAAACATTTTACTAACAAGTAGCAAGATTTTACTACACACAAACTTTTATTCCAAATCAGCCGCATCATGATAGCACTGAATATGTCTTTCTGAAGTGTGCTTTGTGTTTCAAAATTAAACACTTTCTCAAGAACCTTTCTAAAAAGATTTTACTTTAATAATTAAATTAAAAAACTCACTCTCTGATTACAAAACAATCTTTGTGGAAAAAACCTACAACATGAAGCATATAAATCTGAAAAAAAATTTACTCAACACACAGGAATTGCTTTATGAAATATTTAATACATTTCTCCTACCTGTTATTAAAATTAGTGCAGTAAGTGAGATTTCTACAGCCCAGTTGACAAGGTTCTCGTACGTCTGCTAAACAGGTCAACATGGAAACTTCAACTGGGCTGTACTCACAAATGCGATCAAATTCTTGCCAACTCTGTGTATTGCCCCAGCTTGTGCTATAAAGTTTAGTGCACAACTCCCTGAAAAACAAATTAAAATGAAAACAATTTTTCAGAAGTCTTGTACCATACAAAAAGAAACTACAGGTCCTCATCATGAAAGCCCACATCCTTCAAAATTCTCACTTAAGTTTTTGGTTTTTGACATCCAGGCAGTTTTCAGGATCGGGTCCCATATGTGGCTGCAGACAGACCATTCAAGTGTTCTCCAGAGTGAGGAGCTTTCATTTAAAAATCAAAGTAACCATCTAGCTGTGATGCTTGTGAAGAAAATGTCAAAATGTGAAGTGGGTACAACCAATGCAAAGATACCCAGTGAAGTTTGCAGAGAGCCTGAAACAGTAACTCTGAGGTGAGAATCGCCCCACCCCTTTCTGTGGGTGATAACTCAGATGGCAATAAAGAGGGGAAAATTTCTAATCCCATCTCTCAATTTCAAATTATATACACTCATGTCCAAAATGGGGAGCAAGAGAAGATGTCTGTCTTCCCCTAGTACCCAAAGCTTGAGGAGTTCAGCTGTTTTCATGGTCCAAAAATACTCTCACCACTTTACACACATCCTGGGTGGCAAACACTACAGTTGTCCCTTACCCAGCTGTCAAGACATCCAGCTTTCCCTTCTAGATAACTACTATACAATTCCACATTGAAATATAAAAATCTGCAGCGTATTAAAAAACTGAAGGCAGACTAAAACAAACTGAGAATTTAACATCAAATTAAGTAAATAACAGAAGGGATATGATATTGATTGTTCTATCTTGGAGGAGAAGCAGCATTGCATAATTCCAGGACATACCTCCCATTATAAGATCCTGTTTTCAGCAGCTTATAACTTTGCCAAACGTACCCATTTGGGATGAAATTTTACATATTTTATGTCTCCCTCAGGTAGAATTTTTTTCAAAAATTTTCAGTCAGAACAGTTTAGCTGTTCAGAGAACGAGATTGGGGGCAGGGGAGAACACACTGTTTTACCCATGTTAAAGTCTGGTGACTTTTTTGTGAACAGCTCTAGCGCCTGCGTGCTTTGGAGTAGGGACTCAGCCAAATTTAAGGAGGTGACCTTTCTATCAGTGTTGTGTATTTTGCCATCTCCATGAAAATTCAGCCAAATTTTGCCTAGTTATAAGCCATGGGGAAAAATTACAGTTTGTACATGCTCAATAGATTTATTTGGTTTTATCAGCTACAATTGCCGACAGACCATGCTCAAGTTTTTTTACATTTCTAGTGTGGAACAGATTGTGCGTGCACCATCCCCACAGAGCATCCTCTTACATACAAAACTAAGGTTGCACAAGCAACCTTATTTCTGGCATTTCCTAACTTTTGACTGCATGACTCTGCAACCTTAATAATGTTCTTTTATCATCATCATAGCCTGAAAGCCTAATGAAAAATCATAAAATTAGCCATTGGCATCGTATCTTTCAGGTATTTGAGTCTTCTCCCAAACGCACGTTAAAATAAAGCGAAAACATTCAGACTAAATTCACTTATAGCACTGAAGGTGTTTCTGAATCATACGAATTCCAAAAAAACCCAAATCTCTTGCTGAGCTTAGATTTTACACAGTAAATTAAGTGGCTTTGCAGACAAACATTTAATTTTGAAAGAAGTAGCGGTTTATTATTGGAACCTTGACCTGCTATACCTACAGTTTTAACCAAATTTAATAAACAACAGCTGAGAATCAAATATAGAGGGAAAACTGAATGGAACATTTATAGAAAATCCAAGCAAGTAGACAAAACAAATCTCAAAATATAGAATTCAAAAGTGAATTTTCATTTTACTGCAACCTTTTGGGGTCTGCTTTCTGGGGACATTAACACATTTAAACTTTATTATGGCAAATGTCTGCAAAACACATTGTTTAGCTTGAATATTTGCCACAAGCGAATTTCAAATTGTTAATGATTGTAAAATTCACAACTGACACTACTGTGACTTGCTTAGGTTACATAGTATTGTTTCTGTAATCTCACTGGACGATTTAGCTCTCCAACATGGGGTAAACTTGGATTATAATAAATGACTACATAATTTGTACAATAATGTAGGTAACCTATGCCACAAACTACACAACAGTTATGTTTAACTGATTCAATTAATTAATCATTTTAATAATTACAAATTAATTATTCAAGCATTAAATGGTGCATGGACATATGAGACCAGAAAAAAACTCATACTGTTAGAATAAATTATAAGTTGTGAACTGTTTGCTCAGTTCTAATTCAGAATCACTACACAGCTTTCGCTGGTAAAGGCCATATTGGCAAGTTTTTCAAGCATATTTGTGATGAGTCAAATTGGAAAAAATATATGTAGTTGAAGCTATTCCCCCATTAATTCTTAACAGCAACTAAATGCCCCACTTCATCCTGCCCCAGTATCTGCCACTGCACTCAGCAACAATGGGTACAGCATATTTATTGGGTGTTTCTCCTAAATTTGCTTGGTACTCACCTGGGATAAAAGGAATAGCTCTAGCTGAAAGATGTTATTTCATGAATGTTAAGACTGGAGCACAAGATGACTGACATCACAGAGGAGCCAATTTGCTGAACTTCTACAAACCACCCCAATTTGAAACATGAATGAGAACATCTGTCACCTGGGAAGCTTCTGGAGCATTTTCACTATTAATTGTTTATAACAAGGGAGGAGTAACAAAAAAGGCTACTCACCTACATGTGGAAGTGTTTGCTTTAGAACAGCAATGCAATTTAGCCCCATCAAGGCCTGTTGAAGGAGGAGGATGCACAGTGACGCCCGGGTGAACAGACCTTGAACTCTCAAGGAAACACTGCCAGAGTGGATCTTGAGGCAGAGGCATTGTTTTACATCCTTCTATAAGTCCATCCACAATTTCAAGTTCTGTTTTCTTCGACATCAGAATCTTTTTACAAGCACTTTGGCACATATAATCTTCTGCTCTGTCACAGCAATACAAACCTAAATATTCAAAAGAATAAAAATTGTCATCTATCAGCTGGCAGCTATCTAATGACAACAACAAACGTACTCTTTACCACGGTGCTTTACATTAAGATGTGTTGATAAACATTTTAAATAAAATCAACAACAATGGCAAGCAGACGCTTCTTTAGTTGTAAATACTAGCAGACTGAGCCCTCTGAAGAGAAGCAGAGAGTGATCTATGGCATTAATAGATAATAACAATTAATAACGCTCACTCCAAAAATCTAACAATATATTATAAATTCCATTTCAATTTTGTTTTAATGTTATACAAACATTTTATAATGTTTTACTTACTATCTGTAGGGTTTCTCATTGGATATGACTGTGTGTAGTTGTTCACGCAGTGTATTAACTGAGGGCTAATAGAGGCACAGTAACTTTCAACTGCTTTTATTTGTGAAGGACCGGGAGAAGAGTCTGTCCGAAAAATTGCTTGACAATATTCCCGGCAGTTTGTATGATGTCCTGCATAACTGCAACAAACTGATCCCACTGGAAACACAAGAAAAAACAACTATGTGTTCCTGTGCACAGAAACAAATATATAGAAAAAGAACATACATACTCCACCAATAAATTCACTTAAAGACTTAGAATGACATTCATACTACTTCCTATTCTAAAGAAGGACCCCATTTTTGCAAACTCTACTAAAATAATTATCAGACACATGGAAATTGTGTGGGTCTGCAGGCTGCTAAAGGGGCCAATATTTTCTGGGTTTACTAAGAGTGGAAAAATCATTACAGCTAGTCTTGGGCTTGAGAGAGTTTTGGTGACAATCAGATTTTAGATCCAGTTATTTTGCTTTTACATATCTGTAATACAACCATACACGTATTATAGTACAATTAGAATATACACATTAAAGACTAAAAGAGAGCAGCTGACCTCTGAACTCTCTAGGATAACTTAGGTTAAGAAATAAGCAGAAGTTAGGTTTGGGGCCTAAGCGTACAGGGGTCTGGAAAACGAAAGTTGTTAGTGTGAGAAAGTTAGAGATAAATTGGAGATACAGTATTATGGGAAAGTATAAGTTAGCAAGAACATGACGCAGGGTAATGTTGCCGTTATGCTTTGCTTATAACAAGCTTGAGCAAGCTTTTTAATGATTGTTTTTAAGAATTGTGGATGTTTTATTAAAATGCTATCTGTATTGATAGTATGGGAAGAACTTTAGCCCAGATATTAATTCAAATAATGTGTAATGTAAAGAGCCAAAAAGAAGGCGGCAAAACTATAATTATGCTATGGGGCAGTTTAATGTTCATTAGTATTATAACAGATTACAAAAGGAGTAGTTTTGCTAAATTGCAAGAGTGCTCCAATTAACATAAAAAAGGATACCATTAAGTTCCAGGAATATAAAACTGTACTTCAGTCAGTGGACTGATCACCCATTCATAACTCAAAGATGAAAAAGTGTAAGTATAATTGTTGTACTGTGTAAGAGAGAACTGCATGCCTGTTTAACTAATCATTTTCCTTTTAAATAAAGGTTGGTTTGATCAAAGTGTCAATCAGTGATCTAAATAAATTTTTCTGTTACTGACCTAGATGTTGGAACCTAAAAACTAAGTTGGGTGTTATTGCACTCTTATCTCTAACAACTTAATATTAATTGGGGACATTGCAACATAAGTTACAAAAGGTTACACTCCAATTCAAAAAACAAGAGATTGAATAAATCTGGCTCATTCACATAAAAATATTTGCTGCCACATTATTAAATACACACAGACACTTCCTGAAAAATGTTTTATCAAGAGAGAATTCCATGTGTGTAACTTTTTTTCATTTCTTCCCCTCCATCCATTTGTGGCAAGACAGTAATTTGTTGATCAAAGTTTCATCTATGCCTGTTACTTATTTTTCACTTTAAACCATAAAATGAAGTAAAGTAGCAGAAACAGATGAACTTCTAAGAAACTGTTCAAATGCCCCTAGAAATAAAAACAAAGCAAAAATAGAGAAGATAAACAGATATACACATTCACATCTAAACTAATATATAAACAAAAATACACACACGATCCTGCAAACACTTAAGCATATAACTTTACTCATGTGAATATTCCCATTTATTTCACTCATGAGCTCCCTCCTACTCCTCCATCTCCCCCCCACACACACACATATCCCTTGCAGGTGCCGGGGTATAAATACTGAGAATACAGAAGGGAAAATAAAAATGCACAAAAATAAATATTAATAAATTTAACTATATAGAGAATACTTACTCTCGTTTCTGCTAATGCAACTAAAAAGAGCATTCTGCAAACAAAACAAAAAACAATTACCAAAGAACAAAGAATTTCACATATCAATAGAAGTGTTCAGCAATTTCTTAACATTACACATTATTTGTTTAACAAAATGGAATTCATTAAAGAAACATTCTACTGTTAAGTTGTATCTAAATAGCACAAGTAGAAGTGTATAATGGATAAAAGGGCATATTTGCTTAAAAATGAGGTAAATAAAAAGAATTTTAAAAAGACCATGTATTATTCCAAATTCTTTTTGCATATATTTTAATGGAACATATAGGAAGATCAATCACCTAGATCAGGGGTAGGCAACCTATGGCACACGTGCCAAAGGTGGCACGCGAGCTGGTTTTCAGTGGCACTCACACTGCCCAGGTCCTGGCCACTAGTCCAGCGGGGGTCTGCATTTTAATTTAATTTTAAATTAAGCTTCTTAAACATTTAAAAAACCTTATTTACATTACATACAACAATAGTTTGGTTATATATTATTATAGACTTGTAGAAAGAGACCTTCTAAAAAATGTTAAAATGTATTACTGGCACACGAAACCTTAAATCAAGAGTGAATAAATGAAGACTTGGCACACCACTTCTGAAAGGTTGCTGACCCCTGACCTAGACAGAAAGATCTTCATAAACTACTTCAAATATACGGCATAGGATATGCAAACACTATACTAATGACTGTTAATTTAGGGACAAATCCTGCGGTCTAAACTCTCACAGAAATCCATGGGAGTTTAGCTTGCATAAGGAATCGGTATGCATGGAAGGCTAGGGCCCTCAGCGAGTCCTATCCTTTGGAGGCAAATGAAAGTACAAAGAGCAGGAAAAATTAAAAAAATTTACAAGTTCATGTGACATGACAGTTATGGTACAGAACAATAATATTACTGTCACCAAAACCTTTAGAAAATATTTTAAAAGTTCAGGGAAATACAAAGAAAGTGTTTTCTCATCTAAAATGAGAAAGATAAATCTGGTGTGCAAACACAAAATGGACACACAAACTTGACAATAACATGTCTTACCAGTTAAAACCAATAACTAGGTGGCAGGCAGATTTTGTATTCTAATCCCCAAGAAGCAACTGGGGAAAGCCACATGACCTCATTGCAAGGCCAGCCTTCTAAGCAGTAAGCCATATTGGCCACCTCAGCCTGTGTTTACAGACATGAATAAGTAATCAGCTCTTATGGACGTGAATAAGTAATCTGTGTGTACAGAACCTTTAAATGCTGATATTACTTAGGCAGTAGGGTGTAATTACCTAATTTTAAAATTGATCTTGATAAATTTAGGAACTGGACAATAAAATGGAGTTGCCTGCAATAACAGGATGCAGACGCGGTTAACTGTGAGGTGATTTCAATTCCCACATTCCTATGTTCCCACAAAAAAAAACACCTCACTGATTTTACTCCTAAATATAAAATGTTTGGCTAATTTTTTGTCACATGGAGGCAAAGTTCTGAGCATCTGATTTGTTATACTTGTATATTAATGATCATGTATGCCAACACAATAACAAAAGCATGTGCTTCTGCCAGCAGATTTTCTTTGAAATAAAAGCTTAATGCCAACAATTAGAATAAAAAATCTTTTTTAAAGCGACCTTTGTCCACCTTAGCTTAATAGAAATGAAATAATTTTTGCAAATCTTATTTATTTTTCATTATTGAACTTATTTTCTTTTGGCACTTCTCTCAGTGAAAAGTCAAACAAAAATTAATTTATTCATTTTTCATTTCTGACTCATACCTGACTCTCACCAATGTAACAACGTATGGACAAAAACGCTGCAAGAAAATGTTTGTTTAAAAATCCCTTTTTCTGTTAGAATATTTTAAATGGAAACAATTTTATTATCGGTGTTTTGAACCTTATTTTTATAAAACCTAAATACTGGACCAAACCTGAATTCAGTGTTTCTAATCTGATCAATTACAAATTTCATTAGAACTCTTCACCTGATCTTATCGATCTAGATTTTTGCTCAGCAGAAGCTTTAAGACAAACCTTGTCTCTTTATGTCTCAAACTAAAATAGGAAAAAATGATTACATTATTTACCATAGTAAATAAACAACGCCAAGATCACGTCCTCTAGATATACACCCTTGGGGAAAAAAATCACCCAAACAGGAAGACTGACTCTGAGAAAACGGAAGCAGCCTAAGAAGGAACTGCCATAGCACAGGCCCAGCAATTTAAAAAGACAAAAAACCGAAACACATATTACAGTACTGACTTACTATACTATTTAAAGACAAAAAAGCATGCAAAAAGAGAAAAAAATAGTGATAAAGGATGTATCTAGGTGAGTGCGCAAACCTCTGCTGCTGCAATATCACTATAATCAACGAAGTTACTTTGATGGCTTCTGACGGCCAAAACAGTCTCAATTGAGAAGACCAGATAATAGTTTTTAATGACAAATGTTATTAACTAAACTAGAGTCACTGTAAAGTCTAACTTGGTGCAGAATTTGGTTTTATAAAATAAGGATGTTATGAAGTCAGTGGAGTTATACCTGCAGAAAACTTGGGCCTTCAACAGTTAAAAGGTACAGGGAAAGATTGTTTGAGGTCACCCTGCCTTTTACACCTCCAGAAGTTGGGGAAGGATACTGACCCAACAAATGCTGCTTTCTAGAAGGCTCTGAGTTTATATACCCGAAACGCACTTATCCCAAGAGTGGGAGAATCTTGAATTCTTGGAGAACTGATTAAAAAGCAGAACCTTCAATGAAAACCAGATGCTGTATAGGGGCTTTCTTAAATAGAAAATAAAGAGCTATCAGGCTAAAATACATAGATCCCAATGAAAGACTTGGAAGAGAAGAAAAACTGGGGAAGGAGGAATAAACTACTAAGAAATGAAATCTGTACATTTTACTTCAACTGATTCAAATGTGGACACATTAAATACAGGTGCATAACAGATGACCATTTTCCTTCACTAATGTCCCAATCTTGCTCTCTGTGAAATTAAGTACAAAGTTCCCATTTTTTTTTCTTTTCTTGGGAAGAGATTGTAAAATTATGTTCTATGTGTAAGACTATTTTAAATAAGAAAACTGAAAAACATTAATGCTGCTCCCTTTCTTGTTCCATCTCCTTCTCTTCCATTTCAACCCCAAACACACTCATGCTAAAGACATTCATAAGTAGCCACATGATCTTCACATTCTGTCATACTTTCCCATAGCTATCCCACACCTTTTGGTCTTTTTTGAGGGCGGGAAGGGTGTTGTTTATTTTTGTTTTCTCTTTGTATGTCTATTTAGATTGCAAGTGCCACAGAGCAGGGGTCGTGTCTTCCTACATGGTTATGCAGCATCTAATATATTGTGGAGGCCATAAAAACAACAACAGTAATATGAGAAATTGGTCTTTCCTAAAGTGTAGCCATGATTACATAAGAGGAAATGCATCTCACTGGGTAGCTATCCCCTGCATGAGGCCTATCAAACCAACAGAGGAGAGGTGCTACCACTGAGACCTATCAGCACCACCCAGCTATTATACCGCTTGTCAACAGTAGATATCAAAGGTCTTTACAAAGGTCGGTATCATTACCCCAAAAAGGCATCCAAGTTTTATCTTCATTTTTTCCACTATTCCCCTAAAAATCTTTAGTACTGTTACTGTTTTAATATTTACTTCCAGGTACACAGCAGTCATTCATTATGCCTCCATCAGTTTTTTTCACCATTGATGGCTGAGAGCTTTCCACAAACTATTGCTGCTGCCACATCAATCTTCATTTCAGTCCTCTGGGTAGCAATTTTTTACCTGATTCACTTTATATTTTACCCCTTTCCTGCCTGTGAGGCAAATCCTGTCCCTTTCACCCAAACAAGTAATTGGGCTGGGACAGTGGTTCAAGTAGAATTCATTTCTTATCAGTACACTGCAGGGCAACAGCTAAAGGAGGGGCATGTGACCTCCCCACATGACCCCTCCCCACCCCCAGCTCAGGGCCCCACGCTCTCCCCGTGATCCATCCCATGTTACCTGGGAGTGGGCCTCTGTCCTCCTCCTGCTGCGCCTCTGAACCTCAGGATTCTCCAGAACCATAGGAGTGAAAGGAGCAGAACATGGGCCTCCGGCAGCTCCTCTAGCGCAGCTGGACCCCCCAACCCCTAGCCCTGTCCTTCGGTGGGGCTGTACGGACTCCAGACAGGAGAGAGAGCTGCATGGAAGGGCTGGGGCAGAGGAGGACAGAGGAGCTGCCGGTGGCCTCATGTTCTGCTCCTCCTTTGTCTTTCCAGTACAGAGTACCAGCTATAAATATCTTACTGGTGTGGCATGCTGGACCATACCACCATACTTGCACCACTGGGCTGAAGAAACAGAGAGAACTCATGGCAAGAGGGTTTGTTACAGACAGAATCATCATCCTATAGCTGCAAAGTAAAAACGGAGCAATTCTATTATTGCTCCTAAAGCCTCAAGGTTGCAATAATGTCCTTGAAACTCTTTCCCATCCCCATCGGTGCAGGGGCGGCCGCAAATTGATCGGCATAACCATAGATCCACTAGCCCTGCATAGCCACAGATCCAATGGCCCCACGCCTTCAGCATGGTGGAACACAGGGAGCCCTCAAAGGAGCTGTGTTCCACAGCAAGTGTGGGGTATGGACCTACAGGCTCCCAACATTTCCCCAACTTTATGCTGTGGAACCACAATGAGCCAATTTTAGATATGAAAAGGATAGGGTTTGTCCCTTTATCAAATAACTAACACAATTTTGAGGGTTAAGGTAGTAGAAAGAAAAAAAGAAAGAAAGAGAACTCTCTTTTCAAACTACAGTTAGAGCTAGTCAACTTTTTAAAAAATTCATTAAATATTTTGTAATTTGAAATTTAAATTCAGGTTTTTTAATTAAATCAAAACAAAAAGATTAGCATTTAGAAGTTTAACTGTTCTTTCCTCACTTTTTCCACCACTGGAAAAACGACAGACAGGGAAAAGCACACTTTTTTGGGGGGGGGGAAAAAAACCCTTCTCTTTTCCCCTCCTGAAAAGGTGGGTATGGAGATGAAAAAACTAAATGGATTCTTCCACAACCCTCAATTTTTTTTTAAATAAACAAGTCAAAATTTGCCAAAAATCAAAATAGATTCTGTCAAAAAACACTGTCAAAAATATTAACAAAATTTTGACTAGCTCCAACTTGTGCTTTTTAAAAATATTTTCAAAGAAGCATTCTAGAAACAACTCAGAATCTTAATACACCTTAAGACCCCCCTTTAGTACTGTGTTGCACTGATGATAATTTTATATGAATAAATAAATTAAGCATGAAATGATAAAGCATTCCAACATGTCTACTTACTGTTAGTTTGGAAAAGATATTGTTCTTCTCATTTGGTTAGAGCTATAAGACAGCAGCTTTGTTTCGAAAAAAAATGAATATACTTCTAGGTTACAACCCCTGCACTTTTCAAATATAATGGTCTCATTAAAAAATTAACAAATTTGTGAACACCTCCAATCTCCACTGAACCCCAATACCATGACAGGAAAGTCCCATTTAGAAATGAAAGGCCTGTCCTGGAAAAAAGTCAGGAACATGAAGTCATTGGTCTACATTTTCAAGAGTGACTAGTGATTTGGGGAACCTCAAATTTTGGACAGTTTAAGGGGACCTGATTTTCAGAAGTGCTGAGCACCTGCCCATAGAAAATCAGGCTCTAACATGTTTCAAACTGGGCACCCAAAAACACTGGCACCCAAAATCACCAGACATTTTATAAAATTTAAGACATTGTACTAGTGGACATCCATTCTATAATTATGTTTTGTAACCATTTTGTCAATCATCTGAACTGATTATAATAAATGTTTTAATCTATCCACATATCAGACTTTTTCCTATAACACAACCATCTGTCAGTTACATTTTTGCATCCACATCAAATAAGCTGTCTGATCATCTTTGTATCCATGTATACTGGGAAAACCTGGGCAGCTATTCAATAGTACCCAAAGGGGAGCGTGCCCAGAAAATATACACAAAGGTAGTAAACTCTGAGATGTCTGGTTGTACAGGGAGCTGGAGGGCAGAAGGATCAACAAATCAGTCACTTAGGCACAGTTAGCAGCTTCTGTCCATATAATAAAGCAACAGTGTTACAAATGGATTACAGTAAGACAATCATGTGCAAAGCACGCTGCTGGCAAGGATGCAACATTATTAGCAGCCATAGTTACTAACTGAATATTGACCATGTTGAGTGCAGACACAAACCACGTTTAGCTGCAAACTCATTTAAAATTTTTAGTGAGAACAGCACCTTTACAACTTTTAGGCCTGGTCCACACAGTAACATTTAACCATTTTGTGCTCACAGTTAATGGAATGGTTTGCTCTGACCATGCCTTCTTATCACACAGAAGGCGACCAATTTTTTTCTGAGTAACCATGACAGCTACCAGTGTTTCCCCTCAGCAAGCGATCTGCACTGGGATATGGTTATCTTCATGAAATTGGTTCAGCACACTTTTTTTTTCTCCATTTTGCAAGATGGACGGGACCTCTTAACTGTGTCTGTGCACCAAATGGGCCAGTCCTCCTTCCTTTACACTTTCTGGATAGTAGAGCATCTCAGAGTGCATTACCCACATGGTGCAGCTCTGTGCTATTGGGGGTTAGCCAGTTTCCCAGAATGCACAGACACAGACACAGTTAGGCAACATGGTAGAATGCAGCTATACAAACATGATTAGGATGGCATTCTAGAGAAAACTAGGGTGAGGGGAGAACATGATACCAGTCTTCAAATATGTAAAGAGGACAGTGGTCAACTGTTCTCAATGTACACCCAGGGTAGGATAAGAGGTAATCAAATTAGATGTAGCTGGGGAGATTTAGGTTTGACAGTAAGAAAAAAATTGTGTAGCTATAAGAATAATTAAGCACTGGGAGAAGTTATCTAGGGAGGTTGTGGAATCTGCGTTACTGGAGGTTTTTAATAACAGGTTAGACAACCACCTATCAGAGAGATGGTCCAGGTAGTCTTAATCCTGTCTCAGTGCTGCGGATTTGACTAGATTACATCATTACGTCTCTTCCAGCCCTAACATTGCTATGATTCTAAGAACTGCTATATGTTCATAAATTGAACTGTGTTACCTGTAAATTAAGCTGACTATGTCTTTAATTGTAGTTTGTCTTAAAAGGGCTATTAACCATGATTTTATAAACTAGAGCCATAGTCACCAGCAAGCTATCAAATGATCAAAAAGCTGCCATCACAACCATCTTCCTGAATCTACACCTACCATAATAAGTTTGTAACAGTGCACTGTGAGAGAAGAAGGCTGATAAGAAGGCAAAGAGAAGGTAAAGGAAAGGACAAAACAGAGATATTGGGCGGGGGGGGGGAGGAAGGGAAAGAAGACGACACAAAAAAAGTGAGCAGAAAAAGGAATATGAAGAGCAAAATCACCTGTCAGATAGGAAAATGAGGCTAAAAAATTTTGAGAGAGAAAGGAAAAAAAAGCACATATGGTGCCCCATTTTCAAAATACTTATTTTACATTAAATGATCAAAGATTGCAAAACAACATTATCACCAAAGTCTGATCTCTGTTTTAAAGGAATCTATTCTGGCAGCTTCTTCTGTATGTGAAGTTGCAATCCTCAATTTGTAATACAGTATTTTCCACAAATAATTATGATATCACCACTATAGCATAATGACTTCCAGGGAGGAATAAGGTTTGTCATACATGCACTTTATGCTAGCTAGGCTAAATTAGTAACAAAAAATGTCTCAAGTAATAGCAGCTAGTTAAACAAATAATGGAAAAGGCAAACAGAGTTTATTCTGCAGAGATATTTTTCAGATTTCTCTACGGTATTAGAAGATCTTTGAAGTTCTTTTGTCCAGTACTGCAGGACCTACTGGTTTTGATCTTTTTGGAGCTCATCAGCTGCAGATAATGATCTAAATTAGAGTGTCAAGCACACTAGTCTACATAAGGAACCTTCAGTATCAGAAGAGAAGCTTCTGCGTTTGCAGTGCTGAATACATTTTTTTTTAATTGTTGAGTAACCTGCATCTTGAATGGAGAATGACAGCTAATGGAATTACTCTTACAGTGCAAATGGAAAGCGCATGTGGTGTTTGGTGCTTACGGTGTTTGGTGCTTACAGTCCTGCATTAGATCCCCCACTGACAATCATGGCATCTGTATTGTTTACCATATGTGGACACAGTTAGCTGATAAAATGAGCTCTTCCTGCGCAACACCAGGAATGCAGAGACTAACCAGCTTGAGTGTAGAGACTAACCAATTTAAATAGTTTCCATTTAGGCATATACCCAACTACAAATACTCTAGAAAACTTGTAGCAGGGTTTCATTCTATCAAAATTACTAACCAAAGCCTTCTCAATCTCTAAATTCGATGGCAAATTGTGAGGTTGAAGAAGAAATCCAGGAGGTAAATGTACTGGGTTTAGTCGGATTTAGTGACTCATCACCAAGAATTTAAGATGTGAGTGTAAGACCACTTAAACCTTATGGAGTACAGGAAAAAGAGGGTCAGCCACTGAAGCCTAGAGCTTATTCACTTTCCTAGATGATGTAAAATAACAAAAATATTTTCAGAAATAGACTATATAGGAAACCCAAACAAACAATCTGAACTTCAATTTTGACAGGCTAACAGGGAGGCTTGTTTCCAACCCCACAGGTTCTTTACAACATCTGTCTTTTAATGGAAGAAAGAATGAAGACAAAGAGCCCTGGAAAGTTAAACGATGACAACACTAACTAATAGATGTGTCATGATAGTGGCCAAAGCCTGCCCAGACTTACTAAAACTAACCAGGTCACCTTTCATATCCAAATATTAAGATGTAAGATAGACAGAAGGCTTAAATTGTCTTAAGCTTGCACCAAAGATTGTTTCCATTTCAAGGAACACGTCTCTTGTAGAGCTTTTACTGAAATTTGAATAGCACTTTTTCCACTTCTGGTAAGCATTTATTGTTTAAATTAATCATGCTGCTTTTGGCAGGAGGAGTGGGGTCAGCAGATAGGGTTTTAATTAAGGATCTGATCCTTAATCTGAAATAAGGGCCAAATAAAATAGGCAGAGTGAACTGTGGTTCCATTGACATGGCTAGAAAAGAAGAACATGAAAATTGGTAGCTTACTTCAGAAATGTAAGATTTATATATACCATGTGTCTCATCTTCTTGATTACATTGTGAAGATGACACAGAGAATGAAAAGCCTGAAGGAAGTGCTAACTCTAATCTAACAGAAAAGTATCTGTCACTGAGTGGATGATTCTCCACTCTTGAATGGGACAGAACAGAATTGTCTCTGTGGAAATTATGGTGTCACCACTTTGAGGGGACAGTTTTCGCTACAGATGCCTTCCTTTACTGATCTTCTTGCCATGTCTCAAGTCATTTGCAAATAAATCATGATTCTCCATAAGATGAAGGGCAGCTAGAAAAACATGTTTTATCCTTCACACACAGATTCATAGTCTCCCATCATCACAGTTGGATGTGTGAAAGTAGAATGAATTATATAGTAAGAATAGAAAGGATTAAAGAAATGTTGTCTGTACCTTTAAGCAAAGTTGTTGGAATGTTGCAACCAGGTGTCAGGAATACAGACATTAACATAGAACAATTGCACAGTTTAAGGGCAATTGGTGGAAGCATTAGCCTTAGATCGATAACAGTTAGTAAGGAAATAGGATATGCATGCTGTGCCCCAGGTGAATTTTACTGTTTTGATTTTTTTGTCCCTTTGTCTAATTCCCGCTCTTTTATCTGTATAAATAAGACTGTTTGGGCCTTGCATGGCCACTCACATATTCTGAATGTTATTAGCGGAGCGCTGCGCTAATAAACAGAGTGGTCTGACAAATTGTGAATCCTGATTCTAACTTTGACAATTTGGAGGTTCCACCGAGATGGCAACCGTCTTCACTGGGGCTGTGTGATTCCTGACTGTTTTTGTAGGATGACCGTGGCAGCCGGCACCTGGGCATTTGGCCCAAGCGGTCCCCCACTAGAGCGGAAAGGCGCACAGCCACAGTGAGGTCTACGCCATCGAACCTGTTGGTTCCCACTCTGTTCTGGTAGGGATCCCGGGATCTGACATCAGGAATCTAGTCAGGTAATTATTTCTGTGTTTTGTTCGGACTGAGGACTGTCCTGTCTCTGGGCTTGGCTACACTAGAGAGTTGCAGCGCTGGTGAGGGGGTTACAGCGCTGCAACTTAGGATGTGGCCACACTTGCAAAGCACGGCCAGCGCTGCAACTCTCTGGTTGCAGCGCTGTCTGTACACTCGGTCGAGCCTCAGGTGGAGGGATTCCAGCGCTGGTGATCCAGTGCTGGTGAGCAAGTGTGGATGCCCAACAGCGCTTTTATTGACCTCCGGGGTATAAGGAGGTATCCCAGCATACCTTAGAAGCCTCTCTGGTAATCATGCACACTCCACTGCCCTGGGCTCAGCTGACCCCTCCTTCAAATGCCCCGGGAATTTTAAAAATCCCCTTCCTGTTTGCTCAGCCAGGTGTGGAGTGCAATCAATCATTCAATCAATCAGCGACCATGCCTCCACGCCCCAAACGAGCCCCAGCATGGAACAATTCCGAGCTGCAGGACCTCATCAGTGTTTGGGGTGAGGAAGCTGTGCAAGCACAGCTGCGCTCCAGAAGGAGAAATTATGATACCTATGGGCAGATATCGCAGTCCTTGCTGAGAAGGGGCCATGAACGGGACGCGTTGCAGTGCAGGGTCAAAATAAAAGAGCTGAGGAGTGCTTACTGCAAAGCCCGTGAGGGAAATCGCCGCTCAGGAGCTGCCCCCACAACCTGCCGTTTTTACAAGGAGCTGGATGCCATACTTGGGTGTGACCCCACTGCCAATCCGAGGACCACGATGGAGAGTTCAGAGCAGGGAGAAGTGGGGGAGGGTGTAGAGGAAGCCGACAGTGAGGCTACTGGCGTGGAGGGAGACACCCCGGAGTCCCAGGAGGCATGCAGCCAGGAGCTCTTCTCAAGCCAGGAGGGGGCTAGCCAGTCGCAGCAGCTGGAAGTTGCTGGTGAGTAAGAAACTGAGGAGCGTGCTCGGGGTAAGCAGATTTTTATGTTTTGGGAGAGGAGGGTTTGGGTTATGGCTGCCTGCATGCATGCCTAAACGTGGAATAGCCCATTGATTTGCTCTATCACGTCTCTGTAATCTGCCTCAGTAATCTCTTGAAAAGTTGCAGCCAGAGCGTGTGCAATGTGCTTTCTCAAGTTTATCGGGAGAGCCACCGTGGTCCTTGTCCCGGTCAGGCTAACTCGTCCGATCCACTGTGCAGCGAGTGGTGGGGGGACCATGGCTGCACACAGGCAAGCTGCATAGGGGCCAGGGCAGAATCCACATTGCTGTAGAAGACCCTCCCTCTCTTCCCAGGTAACACGCAGCAGTGATATATCTGGCAGTAGGAAACCCTGTTGAGAATTTAGGGATACTTGAATGCAGGGCGCCATGTTCGCGTTCCCCTCCCAGCCCCGTCGTGCGTTCCGGTCTCCACACCCCCTTCCCAGCAGGTAGCCAGCCCCGCGGTGCGCTCCGGTCTTCCCCACCCCCTTACCAGCAGGCAGCCAGTCCCGCGGTGCGCTCCGGTCTCGCCACCCCCTTCCCAGCAGGCAGCCAGCCCCGCGGAGCCCTCCGGTCTTCCCCCCCCCCCCCGTTCCCAGCACGTAAACAGCCCCGCAGTGCGCTCCGGTCTTCCCCCACCCTTCCCAGCAGGCAGCCAGCCCCGCGGTGCGCTCTGGTCTTTCCCCCTCCCCCTTCCCAGCACGTAGCCAGCCCCGCGGTGCGCTCCGGTCTCCTCACCCCCTTCCCAGAAGGCAGCCAGCCCCGCGGAGCCCTCCGGTCTCCCTCCCCCCCCGTTCCCAGCACGTAAACAGCCCCGCGGTGCGCTCCGGTCTTCCCCCACCCTTCCCAGCAGGCAGCCAGCCCCGCGGTGCCCTCCGGTTTTTCCCCACCCTTCCCAGCAGGCAGCCAGCACAGCTGTGCGTTTCCCTCCCCCCTCACCAGCAGGCCGGCAGTTACGCGGACCGGCCCCCCCCCGCCAGCAGCTCGCCACCTTCCTGTTCACTACTGTCCCCTGTGTAGGACACCAGCTACCTCCTGTACCCAGTGCAGATAAACCCCAGTGACCCATCGGTCAATTCCCTCTCCCAGGTGCACTCGGGGCGGAAACACTCACCCCATTTCTCGCCATGCCTTAGCTTCCCTGGCCTCTCTGTGTTATGTGAGGTATGTGGGAAGGATGCTACAAAAAGTCTAAAAACTCCTTCACTGTGTGATAATAAACAATGTAGCCTCTGTGTATTACATGTTTCTATCTATGTTTTTTTTAGTGACCTTGACTAATGCAGCCGGATCACCGGCCTCACGTCGGTTGCAGAACTTGAGAAAAAATCCCCGAAAATCAAAAGAAGAATTGATCAAAGCAGTTATGATTCACTACAACAGAGAAAGCAGGAAGATGCAGGAATGGAGAGAGAAAATGTATGAGTGGAGGCAAACAGAAAGCAGGAGAAAGGAACTGGCTATCAAAAAAACCTCAAAGCAGATGATAAGCCTCCTGGCTCGCCAAACTGAGTCTTTCGAGTCTCTCGTAGCCATGCAGGCAGATCTGTACCGTGGTAACCCACACCCCTCCCAAAGCTCTCTTTCTTGTTCCCCAGTATTTGCACAAAACACCTTTCTCCAGCAGCCAGTTTCTTATTACCCCCAGCTGCCCCCAACACCTGTACGATCACCTACCAGCCCTGATAACTATAATTCTTACCCTGTGCACTCCACCCCCATTACCCTGCAGCGTAGTAATCCTGAAGCGCAGCAGACATTGAACAGTAATCAAAACAGGACATATTCAAACCTCTGAATGTACAGTCCACCACCCTAACCCCCCTGGCCTTTTATGTACTGTACTTTGAATAAAGGATTTTATGGCTTTTACAATACGTTTTATTATTGCAGGAAGTGGTAAATATTGTACCCCAAGGTAGAACAAAGCACAGCAAAGGCACCAAACATTACTGTTGGCTCTCAGCATCAAATTGCTCCCTTAAAGCATCCCTAATCCTTGAAGCCCTTTCCTGGGCCTCCCTAGTAGCCCTGCTCTCTGGCTGTGCAAATTCATCCTCTAGGCATCGAACCTCGGAGGTCCATTCCTCACTGAATCTTTCACCCTTCCCTTCACAAATATTATGGAGGGTACAGCACGCGGATATAACAGTGGAGATGCTGCTTTCCCCCAAATCTAGCTTCCCATAAAGACACCTCCAGCGGGCTTTCAAACGGCCAAAAGCACACTCCACAGTCATTCTGCACCGGCTCAGCCTGTAGTTGAACCGGTCCTTGCTCCTGTCAAGCTTCCCTGCATACGGTTTCATGAGCCATGGCATTAAGGGGTAAGCAGGATCTCCAAGGATCACAGTGGGCATTTCGACGTCACCTACTGTGATCTTGTGGTCTGGGAAAAAAGTCCCGGCCCTCAGCCTCCTGAACAGGGAACTGTTCCGAAAGATGCGTGCATCGTGCACCTTTCCAGGCCATCCTGAGTAAATGTCAGTGAAACGCCCACGGTGATCCACAAGCGCTTGCAGAACCACGGAGAAATACCCCTTGCGATTAACATACTCTGATGCCAGGTGGGGTGGTGACAGAATAGGAATATGCGTCCCATCTATTGCCCCTCCACAGTTAGGGAAACCCATTTCTGCAAAGCCATCCACAATGTCCTGCACGTTCCCCAGAGTCACAGTTCTTCTTAGCAGGGTGCGATTAATGGCTGTGCAAACTTGCATCAGCACCATTCCAACGGTGGACTTTCCCACTCCAAACTGGTTCGCCACCGATCGGTAGCTGTCTGGAGTTGCCAGCTTCCAGATTGCAATAGCCACCCGCTTCTCCACTGGCAGGGCAGCTCTCAATCTCGTGTCCCTGCACCGCAGGGTAGGGGCAAGCTCAGCACACAGTGCCATGAAAGTGGCTTTTCTCATCCGAAAGTTCTGCAGCCACTGCTCATCATCCCAGGCTTGCAGGACGATGTGATCCCACCACTCAGTGCTGGTTTCCCGAGCCCAAAGGCGCCGTTCCACAGTGCTGAGCATGTCTGTTACTGCCACAAGCAATTGAGTGTCTTGAGCGTCAGGCGTTTCAATATCATCGTCTGACTCCTCACTGTCACTTTGCAGCTGAAGGAACAGCTCCACTGCCATGCGTGATGTGCTGGCAACATTCATCAGCAAGGTCCTCAGCAGCTCAGGCTTCATTTGTAACAGAAATCTCAGAAATCGCGCTGCAGACTCACAATGCCGCCAAACTGCTAGGAATGTGTAGCAAAGCACCACGGGGCGTTGGAACAGGAAGTGGAAAGACCTGCACACTTCCTTCCCCTTCCCACAAGCCACAGCGCCAAAATGGGACGAAGTGCTCTGTGGGATAGCTGCCCACAATGCACCACTCCCAACAGCGCTGCAAGTGCTGTAAATGTGGCCACACTGCAGCGCTGGTAGCTGTCAGTGTGGCCACACTGCAGCGCTGGCCCTACACAGCTGTACGAACACAGCTGTAACTACCAGCGCTGCAAAACTGTAAGTGTAGCCATACCCTCTGTGTCTATCTGTCCTCTTGTGGAGTGTTTGAGTCTGGGTGCCGTCTCTGTCTGGGGATCGGTCGACCAAGGGGTTCCTGTCCTCGCGGTCTGAGTGAGTGGAATCTGCACAATCGCAGCCGCACCGCACTTTGGGTAAAACCCCTGTGTGAAAGCAAGGGCGACTGAGACAGTAGCCTGTGGGCTCCTTTTGTGTGTTGCATTGGGCATCGCTCTGACGAACCCGAATTTCCTTCTTGTGTGATTGGTGTGTGAAGTCCTCCTGTATGGGTAACCAGACGTCTAAGTCGGGACAGTTCCCTAAATGAACGCCGGCTCATTTTATATATTTAGGATGGGTCCAGACTCCTGTAAATTTCTGGGAAAATGGTCTAGGCTAACTCAGGGGGATCCCAAAACTCAGTGGCCACTGTTAAAATCTTGGAACAAAGACTGAGTGGACGTCTTAAAGGACAAACTCGGCCAACCTAAAACTAAATTGGCTAAAGGAGAGGTTAATTGTTTCATGCAGTGGTGGCAAGAGGCAAATCATAGGTGGACAAAATCAAAACTGGCCTCTCTCAATTATTCAAATAATAAGTTAAAAGCTTTATTAAAAGCCTCCTCTCCCACCACTAGACCGAGCGCTCCTCTTTACCCCGTTCTCCAAACCCCGGATCGATCCAACCCCCTTCATACTCCCATCTCATTGTAAAAATGACCAAAAAGCCCCTTGTTCTGTTCCCCTTTGTTGTCTGCCTCAAAAACTGATTCTTTAGTGTTCCACTACCAATTCAGCAAGGAGGGTGGGCTCCTCAACTAGCCCCCACCCTTCCTGGTCCCTTTCCTTGAACATTTCTAAATTGTGAAATGACCACAATATCACTCACAAATGGTTCATTGGAAAAAGCAGGATCGGGCCCAGACAAGCAGGCAAGCAACAGATAAAGAAACAGGTTGAAAGCCCTAAGGGAATAGTGTCAGGAGTAAGAAAAGCAGTAAGTGCAGGCATGAACCCCTGGAACAATACTTAAAATGGTGAAATCTGAGGTGATAAAGGTGTCATTTTGGGACATAAACAAGTGATTTAAGGGAAGAGAGTGAAAAGTTAACTCTACAGAGGCTGGAGAGAATTAAGCGGTTAAACTTTGTGGAAAATGTTAAAAAGGACCATGTTAAAGAGAGAATTCTTGGTTTCTTTGCAGCCATTTTGAAGGGAAAATGGGCCCTTTTCCAGAAGAATGCCTGTAAATGATCCAAATATATATATACAGCTATGTAAAAACAAAGCAGTGTAAAGGAATGCTAAGGAAAAGAAAGTGTATGTATCTATTTGTCTGTGAAAATATGTAAAGTTCTAAGAATCTAAACCAGCATATCTGGTTTGTAAAACTCCTGTTTTGTAGGGGTAAGATAAATTGATTTTGTTTTTGTTTTTAATGCCACTACAAATTCATTTGATTCTTTAATTCAAAGTTGCAAAACTGACAGACCTTTTTGCAAGACACAGGTAATTAGTGTTGTTTGGCTTTGGGATTTAGCATTTAACCCTTAAGGGGTAACTTGATTGTTTACAAAAATTAAAAATGTTTTTAAATAAAGACAAAGTCATGGCTGCAATAGGGCAGTCAAAATCAGGAGAATAGGGAGAGATTCTGAAGTCTGTTTGTTTGTTTTGTAACAATAGTAGATAAAAGCTGTAATGAAAGAATAAGAAATTAACAGTGACCCTCTGAAGCAACAGCAGAGGTGAGGTGCACAAAACAAAAAGAAGCAATGTTAAAAACACTGAGCCTTAAAATGGCTCTGTGTAATCAGACTGTCACTTTGATAAGGATACATGAAAACTCTGTAAGAACAAAAGAAACAGTCACACCTTATGTAAAAATTGATATGGCTAATGTTTTTAAAAAGTTACAGTATAGAAGGAATGTGCATTTTCCCTCGGACATGTGCCTATATTGTAGAAAGGGGTAAAAAAAAAAAATGCAAATGAAACGTGCTGCTGAATTAAAATCCTATTAGGGCTCCAAAAAGAGCTGCAATAGGCTGTGTTTTCTTTTTCAGATCCCTGTATGTTAAGACAGAGGCTACGTCCAGACTACCCACCGTATCAGCGGGTTAAAATCGATTGCTCGGGGATCGATATATCGCGTCTAATCTAGACGCGATATATCGATCCCCGAGCGCGCTTATATCGATTCTGGAACTCCATCAACCCCAACGGAGTTCCGGAATCGACAGGGAGAGCCGCGAACATCGATCCCGCGCGGTGTGGACGGGTGAGTAATCCGATCTTAGATATTCGACTTCAGCTACGTTATTCACTTAGCTGAAGTTTCAGCTACGTTATTCACGTAGCTGAAGTTGCGTATCTAAGATCAATTTCCCCCCCGTAGTGTGGACCAGCCCAGAGAGTCTCTGAGCTCTGCTGATGGCTTTGAATCCAAAAGCCTAGCCTGTGTTGATGCAAATTACCTAACTGATAAAGAAAGGTGAGAACTGCCAGCACAAAAGAAGCTGCAAATAAAGAACATACCTGGTCAGCAAACAAACAAATTGCCTACATAAAAGGCATGGTATAACAAGATACCTTTAATAGATTTGATGCTACTGTTACTGTTAATATTAAACATTAAAATAACTTTAATGTTAGTAAGTACCCCTGTAACAACTTGTACTGTGTATGATTTTTGGAAAAATCCTTTAAAGTAATATGGTAATGATGCTTCTCAGCTATTACCTGTGAATAAACTTAAAGCTTAACATAGCAGGAAAAACATTACAAACCTGGTCTGCTATATAAGAGGAAAAACTTGAGGTACACCATCTCATGAATTTAATAACTAAACAGTGGAATAATTTCCGCATAACCCTTAAAAAGTAGAAGCCATTAAAACCTGGCCTGCCTATTAAAAAAAAAAAAAACACCACAAGAGAACATGGGGGTAATTCCTCTGTTTTGCCTGCAATCAGCAAGGGTATTTGTAAAAGAAAGGAATCTTTTAAGTAATAATCAATGCCACCCCAAAAGGGGTTAATTCTTGGGGAAAAGTGTTTAAAAAGTGTTAGCAACCCACCAGAAGACAAATGTAAATATAATATAAGTACTGTGTTTACCAATACTCACATTTACTATTTGCCACAACAACAACAACAACAACAACAACAAAGGAAAGTCTCAGCTTACTGTAAGCACTGATTTAGCTGAGTTCTCAATCAAGCTTGGCATTGAATGGCAAACAGTTACCAATCATCCGTAAAAAGGTAAAAAGGTAACATAGTTCCCAAAAAAAAAAAAAAAAGATGTGGAAAACTGGACCATTCATATTATATACACAAATGGGGACATGTTAAGAATTGCCACTACAGAAAAACATAACAGCTTACCATTGGTATAACATATTTTCTGGATGATTTCCCACAACTACTGGCATACTAATGCTACTACCCCTAATTGTGTTTTTGGTTTTAAATTGTATGTATGTAATTGAAATGTTTAAAATGTGCTGGTGGATAAAACAAATGTGTGCAAAGCTAAAGCCACAGGCCCAAATCACCTCCCAGTATTTTCTATTACATGGACTAAATAAGAAGTGACACTGGCGATTAATAATCTTAGTGTCAAAAGGGGGATATGTAGGAGCAGGATTTTATAATGTCCCATAAGAATTAAAGTATAATTTGATTTCATCCTACTAGCCACTTTTTTTAAATAGCAGAAAGAAATGACCCCTGGGACTATAAGATTCTGTTTTCCCATATGCATTACAAATTGGGCCCTCTCTAACTCTTTGTTTTAAGATTTAGGTAGTAAGAAACAGGATTCTCTATTGTGTCTATGTTAAGTAAATTAGAGAAACATTGAAGGCCTGGGTCTCAATGTAAATTGTCTTAGTTATCAATTGTAAAACTTAGCAAGGTTTAATTTGCAATGCTTTTTTGTTCGATATAAAATACTACTGTTTGTATTCTCAATCTATTTGTGTGAATGAGGAATGTATGCATCAGGAAAAGATAAGGTGTGAAGGCCATTGTTATAGCCAGAGTCAAGGGACGGCTGTTAAACTGTCTGGCAACTCAGAGTGGATACATGCTTCGCAGTGTAAGAATGCACCACCCCCAGTGAACCAACCACCACCTCAGGACCATGCAGAGTCAATTTTTTGACTCCAGAAGAAGACGTAGAGGAACAGCCTGCAATACCTTACAATCTACGCTCTCGTAAGGGTTGCCAGAAGCAGACGACTACATAAAGCAAGGCCCAAGAAGAAGCAGTAGTGAGCCTAGCGCCTGCTGCCTGGTGGACATAAAACTGTGACTGCAGTTCCCTCAGTTGAGGTTGTCAGAACCAGAAGGGCCCTGCCTCCAACATGCGCCTCTGGTGGTGCCTGTTCTTCGGCTGCTGGTGTCTTAAGGTCTGGGGAGTCCACAATGACAATTCTTTTATCCAGCAGCAAGTGTGGATAGCTCAGACCCTTATTATTTCTAAATGCTGGGTCTGGAGCCACATCCCAGCCCACTCAAACTGGTGTTCCTGTCCTGGCTATCCCACTCAATTCCCCAGACCTCACTGGAGGACCTTGTCCGTTTAACACAATATGGAACAGTAATGACACCTGGGAAGAGGCTATTGGCAGTTCCTTTATCCCACTTGGGGGAGCAATACACCAGGCAAAAAGGCTCCTAAGGTTACAATCAGTAGTTAAAATAATGGCAAATAAAACCAGAGAAAGTTTAAGAGCCCTGGCCAAAGAAACAGGGGCGATCGGACAGGTGGCCCTCCAGAACCGTCAGGCATTGGACATAGTGCTGGTGGCCAAAGGAGGGACCTGTGCTCTCACTGGAAAACAATGTTGTGTGTTTATACCTGACAATACCAATGAGGTAACAGATCACGCTAGCCACTTAGAACAAATCGCATATCTTCCTCATGAAGAGCTGAGTTCTTTATGGAAGTGGCTAAGTAACCTGTTCAATTTCTCTGGCATAGGAAACTGGTTGTTTCAGGGAGCCCTAACTATCCTGTTTGGAATCTTAGTGATTTTTGTATGCTTTCAGTTAATCTCCTGTTGTATCCAGAATTGTGTCACCCAGATGACTGCCCCAAAACAGAGTGCTAATATGATGATTTTGAATATCGCTGATGAACTAAGAGATAAGGAACGGTTAATTTGTGGAACTCAGTAAGGGTTGGTCATGGCGTACGCCTGACCAAAAGGAGGGATTGTGAAAGTAGAATGAATTATATAGTAAGAATAGAAAGGATTAAAGAAATGTTGTCTGTACCTTTAAGCAAAGTCATTGGAATGTTGCAACCAGGTGTCAGGAATACAGACATTAACATAGAACAATTGCACCGTTTAAGGGCAATTGGTGAAGCATTAGCCTTAGATCGATAACAGTTAGTAAGGAAATAGGATATGCATGCTGTGCCCCAGGTGAATTTTACTGTTTTGATTTCTTTGTCCCTTTGTCTAATTCCCGATCTTTTATCTGTATAAATAAGACTGTTTGGGCCTTGCATGGCCACTCACATATTCTGAATGTTATTGGCGGAGCGCTGCGCTAATAAACAGAGTGGTCTGACAAATTGTGAGTCCTGGTTCTAACTTTGACAGATGTAAGCTCCTTTTCCTCTACCTTGTCCCTTTTTCACATCAGGCAGAGTGGGGAACTGAACCTGGGTCTCCCACATCCCATAGAAGAACCCTAACTTGCCTAAGGGTTAGCGTACTCCCATGGGATGTGGGAGACCCAGATTCAATTCCCCACTCTGCCTGATGTGGAGAAGGGATTTAAACAGGGCTGTCTCCCACTTCACAGAAGAGTGCCCCAATCATTGTGCTATGAATATTCTGGGTAAGGTCTATCTCAATCTTTCCTGTTGAGGCAGTTCCACTTTATTCAAGTATTTAATACAGTCATTGGGGCTGAGACCGAGAGAATAATTCTATAGAATGGTGGTTAGAAGGTTCACCTTCAAGTCCCTGCTTCAATAGCCAGTGAATTAAAACATCATTCACCCACTTCTAGAAACAAAGAATCTCAGAGATAAGCATACTGACCACTTAGCTTCAACACATTTATGTTCAACCTGGTTTGTATGAACATTCAAAGGCCAAGAACAGTCGCGTGTTTTAGGGGTACGTCAAACAATTTATGAGCCTTTTCCTCCACTAATGAAAGTTCTAGATATAGAGGACCCAAAAGCTCTTTGAATTGTTGCTAATCTGAGCATGATACTGAAGCAACAATGATATTATCATAAGTATATGTAGAAATTGTTTGGACACCTTCAGGAAACTCTGAAGGCGCATCATACACCTGCTCTTCATTACCATTAATAGCAGTCTTCAACAGTATATGCTAAACACACCAGCTAGAGGTAGTGGCAACTCTTTGCTGGTGAGACAGGGACAAATTCTGTATTTCCCTGCTGAGAGCAAAGGGGATCGTATTTCTCTGAGGGTCTTTTTGGGGCAGAGGAAAGCAAGGAAGCCATTGGCATACTGGTCACTTTACCCACTTGGCCAAAAGCCACGTGGGCTTAAGGTATAAGCAAAGCCCACAGAGGAATTCATCAAGCAACTTCAAAATGGAAAGAAGATCCAGAACCAACAGAAGAAAAAAGATCCATCATCTCTCCCTGATCTTCACTCTGGGGATTCTCTGATCAGACTCCATTCCAGATGCAGCAGAAGAAAACTCAGGAAAGCTCTCAAATCCAAACCCTCTGAAATGGGAGTAACATCCTCCCTATAGAAGAAGAATGAAGGGAAATGATAAGGGAAATCAGATTACCTGGAGTCAGAAGAAATGCATCACTATCTTTTAAGTGGTAACCAAGGTTGCTCCTCAAACCAAAGAAACAACTCTGCCAATACTGGGGTCTAGTGAGAACTAGGAAGGCCAAAAGAATAGCAACTTTTGATCCTCTAGCATGGGATTAGGGAGTCACCCTCAGATCAAATGATATACTGTTCCTGGACCTATGGGATTCATAGATGGAAGTCAAAGTGAGGTGTTCAGGAGAAATGGTTTGATGGATATCTCTATTTTTGAAACTTCTGACACTGTTCCTAATGCTCCGGTATCAAAAAGTAAATGTGTGGATCAAGCCCTAGGACACAGAACACCTTGGGACAGAACCATGAGATTAGGCAGATTTCTTGGGGCACATCAAACTGACCAAGACTTGAATTCAAAAGATGGATTCACTATACCAGCCATGCTTTAGCACCACCTCCATGAGAAACGGCCTAAGCCAACACCCCTTTTTACATTTGGCCAAAGGAGCAAAACTGGCAGAAACTAACCATTACACTCCAACAAGCTTGCTGGTCTGTAAAGGGTATTTTTAAATTACAGGAAGGCCACCACTTGAACTCACACTTTCTTTCAGGCTTGACCATGTCAGCCGCTTTGAGACGAGATGAGTTTTCCAGGGTCAGGACCCACAGACAATTTATTCATATATTAAGGCTAACAGAATTAGCCATGACTTGAAGTCAGAACCACAAGCAATCAAACTGACAAGCAAATTGGGCTGGTTAGTGTCCTGGTAACTCAGACCCAGTATGGAGCTGAGGAGGATACCAGTACCAAATGGCACTTTGCAATGGTACAAGTTGTTAATAATTCTAATGAACATTTTTTTTTTTTTGCTCAACAACCCTGGATCTAATAAATACACTACTCTGAAAAGTAAAACAAGCAGTGAAAACAAGAAAATTTGAGCCGATGTTCTGTTGAGAATGATGATATTTACGAAGTCCATGGTGGTGACAGAGGAACCGAGGACATTTGAGGACATAGTGACATATGTGCCCTTACATTTAACATTTAGATACAGGAGAAGGCATGCGCATAGACCCAATGATCGCCACTTTTAGATGATTCCATGCTCACAGTAGGGAGAACATGAACATCTCAAGAGCGAGAGCATACAGAGGAGATCAGATAAGAACCAAAAGTTTCAGGCTGCATTCTTTACTGGAAGTTATCAGCAATATTTATGGATTTCTCAGCCATTGACTAGAGCAGGATACCATTATCCTATGATCTAGAACAAAAAGTACCAGTACAGTACTTCGAAGCTGCTATTCACCGAGTGTAAAAAGGTGTGTTTGAGACATAATATTTTTCCCCATACAGAGCAAGGCATTTGAAGCACATGCTCTTGCGCTGCTTTTTAAAAGGTTTTAATTAATGTAGAAAACATGAAAAAGCTACACAAAAAGAAATAAAATGTTGCAAAAATTGAAGGAAATAAAAATACCTTTTAACTGTCCCAGGAGCACCAGGAGGAGTGCCCAATATTGTTCTGTTTAAAAAATAATTTTTACAGTGAATGTGAGGAACAGAAACTAAAAACTAAGGAACATTTCCACTTACATTTATCAAAGATGGCTGCTGTTATTGCTGCCAGAGTTATATTATTATTGGTAGATGTCTACAAGACACAGTGAAGTAAATTAAGAGAAACTTCAGCCAAGACTTACAAAAAGTGCACTGCATTTAGCAGGGGGGAAAACGAACAACAAACTGGCGTTCTTACTACGTAGGGAAAAGCATAGTCTGCTGTGTGTAGGACTGCCATTTGTAGTATATAAAGGAAAGTTACAGTACTGCCCCTTCAACACCAAAAATGACCTCAAGTAGGCAATTGCACCCTCCCAGTCTATTATTTCAGGCATTATATCCTACTTTGTCATATTCTTAACATAGTAAACCTCAACTCTACACGCATCTTAATAATAAAAACTCACATGCAGTTCCCCTTCCCTGCCCTCCACCCCTTACTTGTCTTTTACCTACCTTTTTGGAAGGAGATGAACAGGATAGTAGAGAGCTGGAAGAAGTGAAGAAGGAAAAAAAAAAAGGAGATATGCATTGGTAGAAAGAGGATGAAAGGAAAACAAGAAGCAGCAGCTGAAAAGGAGCAGAAAAAAAGGACAAAGGAAAAAAGAGTTGAATCCCCCTCCAGTGAAAGAACATGTACTTCAGCTGCATTTTATAAATATTTGGATAGCATTGTTAAACTTTTAAAACTATTGATATAAAGCTACTTGAACACAATAATAAATATTTAGTAGCTAAAGTATAAGTGCTTTACAATTTTCAAAGCAGTCAACAAACATTGTTTATAAACCCACAATTACAAAATTCACAACTGGGATGCAAATATACCAACCAAGACTTACATATGATTCACACACATTTAAAGTGACACTAATCCAGCAACATTTACTAAGGGAAAAGTCTCTCCAATAAGCTCTGAGAAAATTGTCACTGTGGTGACAAGTGAATCTATTATGACACCAACTTGTAGAAAATGGCCTCTTTGGCAACCTCATTTCACATGCCCCCATCCTATTTCTTCCCTACACATTATGCTCCATCTCTGTGGTCTCACCTCACTTTCCACACTTATTGGGCTGATGGGAAGCTGAAAGGAAACTCAGATGCAGTTGTTCCCTTAGCCCCAAGCCTCTGCCGATTGCTAAAAAACACTAGTGCAGCTCATCCGACTGTATCTAAGAGGCATCTTATGAAAGTTCTTGGGCAGATCCATGTATACCAGTATTATGTAATAACAAGCTATGAAAATTTGAAAAGAAGGAATTAATTGCATTTCAGGTTCTTTTATTTAAGTTACCTAGCTTTTATATGATTTGTACTTAAGTACATAGCGTGTGTGTGTGCGTGCGCATGAGAGAGAGAGAGAGAGAGAGTTATATATATATACACACACATATACACACACACACACACACACACATATATATTTTTATATATATATATATATATATATACACACACACACACACCCCACACCACAAGAAAGGAAGCTGAGAGCAGGAGAGATGAAAAAAATCAATGCTAGAAAATTAATTTTAATTTGTCTTTGAATTAAAGAAATACCATCAATATATCACATGTATAAAACAGACTCAGATGTACTGATACATGCCTAGTCACATACACTCATCATGTGCCATATGGATTCTGTTCCAGATCACACAATGATTTGAGTTTTGACCAGCTACTCTTATCAACTATTCTGTTGCTCTTCCATCTGATTTCATATCCAAAACCCAACACGAGGGGAAATGCCTCCAAAACTATAGGAGACAGTGCATCTACTTTTAGAAGATCAAATAGCTTGTGGAACATCTCACCCTCACCTTTTGCAAAGCTCCCCTGTATTTGGTACAACCAAGGAAGCAATTTTCACAATATAGAAATAAAATAAAATAAAATAAATAAAATCTAACCTATTAGTACCAGTAGTCCTGAATTTAGATATAAATCAAATCATTACAGGTTGTTCAACAAAAGGTGACAAAAATCAATAATTCCCGAAGATCTATCATACCAGATTCTTCATTTCAATCCACAATATATTATCACTAGCCCATTATTTTTGTCACCTATTATTTAACTTAGGCATATTTGCTCTTTTTCCATCCTGTCCTATTAATCTCCCCCCTTTCAACATTTAAGAACTTGTCCTTTCTCTCCTCTTTATTTACAAGTTCTTCAGTTGGAAGTTGTGCAAATAGTCAAAAAGAATATTTTCTGTCCAACTGAAGAGAGATTAATCTAGGATAAAATGGAGAAACCACTTTGTACAATTTCAGCCCAAAACAGTGCAAAGAAGAAGAAATGAGCAAAGTAAACAGTCTCAGTAACAAGGAGGGTGTTCTGTCACCATTTTGTCATTTTTAAGCCTCTCTTACCTTTTACATTTCCTCTCCCGTTCTCCATCAACACATATTGGCCAATCTCCTACAGCAATGCAGAAATCCAGAGAAGAGAAGGAAACACACCAGCATAACAGAGGAAAAGATTGCAGATGTGGAGAGCATAGTATAAAACAGCAGTAGAGGAGAACGAGATACTTAAAATAAAAGGTTTTTGTTCAAGAGAATTCAAGCTATGATAATCCCAGTAGTAAAGAACTGGAGAAAGATTTTTTCCCAACATTTCTTTGACAAAAGAAATTAAGCAAAGTGTGTTTAATTTAATAAATTCTTCTGCAGATTGGGTAAAGCATTACATTTATTCTCTAATTAGAAAGGAAACAAAGAAAAGAAAATTGTACAAGATTATGCACTGTTGATTACGAAAGGTTACTATATGGACCTAATTTAGGTCGAACTGTATAATTGAGGGGGGGGAGGAGAGGTGTTTGGACTTGGATTTTGATTTGGAAACCAGAGCTAAAGGAAAGAAAGATAATCCTAGCATGATTACTTTTCTTCCAAACAGGAGAGGTAAGTAATAGCTTTCTCAAATTTTCAGGTGTTGAAAGGCATCAATACTAAAGAGAAATTCTGAAAGTATCGTCATTTCTTACCTTAAGGACAGAACTTTTAACATTAAAAAGGCTAAGATGATTGCTGATGTCTACAGTAACATTGCAGTTACCTAAATCACTGAAAAACTTCATATTATATATAAACACTTCTAAAAGGTATATTTCACTATAATCTCCTTTTTAAAATAAAAGTCTATATTTTGAATTTAAAATATTTCTTATAAAAGAAATGCTCATTTACTCTAAATAAAAACACACCTCATATGCAATTAGAACTATAGAATTATTTTAGAACCTTTATTTTTGCTAGGAAAAGTGTTTTCTTTGGAGCCATAAAAATCAGTCATGTATTTTTACAAACTGGAGCAATAATTCTGTGGTGTTTGTAAAAACACAAATACAACAGAGATTTTATTTTAAGCGGCAAATAGTATATTTTGGAATAAAAGTGAAGACAAGTTCTTGTAGAACACAAATGCTGTATACATTCTACAAAGTATAATCAGACAGAATACGTTAATTTTGTAATTTAAAATATGTATACCTCATATTCTTTTCTGCAAACTTTCAAAATGTCATTTTTTGAAGAAGCCTGAAAGATAATTAGATTTCTTCATTAATGTATAGCACCAACTAATCAATAATGAAATCATATAGCAAAGAACAAAATATAGTAAAAGTCTATTTAGATAAACTAGGAACTTCACTCACTTGCATAGCTTCTTCTAGAAAAAAATAATTATTAAAGGTTTTATGGTTCTGGGACAACGTGATGGGCAACTTTAACATTTTATTCAAATTAAGCCATGTATTTATCCACCAAATTGGTATCTTTGTTTTTCTAACCATGAAAAGCATCAGAATTTGCATTTATCTCAAAAGGTGTTTTTCCCTATTTGTTCTAAAAAAGATGAACCACAATTTTTAGCAAAGGGAAACACCTATACAGACCAACATGTATGCACTAAAAACAAAATTCTTAACACCACTTTCCTCTTTCCCCACCAATCAAACCACTGCACCCCTTTTTCTACAAAAGCCTATTGATATCACTGATAAACCAATCTCCTGAAGATAGTGCCCTTGTATTTCACTTGTTCTGCAAAGCATCTCACATACCTATTCCTGCTGTATCAGTAATGATGAACATTTCAAGTATCAATCTTGAAATCTCAACAATCTTTGCTTCAGTTGCTTTCCCCAGTAATTTAAAGCAAAGGAAGGACTTATACACTTGTGATAATGCTCTTTGAAATACAGTATGGAAAGGACTGTGAAATGAGAGTCTATGTTGCACAATTCAAGAATACACTTATTTTGCTATCAGGCCTTGTGATTACAGTCTTTGTACTACTACTGACTTGACCTTTTACTTAAGCAACAGAAAATCCTGTAGGAGTCAACAGAAGCTGTGCTCTCTTGTATCAACGCTGAGGTTGGTCTTATGCCTCTTTATAGAATTTCCTCTTGAATGCTGGCAACAAAATCTCAGCTCTTAAAATCTGAATTTAAAAGCAGGCAGTACTAGAGTCAAAGCCAAATATTTTCTCAGAATACTTGGTAGTTAGATAAAATATGAGCACTACAATTTAAATGCATATTCTGGAAAATGCATCTCTCAAAGAAATAAATGGAAAAGTGGTTATGGTTATGGAAAAGAATATAGATAAAAGACACTATGATGCTGCAAATAGTAAGCAATATTGTTCACTAAACAGAGAAAAAAGCAGTGATCAAAGAAGCAAAACAGCAGCCAGAACCTCTAAAAATCCCAAAGTCTTTGAAAATGAAGCATAAGCCACGATCCCCCTTCAGCTCGTCACTGCTTTCTACTTAGAGAGATGTTTCCATCTGTTTTCAGAAGTGAAGGGAACATAACAATAAAAAAAATGTGACTGACCAAAAATAGAATTTCACATAAAATGATGGTTCTGTGTTTTATTTAAAAAATAATAATAATAAAAAAAAGTGTCTGGGAACAATCATGCCTTTCACAGAAGATGATCAATGGCTATGTACTCTGGACTTCGTAGATGTTCATATACGTTTTAGTGCCTTTTTTCTATTAACAATCTGAAAAACAGTCTGTGACTAATTCCACTTATTGCTTCTAGGGTTGTCATTGGCACATTTAGATATGGTAACTTCAGATCAAAGGCTCATCAATATCTTGGAAGGGATCCAAAGAAAAGTTCAATAGGTCAGTGGGATGCCAGAATCTTTAGGATTCAGACTGTCCATAGCAGGACTCAGAAACAGCCAATTTGTGCCAACACCCTGTACCTACACCTCTCTGAAGCTACTACATTGCTCTCTGGAATCATAGCATTCACTAAAAAAATAAAAAGCAAGTAATCAAACACAGATGTCTACCCGAGTCTGAGATGAGCCTGGAACTATAGCTCTTAGACTTGTGAACTCATTTTATTAAGATATTAACTAAGCTGCACAACAATGATAGCTAACTGTGACATTTAAGTTACTTAATTCTTCATGTAAGAAATGGGAGGGAAGACATCACAGATCTACACAATTTATTGTGAGCCACTTAGGTTGCAACACAAGTTAATGGCCTTTGGGAGAGTCCAACATTTCTTTCCACCACAATCCAGTCAAAAAGAAGCCAAGCCCAAAGAGCCTAGTAGAGCCAATGGAGAATGCCCTTACCCTGATGTTCCTATCAGTTGAAATGTCTATCATCTTGGTTGATCGGTTATTCACCCCTCATACAGATTGCGCAGATCACAACACATCTTCCATTCTTCTCCTATTCTGGCCTTCCTTCTCCATGTGCTGCCATGTCTTTTCATGATGAAATCTTCCTCTCTCTTTGGAGATCAACCGAGTGGTTGTTTCAGTTCCCATGGGAACCACGCAGTGACAGCTGCAATCTATCAATTGGCAGTGAGCCTCGCTATATGCCCAGCCCATCGCATTTTACTGTACCTGCCGCCAACAATGATGTCCTGCACTCCACCCTGTCATCTGATCACTTCACTGAGGACTCGGTTGAAAATTGAAATCCTCAGAAATCTTCTTTCCATTGCCGTCTCTGTGACAGACAGTTGTTGCCCCTCTATCTTCATCAGTGCCCATGTTTCGCTGCTGTACAATGTTGCTGGCAGTACTGTTGAGTTGAAGAGGTTGGCGCATGTTGCCTTGTTGATTTTTCCTTGGAGGACATCCTTGATAGAACTGATTGCGCCAACCTGCTTGCTTTCTTTGGGAAAGATCATGGCACATGTTAATTTCTTAGCCCAAATAGAAGTATTGCTCAACTTCAGACTGTTATTTGAGTTTTTGGCAAGGCATCAAATCAAAGTTTCATCTTGGAGGGGTTCATTTTTAGTGTGACTTGGCTGCTTCTTGTGTTGAACTCTTGCAGCATTTTCTGTAGTTTGATAGTATTTTCGGCAATTAACACAGTATCGTCCATGAATCTAAGGAGGCTTAACTGCTCTCCATTTATGTTGATTCCACCCTTCCCATTCATCAGACTCATTACCATTTTGAGGCAGGCTGTGAAGAGTTTTGGTGAAACTGTGTCTTCTTTTTTAACTGGGATGCGAAGGTGAGTATCAAACAGAGTTCTATGTGTAGTGCAGTCAGAATTTGCTTCCTTTAGTAGTTTGATGTAGTTTGTGTTGCTGCCCTTCTCTGCAAGAGCTTTCAATACTGCATTGATCTTGACATTGCAGAACGCTTTTTCATAGTTGAAGAAGGCAATGCATAAAGGGAATTTGTATTCCCCTGACCATTCCAATAGCTAGTGTATAGTGAAAATATGGTCCATTGTGCTGAAATTCCTTCAAAAACCTGCCTGTTCCTAATCCAGACTCAGAGTCGGTTTGTTGTTATTTTGGTGAACAGCTTGTAGACATGTGAGAGCAGGCCTATTAGATGATAGTTCTTTAGAGATCTTCATGATCGCCCTTCTTGTACAGCAAAATGACATTGGACTCCTTTCAGCTAAATGGCATCTTCTGCATTTCCAAATAATGGCCAAGCCTCTGAGCAAGGGTTTCCCAGAGGTCTTGACCTCCAGCTCTTATTTCAGTTGTCAGTCCATCTTTTCCTGGGGGTTTTCCTTCCTTCTTTTGGTAAACTGCATGTCTAACTTGTTCAGCTGTCTTAGATCTAAGATCGGCCTCCAATCCTCATCCTTTTTCAGTACCAGCAAGTATTTTGAGTAGAAACCCCTGCTCTTGTGAGGGCCAGCTCTATTGCTCCTATCCAGAGGAGAGAGTCCACTTCTTGCCTTAGTAGAAGCCTATGAGAAAGTTCCTTGAAGAAGGATGGGGAAAGGGAGTGGAAGCAAGAGAATGACTGTAAGGTGTATCCTGATATTCTGACCTCCCAGGCCCACTGCGGTGATCCACTCCCAAGCCTGGTGGAAATGGACAAAGAGGTCCCCAAAAGGAGGGAAGTGAGCTATAGGGTGCAACTGTAAAATCAGAAGAATGGGAGGATTCCAACCTTCAATCAACCCATCAAAAGTGCTGTTTAGATGATGCCTAAGTGGTTGCAGATGAGTGGCCCTCTTCCTCTGAAACTTGTCTCTCTTTCTGGAGGGTTCTGCAGGTCTTTGGTACCCCTAGAACTGAGCAGGGCATGATCTCTGGGCATTCTGTGAGCTACTAAAACACTTCTTGCTCATAGGTGTATAAATTCCCAAGGAATGTCGGGTAGCCCTGGAGTCCTTAAGCATGTGCAGAGAGTCATCCATGGTCTCTGAGAAAAGAGTTTTGTTACCATCAAAGGGAAAGTCCTCTCCCATGTTTTGTACCTCTCTTGAAACCCCTTAAAGCTGGAGCCAGGACACCCTGTGCCATAGAGAGAGACATGACAGCAGTATCCAGGGCATCTAAGGACACTTGGAGAGCAGTACTCGCTAACAGCTGACCCTCTGCAACAACAGACTGGAATTGTTCCTTGCAGTCATGCGGCACATGTTCAGTAAAGGCTGTGAGCATGTTGTAATTAGTAAAGTTACATTTGGCAATGATCACTTGATAGTTCACAAGCTTCAAATGCAAGGTTGCAGAGGACTAAGACTTTTGCCCAAAGAGGTCCAATCACTTCTGATCCTTATTATAGGGAGTAGCCCTCCAAAAATGCTGACTACTCCATTTATTCACAGCATCCATCCTGAGGGAATTAGGTGGGGAATGGGAAAACAAAAGGCAAAGTCCTTAAAATGGTATATAATTCTTCTTGTCTGTCCTTTTGAAAATTGTGGAATAGTGGTTGGCATCTGCCATTCAGTCTTAGCCAGATCCAGGAGAGCCTCATTAATAGGTAGCGCCACTCTGAAAGGTGCTGCTGACTGCAAAATATCAAGCAGCCTGTGCTGTTGGTCTTTGATCTTCCCAGAGGGATGTGCAGAGTGTCCAATATCATTCTAATGAGGTCCTGGAATTGTCTGAAGTAATTGGCAATGGAAGGAGAGAGAGAGAGAGGCATGAGCACCTCATCCAGTGATGACAATGTCAATGGCACTTTGAGGAGTTGGAGGCTAGGGCAGACAAGGAATTCACCCCTGAAAGGTCTCCTCCTGCTTTGGAAGGGTAAAGAAAGTATCTGGATCCCCAATTTCCATAAGAGATGGTACTGGTGATTTATTGAATTGTTGTCGAGAGGCAGCCCATGGGGCCCAATACTGCCATTGGGAAGGTGGCAGACAGGTTTGGTTCCACCGTGATTGATGTGCCGCAAAGTCCTCCCTGCATGAGAGCAGATTCTCAAAGGGGTACGTAGGAGAACCCCTAACAGAAATCAAAGAGACCAGCTGTGAGTCCTCCTCTTCCTTCCTGTCCTCCAGTGGGGGTGGGGGGTAGCCAATGAGAATGGAAGAGAGCACAGTGCCACAGAGTGGTCTGAGCTGGTACCTGACAGCAACAGGGATGCTGGCTCATTCAGCACCGATAGATCACTCAAGTATTGTAACTCCTGTGGTACCAGAAAGGACACCAGTACCGACATTGTAGTCAAGGTCACCATGGTTGGAGCCGACGGTACCAGTAACAATGAGTGTACCACAGGCTCTATCAGATGCAGATACCTGCTTGATATCAAGGGTATTGCTTGTACAGTCACCCCCCACTGAGTTCCTTGCATCAGTACCGATGACTGGGTTAAGGCCAACAGCAACAATGTCTGAGCTGAGTGCTTCAGTGCCAATGGCAGAGCTCAGCTTGATAGTACCATGTGTTTCTTCTTACTGGTGGAGGGTACAGGAGCCCACTCTGAGCAGTGTTTCCTCTGCTTGGAACTTCGGGGCTTTGCAGGCCTGCCAGTACTGGAGAAAGAGTCCTTGGCCTCCACAGTACCCTTTGAGGACTTCAGTGGGGACCTGGTCTTTTTTGGAGCTGGTTCCTTAGATATGGAGTCTATGCTCCTCTTTTTGGGATTATTCCCAGAGAGTTCTAAAGTCTTCCCTTTCTTAGGAGAACCTTGGGACATGCTTGACAGGACACTGTATCTGTCTGAGGATAAATGTACAAAGGAGCAAGGAGAGGTCTCCTGACCTGGCTGAGAGGTTGCAGGGAATGTTTCATTGTTGCAACCTAATGGCCCCCTCCCTCAGGGGGTCCCATGGGGAGGCAGATTAGCATTGTATGTTGCTAATGCTGTTGCAAGCATAGCAAGGCATTTGGGGAAAGGTTAAAAGTTATGAATGCAGAACGAAAGGTTTCTTTACAGGCGCAAAAGGCCGGAGGGGGAAGGAAAGGAGGAAAAAAAATGGGTTAACTTGATATTCCAGCTAAACCCGAAGATAAGGAGCTAACTCCGGCCCAACGACATTGCACACACTCTGCTACCTGCCAAGAAAGAATGGAGAGGAGTCCACCCCACCCCAACCAGCCGCGAGAGAGGAGAGTTGCTGAACAAAATTGCAGGGGACACGAAAAGGAGTGAGACAAGGTCAACCAGGGAAAAATAACCCTCTCATAGCCCTGAAGCTGGTGTGTTTTGGAAAAGCTGAGGAAGCCACAGAAGGCCAGTTTGAACTGGCACACAGAGCGTGGGGAACAAAGGTCCCTGAAGGAGACACCCCCAAGAGGCCCCAGGACTTAAAAACCCTCCTGGGAGCTGAGGAAATCAGAGATCAACAGCGGACCTTGGACGACCCCGTGCACAGGACAAGATCTCCCATCCACCCTTCCCCCAATTCTTGAGTTACGCCCAGGCTTGGCCAGCCTCAGGTAGTGCAGATGCGAGTATGAAACTGGGTTAGGGCTTGGGGCACTAATGCTTTCTTCCTTCCTTTGAGTGACATGGGGAACCCCCAGCACTCCTTAGCTGTTATTTTATTATTTTATCAATACAGTTTTAAAACCCAGTTACTTGGTGTGCTCCATCATCTCCTCCCCTAACAGTCCTGTGGCCTCAGCCTGATCACCTGACATATCAGGCAGATGGGTAACAAAAATCTGTCACACCATCGCCAACAGCCTGAGCTTGATGTCCCTGTTCTTCCTAGCCCTGGACTTAAGGGCTAAACAAAAGGAGCACTCTGGAAGATATGGGACTCCCCAGGCAACAGACACTTCCAGTGTCTGTTGCTCACCAGTACAGCGTCCCAGCAGGAGAGGAAATATTTGAAGTCTGGCAAATCAGGCATATCCCACTAAGAGAAGACAAGTCTCCCGGGGGGGAGGGGTTAAAAAAAAAAAAAAGTCCTCTCACCTAAAACTAATTAACTGTACAAACACTAACAACTCTTCTAAAACTAACTTACTTTAACAGATAAAAAGTGAAGAGGAAGGCACAATATGCTCTAGGTTGGATCATGCTAGTTTCCCCAGGCCAAAGCAGTAGAGAAGGCATGGAGGCAGTTTGCCCATACACCCTATATAGCCTTGGAGTCTGCCACAAGAAGGCATAGGATGCATGGGCCTAATGAGCACTCCTAGCTAGAAATTGCCTATGAAGTATTTCCGAGGTGCATGCACACCTGAAGTGAAACGCCCATAGGGACACTACTTGAAAAAGAAAATTGGATATTTTGGGTAGAAAATGGTTAAATTATTCAATGTAATCTTTCTGTACAGTTAATTTACTTAAAGGAGGCAGAAATAAGTTACCTCAGTTGAAATTGTGTTATGGCACCAGTTTACTGCAATTCTTTTAAAAAAGTGTAATTGGATCATCCATGACTGCACCTAGTTAGGGAGTTAGTTCTGAGACGCACCCAAAAGAGGATTTATAGATCTCTCTAAGCACCATTCAGGGTAATATAGTTTGTTACTAACTCAAAGTAGAGTCTCTTTATGGTTGCTGGGGTTTTGGTAACTCAGTAAAGAGGGGTTATCGAAGGAAAAAGTGTCAGATTAGGAGTGACCTGAAATAGAAAGGACAGTCAATCAGGAGCACTGGACCACCTATATTCATTGATTGCCCTTTCTATATGACAATGGACTTCAAAAGATCATTTATTCTAAAGCCCGAATCTATACTTACTTTGAACTACATCTGAACAAGAGTTATGTAGTCCCTGGTTTTATATTCCGTAGTATGTTAATGAATTCTTACAACTCATTCTTACTCTTTTCAGCCCCTAGAATAGACAGATACCATATTTACTGCTTTGAAGCATTACATAAGCTGGCTTGCTCTCCAATGTGTCAAATACTTTTATAGTTATGGTCTTGCTCAAAGTTCACAAGATAGAAGAATTGTCTCAAACTGACTGCACATTTGACTTTTGACCAGAAGTCTCAAATGTGACTGTCATTTCATCCAAGGCTATTGTGGATGAACTTGAGCAGAAGCACAAAGATTTGAGAGGCTTGGTGACCTAAAGTAAAATGCCGCATTCCTTTGTCATACAGTTTCCAGCCGTCACACAGATTTTTGCTGTTTAAGCTGGTTTCAGTTCCCCATAGAGATAACACATTTTTTAGGGAGGATGTCAGGAAAGTGACCATGGAGCTTCCAGAATCATGTAATATAAACATCATACAAATTAAGCATTGTAAGCTGAGAAGGCTCTCTCAGTATCATAAAGAACTTGTTTACACTATAATCATCTGTGCTTCACTCAGTTATACTGAATCGCTTTAAGAACAAATTATACCATGCATCCACACTAGTTATGGCTTTACCCATTTAAGTTTCGCTCTACAACCACATTTGCACCATTTTAAGCCAATTTAGCTCCAGTGGCTTGAGGGTTCCTGAAGAGCATCAGAACAAAAAGATATAGGCTACATTTTACCATTGCCTTAGCTGATAAACTTCCTGCGTGTTCACTACCAGACTCCATTCTCTGCCCCCACAACCATGATCCTTAGTCATGCCTCACTACCCATATTCCTGCAAGGTAACTATCTCTCTGGAAATGCTCTCCCCAGGGTCTGCTAACAGTCCCCATTCCAGCTCTGAAAGTCCTCAGCCACAAATCCAGTACAACTCTTCCAACATAATTAAAAGGAAAAGATGGATACTTAGAAAGATACAAGATCATATAAATATCTTTCCCAATTTATTTTACTTATTTTACTAATATTTAGGGTTCATAAAATATTTTTATATTTTATAAAATAGAAAATAAAAATATTTTACTAATATTTTCTTCCTGCATTCCCTTTTTCCTCCAAAGGTCACGCTGTTGTTATCCTAAACACTTTTAGATCGAAGAGCTATAAATCTAAATTTTGGCCTGTTAATTTCCAAGAAGAGAACTAAAACTGGTTTAGGTCCTCCCCCTCTCCCAAAAATACTACAAAAGATTTGATGAGGTTCAATTTAGGTTTTTTTTAAAAAAAAAAGGGCAGAGCTTCAGTTAACCAAGAACATGATGGTATGAATCATAGGTGTACACAGAAAATGATTGCTTGACCTATTTCATAGTTCTAAAAGTAATTGCAGAATATTTCCCCCAAAATTAAATACAGTATAAAGGTGTAGATGTAATAAATGAATTTAACTTGCCATACTACTGTTCACAAACTGCAGTGTTCTGTTATGTTTAATACTGATCATGGAAGAAAATTAGAAAACCTCACCTGTTTACATGCTTGTCGACATTCCACAACAATAGCTAGTTCACAGCAACCTAAGCCAACCCAACCATCAGACTTTTTCAAAACACCTTTAAAATAAAATGACAGCAAATATTATAATAATACAGGTGGCTACAACAAAAATACCTGACTAACTCTACGACTAAGCCAAAGTAGCTAAGAGGGAAAATAACTAAAAAATAGACATTCCTCTTATCTTTTAGTGCCATGTCTCCTACATGTTATGGAAATCAGATATGTGCAGTTTATTGTAGACTTTATTTAATAGTATATTTTCAATCAATTATTTAAATTAAAAGGAATGTAACCTATTACATTTCTCTTGCCTTTTTGAAACTTTCAGTCCCTTCCTGGCTTTACTCTTCTCTTTCTCCTTTTCTACAATAGATTTTGATGCATCTTTTCCTGAATTATGTTCAATAACAGTCTCATTTTTCTTTTGCTCCACCACAGATTCTTATATAACTGCTTTTCCCACACCATATTCTCTATATTTCTCCCCAACTCCACTTTTTCCTGTTTCTTTCTTCTCTCACTTTTCCCCACAAAATGCCTTAATACAACAATTCTCTTTTCTAATTTACACAATTTATCTCTTCCCCTGTCTCTCTCCATGTAGTTTATCATTCATGGTTTTGTCCAACAAAGCTAAACACCATAAAAAAGGACTGCCTCAGCTGCAGCAGCTTTTTGGGTGGAGGGGAGATGGTGGACCTGTAACAGTACAGATCATATGAGCCCCGGATCCAGATGCAGGGTCCTAAAATCTGCTACCATTAATTTCTTAGAAAAAAATTAAAATAAGTTTCAGGATATTCCTGCATTATAGCCTTCCTCTAGGAAACAAGTTGTTAGTAGAGGTAGAAGAGAAAACAAATAGACTAACTGAAAGCCCTAACATGCACATTTATATCTTTTAGAAGATTCCTTGGAAACCTTCTTCCATTCCTATGGTCTCGGCTGCCATTTCAGTTGACAGAGTTAAAAATGGCTGGAGGTCCAAAAACTATGACAGAAAAGGCAGTCTGGCGTTTTGGGGAGAGATTAACAGTTTTTAAAAAGTGTTGCTTTTCCCTCTCTATTCCCTCAGCTGCCTTTTCATTTTCTCCCTCTCTTAGTTCCCTCACTTGCCCTTTCACACAACATGTATAGCAGGGGTCAGCAACCTATGGCACATGAGCTGATTTTCAGTGTCATTCATACTGCCCAGGTCCTGTCCACCGGCCTCGGGGCTCTGCTGCCGGCCTGGGGTTCCATTCGCCGGTCCCCTGCCAGCTGAGGGACCAGTTGCCAGCCCTGGGGGCTCTGCTGCCAGCCTGGGGTACCACCCACCAGCCCTCTGCCAGCCGGGGTTCTGTCCACTGGCCCCAATCAGCCCACTGTTGTCCCCAGGTCCCAGCCACCAGTCCGGGTGGCTCCGCTGCTGGCCTGGGGTCCCAGCTGCCAGCCCAGAGCTCTGCTCCTTACCTCAGCCCGCACTCTGCAGCCACCCCCAGCTGTGGCCCACTGGCACCAGCCTGGGACAGTGAGAGGTACAGACAGGGGCAGGACGGGACATAGCTCAGCATCTCCACCTTAAAAATTGTTCCAGCACCACTGGAATATTTTTAAGTCCTGATTTGCTGCTTACATCACTATCATACCACATGGAACAGCGCACTGCATTTGACGTTGTGCATGCCGTCTGTCGCGATTTCTTTTTTTCACTGTGAGTTGAGGGATACATTTGACAAAATGTCAGCTCCTAAGAAAGTGAAGTTAGATATCCATTCATTTCACCCTTCTTGGACACACATGGATTTATCATTGAAGGACTGTGCTGTTTGTGCTTTCTGTTGTGAAAGTTTGTCGCACATCAAGTGTTCGACGACATTTTCAAACAAAACATGAGAAAACCTCTCTTGATGAAGCAGACAAGATGGAATCAATCAAAAAGTCAGTAACAGGATATGAGAAGCAAAGCAGTATTTTTAAATGCTTAAGTGCAAGTAAAAATCAAGCTACAGAAGGAAGTTACAAGATTGCATAGTGCGATGCAAAAAATGAAAAGCTGTTTACAGGTGGGTAAATATATAAAAAGTTTTTCTCAGCAGTTCGGAGGTTTCGTTCAATGATTTGCCAAATAAAAATGTGATCATATCTAGAATAAAAGAACTGCCCGTCTCTGCCAAAACAGTTGAGAGACACATAAGCGAACTGGCAGAAAACATTAACAAAAAGCAGACAACTGCATTAAAAGACACAGCACTGTTTGGCATTGCAGCTGATGACAGCATGGATATAAACGATGTTCCAAGTTTGGCAGCTGTTGCAAGATATTGTGCTTCCAATGAAATCCAAGAGGAACTTTGTTGCCTAAAACCCCTGCATGGCACAACAAAGGGGCAAGATAGTGTGGAAATTTTTTTAAATCATTTCGAAGAACAAAGAGTTGACATCAGAAAAATATTGTGTGTGACAACAGAAGGGAACTGTAAAGTTACTTGAAGATCAAATTGGCCATCTGACAGTCAAATTTCACTGCATGATCCATTAAGAAAACCTGTGTGCTAAAATTTCTAATTCAGAGCTTAAAAATGTGGTGAATACTGTGGTACAAATTGTGAATTTCCTTGTTGCTCGATTTGCTTTGACTCACAGCCAGTTTCAAGCACTGCTACATGAGACAGGCAGTGCATATAATGACATTCAACTTCACAGCAACATTCGGTGGCTAAGTCGTGGCAAGGTTTCGGTGCCTTTGTAAACTGTTTTGATGCAATCAAGAACTTTTTAATCAGAAAAAGACAAAAACTACCCCAAACTGAATGATGATAAATGGCTGTGTAAGCTCATGTTTCTAACCAACATCACCACTCATCTAAACGAACTCAAGTGCGTCTTCAGAGTGCAGGGCAAATGGTTCTGGATCTTTATGAAGTCTGGAAGGTATTTGTTGTAAAACTATCAGTTTTTTCTTGGGGTATTCAAATTTCGACTTTCCACTACTTCCAACACATAAAAGAGCTATTGACACGTTGCACTGTCAGTGTCGATGAGACTGGAATGTACATGCAAGAACTGAAATCAGAATTTTCTGACAGATTTCAGGATTTCCAGTGATTTGGCCCAATGCTTTCTTTTCTAAACAAACCTGAAAAGTTCAACAAAAGCAACTTGGATTTGTCTGTATTTCAGTGGATGGGAGTTGAAGATTTCAAAATGCAACTCATTCAATTAAAAAGCTCAGAATTGTGGGCATCAAAGTTCATAGATCTGTGGAGTGCACTTGAAGCTACCAAAAGAGATCATGGGGTCTCTATTCTGAACTGTTGGATATCCCTGCCAGTGAAATTTAACTGTTTGAATAAAATTGCATTTGCGATGCTTTCAGCATTTGGATCCACATACCTGTGTATACAGGTATTTTCACACATGAAATCTGTTCTCTGTCCCTCTCAGAGCCAGTTAACAACTGATCATTCAGAAGCCTGTGTACAGCTTAAAGTATCCAAATACATGCCAGACATTGGAAAATTCAGCAAGGGAAAGCAAGGGCAAGGATCACATTAAACTGTTAAGATCTGCATTTCATTTAACTTTAAATGAAGCTTCTTAAACATTTTAAAACCCTTATTTGCTTTACATACAACAATAGTTTAGTTATATAATAATGACACAGAGAGAGAGACAGACCTTTTAAAAACGTTAAATATATTCCTGTAATGCAAAACCTTAAATTAGAGTGAATAAATGAAGACTTGGCATGCCACTTCTGAAAGCCTGCCAACTCCTGATGTGTAGGGATGTTGATTGCTTTGTTTAAGATCCATCTGCATGGAAGCCCTGCCACACTTGAATAGTCTGTACTGAATGTCTAGAGCTATTAAAAAGACACATTTCACCAATATATACCAATTATTTTATCAAGGAAATATGACATACATTGTGTGATATAATTCAAAATTGTAAGAGTAAATAAAATGGATTCTCACTTAGACAGACAACCAGTTCATAGGAAGGTCACATGGGGTAAACACCTATCCACAGTTAATCACAGGGTTAGCTGCCTGCTACGTGCTATTTTAGTATTTAATAATTAGATAGCAGTTGTTTCTGTGGAACTTTTGCATGAACAATCTTCAGGAATGTGGAGCTATGGAAAGAGACATCTTAAGAATAAATCCATGATACTGACAATTTCACTGAAAACGTCATTAAAAAATACCAATTGAAAAAAGTGAGAGAGAAAAGAAATCTTGTAAGATTTAAACAGTAAGACAAAATGCATGGCTACTGGTTAAGGCTCCATGTTTGTCACAGAGGTCATGGATTCTGTGACTTTGTAACCTCCGTGACTTCTGCAGCAACCAATACACCTGGCCCAGGAGCCATCTGAGCAGCTCAGGTAGTCCCCAAGCCAGGCACACTGGCTACTGCTGGGGCAGTCTTGCCCCCCACCCCATCTCCCAGCAGCAGGAGTTTGGGTATGGTGGGGGTCTCAGGGCTTGGATGCGGGGCACCCTGGTTCCTAGCCAATGGGGGCTACAGAACTGGGGCTTGGGGTGGAGCAGAGGCAGCACATAGAGCTAGGAGCTGGAGGTCGCCACTTCCCAGGAGCCAGGTAGGGAGCCTGCCCCAGCCCTGCCACTCCTCCCCCTCCCCCCAGCACCCATAGCACCTCCCAGGCCACATCTCCCACCCCCCCATGGCGCCCCCTCAGACTTTCCCCCCTTTTCAAGCACCCGCAGCACCCCCTGGGCCATCCCCCCCAGCACCCATGGTATCCCCCAGGCCGCCCCCACAAGTTTTAGTCAGGAGTATATAGTAAAAGTCATGGACAGGTCATGGGCCATGGATTTTTGTTTACTGCCCTTGACCTGTCCATGACTTTTACTAAAAATACCCGTAACTAAAATGTAGCCTTACTACTGATCAATCAGATCAAAACTTCCAGGGGACTGAAATCTCTGTTGCAATGAACTATGCCACAAAGACAACACTAAGACCAATCCACATTTACGACCACAGAGGTATACTACTGGCATGAAAAACTGAGTAATTAGGCAACTATATTTTGCAGTAGAAGGAGTTTGAGTGTTTCAAGTGTAGTTCCATGTAGATGACATTATTGTGAAACAAAGAAGTAATCCTATATTAAAGTTCAAGGTAGAACACACAAAGCAGCTACAGATGCATGCCAAGTTAAAGATGCCACAAGAACCTTGCTATGGTGTAAGTTTTATTGCATGTGTTCCTCTCTCAGGGGTATTGCAAAACCATCCGGTGATCTTGTGTATAACATCTGCTGCCACATCTAAAAAAAGTTGTGTTGAGTTATGCTAACAATAGCACACAAACTGATTTTGTGACTAAGGCAATCTGAACATACATTAATGGAGTTGTAACTTCTGTTCACAGCAGTCTGGAGCATGTACTTCTAATATTTTTTTGTGAGGTGTTCAAATAGTAGAGATTAGTGTACTACAGGCCTGAACAACTCAAAGCAGTGAGGGCCATATTACTCCAAAGAAAGCAGCTGAGGGCCGAAACCCACTGGCCCTGCCGAATCCTCTCCCCCTGCCCCGCTGAAACACATCCCCCGCCCCAGTACTGCCCGGCCCCGTGGAAACAACCCCTCCCTCACGCCACCTGGCCCGCGGAAACAACCACTCCTTCCCCAGTGCCGACCGCCGAAACAGCTGTCGGCCGAAAAGTAAGGTTTGGGGGCAGGGGTGATACTTTATTAAGAATTTTTCAATTAAAGCAAACAATTTTTTAAAAAATTTTATGAATCATGGAAATATGAAAAACATCTATTCCGTTGAAAGAAAACATTTGTACTTTTCATAATTACCTTGCAAATTTAATGAGAGATATCATCTCTTTTCGGCAACAAGCTTGTCGTACTCGGGGATCATATCTGAAGTGGATATTTTCAAAATGTCTTCCAAATGGTCATCAGTCAGAGAAGAACGTTGCTTGTTTTTATTCATGTTCATGATGGAAAATGTTTGTTCACATATGTAAGTGCTTCCAAAAATGCTGAACGTTTTCCGTGCAACTTCGATACGATTCTTGTATTTTTCATTGTTCAGACTTCTGTAGAAATCCCGCAGGCTGCTTTCTCTGTGCTTATTTCAGTAAACTGACAAACATTGAAGTTCAATAACCTCTAACTGCAAATCTAGTAGCATTTCCTCTGGATCTACAGAAAAAGGATCTTCAATCAGCTTCAACTGGACATCATCTTCTTTAGACAAAGTAAGTCTTCCGTCAAATTCTTCAATCAAAAGATTGATGTGCTTGGCATATTTTTCTCCTAACTCGGCATATTTCTGCTGAGGGAATATACTGTGCACAACTGGAAAGTGACACATTTCACCTTTTGACATCTGACTTTTGAAAAGTTTCAATTGCATTTTGAAAGCTTTCACTGCTGCACACATTTGAAATAAGTTGATTTTTTCCCTGAAGTTGAATGTTGAGATCATTCAGGTGTGCTGTAATATCACCAAAGAAAAAGACATCTTGATTCCAGGACTCATTTTCAAGCTCTGGGAATTTTATTGGCCCATTTTCTAGGAATTTTGCTACCTCCTCTTTCAAAGCAACGAAACACTGGAGCACTCTTCCTTGACTCAACCACCTCACTTCCGTATGGTAGATTAAGTCAGTGCATTTAGCATTTACCCTTCAAGAAAAGCTCGAAATGTCCTATGTTTTAGTCTTCTAGAACAGATGTAGTTTAAAATGGAAACTACCATTGACATTACATGCTCATATTTTAATGTTTTGCTACACAAAACCTGCTGATGCAGTGGTATTTGGTTATTTGTCTCCTGATAAATTCTTCAAGAAGAATAACTGCTCCAACATTTTTTCCGCACATAGCTGGAGCACCATCAGTACAAATGGCCACCAAGTTTGTGAAATCTAATCCAACTTATCATTCATGCACTTTGTCACTTCACCGGAGATTTCTTTTCCAGTTATGCAACCCATCATGGAGCACATGCCAGCAAGTTCTTCAGTAATTTCAAAGTTTTTATCAATACCTCTAATAAAAATAAGAAGTTGGACGGTGTCTTTTAAAATTGGTGCTTTCATCCACAGCTAGGGAGTAAAAGCAGAATTCACTGACTCTCTGCTTTAACTGATCACTTAGATTGAGAAATGTCAGCTATTCTTCTCTGTACAGTCATGCATGATAGACTGACATTCTCAAATATCCCCCTCTTTTCTCGACATAACTCAGATACAGCAATCAACATATACTTTTTTAAAAACTCGCCTTCTGTGAAGCATTTCCTAGCAGCAGCAATTTCCTTAGAAATTTGAAAGCTTACTTGAGTAACTCGATCAATCTCAGTGCTCACTTTCTTGAAAATGTGCTGTTCTCCACTAAGGTTTTTCACTGAACTGGCTGCTTTAATTATTTGTTCATTTGGGTTCAATTTGGTGAGATTGGGATGTTTAGTTTCAAAGTGCCGCTGAAGGTTGTATTCTTTCGGAATGGCTAATGTTTCGCGACACTCGAGGCACAGTATTTTGTCTCTGGAAACAGTACATAAGTATTGATTCATCCATTCAGTGTTGAAAACTCTGTGCTCTATTTTTCTCTTTTTCTTTTCACTCATAGTATCCATTATGAAGCTCAAGATCTTGTTGAATAAATTCACACACAAGGGAAACAGTGTCACACACAAAGAGAAGAGCTATCTCACGGCACATGGCACACTAGCAAGGCACTGATGGTGTGTGGAAGCCTGTAGAGGAAGAAAGAAATGGCGCGCATAGGGTGACCAGATCAAAGCAGTAAAATAGGACCCGCCCCCTCCCCGTTCAGCCCCAACATCACATCCCTCTTCAACCCCCCAGGGGTCACTATACTACTGCACACAGCAGTATCAAAAATTAAAAACTGAAAATGGATGCCCCTCTCCAGTCACCGACTCACTGCTCACCTCCTCACCCACCTTCCTCCAAGTATAAAGCCTCGCTGCCACTGCCCACTCGGATCGTCATCCCCCCATGAAATAAGGGGAGGGGAAAAGGGGAACAGTTTGAAGGGATTTTCTGGGGCTATGAACTAAGGGGAGGGGACAGCGGGACAGTGTGAAGGGATTGGATGTGACTGTCCAACACACAAACACAGGGGCTGCAGGGAGCCCAGGGGTGGGGGCAGTGTGATAGGGGCCAGAGAAGAGGCAGCAGTCGGGGCACGTCAGGTGCACACACACACACACACACACACACACACACACACACACACACACACACACACGTCTCCCCTGTGGATTTCCTGGCTGCTCACAGACAGTTCAATCCCCTCCTCCCCGATCACTACGGATGGGACCAACCAGCACAGTAGCTGTCCCGCCCCCAACCGAAGGGGGGCCTTGAGGGAGGGGCGGCCCAGTCCCCCCTCACAAGCTGACATGTGCAGGCCTGGTGTAGTATAAAAGAACGCACATTACATAAATGGTTCCTAAACTATGGTCTCTGGACCAGTGGTCCACAGATAGCTGACTAGTTAGATGGTGCGGGTTCTCTCTTTCTTGTTTCTAGCTGCTATAACATGTTAAAAGGCAGTTAAAAAGCAGAGTGGATTGATTTAAGTCAAAGCAATTTAAATACCTGATTTTATCTTGTTTTGCATTTTTACTTTTTAGTTATCTTCCTAAAGACCAAAGGACCATTTTTATCAGTGAGAGGAATTACTATATTATGATTACACATACAATGAAACTAGTTCAGACAATCCATCTGGACAAGTGATGGCAATTAAACAGGCTACTCTGATAGATAAAACATTGATAATGAAGATAGTTACTTCACTGCCACTTGAATCACTGTTAGTTGAAGTAACAGATCCAGGATTTTATCTCAAGGGGCTTCCCTAGGGATTTCATAAAAATTGATCATGTAGAATGCTCTCAGGAACATTGAGCATACAGATGAGAGTCAATGGGACTTAGGTGCTTTTGAAAATATGAGAGTTTGAGTATTAGAAGAGCTAGCGAACAGGAGCAGCAAACAGAGGAGTTTAGAAAGGGTGTGTGAGAGGGAGATACAGCTAACAAACATATGCTAAAAACTTAGGCCAATCACCCCCCCCCCCAAAAAAAACTAAAGAAGAGTAAAAATAATGCAGGCAGCATTCCAGCAGCAAACTGGAGGCTATCCATGTATGATTACCTGCCTTGCAGGCAGGTGGCATGTGTGTTCATTTGGGGTAAACATCTCCCGGCCCTCAGAGACTGAATACGGGCTCTTGAGATCGAATTGGAGGAGCTAAGGGAGACAAGACTTCCAGGGACACAGTGGAGCAGTCCTGCTCCCAGTCTGACAACCTTTGTGCTGTTGGTGAGAATGGAAGTCTCAAGGAAAGAGAACATAAAGCTGGAGCAGAGGGAAACGATCCTTCCAGATGATTTCATGGTATCATCTCACACTGATGCTACCCCTCCAGGGGTGGGGACCCCAGTTACTAGAAAGAGATAGGTAATAGTAATGGGGGATTTGATTATTAGAAATATAGATAGTTGGGTTAGTGATGACAGAGAACCACATGGTGAATTGCTTTCTGGGTGGGAAGGTTGGGAGACTCAGAAGACATATAGACAGACTTTTGTACAGTGCTGGGAAGGGGTAGGTGGTCATGGTACATGTAGGAACCAATTACATAGAGAGAGGTAGGAGAGAGGTCCTGGAGGCCAAAATAGAGCTGATAGGTAAGAGATTAAAGTCCAGGACCTCCATCATAGCATTCTTTGAAATGCTTCCAGTTCCATGTGTAGGGCCATTTAGACAAGCAGGGGTGCAGGGTTTTAATGAATGGATGAAACAATGGTGTTGGGAAAAGGGACTTAGGAACCTTTTGGTAAAAGAGGAGCCTGAACAGCAGTGGTCTCCAACCTTTTTACACATAAGATCACTTTCTGAATTTAAGTGCGACCCAAGATCTACCCTGCCCCTTTCCCAAAACCCAGCCCCACTCACTTCATCCTCCCTTCTCTCTGTCACTCACTCTCCCCTACCCTCACTCACTTTCCACCGGGATGGGGCAGGAGGTACGGGTTCGGGAGAGGGTAGGGCTTTGGGCTAGAGACAAGGGGTTTGGAGTGTGGGAAGGGGCTCCGAGTTCAGCCTAGGCCAGGGGGGTGAGATGCAGGAGGGGGTGAAAGGTGTAAGCTCTGAGAGGGAGTTTGGGTGCAGGAGGGGGCTCCAGTGTTAGGATTTAGGAGAGGGCATGGGGCGCTGGCTCCAGGAGGGGGCTCAGGGCTGGGATGCTGGCTCCTGCCGAGCAGCACTTACCTCGGGAGGCTTCTGGTTGGGTGCTCAGCGGGGCTAAGGCAGGCTCCCTGCCTGCCCCGGCCCCACGCCACTCCCAGAAGGGGAAACTCACAAGGTTAACTCTTATTATGCTGTCAATGCCAGCATTTTAAGATAAGACTGAAAGACATTCTCCACCTACCCTTATTGTGAAAGGATATGTGGGGAAAATGAAAGTAACCTTAGACTGCATACCACATCTGTAACCTAGGCCCTCCCTCTCAGACCACAGGAAGAAACTACTATGGTATTTATTTTGTCCATCACCTTGTTATGGAGAGGAAACACTGGGTGGGTGGGGGGGGTTGAACCATTGCATCATGGACTCTCTACGGTAACTGGGTCATCTGTACATCCTTACAAGCAACTGCAAAAAGTCTGTCCTATGAGAACAGTACCAAACTGTCTAATGTGGCAGGATGTCCTCCAAATAGACACCAGGTTCTGGATACTACAGAAAGAAGAAGACTTCACTCCCCTGATAAGATTATACTGTGACACTGACCATCTATGATATGTTCGGCCTCAAAAGGAAGATTTCTCTGCTCCTAGGAGAAGAGGAGACTAGAATTCTACCCCAGAAATACCCTAGAGGCCTCACATTACTTCAGAAAATCAAGGCAAACAGTTAAAGAGCAGCTGCTCAGCACCAGTTTCCATCCTAGGAGTCTCCAAAAAGCAGCAGCACTTTCTTTACAAACCTGTGTTCTAGCAGTATGCATTCTTTTCTTTCAAGATGACCACTGCCCCTCAACCATTCTGTAACTCAAACAAGCCCTCTTAAGCAGGGAGACTAATATCTGCAGTCCACCCTGCACAAGTTGGTTTTCTAGAAAGAGAGATTTGATATTATCCCCAGTTGAAACATTAGCCACAGTCTCTGGAGAAAATACGAAATACTCCTATTTCATTTAAAGTTTCCAAGGCACATTGCAAAAGTGAGTGTTGTTATCCTCATGTCAAAGATGGAATGAACTGAAGCACAGAGAAGTTAAGTTACTTATACAGGGTTACAATGTGACAGTGGCTGTACTGGGCCTAAAACCAGATCTCCTGACAGCTGCTCATGTTCTAACCGCTAGACAGCACTGCCTCCCAAGCATTCGTTACAAAATAGTCTCACAGATCCCCCTTTTACAAACTAGAAAACTGACACAGACGAACGCCCAGATTTTTAAAGGGATTTAGGCATTGCAGCACTGAGCACTGCCATACTTAATTGATTTAAGAGCTTAAGTCTCATTTTCAAAAGTGGTAGAGGCACTAATTAGGCTAAGTGCCTAAATTGCTTTTGAAAATGAAACAGGCATTGCAATGCTGAGCACCATTAATTTTAAACACCATTAAAAATGTGGGTCGAAGTAGCATAAGCAAGATTACATAATAAATTAGTGGAAGAACAAGGACTAGAACCTACAAGATTCCTCAGACCCTATGAAACTACTGGAATTGACAGTTTGACTCCTGAGAACAAGAAAAGCAGGTAGGCCCACTGGCGGCAGGTTGAGCAGTCTGTAAGAAGAACAATTAACTGTCTTTTTTTTCCTGTTTTTCCATCTATTCTGTGACAAGGCAGAGCAAAATTAGAAAATTTAGGAGAGACAAGATGGGACTTACAGCACCAAACTATCTTACTGAAACAGCTACTACTGAATCTCAGTACGACATCATGAATCCCACCCCCATATTCTAGACTGAATAAGAGTGGTATACATTTTTAATTAAAAAATTAGAAGTTAAGATCTAGAAGGGGACAGTATTTTGGGGAAAAATAGGCAATCACAGGACATCTAGAATCTTTTAAAAAGGCAAAGGAGTGCTGACTCAAGGCATTCAATACTTTTAAGGACGAATCCCCAACCCTTGACCTTTTTCTCCCAAGTAGGCAAGAAATGGATCAGAGATATTTGAGTAAACATCAATGTAATACAAATTATACATTTAGTGTATTTTCTACATGAGAAAATATGATAAGAAAAAAATGTATTTGCTTTCCAATTTTGACAGAGTCAAAGCACCACGATTTGGGGTAAATGAAACAAGCAAACAAAAACCATTTCTGGCTTACGTGGAAGCCTTATCAAAGCAAAATTATTCTGAAACATGTACAATATGGAAACTAGTTAATTTGTTGTTGAATTAAGCCTTTTATCAGCAAAGGAAAAATATAAATTAGAATATTCTAATAGTTCTTACCTGGCAAAGAAGAATTTATACAACCCCAAACTGCTCCCTGAAAAATAAAATGCAGTTAAACAGAAGTCTTTATTTATGATAAATTAAAAACTTTTAAATATAATAGATGATTTAGCACCAATACAGAATAGTGTCAATACCTCTGTAAGATAATTGATCTCATGGAAGAACTCTGCCTTCTCCTCAAAAAACACAAAAATCAGAGACAAATGTCATCTGGTGTTTACTGTCAAGAAAAGGATGATGTGACCTAAAAGGACTCCTCTCTCTAGCATATTTTAATTAAAAGTGTGTGTTGGGGGGTTGGTTTGTTTGTTTTTTGCAGGTGCAGAACATACTTTAGAAAATGGCAAAAACTGAAAGCTATGGGTGTTTCTACATCCTGGAAGATGTAAATGTGTGCACGAAATAGACAACTCTGCCAAACAAACAGTTACTGTAAGTAACTTCTCTTTCTTCTTCAAGTTACCCTCTGCATATTTCCAACTGTGGAAATACAGCAAACAGTACTACCACTTGGAAAAAGTGGGCTGAAAGGGTCGTAGTGCTAAAAGGTTCAGAATTCAAACCAAGATGATGTATCATAGGGGTTACAATTGTACATAAAGTTATTTGTTTTACCTCTTTCCTTTATTTAAACACATACACACACACACACACACCCCACCCTAAAGGAATTACATGTCAAGGGTAACATTAAAAGGAAGATATTTAAGCTGCAAAGTCAAGTAGCTGAAAGTTAGGAATTGTTAGACATGGCTGCCCAGCCTGTTTTTGGTTTGTTTGGGTTTTTTTTGGTGGGTGAGGAAGAGAGAAGGATTCTAGCATTAAAAGTACAGACTGAAACCTAACATATATCCTCAACTCAAGATGGTTTCTAAACTTTTCCCAAAAATTCTTATTACTTTGTCCTTTAAGCTCTCGCCCTTAACCTTTCCATGTATGTTACAAGAATCTATTTTGTACTGGATAAGTATATTTGTCTTTTATATCATCCAAGACCCATCTCTTCAAGGTGATCTTTTGCCACTTGCTGTAAAAATGGTATGGTGATGATAGGCGATCACTCATTACCGAATATGATCATCTTCCATGGGAGTTATGGGTCCTCAGGTGGCTAATAAGGACAATCCTTGAACTACAAGTTCTATTGCAATGAGGACAGATGTTTCAGTCGTGAGTGCAGCTGCCGAGATGCTCGACCCACCTCAATCCTCGAGCAAGACGACTGCATCACACACCCACTGCCTGTGTGTCAGTCTGTAACTAGGAACTTCCGGATTTCACTATCCTGTTCCCGTCGCGACTCACCGATCACCACCAGACTTTTGACTTGTACGATGTTATTTTCCCCCAAAACTGGAAGATGCCCATGTGGGACTTCTTTTAAAGTGGGGAGACTGGAGCACAACAGTCACCACACTATCCTTGGAAGATAGAGAACTTGATACAAATGGCATGGGCACCATGACAATTGGAGATCATCTATTTGCTGCAGCCTTCATCCACCTTCACAGACGTAACATTACACAACAGTTTCACCTCCACTGTGCAGTTATCCTCCATCTGCTCTGCTTTTAGGGACTTCTTGGATCACACTTTGTCTGGAACCTCACCCTGGACTGTTCTGCCATTGGTAGCCCTAAGAGTACATGACTCCAGGCAGCATCATTCTTGGGGTCACTGAGACATGCAAGCCTCTCCACCACTACAAGGTGGTGATCCATGGAGTGAAAAAATGTTATAAACAGTCTCCAAATATTAGGGGAACAGAATTCAAGGGCGGTTTGCAGCTCTCAAACCTCATGTCACACCTGAGGTGTAGGGAGCCAGGGTGGCTTCCCTCCGAACCTGAGGGTAAGGAGCCACTCTCTCAGCCTAAGGGTGCGAGGCCAGACAAAGCTTACTCCACTCCCTGGAACGGGAGGGATGAACAGGAAGTACAAATGGCAGGGCCCTTAGCCCAGTCAGGGCTGCACCAGGGAGGGAGACAGACGCAGACCGCTGGCTGCTCCCTTCAGACCCTGCTGCTGGGCCAGGGGAGGCTCTGGACCAGGAGAAACCTGACCTGGAGGAAGGACAAGAGCTGCCAGGGCTGCCTGCTGCCAAGTACTCGGAGGAACCGGAGGCAGAGGGGGAGCTGGAGCTGCCAGCAGCTGAATACCCAGATGAGCTGGAAGAACCGGAGGGACTCGCTCAAGGGACCGGATAGGAAGGAGCCCAGGGACAGAACTGCACAGTGAGGTGAGTCTATTTGGTCAGTGTGTTGTGGAAGGATCCCCGCTGACCCAGTGGCAGGACAGCCAGTGAGGCAATAGCTCCCCACTGCCTCATAGCGGCTCAGTGGGCCAACCAACACTGATCACAAGAGGATTAACTGAAGGTAAAGTAGTAGTGGAGGATGAATTCTTTTCTCTTTTCTTGGATTTACAGGGACGTCTTTTATATTGCTGCTGAGAAGCAAAGGATTGCTATTGCTGCTGATAGCGTTGCCTGCCTCTGTTAACATAATTTGGATAATATTGTCTTTAGAGATCAAAGGCAGGCACGGGAATTATTCTCTTGAAAGGTGCAATAGACCCAGAGATCCATCAGTTAATCTTGTCTCATTTTCTCTAATACTTGATCCATTTTACAACTAAAAAGTCCATCAACTTCAAATAGAAGGTCTTCAATCTTCAGCTTTGTTTCGTGAGGAAGAGAGGAGCAGCATATCACTGCAGCTATTGATCTTGAATATGCATCAGAGACAAAGAAGACACACAGCACATGCCTAGCCACATTCTGGCCCTCCTTAATAAGGGCATAAGTCAGTCTGCAGCATTCATCAGGAAGAGTCTTGGTAAAGATTGAAATCTTGTCCCACAGGTGAAACTGGTATCTCACCATGACAGCTAGGTAGTTAGCTACCTCGGGTTTAAAGAAGATGAAGAGAATATTTTCCCCCCTGAATCAATCTATTCCCCCCTCCATCTCTGCAATTGGGAGGAGAATATAAATATTCCATTCCTGATCGCTACATCACTGCAGCCACCAACAGAGAATTAGAGGAAAGATGTACATGGAAACAAGAAAACCCTTCATATGGATCTGATACCTTACCTGCTTTTTTTAGCATTTGGTTGGCAGAAACCCTTCAGAAGAAGCAGAGAAAGTCTGTAGAGGTATTCCCCAGGATGTCAGAAAGACGATGAGTTTCCTCCAGTGAAACAGAAGGTAATTTTGAAGTAGAAATCTTCTGCTAACTCTTTGAATTCAATAGTACCCTCAGATGGTGAGGGAGCTGAGGGTACACCACCATTTTCATCTAGAGAGGAGTTGCCTGTAGGTTCCTAGCCCTGATGCAAAATACGGATTTGTGAAGATGCATTATCTGCCTTGGCATATAAGATGCTGTGGATCAGTGTAGGGTCTAATTTTTAGTACTGGATTCACTGGCATAGGATCTGAATGCCTTGGATCTGTGGAAACATCCCTGCTTTAATGTGCAGCCAAGATTGTAGCTCTCAAAGGAATCTGAATCGGAAAACTTGGAGTTGACTGGTATGGACAGAGCACCCAGGGAGGCACTTGCCACTCCTGTCAATTTGTCTAGTCCAGTACAGTCATAGTTAGGGGATACATGTATTTATCCAAAATAATGACACTGAGATTAAGGGTCCAAATAAACAGTTGGATCCATTATGTACTTCATTGTCCCATTTAGTGAACTGTAATATAACCATGTTTTGTTTAAAGAAACTCTGTTCAGAGGACTCCAGATCTGAGCCCTTGAGCTTGTAGTACATAGTATGTGGAAATTCCCATAGCTTTCAGTTTTTTGACCTTCTGAAATGCTATGCAGCTTAACCACAATACTTCAGTCTCCACTTTAAGTTTTAGCTTAGTTTTCTCTCCAACCACAGGCAGCCATAACCATCTTAGTGAAACTGTGCTGAGGTCCAAAATGCAAGATGAGCAATATTCAGTCTTGGATATGTGAGATTTTAAAGGTCTCTTGTCTCAAGATCCACTAGCGGGTAGGTATGGGAACTTTCTCTACCTCAGTGATATCCCCAATTATTTCATTGTCTGATCTGGGCTTGGATCACATTCAGAGGAAGAGCTGGTTACCCTTAAATTATTTCATTAGCATTAGCACAAAGTAACTGCATTTAGTGCTTTTTAAGCAGGCACTAGAAAAAAAAATCGACCATTTCTATAATATATCAGATCAACTGAGTATTACGCACCAAAGGAAGATTCCATAGAAGCAGAGGTGTATATGCTAGCAGGTCAGGGTGCTGGGATAAACAATGAAGAGATAAAAAACCTAAGTGCCTACAAGTGAAGGAATGCTGAACATGTGCCTCTCAAGAGATGTAAAAGTACTATTCATCAGCAGTGAAACAACAGCCAATCCTGGCAGGAACAAACTCTTTGTGATATTTCTTTTTTAATACAGTACTTACATAGGTATATAAAAAACATTTATCACCTTGCTAACAGTCAATATCAATTCCCTCTACTGGCCCGCCTCCTCCATCAGCCTCCCTCTCTAAATCAAAGCAAATTAGAAGCCATCAAAAGGAGATATTGCTGCCACTAGAGGAAAAAGCTGGCTTCTGGCACTGCTACTAGTCACCAGAGGACTGATGAAAGGTACTTCCCTTTCTTTCCCTAAAAGTTAACTGAGTTAATCATGATTACTGCACTGTTTGTGACTACTGCATTGAACTCAATTCTCTAAGTTATTCCAAGTGGCCTCCCAGTCTGCCAGTGTCTGCATTCCACATTCTCTAATGAGTTGCCAGAATGCCTCCTCTACTCCACCATTGAGAGATTTGGAGAGTAAATTTCATATATTCATGTTCCAGCAAGCAGAAGGCTATACTGGAACACACTTCGTATGTCTTTTGTCTAATGTTATTAACAGAGTACCCATGCAAATTTGAGACAATGTCTGAAAATAATAAGCATAGAGTTAAACTAAAACTGTTAGACTTTTTAAACAGAAAGATACCTAGATTGCTTTCTCTTTATCAAAGCACTATTAAACATATGAAATACATGGTTGGGGAGCGCAATCACACTTTTAAAACTATTATAGTTCATAAAAGTATATTCCATTCAGTACTTCCCCCCCCACATTCGCCCCCCAAAATTGCTAGACCATCCCTTTTTTCATTCAGTTCTCCCCTAGACATAGAAACTCCCTATCCTGGACTCTGCATCACCCTTGAAAACATTTTCTTCCAGGACATCAATAAACCCTAGTTGCCAATTGTGAGAAGCATTAACTCTAACATAAAATTTAAAATAAAAAGCAAAGTATCAACACCAATGCTATCACCAACTTGCAGTCTGGCTGGTAACGGCAAACCACAGCCTCTGGGAGCTGCGGGCGGCCGTACCTATGGACAGTCAACATAAAACTGTCTCACAGCTCACCAATGGATTACCCTGATGGGCTGTGTTTGGCCCACAAGCTGCCCACCTCTGACTTACACCATCAGTTTTCAAACAGTGGTTGTGGACCACTACTGATCTGAAAGACTTAACTGATGATCCACAGAAATAAACCTTTAAAATCATGCCTTTGTGGATTGGGAGTGGAGGCAGTCCATGAGGGGGAGCACTGTAACAAAGTGGTTCAGGGAGCATTAGAACTAAAGAATAACTAGGCGAATACACTGTACATTTAGACAGTAAACTCTTCTGGGCAAGGACTTGGTCTTTACTAGTCTATCAAGAGCCTAGCACACTGCTGACACTATACAAAGTAATAAAAACTGATCAGTAAAGTAAGAAAATTAGAATTTTGTATTAGAATTTTCAAGCAAAATTGTTGCTGTTTTTCCAAGGCAGAAGGCTTTTGGATTAATTAATCTGAATATTACTTTATTATTATTTCTATAGTAATGTAACTGAACAAGCAGTAAGATACAATCCACTCTATAATTTTCTAGTAAATAACTAGAGAACTTTTAGATAGCTCATTCAGATATCGATAATTTTACTTAACTAATAAAAAGATTGTTCCAGCTTTTCAGCTATGACGTAGGAGTAGTTATAACAGCTATAGAGTTTTCCTTTGCACTACCCCAGTGCTGGACAGGATGCGTGCCAGGCTTGTCCCCTGGTGAAAATTAAAATAACTTGAAGGCTGCTCTAAATTATGCTGGCTGCTAACAATTCCAAGGAGAGTAATAGCAGCCACACTGCACCAGCCAATCTGGCCCACTATACACAAATTTACTCTCAACATAAGGCAGATCTTAACCTCCACTATCTCTTGTAACTTCCATGAACCAAGGACATTTAGCAAGATTGTCAACTCTCTGATTGCACCTTAAGTCTTGCAATATTTGGTCTTTTCTTAAAAACCTAGCTCCCAGAGTCAAGTGATTAAATGAGAATCTCAGCTTTCATTTAAAAAGTTTTCTAGTCCTCACCCTTCAGGAGGAAAAGCTTGAAAACAAACCCTAAAGGATCAAAACCCAAAAGCCAAATAAAATGAACCCAAAATGTATTATATTTAAATTTCAATTTTTAAGTCAAATCTCATGATTTTTGAGACCTCACTTGTGGCTTTTGAATGCGTAGGTTTGTCAATGCTGATTCAGCAGTTTTACCAAAAACAGTCAAGGCTTACCATTGACTCTGGGCAATATTCTGGTGCCCGCTGCAGCAAATGTTTCGAATGGGAATCACTTTTAGAGGATAAAATCTGTTACAAAAAGATCAGAAGAGAACACATTTTTTAAATATCAAAATCAATTAGGAAAAAAAGCATCCATTCAAGCTCATTTGACTTCTTTTTTAATTTTGCTTTCCTAAACTCACAGTTTGGTTTTATTTAATTAGTACTTTTCTGATAACTTTCACTAGCAGTAAATTTGGGTACAAACGTACATAACACATTCATATATAAAGAAAGTTTACTTGTAATTTGAGTTTACTGGACAATCTTCCAGACATACAGCACTTGTTTTTGGAGAGGGAAATAAATTTTCTTCTTGTTTCTAAAAATGGAATATATATTCACCTACTCAGGAACTCTTGGTCCATTCAACAGCACAAGATTGACAGTAAAAAGCACAAGTTAGACCAGGGCAAACTTTCTGGCCGGAGGGCCACATCTCGGAATGGAAATTGTATGGCGGGCCATGAATGCTCACAAAATGGGGGGTTGGGGTGCGTGAGGGGGTGTTGGCTCTAGCTGGGGGTGTTGGCTCTGGAGTGAGGATGAGGTATTGGAGGTGTAGAAGGGTGCTCTGGGCTGGGACCGAGGGGTGTGGAGGGCAGGAGGGGGATCAGGGCTGTGGCAGGGGGTTGGGACATGTGAAGGGGGTCAAGGGTGCAGGCTCCGAGTGGCGCTTACTTCAAGAAGCTCTTGGAAGCAGCGGCATGTCCCCCCCTCCAGCTCCTACACTGAGGTGCAGCCAGGTAGCTCTGTGCACCGTTCCTCCACAGGTGCCGTCCCCGCAGCTCCCAGGGGCCATGGTACCCAGCCAATGGGAGCTACGAGGACAGCACTTGGGGTGGGTGGCAGCAGGCAGAACCTCCTGGATGCCCCTACGCTTAGGAACCGGAGAACAGACATGACCCTGCTTCCAGGAGCCGTCTGGAGCGGGGCAGGCCCTGGACCCTGCTCCCTGGCAGGAGCTCAAGAGCCACATTAAAACATCTGAAGGACCAGATGCGCCCCTAGGCCGTAGTTTGCCCACCCCTGAGTTAGACCGTAGCAAAAGTTATAATATGGAGATCTTTGGGGATTCAGAGAAACAAAGCTGCTAGGACCTAGTTTCACGCTTCCTAGCTAAAAGATGCATTTTATAACAACACTCCTGCTAACTTGTGACTGAAAGCAAGGAATTACTCTACTGCAGTTCCACTTCTCTAAATGTATCATTTGACTGGATTTCTACCCTTTGGTAAGGAGTGCCTGAAATTCACGTAGCTTTCAAAGATTTTTTGGCCCTGTGCAGCATAGTCAAGCCAGTCTCTTTCTGAAACCAGCTGCCAGTGCCCTTTAGAACAACCAATTTCAGTTCCTTGATGACGGGGAGCTCTCTGCTTTCCAAAGTTATTGAGCAGAAAATGGACAGCTCCTGAAATTATATATGTAACAGATGCCCAACGAATATGACAGTTTCATCTGGGGGAGGAGGGAGGGTGTCACTAAAAATATTACTCCCATTTACCCCGGCCATGACAGTTGCAAGATGAGAAGGAATCAAGGCAAATGATATCTTCAGACAAGTTACTTAAGTGGGTATTCACCCACGAAAGCTCATGCTCCAAAACGTCTGTTAGTCTATAAGGTGCCACAGGATTCTTTGCTGCTTTTATCTTACAGTGACTGTGGTTCTTCAAGATATGTTGTCCACATGGACCCCACTCTGTGTGCATGTGCCCAGTGATGGGATTATTTTGGCAAGCAGTGTGCATTAGGGCCATTCCTATACCCTGGATGCCCTCATGCTCCTCACCCTAAGGCATAAAGTGTGGAGCTGGCCCAACTGTCTCTCAGTCCCTTTACCAATACAGAATCCTGGTAATACAGAACTCCATAATTGTTGGGAAGGAAGGTGGGTTACGGAATCCATGTGGACAGCATATTGAAGAAGCAGAAGTTTGTCCTTGTTGAAAACTGAATGCTGAGCCCTTGGAGAATACCCTTCTTTCCCACTCCCCTGCCATTCCTTTTGGCAATCATCTTTTTATTTTTGGAAGGCCTGGAAGCAAATTATCTCAGGCCACTCAGTCTTTTGAGATTATTAACATGGGGCACCACATTCAGCTTCATTTCCTTCCTACCCTCAAACCCTGTGTCTCCCATTTAGCAGCAACATCAGCTCATCATCCTTACATCCAGGGTCATTTTACCACTCTACAGTTGCCAGATTCCTCACAGGCCTTATTTATGCATTTCCCCCAGTCTAGGAGCCCCCTCTTTCCTCGGACCTAAATATCATTTTAGCGTGATTAATGGGACATGCATTTGAGCCTCTAGCAATGTTTTCCTCTATACCCGCAGGACACAGGTTGCCCACCACTGCTCTATACCTATGAAAATTACTTTTTCAGTAGCCATAAAATCAGCTTGAAGGATAGTGGAGATTCAGGCCCTCATGACTGGTCCACCTTATATAGTGTTCCTAAAGACAAAAGGGACCCTTAAACCTCATTCCCAGATTTTCATTTAAATATTTATTTCACAAACCCCACTCCAACCAGGGAAAAGCCAAATTCCATACCCTTGATGTGATTAGGGCTTTTCCATATTACTTTGAGAGAAGACGACCCCAGGCTGTTTGCTGAATTTGTAATGAGTGAAAGGTCAGGCAATATTCACCCAAAGACTATTTAACAGAGTATTTAATTGCATTATATCATGCAAGGAGTTGGCTAGATTAGATCCACCCATGTGGCTTAGAGCCCACTCCACCAAGTCTTATGTAGCTTCTCTCAGAAACATACCAATTTCAGAAATTTCCAGGGCACCCAAGTTGGGATCAGTACACACTTTTCCCCAGCGCTGTTTCTTAGCTGAGGCCTCAAGATCTGATGCCTGCTTTGGCACAGGCTGTCCTGAAAACATAATTTAAATAGGATTTCTAGCATCTACCTCCTGATTGGGATCACTGCTTGGCAGTCGCCAGAATACATGTGTACAATCATTTGAAGAAAGATTGGTTATTTATCCTCTGTGGTTCTTCCGCAGCAGCTCCAATTATATTTATCGGTTACAGTAATAGGTGGAAGGCCTTTATCTAGAGGAGCTTTGTGACCTGGCTTGCTTTCTTCTATGGGCTAGCGGGTAGACTTTCAAGGGATGGGGAATGTCTCTCAAATCTTTCAGAGACTGGAGGACTTCATCAGTTCTTGTATACAAGAGTTCACAACCTTCAAATGGGAGGTCTTCAAATGTTGTCTTGACCTCCTCTGGTATTCCTGAAGATTGTAACCAAGAAACTCAGGACATCAATGGAAGTGGCCACTTATCATACTGCAGTGATATTTGAACTACCAATTGTCCCTCAGCTACAGCAGACTTCAGTTCTTCCTAATGTTATTGAGGGAGTTTCTCAAACTGTGATTCACTGTCCTAATTAAGATAATCATATTTTGACAGAAGTGCCTGGTAATTTGTAGTGCTCATCTGTAGGCTTGACAGGAAGTAATCTTTCCTGAAAAACAAATCTAATTTTTTATATCCTTGTCTTTTGGTGTCAATTTTGGGGGTCCGTTATCTAGACCTTTGATACATTGCCACGGCTATCAGAGATTCAGAAACTGGATGCATGTAAAGATATTCAAACCCACTTGAAAGGACTTGATCTATATTTTCAGAGGTAGATGCACCATATGCCAGGGTCTGACGATTTTATTTTGGAGGGAGGGGGACCGATTCCCACAGTAATAAGTAAGTGGGCTGTAAAACTCTTGTCTAATTTCAGTAGCTGTGTTTAATGTGAAGGTGCTGAGTGGTGTTGATGGCCACATGAGGTCAGACTAGATGATCTGGTGGTCCTTTCTGGACTTAAACTCTGTGACTAAGTAAAATCAATTTATTCATGTCTGAATATTGGTGACATCATAAAAGAAGGAAGCCTTATCAACCTACCACTAGCTTTGTGCACTTAGCAGCTGACATCCCAGTGATCTGCCACATACCATCTCTCTCCGTCTCCTCTCTCTAGTCATCCCCTACTACAATGACCCACCACCATTCCTTCTATGATAACTTGCTTTAGAGTATTTCCATCTGTATGCTTGATGTGACCTAAGTTCATGCCTACCGATTTCTGACAACATGAATGCTTGTGTAAGAAATATCATTGGAGAGAAGCAGACCATCTTCTTTTCCATCCAGGAGATATGCATGAGTCTTTGGCAGCGCCACATCCTAAATGCTTCTGTTTTCTACTTGCCAGCAGCATTAATTTCCCGTGATTCACATCCCTAAGTCACTACAGAAAAAATTAAGTGTCCAATAGCCCCATGTTAATTGGCATGGCCAACCTTCTAGGCATGAAGGAATGCACAATGTTCAAAAGCTTATGTGATATTTCCTACTTTAGCTCCAGGACTTCTAACGTATCTGCCATGAACAATTTTGAAATCAAGAAACTGAGTGGAAGTAGACAAAACTATTCCCCTTCTTCACCAGATGAGGAAGACTGCTGCTGGTTTCAAGTGTTCCTTCATTCCAGGTGCTCTTCCTCACTTTCCTGTTCTTCCCGGTGTACAGTCGGAGTCTGTGCCAGCTGTAACTCAAGCCACTTTACGAGGAAAGGGATATCTAACTCTGGCAGGGGAGCAGGAAAAGTAGGTTTCTGTGCCTGTTGCATCACAGAAGGGGCCTAGTAGGGCCAAGATTGCACATATAGGGGATTAGAGGCTGTGGGCCACAGCGGTGGATACGAAGTAGGAAGAGTAAAGTATGGTATCCAACATTGCTCCTGATTTTACATTCACAACCATTCACAGGAAAACTGTACTACATAGGATCCAGAAGGTGGCAAAGGGTAAACTAAGAAATCAGTGTCAATCACCTTTGTAAGTTTAATACTTCTTGGCCAAATTCTGTCCTCAAATATGCACATGCATCTCCCACAGACTTCAATGTGAGTTTATGCATATATCAGAGGTAAGAATATGGTTTTAAAAGTTAAAATCTGTTCATTAAAACAACAGAACTATTACATAGACTATCAAGGTCTCTTGTGACATTCAGTGTCTACATGCACTGAATATAACTACTCCCTACGGGAGTGAAACACTTATCAATTTCAGGTCCACTTTTCAAGTAACTGTTATAATCTTGAATATATGGATTCAGAAGTGAATCAATTTTCCTGCTACTGCCCAAGTTTAAAACAAGCTTACCTGTTCACAAACATCGCGGCACATTAAGTTATCCTTTGCATGATTACAACATGAAATACCTACAGGAAAAATGAAGAATTCCTTAGCATCAGTAAAATAATTTAAATATATACAGTGAATTTAACTGCCTTTTAAATGTTCCTTTGAAAAAGTAACTATTTATGCTTTTCCACTCTGCAGTTCATCCATGTTCTTTAATGTTTAAAATTCAGAACTCAAGAGATATATTGAACAGGTACAGAATGAACAATGCCTGAGGTGGTCCATCCAAGATAGGATTGAAGACTACTACCAAAGCAGTTTAGGAAAGCTGTTCCTTAAGTGGTTGTTGTACACATAGAGGATTTAGACCCCAGGGCTGACAACCCAACAGCTTTCGCTAGCAGTAAATTCACGAAGATATATACTTTAAAAATTTACAAAACTGCAAAAAAACCCACAAAACCACATCTGAGTAGACAATTTTGTGTCTTAAATCCATTTGGCTTATTATTAAACTAGCATAAGAATAAATGCTAACATCCATTATGTGTCAGATTTGATATATTTTAATATACATACAGGATGGCTCCTATAAATCGAAAAGCCAGAGGATCTGTTTACAAATATGAGTTCTTTGATTGGCTTTATAATTTTATTCTGCTATGTTTAGCTTCCTACTTTAGATCATACTATCAAATATAATAAGGACCTGATCCAAAACTCACTGAAGTCAATGGGAGTCTGTAGAACTAGCAGAGAGTGTGTATATAATATTTTAAAAATTCCAGAACAAAAACACTCCACTGCACACGCTTCTCCCCCTGGAAAGAGATGAGAGAACACACATGACAGATGTTAGTCATGTTGCCTAATGTGCTACTCCAAGTTGCTCAGATACTATGTTGATGAACAAGAACCTATGCAGAACAGAACAGAATCCTAAGGAATACCAGAGGTCAGATTGGGGGTTACAGTCAAGAGCCAACATATGACTAGAAGTAGTGGGAAGGAAGGGAATTGAGGACAGAGCACTATCCATATCAGGAGGCAAAGAAAGAATGGAGTATATTCTCTGAAGCAGTCTCAGGGGGAGAGCTAGCAGACTTATTCTGTAAACAGACTTTTTTAGCTAGGAAGAGAGACCCTGATCTGATGATTCTATGTAGGCTTGTCAGCATAGCAAGGTAGACAGAGCAGCCACTGGGAGCTGCGGGCGGCTGTACCTGCAGATGGTCAATGTAAACAGTCTCGCAGCCCGCCAGCGGATTACCCTGACAGGCTGCATACAGCCTGTGGGCCGCAGGTTGCCCACCACTGACATATACATATACACAAGTATATGTTTAAGCAACTTAGAGGTTGCAAGCTGAAGCACTCAAAAGTCAGGAAATGCTAAAGTTAAGGTTGCAACTTTAACTGCCAGTTTGCTGTGCTCTCTTTTACAGCATAATTTCTCCCTCATGCAGAATACAGTTTGGGCGGTGCAATTAATGGAGCAGCTGTTCAATATTTATTTTCAACCTCACTGCTCAATGAGTGGAACCTTAACTCATGCACATATTAATAGATTATAAAGAATGAAACAGCATTCCTTCAGTGATCTACCTAATTCTACACACATACACATTAGAGCAGAGGTCCCCAAACTATGGCGTGAAGAGGAATGTTCGGGGGAGGAGGAGAACGGCAGAAGCTGGGACAGCCCCCGCAAAGGGGCAGCGAGGGAGTGCCACTCAACCCCTCCCTACCCCCAACTCTGTCCAGTCCCACTCCCAGCCACAATCCTGGCTCCCAGCCCTGCATCTGGCCCACTCCCAGCCTCGGCACAGCTCTAACTCCTGCCCCTGCCCCCAGCCTCAGCCACTGCTCCATTCCCAGGATAGGCTGGGGGCGGAAGCAGAGCACACCTGGCCATGGGCTTGGCTCTGCCCCAGCCCCCAGCCCCAGCCTCAGCTCTGGCCCCAGCCCCAGCCCCATCCTCAACTGCTGTCCCAGCCTCAGCCCCCTTATCCCTGCCTGCGTCCCCCACCACACAAGCCGCAGCCCCACTCCTGGCCCTGGCTCCGGGGTAAGAGCAGGGAGATATGGACGGGGATAAGGGGGGAGCACGACCCTGAAAAGTTTGGGGACCACTGCATAGAGCATGCATGTACAGTGCCAACAGAACATTAAGGAAGCATTATTTAATTAATGGAAATTTCCATTCACCTACACATGCATCTACGTGAGGTGCCAACATAATCATGCAAGATTTTTTTTTTTTTTAAAAAGAGAAACAAAAAACACAACCCATTATTGTATAACAAAACCATGCACATGTATGCATACCAATGCATTAAACTCTTTGTGAACTGGTCTAAATGGATTTCACTGGACTAATAAAATGCATGTTACTCCTGGGGGCATTCTGCACCAAAAATTAAAAATTATGTACCAAAAAAATTAAAAATTCTGCAAAATTCTGCTAATGTTATTTGCCAAAAATAACACTACATAAACACACCCGTTTCTATTATTTTGGTAATTTATTTCAAAATACCTGTCAGCAACTATGTCTGTAACAATACAGATACACAAAAAATTCACCCAGGAGTAGAAAGTTAAAGAAACCGCTATGACAACCCAGTTCCTGTTTCTCGGATCCCTTCCCTTCCTCCCCCCTGCCACAGTCCAGCCAGAGGGCCATACGTCCATGACATCTCCACCCCCCAGAGCCCAGCCATGCCCCCCCCTCAAGCCCAGACACCCACATCCCCTTCCCTCCCCCAGAGCCCAGCCATGGGGCCCCCCTGGCCCAGATACCTGCACCCCCTCCACCTGGAGCCCAACCATGCCCTCACACCTGCTCTCTCCCCACCAGAGCCCAGGGATCCAGAGGGTGAAATAGCCTAATGCTCAGCCCCAGGCTTGCACAGAGTTTCCTGTGCGCTGCCCTCTCCTTCCTTCAGGGCATGCTGGGAACTACAGTTGCCAGGAATCCTCTAGCTCCCTCCCCACAGCAGTGTCTTCTAAGTGTGAGCTCAGTTCTGCTCGGTTCAGCAATCCCTAGTGGCAGCTAGCAGCACTGAAGCCCATTTCTGTGGAGGAAACGAATTTCTGCAAAATTCTGCATTGCACGGTGGCACAGAATTACCCCAAGAGTACCACGGGTAACCTACAGATGATATAGTAGTCAAATGCCACATTTATACCTGTTCTCGTGTAAAACGAAAAAAGTCCTTGCTGACACTTCTGTTCATTCCTTGCAGTGACAGAAGTCTCAAAGGAAAAGGAATCTTTGCAGCTTTGAGTGAGACTAGCTTCATCATAAACAAGTTGCATGATGTTCTTAGTTTAGTCAATATTTTATTGAGCTAAGGTATAATTAACAGCAGCTTTCCTTTAAACAGTCTTTTAGCATTTTTATTATAAGGCACTTTTAGGAGTTTGCAACTATAAAATAAATTAAACTTCAGTTTGAAATTTGGCAAAAAACAGTAATTTAGCCTTAAGCAAAATATATTTGTTTTTTAAAAGATGTTTTATAGAGAAACAAACAAACAGATTCAGCTGCTAAGCAACAGAATTTCAAAAGAGTTCACTGGCTTTGAATTTAAGCTTTTGTAATGGAAAAATCATCTAACAGGTCAGCTGCCAAAAAAACATAGGTAGAACCACTAATGGCTACTGGATAGATTATCTACTTTAAAAAAAATAAAAATAAAAAGTACCATAAAATATTCCATTACAAACACAGCCAGTAAGGGATATTGCCACATCTAGAATATTCAAGAATTCACAAACAACTTCATACAGTCCAAAATACAAACAGAATTCTCATAATAAACTATACTCCATAACAACTGAGATTTAATATATATGAGTCATCAGCATTTGATTTCTGAAAAAGTTTCCATTTGGCCCTGTTGGCATCCAACATATAAATCAAACTGGAAAGCCATTTCATTTTGGTCTCTCCCATGGTTTTTATTCTGTGTTTGTATAGCACCTATCACAGTGGGGTCTTGGTCTATGACTAGGGCCCCTAGATACAACAGTAATACAAACATTCAGCAACAGCCATTTACCAAGGAAAGTGTCCTTTTCCAAAACAAGGCCAGTCTGTATGAGCCTCATATAATGTGAGCGTTTGATAGGTAGGAAATTACTCCTTGATGTAGGAAAAGGAAATAAGGCTTTACACCCCACATCCCCTGAACTGTATATCAAGTAAAAAGACAGACGAGTCTAAAGGAATGTTGCCTCCTCTGTAATATTTCACTCTATTTATACACCCAGCAGTGTACTAAATCATTTCTCTGTGTTTACAGTCCTGTCAGACATTTTTCAATCTCCATGAATGTGCTCCAAACCAAGCCATTTTGCACGTTTCAAAACCAAGAGATAGTCCATCAAATGCTTTATTAAATTCTAAATGTACCTACTATACTCCCTCTATCCATTAATTTGGTAAGTCTATAAAATTTTTTTTTTATAGACAACAGGTTTGTCTACCATGATTTGTTCTTTATAAGCCTAATCTGTTTTCTGTTCATGGGTCCATTATGCTATCAATAGCTGAAGAGGTTCTCTCTCAATGTGATCCATTATATTACTAAGGACTGAAGTTACACTTCCAATCTGACATTACATTCACAACTACACATGAAACTAAGTCAGGATTGTAAACCTTCAACCGGGGACAGATGAGCAAAGCCCACAGGTAAGTGGGGAACATGAAGACCTGGGAGATGGGTCGGAAACAAAAGGGAGCATGGGCTATAATGGCAGAGAGAAAAGAGGGTCAGGGCAAAACTGGGAGGCAAGATCAAACCAGTATCTTAGATGCCTATATACAAATGCGAGATGTATGGATAATAAGCAGGAAGAACTGGAAGTGCTAATAAATAAATATAACTATGACATTGTTGGCATCACTGAAACTTGGTGGGATAATACACATGATTGGAATGTTGGTGTGGATGGGTATAGTTTGCTCAGGAAGGATAGACAGGGGAAAAAGGGAGGAGGTGTTGCCTTATATATTAAAAATGTACACACTTGGACTGAGGTGGAAATGAACATAGGAGACGGAAGTGTTGAGTCTCTGGGTTAGGATAAAAGGGGTAAAAAACAAGGGTGATGTTGTGCTAGAAGTCTACTACAGGCCACCTAACCAGGTGGAAGAGGTGGATGAGGCTTTTTTTAAACAACTAACAAAATCATCCAAAGCCCAAGATTTGGCGGTGATAGGGGACTTCAACTATCCAGATATATGTTGGGAAAATAACACCGCAGGGCACAGACTATCCAGTACGTTCCTGGACTGCATTGCAGAAAACTTTTTATTTCTGAAGGTTGAAAAAGCTACTGGGGGGAAGCTGTTCTAGACTTGATTTAACAAATAGGGAGGAACTTGTTGAGAATTTGAAAGCAGAAGGAAGCTTGGGTGAAAGTGATCATGAAATCATAGAATTTGCAATTCTAAGGAAGGGTAGAAGGGAGTACAGCAGAATAGAGACAATGGATTTCAGGAAGGCGAATTTTGGTAAACTCAGAGAGCTGATAGGTAAGGTCCCGTGGGAATTAAGACTGAGGGGAAGAACAACTGAGGAAAGTTGGCAGTTTTTCAAAGGGACACTATTTAGGGCCCAAAAGCAAGTTATTCCGATGGTTAGGAAAGATAGAAAATGTGGCAAAAGACCACCTTGGCTTAACCACGAGATCTTGCATGACCTACAAAATAAAAAGGCGTCATATAAAAAATGGAAACTAGGTCAGATTACAAAGGATGAATATAGGCAAATAACACAGGAATGCAGAGGCAAGATTAGAAAAGCAAAGGCACAAAATGAACTCAAACTAGCTATGGGAATAAAGGGAAACAAGAAGACTTTTTATCAATACATTAGAAGCAAGAGGAAGACCAAGGACAGGGTAGGCCCACTGTTCAATGAGGAGGAGGAAACAGTAACAGGAGACTTGGAAATGGCAGAGATGCTTAATGACTTCTTTGTTTCAGTCTTCACTGAGAAGTCTGAAGGAATGTCTAGTATAGTGAATGCTTACGGGAAGAGGGTAGGTTTAGAAGATAAAATAAAAAAAGAGCAAGTAAAAAATCACTTAGAAAAGTTAGATGCCTGCAAGTCACCAGGGCCTGATGAAATGCATCCTAGAATACTCAAGGAGTTAATAGAAGAGGTATCTGAGCCTCTAGCTATTATCTTTGGGAAATCATGGGAGACGGGGGAGATTCCAGAAGACTGGAAGGGGGCAAATATAGTGCCCATCTATAAAAAGGGAAATAAAAACAACCCACGAAATTACAGACCAGTTAGTTTAACTTCTGTTCCAGGGAAGATAATGGAGCAGGTAATCAAAGAAATCATCTGCAAACACTTGGAAGGTGGTAAGGTGATAGGGAATAGCCAGCATGGATTTGTAAAGAACAAATCGTGTCAAACTAATCTGATAGCGTTCTTTGATAGGATAACGAGCCTTGTGGATAAAGGAGAAGCGGTGGATGTGATATACCTAGACTTTAGTAAGGCATTTGATACGGTCTCACATGATATTCTTATAGATAAACTAGGAAAGTACAATTTAGATGGGGCTACTATAAGGTGGGTGCATAACTGGTTGGATAACCATACTCAGAGAGTAGTTGTTAATGGCTCCCAATCCTGCTGGAAAGGTATGACAAGTGGGGTTCCACAGGGGTCTGTTTTGGGACCGGTTCTGTTCAATATCTTCATCAACGATTTAGATGTTGGCATAGAAAGTACGCTTATTAAGTTTGCGGACGATACCAAACTGGGAGGGATTGCAACTGCTTTGGAGGACAGGGTCAAAATTCAAAATGATCTGGACAAATTGGAGAAATGGTCTGAGGTAAACAGGATGAAGTTCAATAAAGATAAATGCAAAGTGCTCCACCTAGGAAGGAACAATCAGTTTCACACATACAGAATGGGAAGAGACTGTCTAGGAAGGAGTATGGCAGAAAGAGATCTAGGGGTCATAGTAGACCACAAGCTTAATATCAGTCAACAGTGTGATACTGTTGCAAAAAAAGCAAAAGTGATTCTGGGATGCATTAACAGGTGCGTTGTAAACAAGACACGAGAAGTCATTCTTCCGCTTTCCTCTGCGCTGGTTAGGCCTCAACTGGAGTATTGTGTCCAGTTCTGGGCACCGCATTTCAAGAAAGATGTGGAGAAATTGGAGAGGGTCCAGAGAAGAGCAACGAGAATGATTAAAAGGTGTTGAGAACATGACCTATGAAGGAAGGCTGAGGGAATTGGGTTTGTTTAGTTTGGAAAAGAGAAGACTGAGAGGGGACATGATAGCAGTTTTCAGGTATCTAAAAGGGTGTCATCAGGAGGAGGGAGAAAACTTGTTCTCCTTAGCCTCCAATGATAGAACAAGAAGCAATGGGCTTAAACTGCAGCAAGGGAGATTTAGGTTGGACATTAGGAAAAAGTTCCTAACTGTCAGGGTAGTTAAACACTGGAATAGATTGCCTAGGGAAGTTGTGGAATCTCCATCTCTGGAGATATTTAAGAGTAGGTTAGATAAATGTCTATTAGGGATGGTCTAGACAGTATTTGGTCCTGCCATGAGGGCAGGGGACTGGACTCAATGACCTCTCGAGGTCCCTTCCAATCCTAGAGTCTATGAGTCTATGAAATCATAGAGTTTGCAATTCTAAGGAAGGGTAGAACAGAGTACAGCAAAATAGAAACAATGGATTTCAGGAAGGCGGATTTTGGTAAGCTCAGAGAGCTGATAGGTAAGGTCCCATGGGAATCAAGACTGAGGGGGAAAATAACAGCCGAGTTGGCAGTTTTTCAAAGGGATGCTATTAAAGTGCCCAAAAGCAAGCTATTCCGATGGGTAGGAAAGATAGAAAATCTGGCAAAAGACCACCTTGGCTTAATCACGAGATCTTGCATGACCTACAAAATGAAAAGGAGTCATATAAAAAATGGAAACTAGGTCAGATTACAAAGGATGAATATAGGCAAACAACACAGGAATGCAGGGGCAAGATTAGAAAAGCAAAGGCACAAAATGAGCTCAAACTAGCTATGGGAATAAAGGGAAACAAGAAGACTTTTTATCAATACATTTGAAGCAAGAGGAAGACCAAGGACAGGGTAGGCCCATTGCTCTGTGAGGAAGGAGAAACAGTAACAGGAAACTTGGAAATGGCAGAGATGCTTAATGACTTCTTTGTTTCAGTCTTCACTGAGAAGTCTGAAGGAATGTCTAACAGTGAATGCTTATGGGAAGGGGGTAGGTTTAGAAGATAAAATAAAAAAAGAGCAAGTTAAAAATCACTTAGAAAAGTTAGATGCCTGCAAGTCATCAGGGCCTGATGAAATGCATCCTAGAATACTCAAGGAGTTAATAGAGGAGGTATCTGAGCCTCTAGCTATTATCTTTGGAAAGTCATGGGAGACGGGAGAGATTCCAGAAGACTGGAAAAGGGCAAATACAGTGCCTGTCTATAAAAAGGGAAATAAAAACAACCCAGGAAACTACAGACCAGTTAGTTTAACTTCTGTGTCAGGGAAGATAATGGAGCAAGTAATTAAAGAAATCATCTGCAAACACTTGGAAGGTGGTAAGGCGATAGGGAATAGCCAGCATGGATTTGTAAAGAACAAATCGTGTCAAACCAGTCCGATAGCTTTCTTTGATAGGATAATGAGTCTTGTGGATAAGGGAGAAGTGGTGGATGTGGTATACCTAGACTTCAGTAAGGCATTTGTTACGGTCTCACATGATATCCTTATCGATAAACTAGGCAAATACAATTTAGATGGGGCTACTATAAGGTGGGTGCATAACTGGCTGGATAACCGTACTCAGAGAGTAGTTATTAATGGTTCCCAATCCTGCTGGAAAGGTATAATAAGTGGGGTTCCGCAGGGGTCTGTTTTGGGACCGGTTCTGTTCAATATCTTCATCAACGACTTAGATATTGGCATAGAAAGTACGCTTATTAAGTTTGCAGATGATACCAAACTGGGAGGGATTGCAACTGCTTTGGAGGACAGGGTCAAAATTCAAAAGGATCTGGACAAATTGGAGAAATGGTCTGAGGTAAACTGTATTAAGTTTAATAAAGACAAATGCAAAGTGCTCCATATAGGAAGGAACAATCAGTTTCACACATACAGAATGGGAAGAGACTGTCTAGGAAGGAGTATGGCAGAAAGGGATCTATGGGTTATAGTGGACCACAAGCTAAATATGAGTCAACAGTATGATACTGTTGCAAAAAAAGCAAACGTGATTCTGGGATGCATTAACAGGTGTGTTGTAAACAAGACACAAGAAGTCATTCTTCCGCTCTACTCTGCGCTGGTTAGGCCTCAACTGAAGTATTGTGTCCAGTTCTGGGCACCGCATTTCAAGAAAGATGTGGAGAAATTGGAGAGGGTCCAGAGAAGAGCAACAAGAATGATTAAAGGTCTTGAGAACATGACTTATGAAGGAAGGCTGAAAATTGGGTTTATTTAGTTTGGAAAAGAGAAGACTGAAAGGGGACATGATAGCAGTTTTCAGGTATCTAAAAGGGTGTCATAAGGAGGAGGGAGAAAACTTGTTCACCTTAGCCTCCAATGATAGAACAAGAAGCAATGGGCTTAAACTGCAGCAAGGGAGATTTAGGTTGGACATTAGGAAAAAGTTCTTAACTGTCAGGGTAGTTAAACACTGGAATAAATTGCCTAGGGAGGTTGTGGAATCTCCATCTCTGGAGATATTTAAGAGTAGGTTAGATCAATGTCTATCAGGGATGGACGAGACAGTATTTGGTCCTGCCGTGAGGGCAGGGGACTGGACTCGATGACCTCTCGAGGTCCCTTCCAGTCCTAGAGTATATGAATCTATGAGTTGCTTCCAATATCTTAAGTGTGCAGAGGACACCTGCCTTGTTTCAAGAGATATACACTTCAAGAAAACTGAAGACAACCTAAATTAAGACATGGAAGCCATCACTGGCTATTGCAAGAAGTGGAGATTTAAGCCCAGTGTGTCCATGACGGTATCATCAAGCTTCCTTCTCAACCACACTAACGAACTCAACAGCTTCTTGTATGGAGGACCACCTAATCAAGGAAGTTCAGAAGATAAAGAGCTGAAATGGTCTCCTAAATAAGCTTGTGGTCTCAACTTGGAGATCTAATGAGTAAACACTGCACGGCCTGGCACTAGTTCTCTGTTACTCAGCTGGAGAAAACAGTGCTCCTGTATGGCTAAACTATTTCCACACAAAGCTAGTTGTGCAACTGAATCAAACGATGAGCATAACAACAAGAGACCAACAAACACCAAGTGATCCCAGTCCTCTTTAATATCCTGTCTCCTAACATCAAGCCTTATATTACAGAAAAGAACCTACTTGACAAAACTGAGAAGATACCACAACCACCACTTTTCAAAGATATATGGGAAGCCCCTCACCACTGATTCATCAGCAGAAGACCTATCCATTTATTATGTTCCCAACCCTCTCTACAGCAGACACTGCCACTCCGTGACAAGCAGAATGGGAATGAGCTGCTCCCTCTTAAGAAACTCCCTCCTCATCACTCAGTCTGATAAGCAACTGCTTCCCTTTGAGCTGCCATGCTATCTCTGTTGCAAGCTCAACCATTTCAGATAAGAGTGGGTGAGGTATGAGCGGAATGACCACACCTGGGAGACAAACAGCCCTCAGTGCAACAGCGGTGTGGAGAATGTTGCACACCTATTAAATGGCTGCTCATCTCATGCTGGTCTACCAGGATGACTTTCCAGAATCCACACTGCTGACTCCAAGGCTACTGAATGGCTAAAACATGTGATGCCAACCTAAGCCCTTTTGACATTTTTCTTCCCTCCCCCCCGCCCCCGCACTTACACATCTCTATTTTATCTCCTTACTTCATATTTTGAACATCTTTACTATACCACTTGTGCGTTTGCTAACAAAATAATCAATCATTAAAATAACAAAATTTACCAAAAACATTAGCTTGAAATTCTAACAATTTCAAAAAAGAGTTATGTCAAGGAATCTCAAAGTTTGTTTTATTAGTCTTGAGTTAGTATCAGTACCTTTTAAGGCTAGTTTGGTTTTTTTTGAAGTTGGGTGATTAATTTTAGGGATAATCACTACAAACATTTAACCTCTGAGGACTCTAAAAGGTCCTTCAACAGACGTCATGCAGACTTTTCAATTATACCTCACAGATTTCCTAATTTCCTAAACTTTACCATACTCAATTCTAGTACACAATACTAGAGTATCCTGTGAACAATTCTTTAGAATCATGAATTCAGACAGCCCACAATCACTGGTACCAATATTTCACTTTACTCTCGATCAGTTCTCTAGCTGTAAGAAATGGGTTCACGCTGTCAACTTCAGATCATAAGACTGTCTTATTAACAATTTTGAGCATTATGTTCAGCTTGATATCTGGATGGTTAAAATTCCCCATGAAAATGATATCCCATTTCATATAGCTCAATAACTGGCCTAGAATGATTTTGTAGTTCTTCTTCAATATAGGAGAGCTGTGGTAGAAGCCCACTATCATTTCCAATCTCTCTTTAATTCTTTGGACCCTATTCACACAATTTCATCATTACACCATTTATTGTCTCATTCTCCGACATCCTTGATAAGGACTAATATAGATTGCACTATCTATACAGATATTCAGATTATGAAAATCACCCTTCCATGTTAAGTTTATATCAACTAAAATCAGGGGTTCTCAAACTCCTTAAAAATTGTGGCCCATATCCGAATAGAGAGATCATCTTATGGCTCATTCCACACCAATTCCTAAACAGATAATATTTTAGTGAAACTACATGAGTTATTAGGAAAGAACTGTATATAGTGTACTTTTGGCTTTCAGTGCAATTTAGCAAGTAGAAACAAAGAAAAGAGTCAACATCATGGACATAGTCTGCTGCACTGTGGACTAACTGAAATTTTTAAAATGCTAGTCCGGGGTTCAGCAACCTATGAGAAGTGGTGTGCCAAGTCTTCATTAATTTAAGGTTTCATGTTCCAGTAATATATTTTACATTTACAGGAGCCGGCAGATGGAACCCCCGACTGGCAGTGCAGGCGGCAGATGGAAACCCAGACCGGCAGTGGGCTGAGCTGCTCACTCCGTTGCCGGTTTGGGGTTCCGTTCGCCGGTCCTTGCCAAGCAGGGTCCCAGCCACCAGCCCTGCTCAGCCCGCTGCTGGCCTGGGGTTTCATCGATCCAGGATGGCAGCAGACTGAGCAGGGCCGGCAGCTGGGACCCCGGTTAGCAGGGCCGGCGGACGGAACCCCAGATTGGCTGCGTCGGCAGCAAACGGAACCCTAGACCGGCAGCTGCTCAGCCCGCTGCCGGTCTGGGGTTCAGTTCGCTGGCCACTGCCAGGTGGGCTCCCAGCCGCCGGCCCTGCTCAGCCTGCTGCCGGCCTCGGGTTCTGTTCAGGCAGGCAGCGGGCTGAGTGGGCCAGCTGCCAGGACCCCGGCTGGCAGCAAAGTGCCACTAAAAGTCAGCTCATATTCCACCTTTGGCATGTGTGCCGCAGGTTGCCGACCCCTGTGTCACAGCATTTTTTCTTAGATCTGAACCTTAGAGTTCAGAAAATGAGATACTAGCATGTATTTCCCTAAGATTAATTACCAGCTTAGATCTGATAGGCTGCCACCACCCAAAAATATAGCGTTTTGGGGCACTCTGACCTCCCCAACCTTCCCTGGGGACACCAAGAACCCAGACCCCTTGGGTTCTTAAAACAAGGAGAAATAAACCATTCCCCCACCTTCCCCCTCTCAGAACTTCCCTCCCTGGGCTATTCTGAGATACTGATCTAACCTCTTAAATAACCATACAGAGAAGCATCTCCCTTCCCTTCCACAAAGAGGCAAACAGATTCAAGGAAAACAGAGAGAGATTTTATCTCTCCCCCTCCCGTCTCCCCACCCGTCCTGGTGAGTTATCCCAATCCCCTGGGATAAAACAAGGGAAACAGAGAAAAAACAATGAATCAGGTTCTCTAAAAAGAAATCTTTTAATAAAAGAAAGGAAAAAGTAAAGAATTACCTCTGTAACTTCCAGATGTCAATATACAGGTCCTATAGCTTACAGATACCAGAAAGAGACTTTCCCCCCAGTACCAATACAAATCAAAATATTACCAGCAACTACACATATAAAAGTTAACCAGCTAGATCCACAAATGCAAATAGTGTAAAACAATTAAAAAGCCTAAACCGCCTGTTTTTCCTCACTACTTGAAAAAGAGACCTAGAGAGCCTGTAGTAATGTCTGGTCTCTCTCAGACCCTCCGAGAGAAGAACAAAGAACTCACTCCCAAATTTCCCTCCACCCGAATTTAAAAGTATCTTGTCTTCTGATTGGTCTTCTGGTCAGGTGTCCAGTTTCCTGCTTGTAACCCTTTACAGGTATAAGAGACATTAACCCTTAACACTCTGTTTATGACACCCTGTGCTAAACGTTCTTCATTGCAAGGCCCGCGAGCCAGTGGCAGCTCCTATCGACCCTAGCGTGCGGCTCCCTAAGTTCCCTCTGAGCTGCACGGCAGACTATAAATAGCCGTGCAGCAGCTCTAAAGAGCCATGCAGCAGGGACCTGGAGATGAGAGCTAGGTGGGAACTTGGGACGGGAGCAAGTTGGGGCTTGCAAGACTGCTGTGGGCCTCTCCGACAGCCCCGGAGCTCCCTGCTGCCGGCAGGGAGGAGAGAGGGCCCCTTCCCCTGGAGCTAACTCTGCCGGCAGGGAGAGGGCTGGGAGGAGTCCTCTGTCCCCAGCCCAGGGGCAGCCCTCCTGCATCCCAAACTCCTTATCCCCAGCCACACTCCAGAGCCCACACCCCCCATCCCGCATGCCAACCCTCTGCCACAGCTCTGAGCCCCCTCCTGCACCCTGAACCCCTCATTCCCGGCCCCACCCCGCAGCCCTCACTCTCGCATCCCAATCCTCTGCCTCAGCCCTGAGCCACTTCCCACACTGCAAACCCCCCATCCCCAGCTCCACCCTAGAGCCCTCACCCCTGCACCCCACCCTCTGCCCTACCCTGGGCCACCTCTCACAGTCCGAACACCTCGGCCCACCCTATGTGGCTCTCACATTTAAGGTTTTTGTTTTTTGTTTTTTTTTTTTACAAAAGTGGCCTCCACTTCAAAAATAGTGAAGAGCACCATGCTAGAGTGTTCATACTTGAAGAGTTGCAATAATCCCACTTGGAGATCTTGAAAGCCAGAATCACAGTGATCAGCCCTGAATCCCACTTGTGAGGGGGACTGGGAAACTGGCAGGGAGTAACTGTGTTTGCAGATGGTTCTTTGCTTGATTCTTGAGTAATTAATGGAAAACATCATATTGGGCAGTAGTTTCCAAGATCTGCTGGTCTAGAAATAGCTAATTCTAAAAAACCGAATCAATGCATACATTACAACTATATGTCACTCTCACTCTTCCTGATGATTCCCATTCAAGTGCTTGCTTTCTTGATAGTGGACTGGATATTGCTAGCCTCAGTATAAGGCATTCTCTTTGGCAGAACTGCCCAATGCAGGGTTACTTTCACCTTCCTCGCTAGCAACTGGTACGGCTACTGTTAAAGGTGCAATTTCTGGATTAGATGAATCACTGATATAAACCAGTATGGCAATTCTACTTTTCCTAATTGCAACTGAAGCTCTTGCATATTTTCCTCCCTAATGGAAAAATGTTGACACTTTACACATTATCATGAGAGCTACATGTGTATGACTAGGACACTGCACACATTCCACATGGAATTCCTGGGATCTTCCAGGAACCCTATTTTTTGATTTTCATTTCAAGATAACTGGCCTCTTGTTGGATTTGTTACCACCTTAACTCAACTATTAGCATTCTCCTGATTACTGCTGGGTTAACATTAAAAAAAAAAAGACAGGGCCACTCAGAGGATTCAAGGGGCCTTGGGTCTTCGGCAGCAGGGGGCCCCCCACTTCAGCTGTAATTCGGAGGCTGAGGGTCCTTCCGCTCAGGGACCCGCCACCAAATTACAACCGAAGACCCACGGCGGGGGCCCCCACCGCCAAATTACCATCGAAAGACCCGGGACTTCAGCAGTGGGTCCCGCTTTGGCGGTAATTCAGCGGCAGGGGGTCCTTCTGCCCCAGAGCAAAAGGACCCCTTGCTGCCAAAGACCCAAGGCCCCTTGAATCCTCTGAGTGAAGGACCCCACTCCAGGGGCCCCAAAAAAACTCTCCTGGGGGCCCCCGTGGGGCCCGGGGTAAATTGCCCCACTTGCCTCCCCCCCAGGCAGCCCTAAAAAAAGAAGTCTCTGCCTCGTCCCTCAGTTCACCAGTTAGCACCTTAACTCCCACTCAGAACAAATTCCATTTGTTTGGACATACTGTCTTATTCTGCAGCTAAATGCCTTCAGCTGGACACTCATTTATTTACATTGTAGCTTTCCAGACAAGTAGTAACCTCTAGATTGATCAGATCAAAGAACTGTTATTATTTTTACTGTCTCTTTAAATAACATTCAGATAAATAAAAGATTTTGAAATAATGTAAAAGTATTAATTTAATGATGTCAGTTCAAGTTTAACACACAATGGCATTCCCAGAACCGCAGAAGACAAAAATGACATAACATAAATCAAACACTAAGGATCTAATGTCTGCAGACTACGTATTTTGACATCAGTATAAATAAAAACAAAAACAAAAAAAAATTGGTGGCTCACATGAAAATCAAATTAACCTCTTAACATATACGGACTATCAAAAATCAATGGTGGAAAAATTGTTTTTTGGTAGCACATGATGTTATCAAATTAACTGTGCATGCAAATTAGATTTGGAGCCAAAATCTGCATTTTTTCTTAACAGCAGGAAAATTCCACTCAAACAGGAAGCTCAGGGAATCAATTTCTACAAAAATTTCTCTCTTTAAAAAAATTTAGTCCTTAAGGCTTCAAAGATAGCTCCCAATATAAGCCAAATAAAAGTCAATTTAATGTTGTCTTCTTAAGTCTACAAACCAGGTTACCACTCCTCTGTTGTTCTTCATGATTTTCCCAAGCAGCCTGAAATTAGCAAGACTCTGGTCAGTTTCACTCATTTATTTAGAACTCTACAGGCAATGTGAAACTTATCAGAATAACCTAAATTCCACATTGCTGCTTTCCCAAGTAATAACAGAGATAGGGATGATGCCCCACAAAAGATCTGGGGGAAATACAAAAGATTTAGCCCACTAAAGAAGGTCTCAGATTCAGCTGGTACCACCACCTCCTTCATGCTACCTTCTCGTTCTACAGAATGCCATTGAGAAGGAGTGTTATCAGAAGGACTATACACAACTTTACAAGAAGTCTCTCCCTGAGTCTGCATGAGAAATGGTTTAGCAGTTTAGAGAACTGAGTATGCCCTCCAGACCCTAGAGGTCTCAGAATAGTCTTCAGGAAATTAGACTAGCCAGGGTCTCTGTGTGGAAAGTGGTTAAATGCCTGATAAACTACGCTGCCTTATAGTTTTTAAGATACACACTACAGAGAAAACATTTGTTCTAAATAAACAAAATTTTGCTTTAAGGAAACTGTTTGGCCACTGATTACCACTGTCATTGCCCCAGAGGGTAACAGAATGTCAAAGTCTGAGCTTAACTTAAACCTGCAGAGATGATCAAGGTTGATACTCAGGGGACTAAAACTCAACACCCAGTCTGAGAGTAGAAGAATCACGTGATTCGATCCTAAGAGAGAGGTGATGACCAGAGGCCTGAGATATAAGGGGCTGGCCTCAGAGAGACCAAGAGAAGTCAGAAGCACAGTTTGTCCAGGGACTGTGACAAACACCAACACTTTTTTCTGCCTCCAGTCATGAAGGAGCCAAACCCAAAGAGCCTAGCAAAGCCCAGTGGCGATTTTAACACCCCTTCCCCCAAGGAAAGCCAAGTAGGGCAAGTATGAGCTTCACCAAGGCCAAGTCAAGCCTGAAAGGCCCAACACAGCCCATGAACGTATTCAGACTCTACTGCAGGGGTAGGCAACCTATGGCATGGGTGCCGAAGGCAGCACACAAGCTCATTTTCAGTGGCACTCACACTGCCTGGGTCCTGACCACTAGTCCAGGGCGCTTTGCATTTTAATTTAAATTTTAAATAAAGATTCTTAAACTTATTTTATGTCTCATTTACTTTACATACAACAATAGTTTAGTTATATATTATAAACTTATAGAAAGAGACCTTCTAAAAATGTTAAAATCTATTACCAGCATGCGAAACCTTACATTAGAGTGAATAAATGAAGACTCAGCACAGCACTTCTGAAAGGTTGCTGACCCCTGCTCTACTGAAACAGAGAATATGCATGACCATATTTTGAATATTATACAATCTACTGTGAGTGGTGTCTCAAAGGACAGGGCTTATTGGGTGAAGCTTGTAAAAAATACATCAGTTTATCTTTTCCCCAAAATCTGACCCCTACCTAGATTCATTGAGAGTCAGTACTCTTGAAAAACTTATTGCACCCTCCCCATTGCCAGAAGCAAGGGATAGCTGAGGACCTGGACTTTTAGACAGAGCATTTCCTGCTCATGAAGATCACTTGCATACCTCTCGCCTCTCAACATTTAGTATTGACCAATATAGCTATTGGATGTGGTGCTTTGACTAAAAGTTGTCTGGTAAATTTTTCAAACCCTGGCTTAACGAGCTAGCAAAGACCTTGAGCACTAGACAATTGATTAGCAAGGTCTCAAGAAAATGAAAGGATTGGAATAGTTTAGAGAACTATCAAGTCTAGCCTAGACCTAAGCCTTAAGTCAACCTAGCTACATTACTCAGGACTATGATAAATTTCACTCCTTGAGCACCATAGTTAGGTCAACCTAACCCCTAGTATAGATGCAGCTAGGTTGACAGAAGAGTTCTTCCATCAACCCAACTACCATCTCTCAGAGAGGTGGATTAACTACATCAACAGAAAAAACTCTTTTGTGGATGAAGGAAGCTTCTACAGTACAGCGGTGCTGCTTTAGCATCTGTAGTGTTACTGTCTCATTAAGAGTACTAGGTCTTGAAAGAAGCTGATTGACAAGTTATTTCAAGTTGCCAAGTTATGTGACTTCATAATTGTAGGCAGAAATAAAAATAGTCTTCTGAAATGCAGAGAAGGGAATAAAAGATTTTTCCCTCGCAAATATTAAAAACGAGTATAAATGAAGGCAATAAAGTGAAGCATCTTGTCACCCATTTGTATATTTCGCATTTGCAAAATGTCAAAGTATAATAGTGGCTCAATACTAAGGCCTGGAGGATAGGTCCTTAGACCGTTACTCTCCTTTCAGTCTCAAGGTTCTGCTGAGACCTGGTTTAGCACAGTGCAAGAAAACTCTAGAGGAAAACATGAACAAAACAAAACAAAAGGATGCATGAACAGAGCAAGTCTCTGAGCCTGGTTCAACTGATTCCACCATGCCCAGCTAAAAACAACAGTGTAGATGTTCAGGCTCTGGGACCTGTGAAGGCAGTAGGGTCTTGAGAGCCTGGGGTCCAGCCCGCTACAATTTCTAACCCTACAGTATGAACCCATGGTCCTGAGTCAGTTGACCTGGGCTCTGCACTGCTGCCACGGGGTCTTTTACTGCGGTGTAGACCTACCCTGAAAGACCCAAACAAATTCACGCTGGGATCTGAGTGTCAAGCTGGGTTTTCCCCCATTCTCTTGGATCACCACCACCAGTAAAGCGTTTCTATCACCACTGTCTCCCACCCCCGCGCAGCCCCGGGCAGAGGAGCGCGGAGCTCAGCGAAGGGGCCCGTGGCTGCGCAGGGAGGACAGGGACCCCGCTCCAGCGAAGATCGCCGGGGACGTGTTTGCTCACGCCAGGGGCTGTCGGCGCAGGGGCCGGGCCCGACTGGCCGCTCCCCGCTCTGGGGCCCGCCGGGCTCGGGATGCCGCAGAGTCGCCAGCGCCCGCCTCGGCGGCATCGGCGCGGGGGGGTCGGGGAGTCACCCAGCTGGGAAGCAGCCCCGCCCGGCCGGCCCCTGCGCCATGTTGTTGAAAGGAGCCGGCGGGGACCCGCGGAGCCGCCTGCCCGGCCCGTTACTCACCCGCCGCCCCCGGCAGCGGCAGCAGCGCCGCGGCCGCCAGCGCGAGGAAGGCCCAGGGCCGCGGAGGGGCCGTTAGCTCCATGGCGCCGCCCGCTCGCGCCGAGATTGAGCCTCGCGCCCCCGCCCCGCCGAAACACAGAGAGACCCGAGCCCCTCCACCCCTGCCGCCGCTTCGCCCCCATTGGCTGCGGCGGCCCCGTCAGTCCCGCCCCCTTCCCTTTAAAGACAGAACCAGTGGCCCTGAGACAGCTCGGGGCAGGCGCCGTTATTCCGCTCTGGGGGCCGCAGCCCACCTGGTTGCTGTCAGCGCTGCTCCCGGCTAACAGCAGCCGCTCAATGGAGCCGTCCCTTCATCTCACCTTAACCTGGGCCAGTTAGCAGCTACACGTGTACCCAGCAAAAGAAACATTGGTGCTGCTGCCCTACCCCCTGGCATGGGCTGGTTGCCATCATGTAGCGGGTTTACACTTTGGTTCAGTGTCTCTCAGCCCCCCCCCCCCCCCCCCCCCCACACACACACATTGTTCCAGCGCACTTAAAAAGAAATTATAGTTATGAGTTGTGTTGAAACTGACTCCCTCTCTTGGGACAGACAACGGGAGGCATTAAGGAAAGTGAAATCATCTACAATTAGGGGTGCTTGAAGTGGTCGTCTCCATTTACGGGTTTACAGTTTGGTTCAATGGCTCTCAGCACTCCTGCTGCGCAAGTTGTTCCAATGCCACTGTCTACAGTGTTGAAACAATTTGTGTTTTAACGGCTTATAAAAGCCTTAACTTCTGAACTTCAGTGTCGATTGTCATTGAATAGTGCCCCACATAATGTCCCACAACTATGAAAAAGTAAATTGATAAAAAAATCTGTTAAAATGCTTTAAAATAAACAGTAATATGATCTGATGAAATTATTTAAAAAAAAATTGAATTCTGCCAAGTCTACTTTAGGGGCTTCCATTTGTGTTTTAATAGGGCCTCTAATACTGCTCAAGTTTTCTGTTCTAGTAGTTTGATTGTTTTATACAAGATTGTCAGGTCACCGCTCTGACTAGCTCTTCACATTTTCTATCAATATATGCCTTTTTGTCTTTTCCACCACTCCTTTTTACCTCTCTGTCTAAAGCTCTGTATTCTTGTGACTTGCTTGTCTAATCATATGTATTAGCATTCATGAGTTTTTTCTTTACTCCAGTGAAACTCAGACAGACTTGAGAGCCATTAATTGCTCTTTAATGTGTCTCCTGTGGCTCTTTGCAACACATGATATTAAAACACTGTGATTTAATTATTAACCAATCTAAGTTATTAATCAGTCAGGATGCTTTTACTGTGTTACTAACCAATTGTAGAATACTTGGTCATTCATTTTGCAGTGAGAATAATATATATATAGTAAATGAAAGACTGAATTCACACTACTGTGGCTCTTTTGAGTAATGTTGATTGCTAATTTGGTTTCTGAGGTCTGAGTATCACTGCTTTACACATCTCTTTTCCATTGATGCCCAAATAGCTTCGCTAACCAGTTCTTCCCTTTTAGATTTTGTTATTAGAGCTGCCTTTGCACTTTCTTGATAGCACTCTTTGATGTTTTCTTATCGAACATCAATGTGAGGAGTAGGATGCTGGTAAAAATATTCATCTCCCTTTGTGGAGACCTGCTGTCTTCTGTCCGCTTTTCTGGAGGTATCTGAGACAGAAGCTGGTGTGTGCCAGTGATAGAAAAGGCCTAAAAATCAACAGGCCCAGGCCTGTTTCTTCCTCTCTTTCCCTGGCTTTAGCCCAAAGAGGGGCCTAGGGATTTGAATAACAAGCAAAACCTGGGAATCCAGGACAAGACATGTATCTAGTCTCATTTAACCATGTCAGCTATTTACTAATTAGTCCGCTTGCCACAAAAGTTTATGCAGCTGTTTTCTCATGTATCCTCAAAGATATGTAATACCAAAGGTCAAGGTATGTACCTTATACTCCCTTCAAAATGATAAATGTATCCGCAACAGATGTATCTTGTATCCCCTTCCCCAAAATAATCATGTATTCTGTGTGACCTGTTATCTATAGGTCAGTATAATGACGTTTACTAAAGTTGTTTGTTACTGATTATAAAAGGGACTCATGTCCCCCATGTAAGGTGTGCTCTTCTCTGGCATTAGTCGAGAAGAAACACCCGCTCAGCTGAACGAAAATAAAGGTGTGGTACCCGTCTTCTTGTTCTCCGTGCCTCCTTGGTGTAATTAGGTAAGCTCCAGGGGGAAACGGGCCCTGTTTGGCCAACAACTGGCGACTCCGCCGGGACTTCTCTCCCTGTAGAGGGCGCTGACCGGCGACCGAGGGCGATTCCGAGGAGTGGCCACCTCGAGCCACTGATTCGCTCGGGCCTCGGGTCGTTGTAATCGGTCGGGACGGCTGCGTCCTCTCTAAAGAGAACTCCTAACGACACGGAGACAAGACGGTGCCAGAAGGGGAAGGTCCAACAGCCGGACGCGGCCACTCCGGGTGGTAAGTGCGTTTTACCTCTTGGGTTTAAAGGATATAACGCCCCCGCAGTGTGATTGGACCTCATAGGTAACCCCGGTGTGGGAAGATATTGTGGTTGCTTGAAGGTTATGCTAAGCAAGCCAGGCAATTAATGAATAATACCACTAATTTCACGAGCCCGTGGGCTGTATTGGATAATTACTGGGATATAGAACAGCCTCAGGGCTTGCTTCTGTTTTTGGGGGGAGTCTTGCTTTTCTTCATATTGATGTTGTATTGGAGGCCAAAATTGTGATAACCAGGTCTAGGACTTAAACCGACTCCAGCCGCCCTGAGACTCCTGCGAGGGGAAACCCTGTGACCAGGATATCTTAATCGCAAGGGGGGTCGGTCGAACCCGTGACCAGGTTTAATTACACACAAGCATAATGGGGTCCGGACAAAGCATTTATGCTGGGACGCCCTTAGAATGTATGCTAAATAATTGGAAGGCGTTTAGACGTCAGGCTGATTATGGAATGCCATTATGTAAGGATGATTTGATAAAATTCTGTACTGTGGAATGGCCCTGTTAAATGTTAAAAATCCTTCCCCAGCACAGCCAGAGAGTGAAAAGAACCAAATGCCAGGGGTTAATCCTGAGGTCTGGGCTGAGGAGGGAGGTTTTGCTCGGGCTTGAAATGCTTTGCCAGTACACATTTCCCTTAAGGAGGGAAGCCGTCCAGTCCGAATTCGACAATACCCCCTTAAGTTAACCATTCGGATCGGACTGAAGCCTTTGATTCAAAAGTTTTTGCAGTGTGGGTGGTTAAGGGAAGGCACTTCTCCATATAATACTCCAATAATGGGAGTGCCTAAGCCTAACGGACAATATCGATTAGTCCAGGACCTGAGGCAGGTTAATAAGTTGATAGAAGCCCCCTATCCAGTTGTCCCAAACCCCCATACTATTTTAAGCCAAGTCCCCAAGAGCCACGGGTGGTTCTCTGTAATAGATTTAAAAGATGCTTTCTTTTCCATACCTCTTGATCAGGAGTCTCAGAAACTGTTTGCCTTTGAATGGGAAGATCCAGATACCCATTACAAGGCTCAGTATCTTTGGACTGTTGTCCCCCAGGGACTGACTTGTGCCCCCGAGATTTTTGGCAGCCAACTAAAAAGAGACCTGGCTCCGTTCCTAGCTGCACATTTCTCATGTAACATAGTTCAGTACTGTGATGATTTACTCCTAAGTACTGAAACAGAGACTGCTTGTAAGGAATGTACAATAGAGCTCCTCAATTTTCTTGGAGCTCAGGGATATAAGGTTTCTAGAGAGAAAGCCCAATTGGTCAAACAACAGGTTACTTTTCTCGGATATCAGCTTCGTCAGGGACGTCGTAGCTTGGGTAAAGACAGAATCCAGGCGATACTTGAAAGCCCTCAACCCCGAAATCCCAGAGAGCTAAGGGCTTTCTTGGGACTGACCGGTTTTTGCCGGCTTTGGATCCCTGACTACGGCGGAAAGGCTAAACCACTATATGAGTCCCTCACTAAAGAGGGTCTGCTTAACTGGGAGTGGACTAAAGAAAAAGAAAAAGCATTTCAAGAGCTTAAAGAAGCCTTGGTTCAGCCTCCCGCACTGGCTCTCCCGGATCCGCGGAAGCCGTTCACTCTATACGTTCATGAGAGAAGGGGGGTGGCGTCCGGGGTTCTGTGCCAGAGGTCGGGACCGGCCTGGCAACCTGTGGGTTATTACTCCAAGGTATTGGACCCCGTCGCTAAGGGCTGGCCAGCTTGTCTCCGAGCTGTAGCTGCGACCGCTCTCCTTGTACAGGAGGCTGAAAAACTAACCCTGGGTGGGGATACTGAGGTTGTGGTACCCCATGGAATACCTCAGATATTGGGAACAGGAGCCGGGGAAAAACATTTAAACCCCAGCAGGCATACCAGATATGAGATAGGACTTTTGTTAGCTCCTAACCTAACTTTTAAAACAGTTAGTTCCCTCAATCCAGCTACTTTACTACCAAAGCCCCAAGTCCCTTATGGGGCTAGTCCCACCCATGATTGTATTGAAGTTTTACAACAAGAAACTAAACCTCGCTCTGATCTTTCAGATATACCCTGGCCCAACCCCGATGTTGAAATGTATGTAGATGGATCTAGTTATGTAGAGGACGGGAAGCGATTTACAGGAGCAGCCGTCATAGTTAAGGAGGGAGAAGTGTATAAGTTTCAGCTAAGCCCCAACCTATCTGCCCAGGCGGCGGAACTGGTGGCTCTTATTGAGGCGCTCCGAAGGGGAATTGGAAAGACTATTAATATATATACTGACAGTCGTTATGCATACATGGTGGTGCATGCCCATGGAACCTTATGGAAAGAAAGGGGTTTCATTACAGCCTCAGGCCAAAGAATAGCCCATGGGGCTCTTATTAAGACACTGCTTGAGGCCCTGATGCTTCCTCTCCGGGTCGCGGTAGTACACGTGCGTGCACATGGGAGGGCCCCACGTAAGGGTCTAAAACTTTCACCCTTCGAGCTGGTCTTTGGGTTCCCTCCCCGAGTACTCATCCCGGGATACCGAGAGGATATAAACTGGGAAGTGGGGAATGACTCTTTATGGAAACAGGTTTCTGCGCTGCAATCTGTTTTGTTACAGTTACATCGCTACGCGGCGCCTTTCCAGACCCTTCCCTTGGAACAACCGGTGCATTCTTTCCAGATCGGTGATCAGGTCCTTGTCAAAAAGTGGAAGCGTGATCCACTCACACCGCGGTGGGACGGTCCGTATACTGTATCGCTCATCAGCCAGGCCGCTGTTAAGGTCCTTGGGAGCGACAAGTGGACACATCATTCCCGAGTAAAGCGGTTCCTGAGCCCTGATTCAGAGAACAGCCAAGCTGAAGAGGACATCAGCCCTCTGTCCCCTCCGGCTCCGGAAGCCCGGAGAGACACAGGCGAAGACTCTACCTGGGAGTACCAAGGATTGGAAGGACTAAAAGGACTGTTTAAAAGACAGAAACAATGAAACCATTCTTTGTATTTCTGGTCTGTATGTTTACTTATGCATATAATTGGGAAAATAGGTTTCTGCAACTAGGGGAACTAATAGCAGATTCTTTTAACCTTACTAATTGCTGGGTATGTGGCGGTCCAGGAGAATTAAATGAGTGGCCCTGGGTAGCTCAGCCGGTACAGCCTAAGTGGTGGCTAAGTAGTTTGAGCATAGTACATAAGGGAACGGGAAGGTGGACTGAAAACCAGGGCCCCTGGCGACTCTATTCTGCTGGAATCGGTGTCTTTTGCCTTAATCGAACAAGGCATGGGGGAAGATATATGGGGGAAAGCAAATGTGAATGGACCCTATCACTGGGTTTTGATTGCTGGGATCCCCACTGTCGCCCATATGACTGTTTAAAGTACCAAGGACGATGGAACCTTACCCATGTAAAGCTAACTAACAATAGCTGGGTAAAGTGTTCCTACTGGAATCACAGAGGTGATGGCTGTAAAGCAGTAGGATTAGATGGGTACTTCGATGCCCTCTTCCTAAGCTGCCAGCGAGACAACACCACTGACAAAAATCATGTGGTGCGGTGGTACCAATGGGCATGGCAACACCTTAATGGAACCCGAGTTACCCATTTTCGACAATTTTGGGCTAGTACCAATAACCCGAGATTTGGTTGTAACTGTGTATGGAAGGCAGGAGCTGGAGCATGGAAATGCAACTATTGTAACCCAAATGTAGACAACTTCCTAGGGGGACCTATAGAATCAGGCAACGCTCTCTATTACGAAGAGCCGGGCCCCGCTGATTCCCCTGAGACCTGGGATGGTCCCTTTGCTAACGGAACTTGGGCATTAAAAGGTCATTATTGGATCTGTGGCTCTTATGCTTATCGCAGATTGCCTCCAAACTGGTCGGGAATATGCTACATAGGATACATTAGGCCTTTGTTCTTTCTCTTACCTCAAGCCCAGGGAAACAAATTGGGAGTTAAGGTTTATGATGATATTGTACAAACCTGAAGGAACTGAGGCGCAAAGCCCATAAGCTCTTAAAATGTTTTTAAGGGGGGGGAAACTTGATAGAAAAGGCCTAAAAATCAACAGGCCCAGGCCTGTTTCTTCCTCTCTTTCCCTGGCTTTAGCCCAAAGAGGGGCCTAGGGATTTGAATAACAAGCAAAACCTGGGAATCCAGGACAAGACATGTATCTAGTCTCATTTAACCATGTCAGCTATTTACTAATTAGTCCGCTTGCCACAAAAGTTTATGCAGCTGTTTTCTCATGTATCCTCAAAGATATGTAATACCAAAGGTCAAGGTATGTACCTTATACTCCCTTCAAAATGATAAATGTATCCGCAACAGATGTATCTTGTATCCCCTTCCCCAAAATAATCATGTATTCTGTGTGACCTGTTATCTATAGGTCAGTATAATGACGTTTACTAAAGTTGTTTGTTACTGATTATAAAAGGGACTCATGTCCCCCATGTAAGGTGTGCTCTTCTCTGGCATTAGTCGAGAAGAAACACCCGCTCAGCTGAACGAAAATAAAGGTGTGGTACCCGTCTTCTTGTTCTCCGTGCCTCCTTGGTGTAATTAGGTAAGCTCCAGGGGGAAACGGGCCCTGTTTGGCCAACACCAGATTGATTTGTTGGTTTTCAGCAGCCCATCCCTGGAGCTGTAGAGTGGCACAGGAGCCAGTAAACAGAGCTGTAAACAGGTGAATTTCAGAGGGAGTTCTGTTGGAGGAGCAGGTTTTTGTAGTTTGTGGATTGTATTGTGTAGTGTGTGTGTGTGGAGGCTTCTGGTGGCAGTATGCTGAGAGAGTAGCGGAGCCCTGATTAGGGGGCGGGGCTTACCTGATTAGGGGTCCTATAAAAGTAGCCAGCCACTCAGGCAGTGGCACAGGAACTAGCAAACAGAGCTGTAAACAGGAGAGTTTCAGAGGGAGTTCTGTTGGAGGAGCAGGTTTTTGTAGTTAGTGTGTGTGTAGGCTGCTAGGGACAGTGTGCTGGGAGAGTAGTGGAGCCCTGATTAGGGGGCGGGGCTTACCTGATTAGGGGTCTTATAAAAGTAGCCAGCAAACAGAGCTGTAAACAGGGGAGTTTCAGAGGGAGTTTACAGGAGGAGGTTGTGGGGGAGACTAGGACAGAGGGACTGACAGGCTAGGTGAAGGAGTGAGTGGTGGTCTGGTGCCTGCTGGGGGGTTGGGTTGGGTTGGGTTGGGTTGTGTTCCATGGACTACCAGGCTTTAGGTGGGAAGGCTATGACTAATACAGAGGTAGCAGTGAAAGACACAATGAGGATGACTGGATGTGGAAGCTGCAGCATGTACACGATCCTGGAGGGGGTACCTGAAAAGAGTTTTGTCTGCATGAAGTGCTGCCTGATAGAGCTGATGGAAGAAAAGATCCGAGGACTGGAGAGGCAGGTGGAAATTGGTTGAGTTTAGAAGAGGGTTTGAGCAGATGATGGAGCACAGACACGAGGGGGCTGAAGGGATAAGCTCAGACGTGCAGATGGAAGCAGGACCAAAGAATTCAGAGGAGAGACTGCTGGGAGAGGAAAGTGGACGGTGGAAGCATGTGACTAAGAGAACCAGGCAGAGGAAAAGACGGGCCAGCGAAGGAGAAATAGAACTCAGGAACAGGTTTGCAGAGTTGGAAAATGAAGAAGAGGCACAGCAGGTGGTTGCTGAAGGAGAGAGGGCAAGGAAAAAGAGAAGAGCTGATAGTCCTACAAGAGGAGGGGAGGAGTCAATGGAGGCAACACCAAATATAAGCCCCAGGAGGATTGCAAGGGTGAATAGGAATCAAGAGGACTTGCAGCCAGTGGGCGCAGGGGATAGACTGGAGAATCACACTGTCACCAGGAAAAGGCAGGTCTATGTGATTGGAGACTCCTTACTGAGAAGAATAGACAGGCCTGTAACTAGAGCTGATCAGGAGAACAGAAGGGTGTGCTGTCTGCTGGGTGCTAAGATACAGGATGTGGACCTGAGGCTGAAAAGGATTCTGGCGGGAGCTGGAAAGAATCAGTTGATTGTTCTTCATGTGGGAACGAATGATACTGCTAGATCTCTCTGGAATGTATCAAGGGAGACTATGCCAGACTGGGGAAGACGCTTAAGGAAAATCGAGGCTCAGGTGATCTTCAGTGGGATTCTGCCGGTTCCTAGAGAAGGGCAACAAAGGTGTACCATGATTATGTCGATCAACAGATGGCTCAGGCAGTGGTGCTATAAGGAGGGCTTTGGGATGTGCTGCCATTGGGAAGCATTTATGGACAGAAGACTGTTCTCTCGGGATGGACTTCACCTGAGTAAGGAGGGAAATAGACTTCTAGGATGGAGGCTCGCCGAACTGATTAAGAGAGCTTTAAACTAGGAATTTGGGGGAGATGGTTTGGAGATGTCCAGGAGATCTCCACACCGGAATTTAACCTTGAGAGGGAAGTAAACAAAGTAAGAGGGGATACAGTCATGGACAGAAGAATTGGCATAAGGAGGATGGGTAGTGTAGATAGCAGACTAACAGGTGATGCTGGTGGTAGAATGTCTGTGCCTAACAGGGTAAAGAATGTCAGTGAAACCAAACGGCAAAAATTAAGATGTCTGTACGCTAATGCGAGGAGCCTAGGGAACAAAATGGAGGAACTAGAGCTACTGGTATAGGAAGTGAAACCGGATATTATAGGGATAACAGAAACATGGTGGAATAGTAGTCATGACTGGAGTACAGGTATTGAAGGCTATGTGCTGTTTAGGAAAGACAGAAATAAAGGCAAAGGTGGTGGAGTAGCATTGTACATCAATGAGGAGGTTAACTGTAAAGAAATAAGACGTGATGGAATGGACAAGACAGAGTCTATCTGGGCAAAAATCACACTGGGAAAGAAAGCTACTAGAGCCTCCCCTGAGATAGTGCTTGGGGTGTGCTACAGACCGCTGGGATCTGATTTGGATATGGATAGAGACCTCTTCAATGTTTTTAATGAAGTAAACACTAATGGGAAATGTGTGATCATGGGAGACTTTAACTTCCCAGATATAGACTGGAAGACAAGTGCTAGCAAGAATAATAGGGCTCAGATTTTTCTGGATGTGATAGCAGATGGATTTCTTCACCAAGTAGTTGAAGAACCGACAAGAGGGGATGCCATTTTAGATTTGGTTTTGGTGAGTAGTGAGGACCTCATAGAAGAAATGGTTGTAGGGACAGCCTTGGTTCGAGTGGTCATGAGCTAATTCAGTTCAAACTAGATGGAAGGATAAACAAAAATAGATCTGGGACTAGGGTTTTTGACTTCTCGAGGGCTAACTTTAAAGAATTAAGGAAATTAGTTAGAGAAGTGGATTGGACTGAAGAACTTGTGGATCTAAATGCGGAGGAGGTCTGGAATTACTTTAAGTTGCAGCTGCAGAAACTATCGGAAGCCTGCATCCCAAGAAAGGGGGGGAAAAACCACAGGCAGGAGTTGATGAGCAAGCATCTCAGAGAGATGATTAAGAAAAAGCAGAAAGCCTACAAGGAGTGGAAGAAGGGTTGGATTAGCAAGGAAAGCTACCTTAGAGAGGTCAGAACATGTAGGGATAAAGTGAGAGAGGCTAAAAGCCAAGTAGAGTTGGACCTTGCAAAGGGAATTAAAACCAATAGTAAAAGGTTCTATAGCCATATAAATAAGAAGAAAACGAAGAAAGAAGTGGGACCGCTAAACACTGAGGATGGAAAGGAGGTTAAGGATAACTTAGGCATGGCCCAATATCTACATAAGTATTTTGCCTCAGTCTTTAATAAGGCTAATGAGGAGCTTAGGGATAATGGAAGGATGACAAATGGGAATGAGGATATGAAGGTGGATATTACCACATCTGAGGTAGAAGCCAAACTTGAACAGCTTAATGGGACAAAATTGGAGGGTCCAGACAATCTTCATCCAAGAATATTAAAGGAACTGGGGCATGAAATTGCGAGCCCATTAGCGAGAATTTTTAAGGAATCAGTAAACTCAGGGGTTGTACCATACGACTGGAGAATTGCTAACATAGTTCATATCTTTAAGAAAGGGAAAAAAGTGATCCGAGTAACTATAGGCCTGTTAGTTTGACATCTGTAGTATGTAAGGTCTTGGAAAAAATTTTGAAGGAGAAAGTAGTTAAGGACATTGAGGTCAATGGTAATTGGGACAAATTACAACATGGTTTTACTAAAGGTAGATCGTGCCAAACCAACCTGATCTCCTTCTTTGAGAAGGTGACAGATTATTTAGACAAAGGAAATGCAGTAGACCTAATTTACCTCGATTTCAGTGAGGCATTTGACACGGTTCCACATGGGGAATTATTAGTCAAATTGGAAAAGATGGGGATCAATATGAAAATTGAAAGGTGGATAAGGAACTGGTTAAAGGGGAGACTACAACGGGTTGTACTGAAGGGTGAACTGTCAGGCTGGAAGGAGGTTACTAGTGGAGTTCCTCAAGGATCGGTTTTGGGACCAATCTTATTTAACCTTTTTATTACTGATCTTGGCACAAAAAGCGGGAATGTGCTAATAAAGTTTGCAGATGACACAAAGCTGGGGGGTATTGCTAACACGGAGAAGGACCGGGATATCATACAGGAAGATCTGGATGACCTTGTAAACTGGAGTAATAGTAATAGGATGAAATTTAATAGTGAAAAGTGCAAGGTCATGCACTTAGGGATTAATAATAAGAATTATAGATACACATTGGGGACACATCAGTTGGAAGCAACAGAGGAGGAGAAGGACCTTGGAGTATTGGTTGATCACAGGATGACTATGAGCCGCCAATGTGATGTGGCCGTTAAAAAAGCTAATGCGGTTTTAGGATGCATCAGGCGAGGTATTTCCAGCAAAAATAAGGAGGTGTTAGTACTGTTATACAAGACACTGGTGAGACATCATCTGGAATACTGTGTGCAGTTCTGGTCTCCCATGTTTAAGAAGGATGAATTCAAACTGGAACAGGTTCAGAGACGGGCTACTAGGATGATCAGAGGAATGGAAAACTTGTCATATGAAAGGAGACTCAAAGAGCTTGGCTTGTTTAGTCTAGCCAAAAGAAGGCTGAGGGGGGATATGCTTGTTCTTTATAGATATATCAGAGGGATTAATATTAGGGAGGGAGAGGAATTATTTAAGCTTAGTACCAATGTAGACACAAGAACAAATGGGTATAAACTGGACACTAGGAAGTTTAGACTTGAAATTAGACAAAGGTTTCTAACCATTAGAGGAGTGAAATTCTGGAACAGCCTTCCAAGGGGAGTAGTGGGGGCAAAAGACATATCTGGCTTTCAGACTAAGCTTGATAAGTTTATGGAAGGGATGGTATGATGGGATAGCTTAATTTTGGCAATTGATCTTTGATTACCAGCAGATAAGTATGCCCAGTGGTCGGTGACGGGATGTGGGATGGGATCTCAGTTACTGCAGAGAATTCTTTCCTGAGTGCTGGCTGGTGAGTCTTGCCCACATGCTCAGGGTTTAGCTGATCGCCATATTTGGGGTCGGGAAGGAATTTTCCTCCTGGGCAGATTGGCAGAGGCCCTGGAGGTTTTTCGCCTTCCTCTGCAGCATGGGGCACGGGTCACTTGCTGGTGAATTCTCTGCAGCTTGAGGTCTTCAAACCACAATCTGAAGACTTCAGAATAACTCGGACATAGGTTAGGGGTTTGTTATAGAAGTGGATGGGTAGGGTTCTGTGACATGCTTTGTGCAGGAGGTCAGACTAGATGATCACATTGGTCCCTTCTGACCCTAAAGTCTATGAGAATGCCAAGGAGTTCATGTTGCTTCTCCTGTATTAATTATCTCAAGGGGGATATTCAGAGTATCAGTTATCCATTTAATCAAATCCTGGAAAATTTTGAATTCATGCCAAGGCCCGTGAAGGTAAGTTGACCACTTCATTGGGGAAGAAGAGAATATTGGAGCTGGCATTGCTGCTCCTGCTCAGGAGAATGCTTTTCTTATCTTCTTTCTTCTTCTTGGCCTTTCAGCACATATGGATGGAGCTGAGTTATCTGAGGAGGCTGAATTTGCCTCTTCAGAGAAGGTGACTTGGCTGTGGAAACTGTTGAGACACTGGCTTTCTGGCAAGCCTGAACACTTCAAGGGGTGCAGCATGGTCAGGCAGTAGAAAGCATATAGGGGGATATCAGAAGGAGAGCTCCCTACAATGACCTGAGGTTTTCCTAGCTATCCTAACTGAGTGATCTCTGGATTCCTTCCTGAATCCCATTGAGCTAGTTTGGGGGGAGGGGCACAGCTGGAGAGAGGGAGCAGAAAAAGGGATGATTCCCTGCTGTGTTCAGGGGAGCAAGAAGAGAACATATACCTCCTACAAAGGAGGGACAAGACATGTCAACAGTACCCTGCCAGGGACGTCTGGCATAGGGAACATTTCTCTGCCCAGATGTGGAGGCTCTACAATAAAAATTTTGTAATGACCTCCCTGAGCCTGTTAGGTGTAAGAAGTAAATGGTTTAACATGTTCAATTAGTTGTTTAATAAGGTGTTTATGAAGTAAATCACTGGCTTTAAAATAAGATTCAATACAGAGTATATGAACTATTGACCCTTGGACTCCATCTCTGAGAGTGGACTTGTTTACCATCAAGACACAGGTTCAAACCAATCAAAACCAGTTTTTCCCACCAAAACCAGCCCTCAGTATTCCATCTCCTCAGAACTTTTCCCACCACAAAAGTGATATAAGGACTTGTTCAGTGCCTGTGCAGGGCTGTCCACCCCAGTGACAGTACATACGTGGTTGGGTCTTCACAATGCTCCAGAGCTGAAGAGTGAAAAATATCATCGGTCCTGCAGTGAGATTGAAGAAAAGGAGGCCTGTCACCACCATTCCTGCCATCCTGCGTTCCTGGTGTCCATCATCCCAGAGGGCCTCCTTGCCAGCGACAAAATCCAGTAGTCATCTGGACTCCCCAGTGCTCCTCTTCAAAGGCTCTAAATCAGCCGGAGAGTAGAAGGTCCTGGGCATCGCCCCTGTACGTGGTATCCACTGCACCTGAACGGTAGGAAAAGGTTTCTGTATTGGGGCATCATTTATTGTTTTCCAGTTTCTTAGGGAGGGTTTATGGGCCTGAACTTTAAGCTCCCAAAGCCAGTCACTGTTTCATTGTAATAATTGTTTGCCTTTTCCCCTATTCCTCCCAGTTTTCTGTACCTTTACCTTGAATACACTTACCTTTGTTTGTTTGTGCCAAACCACCTTGTCTCCTCTTTATTTTATTTGCACCACACAAGGAGGGAGGCTAAATCCACTGGTGATAGATACAGGAGGGAGTCAAGTTTGTATCCTCTGAGAAAAGGGGCTTTCCTTTCCTATTTCTCCCCTACCATTTCTAAAGTTTTCCTTTGAAGCGTTGCCTTATTCCTCTTTCTAGTAATGTTGACACTGGTTCCAGGCCCATTGACAGAGCAGTTGGCAATTGTTTCGTTGCTGAAAAGGTTAGTACCGACATCTTGGGTACCAAGATAGTGATTACTAATAAAGTGATGGCCACCAGATGGTATGGTCAGTATGGAAGCACTGAGCATTGAAATACTTGGTGCCAAAGGGCCAATATCAGAGGTGGTGTGGTCCTTGGATTTAGAAGAAACCATCAATGCTGATTTACATTTTGGTACTGAGGTACCAGCAAGGGTCTTCTCTGATTGATGACACTTCACTATTAGAGTTCAGGGAGAGCTAGGTTGCCAGAGAAGGCAACTGGCATCTGGGTTAACATCTAGAGAAGTGCTCCTTCCTGCCTCTATCAGATCTTGATCATAATGTAGTGGTAGACAAGTGGGGTCTTTGACAGGAAGCAGCCTGCAAGCTCTGAGTGGAGTTATGGCTCACAGGGGGACTGAGGGAAACAAACTAACCCGTGGACTGAAAATTCTCCAAAGGTATCTCAGAGTCTGAGAGGCCTGCATTGACTTCTCCATCAGAAAAAAACTGCAGCCTCACCTCCCTCACTTTCTGGTGTGCTTTGCAAAGGCGTAACACATGGAACAACATTCCAGAATGCATCCTTCCCCAAGGCACATCAAGGAAGAGTGCCCATCATTAAGCAGCATAGCAAAGTCACATGAGGGACCAGGGCTGATCTTACCATGAGGTGAACTGAGGCAGCTGCCTCAGGTACCAGACTGTGGGGGAGCGCCACTAGGACTCGGAGTGTAGAAAATTGTGTCTGCTGGCAGCTGCTGCTGGTGCATATGTATTCTCTCTGCTCTAGATGCACAGAGATAGGGGAGTGCTGTGCTGGAGGAAGGAGGACACAAGAGACATAACAAGCAGGCAGGAGAAAAGGTGAGAGGGAATAACAGAAAGCAGCAGGAGCTGCAGGGAGAGAGAGGAGGAGGAGGAGGAACCTCTTATGTACCTCTCTAGCACCCCCAGGAGCCTGGACCAATTAACACCAGCTTCTCAGGGAGCTTCCTGTTTCCTGCTGCTTCCCTGAACCCACTTGAGGAGAACAGGCAGTCAACTGAAGTTGCAGGAGCCAGTTAGGCCCTTAAGATGCTGATATCTTCCCTCACTTAGGCCCTGCTACCAGCCTGCTTATTTGTCCACTTCAATTGAGTGTTGAAAGCCACTATAGCAGTCATGAGTGAAAGAAGAAAATGCCCCTCTGGGGCAGCATTCAGAAAGAAAGCAAAGGAAACTTTTTTCTACCTAAGCAGGAAGGATCTCTCCTGAGATACATAGACAAAAATATTCATGGTGAGCCTTTTGGTCCCAGTGAGGATGTGAGTGGTGAAGAGATGCCTGATCTTCCAGTTAGTCAGAGTGCAGGTGACCTGGCAGCTACTGCAGCATCCATATTTCCATCTCAAATGGATGAAATCATCCAGATACCTGAAGAAAAGTGTAGATCAGAGAAGAGTGTGGTGGAGGTGCAAGAAACAGCTGCTGCTGAGTTTAGTTCCTTAAGTCTAGATGATCCAGGACTGTGAACCCACTTGAGCAGTAGCCTGAGGGACTTCCTTGTACTTCATGGGTCACAGCAAGTGAAAAACTTCATGTTCCCCAAAGACAATGAAAATAGAAGTTTCCATCCAACACATTACTGATGTAAAATCCCCAATGGTGACAGAGTGGAGAGGCCATGGCTTATGTACTCAGAAACCCAGAATGTTGCATACTGTTTTTGTTGCAAACTCTTCCAGTCTAGTGTTCCAGCCACACTGGGTTCTACATGAACAAAGGACTGCAAAAATCTGGCTAGAAATCTGGCATGTCATGAGGAGGCAGCAAATCACCAGAAAGCATTCCATAGGTGAAAAGAGCTTGAGATGAGACTAAGGTTAAAGGGCACCATAGATGATCAGCATCAAGAGAAGATTGCATCAGAGTCTCTTTACTGGCAAAATATTCTGAAAAGGCTCATTGCCATTGTGAGAATGCTTGCTACCTAAAACCTAGCACTTTGTGGCACTTCAGATCAACTGTATGTGCCAAACAATGGAAACTTCCTTAAAATTGTGGAGCTGATGGCTGAGTATAATGCTATACTCTAGGAGCATCTAAGAAGACTCACCACCCATGAAACATACATACACCACTACCTTGGAAAAACAATTCAAAATGAGCAACAAACTGGCAACAAAAGTCAAACAGCAAAGAATCCTGTGGCACCTTATAGAGAAACAGATGTTTTGGAGCATGAGTTTTTGTAGGTGAATACCCACTTCGTCGGATGCATGCATTCACCCACGAAAGCTCATGCTCCAAAATGTCTGTTAGTCTATAGGGTGCCACAGGATTCTTTGCTGCTTTTACAGATCCAGACTAACATGGCTATTCCTCTGATAAAAGTCAAACAGAAGATTGTTGCAGATCTGAAGTCAGCAAGATCTTACTCGGTTATTCTGGATTGCACACCTGACATCAGCCATACGGAACAAATGACTTTAATGGTGCGTTTTGTAACAAAGAACCGAGTGAAAATGTCCCTGAAATGGTTACTGTCAGAGCATTTTCTAGAATGTATTGACATTGATGATACAACAGGAGCTGGTATGACAAATGTGCTGCTTAAAAAGCTGGAAGATATGGGAATTGCGATAGCTGACATGAGAGGTCAGGGCTACGATAATGGTGCCAACATGAGAGGAAAGAACAGAGGAGTGCAGACACAGATCCAAGAGTTAAACCCTCAAGCTTTTTTTGTCCCATGCTGTTCTCATTCATTGAAGTTGGGGGTCAGTGATGCAGCTTCTAGTGAGGCTGCTGAATTTTTTAATGCAATTCAAAGCATCTATGTATTTTTCTCTGCATCAAGTAATTGATGGCCAATTTTGAAGCAACATCTGAGAACATCCTCTCTGACACTGAAACCACTGAGTGCCACATGATGAGAAAGTTGAGTGGCAGCGATAAAGCCTATCAAAAACCAAATTGGGAAAATAGATGATGCCATAGTTGCCATTATAGAGGATAATGCTATGACAGGAACTGTTCATGAGAGAACAGCGGCAGAGGGAAATGGAATCACCAGGAACATACATAACTTCAAATTTCTGTGTGGCTTAGTGTTGTGGTATGATATAGTGTTTGAAATAAATGTTGTAAGCAAGAGACTCCAAGGTGTTGACCTTGATATATCTGGAGCAATGGAACAGCTGGACAAAGCAAAGTCATACCTACAGTCTTACCAGTCAGATGAGGGATTTCAAAACATTCTGAAGAGTACACAGAAGCTGGCAAAGGAACTTCACACTGAAGCTATTTTCCCACCCATTCAAGAATACAAGAGTCACCGAAGAAGAAAACATTTTGATTACGAGGCATGGGAAATCCCATAAGAGACCCCAAAAAACAATTCAAAGTTGAATTCTTTAACCAGGTGCAATACAGTCAGCTGAAGAACGTTTCATGCAGCTCGAAGAACACAGCAGTATTTTTGGGATATTGTATGATATTCCAGAACTCCTCACTATACCTGAAGAAGACCTACACCAGCAATGCAGGGCATTAGAGACAGTGTTGACACATGATGACATGCATGATATTGATGCGAGTGATTTAGGTGATGAACTGAAAGTCCTTTCAAGATACATTTCAGCAGAATCCACTCCAAAGACTGTTCTGGAATATATGTGCACAAATAAGATGACCAGCCTCTTTCCAAATGCTTTTGTTGCTCTGCGCATACCTCTAACACTTCCTGTAACAGTTGCCAGTGGAGAATGCAGCTTCTCCAAGCTGAAGTTAATAAAAACACATCTACGTTCCACAATGACACAGGAGAGACCGGTTGGCCTTGCAACCATTTCAATAGAGCATGAGCTGGGCCAGACTGTGGACCTTCAGGAAGCAGTTCAAATCTTTGCAACCAAGAAGGTATGGAAAGCATCTCTTTGATTATTCAAACAGATAAAAATGCCAGTGTTTACTATGCAGACAAGAAAAGTTACATTTGCTGTTCAGGCATTTGAAAGTTAAGTGTTAAGTTAAAATTTTTGAACAAGGCATTTTAAGTTGTTAGTTCTCCTTTTATTGGGGTAGGTAGCAGAGCAGTACCATGAGAGGAGTAGGACAGGAAGAAGGCAGAGTTGAGACCTTTCAAAGTTTTGGCCCAAGCAAAGGGGCATGGGGGCATCATTTGAGCTCCTTGCTTCTTGTGCCAAAATGTTGTGGGCCAGCGCTGTGAGGGACAGTTCTTAAACCTTGGTGACTTGGCTTTTGCCCTGGTTCTAATACTCCTATATGAGGGGAGAGATTTCTAGAAGAAAATGAAATCTGGTTAAACTATAAACTGGAGGGGGGAGTATTCAAATAGGCAAAGGAATCTTAATTATACTAATGAATAACTAAGGCTAAAGTAAATCACATAGTGTGCTAGAAGAAGCAGAAACTGCCAGAGGTTTCTTCTCCCAAACACTGTAGGTAAGAAGGAACTGAGATGCAGTTGGTCCCATGCCATCCTTTATGTCCCAGAGTGGAAGCCTAGAAAGAAACCAAAGAGGGAAGGGTTGAGGACACTGCATGCAAGCTTGCTGGTTAGAGAGACACTGAAGGGTAGTTGGGGCTACCCACCCTTTTATAGCTGCAGAATCTTCCATGGGGTAATGTGGAGAGTGGGGGAACAGGCACAATGGATGCTGCTTGCTAGAAAAATTATACAGCTCAACACCAAGGGATGCTATATGCCACAAGTGGAGGAAGAGTGGCTTCAAGGGACACTGCTCACTAGAAAAATTCCACAGCTCAATACCAGGGGTGCTATAGCCCACAAGTGAGAATATGCAGAGGCCACTCAAAGAACAGGGTTTTTTTCCCCTTACTCCCTCATTTTATATCTCTCAGTCTTTGGGCTTGTCTAATTACGTGCTGGATTTACAGGCAGCGATCAATCTAGCTGGGATTGATTTATTGCGTCTAGTCTAGAAGTGCTAAATCGACTGCCGAGTGCTCTCCTGTCGACTTTGGTACTTCACCAGTGCAAAAGGCGCAGGTGGAGTTGATGGGAAAGTGTCAGCCGTCAACTTACCACAGTGAGGACACCGTGATAAGTAGATCTAAGTACGTCAGCTTCAGCTATATTATTCACGTAGCTGCAGTTGCATAACTTAGTTTGATCTCCCCATCTAGTGTAGACCAGGCCTTCATCAGTGAGATGCAACTAGAAGTGAGACGCATTAGAGGGAGGTGTCATAAGTTTTATTGAGTGTGAAGTTCCAAAACTCTTCATCCTGGCACTAAATCAGTAAAAGTATTGCTACTCTGAATAATTAGGAATGACACTGATGTGTGGTTCTACTATGAAAAATGGCTATGTAAATACAATAGCCTCTTACTCAACAGTTTTGCTCCCTGGATGTAATAAGAGTTGTATCTGCTTACTTGACTGACCAAAGTAAGTTGTTGTTGTGTTTTTTTTTCTACATTTTACTCCTATTGACATTGCAGAATCAACACTGCTATGAGATAGTAAGAGTCTATTATGGTTTATGCATCTTCACCAGATATTAGTTACTGTTCAAAGTAGAACTGCACTTCTTCAAAAAAGACATCAGTATTTCTAAAGGAGACTGAATAAGAGACTGGAGGACTATATTCAATCTATGAATCTGTGTAGGATTTATTAGTGCAGCTTTTCTGAGGAAACATGAGAGTCCAGTGATATCATGCCTGCTTTTTTAGCTCTTGAGATATTTAGGGTGGGATTATCATAAACACTCATTATTGACCTAACTCTCCTCCCATTGAAGATTTCAGTGGGAGCAGAGGTAGGATAATACTGAACACTTTTGAAAATCCTACCATTTATGTGGCAGTCATCTAACTACTACTTATATTTCCCCTTTAATTCACTGAGAGGCCTTCATTGTAAGTTCAAGTACTTCAGATCCTTGTCAACTGGAGGTAGATTTGTTTAAACCCATAACCAAGGTATACAAACTGTTGTCCTAATGTTTCTTGGCATTAGTATATGCCCCTAGAGGATTGGATAACCTTTTGAGATTAACTCCTCTCAGCAAACAGACCCAACGGTCATATGTACATTCCAAAACATGTTTGAGGAGTGTATTCAGGAAGAATTTCCATTCTATAATCTGATGGAATTCTTGTCCATGGAGGGACGTGCTGTACATGTTTAATATCCCTCACCTTTAGTTAAACCAAAAGGTTCTAAGATTCTTTTAAATGACTCTCTGGGCCACTAAAAAGAAAGTTGCTAATATAAGAAGCAACTTTTCATCATTAAAGCATAGAAACTTTTGATGTGCTTTTCTGATCATAATGTAGGCATATGCTTCCATTAAGGTCTGTTGATGCCAAATTGCCAATGAGCTCTTATCAGAAGAATTCACTTTGGAACTTTGTGATATTTGATAATTTTAATCTTTTGTTTAAAGTCTACATCAATCTTTACACCCCTGTTTATTTGGGAATCGCCAAAAATTCTGTGGTTTATTTTCATTATTTAGCCATTTGTTTGGTCTACTGTGGCTAGCAAATTAAAGTCAATATCTAGCAAATTTGTTTTGTTAAATTTTTGGATGTATGACTTATTTGATCTTATATTTTAAAATCCCTAAAGATTCTCAAAAGCATCATAAGTTTGTGAACTCTGTTACGTACCTGATCCAATGTAGATTTAATCTATTCTTTCAAAAGGAGAGAGAAATGAATAAAGGAGACTGCTTATTGGAGAAAAACAGCCAACCTAAATTTGGCTTGTTGTTGAGATCTTATAGTGTTTTTGTTTTAAAGAAAACCCACAGAAACACAAAGACCAACAGAGGTTTGTTTCTTTTTAATTACAATGCTATTTTGAGGCATGTAGAATAAATGCCTAGAGGGATAGTATGTTGAGACAGAGTAAATAAATGTGGATACACAAAGGACAATAAAGGGAATGAAGGAGATAAGATGAATAAAGGTGTAAAAGTCATTATATAGTTTTGAAGAGGAACCTGAATTAATTTTGTGCACATCCAAGGAAACAAAATTGATTTAATATGCACTGTCCAAAACTCTTGCTCCCTTTACACTGTCCTCCCTGCCACTTCCCTTCCACCCTCCCCACCAATTAAGTGACTCCCAGCCAAAGGATGCCAGTCTAGGTCTTGTAAAGTATTGAAATCAATTTTTGAGTTTGAGACACAAAACTGCTGCTGAAGCCATGGACCTGGTTGCTGAATCCACTGCATCCAGGGCAGTTTGCAAGGAAGCCCTCACTACTGATTTCCCCTCATCCACCAGCAAGAACTCTTGCCTGGCCTCTAGGGGGGAGCAAGTTCTTGAACTTCTGTGTGCAGAACAGTGTCAGCCACCGCAACAGTTTAGTACAGAGACAGAACAGAAGGACTCCTTCTAACTAACCAGAGAGAAGCCTGTGGAAAGTAAGCACGATGGCCATAGTATAAAAGATTAAATAGAAATAGAAATGTGTATACTTTATTATAAAAAGTTGGATGTCTGTGTGGGCAAGATTGTTACTATGTATAAAGTTTAGTGTTTAATTAAAATTGTTGTCAGTGTTCTATGTGTGATTGATCACTGCATGGAGAATGTAATCACCTGACATCTCCAACTGTATAACACTACAGAATTTGGGTACTTTTATGTATGCTTGTGCTAACAGAATTTGTGTTTTATGTTCTCAATCTATAATTTTAAGATGTATTAAGGAATATTGGTATGTTAAATAAAGGATACTTTGATACTCTGGCAATAATCTTTGAAAACAATCCATCGAGCAGAAGGCTGTATCCGTGTCCTCCCAAGGGTGAACAGAGTTATTCTGTTCTGGGGAAGTTTCATGAAGGGCACAGGAGATGACCCACCCTAGAGGAATTGCCAGGGTTTCTTCTTTCACCTACCAAAACAGGCAATTGAGTTACTGACATAGGCAAACCATAGCAGAAGTGCCTCAAACCATTGTAGAAATTACTCCACTATGTTTTTGGGGGAAACAATACTGCTGACTCCTGCACTGATGGAGATATCAGTACCAACAGTGACAGCAGGCCTCTGGAAGCAGCAAATACCTCTGGCGTGGATGGTACCACAATAGCACTTGGTACTATGCTGCATCCCCGAAGTAGAGGGTTCATCTGGTACCAAACTCAATAATGCTTGTGTAAGAGCCAGAGTCAATGGTGCCATGTGGTACCATGGCAGAGGAGTCATCTGGTTTAGAGCGGACTCTACTCTGATTCCCATCCCTGGCCGACTTTGGTGCTGGGGCCTGTCCCTTCTTGGCTGGCTACTTCTGCCATCTTTTCTTAGGCACTGGGGATGGTGAATGGTACAAGGACTCTTGCACAGCAGGAGGAGCACTCTTTACTAATGCCAGGGTTCTCTGTGGGCTGGTCTAAACTACACAGTTAGGTTGACATAAGGCAGCTTATATTGACCTAATTATGTGTCTACACTATGGCCTTCCTCCCACCAATTTAAGTGCCTTTATGGAGTGACAAACTCCACCTCCAGGAGAGGTGTAAGGATTATGTCGGTGCAGCTAGGATGACGCAGTGTCTCTAAACATCCCATGGGGCAAATGGATCCTACTCCCAGCTGCGAGCCAGGACAAGAAGCTTGTCCATGCGGGGAGTCAGGCATCCTTGTCAATTTCATGACTCAGTCCCCCCACCTCGGCTCCCAGCAGGGAACGGGACGTGAGAAGCCCCGAGAGGCTTCCCCCACCGGGAATGGGGCAGTCTTCCTGGAGCCAGGGAGTCTGTGGAGCAGCTGGGCTACCAGCAAGGAGCTGCCAGTATGGCTAAGAGACTGGGTTCTCAGACCCCCACACTGCCCCTCTTAGGTTGGTGGAAGCACTCCTGGTGAGGATGCACACCACCAACCCAACAAGGCTAGTGTAGACATGCACCACTGCAGTAATTACTGCAGTGGCTGTAAGTTGACTTAATATAGTTTGACTTACATTTCTAGTGTAGGCATACCCTGTGCCAAGTCCGACCATCTCGGCTCAAGAGGACAGTCTCAGTGCTGCCTCCAAGAGTAAAAACTCCAGCCTGGCCTCTCAGTCCTTCTTTGTGCAAGGCTTAAAGTCCCTGCAGATCTGGCAGCGGTCCCTGACTTGAGCCTCTCCCAAGCACTTCAGGCAGCTAGAGTGGGTTCATTCAGGGGTATAACCTTATTGCAGAAGGAACAGGGCTTGAAGCCCAATGATTGAGGCATGCCTTGGCACCAGGTAACGTACCAAACTCTCCTAGCTAACTGATATAGACAAACTATACTAAACTGACTAAAAATTAACTACTTACAACTAACCAAACTATGTACAATTATAGGAAAAGAAAGACCACTGAGAAGCTTGCTGGAGCAAGAACAGTTGCAGTGACCCTCACGGGGAGTAAGAAAGAACTGAGGGGATGTGGAGTTGGCAGAGTGTTTTATACTGGTGCTATGAGTGCATGGCACCAGAGGGCTCTTAAGTTGTCCCAATGGGTCCCACTGAGGGAAAAAAATTTGGTGACTGCTTGGGGCGTGCACACACCTACAATGGAATGCACCCGTGTAATCACCTGAAGAAGTCAAGATTACCTCTAAGAGGTGCTGGATAACTAAAATGTAAATGAATATGCCTATCTCCAGCTTCCCGTGGAGCAGAAAGGGAGTGCTACTTGATTTCTTGGACAATACTATGTGGTTAGTGAGAGGAAAAGAGGGATTTTCCAGTTTCAAAAAGCTATTTGAACATGAGGGAGAGCTATGCTGCAAAAGTAAAGAGCCTGAGGTCTAAAAGACTGACCGTGCCAAAATCTAGAAGTAATGTAATCTTTTAAAAGCCAGTTGGGGTCTACAACCAGCCAAAATGAAATGTATAAACAAGGCATCTAAATTAGAACTCTTGCCCTCTGACTGTAGAAAGAAAAGCCCTGCTGCTCTAGTGATCATGCCTCTCCATCTTGCCTCAAACACATGCTCGTTTGTCCTGTAAAGAATTGTAGGACCTAGCCACACTGGGAATTTGAAGATAAATTGAAGATTAGTTTTTCCTTTGGATTTGATCTTTAGGCTCAGCAGCACAGCGGGAGCCAGGCTCTCAGCATCATGACCTGGAGAAAGAAAAAACAATCATTTCATCTCTGCATGTGATGGAGAACCTTGCTAATCCAAAGCTGTTATAGCACCTGTGGATTATCCAATTGAATCACCTAGTCACTAAAAGGATTTAATTACTCTTCTGCATCAGGTTTCAGGGGTATATTACAACTGGAACGTTTTCTGGATTTTGTTTTATACTGTTGTATAAAAACCATATGATAAAGTGTCCCCACACTGAGTGACTCTTATACCAAAAGTGTTTTCCTCTACATTATAACAGATACACTATATATTATATTTCCTGAATGCTTTTATATATAATTGACTCACTGGTTTAGGCAAATTTTTCCGTTAGTATAAACTGCATGTTCTGAGAAAATAGAAACGGGAGCCACTAAATCACCCGCATCACTAATTGACAATCAGTTGTCTCCAGTCACATGGAGAGAAAATTCAGTGAGCATTGGGAGACAATAGAAAGGAAGTTGGAGGGGAGAAATGCCATGTTTGCCAACAGCTCATGCTATGCTATTTACTGTTTGTAATGTTATGCACATAAAGAACTGTTTCATTTTTTGTGATTCTAAACAGCCAGTAAATTCTACCAAGCTTACAATAATATAAATTACAGATGAATGCCTATTCCCAAATACATATATCTAAATGCCATGAAAATAGTGACCTGGAGTAGAATCTTGCTATTGTACACTAATAACTTGAAAAGCCTTTTCAAATTTCTCAGCTCAGTAAATAATCAAGGGAACAATTTTTAGAAGCAAGGATAAAGCATCCCAACTTTCTTCGATTTTGACTACTGTTGTATACAAAATTTAATCAAAACTAAAGTATGTATACTGTAATATATATTTGGTTAAAGTAATTAAGCCTTGCAGTGAACAAAGTTATTAGATAACTCAAATATTTGATAAGCAAGAAGCCACTTACGTATGTATGTATAAATATGAGACAGAATGACTATCACTGGTTTTGTGGATCACCAAAGTGAAAGTTCACAAAATTCCAAGTAAATTCCTCTGCTATACAACGTTTTAATTCAGGCGTTCTCAGCCTTTTTCTTTCATTTCAACATGCTATAAAAACACGCAGTGGATGGGGAAGGTGGCTCCAGGCCAGGAGGGGAACCTTTGGGCATAGGCATAGTTTTATATCTGTTCTGGGGGGGAAAGGGTGGCAGGGCTCGAGCCAGCTCTGCACAGCAGGGTCCAAGGCGGGAGTGCCACTGCCACCCCTTGGCTCACTCAGGAGGCCACCCAGCCTGTCTGGACTGTGGGGAGACACAACCAAAAAAAATATAACTCAAAGGGAGGACTCAGTTAAAAAAGTTTGAAAACTGCCAGGGTGCAGGGAGGGGGTAGCTAGGAGCTGTGTGCAGGCCAGGGGGTAGCTCAAGGTGCAGGCAAGTATCTAGGGTCTGTGTGCAGGCAGGGGGTAGCTAAGGGCTGTGTATGGAGGTGGTGGGGGGGGGATTCCAGTGCAGCTTCCAACTTCAGGCAGGGACGTTGGGGCTCCTTAGCCAAATAATGAATATCCTCTTAGATCAGCGGTTCTCAAACTTTATTGCACTGTGACCTCCTTCTGACAACAAAAATTATTACACAACCCAGGAGGAAGGGGACCAAAGACTGAGCCCGCCCAAGCTCCGCCACCCCAGGCAGGGCAGGGGAGGGAAACTGGAGCCCAATAAAAGCAGCAAAGAATCCTGTGGCACCTTATAGACTAACAGACGTTTTGGAGCATGAGCTTTCGTGGGTGAATACCCACTTCCTCAGATGCATGCATGTATTCACCCACGAAAGCTCATGCTCCAAAACGTCTGTTAGTCTATAAGGTGCCACAGGATTCTTTGCTGCTTTTACAGATCCAGACTAACACGGCTACCCTCTGATACCTGGAGCCCAATAGCTTCCGCCCTGATGGAGGACACGTAACCTTAGCCCTGGGCGGTGGGGCTCGGCTTGGGCTTGCACCCTGGGCCCCAGCAAGTCTAACAGCAGCCTTGGTGATCCCATTAAAATGGGGTCACGACCCACTTGGGGGTCCCAACGCACAGTTTGAGAATCTCTGGCTTAGATCTTTAAAATTGGAAGAATGTTAAAATTCAAGCTCACTTTCTCATTTAAAGAATTTTACTCTGTTTGGGCAATAAAACTAGACTAAACCAGACTTAAAAAAAAAAAACACCCTTAGATGGGGACAAACTACATGACAGTGCCATTTGAAGAACTAGTTTAGGGTTAGTCTAATGTATGACATTATGATAACAAGAAATACGGTCACGTCAGAAAATATATCGCAACAGATGGGTAAGGGTATTATCGTGACAAGAAAGGACTGGGAGATGAGATGGTTCAAAATTGCTTGGTCCATACAAATGGCTACAAGAGAAATCAAATAGTATATTTTCTTCATTTTTATTATGAGTTAGAGAGAGCAACCGATGCCTGCTGACCTACTCAGATATATACACAATATTTTACTTGATTGTGTTTCATGTGAACAATCAAATTTGAATTTTAACAGAGAAGGAGAATTCAGCATTTGTTCTCTCTTTATCTACTATCCAGGGGATTAAATTAATAGCCTTAGGGGGAGTCTACACTAGAATCACTAATTACTCCACTTCGCTGAGCAGCAGCAGCTATGTTGTTGGGAGAGCTTCTCCCGGCGTCATAGGGCCATCCACACCAGCTCTTAGGTCAGTGTAATTTATGTCACTCAGGAGGTAGGTAGGTGGGAAGCAGCACAGGCAAAATTTCATCCCCTACACCAGGGGTGGGCAAATGTTTTGGCCTGTGGGCCACATCTGGGCATGGAAATTGTATAGCGAGATATGAATGCTCACAAAATTGGAGGTTGGGATGCAGGAGAACTCTGACAGGGGTGCAGGCTCTGGGGTGTGGCCAGAAATGAGAAGTTCAGGATGCAGGAGGGGGCTTCGGGTTGAGGTGCAGGGGAGGAGAGCTCTGGCTGGGTGTGTGGGCTCTGGAGTTGGGCTGGGGATGAAGGGTTTGGGGCCACAGTTCCTGGCCAATGCGAGCTGTGGGGCCTGCACTTGGGGCAGGGGCAGCAGGTGGAGATGCACTACCTGCTGCTCAAGCTGCTGCAACTACAGTCTGTAGTTAGCATTAAAGCTCAATCAGACCCATAGACAGACTTTAAGGCCATAAGGGATCATCATCTAATCTGACCTTCTGCAAATTTAATGATTTCTTCCATGAGTAATGAAAATCATGGAATATCAGGGCTGGAAGGGACCTCAGGAGGTCATCTAGTCCAACCCCCTGCTCAAAGCAGGACTGTAGTGGGTTGGGACTCACCACCTGGCACCTCCCGCTGGTGACTTCAGGAATTAGCTCTGTCCAGAGGAGCGCCCCCTCCTGGTGGTGTCCTGTCCATCCTTCTGCCTTCCATTGGCAACTCTGGACCCACATTGCTCCCTGCTCGGCGGCATGCTCTTCGAGGCCACTGCCCTCCGGCAGTGCCCCTTAGTCCATCCACAATCCCTTCTGGGAGGTGAGTGATCAGCAGTCCTACACCTCAGCCACCATGTCCAACCACACCCTTCGAGTCCAATTCCTCTTGTCAGGGATCTGGCATAGTATAATGGTTGCTCCCTACGGCCAATGGCTGGGTGTACTGCAAGGAGGGAAAGGGGGACCCAGGCCTGCCCTCTACTCTGGGTCCCAGCCCAGGGACCCTCTGGCGGCAGCCTCACTGTCCTCCTTCTCTCCCCTCCTCTGTCTATTTCCCTGGACGGCTTCCCCTATGGCCCCTTGCACCCGCTAGGCCCTTCCCTTCAGGGCCTGCAGCCTGGCAGGCTACGGGCTAGAGCTCCCTAGCCTCCCCGAACCTGGCCAGCACTGCGCTGTCTGCAGTGCTAATCTCCTACCTTTGAAGACTGACCTTCCCCTGTCAAAGGCCTGGGACAGACTGACTGCTCCCTTCCTGGGCAGCCTTCTTATAGGGCTGAGCCTGACCCTGATTGGCTGTCCCCAATTTGGGCCCTGATTGGCTCACAATAAGTCCTTCCCTATTTGGCTCCCTGTCTCCACAGGCGCACTGGTCTGCCACGGCTCACACTCTCAGGGAGTGGGGCAGCCGCCCCACTACAAGGACCAATCCCCAGAGAGGGGCAACATGCTGCTGCTTCTGGGAGCCACATGGAGCGGGGCAAGATCCCGACCCCGCTCCCTGGCTGAAGCGGAGCAAGCTCCAGACCCCACTCCCCGGTAGGAGCTTGAGGGCTGGATTAAAATGTCTGGAGGGCTAGATGTGGCCCCCGAGCCATAGTTTGCGCACCCCTGCCCTACACCCACTTCATTTCATGAAACTAATGCATGTATCCCAGGAGATTTAAAAAAACAAGCACACTCTGAAGTAATCTGATGAAGACTATGCAGGCTCCGACTCAACAGGCAATGCCAATGGTACTGTGGGTCTTGTTATGACCTGGTTAGTAGAGGACCTCAGTAAATTATTCCTCCCCCTTCGTTGCACTCCCTGTACCAGTATTGTTAGGATCTCTTTGTCAGGATTGTGTTTGACAATATCAGAGATTCCAGTTCTGGGAGGATGATGATAACCTCAGGGGTAGTGTATCTGTTCCCAGGTGTGAAGGAGTGGTGAGGACTCCTGTCTTTCTATACCAGTGGATTTCAACACCGTCAAGTCTTTATCGAGGCACAATGGTACCACTTGTGTTGGTGGCATTCAGGGCTTCTCATTTGTTGTCATCTGGCATAGTCCCGCTGTCATGGACAATGCTGGTTTCGGTGCATTCTTTCTCTTCAGAGCCAGAGGACTGGTACCATTCTCCTTGTGAGCTCCTGAAACTCCTGTGCTAGGGCAGAGAGTCTCCCCTGAGTTTGAGGGAGTCTGAAAGAAGTTCCTTTTCTTGGAGGAAGACCTGGAGAGCAATTTCTCTTGCCTCTTGTCACAGTGTTTTCTACCTTTCTCTTTTTCCTCTCTGGAGGAGTCCTTACCTCTAACTCTATCAGCTTCAGAACCAGAGGTAAACATGGTTTGGAAGAGCTTCCTTCCTGCCTCTGCCTGAGGTACAGGAAAGGTCTGCCAGGCCTGGATTGGAATAAGGCCTCACTGCTTGAGCCCAAAGGAATTGTCACAGTCTGTACCCAAATGCTTGACAGATTCAGCAAATGGAGCATATTGGGAGGATGTGAAGTTCTCCAAGGCCACAGAGACACATAAAGTGGTCATTGCTGACCAGGAGGGCCCAGAGACAGGAAATGGTTCTTGAAACCTAAGACCTTGGGTACAGTAACGAGAAACAGGCAGGGAAAGACCTCCTCAAAGCCTAAATTTTACTCTAACTAAGACTATAAGAACTATAAAAGCTAGGTAAAGTTGTAGAAACTATTTACAAATATTTAGAAGTCAACATAGACCAAACCAGAGAAAACTGAAGACCCTGAAGAGGTTCCATCTCAGACCACAAGTGGCAGAAAGGTACTGAAGAGGCCATCTGTCCCTAATGCCCTCAGTTCAGAGCACAAGGAGGAGAAGGGCGCAGGCATGGACCAACAGACACTGCTAGTAAAAATCTTCCTGTCTCAGGCACATGTGCACCCAGAGTAGAATACACACAGAAACCATTACTCAAAGGAGAAAAGGTTGTCTTTAAAAAATACTTACTGGATCTGAAAACCATCTGTTAGGGATGTTTAGTCTTTGCTGTTCTACACACACTACTTTCCTCATGTCTTCAGAACTAGGATCACTTGGAACAAGATCATGAAATGCTAGTTTATAGTCCTCTGCAAATCCCTTTAAAAAACATGAATGGAAAATAGTTGGTTAACTTACTCATTTAATCCCAATCATCATAGTATACAACCATCTATTTGAAAATATTTTTAACTAACCAACTACCTGTAAATTGTTTTTGCTGACATAAGCACATGTGCACCAACAGTAGAATACACACAGGAACCATCCCTCAAAGGAGTAAAAGTAAATTGTTTGCCCTGAAGGCTAAAGACAGTCACGGGAACATTCTGTTGATTAGGTTTTATATAAGCTTTTTACAAAATCTAAATTGTCTTGATAACATTCCTCTAAGAGGAACTCTCCTTCTGTGGCATATTTGAGATTGCACCTCCCAGTTTGTGTGTAAAGCCTGTTTGCTCACACCATGATGTAGCCAATGTGTATGCTTTAATATGTGCAAGAGCATTTTCCATTAATAACGAGCTTGGACTTTGTGCTATGGGGAGGTGAAGGTTGGGACAGCCATACATCTTCTAGGAAGTGTGCAGAAGAGTGTGTCTCATAAGGTATAGTGTATTTTCTTAGGGCTAGTCTACAATACCACTTACTTCGGTATAATTTACATCACTTAGGGGTATGAATAATCCAGACCCCTGCGCGATGTAAGTTACACCAACCTAAGTGCCAACAGAGAGAGTGCTATGTCAACAGGAGAGCGCCTTTGGCTAACATAGCTACCGCCTCTCGCAGAGGTGGAGTAATTAAGTTGATGGGAGAGCTCTCTCCCATCAGCTTAGACTGCCAACGCAGCTGCACCACTGTAACTCTTCTATGTAGACTAGCCCTTAGAAAGTGGGGCTGGATTTCTCTATTATTCTGGTGGTGAGGCCTTGTGCATAAGGTGGGGAGGTAGCATTTTCCTCCCTTGCTATTCTAGCACCTTAGCCGCAGAGAGGTTGAGAAAGTCACTCCAGTATAAGGCTAGGCATAATAAGGAGTTGTAGTATTTAACAGAAACTCAGTTACAAAGTTCAAGTCAGAAACAGGCTTCCTTATGAACTTCTGCAAATCTGCCCTCCAAACAAAATCTAGCCTTTACCTGACTCTGTGAAAGTTCCATCCATTTCTCAAACACAGAACTGAATTCTATTAAGCTGCTTCCAATAAATGGCATCACTGTACCTGTTACTTTCTATTCACACAGTTATGCTTTTTCTACAAATGAGCCTCCTCACAGTTTATCACTCTAGCCTCACTAAATATTCATGTATCAGAGGGGTAGCTGTGTTAGTCTGGATCTGTAAAAGTAGCAAAGAGTCCTGTGGCACCTTATAGACTAACAGACGTATTGAAGCATAAGTTTTGTGGGTGAATACCCACTTCGTCAGATGCATGTAGTAAAAATATTCATGTTGTGAGAAACATAATATTGACTTGCTTTAAATAGATCCCATTAACAATTTATATGTGAGGATAATAATGTCTAATGTACTTGAATTACTATTTCACTTTTTTAAATACAGGTACATTGGTATCTTTGTAACAAAATAGACTCAAATTTAGGCAGTCATCAGCATCCACCGTATTTTGCTGAAAATAATCATAAAGTGACCTGTTTTCATGACAGCGAGTAATTAACCAAAGCTAACCAAACCAAGCTGTAGTTTCTTGATGTCATGTCAGATGCAATGAAACCTAAACAAAATGGAAATTCCTCTAATTAGTATAATATTTCTATTGTAAAATAAATTGACCTTGGACAAGAACCAAACATCTACCTATTCCCTTCCTACTAGGGACTTTCAAGCATTCAGTACCAATTATATTTTACTACAGACTCATCCAATGCACAACAAGAGATGAATCTCTGGTAGATGGTCTTGTTATTGGATTGTTGTATTTTACCAACTTGTCCAAAATCTATTGAAACAAAACTGACTTTAAGTCCAATATGTTCATGTGATGGGATGTACAAACCCCACACAAGTCAGAAAATGGTTAATTTGCTGAGGGCCCAATCAGCTCTGTTCCCTGACACGTGAAGCTGGTGTTTGGCATAAGCCCAGGACATGTGGAAGTATTTATGTGTCTTTGTGTTTATTTTGGACACTGGGTATCATGGAAAGGGTGGAAGTCTTATATGATCAAGTTAGAGGGCTAAGTCTCCTTAGCCCACAAGGTGCTGGAGGCTGGGCAGATCATCTGAAGGCCAGGGAGAAATCAGAGGCAGAGCCACTGCTGCACTGCACCACATCATAAAGGGATGTCTGCGGGTGTACAGTAAATGGATAAACTACAGGAAGGAGACTATCTGTGAGTGATTTATAATGGTTACTTTTCCTAAGATGAGGTATCAGACTTGGAAGTCTGTGAGTTTGGTGGGTTTGTTTTTTTTTTAAGAAAATCAGAGATGCCTTGTGTCACAGTACATTTTCCAATCCATTGCTTTCCCACACTCTGTTTACCAAAAAAACAAAACAAAAACATGAAGAGCAACCACTTGCAAAATACTAGTTATTTAAGGATAAAATACAAATGTTGCCCTTCCACAATTCAGACACTTTAAAAAGGTTTCTCTTCAGAAATTTCATGCGCAGGGTTTGTGTGTTTGTGTGTGTGAATGCTTAATACAATATTTTTGCTTTAAAATGTTATTATTCTACTGGACATTCTTGCTTTAGAATCTCACATTTTATCAGTCAGTACATTATATACATATATTTGTATAAATATGTAATTGTTTACTTGAAAAAAATTCATGCCCAGTATGTTTTCATGGCAAAGAAGTATGTCAGTGTACATTTCAGTTTCTCTGAACCATGATTTCTCATCCCTGGATGAAAAGATTTTCACTGCTACATTTTCTCCTTGACCTCACCAGACTTCTCCATAATGACCTTTTCCTACAACATTTTGTATTAGGCTATTAGAGAATTAATAAATGAGGTATCCTCCTTCAGATTCAGAATTATTCTAAGCAACAGTCTATCTTCATTGAAAAGCTCTCCAATACAACTACCATAACTTGGTTTCTCAAGACTATTTAAATCCAGTCCAAGACTTGTTTTTAAAGTATCTTTGCAGTTCATTGTAATCTTGCTAAATCAAACTGGCAAATCAAGTAAATTTCCAGATTGCATATTACAGAGGTGCCAAAGCAATGAAGTTCTTCATGTGGGCAGGTTACAGGCCTAGGGTGAGGGGTCACTGCAAGATCATTGTGGGAGGTACCATGTCAACCTTCAACAAGCCTGAGGACAGGCTGGTTTGCCACATCTCCTATTCCCTGCTGCTTCTTGGTACTACTCACAATGAGATTGAGAGTGAGGGACATGCGTTCTCATGCTATCACTGCTGCCTCCAGCTGCTCTGCTAGGATTGTCATAGCAGGTATCCACTGAAACATGGCAGTGGGTTCTTTAGAAAGACTCATGTAGCTTTGCTTCAGATCTTAAAAGCTGCCTCATCGATGATGCCTGAGGCTAAGAGTCCAGAGTTAGGGTGGGGTTATAGATAGCCGTCAATGACTCCGTATACTGAGGAAGAACCCCCCAGCCCACTGCTTTTATCACCACTCTTTCCCTTTCAATGAAAAATGAGAGAATTAGCACTGGAATAGTCACTGTTCTCTCCACCTCTATATACAGTGATACTGAACACCTGTAAATCCCTTCCTATGGTTGGGGAAACAAAATGCTGAATATGGGAGGTGCGGTGGTGGTATTTCTAAAGGCCCCTATTCCCATGCTGCAGCACCAATGGCTATTTGAAGCACCAGCCAGTATATTCTTATTCTCACAGCCCCAACAAGGATGCCTTAGGAGTAGTTTTCATGCCCTTAGATGTACCCATGAGAATGACAAATGGCAAGAAGCCCTGACAAGATTTATCCAGAGCAACAAAACACACTGTCATCAGCACGTGGAAAGCATGATATTATCCAAACTGGCCTTATTCTTCTGCTTTCATTAAACCGTAACTTCAATAATCTGTACTGATGACTACATTAATCATAAACAAATACTTTAGAATTACAGGATAGTTTAAGTAATTGCGCACTGTATTAGGAGACTATAATTTTAATTCACTACATGTCGATGATATATAACCAAGCAATATCAAAGCTAGACAAATGATAGTTATTTTTACATTATAAACTTAGATTCTTCTTCAAGTGATTGCTCATATCCATTCCAGTTAGGTGTGCGCGTGCTGCGTGCACGTTCGTAGGAAGACTTTTACCCTAGCAAAACTCAGTGGGTCGGCTGGGCGCCCCCTGGAGTGGCGCCACTGTGGCACCGGATATATACCCCAGCCGACCCAGCCACCCTTCAGTTCCTTCTTACCGCCCCCTTTAGTTACTAGATTTCTCAAGGGCCTGGAGCGCCTCTATCCCCAAGTATGCCGCCCTGCCCCTACCTGGGACCTCAACCTAGTCCTAAACAGGCTTATGCTTCCTCCATTTGAGCCATTGGCAACTTGCTCACTACTATACCTGTCCTGGAAGACAGTTTTTCTAGTAGCCATTACATCGGCCAGACAGGTCTCCGAACTTCAAGCGCTTACGGTGGACCCACCGTATACTGTCTTTCACAAGGACAAGGTACAGTTGCGACCACATCCGGCGTTCCTCCCTAAGGTGGTGTCGGCCTTCCATACCAATCAGGACATCTTCCTTCCGGTCTTCTTCCCGAAGCCTCACTCATCTCGACGGGAACAGCAGTTACACTCCTTAGATGTCCGTAGGGTGCTCGCTTTTTATATCGATCGGACGAAGCTCTTCTTAAAATCCCCCCAACTCTTCGTTGCAGTGGCTGACTGGATGAAAGGCCTACGTGTCTCCTCCCAGAGGATCTCCTCTTGGGTGACGGCGTGCATACGCACATGCTATGACCTGGCTCATGTTCCCTCAGGCCATCTCACTGCACATTCTACCAGAGCTCAAGCTTCATCAACCGCCTTCCTGGCCCATGTACCAATCCAGGAGTTATGTCGCGCAGCTACCTGGTCCTCGGTCCACATCTTTGCTTCGCAGTATGCTCTGATCCAACAGTCTAGAGATGATGCAGCCTTTGGCTCAGCGGTTTTGCAGTCTGCCACATCTCACTCCGACTCCTCCATCTACGTAAGGCTTGGGAATCACCTAACTGGAATGGATATGAGCAATCACTCAAAGAAGAAAAGACAGTTACTCACCTTTGTGACTGTTGTTCTTCGAGATGTGTTCCTCATATCCATTCCAAAACCACCCTCCTTCCCCACTGTCAGAGTAGCCGGCAAGAAGGAACTGAAAGGTGGCTGGGTCAGCTGGGGTATATATCTGGTGCCATAGCAGCACCACTCCAGGGGGCGCCCAGCCGACCCACCTAGTGTTGCTAAAGTAAAAGTCTTCCGACGAACGTGCACGCAGCGCGCGCACACCTAGCTGGAATGGATATGAGCAACACATCTCAAAGAACAAGTTACAAAGGTGCGTAACCGTCTTTTTCTCGTTTCAGACAGGAAACAGCACATTTGTTTTGGTGTCAAATGTAATGGACGACATTAAAGAAAAGTTTAACAATTGTCAAATCTCAGCTTTCTACATCTAAAGAAAATCTATATCAAGTTAATACAAAAATGAAATAAATGTATATAAGAAGGTACAATAATTATGCACAAAAAGACTTGCTTGTAAAGTCTTGAGTTACGATAGAGTCCTCCACAAGTTTTTTTTAACAGATATCAAAATGTTCAGATTTCGATGCTCTTACATTTTGCTACCTTAACATTCATTTCCTCAATTAAGACATGATTAACTCTTGGCCTACCTACACATTCTACTAGTGTTATTTGACAAGCCACAGTTTTTTGCACTAAAAATGGTAATCCTGAGCCACTTCCTAAGGAACAAGAATGATCAAGCAATTCCTAAACATTGGGCAGATATTTTTAGTTAAAACAAAGAAGTACCGGTAAGTAAAATAAAGGTCTGATTATAACATTTTAATGTTTCTGATTTTTTGACTGACATCATTTAAAATTTGACTAAAGAAACAGGGTAAGAGGGAGGAAAAAGGGAAATGTAGCCCCAACCCACCTTCTGCAAAGAACATTGCCATAGAGGAAGCTGTAGTCAGGCTGTGCAGTTAAGGGACTGAGGGCCACCTACTACTTCTAATAAAGAAGAGTATTCAATAACCGCTATATTTCATGATCAGGGCGGGAAAGCTCCCTCACTCCATAATTAAACATTCAAAATAAGTCACACAGAGTTGGCTGGCCCTGGAGCGTGTGCTTCTCCCTACCTTAAGTCTACACAAAGGAGTGAAGAACTGGATTCAGCCTAACAAAAATTGTTCACAAGAAAACAGAAAACTAATTACCTAATTTGTAAGTAGGCCCAGCCAGGAATAGCTCCACAACGCCTTACAGAGGGTTATTTTTTGTTTTGCAAGGGAGAGTCCCATGCCAATCTAAATAATAAATGTTCAATTGTTGCAAAGCAAGAATGCAAAGAGAGTAAGATGAGAGGAAGATTTCAACTGCACAGAGTCTAAAGGCTATAAGACATTACAACCATTTCAAGTGTTTATTTTAATGCATAACTACATTAGATTTATAATCTTATTATATGTAAGAGTAAATAATTTCACATACCATATTTAATATTCTGTCTAAAATAAATTATGGCAATCATACCCTGGGGAAGTAGCGGCTTTGCATTGATGTTCCAGTTACAGAGATTTCTGCAACAGCAACCAACTACATGATTTATAGACAGTGCAGTCTTTCATGTCATTTCTCCATGTTCCAGAATAATAAAACATCCTTTCTGGAAGACAGATGCCTCACCATTCAGGATCACTGAAGCTAAGCATTGCTGACCAAAGCCATGATCTTGAAGACCACAGGAATTCCCCTCACAGATGCATTCAAATGTATATGGATGTAATGGCTTCAGCTATAAAATGAAAATGTATATTGCTATTACAACTAAAGTTTCTGTACTTACCACCAAGAGACATTGGACACAAAACATTAAATCACAAATATGTTTTTCTCTTATACTGTGTCAAAAGAGCCAGATCCATTAACCAATTGGATTTTTTTTCATCGCATAGTGCCTTTGGAAAGGGTGAAAACAAAAACAGAACTATATACAGAGTTTTAAATTTCTTTTCTACTACTGGGAGACCGCAGCCTGGAGCACCCTTTTAGTGAAGAGGCAGCATCCACTGATGCCTGAATTTCCAGCTTGTAAAATTTTGACACGGTATCAACAAATGACCAGGAAGACACACTACAGATCTCTTCATATAGTGCATAAAATCTCTTGGAGAACTTGTGAAGTAACTCCCTTCTCTTCATGTGTCAGTATAATAATGCCTGCATCTGTAATTTTCACTCCATGCATCTGAAGAAGTGGGTTTTTAGCCACGAAAGCTTATGCCCAAATAAATCTCTTAGTCTTTAAGGTGCCACTGGACTCCTTGTTGTTCATCTTGAAACAGTAAATTTTGATACTTTCTTTTCTTTACATGCCAAAGAAGCAAAACCCTGTGTGTGACAGATATAGATCTTAAAGGCTGTATGAATGTCCACTGCATGCCAGGGCTTGTCTCTGGGCTCTGTACAAAATTGAGATAATTTTTGGGTATAAAGACTGGGTCTGTTCAAAGAACCATTTTGGTGAGGATTGTGCAGTGTTATTCCTCAATAGAGCCCCAAGCTCTAAATCTTCCTGGAAAAGGTGATGGCTACCAGGAAGGCCACCTCAGTGGAGAGGAAATACATGGATAGCTTCCTGAAGGGCTCAGAAGGACACAGAGCCAGTATGTTAAGAACCAAAATGAAGTCCCCTGACAGTGCTCAGTTAATCTTAGGAGGATGAAATGAAGATGCTGCTTTGAGGAAATTCTTCATTTCCCACCTTAAAGAGACACTTTTCCTGTCTGTGGAGGAAAATATGCCAGCGCAGCCACCTGACCTTTTACATTTGAAATCATGAAGCCCTTGATAAGCTGCTCCTGTAAGAATTCCAAAACCTGCAACAGATGACAAAGAAGTTTCTAGTACTACTGCTTGAACTTCCACTAGGTTCGAGAATAGGAAGAATTTTTGGAAGCTGCAAACAGAGGTGGCTAAAAGGAGAGTTTCAGAGGACAGAGTTTCAGACTCTGTGCATGGAGGTAGTAGGACTTGGTGAGCAGTGGGTTGCTTGACTGTTCATTCTCCATGTGGGAGCTCCAGAGCTGGGCCACAGGCCACAGTAAGCAGCTGACATGGGTCTGTTTACTGGTGAAGGCCACATACCTCTGACCCTTGGAACGTTGATCAGCCCCACTATTTGATGTCTGGGCAATTAGTCGCTCCCTGGTAGTTAGGGACAGAACTGAGCTAAGCAGGATGACTTGGTATAAAAAGTCACTTGCTAGGCAAATTCAAGAGCCACAAACAGAGACAGATAACAGGAGAGTTTCAGAGAGAGCTTGAGAAAGGCTTTCCTTCCAGGTTCAGGTCTATGATGGCCAGCGATGGAATAGTGGTGGTGACCTGCAACAGACATGTCATGTTTTAATCCTGCCATGAGTGCAGGGAACTGGACTAGATGACCTCTTGAGGTCCCTTCTAGGCTTATGATTCTATATTTTCTTTCCTGCCTTTAGACAGAAGGGAATCCTATGTATGAAATTAAACTTTTTGGCCAGGCTGCAAGATAAGATTCTTAGATTGGAAGGGCAAGTAGAGACATGATGGAGATCCGAGAAAATTAGAGGTTCCTAGACAACCAGCTTCGGTAAATATCAGTACCCCAGATTAAAGGAAGAAAGGAGCTGACCACCAAGTAGCCAAAAAGAATAGAAGTCAAACAGAAGTCTTGGCAGTTCAAAACTACCATAGGCAAGAGAGTGGCATTCTACACTTCAGGAGATAGGCAAGGATAGGCAGGCTGTAGCCAACAAAAAGAAGAGGACCAGAAGAATCTCACACAGCTAGAGGTTTCTGATTGATACCAGGTCCTCAGCATGTAAACTGTGAAAGATCTCTCCCAATATCCAATTAGTGCAAGGGAATGGAGAAATGTACATGACACACCTGTGGATAGCAGCTCAGCCCAACCAGTAAGAAAATCAAGTTTACCCACAGAGATCTCCACAGAGAGTAGTCAGAAAGGCATTAAATCAAAAACAAAATGGGAAAGAAAATAGAGCGAAGATGTGAGCAACATTTAGCACAAAATCAAGATGTTGAGAACAAAATTAATCAAAGATCCAAATGACATGAATAGTAAACATTTTTTCTCTGACCAGCCACAAACGTTTGGAACCTAGGTAACAAAACAGAGAAATTGGAATTGCTCATCTATGAGCATAAATTTGATTTATTTGGTATTACTGAATCTTGGTGGGATGACAGGCATGATTGGTATGTTAAAATCAATCATTATACCCTATTTAGGAAGGATAGAGTGGGCAAAAGGGGAGGAGGAATGGCAATTTATGTTAAAAATGGCATTACCTTTTTCCGAGTCACTGACAGCTTGGAAGAAAACGATGCTAAATGTTTATGGATCAATGTCTTAGCGGAGATATAGCACAAGATGGGGTATTAATTAATGTCTGCTACAGACCATCAAATCACACTAGGGAACAGGCTGACTGGCTCCTTAGAAATCAATCTATAATGTGTAGGAAAAAAGGTTTAGTGATCATGGGGGACTTAACTGACTGACGTACGCTGGAGGTCTCATGCTGCCAGTATTAAAATATTATCACAATTTCTAAATATTATAGATGACAATTTCCTGTTTCAACATGTGTTGCATCCAACATTGGGGAAGCCTATATTAGACCTCGTTGACAAATCAAAAGGAATTGACCACAGCACTAAAAATTAATAATAGCTTAGATACAGGTGATCACAACTTGATCACATTTATAACATGCAAATAGAATAAAGTCCAAACCAATAATATAGATGGTTGGTGCTTTGAAAAGGCCACTCACAAAGCTGAAAACAATTATGAGCCAAACCAGACGGGAATAGGAATAAGAAAAATGTCAATGACAATTGAGAATTGCTGAAGAACATTTTACTAGATGCCCCAAAAAACACAGTCAAGGAACAAGTCTGTAGAGTTGTTTTTTAAAAGCAAAGCGAAGGCTGCTACAAATATATATAACACATGGAACACAGAAGAAGTCAATAATAATTAATATAAATCAGATTCTAGGATCTGTAGAAAACTGAAAGGCACACAAGAAGAAATGGCCAGCAGAATTGAAGACACTAGGAATGAGGGTTTTTTTTTAGTATATTGGAGGGGAGTGGGGAAAGAATCCTAAAAATTGTATTATTTGTCCACTACTAGATATAAATGGTAGAATTGTCAATAATAATGCAGAAAAGGCAAAAGAGTTCAGTAAGTGTTTCTATTTCATATTTGGGGAGAAAAACTGGTGATGTAGATATATTACATGAGGAAAATACTCCTTCCATTTCACTAGTCTCTTGGGAGGTGGTTAAACAGCAGCTACTAAAGTCAGACATTTTGAAATCAGCAGGTATAACCTGCTTCCAAGAGTTTTAACAGAGCTGGCTGAGGAGCTCACAAGACCGTTAATATTGATAAATGCTGGAACTGGGGAAATTCCAGAAGACTGGAAGAAAACATTTGTGTTTCCAATATTTAACAAGGGTAAACGGGGAGATCTCAGTTATTATAGGCCTGTTTAGGCCTGTCAGTTTGACATAGATCCCAGGCAAGATAACCGAGCAGCTGATACAGGACTCAATTAATAAAGAATTAAAGAAGGGTAATATAATGAATGCCAATCAATATGGGTTTAGGGAAAATAGATCCTGACAGACTAACCGGATATCTTCTTGTAATGAGAGTACAGGTTTAGTTGATAGAGGTAACAGTGTTGATGTAATGTACTTAAGACTTCTATAACGCTTTTGACTTGGTACCTACTGACATTTTAATTAAAAAACTAGCAAGGTATCAAATCAGCTTGGAACACATTAAATGGATTAAAAGCTGGCTAAGTGATAGGTCTCAAAATATGATTGTAAGTGGGGAATCATTGAGCAGCTGTGTTTTTAGAAGAGTTTTGCAGCAATTGGTTCTTGGCCCCATGCTATTTAACATTTTTATTGATGTACTGGAAGAAAACATAAAATAACCAATGATGAAGTTGCAGATGACAAAAATTGGGGGAGTGGTAAATAATGAAGAGGACAGATCACTGATACAGAGTGATCTGGATTACTTGGTAAGCTGGGCATATGCAAACAATATGTATTTTAATAAGGGTAAATGCGTATATCTAGAAACACAGAATGTAGGCCATTCTCTATCCTGGGAAACAATGACTCTGAAAAGATTTGGGGGTTGTGGTGGAACAGCTGAAGATGAGCTCCCAGTGTGATGCAGTGGGCAAGAGAACAAACCCAATCCCTGGATGCACAAACAGGGGAATCTCAGCTAGGAGTAGACAGGTTATTTTAACTCTGTATATGGCACTGCAGTAACTGCTGCTGCAATACTGTATCCAATTCTGGTATCCACAATTCAAGAAAAATATTCATAAATTGGAGAATCATCCAGAGAAAAGCCGTGAGAATGACTAAAGCGTTAGAAAAAATGCTTTATAGTGACAGATTTAAGGAGCTCAATCTATTTAGTTTAATAGAGAAGGTTAAGTGGTGACTTGATCCCAGTCTAAGTACCTACACGGAGAACAACTATTTGATAATGGGCTCTTTAATCTAGCAAAGGCATAGCATGATCCAATGGCTGGAAATTCAGGCTAGACAAATTCTGACTGGAAATAAGGAATACATTTTCAGCCATGAGGATAATTAGCCCCTGGAACAATTTACTAAGAGTCCTGGTGGATTCTTCATCACAGGCAATTTTTAAATCAGGATTGGATGTTTTTCTAAAAGCTCTGCCCTAGGAATGATTTTGTGACAGTTTTATGGACTGTGTTACACAAGAGGTCAGACTAGATGATTACAATAGTCCCTTCTGGCCTTGAAATCTATTAATATATTCCAGCAAAGTGGAGGGCATGCCTTCTGCGTATTCTCTCTCCCCATCACCCCACTCTCAAATGAAATCACTTAAAAGCCAGTTAGTCTTAGGTATTCTGGCTATGGGCGATAACATGGTCCCTGGGAGAGCGAAGCCTAGCAGTAAGGGAGAATGATAAAATGGGCCAGACTGAGCACGCTGAGGACATCTCAGAACTCAGCCAGTATGGAGCCACTAACATTATCAGTGCCCTCCTCCCTTGATCTTCCGGAGAGTTCTAGGTAGCATGGGGAAAGGAGGAAATGTATACAGGATGCCTACTGGCCACCATTGGGAGAGACAGAATTATATAAATGTAGGGCCGGAAGGGGCCTTGAGAAATCATCATGTCCAGACCCCTGCATTGTGGCAGGACCAAATAAACCTAGACCATTCTTGACAGCAGTTTGTCCAAGCTGTTCTTAAAAACCTCCAATGATAGGGATTCTACAACCTCCCTTGAAAGCCTCTTCCAGAGCTTAATTACCCTCAGCCCTGGTCTACACTATGAGTTTAGGTCTAATTTAGCAGCTTTAGATCGATTTAACCCTCCACCTGTCCACACGAAGCCATTTTTGTCGACTTAAAGGGCTCTTAAAATTGATTTCTGGAGGAGGGGATTAGTGCTGAAATCGACCCTGCTGGTTCGAATTTGGGGTAGTGTGGACGCAATTCAATGGTATTGACCTCCAGGAGCTATCCCAGAGTGCTCCATAGTGACTGCTCTGGACAGCACTTTCAGCTCAAATGCACTGGCCAGGTAGACAGGAAAAGCCCTGCGAGCTTTTGAATTTCATTTCCTGTTTGGCCAGCGTGGTGACCTCAGAGGTGACCATGCAGACCTCATCAGCACAGGTGACCATGGAGTCCCAGAATTTCAAAAGAGCTCCAGCATGGACCAAACGGGAGGTACTGGATCTGATCGCTGTATGGGGAGATGAATCCGTGCTATCAGAACTCCGTTCCAAAAGACAAAATGCCAAAACATTTGAAAAAATCTCCAAGGGCATGAAGGATAGAGGCTATAACAGGGACCCGCAGCAGTGCCGCTTCTATGATGAGCTGCATACCACTCCAGGCCAGTAGCACGTAGTCTGTAGTCTGGAATCATTGCATAACAAATCTTGGCAGTGGTAGGGGGAGGAGTGAAGTGATCATCCCAGAGAATTGGGGTGGGGTGGGGGAGTTTAGTTGGGTTTGTGCTGCATGTTAACCTGAAAACCACAGCCCCTCCTTTTAAATGGCCAATCCATTTTAAATGGGTGCTTGGTATGTGACATGAGGGCGCTGCTGTTTGAAACCATTCCCACAAGTTATGAAGGTTAAAGAATTCCTGCAAGCCGAATTCTGTTGCCCGCCAGCCCTGCTTGTGTGATCTCTCACACAAAACCGGCAGGCCCTCAATATAAGAGGCAAAATGCGACCTCTCTTGTAAAGAAAGCACACATGCTATTTAATGTTAACAGCTTGGTACACCGTGAAAGAGTCTATTCATTGTTCTCTAAAATGTGTCTTTTTAAAGACTACACTCCCTTTTTTCCCCCTTCCACAGGTGCAAATGTTTCAACATGCCTCGTATCATCTCCATCCCAGACGCTAGCGAAGATTAGAAGGCGAAAAAAACGCAGTTGCAATGAAATGTCTTCTGAGCTCATGCAGTCCTCCCTCGCTGAAAGAGCCCAGCAGAATGCGTGGAGACAGACAATGTCAGAGTGCAGGAAAGCGCAAAATGAAGGTGAGAACAGGTGGCGGAAGCAAGAGGAGAGGTGGCATCAGCATGATGAGAGGAGGCAGGAAGCAATGCTCAGGCTACTGGAAGATCAAACTGATATGCTCCACTGCAGCCCCTGTGAACCAACCGCCCTCCTCCCCAATTCCCATAACCTCCTTACCCACACACCCAAGAACACAGTGGGGGGGCCTCCAGACACCCAACCACTCCACCCCAGAGGACTTCCCAAGCAACAGAAAGCTGGCAATCAATAAATAAGTTTTGAAGTGCAATGTGGCTTTGTCCTTCCCTCCTCCACCACCCCTCCCAGGCTACCTTTGCAGTTATCCCCCCATTTGTGTGACAAATTAATAAAGAATGCATGAATTTGATGCAACAAGGACTTTATTGCCTCTGCAAGTGGTGATCAAAGGGGAGTGGGAAGGGCAGTTGGCTTACAGGGAAATAGAGTGAACCAAGAGGGTGGGTTTTCATCAAGGAGAAACAAAACTTTCAAAGTTTTCAAAGCTTCTATGATGCACAGCGTGCCCTGCTGTGCTCTTCTAACTGCCCTGGTGTCTGGCTGCACGTAATCAGTGGCCCGGCAATTTGCCTCAACCTCCCACCCCGCCATAAACGTTTCCCCCTTACTCTCACAGATATTGTGGAGCATACAACAAGCAGTAATAACAATGGAAATATTGGTTTCACTGAGATCTAACTAAGTCAGTAAACTGCACCAGTGCCCTTTTAAACCTCTAAATGCACATTCTACCACCATTCTGCACTTGCTCAGCCTATAGTTGAACAGCTTCTGACTACTGTCCAGGCTGCCTGTGTATGGCTTCATGAGCCATGGCATTAGGGAGTAGGCTGGGTCCCCAAGGATAACTATAGGCATTTCAACATCCCCAAAGGTTATTTTCTGGTGTGGAAAGTAAGTCTCTTTCTCCAGCTGTTCAAACAGACCAGAGTTCCTGAAGATGTGAGCATCATGTATCTTTCCCAGCCATCCCATGTTGATGTTGATGAAATATCCCTTGCAATCCACCAGTGCTTGCAGCACCATTGAAAAGTACCCCTGTCATAAACAGATAGCTAAGGGTTAATGTCTCTTTCACCTGAAGCACCTGACCAGAGGACCAATCAGGAAACCGGATTTTTTCAACTTTGGGTGAAGGGAATTGAGTGTCTAAGTCTTTTGTCTGCCTGCCTGCTTTCTCTGAGCTTTGGAGAAGCAGTTTCTACCTTCTAGTCTTCTGTTTCTAAGTGTAAGGACAAAGAGATCAGATAGTAAGTTATATGGTTTCTTTTCTTTGGTATTTGCATGAATATAAGTGCTGGAGTGCTTTGATTTGTATTCTTTTTGAATAAGGCTGTTTATTCAATATTCTTTTAAGCAATCGACCCTGTGTTGTATCATCTTAATACAGAGAGAACATTTGTATGTATTTTTCTTTCTTTTTATATAAAGCTTTCTTTTAAGACCTGTTGGAGTTTTCTTTACTTCAGGGAAATTGAGTCTGTACTCACCAGGGAATTGGTGGGAGGAAGAAATCGGGGAGATCTGTGTGTTGGATTGCTAGCCTGATTTTGCATTCCCTCTGGGGGAATAGGAAAGTACTTTTTGTTTCCAGGATTGGGAACAGAGAGGGGGGAGTCTCTGTGTAGTTTCACAGAGCTTGTGTCTGTGTATCTCTCCAGGAGCACCTGGAGGGGGGAAGGGAAAAAGGATTATTTCCCTTTGTTGTGAGACTCAAGGGATTTGGGTCTTGGGGTCCCCAGGGAAGGTTTTTCAGGGGGACCAGAGTGCCCCAAAACACTCTAATTTTTTGGGTGGTGGCAGCAGGTACCAGGTCCAAGCTGGTAACTAAGCTTGGAGGTTTTTCATGCTAACCCCCATATTTTGGACGCTAAGGTCCAAATCTGGGACTAAGGTTATGTCAACCCCTTTCAGTTTATGTAGTGGTTGTCCAGTCCCAAGATAGGGATATGCGTTCCCATCTATCGCCTCACCACAGTTAGGGAATCCCATTGCAGAAAAGCCATCCACTATGACCTGCACATTTCCCAGAGTCACTACCCTTGATAGCAGCTGGTCAGTGATCACGTTGGCTACTTGGATCACAGCAGCCCCCACAGCAGATTTGCCCACTCCAAATTGATTCTCAGCTGACCAGTAGCTATTTGGTGTTGCAAGCTTCCAGAGGGCTATTGCCACTCACTTGTGAACTGTGAGGGTTTTTCTCATCCCGGTATTCTTGCGACTCAGGGCAAGGGAAAGCAAGTCACAAAGTTCCATGAAAGTGCCCTTACGCATGTGAAAGTTTTGCAACCACTGGGAATCATCACAGACCTGCAACACTATACAGTCCCACCAGTCTGTGCTTGTTTCACAGGCCCAGAATCAGAGTTCCATGGCATGAACCTGCCCCATTACCACCCTGATGTCCAAATTGCCAGGGCCCGTGCTTTGAGAGAAGTCTGTGTCCATGTCCTCATCACTCTTGTCACCGCGCTGCCATCATCTCCTCGCCTGCTTTTGCAGGTTCTAGTTCTGAACATACTGCAGGATAATGCACTGCCACAGTGATCTGAGCGGGCTCCATGCATGCCGTGGTATGGCATCTGCATGGAAAAAAGGCGCAAAACAATTGTCTGCCATTACTCTCACAGACGGAGGGACGACTAACGACATGGCTTACAGAGTTGGCTTACAGGGAATTAAAATCAACAAAGGGGGTGGGTTTGCATCAAGAAGAAACACACACAACTGTCACACCAAAGCCTGGCCAGTCATGACACTGGTTTTCAAAGCCTCTGTGATGTGCAGCACGCCTTGCTATGCTCTTCTAATCTCAAACAACCTAGTCAGCAAACAGCACCAGCAAGATTTTAAATGTCCAAAGGCACATTCTACCACCATTCTACACTTGCTCAGCCTACAGTTGAACTTCTCCTTACTATTGTCCAGGCTTCATGAGTCATGGGATCAAGGGGTAGACTGGGGTAGGTGCGACCATGCAGTGCTGCTGGCTGGGAGAGCAGCCTGAGGCAGAAGCCTCCAGCTCACCTGATATTCCAGGCAGGACTGAATCTCCATTAAACTTAAAGAAGGGAATGACCTGAAGTCACTCCCATTTATGTCCAGGTGCCTCCCACCGACCTCACTGAGGCCGGCCAGGAGCAACCAGAAGACAGCAGCAGAAGGAGCAATATGGCTGCTAACCGTCTTTGCTAACTTGCAAAGGCAAGGAGCTGCTGCTGTGTAGCAATGCAGTACCACATCTGTCAGCAGCACCCAAGAGACATACGGTGACAGTGAGCTGAGCGGACTCCATGCTTGCCACGTTATGTCGTCTGCACGGGTAACCCATGAAAAAAGGCGAGAAATGATTTTTTGCCGTTGCTTTCACGGAAGGAGGTAGGGGGGCCTGATGACATGTACCCAGAACCACCCGCGACAATGTTTTTGCCCCATCAGGCATTGGGAGCTCAACCCAGGATTCCAATGGGTGGCAGAGACTGCAGGAACTGTGGAATAGATACCACAGTGCAACGCTCCGAAAGTTGATGCTAGCCTCAGTACTGTGGACGCACTCCGCTGACTTAATGTGCTTAGTGCAGACACACACAATCGACTATATCAAATTGAATTCTAAAAAATCGACTTCTATTAAATTGACCTAATTTCGTAGTGCAGACATACCCTAAGAAAAATAATTTTGTCTTTGGAATGGAATGCAACTCTTAGGGCAGATTCTGTTGGCACACCATCAGACTGAAAAGGATCTATTGTGTACAGGTGGTATGTTTTAAAATGCTTTAACATTATGTGAAAAAATAATACTGGAATTTAAATTTGTGTGCATGTGTATGTTTCTGAACAGGAATAAGATGATCTTGCACATACACTTTCAAAAAGGAGGTAAAATGGCAAAAAACTGTAATGCAGAAGTTTTATTTATGAACTTTTTTCATATACCAAAACAAGGATTGGGTTGATAACTGAAATAACCAAGCTGCCAATATAGAATTACACACCTTGGGCCAAATTTAGAGGTGACTATTTTGGAGCAGTTTACATTTTCTTCCAACCCCCAGAGCATATAAATTACCCTAACAGACTGATGTGCCACTTGCAGTTCCTTCTAGGTCACTTCTGAATTTGGCCAATAAAGCTAAGTTAATGAAATTTCCATGCCAAAGTTCTGGAAGAAAACAGGAAGCAGGAAAAGTAACTAGCACAAGAACATATGAAGGCATAAGTTAAAGCAGAGATGTCCACAAGAAGGGGTAAGTCAATTTAGACTCAACTTGGAATTTGCACCTCTCCTCTTTCCCCAGGGGTGTACACAAGGGGGGGGACAAGTAGTGGTACAACCCCCACAATAAATGGAGAGGGCACAGAACTCCTCTGGCCCTCAGTTTCACACCAGAGGTCTGCCTGCAGTGCATACCCAGGCGGAGCTCTTGCTGAAGCACTGGGCAGCCAGATCCCCTTCTCCAGGAACCGGAGTTCTCTGCAGCTGACACACTCCCCACCCTCTTCTCTGCCTCCACCAATTAGCAGCTGAGATGATACAGAGTGACAAACCTCGTAACCAATAGTAGTGTGGCAGTAAGCAGAGCCTCTGGGCTTTGGGCAGGCAAGGAAGGGATTGGTTGAGGAGGGAGTGGAGGGTCCCTGGTAGTGGTGGTGGTGAGTAGAAGGGTGGAACACAGGGTCCTGAATAGGGCTCTTGGGGGAGATTGAGCTCATTCAACCCCAGGATCATGGAGGGAGCACAGAATGTGCCCCCCAAAAGGGATGAATTTTTTATTCGTGTGCACAGCCCTGCCTTTCCCTCACTTTTTTATAAGTGTGTCTCTTCCTGTCACTTGGACTTGAAGTATTTCTCTCCTTCTCAAACCTTTTACTATTATTTCGATTGTGGTAATGGCCAAAATATGAGAGGTGCTTTCCAGCTGTACTCCAATGCTCCTTAGTGGATCTTCAGCAGCAAGGATTGAACTCAGACCCTCTGCTTCTAAAACCACAAGCTCTAGTACTGCTTGAGCAAAGAGACCCTAGTCTGTTAGCTCAAAGGCTATACAGGTGCACTCTATTTGGTTCAGCCACTAAAGTGGGTCAAAGAGTTATGCTGAGTAAGCTGAGTTACACAAACACAGAGGAAGATAGGTTTCAGAGTAGTAGCTGTATTAGTCTGTATCTGCAAAAAGAACAGGAGTACTTGTGGCACCTTAGAGACTAACAAATTTATTGTAGCATAAGCTTTCGTGGGCTACAATAAATTTGTTAGTCTCTAAGGTGCCACAAGTACTCCTATTCTTTTTACAGAGGAAGATAGTACCTGCTCTGAACAGCACAGTTTCTAAAGACAAAGACATGAGGGTGATGGAAAGAGATAACACATGAGCAAACTAACCTGGTTGATAAAACCTTACAAGGTAAATTTATTTTATTTTTAAATTAAACTTACTTTAAAATTATTATTTTATGTTGAAAGCAAAGCAAAATAAAATAGGATTCACTAAGAAGAACAGCACTTTTTACTTACTTGTACTTTTAAAGTCATTAACTTAAAAGATTACAATCTCTTAAAAACAACAAGGAGTCTGGTGAGTTGCCACTGGACTCCTTGTTGTTTTTGTGGATAGAGACTAACACGGCTACCCTCGATACAATTTCTTGGAGATTTATGCCAAATCCTCCAACACCATTTTCTAAGGAACCTTTACTGATTCTCCTCAACATCTGGCAATACCATAAAAACAGACAATATTAAGACAAGGATTTTCTAATATTTACTGAAACAATTTCTCTAAGGTTCAATACCACTATTTTCAAACTCATACAAATACATACTTATAATACACAAAACACCTATGTGAGTTTGATCCTGTACTATCCAAGTCAGTTGAAGTGTTTCAATTGACTTACAGGGGAACAGGATCAAACCCCAAGAGAACTGCAGTTTAAATGCACAACCTAGGGAAAGGCAGATGTGCTATCTGCCCCCCGATGGAATATGACTGGCTTTCTGACTGTTTTTAGAAGGACAGATAGCAAAAGTGTCCAAGGGTGCTCCCCCCTTAACCCCCATGTGTGCTTGGTTAGAAGATTGCAAGTTTTTCTAACAGAGGTGAACTGCCAAAGTTTCAACGCCTCCTGCTGGATGACTGCAATCCAGTATATGTGAGGTTATAAAACCATTTGGCAACATCAGTAGCTGTACAGTGTGGATGCCCATTTACTTGGCACAACTTCACAATAGGAGGATATCACACATCTGTACTCCATGGCATACTCTAGCTTTCAATTCATACACATCTTGAATCCTCCCTTTTCTCTTCCAGCTATTTCCCCGGCTCAGTGGGGACTCCCTACCTTTGTATGTGTAAGCAGGGGAATGGTCCTGCTATTGTGGGGAACTTTCCTGGCTTATATACTACCATGATGAAATGGGCTAGAGCAGGGGTGGCCAAGCAGTGGCGTTGGAGCCATATGTGTCTCTTCAGAAGTTAATATGCAGTTCCTTGTATAGGTACCGACTCCGGGGCTGGAGCTATAGGCATCAATGTGTCAGGGGTGTGCATTCACTGCTCAACCCCTGCCTCTGCCACAGGCCCCACCCCCACTCAACCCCTTCCTGCCCTCTCCCCTGAGCCTGCTGTGCCCTCGCTCTTCCCCTTTCCCCCAGCACCTCCTGCATGCCACAAAACAGCTGATCAGGAGGTGCCGGGAGGGAGGCAGAGGTGGTGATGGGCGGGGCTGGCAGTGGGTGGGAGGTGCTGGGAGTGGGGCAGGGGAGCTGATGGAGGGGCTGCTGATGTATTACTGTGACTCTTTGGCAATGTACCTTGGTAAATTCTGGCTACTTCTCAGGCTCAGGTTGTCCATCCCTGGGCTAGAGAAAGGATCTGAGTCCTCGCTTCCACTTCCTTTACCCAGAGGCCTGTCTGACTATGAGGACTCCCTTTCCACTCTCCTGGGTGGCAGAGACCTTGTAACCCTGAAAATGCTGGGCTCAAGATTCCTGGGGGGGGGGGGGCTCGACCCCCAACTTTGTCAGGGTCACTTAGAGCAGGGGCTAGAATGTCCCCACTTTGGGGTGCTCTATCTGCTCTGGATGCTTCCCAGACTCATTGATCATTACATACAGTTCAAAGCAAATGCAATTTATTAAACAGCAGCTAATTAAAAAAAAATAAGGAAAAAAATGGGAAAGGTTAAAGGAAAACCCGTCACCCCGCTCTGTGGCACAGGGATACCACAACCAGCGTCTCTGGAACGTAAGGGAAGTTCAGTCTGTTCCTCACAAGTCCCAGGCTTCCTTCTCAGGGCCAATTTTAGGAACTGTGGGGCCCGATTCAAATGCCCAGTGGCGGTCCAGGTCTTTGACAGCACTTTGGCAGCAGTGGGTCCTTCAAGACTAGAAGCGAGTGAAGGACCCCCAACCACCGAAGTGCTGCCGAAGACTGGGACCACCACCGGGTGAGTAAAAAAAATTTAAAAGGCGCCTAAGGCATGGGGCCCTCTTAGGTGCGGGCGCAGGGCCTGATTCCAGGGAATTGGCCTAAAGCCGGCCCTCCCAACAGTCTCCTTACATAAGGTTCAGGGCCAGGGTGTTCTCACTGGGAACACACTTCAGGTACCCCACCCTCTCCAGACACCTGATCTTGCCGCTCCTCTGGGCACGCCACAGGCTAGCAGAAAGCAGCATCCCCCCGGCACAGTTTGGTTCTGGCAGGCTCCGGAGTGCTGGGTCAGGCTGGGGCTTACTCTGCACTGGAGTGGTTTGTCCCTGCCACCAGCACAGCAAACACATCTCGAGGCCACTGTCACATCCTGGGGTGACCGTGGTGACGGTGACACCAGCCTGCTCTAGCACCTGCCACCTCCTGTAGTCTCGCGCTGATGCAACACGGGGTGAATGGTCACATGGGGCCTGGCGCCGTTGGAGGGCACATTTCTGCATTTGCTTAGCCCACCTGGCTTTTCGTGGGGATGGGCACACTCAGAGCCAGGCCCTCACCCCAACATGGATCAGGGAACTGAGGCCCAGCTGCCTACAAGACCGGGAGCCAAACTCATTGCACGACCCCCGCAAGGGGCTGTGGCCCTGCCCGATGGTGCTAAAAGAAGCCAGTGGCCCCCCAATTACCCATCGCCAGGGAGAGTCAGGCCCGTGCCCACCAAGGGGCTGGTACTAGGGCACCAAGGCACGGTGCAGGCCCTTCCTTGTGCAGACTCAGCCCTGTGACAGATTCTTCTGATGACCCCTCCTCTTCCCCATTGGCTGTGGCTCCCTGGGCAGCCACTGCCATTCCAAGGGGTGGTTCCCGGGGGTTCCCCCTCCCATTAGCTACCTCAGAGATGGGACAACTGAGGAGGGCACCTCAGGTGCCAGACTGGGGGGCAAGGGCACAACTGGGACTCAGAGTGTAGAAAATTGTGTCTGCTGGTGCATATGTATTCTCTCTGCTCTAGATGTACAGGGATGGTGGAGTGCTGTGCTGGAGGAAGGAGGGCACAAGTGACATAACAAGCAGGCAGGAGAAAAGGTGAGAGGGAATAACAGAAAGCAGCAGGAGCTGCAGGGAGAGGAGGAGGAGCATCTTATGTACCTGTCTAGCACCCCCAGGAGCCTGGGCCAATTAACACCAGCTTCTCAGGGAGCTTCTTGTTTCCTGCTGTTTCCCTGAACCCACTTGAGGAGAACAGGCAGTCGACTGAAGTAGTAGGAGCCGGTTAGGCCCTTAAGATGCTGATATCTTCCCTCACTCAGGCCCTGCTACCAGCCTGCTTATTTGTCCACTTCAGTTGAGTGTTGAAAGCCACTATAGCTGGCACAGAACAGAAGTCATGAGTGAAAGAAGAAAATGCCCCTCTGGGGCAGCATTGAGAAAATGAAAGAAAGCAAAGGAAGCTTTTCTATCTAAGCAGGAAGGAACTCTCCTGAGATACATAGACACAAATGTTCGTGATGAGCCTTCCAGCCCCAGTGAGAATGAGAGTGGTGAGGAGATCCCTGATCTTCCAGTCAGTCAGAGTGCAGGTGACCTGGGAGCGACTGCAGCATCCATATCTCCATCTCAAATGGATGTAACCATGCACATTCCTGAAGAAAAGTGTAGATCAGAGAAGAGTGTGGTGGTGGCACAAGAAACAGGCTCAGTTTAGTTCCTTAAGTCTAGATAATCCAGGACTGTGAACCCACTTGAGCAGTAGCCTGATGGACTTTCTTGTACTGCATGGGCCACAGCCAGTGAAAAACTTCATGTTCCCCAAAGATAATGAAAATAGAAGTTTCCATCCAACACATTATTGACATAAAATCCCCAATGATGACAAAGTGGAGAGGCCATGGCTTTCGTATTGTGACAAAGTTCCTCCTCTACCTTGGTGGGTCCTGCGCTTATTGGCAGATTTGCTTACCTCAGTGATCTTCCCCACAGTCTGGATCAACTCCTCCTGTGTCTGATCAGGAGTTGGGAGGTTTGGGGGGAACCCGGGCCTGCCCTCTACTCCGGGTTCCAGCCCAGGGCCCTGTGGATTGCAGCTATCTATATTGCCTCTTGTAACAGCTGCATGACAGCTACAACTTCCTGAGCTACTTCCCCATGGCCTCCTCCAAACACCTTCTTTATCCTCACCACAGGACCTTCCTCCTGGTGTCTGATAATGCTTGTACTCCTTAGTCCTCCAGCAGCACAGCCTCTCCCTCTCAGCTCCTTGTGGCTCTTGCTTCCAGCTCCTCACATGCACTTCCTCTCCTCTGGCTCTCCCCACCTGTCTGGAGTGAGCTCCTTTTTAAACCCAGATGCCCTGATTAGCCTGCCTTGATTGGCTGCAGGTGTTCTAATCAGCCTGTCTGTCTTAATTGGTTCTAGCAGGTCCCTGATTACTGTAGGGCAGCCCCTGCTCTAGTCACTCAGGGAGCAGAAGCCTGCTTCTCCTGGGGCCAGTGGTGGCTCTCTCTTCGACCACTCTGCTGTAGAGGAAGGAGGGAGAGGGCTCCTGCTGCTGCTGTTCCTGCTGGGCACTAGGCCCTCGCTGCTGCTGCTGTTTCTGCTGCTGTTCCTGCTGCTCCCCTGGCTGGGCTAGACGCCACCACCAGCCCCTCTCTCTGCTGTCTGTTTGCTGGCTGGTTAGTGGTTCCCCCCCACCTCAGTTACTGCTGTTATTCCACCTACAGCCCCTTGCGAGGGGGGAAGGGGCTCCTGGCCTGCTTCCCAGAGAGGAGGGGAGTGAGGGACCGCAGCTCTTGTTGCTGAGGACACCATCATATGAGCGGGGTCCCTCCAGCCTGGACGCCAGACCACCACCACCTGGAGCTGCTGGGGTTGCTGTGGCTGTTGCTGGGGAGCTGTTGGTGCCTGGAGGAGGAGAGGAAGGAGAAGAGGACTGCCTGCTGCTGGAGACTGTGTGAAGACCACTGTGGAGGGGGTATTCCTGGACTGAGTCTTTTTCGAACTGTGCTCTTGTGGTGGGGGTTTGGACTGTGTCTGCTGGGGCACCGGGGGTGTGGTGTGGAGCCTGCCCCCGGTCCATCCGTGTCCCCCTTCGCCCCCACCACCATCGTTGCCGCCTCCACCACCCCCGCTGGCTGTTTTCCTTCTGCTTTGGACTCCTGCCTCTGGGTCTGAGCTGCTCCCTGGCTCACCACGCCCACTTCCACCATTTGGGCCTGCAGCAGCAGCAGCAGCCAACCATTGACTTTTTGGCACAAGTGCCTCTGGGTACACCCCCCCTCGCCCCCTGAGCTGACCCCCTCCCCTTTGCCACATTTGTCCGTCCTACCTATTTCCCTCTGCCGCCTGATAGTTCTGCCCCAGCCCTGCAGCTGTCCCTGTGGTCCCTCTACCCCAATCCCAGCTCTCCTTTTTCCCCCCACCCTGTGCTCCCCCAGCCCTGATCGGTGTTCCCCCCGTGCTCCCACACCCCCTCCCAGGCACTTGTGCCCTTCTCCATTTGGTTTCCCCTTGTTCACTGCACTCCCCCCTCTGCCGTTGCCCCCCCGATCCCCTAGTGCAACTGGAGGAGCCGGAACCCCCCTCTGCGTTGGTGCCCTGAAACCCTCCCACCCTTAGGTCCTTGGTTGCTCCCCACGCCCCTTTAGCCTTCCCCTTCTGGCGCCCACCTCCCCTGCCTGCAGCCTAGCGGGGAGGGGTGGCCGCCTCCTCTCCTTCCCCTCCCCTCGCTGTTTGTCCCCCTCCCCGCTCTCGTTATGGCGGGGGACGTGGCTGGGGAGACCCCTCGCGATGCTCCCACTGCCCCTCCTCCACCTGCCCCCGTGTCCACTGCCCAAGCCTCTACCTCGTCCGCCGCTGCCGATCCACCTACCACTGTCCCTGCTGGGGCAGCGGCGAGTAGCGGGGAGACCTCCGTTGCTGCCACGTCTCTCGCCCCTTCTGATTCGGGGGGAGCCCCCCCAGCCGGTGGAAAGGGTGGGGGTGGGAAGAAGGGTACGGGCCCCGCTAAAAAGCCCAGGCCCTCCATGGTGGAGACTGCCCCTGCTGCCGCAGCCCCGCTACTGGCTGCGGCATCCCTCCCCGCTGTTCCTTCCACCAGCTCTGCAGGTATCCCTCCCCCGGCCCCCAGGGCGTACGCCCAGGTGGCGGCGGCCCCCTCACCTGCCGCTGCTCCTCCGACCGCTGCTTCCGCCAACATCTACAGTGGCCGGGGCCCCTTTTCCACTTTGACTAGGACGCACGGCGTCCGTTGCCTCCTGGTGCCCGCCTTGCCCCACGTGGAGACCTACGTGCGGGCGTTGGCGAGGGTGGTGGGCCCCACGGCAATAGTGGCGGCCTCCAAAATGTATGGGAAGGTGGTCTTCTTCCTAGCATCGGAGGCCGCCGCCCAGGAAGCGGTAGAGACAGGCCTGGCGGTGGAGGGCGTGTTCGTCCCCCTGGAGCCATTGGAAGACCTGGGGGTCCGCCTAATCTTGACCTCCGTCCCTCCCTTCCTGCCGAATGCCGCCCTGTTGCCCGCCCTTTCTGCCCTGGGACACCCCATCTCCATCATCAGCCCTCTCCCCTTGGGCTGCAAGGACCCCACCCTCCCTCATGTTCTCTCGTTCCGCCGGCAAGTGCAGCTTCAACTGTCGCCGGCGGTGCGTGGCGGAGAGGCGCTCGAGGGGTCCTTTCTGGTCCCTTACCAGGGAGCCCACTACCAGGTGCATTATTCACCGGGGAAGGCCCGGTGCTACATCTGCCGGGCGATGGGGCACGTCCGGAGGGACTGTCCCTTGGCCCACACTGAGGAGCATCCGGGACCCCTGAGCCCCGGCAAGGCACCGGCCCTGTCATCGCCGGTCCCCCTGGCTGCCCGGCACCCGAAGCTGCCCCTCCTCCTCCTTCTCGGTCCACCTCTGTGGAGGAGGGTGTGGCGGGGCTACCGCCGGACGTGGGAGAGGGCTCATCCCAGGGGGAATCCTCCCCGGTTTCTCCTGTCCCACCACTGCCTCCCCGAGTCCCTGGGCCATTGCCCTTGCCCCCCGAGCCGACCCCTGTTAGCCAGCCCCTGGATGATGCCATGGAGGGCTGGTCCTTAGTGCAGGGGAAGCGGGGCAAGCGGAAGGCTCGAGTTTCCTTACTTCCTTCGGATTCGGAGGGCTCCCGGAAGAGCAGGAAGGGGGGCGCTGATGTCGAGTTTTCCGCTTTGCCCCCTGATGACTCCTGTTTTGTGGTGCCGGCTGGGGACGCCGTGGCAGCACCGGAAGGTGGCACCGCCCCTCCTCTGGGGTCCCTTCCCATGGAAGCCCCTGAGGGAGCATCTCTCGCCTCCTTCCCACTCAACGCCTCTGCAAGCGCTGCGGTGGGTATCGCCTCGGGTGCTGGCGGGGAGGGTTCTGGGGTGGTGGACGGTGATCTCCCTCCCATCTACATGGAGATCGAGGCCCTGGGTTTGACCCCGGTCACGCAGGGGGAGGACGACCCTCTGCCGGTGGGCCTCGATCTGGGCAACCTCCCCACGGCCCCCCTGTCCCTGAGTTCCCTTCCCCTAACCGCTGCATCTGCTCCCACCTTTGAGGGTCCCCTGGAATCTTCCATCGACCTGGCTGAGGGTGGCACTCTGTTGAAGGCCGCCGAGCCCCTTGGGACGACAGCCAGTGCCCCGCTGCCGAGACCCGCTTCCCAGAGGGTGTCCCTCTTGAGTGTGGAGGACCCGCCCTCCTTCCTCAGCGGGGACCCCATTGACCAACATCTCTCTCTGGATGCCGAGGCTGCCGCACGTGCCACAGTGGCTGAGCCCGGCATCGTTAGGGGTCCCCTTCCCACTTTCCAGATCCCTGAGCCTGGCCAGGAGGAGCCACCTTCCGGCGTCTCAACTATGGAGGCTCCGGATCCTGCCTCTACCTCCTTCCCGGATTCTCTCCCTGATCCCTGCCCTACTCCTGTTGGCTCTGTCCTTGTCCCCCCCACCTCCTGTGATGGCAGTGCCACACCTGGGAATACCTCCCAGGGAGCGGGTTCACTAGTTTCTTCCTGTCCTGACCCCCCAGGGGCTGCTCTTCTCCTTCCACCGCCCCTTCTTGAATCTGGGAGCGGGGCAGGTCGTGTGGCGTCGTTCCATCTGCTGCCACATTGGGGGTCTGCCCCCTGCCTACCCGCCTCGGTGGGCCACGGGGCTGTGACGGGGGCCCCACTGGGGGACAGTCATCGATCAGTGACCCCACCCCCCCATGCGCTGAGGGAGGAGCCGCGGGAATTCCTTGAGGACATCTGTGGCTCCCAGAACAAAGTCCATCTTGCGCTCCAGCAGTGGGGGGATTTCCATCAGGTCCTCCAGGCCGCGAGGGCCCTCATGGGGGAGGGTAAGAGGACCGGGAAGCAGGCCGCTGCAGCCTACCGGTGGGTCCGTGTCTTCCGTGACTCTTTACTCACCTTCGGGGTTGGTCACGGATTGCTGCGTGGCCTGCCGGAGGCCGTGGGCATGTCTGCTGGCGAGGATCCCCCCCATCCCTCCTCATGGCGCCGATCGTCCTTGCCACCTTAAACACCCGGGGCTGTAGGATGGGTCTCCGCAGGAGGCAGGTGCTCTCCTTCCTCCGGGAGGGGGGTACTCTGTGGTTTTCCTGCAGGAGACCCATACGGATCCGGCTGCTGAAGCTAGCTGGCGGCTGGAGTGGGGGGACGGGGCCTACTTTAGCCACTTCTCAGTCTGCGCGGCTGGAGTGGCGACCCTGTTCTCCCCCAACCTACGGCCCGAGGTGCTGGGGGTAGCCGAGGCTGTGCCGAGTCGCCTGCTGCACCTCCGGGTCCGCATGGAGGGGCTTGTGGTTAATCTTGTCAACGTTTACGCCCCGACATCGGGCCCGGAGAGGCTACGTTTTTATTAGCAGGCGTCCGCCTTCCTCGGCTCCCTGGATCCTCGTGAGTGCCTGGTCCTGGGAGGGGATTTTAACACCACCCTCGAGGAACGGGACCGCTCGGGGACCGAGCAGTGCCCGGCCGCCGCGGACGTCCTCCGGGAGATCGTCGACCGTCACTCCCTGGTGGACGTCTGGCGCGACCACCACCCGGACGACGTCTCGACGTTCACCTTTGTCCGGGTGGAGGCCCATCGGTCGTGCCACTCCCGGCTGGACCGTATTTACCTGTCACGTTTCCACCTTTCACGGGCCCACTCCTCCAGCGTTCAGCCGGCCCCCTTTTCGGATCATCAACTTGCCACCGTGACGGCCTCTCTCTGCGCGGAGAGGCTGGGGCCGGCCTATTGGCACTTTAATAATAGTTTGCTGGAGGATGCGGGCTTCGTGGCATCCTTCCAGGAGTTCTGGCTGGCCTGGCAAGGGCAGAGGTGCGCCTTTTCCTCGGCGCGGTGGTGGTGGGATCTGGGGAAGGTGCGCGCCCGGCTCTACTGCCGTGACTACACTAGGGGCGCCGGCTGACGGAGGGATGCGGCGATAGGGCAGTTGGAGCGGGAGGTCTTGGAGCTGGAGAGGCGTCTGGCCGCCAGCCCCAAGGATCCATCCCTCTGCGGAGCGTGCCGGGAGAAGTGGGAGAAGCTCCGGGCCCTCGAAGACCATCGGGCCCGGGGTGCTTTTGTTCGATCCTGCATCCACCTCCTTCGGGAGATGGATCGCGGCTCCCACTTCTTCTATGCCCTGGAGAAAAGGAGGGGGGCCAAGAAGCACGTCACCTGCCTCCTGGCAGAGGACGGCACCCCCCTCACGGATCCGGCGGAGATGTGCCAGAGGGCCAGGGCCTTCTACGCCACTCTTTTCTCCCTGGATCCGACGGATCCTAACGCTTGCAGAGTGCTCTGGGACGGGCTCCCGACGGTCAGCACGGGCGACCGGGACCAGCTAGAGCTGCCTCTCACTCTGGCCGAGTTCTCGGAAGCCCTCCATCGCATGCCCACCAATAAATCTCCGGGCTTGGACGGGCTGACCGTGGAGTTCTACCGCGTGTTCTGGGACGTCCTCGGCCCAGACCTGGTCACTGTCTGGGCCGAGGCTTTGCAGAGCGGGGTCCTCCCTCTCTCGTGCAGGCGAGCCGTGCTGGCCTTATTGCCGAAGAGGGGGGACCTCCGCGACTTACGGAATTGGCGTCCCGTCTCGCTCCTCAGCATGGACTACAAAATTGTTGCGAAGGCCATCTCGATGCGGCTAGGGTCTGTGCTGGCGGACGTGGTCCATCCAGACCAGACCTACACCATCCCGGGCCGCACCATCTTTGATAACTTGTATCTGGTCCGGGACCTTCTGGAATTGGGGTGTAGGGATGGTCTGTCGTTCGCCTTCTTGTCCCTGGATCAGGAAAAGGCGTTCGACCGGATGGATCACGGGTATCTCCTGGGCACTCTGCGAGCGTTCGGCTTCGGACCCTGGTTTGTGGGTTTTCTCCAGATGCTGTACGCTTCTGCGGAATGTCTGGTCAGGCTCAACTGGACCCTGACCGAGCCGGTCAGCTTCGGGCGGGGAGTGCGGCAGGGGTGCCCCCTCTCGGGCCAGCTGTACGCTCTGGCGATCAAGCCATTCCTCTGTCTCCTCCGCAAGAGGTTGACGGGGTTGGTGCTTCGGGAGCTGGGGCTGCGGCTGGTCCTGTCGGCGTACGCCGACGATGTGCTCCTCGTGGTCCAAGACCCGGGCGACTTGGCGCGGGTGGAGGCTTGCCAGGCTGTGTACTCGGCGGCCTCCTCCACCCGGGTCAACTGGGTCAAGAGCTCTGGCCTGGTGGTCGGGGACGGGTGGCAGGTGAGCTCCCTCCCACCCACGCTTCAGGCCGTCCGGTGGAGCGCGGGTCCGCTGCTCTATCTCGGTGTTTACCTTTCTGCCACGCATCCGTCTCCGCTGGAGAACTGGCAGGATTTGCAGGGCAGGGTGACGGAGCAGCTCCGGAAATGGACAGGACTACTCCGGTGCCTCTCCCTTCAGGGGAGGGCACTGGTGCTCAATCAACTGGTCCTGTCTATGCTCTGGTACCGGCTCAACACCCTGGTCCCGGCCCTGTTTTTCCTGGCCAACCTCCGGACGGCAATTCTGGAGTTCTTTTGGCCTGGGATGCACTGGGTCTCTGCAGGGGTCCTCCACTTGCCCCGGAGGAGGGGGGGCAGGGCCTGAAGTGCTTACGCGCTCAGGTCCATGTCTTCCACCTCCAGGCCCTGCAGAGGCTCCTCTTTGGTGCGGGTAGTCCGGCGTGGAGCGTATTGGCGCATGCCTTCCTCCGCCGTTTCCGAGGGCTCCGATACGACCGGCAGCTCTTTTACCTCCATCCGAGAGGTCTTCTGCGAGACCTCTCCGGGCTGCCGGTCTTCTACTAAGACCTCCTCCGGACCTGGAAGCTCTTTTCAACAACCAGGTCCGTGGCGGCCACCGTGGGGGTTGACCTCCTCGCGGAGCCCCTGCTACACAATCCCCAGCTTCGTGTGCAGGTGGCGGAGTCCCCCACGGTGTGCCAGAGGCTGGTCTCAGTGGGAGTCACCAGGGTCGGAGACCTCCTGGACTACGACTGGGGAGACTGGCTGGATCCCCTGACGCTCGCTCAGCGCATGGGGCTCTCCAGACCTCGTACTCCCCAGCGCGTACTTCAGGAGGTGAAGGCCGCTTTACTGCCTGCTGCTCGGGCTTACCTCGACCGGGTCCTGCGAGAGGGCACACCCCGCCCACCCTCCACCCCAGGCCCCGTTGACATTTTTATCGGGCCCCTGCCCCGTGGACCCAATCGGCCCCCTCACCCTTTCACTGCCAGCCGGCTGCATGATCTGCAGCCGGTTCTGTTCCAGACCGCGCCACGGAAACATCTGTACTCGCTCGTGCTCCATACCCTTCACTACCTCACCCTCTTGTTCCGCCCCGATACCAAATGGCGGGACCTCCTGCCGCCTCTCGAGGGTGAGGAGCCTCGGTGGGCCAGCTTGTACTCTGCCCTGGTCCTGAGGCCCGCCGGGAATATCAGTTGGCGGCTCCTTCACGGAGCCGTGAGCACGGGCGTGTACTTGGCGTGGTTCACGTCTGTCCCCAGCACCTACCCTTTCTGTGGTGAGAAGGAGACCTTGGCGCATGTTTATTTGGAGTGCGCCAGGTTGCAGCCCCTGTTCCGGCTCCTCCTGAATATTTTCTTGCGTTTTTGGTTGCACTTTTCCCCTCACCTTTTTATCTACACGCTCCCCATCCGTGGCCCCACGAAGTCACAGGATCTCCTTCTCAACCTCCTCTTGGCCCTGGCCAAACTGGCCATCTACAACACCAGGGAGAGGAGGTTGGCCGACGGGATTTCCTGCGACTGTAGGGCCTATTTCCGTTCCTCCGTCTGTTCACGCATCCGGGCAGAGTTCCTTTGGGCGGCGTCCACTGGCTCCCTTGACGCCTTCGAGGAGCAGTGGGCGTTGTCCAGGGTTCTCTGCTCGGTGTCCCCATCAGGTTCCCTTCGTTTAGCCCTATGACCTCACTCCCGATCCTGTTTTTTTCATTAGTTGTCCCCTGTAATTACTTGGTGTCCCAGACCTGTGGGTCCTCCCCTTAGGCTGGGGGGAGGCCCTTTAGAAGTGGGCGGGCACCCCCCGGATGTCAATAGGACCGCTCTGCTGTAGAGGAAGGAGGGAGAAGGCTCCTGCTGCTGCTGTTCCTGCTGGGCACTAGGCCCTCGCTGCTGCTGCTGTTTCTGCTGCTATTCCTGCTGCTCCCCTGGCTGGGCTAGACACCACCACCAGCCCCTCTCTCTGCTGTCTGTTTGCTGGCTGGTTAGTGGTTCCCCCCCACCTCAGTTACTGCTGTTATTCCACCTACAGCCCCTTGCGAGGGGGGAGGGGGCTCCTGGCCTGCTTCCCAGAGAGGAGGGGAGTGAGGGACCCCAGCTTTTGTTGCTGAGGACACCACCATATGAGCGGGGTCCCTCCAGCCTGGACGCCAGACCACCACCACCTGGAGCTGCTGGGGTTGCTGTGGCTGTTGCTGGGGAGCTGTTGGTGCCTGGAGGAGGAGAGGAAGGAGAAGAGGACTGCCTGCTGCTGGAGACGGTGTGAAGACCACTGTGGAGGGGGCATTCCTGGACTGAGTCTTTTTCGAACTGTGCTCTTGTGGTGGGGGTTTGGACTGTGTCTGCTGGGGCACTGGGGGTGTGGTGTGGAGCCTGCCCCCGGTCCATCCGTGTCCTCCTTCGCCCCCACCACCATCGTTGCCCCCTCCACCACCCCCGCTGGCTGTTTTCCTTCTGCTTTGGACTCCTGCCTCTGGGTCTGAGCTGCTCCCTGCCTCACCACGCCCACTTCCTGCGACTGTAGGGCCTATTTCCGTTCCTCCATCTGTTCACGCATCCGGGCAGAGTTCCTTTGGGCGGCGTCCACTGGCTCCCTTGACGCCTTCGAGGAGCAGTGGGCGTTGTCTGGGGTTCTCTGCTCAGTGTCCCCATCAGGTTCCCTTCGTTTAGCCCTCTGACCTCACTCCCGATCCTGTTTTTTCATTAGTTGTTCCACGTAATTACTTGGTGTCCCAGATCTGTGGGTCCTCCCCTTAGGCTGGGGGGAGGTCCTTTAGATACCAATAGGACCAGACTCCTGTACCCCACTGGTCTGGGTCTGTCACAGTATTCAGAAACCCAGAATACTGCATATCGTTTTTGTTGCAAACTCTTCCAGTCTAATGTTCCAGCCACATTGGGTTCTACAGGAACAAAGGACTGGAAAAATCTGGCTAGAAACCTGGCATGCCATGAGAAGGCAGCAAATCACCATAGGTGGACAGAGTTTGAGATGAGACAAAGGTTAAAGGCCACCAGAGATGATTTGCATCATGAGAAGATTGCATCAGAGTCTCTTTACTGGCAAAATGTTCTGAAAAGACTCATTGCCATTGTGAGAATGCTTGCGAGGCACTTCAGATCAGCTGTTTGTGCCAAACAATGGAAACTTCCTTAAAATTGTGGAGCTGATGGCTGAGTTTGATGATGTACTCCAGGAGCATCTAAAAAGAGTCACCACCCAAGAAATGTACACACACCATTACCTTGGAAAAACATTTCAAAATGAGAGCATACAGTTACTTGTAACAAAAGTCAAACAGAAGATTGTGGTAGATCTGAAGTCAGCAAGATATTACTCAGTTATTCTGGATGGCACACCTGACATCAGCCATATGGAACAAATGACTTTAATGGTGCGTTTTGTAACAACAACAGAACCTAGTGAAAATGTTCCTGCAATGGTGTCTGTCAGAGCATTTTCTAGAATTTATTGACATTGATGATACTACAGGAGCTGGTATGATAAATGTGCTTCTTAAAAAGCTGGAAGATACGGGAATTGTGATAGCTGACATGAGCGGTCAGAGCTACGATAATGGTGCCAACATGAGAGGAAAGAACAGAGGAGTGCAGACATGGATCCAAGAGTTAAACCCTCGAGGTTTTTCTTTCCCATGCAGTTCTCATTCATTGAACTTGGCAGTCGGTGATGCAGCATCAGCTTCTAGTGAGGCTGCTGAATTTTTTAATGCAATTCAAAGCATCTATGTATTTTTCTCTGCTTCAAGTCATTGATAGCAAATTTTGAAGCAACATCTGAGAACATCCTCTCTGACACTGAAACCACTGAGTGCCACACGATGGAAAAGTTGAGTGGAAGCAATAAAGCCTATCAAACACCAAATTGGGAAAATAGATGATGCCATAGTTGCCATTATGGAGGATAATGCTATGACAGGAACTGTTCATGGGAGAACAGTGGCAGAAGGAAATGGAATCACCAGGAACATACATAACTTCAAATTTCTGTGTGGCTTAGTGTTGTTGTATGATATAGTGTTTGAAATAAATGTTGTAAGCAAGAGACTCCAAGGTGTTGACCTTGATATATCTGGAGCAATGGAACAACTGGACAAAGCAAAGTCATACCTACAGTCTTACCGGTCAGATGAGGGATTTCAAAACATTCTGAAGAGTGCACAGAAATTGGCAAACGAACTTCACACTGAACCCATTCAAGAATACAAGAGTCACTGAAAAAGAAATCATCATTTTGATTATGAGGCATGGGATAATCCCATAAGAGACCCCAAAGAACAATTCAAAGTTGAATTCTTTAACCAGGTGCTAGATTGTGCAATACAGTCAGCTGAAGAATGGTTCATGCAGCTCAAAGAACACAGCAGTATATTTGGGATGTTGTATGATATTCCAGAACTCCTCACTATACCTGAAGAAGACCTACACCAGCAATGCAGGGCACTAGAGACAGTGTTGACACATGATGACATGCATGATATTGATGCGAGTGATTTAGGTGATGAACTGAAAGTCCTTTCAAGATACATTTCAGCAGGATCAACTCCAACTCTGTGCATACTTCTAACACTTCCTGTAACAGTTTCCAGTGGAGAACGCAGCTTCTCCAAGCTGAAGTTAATAAAAACACATCTACGCTTCACAGTGACACAAGAGAGGCTGGTCGGCCTTGCAACCATCTCAACAGAGCATGAACTGGCCCAGACTGTGGACCTTCAGGAAGCAGTTCAAATCTTTGCAGCCAAAGCACAGAAAGCACCACTTTGATTATGCAAACAAATAAAAATGCCAGTGTTTGCTATGCAGACAAGAAAAGTTACATTTGCTGTTCAGGTGTTTGAAAGTTAAGTGTTCTTAAAATGCCCTTTTCAGAAATTTTAAGTTTGTTAGTTCTCCTTTATTGGGGTAGGTAGCAGAGCAGTACCATGAGAGGAGTGGAACAGGAAGTAGGCAGAATTGAGACCTTTCAAAGTTTTGGCCCAAGCAAGGGGAAATGGGGACGTCATTTGAGCTCCCCGCCTCAGGTGCCAAAATGTTGTGGACTGGCCCTGGGCAAATAACCCAATTGGTTTAAGCTGTCAGGGCCAGACACTCACTGAGGGTTGTGGGGACTTATGTTCTCGTTCCGCGGGGTAGGTTTTCTGGAGAAGGAGATTGATGCAGTAAGGGGAAGTGAATTGGCCCCAAGGCCACACTTGTGAGTCTGTATCATAATACTTATGCACAATGGAGCTGCACTAAGGTTGTATAAGCAACCTTAATTCTAGCATTTCCTTACACTTACACTGCTCTACACACAGTCTTTTTGTACCTATATAACTATTTTGGTTAGGAGTGTATTAATTATTTTTTACCTAAACAGGAGTTGTACCAGGACAACTAGTATAATTTTATAAAAGTGCCTTACACCAATATAGCCTATTCCCCTCCCTGCACTGGCACGTATCTTTATAGTGATGCAATTGTGTTCCTACTAGGGGGATTGCACTGCTTTAACTCTACTATAGAGCTCAAGCAGAACTACTAACTAAACTGAAAAAAAAGTGAGGCTCTTGCCAACAGCGAAGAGAGTTTGCCTCCCAATAGGAAAAATGACAGATACTTGGCACTCAGATACTATAGTGAGGGGCACCAACTGAAGAACCTCGATAAATAGCTCCCTGTGCCATGTAGAATAATTAATGTCAGCACAGAGGTTTCATGGGGTTGCTTGTCCCTTTAAGGGGAGTCTGGGCCCAGGCTACACATGAGGAGTTAATCTGAAGGGAAAGAGCTCAAATAGGCAGTTAATTGACTATCAGGCACCTGGCCCTGATAAAAGGCCCTCAGGGCTCAATTGCAAGCACTTGCTCCTGGAGACAGGAGCTCTTTGCTGCTGCAGGAGAAGCAGCGCTAGAGCCTGTTAAAGTCTCGAAGCTGACAGCTAAAAGGACTGAGTAAAAAGGGGCCATCTTGGGGGAAGAGAAGCTGATTGAGGAGTAAGGCTGGTTCTGAAACATAACTTGGGTCCATATGAAGAGCTGTGAGCTCCTCATCTGAAAAATGAGTTTATTTGCATAATAATCAATGGTGGGAGGGGGTTGTGAACTCTGGGTTCAAGGAGAGTGAGACTTTGAATTATAACCCAGCACCAAGAAGGAGGTCTGGAAAATTCCCCTTAATCTGAGAGAGAATCTAGAGGCCAGGCCTGAAATCTCTTCAGGCCCAGGAAGGGGGTCTGGGAAGACTCATGAACCTCAGAGGGAGCTCTTAGCTGATTAAATTATGTTAGACTTCAACAGAAAGGGAATATTGTTTAAAGCCTCTGGATGCAAGTAGTTTATTTTGGAACCCTGAGGGTGTGATGCCTGCAGAAGTATGCTGTGCCACAAAGGGTCATGATCTGGGATGTTCCCTTCTTGCAAGAGAGCAGAACATGGCAGTCGCAGGAAGAGATTGCCTCATTATTCAGTCTTGTGAATGCACATAGCTTCATTAATACTGAGCAGTACACCAACCTTACAGGGGAAAAAAAGTGTGGAAAAGGCTAAGCTCCTTAGAAATTTACCACAAAAGTGGCCTGCAAAAGTTAACATGTAACACGATATTTGGTCTCAGAAAAAAAATATTTACAGTAAACAGCAGTGGGTATAGTTATAAATAGCCATTGAAATTAACTAGAAAACTAGCTTTTAGAGAGAAATGTCAGTGTCAGACTTTGGTTTGTCTCATCCAAGTCAACAAACCTCCTTAATTAGAAAACTAGCAGCCATACCCAAAGTGGCAGAGCTGCTTTCTGAGGACAGTTTGACGGCTTTTAGAAAACAGCTTGAGGAAGATTTGTAGTTTACAACTTCAGCAGCCCAAGAAGCCACATTGGATTAAAGCTGCTCCTACTCTACCCAACACCACCATTTGCTGATGGACCTACTCAGCCATAGTATCCATTGAAGTACCTGTATCATCCTACAGAGATGTTGCTGTCTGCCAAGGGCAAGTTAAGCAGGAATAGCTTTTCTATCTATAGCATTTCTTTTTCTAAAGCTTTTCTTTGTTTATGGATTTGTGTTTGTACGCAACAGCATCAAGAACTGTTTGGCCCCACAACTTGAGTCCAATTTTGTAATGTACTATCATGGTCATCAGAATAAATTGTTGTCTTGGTGTAAATCTTTGAAGAGGATATCTGTGACTGATGGCCTTAAAAGAAAGAATCAATGGTGCGGTGATCTGTGGATTTTCTGGTGTCTCTCAGCTGTGATGGGGGAGAAAGGGTGTGAGCATTCATAATACACTCTATCATTCACTTTCCTACAGAAAACAGGGTGAAGAGAATCCTTTTTTCTCAAGGCCTACAACACATGCTCCATAGGAATAGGATAAAATTTCATCTGGGCTATTTGACGTACTCACCCATCTAATTACAATGTGGGTCATCAGCCCACTTCTTTGTTCAGAATCACTCCAGTTACAAAATAATAGCTCCAAAGCATACCACAAATGACTCAAATTGCAAACCACAAAGGATTCAATAATAGAACTTCAGCACAGTCACTAAAATAGCAATGTGAGTCTGAAAGTATCAAAGTAAGAATAATACAGAAGAACAACAATGCAGAGTGTAGCTCTCAATGATTGGCTTCTTTGTCAGAATCCAGGTCTTAATGACTTTTTCAGCTTGATTTCATATATTTTAAGGGGTAGTTTTACAACTGTAATAAGAGTTTGCTCTCACCAATGACCCCCAGTTTTGCTGACTAGAAAAGTATTGTTTTGAATTTCTCAGTCTGAAAAACCATCTTTGTAACTAAAGTCCTGACCAGTGACATCTCTTGTCATGAAAAATACAAAATAATAAGAATAGTAGATTTGCACAAAAGTAACAGAAGGAATAATTTGGACTGATTTACTAGACATGGTGCCCAAGAAAGTAGGACCCTACCTTGAATTTTCAGATCCCAAGGGGAGTTTGCCAGGCTCACAGTAATGGGCTAATTTCATCTATAAAATGTCATCTTTTATATAGAAATCATTGAAAGCCAATATACTTGGAGCACCTAATGCTATTTTTCCACAACTATTTTTCCAGGAAGTTTTTTTAAGGGAGAACCTTTTCCCCCTCTTACATTAAGAGTAATTAATTTATTCCAATTGCTAAGAGAGTCTGTGGTAAGGCAAGGAGTAAAACCCTGGCCTCCAGCTTCCAAATCCTAACCCTTAATCTAAAAACATGTTGTTCTTTCCCAGGACACTAGTTCTATGTTGTAGATCTTTTTAAAAACTCTTGCCGTGTTGGGGTTGTCATTGCCTCCAGAGGAATTTCACTAGTTCATAATAAAATATTTAATAAAATATCCTGTAGTCTGTTTGATAAGGTATGTTGGGGTAATCTTTACTTTGATAAGAGGCAACAAAATTATTAACAGAATGAAAATCTATAGTGATACATGAAATAGAATTGTGAATTTTCCTAGATCACAACGAAGTAAAGTCCCTGTAGAGAAACTACTAGTTGTGTATCTTTGATATTGATGAGCAAACATGCCATAACAATAGCCATGATGTCTAACTGTACAGAAGTGGATTAAAATGCATTTGTTAATTAATCTGAGTATCCACAAGATATAACCTTATGAGAGACTGAAGTCAATTTAAATATAAAATAATTCTCAAGGGAAAAAATTAGGTCGGCTTAACTTCCTTGGATGTCTTCCAAAATAAGACTATTGTACAGTATATTGGTCTACTCATTCTAAGTTACTGAATGTAACAAAAAAAGTGGAGTATGTATCATTTTTAAGTTAGTCTTCGGTCAAATCTTCTTCAAAGCTTCAAAAGAGGTTCCCAATCTTAGGTAAACAAAGCAGCACAGATGGGACCACTGTGGGTGGAATTACTGAGGAGGCTGATTCTAAAAGAGCAGGAGAGAAATCTCCTGCTTAAAAGAGCTGGTGGTGGGTGCAATGCAAGTACTACCCTTCAGCCCTTCAAAGGTAGGAAATCAAGTTTCTGCCCTGCTGGAGGGAGCAGAGCTGGAGAAGAGAAATGAGAATTGGAGAAATTTGTATTAAAGACATTGGCAAGTGGAAATTAATGTCACAGAACCACAGGATCAGTGCTACACCCCATTTTCAGAACAGTCTCTTAGAGAAATCCCTTCAATGTGCCAGACCCCTAAAATGTCTCTCTTCCCTCAGGGTACCTGTGATGGTGCACCCCCTACGGCTTTTGGAAATATGCTTATGAATGTATATGACATAACTAGAATATGGAGAGAGGATGTGATCTCCACTCACAAGAGAAAGTCTATTTAAGCCTGGAAGACCCCTCCATTTTGTCTTCAGCTGGCTCAAGAGAGAGCCTCTTCACCCCCAAGGATACCGGAAAGAAACCGGAACAAAGACCAGTAACTACAGAAGGTGTGAATGATTGCTGGACCCAGACTTGAAGAAGACTAGTCTATAAAAGGAAGCTTACTGGAACACCTCTGAGGGTGAGGTTTTATCTGTATTCAGTTTTCTCACTGTATTAGGCATAGGCTTGCATGTTTTATTTTATTTTGCTTGGTAATTCACTTTGTTCTGTCTGTTACTACTTGGAACCACTTAAATCCTACTTTCTGTATTTAATAAAATCTCTGTTTATTTAGTATTTAACCCAGAGTATTTATTAATACCTGGGGAGGCCAACAGCTGTGCATCATTCTCTATCAGTGTTATAGGGGACAAACAATTCGAGTTTACCCCATATAAAGCTTTTCTCACGCTGTTGGATATTGTAGTCCTTAATATACAGGTTTGCTCCTTAAACCTGGGCCAGTTTCCTCTGTTGGAGTCTTCTCAGTGTATTTTGTTGCTTGCAGCATATGTGGGGACAAGAGAAAGGCCAAGCATGTGACCACTGTGTTATGTTTTATACCCTCAGTCCCATATGAGTCCCCAGGCAAGGCTGAGCAATTCCCCTGGTGTGACCTTATGCAGGTAAATCATTGAATTGTAGCTCCCTTGCTGGACAATGGCTGTTGATGGTGGCTTGACACCTGCCCAGGCATTGGTTACTTTCCTTATTGTCTCTGGAGAGCTAGTATCTGGGTGCTTTCCAAACCCACAGTATATTTTAGTGACCACCATATAACACAATTCTCATAACTTCATATGCATTAATTATGTGCATATTTAGATAGAACAGTGACTTTCAGCAGATCATAACCTTTTCCGCAATATCTCACAGAGCCTGCTTTATCTGCAATATCAAATTATATATAAAAATGAGGAATATGGGGGTTACAGGATGTTCCCCCAAGGTACAGAATGTCACAGAAGTATTAAACATTCATAATTTGCTAGACAATTTTATCCTGATAACATGTGTGTGGCAACATTGTATGTGAAGTTATAAGCTTCCCCTGCATAACACATTTTCCAAACCCCACAGCCTTGCTCAGGCTGAAGCTGGCAAATAGGTCTGTCCTAAACCAAGGAATGGGTGCTTGACTTAATTTGTATTTAAGCAGTAAACAGTCATCAGAGAAGGAAAACACAGTTTAAACAGGTGTAGAATACTGGCAGGTAATATCCTTCCACATAGACTCACTAGCTCCTGGGTCTCTGCTGGAAATGTTTTTTCAATAGGGAGACTGAAATGATAACGAGGGACAAACATCCAAAGGCACCCGCTTTCTCTCTCCATGTCCATCACATTAGCTGCATCTGAGTAGACAAAGAAAGCATCCATTGAACTCTGGGGAAGGGGTCCTGACTTAGTTTGGTCAGTAAGACTGCTGAAAGAATGGGGTTAGAACTTTGTTCTGAATCCAGTTTTGTGTTAAGCATCTGTAAGTATTTTCTCTCTATTTTTCTTGTAACCATTTCTGACTTTTATGCTTCATTACTTGTACTCAAAATCTCTTTGTAGCTAATCAATTAACACACTGAATTAAATAAAACCATAAAAAAGTTTAAGTGTCTGGGTAACATCATTTGGGATAACAAATTGTGTGCATATTGTTCCCTTAAAGAAAGAACACTCAATATATTTCTACTGCCTAGGAGAGGGCTGGCCAGTACAGTACATACAGTTCTCAGGGAAGATCCAGGACTGGGGGTGTGTTGAGATGTCTTTATGTCAGGGCTGGTTGGGATCCAGGAATAGGGAACGCTCTTGTCCAGCCTATGGATGAAGGATGCCATCTCTTTCCTTAGAACCATTTGCTATGGGCACTTGGGGCTCATACCTCCATGAGGGAGGTGTTATCTTCCATTAAGCCTCACTGAAGAGCCAACACTCCCTGTTTTGACAGGATGAGGTCCCGAGCTGGACTGGCTGTGGACTGCATCTGGATGTGAGGCTGGGATAGGTTCTGGAACCTGGAAGACAGATGAGGAAGAAGCTTCTGTTCATTTTACATCCAGGGACCCCACAGAAGAAGAGACGAGTGGAAAGGGGAGAATAAAGAGAAGCTAAGCCCTAGGGGGAAGGAATTATACTGAGACCCAGTTAAATTGTCAGCTCTTCTCCAGGTTTTAGTGTGGGATCTAATGGACAAAAAGTGGCTAAATACAACCCCACTCCTCCAGTCATGGGTGTAACAGGAGAGAAGGCTGATTCCCTGACAGAAGGCAGGGTATGAAACAGCTGCTAGGGATGGGAGCTGGGCTTCCTGGCAGAGTCCAGGAACCAAACTACAGCATCTGCAAAGAAGGGATTCCCCACAGAGGGGTAACATCCTCTCTCACAAAGGGGGAGTCTCCCTGTGGTGGGCCTGGCACCACAGCGCCCCTTTGTGGCACAGGTAGTATGGGGTGTCAGCATCTCACCACTCTCCAGTCCTTGTGTTCACCTCTCTAAGGGTGATTGGTTATGGCCCCTTGGCCTTCTTCCCCACTACCACTGCTGTCTGGCAAGGTAGCACAGCCTAGCAGCCAGAGCCCATACAATCCCCCCCTTCACAGGCGGGGAAGCACGGCCTAGCGGCCGGAGCCCATACAATCCCCCCCTTCACAGGCGGGGAAGCACGGCCTAGCGGCCGGAGCCCATACAATCCCCCCCTTCACAGGCGGGGAAGCACGGCCTAGCGGCCGGAGCCCATACAATCCCCCCCTTCACAGGCGGGGAAGCACGGCCTAGCGGCCGGAGCCCATACAATCCCCCCCTTCACAGGCGGGGAAGCACGGCCTAGCGGCCGGAGCCCATACAATCCCCCCCTTCACAGGCGGGGAAGCACGGCCTAGCGGCCGGAGCCCATACAATCCCCCCCTTCACAGGCGGGGAAGCACGGCCTAGCGGCCGGAGCCCATACAATCCCCCCCTTCACAGGCGGGGAAGCACGGCCTAGCGGCCGGAGCCCATACAATCCCCCCCTTCACAGGCGGGGAAGCACGGCCTAGCGGCCGGAGCCCATACAATCCCCCCCTTCACAGGCGGGGAAGCACGGCCTAGCGGCCAGAGCGCATACAATCCCCCCTTCATAGGCAGGGAAGCACAGCCTAGTGGCCAGAGTCCATACAATCCCCCTTCACAGGCAGGGTTTCAGGTAGTGCCTCAGCTTGTCTGACTCCCAAATCCTGGCTCACAGGCCCTTCCTCTGCAGGAGCTATCAAAGTGCATCCTTCTCCTCTAGCAGTCAGCCCAGACTGAGCTGATCTGCAGGCTTTTATATCTGTTCTCCAGTTGGAGCATGCCCAGCAGAGCTTCTGGGGCGTGGCTTCCTCTGCTAGGAAGGAAGGATTAACCCCTGCTGTACCAGTGCGGGGCCGCTCTGCCCTGTCACACTCCCCCTGAAACTTTATTAATCCTATGACCTGTTCCCATCTCTGCCCACCCCACCCCCACCTCAGCAGCTCCAGCTACCGAAGAGAGCAAGGACCAGAAGCCTTCCTGCTCATGGGACAGAGGAGTAGGTTGATGATCTACCCAAAATGTGAATGTTGGCTTTCCCCATGCCCATGCGCTATACTCCATGCAGGACAGCGCACAGGAACTGCGATTACTGTTCCGGATCTAGGGGGGGCTTCAGTTTGCTGGCAGGAGACTGTTTGTGAGAACTTTCAGTTGCGGGGCATGGAGGTTTGAAGAATATGGGGTAAGGAGGGAAGGGATTTGCAAAGCAAGGGCAGAGGATCAAACACTTTCTAAATGTGCATCAGGATTATCCCCACTTCAGAGATGGAGAAAGTGAGACACCGACTGGGAGAGTGACCTGGCCAAGATCACGCTATCACTCAGCAGCAGGGCTGCAATACAACTCATTCCTTGTTCTTATCACTGTACCCTGCTGTATGACCCTCCTCTACCATAGCTATCCTGACACTGCTGGAGTCAAATCAAGCCCCCAGCCAGGAGAGAGGGACTGTTCCCACCCATTCTGCCAAAGGAGGGGAACAGCCACTGGTGGGAGGTGACCTGGGAATGGGAGGGACAGTGACTCCTGCCTCTGGGCCTGAGCAGCACTGGGGTTAGGGGATCCATGCGGGAGGGTTCTGGAACCTGAGGGTGCATATGGGCACCATGAGCTATAGACACTGACGCTGGGCACAGAGTCCAAGGGCAGCTCCTCAGACAACTCCTGTGATGCCCAAAGGAAAAAGAACAGGAGCATGAGAGATTCAGGCCCCACTGACCCATGGTCACTTCCCATAGAAGAGGCTACACATTGCTCCAGCCACAGCCAGCAGGATCCCACCCAAAAGCTAGGTCCTTTCTCTAATCTCCTCCCAGCCCCACAGCTTCCTTTCCAACCCAGCCTCAGCAGACCCCTCCCATCTCCCTATTCTCTTCACCACTCTCCAATACCAGGCTATTTCCATAATGGAAGCAGGCTTGTACCAGAGTTCACTCACTGCTAGGTCCTGTCAAGGCCTGGTGTCACAGCTTTCTTCCTGGGCTAGCACCCCCACCCATAGTCGCTCTGGCAGTTTGTTGGCTGGGAACTCAGCCCTTCAGCCAGGTGACTGTCCTTCAGTCTGCTCCTTCCTGGGTAGCACTCATCCCAAATGAAAAGTCCAAAAATGTTTTTAACAGAAACAAGGTCTTCTGTCCCTTTGGGGTCTCTTCCTTAGCCTGACTTCGGCTGAACCTGCCCTTGCTGGGCTTGGTAGCCCTTTCTATGGCCTTGTACTGGTATGTTGTCTTCCTTGGGGATGGTGGGAGAACCCAGTCCTGTCATGGATTCTAGGTTCACACCCAAACAGCTAGGTCTGCTGCTCTACCTTTGCTGCGGTTTTCCCCTCAGGTGGGGCTCACTTGGTAATCAATTTGGCCTAGCTCCAGGCTTTACAGCCCATAGGTCAAGCCACCCTGTTACATACCCTCCTCCTTAAATCCAGCCCAAACCAGGGGCAAGTTCTACTCTTGTCCAAGCTTCATCTGTCACTGGCTGCGTGCTTGTACAGCCTGCATGCAGTGTCTCTAGCTCCACTGCCAGCTCGCTCACTAGAATTAAGAGGCAATCCTTCTCTTCTGCAGTATCCCAACGCTCCTCCTGCAGCATCTCAGTCTCATTAACAGCTGCTTTCAGAGCCTATTCTGAAGCCGTTAGCTTCTCCTGTAGCCCTTTTGCTACTGTTGCTGCATCCCCCAAAACCTTTTCCATAAGGGTCCTAAGACCCACCATGGACTGCTCCACTCTTGTGTTTGTCCCCACTTCAGTCTGCTTCATCTCTGTGCCAACCATTTCATCCTTCACCTTCCTGCAGCACCAGACAGGGTGTGTTGGTGGAGTGTCTGCAAGGTCCACGGCCATCCCTGCCACCTCCACATTGCCTTCCTCATGTGGGTTTGTGCCAGAGAACACCTTCTCCTTTCTTTTTACCTTCTTGGGGCCCTGGCCCCTCCTTTTGCCACTCAACAATTTCCTAAGCAGGCCGTGTCTTTTGATATGGCCTGTTCTCTGCACCAAAACAAAGAACTCTTGTCCCCATCTTGGCATTAGGCCACGTTTGAACACTTTCTCATGCGCTGCTCTCCTGGGTTAACCTTCTCAGCACAGCCCAGGCATGCTCTCTGCATCTGCTCTTTTTGTCCCTGGGCATAGCAGATCCCAGTTGTGTCTCTGGCCTTCCAGCCCCCGAATACCATTTTCTTACCCAGCCCTTCTGACAGCAGATGATTTCCCTCTGCAGGATCTCTCACAGGTATTGCTGCTGCTCCATGAAGTTTGCCAGCTGCATCTGTAGCTCTTCCTGCACTTCCTACTGCTTCTGTTGGTTTTCTAGGAACTGCTGGAGAAATCCCTAGACCTGATTTGGCTCCTTAACCAGTCCCTGGAACTGAATTGGGAAATCCAGTGAACAGCTCAATCCCTCCATACACCCGCTTGGGAGGACAGATTTTCCTTCAGCAAACAAAACTTCCACCAGACCTCAGCAATCACAGGGGGAATTCAATCCTCCTGACTATGCCAATCATAAATGAAACTACTCATCTTTACGTTTCCCCTTGTGGCTGGGCATGGACTCACACCCATCCCCTATCGATGGTCGCTCCAGCACCATGGCACTTCCTCTGCCTGGAAACTCAGCCTCCAGCTGGGTCACCACTTTCAGTCCACCCTTCTGGGGCCCAGCTTGTCTCACACTAAAAGTCCAAAGAGGTCTTCCTGCAGAAAAAAGTCCTTCTGCCCTCGCTGGGGCTCTTGCTCAGCCTGCAGCCCCCTTGCTGGGCTTGGTAACCCTCTCTGGGTGCATGCATGCCCCCTTCTTTGGGGCTAGTAGGAGAACCCAGTCCCACCCTGACACTGGTAGCAGCCCAGGGCTCTGTACCCAACAGCTCAGTCTGCTCCTTTCTCTTTCCTGCAGTTTTCCCTGGGCACTTCCTACCTCTCTTCTCAAGTTCCCCTCTAGGCTTTCCTTGCTGCTCTGAACCTCCTACCTCGTTCTCATTCCTGTTGATACCCCAGCTGGGCAGTATCACCACTGAAATCTGGATCTTTAGGGGGAGGTACATGGTGCCTCTCAGTTAGGGCTCATTCTGTAATCAGCTTGGCTAAGCCCCAGGCTGTGCAGCCCAGGGGAAAGCACCCTGTTACAGGCCTGCTCTGCCCACTCCTACTGTTACTGGGCTGGGGTCCTTGCTCCCCATTTCAGATGTGGTTTCCAGAGAGGCTGAGTACACACAGGCCCCACTGCCTGGAATTGGAGTTTGCTTGTTCTGGTGACTCTGACATTCAGGCCCGTTATCATTCAGAGGTTGACAGGTGTGATAAGGGGGCTGGAGAAACCCCACTGCTGATTAGAAGGAGGTCAAATACTCGGGACTCTGGGAGCTGAAGGGTTCATTTGTTCTGCTGCAGGAAGTGGAGCTGGGGAGCGGAGATGCCATGTGAATGAGAATGTATGATGCTCTCTTCATGGCTGAGGGGCTGGAGCCTCCTGCCAGAAGTGCTCTCAGGAGCCCAAGTTTGAGGACATCTCTGGGGAGCCACTTGCTAGGAGCAAAACAAGGGTGGCATGTTTATGGAGACATCTATGTCCCAGGGCTGGGATGCAGGGACGGAGGAAGCTGTCAGCCAGGCTATGTATCAGGGATCCCATTTCTCCCCCAATAGACCCACATGTCCCAAGGAGTAAATGGTTCTTACCTCCATGAAGGAGCAGGGTCTTACATCTCAGCCTCTTTGAGACCCAACACTGCTTGGTCTGATAGGACAAGGTCCCCATTGCTCCCTGAGGTGGCTCAGCTGCAGGCTGGGCCTGTATGGGAGGCTGTAACACATCCCAGGGCCTGGAAGACAGCTGGGGAGGAGGCTCCTATTCATTTCACACCCAGAGACCCCGTAGAAGGGCTAAGGGGAGAATAAAGGGCAGGAGGTGAAGCTAGCTCTGAGCCTCTTTCCCTTCCCCACCTCCTCAAAAGTGGAGTTTTCTGAGTTTCAGCTGGGCAGATGGGCTGTATCCCTGATACAAAGGCCCTTCTGCACCATATGGGGCAGGGAGAGCTCTGCCTGGGTGCAGGGGGAATGGGAGTGAGTGGAAGAGCTCATTCCCCAAAGGAAGGAATTTTGGGGGCAGAGGAAAGAACCCTGCTCAACAGAGAGGGGAGAGAGTTTCTGTCAGTGCCAGGGGGCTCCATTTCCCCTTCCACTAGCCCCCCATTTACAGTGAGACAGAGCAGTACCTGCAGCAGAGAGCGGGAGTTGCTGAACATGGGAGGAGAACCTTTAAGGGCATCAGACGAGGCACAGCTCTTGCAGCACCTCGGGTACCTGGCGCAAGTGCAAGATGATATGGAACTGGTGCATCACTTTGGCAGTGACGTTCTCCTGCTGTGGGGGAACAAGAACCTCTCACAGACTCAGACGCCCCCAGTAATCGGGGGATTAATGGCACCTGGAACGAGCAGCATTTCCATCCAGCAACTGCCCATATCTGAGGGATGAATTCACTGTTTTGGTCCCCAGGATGAAGTCTTGTCCTTCCTAGTGTCCAGCCCAGGTGAATGAAGAAGATCAGCAGCCCCTGCTGACTGAATCCTCCGGTTCTGTCTAGAGCGGGCCCAGCCCTGCCAGCAGCAGGACAAGCTTCCCCTGCCCATGTGCCTCAGCTCCTGCCTGGTCAGTCGCCATCACCCGTCAGTCCTTGACCTCCCAGGCTGCCAGTGATGGAAGCAACTCTGGGTGGTAATTTGGGTGACACGGCCACTAGGCCACTGGGAACTGGGTGCGGCCCTGTGGGACAGGCAAGAAGGACTCACAGAGGGCACTTAGGGGACTCTCCTGCCCTTCCCAGGAGTGATAGCACCGTGTCCTAAGTCCATGAGGAAGTAACACTTATAATTAATTAGCCTTGCTAAAGAGCTGGGTGGGAGCTGCTCAGGGGACAAACTGTCTCCCTCCTGCTCATGGAGGTGAATTCATCTCTCTTCCCAGTAGCACCTGCTCTGACTCACATTCTCTACCAGGCTTCTTGCTGCCAGGCCAACGAATGGCCAGAGGATGGGAATGCGGTCCTGGGTCCCTCCCCAATCTCCTGAGTCTAATGCAGCTGTTTACCTTGTCCTCCATCAGCTGCTGGGCTTCCCCCAGGAGGGAGCAGGCGAGGAGCAGCCCAGCCTGGCTGATACGCAGCAGGGGGTCGTGGATGACCAGCACTGCCGTCCCTCCAGAGGAAGAATCTTCCCTGCCCCTCCGAGAAGAATTTTCCGAAGACCTAAAACCAACAGGACATGAGGCTTAAGCAGATTCCCCAGAGCCAGGCTCCAAATCCTGGGGCTAGAAGCGCATCACCCTCTAGTGGCCCCAAGAGGCAGCCACTGCAGAGGACCCAGCCACCTGCACTCCCTGAGCTGTCTCATGCCCTGGCAGAATGTCCTTACCTCCCCCACCCTGGCCGTGTTCCTGTAGCCCAGGAGCCTACTGTCCCAGAACCACAGCTCTTCGGCCTCATGGATGGTCAGCCTTGGGAAAGAAACACACACATTTGTCATTCTGGTTGCAATGCTTGTGTCCTTCCAATCCCATTGGTCGCTGCACAGGGGGCAGAGTCCTCACTCCATGCCTGTCCCAACAGAATTGCAGGGGAGGGGTGTAGAACAGAGAAAGAGACAGACAGAGACTCATCCTCCAGCCGGGGTCAGCCTGAGAGAAATTGGCTGGGGTCCCAGTCTTACTCTTCTACCGGGTGCCATTTCCCAGCTGGGTTCCTTACCCCTCTGGTGCAGCAGCAGCTGGTAGAGCCGGTAAACCCTGTCCCTGGCCTGCCGGCTGAGGTCCTGGCCTGGGTCACTGATGAACAGAGCCAGCTGTGCCACATGGTGACCCAGCCTGGGGAATTCTGCTGAGTTCTAATGGAAGGGAGAGGGAGAGGGGACTCCATCAGCATTTTCCTGTCAGCTCCCAGTTCCCCCCTGGGCCAGGAGTCTCCTTCCCCTCAGCCCCTCTGCAGGAGATGCTAGAAGATAGGAGCTAGAGCTAAACCCTTAATTTTCTTGGCCTGCAAGGGAGCCTGGAACACAGGGATGTGAGCAGGGCCCTCCATGAGGATTTGCTTCCCCAGCTGCTCCCGGATGACAGGAAGGCATGAACCTGGAGCATGTTCCCCTTAAAAGCTCAGACTCACCACTGAACCAGAAGAACTTGACTCAAGCCAAGCTCATTCTCTGCTCTGACTCTGCCTCCACAAGAGGTACACTCCTAATCCACAGTCCCTGCAGCAGCAGATCCTACAGCCAGTTGGAGCCAGCCCATCTACGCCTGGAGTCAGGAAGCAGGGGTCAGAGGTCACTTACATCAAATTCAGGGAGCATGATGGTGGATCTGAGCAGGGCCGTGCTGCTCCTAATGGCCCTGGCTCTCTCCTGCGACACCCTGGACACGATCCAGAAGTTGATGTGCTGTAAGGGAAAGAGGCAGGTCAGGATCAATGGGCAGGTGCATGTGTTGTGTAAATGACACACACCCCTCCCCAACCCCAGGAGACTGAGACATTGTGTGCGGGGTGGAATATCTGATTCATTGATCACAGAGCTTTAGAAGAGGATTGTTGCCCCCAGGACAATGCTTTTATCCTGCAAGTCACAACTTATCATTGTATTTCTAGATTGGGACAATGCTCGGAGTCGGGGCTGGTCCCATCCTCCCAGAACAGCTCACCAGGAAGGAGACAGACCTCTGACCCCTCCCTGGCTCTCAAGTCCTTGGCTGGATGAAGGTAGTGACTGTGAGCACAATCCCCTCAGGAATCTCAGGGCCTGTTGGAGAGAAGGGCTGATTTCCTTGGGTCCTCCTGTTTCTCTAGGAAGGAGCCTGTGCCTCGTCTGTGAGAACCATCTCCTGGAGCTCACAGGAGGGGTTCAGACTCTCACTCCCCAAGCCAGCCAGGGGCCCTGTGGTTAGTGCTCAACAGAACCAGGCAGAGCTCTGGCTTGAAGTCCCAGCTCCTTCCCCTGTCCTTCAAGGAGGAAGGGCCTGACACTACATTGCACTGACTGCCCTGACTAAGGAGGGCCCTTTGGGGGCTCAGCTAGAAGGACAGCCTGGAAAATGGATCTAAGAGTTAAGGTAAAATTGCCCCCACCCCTCTCATGGGGCTCACCTCCAAGATGAAGTGGAGCCTGTCGGTGTCTGGGGACTCCGTCAGCAGGTTCTCCAGCATGGCATCCAGGAGGTCTGGCAAGACCCTATGCAGATCCTGCAAAGCAAGGGAGAGCCATGGGTCAGAGTTAGGGAAACTGGGGCTACACCTGCCACAGGATGGGAAGAGGGGTCTCTGGGAAGCAATGGTGAGACCCCCAGACACGTATTCTGGCCTCTCTCGTTCACATCCCACTGCAGGCAATTAGCCAGGATTCATAACAGGATGACAGCTGGCTCTTCAATCCATGATTTTAGCATGATCTACCTGGACTTGGGTGGTGTCCTTCTCCGTGCCCAGGGTGAAGATGGCATGCAGGGCAGCTCAAAGGAGGTGGGTCTCCAGTTCTGGCTCCAGGACAGGTGTCATGGTGCTGGCAAGAGAGAGGAGCCGGCATTAGACTGTGCAGTGCGGGGGTGGGACTGACACCAACGCGGATGTGAAACTGCAGGGAACTAGGCAGAGGCTTGCGAGAATGGAAACTGAGGAACCAAGCCAGGGAATGACAAGGCCAAGGCCTCACAAACAGACAGTGGCAGGACAGGAATAGCGCCTGTTCCCTGGACCCTGCTGCCCCTCCTGTATCTGATCCCGGAAGTAAGACTCTCCCCAAGTCCTCGGTAACATTACTGGCATGAAAAGAACAGCCCAGCCAGGAGAGAGTGAACCCTCCTTCCACCTCTGCCAGAGGTGCCACCCTTGGGAGGTGACCTGTGACTGGGAGGGGCAGTGACTCCCAGCCCTGGGCCTGATCAGGTTAGGGGAGCCGGGTCGGGTGGTCTCGATACCTGAGGTTGCCCACAGAGATCAGGGAGTTGGTTAGGATGGTGCCGGTGGAGAGTTATCAGGAAGCTCCTCAATGAGCTCCTGTGAGACCCAAAGGAGACAAAGGAGTGTGTGAGATTCAGGCCCCACTGACACTTCCAAGTGACGAGATTACACAGCCAGCACCCCACATGGACAGCAGGATCCCCTCACCTGCCTCCTGCTCTTCCCATATTTTCCTGTCCATCAAACATGTCCCGCTTCCAGGATTCCTGCCCGGCTTAGTGCCATATCCCTTATTCCGTCCTGCTTGTCAAAACTTCCCCCATCCAACACCATCCTGACTACCAAGCTGGGACCATCTGATTCCTTGTCCCCCAGCCTCAGCTGCCCCTCCAGTCCCATGATTCCCCCACTGCCAACTAGTGACAAATCTCAGAATTTCTCCCATCTCTTCTCCCCAGTTCTCAGCCCCAGCAATCCCTGCCCTCTGCTGCCCCCTCCAGCTCCACCCAGCACCCATCCATTGGCCTGGGGAGACCCCTTCCTGTCCCACATCTCTCTCCTCCCTCCAGCTGCCAGGAGCCATGTCTCACTCACCACAATCCTCTCCACCACAGGCATCTTGCAGCAGTGCAGCTCCAATGTGTTCTGTCCTCTCTGCTGTGCAGTGAGACACATGGGGTGGATGGCGTGCAGGAACATGAGCTGCTGGGCCCCATCTTGCATCCAGCAGGAGTGGGGCTAGGGGAGAGAGAGCCATTTAGCCAGGGATCTCCCTGCCCCAGCCACATCAGCTGCAGGACACAGGCCCCAATGTGGGATAATGGGGACACACCCATTGTCCAAATCACCCATAACTCCTACACAAGCAGAGTCAGAAACTGGGACAGTGCCTGTGGGGGGAAGAGACCCTGGCTTGTGTGTGGGGGTCCCAGATCATGGAGGAGAAAGGTCCCCATTAGGAGTGGTAGATCATTAGGGACAAGACCTTCTGCAGGAGGTTGGGATGCTGGGAAGGGGCAGGACAATCTCAGTTCCAGCACAGCTGGGGAATGTTTGTACCTTTTCTCGGCCCTGGAGCTGCTCTTGGATGTTCTTGAGAGCAGCCTCCTCTGTGGCTACGTCCATCCATTCCTCCTCCTCCTCCTATGAGTCCCTGAGGGTCACTGCACCAGGGACAGAAGAGGACAGGGTGATTCCTGCTTCCACTCAGGGGAAGGACAGGGGCATGGTGGGGAGAGCAGGGTTAATGTCCCCACTTCTCAGCTTAGGGGTCCAGGGCACATCGGGCCCTACACTCCATCCTCTCAGCAATGTGCCTTCAGCCCCTAATAGCTTTAGAAGCCCATAACAGAGAGCACTGTCCTGGACTCCCTAGGAGGTGTCTGCCTCCTACCCCAGAGCATCAGAGACCAAAGTAGTAGAAACTGCCCCCACTCCCCAGTTTCCCTTGCTGCAGGGGCAGCTCTGTGACTGCTGCTGGTGTCAGTGGGGTTCGCGTGGCTCAGGCCAGACACCTGGGCTGGGGACCCGCCCCCATTGCAGTGGTCGAGTGACTGGGCCCAGGTGTTCACAGCCCCCTCCTCACCCCTTCCTGAGCCCAGCCTGGCCCCTCATCTGGAACAAAGCAGCGGCGCCCATTGGCCTCACTGCTGCCTGAGTTCCAGGCGCTGCTGCTGTCCCATAGGGAGAGGGCCAAGCTGCTGGTGCTGGGACAGAGATCCTCCACCTCCTGCCCTGGGGAGGCTGGAAGATCCTCAGTGACCAGGCAGGGTGATGCCTCCTGCTGGGAATCTGGGCTGGGCTCCTGGCGCTGGTGCTGCCCACACAACAAGCCCCAGAGCCACCTTGCCCGGCTCCCCTCCTGGGCTGGGTCCTGCCTGCCCAGCTGTATCCTGAGCCAGCTCCATTTTGGCCTGGCCAGTGCCTCTCCCACCTCGGCGCCTGCACCTGGAGCAGGTTTCCTCTGCCAGAAGGCTGGGCACTTCCATCTCCTGTCCTGGCCGTGTAATAACCTTAGTCCCAGATTTGGACCTTAGCGTCCAAAATATGGGGGTTAGCATGAAAACCTCCAAGCTTAGTTACCAGCTTGGACCTGGTACCTGCTGCCACCACCCAAAAAATTAGAGTGTTTTGGGGCACTCTGGTCCCTCTGAAAAACCTTCCCTGGGGACCCCAAGACCCAAATCCCTTGAGTCTCACAACAAAGGGAAATAATCCTTTTTCCCTTCCCCCCTCCAGGTGCTCCTGGAGAGATACACAGACACCAGCTCTGTGAATCCAAACAGAGTGAATCTCCCTCTCTGTTCCCAATCCTGGAAACAAAAAGTACTTTCCTATTCCCCCAGAGGGAATGCAACATCAGGCTAGCAATCCAACACACAGATCTCCCCGATTCCTTCCTCCCACCAATTCCCTGGTGAGTACAGACTCAATTTCCCTGAAGTAAAGAAAAACTCCAACAGGTCTTAAAAGAAAGCTTTATATAAAAAGAAAGAAAAATAAGTACAAATGTTCTCTCTGTATTAGATGATACAACACAGGGTCAATTGCTTAAAAGAATATTGAATAAACAGCCTTATTCCAAAAGAATACAAATCAAAGCACTCCAGCACTTATATTCATGCAAATACCAAAGAAAAGAAACCATAGAACTTACTATCTGATCTCTTTGTCCTTACACTTAGAAACAGAAGACTAGAAAGTAGAACTACTTCTCCAAAGCTCAGAGAAAGCAGGCAGCCAGAAAACAAAAGACTCAGACACTCAAATCCCTCCACCCAAAGTTGAAAAAATCCGGTTTCCTGATTGGTCCTCTGGTCAGGTGCTTCAGGTGAAAGAGACATTAACCCTTAGCTATCTGTTTATGACAGGCCGGGAGCTCCTTCCCCACCAGCGGGGACAGAGGGTCCATTCTGCTCCTGGGGAAGGTGGCTGCTGCTTCTCTCAGGCTCTGGGACCACCTACAGAACCTTCTTCCTGAACATCCTCAGGAGCCTGAACATCCTGGAACCGAGCAGGGAGCAGGCATGAGTCTGGGGTCAAGGCAGCCTCTCACCAACGGGCCTTTTTGGTCCCTCCCCATCCCTGCTGCAGTCAGAGCAGCTCCTCCTCCCTTCACAGGGGTGAAGGAAGTGCAAGCTACACACATAGGCAGAGTTTATTGCATGATCTGCTCCTAACAGGGGGGAGGGATAGCTCAGTGCTTTGAGCATTGGCCTGCTAAACCCAGGGTTGTGAGTTCAATCCTTGAGGGGGCCACTTAGGGATCTAGGGCAAAAATCAGTTCTTGGTCCTGCTAGTGAAGGCAGGGGGCTGGACTTGATGACCTTTCAAGGTCCCTTCCAGTTCTAGGAGATTGGTATTTCTCTAATTATTAACATTCCCCCTTGTCATACCTGGTGCTGCAGTAACTGGGAGTCTCATCTTTTTCAAGCACTGGGGTCAGTCACAAAGACCATCAGTCACTTTGGACAAGCAGCTCCCTCCTGCCATCCCAGGCCACACTGCCCCCTCCCAGACTAGAGAAGGAACAGAACTCAGGAGTCCAGACTTCTCCTGGGAAACCATTCCCCACATCAAAGTCCCTAGGCATAGCAAGCCCAAGGCCCCCTCCTTTCCCATTCTCAGCAACTCACAGGGTCTGGTCCAGCTCAGAGACTCTCAATCTGGGGAACAGTCTCCCACAAGGAAAGGGCTGAGAGCCCCATTGCTGGGACCTTTCCAAACACACTGGAGACAGCCCTGGAGAAGTCCCTCCCTGGTCTGAGAGTGAGGGGCTCCTGGAGGGTGTTTGCAAATCCAGTCTCCTATGGGAGAGCTTCTCTCCCCGCATTTCTGCCTCTCCCCAGAGACAGGGAAGCCACCAAGGAACCCTAATGCCACTCACTTACTCTAGGTGATGTTCAGGGTCGCCAGCTGTCCCTCACCCTCCTTCTCACTCTCCAAGCCCAAGGCAGGCTGGAGAGGGTGGTGACCTGAGGAGTTACCCTGCCTAGCCAGTAGGCAGGGTGATGGCAATGGGTGATCAACTTGCTGTGAAAAAAATAATCTGTCTTATTGCCAAAGGACAGAGAAACTCAGCCAGCAACAGGGGGTGCAGAACACTGCCCTAGTGCGGGAGTGACAGTGCCTCTCAGCTCATGACATCCTGGCACTTTACACATATTCCTGGAGCCTCCCAACTCCCCTGGGTTGTAGGGACAGGACCCCAACCCTACTGATGGGAAATGGGCTTGGAGAGGGGGAGCTACTGGCTCAGGGTCACACCAAGTGTCAGAGCCATGGATGGGATCCAGCAGTCCTTATTTCCTTCACTAACCACTGCTGCACACCCCCTCCCACGGCTGCAATTACAACCAGGCCCTCATGTTCGGTCCCCCTGCCTTTGAGAGGGAGTGTGCTCTGCTGTAGTGACCGGACCAGGGCATTGGGAGGCAGGACTCCTGGGTTCCATTGCTGGTTTTCCTATTGGTTCCATTGCTAGTTTTCCTTTTCCTGTGGGACTTTGGGCAAGTTGCTCCCCTCTCTATGGCTCTGTCCCCAGCAATCAAATGGGGATTTAATACTTTCCCACTATGGGAAAGTGCTGGGAGAATCCCCCAGCAAAAACTGCTCTGACAGTGCTAAGCAGCATCTGACCATTAAAGGTCCGAGTGCACTGCCCAGGAGGAGAAGTGTTTGGCTCTGGGGTTTCACTTCAGTCCAGTTTATAGAGAGGGGCCCAGCCATGGAGTTTGGCTCAAGGAGACCAATTCTTCAATTTGTTAAGGGCGTTTTGAATTCCAGGCCTGTGCTTCAAAGTGCTTGGTGTCATCTGCAAATTTTAGAAACATACTCTTCACTCCATTTTCCAAATCATTAATGAAAATATTGAATAGTACCAGACCCCAGACTGATCCCTGCTGGACCCACTAGGTACACCCTCTCCGTTGGACAGCCAGACATGGAGGAGGACTCTTGGAGTATGGGCTTTCAACCAGCTGTGCACCAATATTATACTAATTGCATCAAGGCCACATTTCCCTAGTTTGCTTGTGAGAATGTCCTATGGGACTGTGTCAAAAAAGCCTTATTAACACCAAGATAGATCACATCTACTCTTTACCCACCTCCACTAGGCCCATAACCCTGTCAAAGGAGGAAATTTGTTCTTGACAAATCCATGCTCGCTAGTCCTAAAAACCAAATTATTCTGTAGGTGCTGACAAACTGATGGTTTAATAATGTGTTCCAGTATCTTTCCAGGTATGGAAGTGAGGCTGGCTAGTCTGTAAGTCCCAGGGTTCTCTTTGTTCCCCTTTTACAGATAGGTCCTGATTTTTTAATGGATGGGAAGATGTTCCTTTCGGGGGATCTCAGACGAGAACTGGGGCAGAGCACCTGGTTTGTTAAACAAAAGTGGAGGCAGGAACCTTTTCTCTCCTGTTGGCCAAGAACCCCAGGTATCTAAAAGAGTGGGACTCATATCCCTGAATGGGCTTTAAAAAAGACAATGCTTAAAATTCGGCCCCAACCATTTCTTGTTTCCACAGACTAGACATTTTAGCAAAGCTTGGAATTCCTTCGCGCTAAACACCATGAAACTCCCCTTCCTCCTTCACAGAGGGCTTTTACACCCCTTATCTCACCGAGGCTCATGACTGCCCAGAGTTGGAGAATTGTCCCTCTTCCCATTGGACAGCTGGGGAGCCTGAGGTACAGAGAAGGGAAGTGACCTACCCAAGGGCCTACACAGCAAGGCGATGGCAGAGCCAGAAGGAGAAGCCACCAGTCCTGACTCCTGTTCTAACAGACAACAAACCCCCCAGAGGAAGGGATAGAGCCCAGGAATCAAGATGGTGGGAAAATTTTATTGAAACCGTTTCTGTCAGAAAATCCCATTCAGACTAAACCTGTTTGGTTCTTGAAATCATAACAAGTGGGATGAAAATTCTTTGCAAAAATATTTTTTTGCAAAACAAAAGCATCTCCTGTTTGTCACAGTGTGTTAAATTGTCTCGTCGCACACAAAGAGGAGACACTTAGATCTCAAAAATTAAAGATGCTTCTGTCTAAGCTAAGTACTTGCTGCTCTTAACTTCAAAATAATAAAATACAAATAAAATAGAATATTTCAGCTATTCTATTATGTCATAATCTGATGTGAGTAAATGTGATAGGACACCTCAGATTGTGCACTGCTCCTAGTGACACTCTCCAGTGGATCCCCATCCCTCCCACTTGAAAGAGGGAGAAGCTAAGGCTGAGAAAGGAGAATTGACTTATCTTAGCTCACACAGCCAGCCAGTGGCAGAGTTGGGAATAGGACCCAAGAGCTCTGATTTTCAAACTAACCATTGGATATTGAATTTCATGCATTGAATGACCTGAATAATGTTCTCTCATATGCGCTCCAGACCAGTGACAGTGCATAGTAATTATTCAGCAAGTATTTTAGGAGAACTGGAATGTTGGAGAGAATCTTGAACTGCTCAGAGACAATTAATGCAGAGAAGTAGCAAAATTTGTCAAACATATGACTGGTTATGACTTATTTACTTGGTCTTAAAAGAGAACAACAAGGATCTGAGTCTCCTCCCTGTCAATAACCCCAGCTCAGCCAATCAAGGTAGAAACTGAGCGGTGAGAGGCTGAGGGTTCTCACCAGAGAGCCCAAAGGATGGCCCAGGTCACCAGTGGGGATCATGTTCTGAGCACTATTTCAGCCCCACATTTTTGGGTACACCTCCCACAATGGGAGCTGCAGAGCCCCCACCCCCCGACACACTCTCCCACCCACCCAGCCACACACACGACTACCTCCTGGTTTTCAGAGGGGAACAGGGGAAAGGACAAAAGAAGCAAGAGAAGAGAAATGAGGGAGGGATGAAGGAAAAGGTAAAACCAAAAGGACAAACTATAATGTCCCCAGCGATCCTAAGGGACAAAATCCTAAATGGGGAATAAAATTCGGCCACCTTAAGATAGTGTTTTCCATGCCTAGAATTCAGCTGGCACCAGATGGATCAATCTGAACAGGTTCCAAACCTCTTGGAGGCTCTTACCTTCTAAACAGGGACGTCTGTTTTCTAGTAAAGTCAGTAAAAGGAAAGGAGAAAACTCGGAAGAGGTTCCTTCTCACGCTCATGTACATGAACCCTAATACTCTCTCAGTCCTCAAGGAGAGACCTTGAGAAGGAGACTTGCTGAAACAAAGCCACAGGGGTCTCCGAGGTTTCCCTGGCCCTGCGCCCCTGTCCTGCCTGGCTGATGTCAGCATCTCTCTGTGAGGTCACCACTTCCCCACCACCTTTGACCAATAGGCTGAGATCCTGCAAAAGGCCTTTGTGATGTCACTGCCACACCCCTCCCCTGCAGTGCTGATCTCCTGCCACTGACCAGACACTCTGGAGGTTTGAGCTACTCCCTGTGGATCACCCTACTTAGAGTGTTCATTCTAGGAAGCAAGCTGGCTAGACAGTGAAACATCAGACACTGCTCCCAATGCTACACTCAGTTTTTCAGAAATATTTTATAGCCAGAAGAGACCATCGGAGCATCTAATCTCAACCCCTGCATATCACAGGCCTCCTGTATACCGCAACAGCTACTTTTTGGGCAAACACATTCCAGAAAGGCATCTAGTCTTCATTAAATGACATCAAGAGATGGGGAATCCACCACTTGCCTTGGTAGCTTGTTCCTGTGGTGAATCATCCTTGCTGTTGAATAGTTGTGCCTTATTTGTAATACAAATTTGTCTCTTTTTTCATAACGAATCTAATTCGCTAATATAAATCATATCAATCGATCTTAGGCCTGCAGTACTAACACAGAAGAAATAAGTTGCCAACATAATCATTGCGGAACTGCCCTTCCAGAAGGCAGTTTTGCAATACACAAACCATGATCATGCTGCCAGCATAAGGGAAAATTCCCCTAAGAACCAGCTTACCCCAGCCCTACAGTAACACATTAAAAGGCCTGCGTTAGCATAATTCAAAGTATCAGCATAGCAACAGCTGGCCAAAAATAAAAACTAAACACCAAACACTAAGTCTCAAGGGGCCTCACAAGGCAGGTCAGTTTAACCACAAGTAAAGTAACAGTTAAACTGCAAGTAGGGTAACTAATGTCAGGGTCTCCTAACAATTACAAAAACATCCTTAAAAAAGTATCAAATAAAAGCTTGCAATTTTATATTTGTTATACCTACCATATAAAAATAATGTCAGTTGCTTTTCAAAAATGTATGTCATATAATTGCCAAATAAGGTTATAGTTTATGTGTAAGCATATATGCTAATTTATGGTTTTACGCTTTATAAGCTGTAAAAAAATCAGTTCAAAAAAGCGGCTTAACCCTTGCTAGGGAACACGCTGTCTCTCTGTGTGTGCACGCATGTATTAATAATTTCTTAATAAAAAAAGCCTCAGGCTGTCTAATCAATTAACAAGGTGGTGGTCTTTTCCCCAACATGGCCATTGGGGCTCGTTATGCCTTTCTCTGATAGATTAAAGAGCCCTTTAATACCTGATATTTTTTCTCCATTAAGGCACTTCAACGAAGTCACCTTTCATTCTTCTTTTGATAAGCTAAACAGGTTGAGCTCTGTCAATAGTTCACTAGAGGGCATTTTTCTCCAGTCCTCAAAACATTTAGTGGCTCCTTGCTGCCACAGCTTCTATTTCTCAACATCTTTTTCAAATGAGAACACCCAAACCGGATGCCATGTTCCAATGTCAGTCTCACTGATGCTGTGTTACCTCCCTATCCTACTCACGGCTCTGCTCGTACATCTAATGATGGCTTTAGCCCTGTTCACCACAGCATCACATTGGGAGCTCATGTTGAACGGCTTGCCCAGTATGGCACCTAAATCCCCTTCAGAGTCACTGCTTTCCTGAATACACTTCCCCATTCTGTAGGTGTCGACGGCATGCCTTGTTGCTAGGTATAGGACCTTGCATTTGGCTTTGGTCAAACTTGTTTTCTTTGAATGGGGCAGCTTGCCGAATGAGCCAGATCGCTCTGTATCTCTGCCCTCTCCCTGTCAGTAATTACTCCGCCAGTATTTTGTCACCCACCAGTGTTATCAGCAGTGATTGTATGTTTTCTCCCAATTCATTGATAAAAAATATTTTAAAAAATTAGTCCTTGAGAGCTTCTTCAGACCCTTAGTACCCAGGATCTGCTCCCCACAGCACAGTGAGAAAAGGCCGTCCAGCCCTGCTGGTACATAGGGGATAAGCACAGAACAAACACATCTTTAGGAGCTGTGTTATCCATAGGATCTGAACATGTGGGGGTCAGCTGCTTCCACATGCACTGCAGACCTGAAGTGTAGACAGGTCCCATCCGTGTCTCAGTTTCCCAACCTGTAAAATGGGGAGAACAAACAAAACCTTGATTAGCTCTATTTGATAGTTGGGGAAACCGATGAACCCAGCAGTGAAGAGACTCGCTCATGGTCACAAAGCCAGGAATAGAAAATGGCAGGTCTTCTGATAGCCAGGCCTGGGACCTGGCCCAGGTTATCCTGGCCCCGCTGCTCTAACTTTAGCCACAGCCTCCATGTCTTTTCCTCCATGTCCCTTAACCCCACATCACTGCAGAAGAAAGATTTTCTGTCAGCCAGCTGGCTCTAATGCATGTGGATGTCATTCCGAAAGACGTGCTCTGGCTCAGTCACATGTTAGGGTTGGCTGAGGGAGCCACTCGGTGACGTTCTAGGGCCTGAGTCATACAGGAGGTGCGACTAGATGCAATAATAGTCTTTTTTGACCTTAACATCTATCAGTCTCCACATTTTCTGCTGCTAGGAAGATAACTCTGGATCTATTTTCTCTCATTCACTTTCAGCTGGAATAATTTAAATCCAGGCCAAAGGATTTTCTCCTCCGTTGTGTCTTCAACACCTTTGAGAACAAATAGTTACTGTTAACCCACAGGTTTCCAGTTTCAGCCTGTCCCAGGGTGAGATGGCCAGGAAAGGGGTTGGAGCTCAACTGCACCTAGCCCATGTTATGCAGCTCCCTAGGGTGAAGGGAATAAGTGCAGGGATCATGTGACAAGAAGCAGCATGTGACTGGGACCCAGGTCTGCTGAGAGATATGAGGGCAGCCTGTGCTCAGCCAGGAGAGGGACCCCAAGGGAAGCAGGCCTGGGAGGGTCTTGGATTGTCCTTTAAAGGTCAGGGACAAGCCGGGAAGGGCCAGGCTGAGCACTTAGGACCAGGGTTTAGGAGGGAAAGACAGGGAAGTTGAGGTGATGGGGCAGACAGTCCAATTGGTTTAGGGTCCCAGGGCCAGACACCCACAGGTGAAGGTGATTGCCGGGGCTTATGTCCTTCTTCCCCAGGATAGATTTCATAGCAGGGAAGTGAGTTAACAGAGGAGGAGGTTGATGTTCTACCTGCATATAGGTGTTGTCCTTTCTCCTACCCATGGTGAATACACCATTCACGGGAAGTTCTCAGGACATGCGCTTCCAGCTTCAGACCCAGAGGCATCTTCAGCTTGCTGCCAAGAGACTGTGTATGAGACTTTGCAGTTGTGGGGTGAGACAGGCACTAACATGGGCATGGAAGTTTGGGGAATTGGGCAGAGGCTGGGGCTGGGCAGGGACTTGGGAAGCAAGAGCAGAGGATCAAACACTTTCTGAATGTGCATCAGGATTCTCCCTACTTTCGAGAGGGGGAAAGTGAGGCACCATTTGGCTGAGCCTCTGAATAATCATTACAGCGAAAATATACAAGCTATTAAGTGTCAGAAGATCATTCATCAGGAAACTGGAGAGTTCAGGGCTGACCAGAAAAGGTGCAGTATATGGCATAAACCAATATGCGCTCTGCCACCTCACTGGTCTTGGAGTCAGGGTACGTCTCTTGGACAGCGGTCAGAGGATCTTTCTCTCAGACACACAACTGTCATTCATTTGGAACAGAAATTCCATCTGCTATTTTGCTCACTGCCCCTGCCACAAACTCCACCCTCCGACCATTGTGAATCAGGACCAGGAACACCATTCCACTGTCATAGTTACATGTACTTGCGCACCTGCAGACATGCACTGGTGTTGGCGCTGTGACATGAGCTGGATGAACCACCCTGCTGGCCCCCATATACTGCATTGTCTCTCTGAACAATCGGTCCTGCTCCCTGCTCTTCCTCTCTTCCTCTAGAAACCCCGGGAGCAGTCTCTCTTCATGGACCAGGTCCCTTTCTTCCTTGGCTCTTTTGAAAGGAAGGTGGTTTTTGCTCCTCCTTGCACCTATCTCCAAAAGCTCCTGCATTGTCCTCCTCCTTCTGGCCCACTGCTGGACACTTGTAGCACCCGCAGTCCCAGGCAGCAGGCTTGGCCCAGCAGGTGTGGAAGTGTCTTCCAATGGAATGAAATAGAGGCTATATTCATTGTATTGCCATGTGGAGAGGGAGAAAGAATCCCTTACTGTGCTTTCTGCCTGTTCACAAGGCCAACAGTACTGTCCCACTCTTTCAGAAATTCACGTGTACACTCCATCTCATTTCTGTCATTGGAAGATTCACACACACACATCCCATGCAGGTGTGAGTAACACTGATTTTACTTTAAAACAGCACAAAAGAAATGAAGAGGCTGGATCTGGCTGATGCAAGGAAGGCTGAAGTTCTGTTTTGGGGACATTTACCTATACTAACTCTGATTTTGTTTTGTGCTCCATGAAAAACTTATCATCCCATTTAGTGGCTCTTTGCTGCCACAGCTCCTATTTCTCAACATCTTTTTCAAATGAGAACACCAAAACCGGATGCCGTATTCCAATATTAGTCTCACTGATACTGTGTCACTTCCCTATTCTACTCAACGGCTCTGCTCATAGATCTAATGAGGGCTTTAGCCCTGTTCACCACAGCATCACATCTGTGCAAACTCGGTTTGTTTGAAGGGGGCCAGCTTACCAGGGATCCGGATCACTCTGTAACACTGCCCTGTCCTCATCAGTAATTACCACTCTGCCAGTATTTTGTCACCACCAATGTTATCAGCAGTGATTGTATGTTTTCTCCTGATTCATTGATAAAAAAATTTAAAAAAATTAGTCCTTCAGAGCTTCTTCAGATCCCTAGAATCCAGCACCTCTACCTCATAGCACAGTGAGACAGGGCCGTCCAGCCCAGCTGGTACACAGGGGATAAGCACAGAACAAACACATGTTCAGGAGCAGTGTTGTCCATAGGCTCTGAACATCAAGTGGTGATCTGCAGCTTACAAATGCACTACAGACCTATAGTGTAGACAGGCCCCAACTGTGTCTCAGTTTCCCACCTTCTACAATGGGGAGAATGAACAAAACCTTGATTAGCTCTATTTTATATTTGGGGAAACTGAGGCACCCAGCAGTGAAGAGACTTGCTCATGGTCACAAAGCCAGGAATAGAAAATGGTAGGTATTCTGATAGCCAGTCCCTGAATCTAGCCCTGGTTATTCTGACCTCACTACTCTAACTTTAGTCACAGCTCCCACGTCTTTTCCTCCATGTCCCTTAACCCCACATCACTGCAGAGGAAAGATTTTTTCTTAGCCAGCTGGCTCTAATACATGTGGATGTCTTTCCAAAAGACATGCTCTGGCTCAGTCACATGTCATGGGTTGGCTGAAGGAACCACTCAGTGACATTCTAGGGCTTGGGTTATACAGCAGGTCAGACTAGATGCACATAAAGGTCCTTTCTGTTCTTAATATCTATCAATCTCCACATTTTCTGCTGCTTAGAAGGTAACTCTGGATCTATTTTCTCTCATTCACTTTCAGTTGAAATAATTTAAATCCAGGCCAAAGGATTTCCTCTTCCGTTGTGTCTTCAGCACTTTGAGAGCAAAGTTACTGTTAGCCCACAGGTTTCCAGTTTCAGCCTGTCCCAGGGTGAGATGGCCAGGAAAGGGGTTGGAGCTCAACTGCGCCTAGCCCAGGTTATGCAGCTCCCTAGGGTGAAGGGAATAAGTGAGGGGGTCATGTGACAAGAAGCAGCATGTGACTGGGACCTAGGTCTGCTGAGAGATACGAGGGCAACCTGTGCTCAGCCAGGAGAGGGACTCCAAGGGGAGCAGGCCCGGGAGGGGCTTGGATTGTCCTTTAAAGGTCAGGGACAAGCCGGGAAGGGCCAGGCCGAGCACTTAGGACAAGGCCCTAGGAGGGAAAGACAGGGCAGTTGAGGTGATGGGGCATTAGCCCAATTGGTTTAGGGTCCCAGGGCCAGACACCCACAGGTGAAGATGATTGTCAAGGCTTACGTCCTTCTTCCCCAGGGTAGATTTGATAGTGGAGAAGACTGATGCCGTAATGGGGAAGTTAGTTAACCCCAAGGTCAGCCAGTGAGTTTATTTCACGAATGCATACTCGAAAGGATCTAAGAGAAACATGGATCTTTCAGTCTCTTCTTTCTAGGAGTCCCCAGGGCTAAGGTAAAACTCCTGCTTCCCCTCCTCATTCTGATCACCTCTAATATGTGCTGGAATTTGTGTGTCCTGGTGGTTGCTGTCAGAAGAATCTAGAGCTCGTCTTCCATGTTGTCTGGGCAGACCTTGCTCAGAGCCTGCCAGCGGAAGGAGACCAAGGGTCAGGGTTATGGAATCTGGGGCTACACTTGCCAGGGTGACAGCTGGCTCTACAGTCCTTGCCCAGAGTAGCTCTCTGCAGAGGACCTGCTGCATAGGAGGGTAGGGAACAGCCAATCTGCTGGGGAGGGGAGCTGGGCTTCTGGGCAGAGTACAGGAACCAAAGCACAGCCTGCGGAAAGAAAGGACTGCCTACGGAGGGACAAGATAATGTCCCATGGAAGGAAGAGGCTCTCCCCATTTCTTAACCTCAGGGACTGTTTTCATGCTCTGCCAACCCCACCTCTCAGTAGCTCCAGCTGTGTGAGGGAGCAGGGACCAGAGGCCATCCTGCTTCTGGGACAGAGGTGGAGGTTGATGTTCCACCTGCATATGGGTGTTGTCCTTTCTCATGTCCACAGTGAAAACACCATGCAAGGGAAGCTCTCAAGACATGCGATTCCAGTTCTAGAGCCAGGGGCAGCTTCAGCTTGCTGGAAGGAGACTGTATATGAGACCTTGCAGTTGGGGGGTGAGACAGGCACTAACATGGGCATGGAAGTTTGGGGAACAGGGCAGAGGCCAGGGTTGGGCAAGGAGGACAGGGTCTTGGGAAGCAAGAGCAGAGAATCAAACATTTCCTGAATGTGGGTCAGGATTCTCCACACATCAGAGGGGGAAAGTGAGGCACCACATGGGAAAGGTAGCTGGCCCATTTGGCTGAGCCTCTGAATAATCGTTACAGCAAAAATATACAAGCTATTAAGTGTCAGAAGATGATTCATCGGGGAGTTGGAGAGTTCAGGGCTGACCAGAAAAGGTGCAGTATATGGCATAAATCAGTCTGCGCTCTGCCATTTCACTGCTCTTGGAGACAGGGCTACGTCTCTCGGACAGAGGTTAGAGGATCTTTTTCTCAGATACACAACTGTCATTAGTTTGGAACAGAAACTGTATCTGCAATTTTGCTCACTGCCCCTGCCACAAACTCCACCCTCCAACCCTTGCAAATCAGGACTAGGAACACCATTCCACTGTCATGTCTACATGGACCTGTGCACCTGCAGACATTGCAGCTGGCACATGAATTGGTGATGGCGCTGTGATATGAGCTGGATGAACCATCGAGCTGGTCCCTATATCCAAAGTTCTCTCTCTGGGCAATGGGCCCTGGCCCCTGCTCCTCCTCTCTTCATTCAGGAACCCCTTCAGCAGTATCTCTTTATGGACTGTGTCCCTCTCCTCCTTGGCTCTTTTGAAAGCAAGGTGGTTTTTGCTCCTCCTTGCCCCTATCTCCAAAAGCTCCTGCATGGTCCTCCTACTTCTGGCCCACTGCTGGCCACTTGTAGCACCCACAGTCCCAAGCAGCAGGCTTGACCGAGTAGGTGTGGAAATGTCTTCTAATGGAATGAAACAAAGGCTATATTCATTGTATTGCCATGGGAGGAGGGGAGAAAGAATCCCCCACTTTGCTTTCTGTCTGTCCACAAAGCCATGATTTGAAACATTGTGGAATGCTTCTATATCACTCTTTCATAAATTCTGGTGTATACTCCATCTCACTTCTGCCCTTGGAAGATTCACACGTGCACTCCCTATGCAGGTGTGTCAGTAACACAGATTTTACTTTAAAACAGTACAAAAGAAATTAAGAGGCTGGATCTGGCTGATACAGGGAAAGCTGAAGTCATGTTTTGGGGACATTTACCAATACTGACTCTGACTTTGTTTCATGCTCCATGTAAAACTTCCAAACATCACCTTCCAGGAATGGAAGGAAATCAGGACCCAAATTAACACACTTTTGTTTTAGAATGCAGCCTTCTGCAGGCAGTGGAGTGGTTTCTCACCAACCTTTCTCCCAAATCAAGCAACAGAAAAGCCAGGGCCACACAGGGCAAAAGCATGCCTGCTGCATGAAGCATCATCTAAAGCCACCTTCCAAGGAGTTAAGGAGAAGCCAGGATAAAAAAAGGATTCAAAATTCACATTGTCACTGCTGGTTGGGATAAGAATTTTCTACTTAAAGTATGCATCTGTAGCATTAGATCGGGTACCCAAGATAAACTCCTCTTGCAAAAATAGGTCCTCAGGCCTGTTAACCATTAACAGTAAGGAAATCTGTATCTTCAAATTTCCCCCTTCTGTTTGGGCATGCGATGAATACAAACCCCACACTGGGGAACAAGGGGTTAAGGAGATGCTCTGGCCTCAGCCAGCTCCACCCCAACACACCTGCAGGGGGTGTACAGACTGAACAAGGACTTGTGGGCAGACCAGGCAAGAGGAAGGACCTCTAGGTTGCAGGTCCTGAGGGAAGGAAGGATCTCTCCCTCAGCAACTGCCTGAAGGTCCCTCCTGAGGGAAGGGGGGCCCTGTTTCTGTTATAGCTAGTGCTACAGACCCCAAGGATCTGATTTGGATATGGATAAAGAAGTCTTTAATGTTTTTTTAATGAAATAAATACTACAGGGAATTGTGTGATTATAGAACACTTTAACTTCCCAGATATAGATTGGAGGACAAGTACTACTAATAATAGTAGGGCCTAGATTTTCCTGGAGGCGATAGTTGTTGAACCAACAAGAGGTGATGCCATTTTACGTATGGTATTGGTGAGTAGTGAAAACTTCACAGAAGAAATAGTTGGAGAGGACAACCTTGGTTCATGTGATCATGAGTTACTTCAGGTTAAACTAAATGGCAGGATAAACAGAAATAGATCTGCAACAAGGATCCTTGATTTCAAAAGAGCTAACTTTTAAAAATTAAGGGAATGAGTTAGGGAAGTAGACTGGACGGAGGAACTCATGGATCTGAATGTGAAGGAGTCTTGGAATTACTTTAAGTCAAAGTTGCAGAAGCTATCTGAAATCTGCATCCCAAGCAAGGGGAATACATTTGTAGGAAAGGACTGCAGAACAAGCTGGATGAGCAAGCATCTCAAATAAGTGATGGAGAAAGAAGGATTACAAGGAATGGAAGATGGAAGGGATCAGCATGGAAAGCTACCTCTTGGAGGTCAGAGTGCAGGGAAAAAGGGAGAACTGCCAAAAGCCAAGCAGAGTTGGACCTTGCAAAGGGAATTAAAACCAATAGTAGAAGGTTCTATATCCATGTAAGTAAGAATGAAACAAGTGGGACCGCTAATCTCCACCCCATCCTCAGTGCTTAAAGATTATCTAGGCATGGCCCAACACCTGAACAAATACTTTGCCTCAGGTTTTAAAGCAGCTAAGGAAGATTTTTAGTGGTTAATGGCAATGAGGATATGGGAGGTATAAATTACCACATCCAAGGTGGAAGTCAAACTCAAAACAGTTTAATGGGACTAAGACCTGATCTGGCCCTCCCATCTGTTCATGGGAAACATTACTGCTGTGTGTAGCCTAGAGATGATGCTTAATGATGTTTATATAGAAATGTGCTGAAAAGTAAGTAGGCTCAAAAATCTGTTTCCTAAAAACAGACTTAACAATATGGGAAAATGTGAGTAAAGTGAAGGGAGACAATTCAGAAGCAAATTGGAGATAAATCTAGGGTTATGCCCTAATTTATGTTGTAAACGTGTTGCTCCTAACTGGATTTTACAAGGTTTGCTGGTTAGAGATATGAAACTGCAGGCCAGCAGCAGAATAAACCTTTCTACTAAAAAGATCAAATCCTGTTGCCTTGCCTACTTTAAGGGTAGATAAGAGTTGACCCTGGCATTCCCTCTCCTTCATTGCTCAGCCAGACAGTGAGCTGGAGGAGGATAAAAATGCTCATGACTATGAGAAAGAACATGGTATCTCCATTTAGTCTTCTTGGTTGTCAGCAGCAGGGATGTTGGCGTCTGCCACACTATTTTTGCGGGCTCCAGTATCACTTTGTTTATAGGCAGAACCACACAGAAAGGTCTGCTGCCCCAGTCTATGGGAGGACTCTTGCACCTCCTTTACCTGTGTGTACAAAGAGGAAGCAACCCTCTTTAGCAGGTCCTGGTATGCCCTGTAGTCATCCTACAGAGAAGACACCCAGACACCACCACCTCATCTGGTGTTGTTGAGGAGGCTTACGCAGGTGGCTGAGACATAGCTTCTTGAACCTTCTCCACAGGAGGCTCTGTCAAGCGAGTTTGGTCTTGCGTGATACCAATGTTGGTACCAGGAACAATGTCCCAAGTCTCTTGCCGAGGATCTTGATGTAGGAGGAAATCCCATGGGTTCCAGTAAGACCATGGGTAGGGGATGGAATCCCAACCTCTATCAGAGATTTGAGTCACTGGACCAGTGTGGACCCTCTGTTGTGTACCAGAAATGCAGCCCTCTTACTGAAGGTGAACAATGCCTTCAGTCCCAAGAGTGAGGGGACAGAAGGGCCTACTTCTGGCTCCGAAGGACAGCCTGTGTCTCCTGACCAGGGAGGTGCCAAACCACTTGGTGCTGAGGTCTGGTGGTGTGCTTCTGGAGATGTAGGCACAGGGGAGAGCATGCTGGGCTTGCCTCTTGATGGTGCCAGGCAAGAAGAAGATACTGGATGGACTGGAGTAGACCCAGGTAACCGGGGATGAACAACTCTCACAAGCTGCTTATCATCCACTGGTACCGGAAAAGTAGACTCCTGTGCCGCCAGAGAATCTGGTGCCAAAAGTCACAGTAGATCTTGCACTGCAGTGTATGCCTCCAGTATTGTCGGTACCAAGAGGGTCTGCTGCTGCTGCTGCTGCATCAAAGGGGTCAGTACTGTGGACTGTACTCCAGAACAGTCAGTCTCAACAGCATCAGCTATCAGCACTGAGGAGTGCCTCCTCTCTGAGGAGACACTACCTTGTTTCCCAGCATGCTTGCTGGTCAATAGTACCAGGGACCTCTATTTTTTGTAGCACGAGTCCTTTGAAGCACCGTGCTGGTGTTTCTTTATTGGTACTGGAGAAGAGCAGTGCCAAGACTTGGCAATGTCTGGACAAGCATTCCTTACAGATGTAGACATGCTTGGTACCCACTCTAAGCTGACAGGTTCCAGAGGCAGGTACAGGGCAGCCTCTATGAGATGGTGTTAAGTCTCGTTTCTGTCTTTTCTGGTTTAGGGCTTCAAGCCCCAGAAGATCCGGCACCTGTCCCAGACGTGATCCTTACTGAGGCACTTTAAACACTGAGAATAAGGGTCACTCACCAGTATGGGTGGAGGTTTAAAGTTTGGAGACTGAGGCATACCTCAGGAGAGGGTGTCAGTACCCAGAACAAGTGGGAACCAACAGATCCACTAAACTACACTATAAAACTACAAAACCAAATGCCAACTATATAAAGATGAACAATTTCTTTGAAATGGGAGAAAAACACTTGTAGAAGCAAACCAACATGCTCTGACTACTGACCGTGGGTAAGAAGGAACCGAGGGGGTTGCGGGCAGCTCCACCCTTTCTATCATTGTGCAGCAGCACAAGGTAGTAGAGGGCACATGCGCTGCCCTGATGGGTATCACTAAGGGAAAAATTTCCAACATTGGTGCCGTGGATACGTGCACATCTGAAGTGGAATGGACACATGCAGTCACTAGAAGACACCCTGCTAAGCACCCTCAAGACCTAGGCAGGAGCATGCCCAACATGGACCAAATCTTAAGAGAATTAAGTTAAATGTTAGTAAATCTCTGACCACGTGCAAACTTCAAAATAGGGGATGCTAGAGCTTCAATGTAAAGGGAATCAGATTTTTTCCCCTCGCTTTGTTTTCAGCAATTGCTGAACCATTTTGGCTGAAATCAAAATATAAAAATAAAGCCTGAGGCAGACACATCCAGCACAGAAAACTTCAACCCAAATGGTTGGAGTTTACCAAAGTTAAGTCTTACAATGGAAAGTGTTGGGCAATTTTTATACTGTAATATTATGCCATACAACAACCAATGGTGTAGCCTGTCTAGAATACTGTGTGTGATTATTGGTTACCCTCAGTCAAAAAGGATACTTCAGAATGGGAGGGGAAGGGGTTCAGAAGAGTGATGAGAATGATCAAGTGCCTGGAAAAACTCATGAAGGAAGACTGAGGTCATTTACCTTAGAAAGGAGACAAATAGGGACATGATATAAGTATATAAAAGTCAAGGGAAAGCAGATGGGGAACATCTGTTTCTTCTATTAAAAGATAAGGGCATTCAATTAAAAGGTGGGAATGTCAAAGGAAATACTTTTTCACACAATGTGTGATTAAGCTATGGAACACGCTGCCACAGGAAGTTGAGGTCAAGAAGAAAAAACATTTACTCAAAAACTGCTCCACTTCAGGTATGCATGCGCCTCTCAAACCTCTGGATTGGAGGTTTTATTTTATTTTATTTTTTTGGTCGGCCATGTCTGTTCAGTCCACACACCAAAGCTACATAGGGCTGTGTGGGAGAAATGCCTTCAGTTCCTTGTCTATCCAAACTTCTCATAGAGAACAGCCTGACACAGAAGGGAAGAGTGGGTAGTGGAGCACCCATGCCGGGGGGGGGGGGCAAATCTCAAAAAATCAAAGTTAGTGCACTGGATTAGTAATATTTTCTTCTTATTCCAGTAGTGTCTCTGTGCATGCTCCACTTCAGATGACTCCTAAGCAGTATCCCCAAAGGGAGGTGGGAGCGTCAGAATTGAGTTTAGAACTCAAGACAGAACTGTGTTACCCAGTGCTACTTTGGATCTAGTGGCATGGATCAAGGCATAGTGCTTAGAAAATGCATGTATTGAAAACTATGTAGCAGCCTTACATTGCTCAGATACTGGAATGTTTTTGAGAAATGCCATGGACATTGCTTGCGACCTGGTAGTATGTGCTATCATCCTGCGGGGGAGGGAGGGAAGGTTTGACGACCAGCTTCATAACAAACAACAATACAACCTGAGAGCCACCTCAACAGTCTCTGGATGGAGACTGTGGACCTTTTGGATCTATCTGAAATGGAAACGACCAGTCTAGGTGACTTCTGAAATTGCTTGGTTCTATCTAGATAGAAGGTCAAGCTGCTATATGACCCAGGAGCTGTAGCCAGTTCCTTACTGAGGTATGAGAACACCGTAGAACGGTACTGACCAGATTTAAAAGGTTATGAACGAGGAGGTAGACCCTGGCTGTCAACGAATCCAAGGATGTCCCTACAAAGTCTATTTTCTGTAGAGAGGTTAATGTGGATTTTCTTACATTGAGCTGAAGATCCAATTGCAGGAAAAGGGAAAGTCCATCAAGTAGATGACAGTACTGCTTTGTACCATGGACTCTTGATCAGCCAGTAGTTGAGATACAGGAAAACTATAGAATTGAACTGGATGAAATCTCTGGACAGTCTGATTCTGATTGCTTGAAAGATAGTTTGCCATCTGGAATTGCAGGGTTGTGGGTGAGCAGGACTTCTGTCCAAAGAAGTCTGAGCACTTTTGGGTCATGATCATATGGTGTAGACTTGGATAGCGTTACTTACCCAGTTTGTTCCTGGCATCTACCTCTAGAGAATTAGTTGATAGGTGGGAGAAAAATAATTCAGAGTCATTGGAGGGAACAGTACATTTCACTTCTGAGTGTGGTAGACCTTCTACTACAGTGAAGTAACAGCCTGGCCAATTTCCTCACTATTTCTTGGACATAGTAGAGAGTGGCAGCCTTCCACTCAGCCATTCATTTTCAGCAGACAGAGCAGCTGGAGGCATACTCTTTAATCACTGATATAAGGTTCTTAAGATCAGTTGTGCTGGTGGAGGTTCACAAACCCCCTCATTTTCCTTATGCTATGGCGTGGAGTGATTGGCACAAGCATTTGCAAGCCACTTCTGCCACTATTATACCAGCAGAGATTTCCCCTACAGAAGGGGAATTCTACACCAACTACCTCCCCATTTTATACCACTTACCGGGCATAAAGTGGCCACAGCAGATCAGAGCATCCTGCTCTCTGTAACTATTATATTTACATGTTTCCACTTTCTCCAAAAGACAAGACATAGCTCACTTATCTACTTTGAAAAAAGTAATTTATTTCCATTGCTTTAATCTTTCTACTGTAGTGTTAGCACTTAACATAAGCATCACTCTTCTACTTTCCTATTTACAATCCATTGTACTGTATACTCTACCAATACAATACATAATTTTCAGAAATGTAAGGGAAAATGCACACGTTTGTAAGGTTTAAAAAAATGACACTCATCTGTACAGGATTCTCAAGTTTACCACCCAAAATGCAGATTTTATACAAAGCATTATTCTACACAGCTCTGGAAGGCCAGATGCTACATTGACAAAGCAGCAACAAACATACAGAAATACAATAAAAATACAGAAAATAAAGAGTGCGTATTTTGAGCACAAGAAATAATACAGTTAGTACCACTGAAGTTGTAAATTTCGCAATACCCATATTTTCTAGAAACGTGTAATTGCAAACTTGGAGAATGTTGTGAAAAATATTAAACATTATATACACAATGAGGTAAATGTACCTTGGTCTTTTAAGAGGTAACTTACGTTTAAAGCAACTGACACTGAAGCTTTTCTTTTACATGTATAATAATTTCAACACCCTCATAATCATTTCAATGGCACAATATAAACAAGAAGCTAACTAAAGAGAAGATTTCATGGCACTCAACTCACAATTATTTTGTAAAAAAAATAAAATAAAAAAATAGCCTCTTACTTCATTTGATAGCTTAAAGTCCTCACCGAGTCAATCCCAATGTCATTATCCCTATATACAAAGTCTGCATTAGGATTACAAGTGAAAGTAGTTTAATTTGGGGGAGAAAGAGGGCGAGTGCTGAACAGGCAGCTTCTCAAATGTCCCAGAATTTCAGCTTTCAAGGTTGGAGGGTCCCTGAAGAATTCCAGTGTCCCAAATGGGACTTCTCAGTCTTTTCAGTACCAGTCTGTTTCCAACAATTCTCCTTATGTTTGTCCATAGCTGTCTGGCCACGTCTGTAATCTGAAGTGAGGCTTTAGTGCTACTAATATGCCAATTTAATAAAATGCATGAACCTTGAAGAAATGAATGTATAGTGTATGTATATTTACAACAAACATTTGCATCAGTATTTCTTATATCAAATTGTTTTAGTATACCCTTGAGATGATATAAAATTAATATTTTGAATGCTAAAATATTTTTGGTCCCCCTGGATGTCCCAGAGCAAATCTGGTGATTTACAAGCTTAGTTTAAAAAATATTAATGTGCGCACATATATGATTTTTACACAGATAACATAAAAAGCTGCATGTAATATCCAGACACACCCATTCAATAAAGGCATTCCGACTGTATAATGGAAACACACAAGAACAAAGCTTAAATTATTTGTGATGTCATCTGAACCCAAGGTATGTACAGGCTTATTCAAAATCAGCAAAGAATCCTGTGGCACCTTATAGACTAACAGAGGTTTTGGAGCATGAGCTTTCGTGGGTGAATATCCACTTCCTCAGATGCATGTAATGGAAATATCCAGGGGCAGGTATATATATGTTTGCTAGCAAGCAAGCTAGAGATAACGAGGTCAGTTCAATCAGGGAGGATGAGGCCCTGTTCTAGCAGTTGAGGTGTGAAAACCAAGAGAGGAGAAACTGGTTCTGTAATTGGCAAGCCATTCACAGTCTTTGTTCAATCCTGAGCTGATGGTGTCAAATTTGCGATGAATTTCATCTGCAAATTTGACACCATCAGCTCAGGATTGAACAAAGACTGTGAATGGCTTGCCAATTACAGAACCAGTTTCTCCTCTCTTGGTTTTCACACCTCAACTGCTAGAACAGGGCCTCATCCTCCCTGATTGAACTGACCTCGTTATCTCTAGCTTGCTTGCTAGCACACATATATATACCTGCCCCTGGATATTTCCATTACATGCATCTGAGGAAGTGGGTATTCACCCACGAAAGCTCATGCTCCAAAACCTCTGTTAGTCTATAAGGTGCCACAGGATTCTTTGCTGCTTTTACAGATCCAGACTAACACGGCTACCCTCTGATACTTATTCAAAATGTTTCTGTTGTGCATTTTAGGATATCATTCACATATGTTTGTCCTCAAAATAATCTTCATTAAAACTGGACAATATATCAATCCACCTTCCTTTTGCAAATTTCCACTACGAAGTGTTGAAAAATTCAGAGGACAAATCTGAAAGCTGCATTTTTTTCCTAAAAGAAAGCTATGGCTAGTAGGTGGGGAAGACAATGTTATCTATATATCTCAGTGTGCAGCTGACTAGAGCAAATTGCCTGCTGCAATCCTGTGCATCTGGCTCTAGTTCTTTTAGCTTGATAGTATTGTATTTTTTTATAACACAAGTGTGTAATATTTTCTAAAATCATAGATGTGAAATATATCCATTTCACTGCTATTGTAAAAGGTCAGATAAAATATGGTTTCACAAAAAATAAACCCTAAAATCACCTATCCTCAACTATCAAATCCCAAAATACAGATTACAGAATACAAAGTTATGGACACACCTGGTGGGTACTCCATAGTTAGCTCCGCATCTAAAATGTGACAAATACCTTTCTCTCCAAAACAGGGAGCCACATAGTGTGAAATACTACCCAGGGTTAGAAAATTCAGACAGTGTAAGAACGATACAAGTTTTTACTTGGTTTCTCCTCAATTTTTTTAAATGGGAAGTCTTTGAAATTTGGTTCGGGCTCTAATTGTTCCCATGGTAGTCCTACTTTGTATTGTTGACCAGTCTACAAAAAACCTTCTAAAGAGGTGGATGCTGAATAGATCTGATGTAATGGATAGTTTGTTTTTTTAAATACTGTATTTAGGGTTATTTTATCTGTTCCTGTTATAACTGGAAGTTGATGTGCCGTGCACCTAAACTTGATTGATGAGTCCAAGTGCACACAGACATGTCTGATTATGCATACAAACCTCACTGACTAATTATGGCCAAGTTTACAAAAATTTGATTGATGGGGCCAAGGACATGCCAGCCTGATTGACTAGATGGGGCAGGCATATGCAAACTTCAGATCTGTGTGTGCTCAGTTCCAAATCAATCATTCTCCATTAGAAGCTTCACTTTTCTGCCAGACTTTATCCTACAGCAGAAAAGGGGGTTCGCGCTCAGCAGCTGATAAAATAGTCAGTCAGCAGTTGCACTTCTATCCCCACATCGGAGGTTTACAATCCCCATTCAACTTATGCTTTACCATCAGTTAAGCATTACATTATCAAGAAACAAAAAACTAAAGCAGTCAGGGTTGCTATACATTGCACAATTCATAGCAGACACCTCAGACAGCAAGGCAACTAAACCTTATGCCACCTAATACACCTCTATCCAATATAACGCTGTCCTCGGGAGCCAAAAAATCTTACCGTGTTATAGGTGAAACCTCATTATATCGAACTCACTTTGATCTGCCAGAGTGCGCAGCCTAGCCCCTCCCCCCGAGCATCGCTTTACCGCGTTATATCCAAATTTGTGTTACACTGGGTCGCATTGTATCGGGGTAGAGGTGTAGTACATATCGTCTTCTCCTTCACTCACAGGCACAACACACCTTACTGTTACTACAGCTAGCATATATCACAGAGCAAGCAACACAACTTTACATGCAATACTAAAATTGCTTCTCCAAACTACCTTTTCTCCACACAGCTACTTGTACTGGTGAAAAATTCCCTAAGCAGGCATATGAAGGTTTAAAGGGGAACAGAGTTAAAACTGCAGTGTGTGGTGTATGATTAAGGTGTGTGAGTGTGACAGAGATGACTTAGGGTGTGTGTGTGTGTGTGTGTGTGTGTGTGTGTGTGTGTGTGTGTGTGTGTGTGTGTCAGAGAGAGAGAGAGATATCTTTTTTTTTTTTTGTGCATTAGTAAAGCCAACATTAAGCAAATGCCTGCTACCGAAGCAGATTTCTGTAATTGTTAAAAATTTAGTTTCAGGACAAAGATTCTCCTGATTTCCCCCTTGCCCCCCATGCATTTAACAATTTTAAGAGACAGACAGGTAGTGATACAATCTGTATCTTAAAAGTTTGTTAAAATCCTGTGAAAAGATATACCTGTTGGAGATTTGAAGGCTGAGTAATTCTGTGCATATTTTTTTAGGGTTCTAATGACAACACAAACTATTGCTTTTGTAGCTATAACAAGGGCACCAGAACCTGCTGGTGTGTGTATCCAAAGTCTTGCAGCTCACCACTGTGTGCATGTCACATACACACAGTATATGCATATATAATTTGAGAGCAGCATTTAACTTCCTAATAAAACAAGCCCAATATTACAGTTAATCACCTCTAATTATAGAAAGTTAATTCTTGTCTTTGCAAATAATACTGTTCAAGAAGAAAAAGGAAAGACTTTGAGGAACTGAAAAGTAAATCTCTCACAAATGACTTCCCTTTATCTTAAAAACCCTTTAGTCCTCTTGCTACTTGAGTATGACAAACATTTAAAGAGGCCCAATTCATTAAAAAAAATTCTTCTTAGATATAATAATTAGAACTTATTACATGTGATGCACATTTCTAGAACATAACACTGAATTAACTAACTTGCATACTATTTAAATTCTTACAGTGGTTTAATAATCAGATCTTGGTTAAATGAAAGGTATTCCAATAATGATGCAGCTACATGCCAAATTGAGAATTAATTATGTCATTAAGCAAAAGAATAATTCCATTTTTGAACTCTGTTTTGAAACCACAAGTACCATAAATGTTGTATATTACTATTGATTTGCATTAGAAAGACTCAGAAGTGGCACTTACTGGTATAGTACAATCTATTTTGAAGGCAATGCAACGTTCTGAATAAGTGAAAGCACAGTAACAGTATACAAAATATAGTTGCATAAATTATGTTCCCCACAAGTGAATGAGGTCATTTTTGTAAATCAAGGTAGGTATCCAATAGATGTAAGTGTAATAGCTAGAAAGTTATACTGCAATAATACATTCAAAACCTGAATCAAAGAAAATTTTTGCAGTGGTTCAGAATACTCAGTTGTACCAACAACAAATAAAATCACTTAAGAACCCTCAATGCACTGTATACAGTGTAGTGAACCTGCTCCAAAACCTTAATGATCTTCATGTCTTCAGCACAGTTAATGAAAAGTTAAGACCAGTAATCAACTTTTAAAATAGAGTTGCATGTTAATAAAAATAAAGCTAGACTACACAATGTTTTCTAATTGTCCTGGGAAAGAGGTGTTCATAGTGCACAAAAAAGACCCAAAACACAACTGTTTACCATGTTCACAGAAATCCAGGGGCTAACAACTGATGTTCCTATTAAGTATCAAAAGGCAGCAATATCCTTCTGTTCCCTCAGTGAGGTAGAGCTATTAACCTTCTGAACATGCCACCCAGATTCAGATATGGATCTTTAAAGCACTCTTCAGTAGTAAATCCAGGATTACATTTTTATGCCCTCCTGTTGGCTGAGCTGTGATAATGTTTTCTTAATGCGTAAAGCTGTTAGCCTAGCTGCTCCATTGGCATACCAACATTCACGCATAATTTTGGCCATCACTCGTAATGCCTAGAAGAGAAAAGAAAAGAAAAGGAAAAAAATATATACATTTCTCTATCCCTGAATAATCATCCTTACTGTGCCTTAGACCTTAGAATTCACATTTCTGAAATTTTCGTCATTGGTGCTACTGTGATATGCAAAAAAGTGTGTTGTGGTGGGAAATCCAGATTCTCATTTTGTTTAAGAAAAATAAAAGGTCTCTATAAAAGTTCTGAGGTGAATTGTAACACTCTTGTTTCAGTACCCTATTAGGCTCATACGCAGAATAATAAAATATTTATGAAAAATTAGCTTGCCTGGAAATTGTTCTCTCAAGTTCTGTATTAGATATGTACTTCTGGTGTTTTGTGCCTCCAGTTGAAAAAACTCAAGAGAAAAAACATTCATATGTTACTTAGAACTGTCATGTGAGAATATATTGTGTTGCATGCTACTGAAAGAATAATAATACCTTTTTAGTTATCAATTTAGGAGAAGTCTGCATGGCTTCAGAATACTCCATAATTCAACTCAAGGGGGAAAGTTATTCACGCTCTTTGTTTAACAATGCTCAAGAACTACTGCAGACATTTTAACCTTTCAAAGAAAGTCACTCATTTTTTGAGATCAAAACTGAACAAAATTAAACTGCCATCCCCTTGTAGAGTTAAGTTCTATCAAAAGAGTAATGTTATAAAGTCACATATAAATTTGAACCTTTGCCAAGACCTATGACACCAGAAAATGAAAGTCTGTAAAGAGTTGAAACTGCAGTACTAAAAAGCTGGTCCAAGGGCAAGTTAGCAAGAATTCTTATTCCCAAGTAGTACAAAAACTCCTGAATCATTGTTCCCGGTGTGTTATTTAAGTCAGAATGCCATGGCACCAAGGTGCTAGATGGCCCAGAAATACCAAACACAAAGTATCAGAGGCGCAGCCATGTTAGTCTGGATCTGTAAAAAGGTGACAAAGAGTCCTGTGGCACCTTATAGACCAACAGACGTATTGGAGCATGAGCTTTCGTAGGTGAATACATGCTTCGTGCTTTTTACAAACACACTCAAGTAAGAAATGATTACTTACCTGTACAGTCACTATGGTTCTTTGAGATGTGTTGGACATACATTCTACCTTGTGTATTCATGAACCCAGTGTACTCAATCCAGAGACTTTTGGTCAGCAGTATCCATTGGGGCAGCACATGCACCCTAAGTGTCCTCATGCCTCCAACCATAGCCTCCAACTAACAGCCACAAGCAGTGAGAAAGAACTGAGGGGGGAATCAGGACAGTTCTGCCCTTTGTGTCCTCAGCTGAAGGCATGAGGACACTTGAAGCACATGTGCTGCCCCAATGGGTACTGCTGAGCAAAAAAAGTCTCTCAGTTGAGTACACACCTGAAGTGGAATGCGTATACGCAACTCATCTTGAAGAATCCTAGATATTCTAGCTATACAACCAATATACTCTAGAGGGCATGGGGGACTGGAAAATACGTAGAAATAAAGGGCTTGAAAGGACCTCAAGAAGTCACCAAGTCCAGCTCCCTGTGCTGCAGCAGAACCAAGTAACCCTAGTCCATCCCTGACCAGTGTTTATCCAATCTGTCTTAAAAGCCTCTAGAGATGGGAATTCCACAGCCTGCACTGGAAACTCATTCCAGAGCTTAGCTATCCTTATTATCGGAATTTTTTTCATAACATCTAACCTGAATATCCCTTGCTACAGGTCTACTTTCAATGCCAGTCTACAAAGAAGGCAAATGTGGTTACACTCCGTGTCTGTATTACTCGACAGAAAATATTGTAATGGCATTATATAACTCCCTGGCACACCCATACCTTCAGTGCTGTGTTCCGTTCTGGATGCCCCATCTCAAAACAGTTATATTAGAATTGCAAAAGGTACAGAGACAACAAAAATGATCGGGGTATGGAACAGCTTCCATATGAGCAGTGCTTTGGAGCAGAGCCCAGAGCTGGAGTGTGGAGCAGCGGAGCTGCAGGTTTTTGCCTGGAGCTGGAGAGGAGCCGGCGCACAGCTCCAAAGCCCTGCACATGAGGAAAGATTAGAAGAGACTGGGACCTTTCATCTTAGAAAAGAAAGAGGAGTAAGGGGAAGATACAATAGAGATGTATAAAATCATGAATTGTGTGAAGAAAGTGAATAAGGAAGTTTTATTTATCCCTTCACATAACACAAGAACTAGGGATCACTCAAAATTAATAGGCAGCAGGTTTAAAACCAACATAAGGAAGTACAGTACTTCATATAATGCACAGCCAACCTGTGAACTTGTTGTGAGTGGAAGGCCAAAATAATAATGGATTCAAAAGATAAATTCATGGAGGATAGGTCCACCAATGGCTATTAGCCCAGATGGTCAGGAACGCAAACCCATACTCTGGGTGTCCCTAAAACCTCTGACTGCCAGAAGCTGGGACTGGACAACAGGGGATTGATTACTTGGTAATTGCCTTGTTCTGTTTTTCTTTGAAGTATCTAGCATTGACCATTGTTGGAAGACAGAATACTGGGGCTAGATGGACCACTAGTGTGATCCAATATGGCTAGGATGACCAGATGTCCCATTTTTAAAGGGACAGTCCTGGTTTTTGGGCCTTTTTCTTATATTGGCGCCTATTACCCCCCACCCACAAACCTATTGTTCTGTTTTTTAACAGTTGCTATCTGGTAACCCTAAATACGGCCATTCTTATGTTCTTACTCATAATTTAATAGCTTTGAACTCTAGGTGGTAGAGTACTCAAGCCAGAGCTTTAAAATATAGTCTGGAAAATAATCTTTTGTAAAATGACACACTTAGACTGCACAGATCTAAGTAGCAGACTTAAAAACATGGTATTGCTTCTACGCTTTTAACCCTTTATTCCAATCTCAGTTCATTCCAATCAGTATAATATCTAGTGTAATTTAACTTGTTGTACGCAGAATTTAAAAATTTGGAGCCACTTAAATTGGTTTAATATCAGCCTTTTGCACTAAGTAAATGTTCGACAGTTGAGTAGGAGACAAGGAGGCTTTAAGCATCAAGGAAGGCATGACATTTTAAATTAATGTCACTGAACACCTACTGAGATGAATGGGGTTAGCTCAGTGGCTCAAACTTTTTTTTTATTGGTGACCCCTTTCACATATAGCAAGCCTCTGAGTGCAACTCCCCTTACAAATTAAAAACAAACACTTTTTTATATATTTAACACTATTATAAATGCTGGAGCAAAGTGGAGTCTGGAGTGGCGGTTGACAGCTCGCAATCCCCCCCCACCCCCAATAATAACCTCACGACCCCCTGAGGGGTCCTGACCCCCAATTTGAGAACCCCTGGACTAGCTAAATACCCTCAGACTTTGGGCTTGTCTGCACAGGCACACTCAGGAAAATTAAGATGAATTAATTAAAGATGTAAAGTTAAAGCATATTAAACTGATATAGATAATCTCATTCAGATGTAAACTGCCCTTCATTCACTTTATCCTACTTCAGACCTGGTCTATACTTAAAATTTAGGTCAACATAGCTATGGCACTATGGGGTGTGAAAAATCCACACCCTAGTGCAGTATTTATGCTGACCTCATCCCCAGTGTAACTGCACTTAGGTCAACAAAAGAATTATTCTATCAACTTAGCTACCGTCACTTGGGGGGGCGGGGGGGAAGTGTTCCTGCAGCAACAGAGAAATCCCTTTCATTGCGACAGGCTGGATCTACATTACAGGGCCTTAGCTATACCACTATAATCCACATATTTTAGAAATGGCCTTAGTGTACAGAAGGCTTGAGTGTTTTCCTGCATTTTTGGCACCATGTCACTGCTGCGAATCTGTCTACATTCGGACATTGTAACAAAAAGAGACCCAGAGAATGGAAATGAATGATTGCCATTATATCATATTAGGTATTTTACACCCTGAAGATTGCAAACAAAGAACAATCAACACAGATTATTTTCACTCCTTGGTTAATATTCTGGTCATTTGCCAAACATTTATATGATCCTGCAATTGTAGATAAAAACTGTCCTCTGGAACATGTGTTATTCAGTTTATTATATTTTTAATTAGAAGTAATGAAATACATTTGTTGATCTGCAGTGAGGTTTCCTGGATAAATTTTGTTCTGTGTCATTTGCAGTCACACATTAATTTCATGGACAAGTAAACTTTAGCCATGGGAAAGGCTCTGAGAATTCTTTTGGCAAAACTAGCCTGCCTTGGTAAGAGAGTTTTAAATTTTTGTGCATAACCACATCCACTGACCAGCATCATACAGTAAATTCATAATTATCACAACGCCACTAAAGTTCTCTCAGAGGCACATACACATTTCCGTTCTGCAAAAACCAAGACAAAAAACTGATTTAAATACTTAAAATATAAAGCTGCAGTTTTCTTGAATTATTTTAGTTTTTTGCACATTTAGTAATACTCACCTCACAACTTTGCCATCTGTTTGGAATATTGGGTCTCAGCTTCTGTTCACAAACAACTTTCCTCATTTCTTCAACTGAAGGATCTGAAGGGACTAGGTCATAGTATGGTAACTGGTAGTCTTCATGTATTCCTGTAGTTTTGGTTGAAGTATTTAGCATTTTTTTTTGTTTAACACCACAATTACACATTTTTTGTTAACTCATTCTCAAAGTTTTGGGGGAGGGGAGGCTGATATAACTCAGTACTTATTTTATACAGTACTTTTAATCGGCAGATTTAAAATCTCTTTACAAAAGGAAATAAATATCATCCAATTTTACCAATGAAGTGATTGACCAAGCTCACACAACTGCCTCAATTTAGTGCTTTGTAAACTTTTTAGAAAAAACTTATACAGGCTTGTGGAAATTGTGTCTTCCTGAATTTGAACAGAAATTGGTTGTTTCATCAGCAATGAAACAAATTAAAGATATTCATAAAAGCTTTTAAAAACAGCTTATTTGCATCTGATCTTTTCATTCTGTATATTATCACATCTATTTACAAATAAGTGAATCACAAAGGATAAACAATAATACAGTTTGCAATTTACATGGGACAACGTGGACAAAATGCAAATTCCATTGCAAGTACCTTTGCCCATTTTCTTTGTTTTTATTTTAAAGTTTTATTTGAAAAGTGATTCTTTAAAAGAGTATGACTGATGCTGTTCTAGGCTTAAACTGAAAACGTGAATCCCAATACAAGAGCAACTATAACCACACTCCAATACTGGGAAAGTTTTCCATATTGCACTTTAAATACTTAGGAATAAGTCTTAGTATTGTGCGAGGAAGAGCAGATGTACACTCCCCACTACTGACAGACTCCTAGACTTTAAGGCCAGAAGGGATCATCAAAATCATCTAGTCAGACCCTCCTGCATATTGCAGGCCACAGAACCTCACCCACTCCTGCAATAGGCTCATAACCTCTGGCTGAGTTACTGGAGTCCTCAAAATTTGATTGGAAGATTTCAAGTTAGAAAATCTACATTTACACTAGCTCAAACTAGCAAGTGACACGTGCCCCATGCTGCAGAGGAAATCAGAATCCCATCCCCCGCAGGGTCTTGGTCAATCTGACCTGGAGAAAAATGTCAGTTAGACCCTGAGCATATGGACAAGACCCACCGGCCAGCCAGCCACCTGGAAGAGAATTGTCTGTAGTTACTCAGAGCTCTCTCCATTTAGGGTCCCATCAGCAGCTGTTGGAGATATTTGGGAACAGCAGATTGCTTAAACTGGAATACGGCCAACCTCATCAGACCATGCCCTCCATAAATTTATCAAGCTCTGTCTTGAAACAAGTTAGATTTTTTTGTCCTCATGACTCCCAGGGGGAGACTGTTCCAGAACTCCATTCCTCTGATGGTTAGAAACCCTAGTCTAATTTCGAGCCTAAAATTTGTTGACGGCCACTTTATATCCATTTGTTCTTGTGCCAACATTGGCCTGTAACTGAAATAAGCCCTCTCCCTCTTCGATGTTTATCCCTCTAATGTTTTTATATAAAGCAATCCTATCTTCCCTCAGCTTTCATTGTATTAGCCAAGCTTAAGTCAAGTCTTATCTCATATGGCAGGTTTTTTCCATTCATCTAAATCTTCTTAGTAGCCCCTCTCTGCACCGGTTACTGTTTGAAATTATCTTCCTTAAAGATGGGAGACCAGAGCTGCTCAGTGTTCCAGAGGAGATCTTACCAGTGCCTTTTACAACATACTTCTGTTTCTTCCCAAGATGATTTGCGTCAGAAAAATTGTGTTTTAAATTAGATATCTGAACATTACCTGCACAGATCCTTACCAGTGCAGTCAGTCCCACGCTTTCAAGGGCATCAACTTTGCCATTTCTCTATATGACTTTTGGGACAAATTCTGCTCTGGTAGAAGGAGGGGTGGCTCTCAATTTCAAGAGCAGTTTCTTTTACTTACTCCAGGTTTAGCCATATATCATTTACAGATAAGCCCTAGTTTAGAAACTTGAGAAGTGCTCATTATTTGACACTAGTTGATTGAAGCAAAAGATAAAGTGGCTTTAAAAAAAAACTAACTATAAACCATGGAAAGTATGCTAAATTATGTAGTACAACAAAAATATGATTGTGGAAAATAGGTATGCAAAACTGTTCAGATTCTTCAATCAGTACAAAAAAAACTTATAATTTAATATGTTCAATTTAGGATTATCACGTACCACCAATTGAACATCGCCGGGCTATTTCCCAGAACACTAATCCCATCGCATAGATGTCGGCTCGCTTGAATGACTCAAAATGTTTCATATTTATGGAATCATCAAGGACTTCAGGGGCCATGTATCTATTAACAAGAAAAGAATATCTTATGATATAAAATGCATACTGCACACTAAGCTTTTTCAGTATTTCTTCAGCTCCAACACATTGACCAATCGGCTTAACAGATGTCAATAAATTAGGACAATTATGACACACTACATTAACAGTAGAATTTTCAATCACTGCACATTGGCCTAATTCTGATTCCATTAAAGTCAATGGTAAAATGCCTACTGAATTAGTCAACAGAAGCAATTAGGCCAATCCTGAGTGTTTTTCAATATCCCACCCTATGTCAGACACCAATCTGCATGGCTTTGGTGCAAAGAAAAGCAGTTCAGTTACTTCCAGGTGTCTAACATGTGACCCTTGAGGCTTGTGTTTGTAGTCCTCAACTGTTAAAATTACTGTATTTGATTATAAATTGAAAATATGTTCAATAGCTTTATTCCAGCAGGTGAAAGGAGGCAAGAAGCGAAGCAGCCTCTGAGCTACTGCAGTTTTAGGAAGGGGACATGATAGCAAGACAGAAAGCTAGAGCCACAGAATCTTCACAAGGGGAAGGCGAGCAAGCAACACAGTGGCTGCAATATCCATGAGAGACACAGAGACAGGAGTAGTGGCAGCAGCAGTGGATCTGGGGGAGAAGATAATTAGTTTTGAGAAAGGGGGTGGGTTGAAGGACAAAAGAGGAATTTTGAATTAGGGGCATTCATAAAGAGCATGGGGAAGAAGGGAGAAACATGGAAGTTAGAACGCGTTGCTAGACATGCTGGAGGCAAGAGATGCTAAAACCTTGTGGGCTGTGTTGGAGGGAAGCATGGCTGGGGACTGCTAGAGAATGGAAAAAAAAAAGTTACTAGCCATACAGTAACTGGTTCGAGATGTTGTGGTCAGCATGGATCGACTGTGGGTTCACATGTGCCTCACGTGCAAGATCTGATTTTTCTGCATACTGATATTCATTGGGGCCACATGAGGGTATATAGAGCAGAATGCAACAGAGGATCAGGGCCAATCTGAAGCCCATCGTACCACAGGACTCTAAAAAGAAGGGATGGACGTTGGATCATAGGAGTCACACTGACATGTCAAAGAACCACACTTATAGGTACAGTATATGCTAGTGTGGATCCTCCTAGGTGACTGGCAAGTAGTAGCCCCTCAGGATGGCGAGAATGAGGAATATCAGCTGCATCATTTCAACAGTACTAAAAGTACTGCTTTCCCATACTTGCCATCTATTCTGGCAGCTAAATCCAATGCATAATGCTTGACAAAGGGTAAGGGTACTCCATGTCACCTCCTTGGAAATCTCAAATTGACATTTTTAAACAGGCAGAGGATAATTGCTTGAGTTCTGGTGAAGTGCCTTAATTTGCAGTGGGAGAGGTACACCAGCCAAATAGTAACAGCAAGATACGCTGAGTTATCCATTTCAATATCTTTTGTGGGGTCATTGGTTTAACTTTTAGAACACACAGCTATGGCTATAAATAGCCAGGACAAGTGTCTGAACGATTTGGTCCTGTCAACATAAAGCAAAGTCCCAGGTGCATTTTCTGAGTTTACTTTTTCTCTCTGTGCCAAGTGTATCTTTGAAAAGACGACAAGCAGGTTGACTGACTGGTTGAGATAACAGACCATGTTAGGAATGAACTTTGGACATGATCTCAGCATCACCTTTTCTCTGTGGAATGCAGTATGTAGGATTTGGCTATAAGTGCCTGAAGCTCATTCACTCTCCTGGCTGAAGTAATGGCCATCAACAAGATTGTCTTCAGAGTAGGGTGGTGCAGGAAGCAGTCAGATTCAAATAGAGACACCAGAAGTCTAAAAAGTACTAGATCATAGTCCCATACAAAAGTAGGTTCTTCTGACCAGTGGATAAGTATGTACCATGGAAGGGGAGCACAACTGTACAGGTATCTGGCAATGTGAAATTGTACAAGGTACACTTCTGTACTGTAACAGAGCTGAATGAGAGGCATGTCTTTTCAAGTGCAGTAAGTAGTAGAGGATCTGAGGTACCCAGGCCTGGACCAGATCCAGACAATAATAGGCGGCCCACAAAATAGAGAATTGCTTCAACTTCAATAAGTAAGTTCTTCTTGTGAATGTTTTCCTCGTCGGAATCAGGAGTTTGGTGATTCAACCAGCCAAACAGTTGGACTATCAGGTACATCAACTTCGGGCTAGATGAACTATCTGGTCATTGTGTTGTGACAACAGGTCTAGGTATTCTGGGAGTTGTACTAGATGGACCCATGTAGTAGGTCAGAATTAAAACTACCTCAGTCAGTACAAAGCTGCAAGAATGAGTATGGCCATGTCTCCTGATTTTGGAAGTCATCTTAGGAATAAAGGAAACTTGCGGAAAGGCATGTAAGCCGCCTTCAGACCACTGCAGAATCAAGGAGCCAAGTAACAACCTGGGATCATACAGAAACAAAAAAGTTCTGGCACTTGGACTTTACATCAGTGGTAAACAGGTCTATCACTGTGGTTCCCCAATGTATGATGATCAGCTCTATAATAGACTTCCACAGCAACCATTTTTAAGTGGTGACTGACTGCTCAGAGAGCCCACCACATTGTTGCTGATACTCAGGTGGTGAAGGGCCATTGGTGTTATACTGTGTTGGTGGCACCATGGCCAGAGTTTAAGGACTCCACACACAGTTAAAATGAGCATGTTCCTCTCTGCCTATTTATGTAGTGCATCCAAGGTGTTGTCCATCAGGAGCTGAACTGTGAAGTTTTGAAGCACAGAAATAAAAGGTAATGGAGCCTAGCCTGATGACTCTGAGCACTAACACACTGATGTCTTACCAGGTACAAGTGCCTTTTATCTGTTACTCTAGCGGGCATTCTTCACCAAAAAAAATTCCACACAATATTTTAAAATTTTGTCAAATGTGGAGGCTCCAGCATGGCATTGGGGAGCACAGGCCAGTAGCTGCACAGAGGTGGGGAATCACTGCGCAGCTCCACCCAGGAAACCAACTCTCAGAAGTGAAGTTGCACCCAACCCTGACACAGCACAAGGACTGGGCCTGCCCTAGAAACACCTGAGGGTCCTGCCCCTCTGTTCCTGGTGTACCAGGTGTGGGTAGCCAGGCTCAGCAAGGCAAGATCCAAGTGTGGGGGGGGATCCAGGTGTGGGTTGAGAGGGTTCTGTGTGGGGTAATCTGGGTGTGAGTGGCTCAGTGGGGGATCTCTGTGTGTGAGAGAGAGAGATCTGGATGCACAGGGGCTTGTTAGCAGGTTCTTGGTGCAACAGTAATGGGACTCTGCAGGGGAGTCCAGGTGAAGGTGGTTCAGGCTCAGTGGGGGAAAAAGAGAGCTTGGCAAGGGTATATGGGTGTGGAGGACTCGGTGGGGGGGTCCAGATGCAGCTGGTTAGGACTTGGTGGGGATCCGGGGGGCTCAGCAGGATGGTCCAGGTGCAGAGAGAATGGGGTTCATCGGGGCAGGGGGGCTCGCTGGAAGGGTCTGGGTATGAGGGGGTCTGGATGCACAGGGGTAGGGTGGATCGGGGAGCAGCTCCCTTTACAGGGATCCCTTCCCCTGCAGCTGAGGAGCAATGGGTGCAGGAAGCAGCGAAGGGAGTTTGCAGAGTTTCCTTCTGCTGAGCGAGAAATCTGGGGGTGGGTTGAACCTGCCCCTGGATGTTGTGCAAAGGAAGAGGAAGTTACATCCTCCCAGCCCAGCCAGGACTAGCAGCTGATCCTAGTACGGAGTATGATCAGCTGCTGGATCTTCCCCAGTCCCACCTCCTGCCCCACAGTGATTTACCTCTCTGGCAGCTGCCCTAGCCCCTGAAACATACTGCTGGGGCGAGTTGCATGACCGCTCGTGGCTTACCTTTGCGTCCCCGTCAGGAAGTCATTTTTCTGCGGGGAAGCAAAGCAATCTGCAGTGGACATAAATTCTGCGCATGCACAGTGGTGCAGAATTCCCTCAGGAGTAAGAACGGGCTCCCCAAAACGGTACTTGAAGCATCCATGATTAAACTTCTTGTTGAGAAGAGGGTAGAGAATGGTACTCTTCCCCCAAGTTTTCGGATTCCTTTCACCAGCTCAGACCTGCTACAAGAGGTGGAATCACCACTACGCATTCATCTGGCGTTTTGCTGAAGGACAGACCAACTAAGTCAGAACTGGTGTGGTCAGTAATGAAGCTTAGCAGCAGCAAGTTTATCTGCATGGTCATCACCAGATCTGTATTTGGTGCACCACTGCTTGCACTGACAGGAATCTGTCTTTGGATTGGTGAACGCATACCTCCCCAGATTTGATCAGGACTCTAAGCTCTATTGTCAATGAGGGAATAAGACTTTCCACAGTTCACCAGGAGGCCCCACTGAGAAAATAGGGAGATGGTGTAACATGAGGTATTCTGCACCCTCTTATTGGGATCTGCCTTTGCTCAGCCAATCATCCAAGTAAGGGCAGATGTGAAAGCCTTTTCTGAGCTGTGCTGCTATTACTGCTATGCATTTTGTGAAGACTCTTGGTGCCATGGCGAATTTTCAACAGCAGCACCTTGTATTGGTAATGGTTGGGCTGCACTGTGAAAATTAAGTACTTCCTGAGGGCTGGGTGGATGGCTATGCAGAAGTACACATCCCGCAAGTCGAAAACCGTGAACTGTTCACGATCCTGGAGACTTAAATGAAATGGAGGCAAGCATTACCATTCTTAATCTGTGGCAACGAATTCATTGAGTCTCCTCAGGTCTAAGCTAGAAGGGAGGAAGATACTCCCCACATCAATTCTTTTTGAGGATAAAAGGAAGAATTGGGAGTAGAAGATTCTTCCCCTGTATTCCCACAGTACTACTTCTATGGCCCCTAGATGAAGCAATGAAATCACTTTGTTTGTAAGTCTCTTGTGAGAAGGGCCCCTGAAGAGCAGCTGGCAGGGAAGGGGGCAGTGAATGGAACAGTACAGGGTAGCCTTGAACAGTGATGTCCAATACCCATTTGTTCATTGTCATAGCTGCCCAAGCCTGGTGAAATGGGACAAGGCAGTTCCTGAAGATAAGCACAGCCTATAGGTCAGCTCCATTGTGGCTCTTAACACAACCATCAAATTTGCTGAGCCAGAGAGCTGGATTAGTCAAGGAGGCAGATGACTAGCATCCACTCACCTAGTTTTCTTCTGATGTTGGTATTCTGGCAGTCGATCCAGGAGTAAGGAGACATCCTTTGCTTTTACCGGGGTTTGCATTTGTAAGGTTCTCTATAAGAAACTGGTACATCTTCAGGCTCTGTAATGTGGCTGTTAAGTCCTTGAGAGAATGGAGCACTTACTCTGTTCTCTGGATGAAGGGCTTAATTCCCTCAAAACAGCAGGTCCTCTATTGCGTCCTGTATTTTGCACGACATGCCTGGAGCCACGAGGCTCATCACACAATGATGGCTGTGGGCATCAACCCTGTAGCCATATCAGAACTGTCCATAGCCACCTGTAGTGACAGTCTCATGACCATCTGCCCCTCACCATTGGTGATTCCATCTAGCAGTACTTTTTACCCAGGACCAGGATTAAATAGAGCCAAGTCCTGCACCAGTGTAAATTTCTTTCCCTGAAGTAGTTTTCTAATCTAGAGAGTAAGAAATTAAAATAGATCCCTAATCCTGAAGGCCTCTGATAGTGCAACAAGAATAAAATAGCCTTGGTTCAAGGGGAATGGATGAAACAAACAGCAATAAAGATTTCTGAAAGAAGAATAGCAACAATAAGATATGTGCTGGAAGTTGAGTGCTTTCAGTCTGGAAACTTGTATAACACTGATGGGATAAACCTGAATTTATGCCATGTCAGTCTTAGTAAAATATAGAATTAACTTTGTGTGGCTCTTCTGTGCTTCTCAGGAGTAGAACTTAATGTTGCACTGGATAGGGTTGATAACATGCTACTAAAGTTTTAGGCCTGATAAGGAACAAAGCTGTAATTGAGAATTAGAATAGCCCCAGCATCATTAACAATGAGGGCAACTGTAGCAAAAAGAGCAGGGCTTAACTGGCCTGTCTACAATTCTGTTTGCAGCATTGTAACCATATTGGTCTCAGGATACGAGACAAACAAGGAAGGTGAGGTAATATTTTATTGGCCCGAATTCTGCTGGTGAAAGGGAAAAGCTTTTGAGCTACACTATGTTCTTCTTCAGGTCTGGAAAAGGTAATCAAGAGTGTCACAGGTAAATACAAAATGGAACAGTATTGCAGCAAAGGTGAATTATGACTGAAAAAAAGGAGTTTAACTGCATAGACGCAGCCAAAGAGAAATGGAGAAAGGTCACTATTAAGTGCACACTTTCTAAAGAAAGTAAACCCAGTTTCCCAACCTGGGAGGTGGGTTCCTAAAGGAGGAGCGCACGCATGCTGGCCTATACATTTCAAACCTACTCCCTAATCAGAGGCTAGAGACCATTGCCTTTCCCAACCTCATGGTATTCAATATAGGCAACTTTCCATATTTCCCCTCACAAGGTATCTGTCCAACACCACGTTACAGACTAGATACCCTACTCTGCACCATTCACTTCCTATATTTGGTCAGACAACTATATTACATACTTCAGGCTGATGCCAGGCACCAACTTTCTATTTCCATCTTTCATATATTACCCTATGTACCCTTACTGATTCATCTAAAATAACAACTCATGTATAAGACAAACAGACTGGATGGAGGTTGTATCATTATACAAGAGAAGGCTTTGTGATCGTAATTCACACAAGAAGCCAGTTGGCTGGGAATACAATCACAGAAATGTAGGACTGGAAGGGACCTCAATATGTCACCTAGTCCAGTCTCCGGCACTCAAGGCAGGACTATGTAATCACTAGAAGATTCCTGACAGTTGTTTGTCTAACCATGACTTAAAAACCTCCAATGATGGGAGATTTCACAGCTTCCCTAGGCAATTTGTTAAAGCGCTTAACTACCCTGACAGGAAGTTTCTCCTAATGTCCAACCTAAACCTCCCTTGCTGCAATTTAAGCCCATTGCTTCTTGTTCTATCCTCAGAGGTTAACAAGAACCATTTTTCACCTTCCTCCTTGTAATAACCTTTTATGTACTTGAAATTATCACATCCTTCCTCAGTTTTCTCTCTTCCAAACTAAACAAACCCAATTTTTTCAACCTTCCATCATATGTCATGTTTTCTAGACCTTTAACCATTTTTCTTGTTCTCATCTGGACTTTCTCCAGTTTGTCCACATCTTTCCTGAAATGTGGCGCCCAGAACTGGGCACAATGCTCCAGCTGAGGTCTTATCAGTGTGGAGTAGAGTGGAAGGCTTACTTCTCATGTCTTGCTTACCACACTCTTCCTAATACATCCCAGAATTATGTTCAATTTTTTTTTTTGCACGCACAACAGTGTTACATTGTTAACTCATATTTAGCTTGTGATCCACTATAATTCCTAGATCCCTTTCTGCAGTACTCCCTCCTAGGCAGTCATTTCCCATTTTGTGTGCGCGGAATTGATTGTTCCTTCCTAAGTAGAGTACTCTGCCTTTGTCCTTATTGAATTTCATCCTATTTACTTCAGACCATTTAGCCAGTTTGTCCAGATCATTTTGAATTTTAATCCTATCCTTCAAAGCACTTGCAACCCCACCCAACATAGTATCATCCATAAACTTTATAAGTATATTCTCTATACCATTATCTAAATCATTTATGAAGATATTGAAGAGGTGCTGAACTCCCAATACCCAGTACCATTTGCACAAATTTTTGCAGTGCTGTAGACACACTGAGACCCAGATTCAGCAAGGTTCTTAAGCATGGAGCAGTTCCATTGACTAACTGACAGGAAAGGATGGGTGTGGGGGAAACCCTGGCTGCTGCAGACAATTTTGTAGGCTATTCTTCATACTGCCATTCAGACCCATGACTATCAATCTCTTACACAGAAAGGAGAGGAAAACACATTTTCAAGAAAAATAATTGGTAAGTATGTTAATGATTTTACCTTTTTGTTCCCACTCTGTGGTTTGGGGCAATATCTATTGTATCTGTAGCTGAATCATGTCTCACTGCCAGTCCTAAATCCGCAATACAACATGTTCCATTCTTTTTTACCAATATATTTTTTGATTTCAAGTCTCTATGAGCAATGGCTGGTTTTCCTGCATAAGAGAGGAGGGGGAAAAAAAAAAAAAAAAAAAGAAAAAAAGGTAGAAGAGGCGAAAGTCCCAAAACAAATCCTTACTGCTAACTAAAGAATGTTTCAGAAATCCTACTACATATTCTCACCTGGGTGAGGAGTTCAAGATTTTGAGGTTATGAATCAAAGTATCACATTTGTATGTATAATGTGAAGAGCTGATATGGAGTTAAAAATGTAAGTTTCATTTAAACCTTCTTGAAGGAAACAGAAGGATGTACTATATTGGTAGAATAGCAGTGAACTACATACGTGAAATTTGTAGGTTAATATGATCACTATATTCTAGGAATTTAGCAGTGATTTCTCCACAGCTGAAGAGGGGAAGTACTAGCTAGAGTCACACTTTCATCTTTGTACAGTTGTGACTACAAAACAATAGTTGAGTAAATAGAACAATCCATTATATTGAACGTCACTGGAGGTTGTTTTGGAAAGATTATTCATATGAATTGAGCAACTAATGCATAACAAAAATGGTGTAATAAGCTAATGTCTTTGGTGCAGCAACAATTTTTTTTATACAATTGTGCCTTCTAGGTACTATCATAATATTATATGATAACAAATGCTGAGACAGCACTTTCATTCTAAACTCCTGTGTTTAACTACTTATAACTTTGAGCAAAGATTATCCTTTGGAATGATTACTTATAACTTAGTTTCAAAGCAGAAGCATTTGTTTATCACGAACCCCACAAACAAACAAACAAACAAACAATTTCAATGTTCATCCAAGCATACTTAACAGATAGCTTTTTAAAATGAAAGAAACTATTGAAGGGAAGAACTGTTGTCTACCAACGCCTGTAAAGGGCTTGTCTACATGATAATTTAGTTTGTGTTAAGCTATGGTGTGAATCTGCCCCAGTCTAGTCTGCCACACATCGAACTGTCTGTATGAATCTTGCTGATGAACAGTTAGCATGCTTTAATCTACCCTGCTCTGAAATGGAAATAGATGAAACCACACTAATGACATGCACTGCTAGTGCATGGCAGAAGCAAACCCCAGCTTGCACTGAACTAAAATGTTCATGTAGACAAATCCCAACCTGCAGTTAAAGGAAACTGATCTTGAGAGATATATGTCTGCATGATCCTAAGATACTGTACTTGCTCAGTGCTACAGAGGAAAGCAAAAAGAACCAAGGCTCCCTGCAAGCATGTCCCAGAGGAAGATTCCTTCTAAACCTTCAAATTTTTCCATCAGTTTAAATAAACTTATAAACCTATACAAGGCCCAACATAATGACGACATCCAAATCATTCTTTTCTGTGAACGCGGATCACTTATTTTAAAGCACTTTACGCATTCAAAAAGCATTACAATCAATCTTTACTATATACCCATCAAGGTTGATACAGTAAATCAATCACATTTTATAAATATGAAAACTAAGGCTGAGGAATAACTTGCTCAAGGCCACAGAGCAACTCAGTGGCACAACCAAGACTAAACACTGATCAAATTCTGGAATACAACATTTTGTTGAAATTTCAGGGGAAGCCTTCTACATAAGTGATTTTCATGGAAGAGAGAGAGATTATGGATTGGATTTTTTTTCTAAGAAACCAATTTGCAACTTCTGTATCTTCAAAACATGATAAACACCAGTACAAATATTTACCTAAAACAATTCCCTTTGGGTAGTGCCTATGTTTTGCCAGTAGCTGCCAAGCTCACAGCAGGACCAATATTCTGCAGAACTATCTTCACTTATATGAAGCCTCATTGGTCTCTCCTGTTCTTTCTAAGGCACATAGGTTAGCCTCTTGAGGATTAAATGCTTTAGTTAGACTAGACTAAAGTCTTTGGGCTTAATAAAGAGGTATCTGGGAGAAAATTAATGGGCTGTGATGTACAGAAGGTCAGACAAGAAGATCTAATGTTTCCTCTGGCCTTAAACTCTATGAAACAATGTAATTTAACTTCACACCTTTAAATTGCAATAACTTTCCTGAGTCTCCCTGTGTAGATAAGCCCTTATAGATCAGACAGTGTCTGTAGAGCAGTGGTAGGCAACCTGTGGACCGTGGGCCGCACACGGCCCATCAGGGTAATCTGCTGGCGGGCTGCAAGACAGTTTGTTACATTGACTGTCCACAGGCATGGGTGCCCGGAGTTTCCAGTGGCTGCAGTTTACCGTTCCCAGCCAATGGGAGCCACAGGAAGCGGCGTGGGCCACAGGGACGTGCTGGTCGCCACTTCCCATAGCTCCCATTGGCCAGGAATGATGAGCTGTGGTTGCTGGGAGCTGTGGGCAGCTATGCCTGAGGACAGTCAATGTAAACAAACTGTCTCTCGGCTTGCCAGATTACCCTAATGGGCTGTGTGTGGCTCATAGGCCACAGATTGCCCACCACTACTGTAGAGGGAGAAACTAGTGTTGAACAACTTTCCTGACACCAAAGCCACACTGCTCTGCTATTCTCTTATGAAGATACTTTTTCTTTTCTGCACTTATGGAATGCGTTATACACATAACACTTATAATGGAAGTGTTAATTAGGAGAAAAAAGAAATTGAGACCAGTCTGAAATATAATTTCAGGATTTTGTGTTTTCCTTAGGATACAAGACATAAATTACATCTGTGTTCAATATAATATCTGAAGAATGTTCTAGGACTTATGAAAAATCCAATTCCTTACCAAATACTGAAAAATCAGCTTCTTTTGCTGCTAAGAATATTCTCTCCAAATAAAAAGAAAAAAATGTTTCCAGAGTAACTTATTTTTTCTTGTCTTGTTTTTCTGACAAAGTAGGTACTGCAGCTAATCTCTCTCAAAATAAAGAGCATTTTAAAGTAAACTCTTATGTTTTGAGACTTGAGTCACAGGTCTGTAGCATTTTGGCATATAAAAATTTTTTTTGTTATGAGAGAATTCCACTCAGATCTGTTACATATGTGTCAAACAGATACTTAAGGGTTAATATCTCTTTTACCTGTAAAGGGTTAACAAGCTCAGTGAACCTGGCTGACACCTGATCAAAGGACCACTCGGGAGACAAGATACTTTCAAATCTTGGTGGAGGGAAGTCTTTGTTTTGTGCTTTTTGTCCTGTTCTTTGTTCTCTCTTGGGATTAAGCCAGACACGTAACCAGATTTCTCCAATCTTACTGAACAGTCTCTCAGGTTCCAGATAGTAAGTAATAGATAGAAAGCGGATTAGATTTATGTTTGTTTTCTTTATTTGCAAATGTGTATTTTGCTGGAAGGATATTTCACTTCCGTTTCCTGTAACTTATACTTAGGCTGGGAGGGGGAGTCCCTCTGGTGTAGGTGAAGCTGAGACTCTGTAAACATTTTTCCATCTTGATTTTACAGAGAAAATTTTTACTTTTTCTTTCTTTAATTAAAAGCTTTTCTTTTAAGAACAGCATTGATTTTTTTATTCCTGTGTAAGACCCAAGGGGACTGGGTCTGAACTCACCAGGGATTGGTGGGGGGAAAAGGAGAGAAGGGGGAGGGAAAGGTTAATTTCTCTCTGGGTTAAGATCCAAGGAGTTGGGATCAGTGTCTCTCTCTCAGGGAGAGTCTGGGAGGGGGAAAGGGGAGGGGGAGGTGAATTTCCTCTCTGTTTTAAGATTCAAGGAGTTTGAATCACAGTGATCTCTCAGTGTAACCCAGGGAAAATCTAAGAGGAAGAAAGGAGAGGGGAATGGTTTATTTCCCTTTGTTTTAAGACCCAAACCCCTTGGGTCTTGGGTCCCCCAGGGAAGGTTTTGGGGGACACTATATTTTGGGTTGGTGGCAGCGTGATAAGATCTAAGCTAGGAATTAAGCTTAGAAGGGAACAGGCAGGTCCCCACTTTCTGGACGCTAAAGTTCAAAGTGGGAAAGAGACCCTGACAATATGAAATTGACATTTTTTAATACTTTATTAGTTTTATTCCACACACTGAAGGTTAGCATGCACCCAGTGCACTTGAGCTGGAGACTTTCGGTCAGCAGTATCCACTGGAGAGGTGCATGAACACTTAGTGTCCGCATGCCTCTAGTTGAAAGAATAAAGGGAAGCGTCACCTCAACAATTCTCCCCATCCAGTTCCTTTGCACTGGAATCTTGGTGATACCAGACTGCAGTAGCAGCAATGTAGTGTGTGACATAGAATGTGGGTACACAACACATCTTGAACCACAAACTACTTTACAGGTAAGTAACCATTTCTTTGATTGTTTGTACATATATTCCACTGTAGATGCCTGCCCCAACCAGTACACCTTTGGTGGTGGAAAATCAGAATCTATTTGAACTGTCTTACCAAAGTTTGCATCAGCTCTAGATGCTTCAGTGATGGCATAATGTTGAGCAAACGTGTACCAAAGACTGAGCTGTTGCTTTACAAAAGTCTTTGACTTGATCATTGCTAAGAAAAGCCACAGAAATAGCTTGAGCCCTAGCAGACTGCCAGTAATCCTTGCTGGTGGTGTCACCTTTGCTAGGTCATAACAAATCCTGATGAAGGCAGTGATCCAGCTGGAAATTCTTTATGGTGTTACTGCCTGGGTTCTCATTCTCGCTGCATAAGCTTCAAAGAGTCTTAGTGAGGATCTCTTTCAGTTTTGTCCTGTCTATATAAAAAGAAAATGCACTACAAATATCCAGTGAGTGCATCTATCATCCCTGAAAGCATGTGCTTTTGGAAGAACATTGGTAAATGTATGATCCAGGTTTAGGTGGAATTCAAGACCACTTTTGATAAGAATCTGGGGTGAGGACTTAATGAGACCTTATTCTTGTTAAAAACAAAACAAAAAAACAAAAAACACACAACTGTATATGAGCATGTGACATGAAAGTTTCCACACAATATTTTTGTGAGATCTTACTAAGTAAGTTTATGTATCATTGTGAGCCATAGATTATATGCAATTCCATGGAGGGAGGGTGACTACAGCTCCCACAGAAACTAAGAACAGCGGAGAGTGAGATTATGCAAATTCATTCACTTTGTAACACCTCCAGAGAAGTACCATCACCTGGACAGGTTCACATGCACTACCTCAAACTGGATTCTCCAGAGACCAGAGAAGGAAAGGACTCTTGGATAAATAGCTTGAGTTTAAACTGATTCAGGGCCTTCTTTCTGATCCAACAAGTGGACAGAAAGTTCTGTCCCAGGAGGAGGGGAAGCAATTCTTGCAGAAGGATTGGAAGGACTGATATTGATCCAAGCCCTTGATGGAGTTGCAGGAGGTGAGGGCACAGGGATGATCACTGGTAAGCTATTTTATCATATGTATAGGCTTGTTGGGGTTTTTTTTTTGGGGGGGGGAGGGGAGGAAGATAAAAGCTTTGCAATAGAAACTGTTTATATGGAATAAATGTGTTTGCTTAGAAAGTGCTGGGTGGTAATTACAGCTGTTCATAGCTTTTGAAGAGAAAACAGAGTGCAGATGCTAGCATGTAGTCTGGCTTATGACGATATTACAGCATATGCAGAAAACTGAGCAACTGGGAAAAAGCCCTGGTCAAGAGGGAGAATGACATGGGTCTCTATCCAAGAGGTGACAGCTGATTAGCTGGGAGCTTAGAGTGGGTGCCATTGGTGGACCATGGAGGGGAAATACAGGAACACTTGCCCTGAACAGTAATGGGTGAAGTGGGGGGAAGAAGGTGGAGGTCCGGCTATTGAAGCTTGCAGCTCTCCCACTCTCCCTCCCACTGTTATTACAACTGGAAAAGTTATCTTAGGTGATAAGTAGAAGAGAGATCACAAGGCTAATGGCTCAAATGGCGGGCCCATAAATCCTGCGAATACTAAATTGATGTCCCAGGAAAGAAGAGATTCCTGTTAGTGAGTAAATCCTTATGAGGCCTTTTAAAAAATATTCTTACCATGGGATGGGAGAACATTGAACACGCCTGGAGAGGAGGGTGAATGCAAAAGACAACTGTCAGGCGAGATTAAAACAAAACAAAAACTCTCCAGCCTTATTTTAACATAACTTGGACCTGCACTTTGACTGGAGGCTGATGGGTGCAAGTGGAACATTTTTTCCACTTAGCCATTAAAGTGGTTCTACTTTTGACTCTTGCTGCTAGTGAGGACATTTTGGACACTATGTGAACACACACTCTCCAATGCAGTTAGACACTCATCATCCACATTGAGATGGAGACTGAAGATCAGGGTGTACAATTTAGTCATGATTCAGAGACTGTCCTTGAGCAACAATAAAGTAATTGGAGGTTGTAGTGATAGGGTTAGAAGATCAAAGAATGAATATTGCCGAGCCATCCCAGGGCTATCAATCATTCCAGTCGGTTATATTTCAACTTTCTGATAATGCTAATAATCATACAGTACTTCTAGATCACAGGGAAACAAGAATACATGTGTTACTGATCCTGGATTCTGGAGCAGAAGTGACATTTTGTTTTCTTGGTTGCAAACAAACCTATGTTGGGGAACCCCTATTTGTTGAATATCTGCACAACTTAGTTGAAAATCCTAAATGGTCCTGAAAAACAAAGTACCTGCTGAGGTGATCCACCAACATGTTCTGCATATCAAGCAACATGAAGCTTTGATAGTGCTGATGTTCCAAACATAGAAATCCCAAAGTTGTGTCCAGAGGTGGTACAAGGGATTTGATCTTGCTCCCCCTTTTTTGTCAAGGCAACAGTCATCTGTGATCACCTGGACAGTAAGGCCTTTGAGAGATGGAAGAAGTACTTTGCAGGCACACAATACAGCTCTCAGCTCCAAGATGTATACAAGAGCTGATCCTTGGCTGGCCTATAGATCCTGAATTTGTACCTATACAGGTGTGCTCTACCACCCAGCATGGAGGCATGTGAGGGAAATGGAAAGGAAAACAGTACTCCCTTTCACACATTTCTTTGGACCATTCACTACCTTGATGACCAAACTGTAAGCAGCATGTCCAAAAGATGCTTCATTGATACAAATTTCAACCAGCTTTCCATCCATTACAGGTGACATCTGGCATGCTGTCACACAAGTGGAGGATGCCATGTTTCCTAGCAATCCCAGCCAAGACCTTACTTTTATTCCTGGGAAAGCCTGTAGATTGATCCATAGGGTTAGGATGGATTGAAACCTTTCCTGACGGCAAGTAGGCTGTTGCAGTCAGAGTTATGAATGGCTCCAATGAACTCAATTCTTTGTACAAGGGATTGTATTATTTCTCCTGTTTATTTTAGGCCCAGCTGTGCAAATGGCAACTATTTCTGATAATGCTGTCCATTATTTGTTGGATAGATCAAATGCAAATTAACCAACTGTCCAGACATGGGACTACTTGAGAATGGAATCATTTGAAGTGAACTGCAAGCACTGTCCTATACTTTGGGGCTGATGAGAGGCTAAATGGAAACACTGTATAGTGCTAATGGTAGTCCCCTAATAGAAACCTTAAATACTTTCTGTGGCTTGGGTTGATAGCCATGTGAAACTAGGCATTCTGCAGACCAAGATCAGCGTACCCGTTATTTGGATCTAGGGACATTTTAGAGGGAAGGGATATCAGCTTTCTGAATTTTAAGCTCGTGAGCACTTTATGCCTTACATGAGACTAGACTACTATGTACCACAGGCAGAAGAGTAGAAGGGCCCAATGTTTTGGTCTAATTTTGGTTGTGGTGTTTAGCACCAAGGTGCTGGATGGCTTGTGGCATTCAGGAAGAGGTTAGACTAGATGATCTGGTGGTCCCTTTGGGCCTTAAATTCTATGATTATGATCATGGATTGTGTTCAATTTTCCTGGTTGCAGGGTAGCCCCAGACCCCTTCCCCCCTAGTCCACTTTTTAGGTATGAAAATATATCAGGAGTAGAAACCCCTTCCCATGTGCTGTAAAGCAACCTCCTCTACTGCTCTGAGAGCTAGAATACATTGTACCTTTTAAAGCAGTACCACCTCATGAAAATGGTCCCTGAATAAGAAAGGGGAAGGTTGCTGAAGTAGGGCAAAGACTAAAATTGAATTGTGTATCTCAGTACCACAGATTGTCTGGAACCATCAATCAGTGGTTATGAAGCTCCAGACACTGAGGTACAACAGGTTTCCCAAAGAAGGGGACAGTCACATTCTGGGGTGCAATCCAGACCAGTGCAGGAGTTGCCACCTCTTGGATTTACAAGTGCCTCATAATCCCTTGCCCCTGTGACTCTCCACCTGGGATGGCCACAGCTAGCAACAAGCATGGACTCTCAAGTACTGGGCAGCCCTGGTCCAATGATTTGGATCCTGAAGCCTGCCTGCAACACCACAGATTTCGCTTGGCTTCCACCACCCTTGGTTAACAACTGGTATGGTGACTTCAGGCACTCCTCAGCCCAGTTTTCCCACAAAGTGAAAAGTCCAGCCCTGCACTGGAACAATCAGAGGGATATTAAGGTTCACTGCCCTTTTAAAGGAGTCAATATTCAACAGTTTGTTACTTGAATTGAAGCTACTAAACAGTTCAGTTTAAACGCAGCACTGGACTGGTTTAGATTAAAAAAACAAAACAGAAGGTAGGATTTTAAGTCAATTCAAGTAGAAGGTAACTTAGAAATGGTTACCAGCAAATAAAAGTGAAAACATGTATCTACATCTAAAACTTTATCTAGCAAGTTTCAGTTCAAGATTTTATTTAAGATGGCCTTTTTCATCTCCAGTCTTCCAGCAGGATGGTGACTGATCCGCTCCTCAATCAGGATCTCTTCCAAAGGCCCAAAGGTGCTGGGGCCTTTATCTTAGGTCAAAGAGATAAAGGGGCAGAAAACCTTAAGTTTATAGTTCAGTGAACCTGTGAAGTGGAGTCTCCTGAAGGTTAACCCTCAAAGTAAAGTTTATCCAATGAGGAAGGCAACATGGAGTCTGGTGGTGAACAAGGCTCCATGCTCTCTTTCTTCCCACACTTGTGTTTATGCAATTGCAAATTGTTCTGTTTCCTGCCATCTTCTCCCACAGCTGTCTTGAGGACCCTATTTACTATATGCAATTGAGGTAAACACAGTCCTTTGTTTAGGACAGATCTGTTCAACAACTTTTGCTAAGGCAGGGCTGTCTGCTTTTGAACATGTGCTACCACCACAGAGGTAGAGAAGGGGGCGGGATTCATAACTGCATATAATTTTTACTACATACAGTTTCTTACAATGTTGACTAGCAAGTTAGTTTTCAAAATAATTCACAAGGCATATTTTGCACAATATTTTGCAATACTATGTAGGGTGTGGTGCTTTCAAATCACAGACAGAGAGGGAAGATCAAAATGATTAGAGCTCTGCTCTTGATGAAGCAGTCAAATTGATTGCCTTGATGTTGGAGGAGCCTGATGGGTAAAGTCTGTTGATGCAGAAGCCTATGACTTTCTTAGTAGAAACTTACCCTGCTTTCAAAAAATCAGCTTGCCTAGGCTGGAAGCTAGGCTCTCAAATGGTATTGAGGCCTATTCTGCCTTCTTTTGGGGCTGGGGCATATACTCTTAGTAACCTTAATGTCACTCTCAATTCTTTTTATGGCGTGTAAAGCCTCAGTCTTCTTGCTGAAGAGGCAGCATGCATCAGAGGGCGGACCCTCAACAGCAGTTAGGGCTTCCCTTGGTATATGTTGTGTGTGGAGACAGAAAGACCTCTGCATGGTGAAAATTGCCATGGATCTGAAGACTATAGCTGCTGCATTGAGATCTGACTGCAGTGATGTCCTGGCTATTAGCTGGCCATCATTGACAATAGATGTAAACTCCTCCTCCATACACTGTTCAGTAAAGCCCAGCAAATAAAGTCATATTTCAATAATAGAGTTAGTTAGTGATTCTCATTTGGAGGTGAGATGCAGAATAAGTCTCCCTTCCAAAGGAATCAGTCCTGTTTGGTTCCTAGTCTTTTTGTAATTTGTAATGTCCCTGGTTCAACCTCTTGTTTTCTGTTCCCACCACTACAGTACCTGGAATAGGGTGATGAAAGAAATGGCATCTGGTAGCAACAGTCCACTTTCTTTGAAGTCTGTGCCGGAGAAGCTTGGCATGGTCCAAGCTTCATTGATGGGTAAAGCTACTCACCCAGTCCCAGTTGTGTGTAATATAATCAACAGTCTAAGATTTTCTTGGGCAATTTCTGCAGGAAAAATATTCCTCTGTTAAGGCTCATGTGGTGCCAGTAGGTGTACCCGGAGCCCTTATATTTGAAGGTTTCAGAGGTATGATTGGCTTTGCCAGTACTGAGGCCACTGTCTGAGTGGCCTGCATAGGAAAGTCTGGTGCTAACATACAGAGTAAGTCTCTAGCTCCCATCAATTGCTGGAGGAGTTGACGGTACCCAGTGGTTTCTGTGCTGGGGTCATTTGTTCCTGAAGTGTAGATAGTACAGTAGGTACCTGCTTCATCAGTACCTATGCCAATGAGCCAATATAGATGGCACTGGCAAGCAATGCTGTCGTACTCTTGAAGTTAGCTTGGTACCAAACAGCTTCTGAGATACCATTTCAGCTGAGGTACAATGGTGGAGTCTCCAACAGGTGCATGAGGAATCCTTTCTGGGTCTTGAACTACCCTTGAGCTCTGAAGAGCTGGATGTCTTGAAGCCCTTCATGACTGGCCCAAGGACAAAAGATCAGTACCTCTTCTCTCTCTATCAGAGGTTGAGGGCTTCAGTGAAGGAGCAGCTAAGTAGAAATAGCTGCCAGAGAACTTCTAGGAGGCAATGTACTTCACTTATCTGTCCAAGAAAGGCTTGGATTGGCGGTCAAGCATAAAGTCCCCTCCATGAGTAACCCCTCAGACAGGAGTCCCTTGATTTTGAAGTCTTCTTACAAAAAGATACAAAAACTGAACATTTGTCCACAACATGGTCATCATTAACAGGTAGGACTTCCTTACAAGACAGACCATTCTTAAAGCCCAGGGACTTATGCATGACTATTTGGTAGCAAGTATCACTCCAGGTAAAAAAAAGTCTAAAAGGAGAACAAAGGAAACCCTATAAAAGTCAAGGCTAACTACATACTAACTCACTATTTACACAAGAAAGGCTGCTGATATGCTCACCGTCTTGTGCTTTGAGGCATCACTGGAACTTGCAGCCATGTGTTGTGAGAACAAACAGAGAGAGGTGGACAGCTGTCCCAACATGTACTACTGACCAAAAACCCCAACCTTGGGTGCACTGGGTATACATGCACTTACAGTGAAATATATAGACATACAAGCAATTTAAGAAGAACCAGGATACTACACAAGGGTCTTTTAGATGTTCTTTAAAAAAAGAAAAAAAAAACAAACCACACACACCACACACCCGCCCCCCCCCACACTCAAACAGCTATTAAACTAGTCACATTTTGTTGCCAACAGATAATACATGATCTTCAGATTAATTAACCACAATTTTAAGAAACTGTCCACTTTTGCAAATGGATATACCTGCACAGCTGGTGTAAGAGGATATACACATTCAGCTTAATCCCATCATCAAATATAACCACACATTTGTGCAACAATTCCAACGATACCTTATCAAGCAGCATACAAACTCAAATATGGACAAGGTCTTCAATTGCTAGATCTTTTCTATAATTCTCCTGATTATTTCCATAGTGAAAATTGGTTTTCAAATGCCCCATTTCCTTTTAGGATCATAAGGTCATATGAGACTGAACACTTATAAAAAGTTACCTTGTGTGCCAACAATTTCCATGTGAAGATGTGCAAGTCCACTGGCAGTGGACAAAGCTAGCTTTATCATTCCTTCCACAGTAACGGTATATCTGTTTAGGTAATCAAAGAGTGATCCATGCTCATGATAATCTGACACCAACCAGAGCTGAGTCCATGTACCATTGTCTGCAAAATAAGATATTAGATGTAAATAAAGTTGCCCAGCAAACGAAATTGCTTTTTTTAAATGTACCAACTATAAAGTTTGGAGTTACATTTTATAATGAGCTCCATGTAATCAGGTCATTATGTTTTCTATTTTTATTCCAACAGTACCTGAAGTGTTAGAGTCCTCTGTACTAGACACTGAACAAACAGCACAGAAAACAGTCCCTAACCCAAACAGTTTATAATCTAAAAGACAGGACAGATATAGGCAAACAAAAAAAGTACACTATAATTTTTCCTCAGTTTTTTCCCTTTGTATAACATCCCCTCCCTACTTTGCCAACTTCCCCTGCGCCCAACTGCTAGTCAGAATTCAGTCCTTACTCATCCCAGTTGTCCTTCTTCCAGCTGTAAGCAACAGTCAGCCACATTTTGGGAGACAAATCTCCAAATTATCAAAAACAAGCAAAGACCTGCTTTCTTGGCCGCTTCCTCTGCCTGCAACGAGGGCACACGTGTAACAAGTCGGATTCTCATCTCAGGGGAGGCTCACATGGCCCAAGTCTGCCATTATATACCAATTAGTCTTCTCCTCCCCCACCTACTCCAGACAGTAGCACCAGTGCAAACAACAAGATTCTGGATTCTACTGACCATCCAAGTTGAGACTTCCATAAGAGGAGGAAAAACCCAGGAAAATAAGACAGCAAAATATGAGTGGAAGGGAGCTTAGGGGAAAAAAACAAAGGTCATTCTTACAATTAACGTTCCACATTCCTGGGACTTCTCTCCCCTATTCTAGAAGGGAGAAGGGTTTAGAGACAACGAAGGGACAACAAGTATTAGTATCAAAGGATTAAGAAATGGCTTCCCTTTTCTGAGAAGGCAGAAGCACATAGAAATTAGAACACAGAACTTGGACTCAAGCAACCTGCTTGTTTTTTTTAATCACTGCAACTTGCTTGCTGCATGACTGTGGGCTAAACAGTTCTACAAGATGGAGATAATGCACACTCACTTTTCTCAGACCTAGAGATGACCTGCACTAGGTACGTGCAAATTTGCCACAGATTTAGATCAGTGGACACCAAATACCAGGAACCTCAAAGATTAAAAAATAAAAAAAAACAAAACCCAAAAACACAGAAGATACAGTATATGAAGGGAACTCAGTATGTGAAACTTGAATTTTCAGTCTTTCATTGGAATTTTTCCTCTTTTGACCCAGAAAGCAGAAACATGACAGTTGCAAAACTTTGTTTTTAAACCACACAAAAGCAATCCTGCCATCGAATAGGTTTCCTTAATGTATTTAAAACAAAAGTAAAAACCCCTCTTTGAATAGCAGCAAAGAAGAATCCTGTGGCACCTTATAGACTAACAGACGTTTTGGAGCATGAGCTTTCGTGGGTGAATACCCACTTCCTCAGATGCATGTAGTGGAAATTTCCAGGGGCAGGTATATATATGCTAGCAAGCAAGCTAGAGATAACGAGGTCAGTTCAATCAGGGAGGATGAGGCCCTGTTCTAGCAGTTGAGGTGTGAAAACCAAGAGAGGAGAAACTGGTTCTGTAGTTGGCAAGCCATTCACAGTCTTTGTTCAATCCTGAGCTGATGGTGTCAAATTTGCAGAGGAACTGAAGCTCAGCAGTTTCTCTTTGAAGTCTGGTCCTGAAGTTTTTTTGCTGCAGGATGGCCACCTTAAGGTCTGCTATAGTGTGGCCAGGGAGGTTGAAGTGCTCTCCTACAGGTTTTTGTGTATTGCCATTCCTAATGTCTGATTTGTGTCCATTTATCCTTTTCCGTAGAGACTGTCCAGTTTGGCCGATGTACATAGCAGAGGGGCATTGCTGGCATATGATGGCGTATATTACATTGGTGGACGTGCAGGTGAATGAACCAGTGATGGTGTGGCTGATCTGGTTAGGTCCTGTGATGGTGTCGCTGGTGTAGATATGTGGGCAGAGTTGGCATCGAGGTTTGTTGCATGGATTGGTTCCTGAGCTAGAGTTATTATGGTGCGGTGTGCAGTTACTGGTGAGAATATGTTTCAGGTTAGCAGGTTGTCTGTGGGCGAGGACTGGCCTGCCACCCAAGGCCTGTGAAAGTGTGGGATCATTGTCTAGGATGGGTTGCAGATCCTTGATCGTTGGAGGGGTTTTAGCTGGGAGCTGTATGTTATGGCCAGTGGAGTCCTGTTGGTTTCTTTCTTGGGTTTGTCTTGCAGTAGGAGGCTTCTGGGTACAAGTCTGGCTCTGTTGATCTGTTTCCTTATTTCCTCGTGCGGGTATTGTAGTTTTGAGAATGCTTGGTGGAGATTTTGTAGGTGTTGGTCTCTGTCTGAGGGGTTAGAGCAGATGCGGTTGTACCTCAGTGCTTGGTTGTAGACAATGGATCGTGTGATGTGTCCGGGATGGAAGCTGGAGGCATGAAGGTAGGCATAGCGGTCGGTAGGTTTTCGATATAGGGTGGTGTTAATCTGACCATCACTTATTTGCACCGTGGTGTCAAGAAAGTGGACCTCCCGTGTAGATTGGTCCAGGCTGAGGTTGATGGTGGGGTGGATATATTGTCGGGGAAGTCTCCTTCCCGAGATGATGGGGCATCCAGGATTTCCAGGTTTGTGGATCTTGGGTAGTAGATAGAATAACCCTGGTCGGCACTCTCACTGAAGGACTGTCTGGATATATGGACTCTCTACTCAGACCCTATGCCACCAGCACTCCCAGCTATCTCCGTGACACCACTGATTTCCTGAGGAAACTACAATGCATTGGTCACCTCCCAGAAAACACCATCCTAGCCACCATGGATGTAGAGGCTCTCTACACAAACATCCCACACACAGATGGAATACAAGCTGTCAGGAACACTATCCCTGATGATGCCACAGAACAACCTGCTGCTGAGCTCTGTACCTTTATACTTACACACAACTATTTCAAATTTGATGACAATATATATCTCCAGATCAGTGGCACTGCTATGGGCACCCGCATGGCCCCACAATATGCCAATATCTTTATGGCCGACCTGGAACAATGCTTCCTCAGCTCTCGTCCACTCACGCCCCTTCTCTACCTACGCTACATTGATGACATCTTCATCATCTGGACCCATGGGAAGGAGACTCTGGAAAAATTCCACCACGATTTCAACAGCTTCCACCCCACCATCAACCTCAGCCTGGACCAATCTACACGGGAGGTCCACTTTCTTGACACCACGGTGCAAATAAGTGATGGTCACATTAACACCACCCTATATCGAAAACCTACCGACCGCTATGCTTACCTTCATGCCTCCAGCTTCCATCCCGGACACATCACACGATCCATTGTCTACAGCCAAGCACTGAGGTACAACCGCATCTGCTCTAACCCCTCAGACAGAGACCAACACCTACAAAATCTCCACCAAGCATTCTCAAAACTACAATACCCGCACGAGGAAATAAGGAAACAGATCAACAGAGCCAGACTTGTACCCAGAAGCCTCCTACTGCAAGACAAACCCAAGAAAGAAACCAACAGGACTCCACTGGCCATCACATACAGCCCCCAGCTAAAACCCCTCCAACGCATCATCAAGGATCTACAACCCATCCTAGACAATGATCCCACACTTTCACAGGCCTTGGGTGGCAGGCCAGTCCTCGCCCACAGACAACCTGCTAACCTGAAACATATTCTCACCAGTAACTGCACACCGCACCATAATAACTCTAGCTCAGGAACCAATCCATGCAACAAACCTCGATGCCAACTCTGCCCACATATCTACACCAGCGACACCATCACAGGACCTAACCAGATCAGCCACACCATCACTGGTTCATTCACCTGCACGTCCACCAATGTAATATACGCCATCATATGCCAGCAATGCCCCTCTGCTATGTACATCGGCCAAACTGGACAGTCTCTACGGAAAAGGATAAATGGACACAAATCAGACATTAGGAATGGCAATACACAAAAACCTGTAGGAGAGCACTTCAACCTCCCTGGCCACACTATAGCAGACCTTAAGGTGGCCATCCTGCAGCAAAAAAACTTCAGGACCAGACTTCAAAGAGAAACTGCTGAGCTTCAGTTCCTCTGCAAATTTGACACCATCAGCTCAGGATTGAACAAAGACTGTGAATGGCTTGCCAACTACAGAACCAGTTTCTCCTCTCTTGGTTTTCACACCTCAACTGCTAGAACAGGGCCTCATCCTCCCTGATTGAACTGACCTCGTTATCTCTAGCTTGCTTGCTAGCATATATATACCTGCCCCTGGAAATTTCCACTACATGCATCTGAGGAAGTGGGTATTCATCCACGAAAGCTCATACTCCAAAACGTCTGTTAGTCTATAAGGTGCCACAGGATTCTTTGCTGCTTTTACAGATCCAGACTAACACGGCTACCCCTCCGATACTTGACCTCTTTGAATAGTGGGAGTTGTTCAGTCTACTTTATTCTTATTGTAAAACAAACCCCTTTCTCTCCTTTAAAAAACATAAAAAAAAAAAAAAAAAAACCTCCACCATTCCTCAACATATTCCTATTAATGGCAACCATACGCCGCACTACCTTTCAAGTATAAATTCTTCATGCTAAGGACTCTGTACATCACATATGTATAATATACCTGACCTTAATTCAAAAAGCATGGTAAGAGGGAAGGAAAGGCAAGGCAAGAAAAGGAAGGTCCTTATTCTTACAGACATGCTGATGAACAGGACTTTGCAAGGATTCAGTTTCCAAAGAACAAAACTGAAATCTCAAGGAAAGGTACCAAAAAGTCTACAAGATTCTTAGAATCCTCTGTGGATATTAAGGGAGGCCAGCGGTTTTTGGCTTTCTGGGAGATTTTAAAAGTAGAACATCTGCAAATAGAGAAAAAAGGAGAGCTGCATCTGTGTCAAAACCACCAATTTCTGCTAGTGGAAAACAGTGAAGTCAGATTGTGCTATATTCATGCCAGTACCAATGCCAACAAAGCTCTTGGTCTATGGTACCAGGGACAGCTGAGGTCCAGTCTTAACTGAAAGGTTACACAAATGTTTGGTGGAAAAGATATTAGAAATAAACAGACACCCTGACCCTTCAAAAGATGGCCAGGAAAGCTTCCACCAGTTCTCTAGTCCTTCACTAAAACCAGAAGACAATACTCATGAAATGTCTATTATCTCCAAGCCACAGGAAAAAATTGCTGTAGATAAAGATTGCAGAAAAGTTCACACACTGTTTTGAGGAATGCAGAGGTTCATCTGTATTTTCATTAAACAGGTTGGACTTGTTGAAGAGGAGATCCTGAATGGAATTTCAGACCTCTCTCGGGAAGCCCGATGGCTGGAGCCACGAGTTCCTGCACATGATCAGCTCTGTGGCCAAAGCTTGGGATGCAGTATTTGCAGCCTGGAGAGTGACATCTTTGCCACCAAAACTTCCCTCAGCCAAAAGAGACTGGAACTGGGTTCAATCTTCCATGGGGAGTTTGACTTTAAACTCTGCAAGCCTGGATAAGTGTAAAAATCACATTTACAGAACAGAGCTTGTTAATTGGCTATATGAAATTGAAGACCTGCTAAGAGGACTTTCCTGCCCAGGAGGTCCAATCTCTTTGACCCTTTATCCAACAGAGTGGATTTCTGAAAGTGATGTTGAGCTCTTTCTGCAGCTGCCTTTAATCAGTGAATTACGGAGAAAGTCGCAAAATAGAAAAAAGTCAGCACCCTTTCTTGGCACAAAGTAGCATCTTCCAGTCCACTTTGGGATGGGGCGCAAGATGCTGGCGAGTACCAGACCGTTCTTGCCAGTTGTTCTAGTATGGCCTCATTAATTGGAAGGGCCACCCTGGTCAGTCCCCATGTCTAAGGTAGCCAGGAGTGTGTATTAGGGATTCTGGATCTCTTCCAACAGGATCTGCAAGTCATTAGCAACCCTCTGATGTAGTCCCTAATATTGCCAGTGGTCATTCAGAGAAGGCAGCAGCAGGATGACTGCATCATTCGGAAGTGACAGTACCAGTTCTGTCTCTCTCTTCAAACACCAACAAAACTGGCTACTGAGATGGGGAGGAGTGGGATGACTCCTGCTATGGTCCTGGGTGCCTGCCATAAGGATTCCAGAAGCCCCAGTACAACCAGAAAGAGGGATCCATCAGTCATGGTGGTCCCCATAGGAATAGATAAAAGGAATGCCTTGGGAGTTTATAACCAGGGGTGGAGTGGGGTGGGGGATAAAAATGCCTCTGCAGGTTGCTGCACCATCTCAGAGATACTGTTAGGGCTATTTCTTCTGATGCAGAAGCTGGCTCCACTGGTAGCAGCGATATGGCCGGTATAGAGATGCTGCTGTTCAATGGATTGGGATGGGGCCTCTCCTGCGACAGACAACAGTTCTTTCCCTGGGGTAAGAATGTTTCATAGGAAGGCCAGGCCCAAAAGAAGTGGAGACAGTGGGTAGGGAAGGAAAATATCCTCCAGCATTGCATAAATAGTCTCTGTATGGCCGAGAGCCCGCTGAGTACCCATAGACATGCGGGAAGGGGCTGGTTTTGCACCCCGCAGCTGGCCTGTCTTTGTATTGAGAAGGCAGTACTGATAGTGCATCCAGACTAGTGGTTGTGGACAGGACTAGTGAGTGAGTCTCTCTCTCTCTCTCTCTCTCTCCCCCGCCCCAGTACTGTGGACACCAGTGAAACTGACAGATCCCTCTTTTGCGCCTTACCCTCCTGTCTGAGGGTCTTCGGTGCCAGTTCTGCAGGAATGGCTCAGGAACGCATTTCTTTTGGGCTGTCTGCTGCAGGGATCTGTCCTTATGTCCATGGCAGTACTTCTTACTGTCATGTGGAGCCCTGTGTACCGAGCCCTTGGGCTTTGGTGCTAGCAGCTTGGAGTACTTCAACATGGCATGTGCTTGGACAGGCACTATTGGTCCAGCTGAGAGTGATATATTGTCGGGGGAGGGGTTTCCCAGGTCTGGATCAGAATGGAGCCTCAGTCTCCTCCATTAGGCACTTCAGACAGAGCTCTCGGGTCTCTCGGATTCCGGGCAGAAAGGATTTGCAAATACTGCACTTTGCAGAGAGATGCCTCTCATCCAAACAAGAGAGACATCATTGCTATGGAAAACAAGAGCGGGAGATGCAGTTCTTAAAGTTCGGGAGCCTGGGCACAGTCCCAGGAATGACTCCGAGCCCCTGCCTAGGTGGGGTAGTCTATTCTATCTACAAACTAGAATCCCTAAGAAATATAACTATTTACAATAGTTTTACAATAACTTTTACAGAGTGCACAAAAGTGAATGAGGACCCAATTCCAACTCAGGTGGAACTGGAGAGATGTTGACCTGTACTACCCCTTATGCTCTCAGACGGAAGCACACGGGAAGATAATGCACATGCGTGGGTCAACAGACACTGCTTGGATGAATTTCCAGACTCAGACGCATGGCACATATGCATACCCACATGTTAAATACACATAGGGACCAGCATTCAAAGAGGAACCATTTCTTTTTGAGCATTATCCTTATGGCTGCTCCTTTCTAGGTGACTACCAAGCAGTTCCCTTTAAGGAGGTGGCGGCTTGGGAGTGGAGTCCAATATTAAAAAAAACATAGCCAAGCCAATGTAGCTTTACAAATCATAGTTCAGAGTTACTGCATAGCACTCAGATATGTACAGAAGACCAAGTTGTGGCTGTACATATTTCAACAGGAACATTTTTCAGAAAGTCTGTTGAAGTAGAAATAAACCTCGTAAAGCAAGTTCTTCTTTACCACCTTTATGAAGATTAGGAAAAAAAGATCAGAAGATGATTGGGCTGGTTAATATGGAACTCTGAACATAATTTTGGTAAAAATTTGTGGTGTGGTCATAACGTGACTATCTTTGAAAAATATTGTGAAAGGGGAGCATGTCATAAGGACATTTGCCAAGCCAACGTGATGGTTATATGAAATGCTGTTTTCATCAATAAACGGAGTGAACAAGCACAATCAGTTCAAAACAGTAATCTTGTAAAGTATTTAAGAACCAGACTGAAGTCCCAAACCAGAGTAGGATGTTTGAATGGAGGAAAGAAATTTGCAAGTCCCCTGAAGAACCTCATTGTCATTGGGTGAGCAAATACAGACTAAAACCTCTATTGGGGAACGGAAAACTGTGATGGCTGACAGGTGGACCCTAATGGAGATCAGTGACAGATCCAAGAATTTCAGTTCTAGGATGTAGTCTAGTATTTGTGACAGCAATGAGATTGTTGGTGGAATGTGTTTGAGGTCATACCAGCAGCCAAATCTTGTCCATTTTTGCACATAAGTCTCGTGTGTAGACTGTTTTCTGCTGCGTAATAGTATTTTTTACTTTCTTTGAATAGATTATTTTTCATCTAGTGGACCACCAACCAGCCATCTTTGAGGCAAAAAACTCAAATTGGGGTTAAGGATCCTCGACCTTCCTGGCAGAGAAGATGAGAAGCAGTCTGGAGAGTGATCAATAAGGAAGCACCTGTCTGGGCCTGGAGAGAACTATTAAAGGACAAAGCCAGAGTTATTCTTATCTTGAGAAGAACTCTGGATATTAGAGAGAAAGCATTAACCCTGATGACCATGGAAGGTGAAAATGCATCCCTCAAGGATTGGTGACCCAGCTAACCTCGAGCAGAACTGAACACTTTTCTTGTTTGTGGTAATGGTGAATGCATCTGAGGGGTGTGTCACTGCCAAAATATGTGGTGAAGCACAATGGAATCCATCTTCTACTTGTGCTCTTGAGAGAAGTGCTTGCTGACTGTATCCACAGTCACATTCTGAGGACAATCTGATTGCATATGCACCAATTCCAAAGCTTGACAGCTTTGGTGCAGAGAGTCCCTCCCTGTCAGCAGATATAGACTATGCACAACATGTTGTCCTTCATGACCTTCAGTTTTTACCACTGAACAGGGTAAACACAGAGACTGACGTATCTGACTGCCTTGAGTTCTAGACAGTTGATGTAGAGTTTTCTCTTGAGGTCCACCTGCCCTGGGCTGCGTGGTTGTCCAAATGTACTCCCCTAACAGGGATACATCCACCGTTATAACATTCTTCAGGGAAGGGTGGGCAAAAAAAAGACTCCTGCACAGATGTTTTGAGGGTATTTCCACCAACTGAGAAATTCTTTCACAAAATGTGAGTATGGAAAGCAGTGCGTTCAGACTATATGCACAGCAACTAAACGGTCCTGAAACACCTCTGAAGGCAAAATAGTCGCAGTCTTACGCAGTCTATACTGGAACTACCAGCTGCTATGTCCCAACAGCTGAAGCCAGTCCCTGACCCAAGTTTGAGGGCTGATCTGGATTGTGTTGACCATGTCAGATAGGGTCACAAATCAATGCACTGAGAGAGAGAGAGAGAGAGAGAGAGAGACTCTTGCTGCTATTGAACTGAGCTAGGTTCCTATGAATTCTAACCTTTGTAAAGGGGTCAAGGTGGATATTTCTGAATGGTCAACTGTAGGCCCAGTTTGAGGAAGGTCTATGGCCTTGCAAGTTGCCAGTGAAGTGCTGTACTGGGAACAACTTTTCAGACCCCTGGGGCAGATGAGAAGACAAAAAGAAGCACCCTGTACAGACCAACAATACATCATAACCCTTTTGTGAGATGGATGGATCGTTATATGGAAATATACGTTCTGAAGGTTGAGGGCTGAGAACCAACACCCTTACTCCAGTGATGGAATTATTGCTGCAAGTGTTACCATTTCGATTTTTTGTGCCTCCACGAAGGTCCTAAATAGCCTTAAATCTAGGGTGGGCCTCCAACCACCATTATTTTGGCACCAGGAAGTACCTGGAATAAAACTCCTTCCTTCTATACTGCCTGGGAACTGGTTCAATAGCACCCAAGTGTAGGAGAGAGTCTATTTCTGGTCTTAGAAGGTGCTTGTGAGAGGGGTCCCTGAAGAGGGACAGGGCAAGGTGGTTGGCAGGTGGAAGAGAGGTGAAGTGAAGTGGATGGAGTACCCCGTGGAGAGGATTTCAAAAAAAAATGCAGCTTGCCCATAATGATAAATTCCCAAGCTTGCCACAAGTGTTAAAGGCAGTTACTGAAGGGAGGAAAAACAGGTGAACCATTGCATTGGTATAAAAAGAGTATGGTAGCACAGGACCTTGATCAGTGTCTCAAAATTGGTGCTTACAGGTGGAAGGTTGTGAGGTCCAAAGTCCGGAAGTGAGTGGTTTTTTCCTTTGAAACCTAGGTTCCTTGCATATGGGTTCATATGATCCCTCGGAGCTTGAAAATAGGGCAGGGCAAGATCTCTGTGCGGTCTCGAACTTAAAAAACCTCTTTTGTGGGTAGGTTTATAGATCCCAGAGAATGCAAAGTGGCCCTAGAGTACTTTCACATGTGCAGAGATTCATCCATGCTGTCAGCAAAAAGTTTAGTGACATCAAAAAGCAGATATTCGACCACAGGGTGGGCCTTTTTTTGGAAATTCTGAGAGCTGAAGCCAGGAGGCCCTCTTTAGAGCTATAGCCATAGAAATGGAACAAGTAGCAGTACTGAGAGAACTGCAGAGATTCTGGTGAGCAGCTGGCCTTCTGCAATAAATTTGTCTAGAACTGATCTCTATGTTCTGCTGATAAAACACTCAAAGAAGTTCAGCCTGGTATAATCTGTGTGGTTGTACTTTGCCATCAATGCCTGGTAGTTGGCAATTCTAAATTGTAAAGCAGATGCCAAATAGGATTTTCTGCTCAACAGGTTGAAGTGCTTATGATCTTTATCACAGGGTGCAGATATAGTATGGTGCTGTATTCCATATTTGTTATCCGTCTTGACCACCAAGGAGTTAGAGGGACGAGAAAATAAAGATGTAGAGCCCTTAGAGGGGGACATAATATTTTTATCCACTGTCTTGCACACTGGCAAAATTGTGATCAGGGTGTGCCAGAGAACAAGGCCCTCCTGGACTCTACCAAGGTTAACAGGCAGGGGAATGTGAGCAGATGAAGCTGTATAAAGGATGTCAGGAAACTTATGCTGCATTTCTTTAATCTCCTCAAGAGATCTGCAACTCTTGCTAAACTCTGGCAGTTCCAGGACATCAGCAGCCACAGATGGTGGAGGTTGCGGAACTGCTTCATCCAGGCAGGAAGAAGACATGTTGACTGGTGGAGAGACCGCTTCATCAGCCTGAGCTTCTTGTTCCTCAAAAGGTTTCTTCCTGAAGTTCTGGTCTCCTAGATAGGGAGGGTGATGGAGACTGTCTATGTCTGAGATAGGTAGTGCTGGAGGCACTAGTTAATTGCTGATGATAGGTCACCCAAGGGTCCCAGTATGGCCAACTGGGTGGTGCACATGGCAGGGGTGCTGATACCAGCAAGATTGTGGACATCTCTCACAAGTGATTTCAATTTCCTCAGAGACTTCTGTCTTGGACAGATATTTGAAAGACCAAGTCAAGATCTTCAGAATGAGTTAGAAGAGAAGAATTCTTATGAAGTGGTGGAGCACCAGAAGAAACTTGAGCTAAAACTGTCTGTACTGGACAGGTGTCCTGGGATCTGGAGGATATTGGTACCAAAAGAAGACTGAAGCTGAGTAGCGGTGATTCGGGCACTTCGGACACGGCTAGGTCTTTGGGAAAAAAATAAAACTCCTGTGGTACTGAAAGTGTGCTTAGTATCATGTTCATGGCTTGAGCCGAAGTAATGGTAGCTGAGGGAGCTGATGGTACCATGAGTGTCTAATGCTCTGAGTGGAGTCCAGAGGGAGCCCATGCAATCTTCAGTACTGAGCGAGTAGCAGTAGAGCTCTTCGTGATGCCCCGTTCCCCTGATGGTACTGATGGCCTATTGGAGACTGACATTTTGAAGTTGTTAGGCTTAACAGTGCCCTGGGTACCTGAGGAACCATCGGCCTTGTGGGTACCAGGTCAGAGTCTGATGGGTGCTGAAGTGGCTGGAGTTATCAGCAACTGACTTCTTTGAGGCAGATTCCTACCCGGAGAACTTGGGGCATGGCCTACACAAGTCTTATGAGAGAAAAGTCTTGGGTTTTCCTCTTAGATGTCCTTGAGGAGTGTGGCTCGGAGACATTAGAGGTAGCAGACTTATTTCAAGATCAGCATACGGGGGGGTGCAGCAAACTCTTCATCATGAGGAACCAAAATTTGATCTCCCTGTTTTTTCTGGCTCTAGATTTTCATGCTAGACCAAAGGCACTTTTTGGAAACATGAAGTTCCCTGAAGCAAAAAAGATGCACCAGGAGTGTTCATCACATACCAGGATTGCCTCCTGATACGATAGGCAGAACTGGGCATGCCCTTCCAGTAACAAAGCTCTGAGGAGGGGAGAAACTATCTATGGGGTAACAATCCTTAAAACTATTCTTTTTTTTTTCTTTTTTTTAAATTAAATTAGTTTTAAACAACTACAGCTAGTACTACTACTAAAATAAACTACTATAAGAGCTATGAGGGCACAGCTGGAGGTAAACTCAGCATGGACAACTGCTAAGACTCAGTCTCAAGTGGAGGCAATTTAGAAGGAACTGAAGGCAAGTTCGCCAGCACAGCACTATACAGAAGTGCAGAGCATAAGTAACACTGCTACATGAAATCTCCACTCAGAGGTGCAAGCTTCTTTTGAAAAAAGAAAGGGTGGTTAATGGCTACATTTATTGACCTCGGACCTATTTTTCACAACACAAAAAATATTTGCAAGGTTATATATATATATATATATATATATATATATATATATATATATATATATATATATATATATATATTTCATCATCAGAGTAGTACATCACAAGAAGGTAGAATGATAAGAAGGTTAATCTATGTAATTAGTCATTTAGAGGTTCAGACCACCTTGGTCTGAAGCACACTAATACTCTCCCCACACACCCGCCCCACCTAAGGACTTGCATGTGTTCTCATAGTTAAAACTATTTTAAAATTCTCCATTTCTTTTTTTAAATACTTCTGAATGGTTTGTACTCTTACTATGAGAGGTCCCTCACTTGCAATGGTCTCTTCACCTTTCCAAATTTTAAGTGAATGACTCTCAAATACTTTTGACAAACTGAATGCAGCTTCTGAAAAATATATTGATGAACTCTAAGCAAAAACTGTACACTTCATTTTTCCTTAGGGAAACTAATTTGATAGGATATGTTAGGGACATTTCAGTATTTGGTATATTTAGCATTGGGCTTTGACTAGTTCTATTACAACTATGGAAAATGCTATGTTGATATTGCCTATCAACAGGCAAAAAAACCTATTCCCAAGAAAAAGACAGGAACTGTTTGATTTGGGCGTTTTTGCAAGTCTGAGAAGTTAAAAGTTAAAATCTTCTAGTAATGCTTTAATAAAATCTAAGTCATATCTGGATTAGGTCTACACACCTTCCCAAAATAGAAACTTCCTTGACAATTTTTAGGGTGCGACTTTTACTTAAGTTACAGGAGCTGACCGTTTAATTTAAGATACGGTCATATGATACTATATAAATGAAAGGGACAGCAGAGCTCAACTGGGAGTAATATACTACTCCAAATGCAACTGTGGTAGTAAAATTGAATTAAAAAAAGGAGTAAATCTTATTCGGGGGAGTAACTGCTTAAACTTGTCACAAGATACAGAGAAGTGGAGGCTAAACAGCTTGCTGGGAGTGCAGTGAATTGTTGATGCAATCATGGCAGTTGCACAAATGAATTTTGAATGTAGCAGAAAGTTAGAGCACAAAACATGCATATTGACCATATGACCGGCAGATTTACAGAAATGGTTCAGTAACTATACAAAACTGAGTTGTTCAGACAAGACAATTCCATTTAAATATAAGGCTTAGTATGTCTGTGTGCAGGTTATGCATAATGTGCTGCCTAGTTTTGAGATTTGAGTCAATTGTTTGTTTTTTGAGGTAAATTGTATGACCAGTCATTAAAAAGTTAAACAAAAACAAATTTCATAAAACTCACATGTAATCGAGGATTACATTTGCAACAACCTTTCCACAAGCATCAAAGAACATGAAATGTCCAGAAAGTGGCATTTGTATTTTCAATTCCCGTGAACAGTTTGAATTAGTACATGTACAATCAATAAAAAGTGAAGTTATCAAAAGCTTACTAACCTTTATTGTCTGCTGCTATAAATCCAAGAATGTTTTCATGACGTAGCATAACAGTTTGATAAATTTCTGCCTCACGAAACCATGAGCGTTCTTCTCTTGAAGAGAATATCTTCACTGCAACTTCTTCTCCTCTCCATTTCCCTCGCCAGACTTCTCCAAAGCGACCCTTCCCAATGCTTTCTTGAAGTATGATAGTCCTTGCAATTGTTCTTTGAACAAGTAAAGGTAGACCTAAAAAATTAAAAAATTGAGCTTAAGCTCACTTAACTGTTAATTGAAAAGATCTGTTGCTTATAAAGCAACAGATACATAATGCTTGTCTTGATTAGTTAAGAGCTAGAGATAAATAACAGTCCTCCTCACCTTACTTCATACATAATCTAAATTAGGAGTTCAATTCTTTTGGAAGATCAATCCTTTGAAGACAAGCCTTCCTAAACATTTGTTTGGCAACTTTGAAAATACCAGCAATTACAACTACCAAATGATTAAATCAAATTCTAAAGATGGATTTGTAACAAATACAGTAAATGTGAAATTAGTTTCCTTTGAGTTTAAAGTTTTGAACTACTCGTGCATTATTGCATTCTACATTAAATGTAGCCACCCGGGAAGACATTTGGGCATCATTTCAAAAAGTGGTTTAAAAATTAATAATGCAGCAATGTATGAAGAAAAATAAAAAATATGCACCACTGCATTACTTTAAAAAAAAAAAAAAAAGAGTGATTTTATGGGAAAAAAACCCCTCAAGCTCCATTTCTAGTCCTCTACCACAAAACAAACTGAAGGAAAAAAAGTCCTGAGAAGGAAAAGAAGCTAGAGATGTTAAGAAACTCATTTATGATCAAATATGATACAGTGGTTAGAGTGCTAGCCCACTCCAGCACAGCCTTCCTGTGTGCCCTTGGACAAGTTACTTAATCTTAGGTTTCACTATATGCAAAATGGGGATAATATTTTGACATTTCAGAGACAAGGAAGTAATTACTGGTATCCCTTGCCAACTTCACTGATTAGCCCATTTTCAAGGCCTACCAGGTTATTTTGGTTAGTGGGAGAAATTAATGATTGGTCAGGTTTATTTTATTTTGTTATTTTTTAATAAAAACACACAACCTTGTTTATTTATAAAGAATGCAAGAAGTCTTATATCCCTGAATACAATGGGAATAATCAAACAGCAGGAGATAGTTGCTTTCCTTACAGTTCCAAATCTCCTGCCAACCAGCACTTCACCCAAAAGCTCTCTGCATTTTATTTTTGTGTCAGGATCATGCTACCAGAGTTTCTCCAGCTGCAAGGCCACATCCACATAAGTGAATTCAGAGCAGCACTACTGTACTGATACAGCTGTGCTTCTGTAAGATTGCTTGTGTAGCCACTCTATGACAACAGGAGAAAGCTCTCCCATTGAAATAAAACCACTTCAATCAACAGTGGTAGCTATGTCAGCAGGAGAAGCTCTCCAGCCAATATAGTGCTGTGTATACTACTACTTATGCTGATAAAATTTATGTCACTCAGGTGGTAGCATAAAGATGGCCTAAGGCTTCCTTGGGCACATCTCTACTTGCAGAGTTACAGCACTGGTCAGAGAGCGCTGAAGAGAAAGCACTGTTGTGTCATCACACTGTTAGCTGCCTGCGCAAAAGCACGTTCACACTTGCAGCAGTATTCATAGCACTGCACTCTGGGCAGCCATCCCACAGACCACCTCTTTCTCTTCTGCTGCTAAGAGTTGTGGAAAGGCAGAGAGAGTCACAGGACATCCCAGCAATCCCTGTGCTTCCATCCACATTTGGTGCCATCTTTCAACTGTTTCTGTATTGTGCACCCTGCTTCTTCAGGCTGCAGGAATGGATCCCGAATTGTTAACCAATATGCTGCTCGCTATGACTAACACATCACGAGTGGCAGTGGAGTTATTCCTTAAACTACAGAGGCAAAAGGAGTGTGACATTGATCTCACCATGAAATTGCCTGCGGCATTCATGGAGGTACTAACCACAGTGGAATGCCGCTTTTAGGCTCAGGAAACAAGCACTGAGTGGTGGGATCTCATCATGCACAGTTGGAATGATGAGCAACGGCTGCAGAATTTCAGAGGAAAGCCACAAAGGAAAAAGTCATGGGACTGTGTGATGAGCTCACCCCAGTTGAGAATGAGAGCTGCCCTACCGCTGGAGAAGCGTGTGGCGATTGCACTGTGGAGGCTGGCTACTCCAGACTTCTACTGATCGGTAGCTAACAAGTTCGGAGTGGAAAAGTCGATGCTGGATTCGTGTTGACGGAAGTGTGCAGGGCAATTAATTGCATCCTGCTCTGAAAGACCGTGACTGGGCAACGTACATGACATTGTGGATGGCTTTGCATAAATGGGCTTCCCTAACTGTGGAAGGGCAATAGATGGCACACATTCCAATATCAGACCACCTAGCACATTAATTGCAAGGGGGTATTTCTCAATAGTTCTCTTCAGGCACTTGCGGTTTGGAAAGGTGCACGATGCACACATCTTTCAGAATACTGGCCTGTTCAGGAAGCTGCAAGCAGGGAGTTTCTTTCTGGACAAGAAGATCACCATAGCAGAAATCAAAATGCCCATTGTGATCCTGGGAGACCCTGCCTACCCCTTAATGCCGTGGCTCATGAAGCCATACACAGGGCACCTTGATAGCAGCAAGGAACAGTTCAATCACAGGCTGAGCAAGTGCAGAATGACTGTGGAGTGTGCTTTTGGCCATTTAAAAGCCCACTGGCGCTGCCTCTGTGAGAGGCTGGACCTGGCCAATGACAATATTCCTATGCTTATAGCCACGTGCCATATGCTCCATAATATTTGTGAAGGGAAGGATGAAAGCTTCACTCAGGGCTGGACCGCAGAGGCTCAGCGCCTGGAAGGTGGAGTTTGAACAGCCAGAGACCAGGGCTATTACAGGGGTGCAGCGCAGGGCCATAAGGATCAGGGATGCCTTGAGGCAACAATTTGAAGCTGAAAGCTACTAGTATTTGTTGCTATGCTCCAGAGTACAGCGCTTGTAATGCTAGGTGGCGATTGGTGCACAAGATGCAATATGTAGGTTTAACATAATTGTGTGTTGGTTTGCAGTGCTCTTTTTGCTTTCAATAATAGAACAAAGATTGCTTTCAAACCAACACAATTATTTTATTAAAAGACAACTGGAGGAGAGAGTCAAACAAAAAAAATCAGCACTGAGGCTGATAGAGAAGGGAAGGTCCCAGAAAAAGGAGAGGGTCACAGGACAGCTAAAGGTGTGTGTATGTCCAAGTATCATATCCAACCTTCTCCTTTGGAGTACAATGCAGCAGATACTGTACTTCAACAGGGCCACACTGCAGAGGGACAGGTGCTGAGTGCAGTGGGTAGTGCAAGTCTGCAGTGCTAGACTGAGGGGGGAGGAGTAGAATGCTGCGGGTAGACAGTGGAGCCAGGAGGTTGATAAGAGTGTGTTGGCAGTGTGTGTGGGTTGCATGGTCCTGGAGGGTTCCAGGCTGACCGAGGCGAGTGGGGGTGCAGGATTAGGGTCAGTGTAGGAGAGGGAGTGGCATCAGGGTTTAAGGGTAGGGATTACAGTTGGGGGCAGTGTAAATGGAGCGGGGGGGGGTCTGTATAGGGAGAGATGACTGGGGTCAGGGTGTCGGGTCTATCGGTGAGGGAGACAGTGTGGGAGGTGGTTGTGGTCAGGACTTAGGATCAGTGTAGGAAGGGCGGTGGGCCAGGTGGGGGTGTCTCTGCAATCAGCACCATGGAGATCAGCAGCCTGCTGAAATCCCTGCAGTTGGAGAGCCCACCAGACAGGGGAGACCCCGAATGCCCAGCTGCCACTGCCTCTCCCCCAGCAGAGCAGGTTCTCTCCAAAATCTTGTTGCTTTTCTCAGCAGAGGAAGTCAACGGCAGTGCCAAGGCAGGGATGGTCAGAGACCTGCATGTGCTCTTCGAGGCTGCAGACTGCCAGTGGCTGTTTGGGGGCTGCCACCCCAATGTCACCCCCAAGTTGCTGGGGGACTTGGTGTCTGTGCTGTGCCACTATGCAGCATTGCCAAAGCAGGATTCAGACACTGGGGCCCACCCAGTAATGACGACTTTTACACCACAGTGGCCGATAGAACAGCAGACGTTGGCTTGGTGTTTCTTAGCCTCCTTGCTAAAGTGGAAGCTACCAAGGGATCCAGGTCCCTGGGTGACGTGGTGGTGAGGCAGGTCCTGCCACATTGCCTAGGACTGATCTACATCTTTGCTGCAACACACCATGCAGAGAAGCCGTAGATCAGCTCGAGGTCTCGGTCAATAGCACAGGAACTGCTGACCTTGTGGTTCAGGTTGCAGGCTGTGGGTCAGTGGCTGAATTCCTCCAGGGAGGAAGCGAAGATGAAGAAGGGAGCTGACTAAAGAAACTTGGAAGTGCAACCCTGCCACAAAGCATGTGTTCTCCTGGATGCTGCGTCAAGTCACCCGGCCATGGCTTAGCCCTTAGCTAGAGAGTGTCCTCCCACCATCACTGCTCCTCTCAGATGACTACCAGGAAGAGAATAAAATCCTGGGTGTGTGCTGCCTGCATCATGTCATTCTCAATGTGCCAGCTGCTGATTTGAATCAGTTTAATAGGGCATAGGTTGTCTACCATGCACTGTACCATCACCTCTACGTACGAGAGGCACAGCTCATTCAGGTGGTGCTGCTATGCTTGTAGGACCTGCTGCTGGTTCTGGAGAAATCCCCACAGCGGCTGTCTCAGGAACTCATGACAGGGAGTTGCTGCTCTGAGGTCCTGCAGCTAGTTCTGACTCACGTGGAAGCAAAACATCGGCTCCCACTCCAGACAGTGTATGCCGGGAACCTGCCTGCCTTTGTGAAAAGGCTTGGCATCCTGATAGCACAGCACCTGAAGAGGCTGGAGCAGGTGATTGTGGGACACCTGGAGGTCTGTGATGGTCCAGATGAAGCAGACAGATTGGGAATATTAGAGACACTGAAGTGCACCATACAGCATGCCTGGCCACGAATGGCATGCAGGCTCACTGTGCTCCTCAAGGCCCTGCTGAAGATGACTTGGGGTGTATCTACTGATGGAGGCCTGACACCACAGCCAGTGAAAATAGCCCTGCTCCGTGGGGCCACAGAGTGCCTGATCCTGCTGCATCACTGCTCTCAGGGGCAAATGAAGATCCTGCTTGAAGGAATCTACCACAGCTGTGACAACTGTAGCCTTCGGGCCTGCATCTGACAAGTGCAAGAGAACACCTGAGAAACACCTATAATAGCCAGAACCTGCTTTTGTTTTTTTATTACATTAAAATATTTAAATTTGCGGGAAAAAACAGCAGCTGCATGAGAGGGCAGGTGCAGTGCTGGTCAGTTTGAAGAGCTAGTATTGCCTGGAGCATGTCTGCTTGGCACTCCACTTAGAGCCACTTTGTGGTTTCATTGTAGCATGTCATGTTCTCCTTCTGGTCTCTCTTCTTGTCCCGCCACTTCTTCAATTCCTGTTTCTCAGTGGCCGGGTATCATAACATGCAGAAAGTCCTCCTTAGATCTTCTTGGCCACTTTCTAATGCTGCGCAGCCGTTCAGCTGCCGATAACAGAGAGGGAGGCTGGGCTCCCACAGTCATCTCTGACGTTTAAATGCAACATTTTACAGAAGCAGTATGGTCTGCAACACAGAACACTGATAGTAGTGATTTAAAACACAGCCAGTACTCTCACACACACACACACACACACACCTGTCACTAACTGGCTGACCCCAGGCAAGCACACATGAACCACTAGTCCCCAAAATGGTGAGTAGCTGCAGGGTAAATCACTCTTCCTGGACCCTGCTGTACACAGGGCACATGGCTCTTGGGGAGAGCCAGCACTGTGGGAGAGGGCTGATAAGAGAAAGTTACTCACCTTGCAGTAACTGAGGTTCTTCGAGATGCATCCCCCTGTGGGTGCTCCACTCTAGGTGACCGTGTGTCCTGGCGCTGTCAATCGGAGATTTTCGGTAGCAGTGCCTGGTTGGGGCGCATGCACGCAGATGGTATCTCCCGTCTAGTTGGAATCTTCCTGAGTGCATGCACCCCACACCCTCCTCAGTTCCTTCTCTACCGCGGAGAGTCACCTCTGTACTCCAAAGTAGAGGGGAGGAGGGTGGGGAGTGGAGCACCCACAAGGGCACACATCTCAAAGAACCTCAGCTACTGCAAGGTGAGTAACTTCCTCTTCTTCTTCGAGTGTGGTCCCTGTGGGTGCTCCACTCTAGGTGAATGTGTAGCAGTACCCACTATGTCTGGTGGGACTTTGGAGATGCAGTAGGGAGTACTGAAGATAGTACTGTATGGCCTACTATTGCATCTACCATGGTGTCTTGCGTGAGAGCACAGTGTTTTGCAAACGTGTGTTCAGATGACCATGTAGCCGCCTTGCAGATATCAGGAATGGGAATGTTGTGTAAGAAGGCAATGGATGCCGACATGGCTCGAGTGGAATGAGTTCTACATGTTGTCGGGCGGTTGAAGATTCTTCGCACAGTAACAGGATCTGATGCAGTCAGAGATCCACTTGGATAGACATTATTTAGAGATAGCCGTGCCCTTTGATCTTTCGGCAATGGAAACGAAGAGTCGTGGAGACTTGCGAAATGGTTTAGTCCATTCTAAATAAAAGACAACTGCTCTCCTCACGTCGAGAGTACGCAGGGTTGCATCCTGTGGAGTTTTGTGAGGTTTGGGATAGAAAGTAGGTAAGTATATATGTTGGTTGAGGTGGAAGGTCGACACCACCTTAGGAAGAAATTTAGGATGTGGTCTCAAAGTGACTTTATCTTTGGAGAAGACTGTGCAGGGAGGGTGGGCCATGAGGGCACTCATTTCACCAACTCTCCTCGCTGATGTTATGCCAACTAGAAAAGCCACTTTCATGGACATATGGAGATGAGGAGGTAGCCAATGGCTCAAATGGAGGTTTCATGAGGGCATGAAGAACGAGGTTAATATTCCATGTAGCCGCTGTTGGATGAATTTCAGGCTAAAGATTTCGCAGGCCAGAGAGAAAACGTTTAATGGTGGGGTGTGTAAAGAGTGAGTACCCATCCAATAGGTCATGGAAGGTGGTAAGCACCGCCAGGTGCACTTTGATGGAGCTGAGCGAGAGTCCATCCTGTTTTAGTTTCAGGAGATAGTCTAGACTGTTAGGGAGGCTCACATTATTGGGTGCTAAATGTTTATGCGAGCACCAAAGAGCAAAACGTCTCCACTTCTGAAGGTAGGTTTTCCAAGTGGAGTCTCTCCTACTGTGCAAGAGGACATACTGGACCTGCTCGGAACAGGTTAGTTCATGGGTTTGGAACCATGAAGGAATCAGGCTGTGAGGTGGAGCTTTTGGAGCTGGGGGTGAAGGACTCGTCCGTTGTCCTAGTAAAGGAGGTCTGGCCTGTTGGGGAGAGCCCATGGGTGACGGGAGGACATGCGGAGAAAGTAGGGGTACCACGTCTGTCTTGGCCAAGCCGGGGCAATAAGGATGACCTAGGCCTTGTCAGCGATCTTCCGAAGAACCCTGTGTAGTAGAGGGATAGGTGGGAAGGCGTACAGGAGGTAGTTGTTCCAGGGGATGTATTCTTCATCCCATGGAACGCATCCCCTAAGGATGCAATCCCGAGTCCTGCCCTGGAGCAAAACAGGGGGCATTTTCAGTTTCGGGTTGTGGCGAAGAGATCTACTGACGGCGTGCCCCAGTGGGAGAAAAGCTATTGGAGTACTGTGGGGTGCAGTTCCCATTCGTGTTCTGTTTAGAAGTTACTGCGGATGCCCTCAGCAGACGTGTTGTGACAGCCTGGTAGGTAGGAAGCGATGATCTGTATTCGATGTCATATGCACCAATTCCTAGTCGAATGGCTTCCATGCAGAGGGAATGTGATCAGGCTCCCCCTTGTCTGTTTATGTAATACATACATGCTATGTTGTCTGTTAAGACTCGCAGGTATTTGTTCTTTATGAGGGGAAGAAAGTGAAGGCATGCTCTCCTCACTGCTCTGAGCTCTAAGAGGAGATTTATGTGTAGATGCGTCTCTGATGCAGACCACCGGCCTTGTGCCCTATGTTCCCCTAGATGTGCTCCCCAACGAATCAGGGAGGCGTCCATGGTGAGCATGAGCGTTGGGGATCGTTGCTGGAAGGAAACCCCTGTGCAGAGGTTTTCTGGACTTGTCCACCATTGTAGGGAAGTTACAACATGGGGTGGAGGAGTTAGCAGCATCCCTAAGGGATGTCTGCTGGGTTTGAAACTGGAGTTGAGCCAGCCCTGGAGGCATCTCATATGTAGCCTGGCGTGCTGAACCACGAAGGTGGTAGCTGCCATGTGACCAAGGAGCTGTATGCAGATTCTTGCTTGCGTCCTGGGACGAATAGAGAGCGTACGCATGAGCTGCGTGATAGCGAGGAATCTGTTGTATGGGAGCGAGGCCCTGCTCTGGGTTGAGTCGAGATGAGCTCCAATGAATTCGTTCTGTTGTGTGGGTATCAGGGTAGTTTTTTGGATGTTTATTTGGAGGCCTAGGCTGTGAAAAAGGGAGATGGTGAAGAGCGTGGCTTGAAGTGTCTCGCCATAAGAGTCGCCCCTGATGAGGCAATCGTCCAGGCAGGGGAAAAGTGTGACCCCGTGTTTGCGGAGGTGAGCCACAACCACAGCTAGGGTCTTGGGAAAAAAAAAAAAAACACCTCTTGGAGCTGTGGAGAGTCCAAAAGGGAGAGCTCTGTATTGGAAATGATCCTGACTGATTGTGAATCTGAGGAAGCGTCTGTGAGCTGGATGTATTGATATACGGAAGTAAGTAAGTATCTTGTAGGTCGATGGCTGTGAACCAGTCCCCTTGATCCAATGCAGGTATTATTGTACCCAGTGTGACCATCTTGAATCTTTGTGTCCTCACAAATTTGTTCAGTCGGCGTAGGTCTAGTATAGGCTTCCATCCCCTGGTTTTCTTCTGTGTTAGAAAGTAACGGGAGTAGAACCCTGTCCCTTGATGTTGCGTCGGCACAGGTTCCACTGCACCTAGTTGCAGAAGGTGTGCCGCTTCTGTGCGAAGTAATTGCTCGAGAGAGGGGTCCCTGAAGAGGGATGGGGAAAGGGAAAGGGTAGGATATGAACGGGATGGAGAAACCAGTCTGAACTATTTCGAGGACCCAGTGGTCCTGTGTAATCCGCTGCCAAGCATGTTGGAAATACTGGAGGCGGTGGCCAAATGGACAAGTGGTGGAATCAAGGGGTGGTCGTGCAGACCCTCGACCAAAGGTTCAAAACTGTTGTTTATTGCCCAGTGGACGGAAGGTGGTGGCTTGGCTTCGATTTTGTCTGCCTTTGGGAGGTCTAGTATGATTCCTAGTTGTGTTGTATGGTCTGGATTGAGGGCGATAGTACTGATGTGTGCGTGGTCTTTGGTAGGGTTGGTATCGTTGTCTCCTGGGAAGAGATGGGTGAATGCCCAGGGTGCGCAGTGTCGCTCTTGAATCTTTCATGGTGTGGAGGAGTTCAGTTTTCTTCGAAAAAAGAGTTTGTCCTTATCAAAGGGGAGATCCTCCACTTTGGTCTGGAGCTCTTTAGGAATGACTGACGCAGAGAGCCATGAGGATCTGCGCATAACCACAGCGGTTGCAGTGGTACAGGCTGCTGTGTCCACCGTGTCTAAGGACGCCTGTAGGGCTGTTCTGGAGATCAGTTGTCCCTCAGACAGGATTGATTTGAAGTCTGCTCTTCTGTCCTCTGGGATGTATGAGGCAAATTCGAAAAGCTTACTGTAATCATCAAAATCATAGCTGGCGAGGAGAGCAGAATAGTTTGCAACCCTGAATTGTAGTGTAGAGGACGTATAAACCTTGCGGCCCAGGACATCAAGGCGTCTAAGGTCCTTGTCTTGCGGAGTAGGTCGATATTGTGACTGTTTGGTCTGCTGTGTAACTGCATCGATGACAAGAGAGAGTTTGGTGGTGGATGAGAAAATAGGAAGTCTGCATCCTTTGCAGGAACGTCGTATTTACGTTCGATCTTCTTACAAGTTGGTACTAGAGAAGCTGGTGTTTGCCAGAGAGAATGTCAGCTGGCTCCATGAGTGCTTCATTTATAGGGAGCGCGATTTTCGAGGGCGCAGATGGTTGAAGGATTTTGAGGAGTTTGTGCTGAGTCTCCTGAACCTCTTCTAAGCGGATATTCTGACTGAGTGCAACCCTCCTAAAAAGTTCTTGAAATTGTTTGCAGTCGTCCACGGTCTGTGGAGGTGGACGGAGGATGGCTTCATCTGAGGCTAATGGAGAGTTAGGGTTAGGCGAGTCAGGATATGGTGCATAGCTCCCAGGCTCAGGAGGGGGCTCAGGCACCCTGGAAGTGGATGGAGCAGGAGATTGAGGCACCAAAGGAAGATGATTGGTAGGAAGATTCTGCCACGGGTACCACTGAGGCCAAGGCATGGGGTAGGAGAACCCAGGCATCACCCACGGGGGGAGGGGGGGAACGTAGGGAAACTGAGGCTGCTGAGCTTGAGCCGTGACCTGAGGCGGTAAAGGTGCCTGTGGAGGAGAAGGAGGAGGGGAGAACTCTGCTTGCTGCTGTAGCTCAAGGTCACTGTTGGTGAAAGCCAGCTCAGGTGGAGAAAGTGGCAGGTCAAGAAAGGAGTCCTCTGTATCTAGGAGCGGAGAGTGAGGCTCAGGTGGCACTAAAAGGTCACTGAGTGAGAAGCTGTTGTTCCTGCTCCCTAGGTTGAGCTAAGCCTGCTCCAGCTCTTTAGTAGGACAGAGTGACAAAGAGTGTCCTGCTGTATTGAGCCTAGAGGTGCCCTGCAGGGGTTCTGTTGCTGGTGCGCGGGCAGAAGAGTGGCTGGGTGCCGATGCTCTTCTCGGTGCCGAGGCTGATCGCGCTGTCGGCACCACAGCTATTTTCATTGCTGAGGCAGAGCGCGCTGGCGGGACTGCGGCCGCTTTTGGCGCTGAAACTGATCAGGCTGTGAGTGCCGCAGCTGTTTTGGGTGTCGATGCCGAACACGCTGCTGGCACCGCGGTCATTGCCGGTGCCGAGGAATGTGGTGCTGGTGCTGAAGCCCCTCTCAGTGCCAAAGAGGAGCGAGTTGTCCGCGCCACAGTAGTTTGCGGCGCTGAAGGGACCGAGTCAACAGGTGCCTTCCCCGCGCGGGAGGTCTGGTCCCTGCCTCTAAACTCTGTCAGAGCAGTTGCTGGGGCATTAGAAGAGGCTGAAGCAGCTGTCTTTTGTGCTATCAGCACAAGAGGTAGGGATCTCGCCGAGACCCCCTACCCTTGTTAGAGTCTCGTTTGTGAGACTGCTGAACTTCTTGCCTCCGCTCCAGGGACGGTGAAGCAACGCTCCCCACCAGTGCCAATCTGGCTGGGGAGCGTGTGGGAGCGGGTTCTACCTTTCCCATCTCCGACAGTGGCTGCAGGGATTTTTCCATCATAATGATCTTGAGGCGCAGATCCCTGTCATGACAAGCTCCTGACTTGAGACTCACACAATGGAGGCATTTCGCAGGGATATGGGTGTCCCCGAGGCACTTCACACAATAAGAGTGGCCATCTGACTGTGGCATGGAGTCCTGACAGGAGATGCATCCTTTGAAACCTGAAGCTCCTGGCATTATGAGTTAGAGATGGCCGAGGAGAGCATCTTAATGGGAGACAAGCCTGAGGGTTGTGTTTTTGTTTTTGTTGTAAACTAAGTAACTAACTATGTAACTATACTAAAGGAAGGGAAACTGGGAATTAATAATTATTTCTATGTTCTTTTTACTGTTTCCTATAGAGATCAGGGAACAGAAGGTAGCACTGCTCCAAGCCCCGTCTTCAGCCGAGGATGGATGAGAAGGAACTGAGGAGGGTGTGGGGCACACGCACTCAGGAAGATTCCAACTAGACGGGAAATACCATCTGCGTGCGTGCGCCCCAACCAGGCACTGCTACTGAAAAACTCTGATCGACAGCGCCGGGACGCACCATCACCTAGAGTGGAGCACCCACAGGGACAGCACTCTTAGAAGAATCATTCCTGTCCCCACACTTTCCACATGATGTGATCATCAGGGAAGATATCTTGCTGCTGAGGGTGAGCAGGGAATCAAGGGAGGGTCTTCTCCCACACTGCAGCTTCTGCTCTGGTCCCTATACGGCTCCCCTTGTGTGCAGCAATGGTCCTCCTCTCCCTCGTGACAGCAGTGGCGCAGGAAAGTTACCATTAATGGCGCAAGAAACAGAGCAGTTCCACTGAAGAATCTGTGGCAGCAGATTGCCTAGTATCTCCAAGAGAGAGTTTCCCGGAGATCTGAGGCAGATTCCGATGAAGTGGAAAGTGCTGCACACAAGGGGAGCCGTATAGGGACGCAGGGAACCTCCTGTTCCACCACTCAGACTAGGCAGGTGGAGGGAGACAAGCCTGCTTTCTACAAACCTCCTCCCCTCAATTCGCTTCAGCAATTCCCAGACTGAAATCCACTTACCAGGAGCCTCCCCTCCTGATTGCACTTCACCAACATCCAACAGCTGTTACTGGTTAGCCTCCTGCAGGCTAGGAAAGAGCTCCTGGCTGCACGCATCCCTGACCTCCAAGTCATCCTCTGCCTTTGGGTCCCCCTTCCTCACCTCACCCAAGATTTCCTCTTCCTGGCTCGGTCTACTTTCGACTGGCACACAAGCCTCCGAAGTATCCAGTGGCTCTCTCAGTGGAAGTGGTGTCGCTGCTGAGCATGGCATCCAGCTCTTTATAGAGCCGGCAGCTTGTGGGCACAGTACCGTAACGATGGTTTGCCTCCCACACCTTGTTCCACAGCTCCTTCACTTTGACCTTGCACTGCAATATGTCTGTCATGGCCCCTTTCTGTCATGCATCATGAAATCTGCCCACAGGTATCATAATTCCTATAGCTGGAGCACAGCTAGGACTGGACAGCTTCCTCTCCCCAAATGCTGATGAGGTCCAGCAGCTCAAAAGCTCGAAGGAGTGGATCGCCTGATGCATGGAGCAAGTACGGCCACCTGGAAAGATGTGCTGAGACCACTGCATGTGTCACCAAGCAAACAGGAAGGGGGCTTTCAAAATTCCAAAGGAATTTATGGGGTGGGGATGACAGTTGGTCAGCTGAGGGCAGGGCAGTGGAGTTTAAACCGATGACCAGAGAGGCAAGAACAGGCGTTGTGGGACACCTCCGAGGCCAATTGCAGCTCTGTAATTGACCACAATGTCTACACTGGCATCGCAGTAGTCCGGTGCAGAAAGTTGTATGCCTCTCATTGCGGTAGGGTTGTGGGGGGTTTTTGTTTGTTTTTTTAAACACACACACAGAGCTACAACTGCACACTAAGTGGCTTGTCGGTGTGTACACCTCGGGAGTTACAGCGCAGAATGCTGCTTTACTGTGCAGAAACTTGCTAGTGTATACAGGGCCTTTGTTTCTTTCCTGTGCTTCTTGTGGCTTCTCTCACATGCAACTGCAATCAAATCAATCCTCAGTAAAACCCCTGTGCCCCCATAACTCAGTTTCTGATTGGTCTTGCATGGACTGTGTTTTGAATAGTGACTTCTATTTTTTCAGCTATCTATTCCACAAAAGGAGCTTGATTGTCTTCTTACCTTTCTCCTGACTGATAGCTATTATGCCCAAAAGCAACAATGAGGGTTAATTCTCCCCACCCCAGCCCTGCATCACACCCACATGTGAATTCTATCCAGCATCTCACTGGAGTCCAAAATGGGGACATCCTGAAAGACCCATTTCAGAAACATAATCTGTAAACATTTTTCTAACAGATACAAAATTATATACATAGCGTTTGTTGAGACTTCTCATATCACCGGCCCAAATTGGTTTTACACTCAGATAGAGGTTTTTCTCCCTGCCCTGACAAATGTGTTGTTTTGGAAAAATCTGTTAACTGGAATGGAACGGCCAGTCTCCATCCAAATGAGGCATCCATTACTGTCACCACTTTTCAAACTTTAGTTTCTACAGCTACAGTCTCAGGATCTGGGGACACCGACGCTGAAATCCCTAATCTTGAAACCCTCTCAGATAGGCCTTATGAACAACATTGATTAGATCCTGGGACCTGACTCTACCCTAACCACCACTTTGTTTGTGATAGTCAGTGCTGTAATAGGGTACCTCCAAGATTTATTCAACTTTGGTCTCCTATCCTCTCTTTTGGATCATGGAATGAACCCTTCTTAAAAGTTTCTCCATAGGATCTTATTCATAGAATCTTTTCATTGCATCAGTGGCTATTGTCTCATTTTTCCTAGCAGAGGTGAGAGCTTTTTCCAATATTGGATTGTAAGGTTTCTGTGTATTCCAAATTCCTTTGCTGCTCTTCAGTAATTCGATACAAGAGGTTTGTGGAGATCCCTGGCTCATACCAAAACATGAGAAGTGCTGAGGTCCACTTTGTAGTCATTGACTGGTGTTCTATAAGCCATCACAAGAAATGAGATTTGTTGGCCCAAATTCCTTTGACAATGTTCTACAAAAAAAGTTAGCCAGCTGAACTCCCAAAGTTCAGCTGAACCTTTTCAACATTCCAGCAGATTGTGGGTGTGCCGGAGTGGTGCAGGTATTGTGGATCCCTAAGGAGTGTCATAGCAGATTTGAGAAGCTCTTTGAATTCTTCACCATATTTGGGTTCTCAGGTGAGTTGCTCACAGACCAAAAGAGAAACTTTGAATCCATTCACTAGAACTTCTGCTTCTTTCAGTCTCTTAGCTTGTTATTGGTTAAGCTTTAATTTTGTGAAGTAGTCTATGGGTATCAACAAATCTTGATTGCCCGAGACATAGTTGGGCCTCTACCAGTCTATCAACAGCAGTGCATTCCACTGGTGCAGAGAGGCTCTCCTGGTCTTAGGGAGAACCTTCTTTACAATGCATGAATCACATTTACTCCCACATTTTTCTGCATCCTGCATGTATTTTGTTTTTTATTTGGTATTCTCTTAGCTTGGCTATGGTCTTTGCAACCCCAAAAGGTCCAACAGTTTTAGATGTTGGCAGTGCTGGTATTTTGGTCCCAGGATAGAAGACACTGCAGGAAGCGAGTTAGTATCTTTAATTGAACCAACTTCTGTTACTGAAAGACAAGATTTCAGGTTTACCCAGAGCTCTTCAGTAGTTTTAGAGTCATGACAACCTCAGAACCTCCTTCTTCAATGTATCTGGTACAACTGGCTGATACCTGTGTCCATCACGCATGGGCTTCTCCCTCCCCTCGACCCCCTCTCATCTTTAAACTCAAAGCTGTCTCACTGAACCTGAAAACTTTCACCTTGGCATTCTGAGGGGATACTATACTCCACGGTGGCTGCATGTGCCAAATGATTTTCAATCACATACATTCCAATATTTGAATTCTCTCTTCGGGAAACCTTTAATTCATCTCCTCCTGAGCATACACATTCCCTTGAAAAGCCAATTCCTTGCTATACTGCTTGGGGCAGCATTTGTAATCAACCAAACAAGACATCAGGACTACCATGCTAAAGCCCAGACCTGTGTGTGACTGATATCATTGCACTACAGTTTTGCTAAAGAGCCCCTTTATGATTCCTGAATCTGAAAAGCCACTGCAAGGATGCCTGGTCTGTCTGTACATCTGTGATTATCTGGAGAGCTGGCCTGTTCTGCAGAGTCTCAATTTTCTTAATCAGTGAAAATTCCCCCACTTTACTGATTGTGCACCCAATCTAAACTTTTTGAAACAATTTATGTCTCAGTTTTAGATACAAAGCTGTAGGCTAGTCACAGGCCCTTTGTAAACATATCAGTTTTTGTTAAAAGGTTTTAGCCTACACCAGCATATCTAAATATAACAAAACAGGATGAGATGGGGAATGCCATCCAATACTCTCTCAAATGTGGCCGCACTATTGCTTAAGGTGAAAATCACAACTTTATATTGCCACAGGCCTTGTCCTGCTGTGAAAGCAGTTCTCCTCTGTCTTTTGGATCCATTTGCACTTGCCAAGACATACTTTGAAGATCCAGTGTGGAAAAACAAATTCAATATGCTACAGCATCCAGGGTATCATCTGTTCATGAGTGGGATGGATAAGAATCCTTTAAAGTGACTTCATTTAGTTTTCTATTGCCTACTTAATCTGGTGCCTTTTTTTCTTTAACCAGAACTACGAGTGAAGCCCAAAGACTGGGTGAAGGCTCATATATGCCTTCCTGATATATTTCTTAAGTGGCCTGTAATGCCTCTTCCCCCCTTGCCACTGATAAAATTATGTGGTTTCATCCAGTATCAATCTGGTGCTGGACCAGTGCATTACAGCCTCATTGTTGGATTGGGAGAACAAGTCCTGATTCCTAAACAGAAAATCTTAAGACTGTTCTGTTGCTCCTCACTTAAATGTGCAGCACTGTGCAATAACTAATCCAAAAATAATTCTGAGAGCTCAATTTTATTCCTTTCCCTTTTATAGTTTTCTTCCATGCCAGCAGTTACTACAGCCACTGGTTCATGTTTTGTAACCGTAGCTCCTTTTTCACTTATTTGCAGCTTGTCAGAAGCCATTCAGCAAGTAGTAGAGGATCCATACTTCACACCCACAAGTACTTCAGATGCTAAGATTTTCCTGAGAATCTGGGTCTCAAAAACAGGCCTTCACTCCATCTTTCCTTTGTTAGAGAGCTATCACATCAGGTAGCTGGTCATGGTTTCTGTTGCTTCACAATTTGTTCACTGCAAACCAATTGGCTACAAATTATTTGCTTCACCTGGATCACATCCATAAAGGGAATTTCCATAGACTGGATTTTCAAGACTTTTCCTGGTATCTACTAGGTCATTGAAATGCACAGATTATTAGCTCATCCATTATCTTAACTACAGAGGCTTCAAATTTTTAAACCCAATCCCACTCCCTGCCCTTCCCCCTCCCATTTTTGGACCTCTGCACATTCCCTAGTCACTGCCTTTGGCAGAGACCAATTTGGTGGTGGTTTTGATCCATTTCCTAGGCTTTTTAGTGAGTATGGCCTAATAACTTGTTAGACTAGACCACTATCCCAGTGCATTTCACTGATTCCATTACACACTGATAGCCAAACTCCCATTATTATTGTTAAACTGCCTAGATCTAAAGAAGATCTGGGAGGCTGATCCTTGTACCTCAAAGCTTTGCCCCTTCTTCTTGTTATTCCCTATCTTCCAAACCAGGTGAGAAGCTTTCACTGGTGACCATCTGCTCAGCTTCTATTTACACAACCTTTCTTATGGCCACAGTCTTTCACAGTAACTCCCCTCGCCCATCCCCCTCGCATTTGTCTAAATGGTCTCCTTTAAGTCTTGCATTATTGTCAATTTCCCTTGTTTTTCCATACCAAATTTATCACTTTCATAATTGTTCAAAAATGCCATGAACCAAAAATTTGAATCTCCTTTTCAGTCAGACAGAGTAGAGAGCAGTACTTACTAGGCTCCTGGCAATCAGCTTTCATCTTCCTCACTAGTGACTGCTGCCTCTTCTGTTACACTGCTGCAAGGAAAGAGATTTGAGTTCCATGGAAAATGCCACAGCTGTGAAATGATTCTGGCCTCCTTTCACTTATCTTTATCTACAAGTCCAACTCCAGTTGAGCATCTATAAGCTGATCCTGGAAGTCCTCATTGCCTGGATATGACAGGAACACAAGTTTCTGTAGGTCCTCTGCCAGTTCAGGAGTAGCCGCTTTTTCTTCTTCTTTTTCTTCTTCTAGCTGTTAGCTGTGAACTGGCCACTTCAGATTGATGGCTGGCTCCAAACTGCGTGTCATGGGTTAATACTAGATCTGGGTAACAGCCTCTTTTCTGAGAGAAGTTCTACAGCACCACTGGAGCTGGCTGCTAGAAACTTCCCTTTCCGTTAGCTCTGCCAGCCACTTGTTTGAGCTATGATGTTGAACTGAGGCAAAGCACCTCCCAGGGAGTTTTTCCATCAAAGGTTGTTTCAATTCAAATAATGGCAATTTTGAACTATTTTACATCATCTTCTCCTCTCCTGAGCCCACCAGCATCTGTGGCTTACAAACAAGGTAGAAAAGGATGAAGATATCCAGTCTTATTTACCAAAGTCTTCTGGCTGGCTCAATTCCACATCTAAGTAGCTGCCTTCCACTGTGATCTGCGACACGTATTTCATAGCTCCTTAAGTCCTGGCTGCAGCTCATCTGGTAGTAAGTTCCAAGTTGGCCAAAGCTTTCCTGAGCTCCCACATTTCATGGAAAACCTATTTCATAGCTCCTTAAGTCCTGGCTGCAGCTCATCTGGTAGTAAGTTCCAAGTTGGCCAAAGCTTTCCTGAGCTCCCACATTTCATGGAAAACCTTTCGGTAATCTCAATCCAATTTGCCATTCCAGACTAGGAGAACTGAAAATGGCTTGGACTTCCCCAATCTGTCCAGACCCAGTAGCTGTTGCTCCAGATTTCATCTCTGCCTGCAAGCTCTCTCTTTTTCTGGAAAATTTCCACATACTACTTTAACTCCTCCTTTGGTAAAGTGTCCAGCCTTTTTATTTTTTTTTTTTTTTTGGGGGGGGGAGATAAATGGGGGGAGGCTTGTTAAGTTTCCAGTTCATGTTTAAACTTCCTTTTGGCCATCTGATTTCTGCTACCACTGCCATTATTTGTTCCATTTTGGTTCAACAGGGATATCAGTTTGCAGTTTCTCTTCTGGGAAACTGGATCCAAATCTTGCATCAGTGCGACCCCTTTTAAACGGAATGCTTAGCCAGTTTTTGGAATCTTGTGCATTTTTTCCTATTAGGAGGAGAAATTGATGGAACTAGGTATTTCTTTGTAAATAAACAAGATTGCATTATCTCTTTTCCCTAAAAACAACAAGAAACAGAGAAGAAGGAGACAGTTTCTTTGCTCATCAGTTCCAAACCTCTTTTCTGCCAGCACTTTACCCCCTCAAACGTGCTCTCTTTCTGCTTTGTCAGGGTCTCACTACCAGGGCTTCTCTGCTTCCCCCGCCCGTGCTTGTGGTGTTTCTCTGACACACACACACACACACACACACACAGAGCTGTAAATTAAATGAATCCTCAGCAAAACCCCACCACCCAAATAGCTTGACTTCTGACCATTCCTGCAAGGGCTCTATTTTGAGCCATGGCTCCTACTACAAAGGAGCTTGATTGTTTCTTACATTTATCCTGAATGGGGGTGATTACGCCCATCAGCTTCAGTGAGGTTTAAACCAACATAACTGTATATTTGAGATTGTGAGGCACTCAAATACTGGATAATGTGGGCCATAAATACAGTTCAACTGGTCAGACTAAACTAAACAGGCTCAAAAGCAGGATAAGGGGACAGGATAGTGGCATAAAAAAAATTATGACCAGTAAAAATAAGGAAATCTGGGTGCTCCTGTTACCACTCTCAAAATACAAGACTACCACCACAAGTTTAAACATTTAAAGAGCGGAACTCATTACCACAAGATGCCAATGGCCTAGTAAAAGTCATGAGGACATCCAGACACATAAGTTAGGGGATTCTACAAGGGTAGTCTCATACTTAGGGCATAAACCACTCAGAATTGGGGTTATTAGGAAGCTTTCCCTGTTAGAGAGTTACTCCATAATTATAAATAGGCAACTTGTTTGCCCCCTCCACATCCATCTGTTATTGGCCATTGCTCATTCATGGTAGTAGACCAGATGCTCTAGTGGTCTGACTCAGCATGGCAATTCTGTGTTCTTATGGATGAAAACAGAGGAGCCATATGCAAATCTGGGAACCACTAAGCAGTTCTCATGTATATTCTTGTTCCCAGAAGCAAATTAAAGTCTCTCTCCTGGCACCAGTCCCTGGTCTTTCAAGGGTTAAGTTTGACAACAGAAAGCCAAGTGAATATTTTCAACATGGAAAAAAGACCCACAAAGGTAAGTGAGGCAGAAAAAAAATTAGACTGTCTACTGTTCCAGATCAGTAGACAGTCACTCTATGGGAAGACCAATTAACAGTCAAAATAAAATTGGCCTTCATGGAGTGACTCTCTGCCAATCCAGAGAGCTGTGGGGAAGTAGCAAGAAGGAGAACAGAGGGAGGGATAGCACAGTCAAAGCAACATATTAAATGTTGATACCACAGACCAAGAGACTGAAAAAAACCTTTATGGTTCTCTCCACAAGTTTTTGTTCTTCTCAGCCCACAGATTCCAGAAGGTAATAAGTTTAACACAAACACAAAAATACCCAAACGACTGTAGGATTTGGGATTTTTTTTGGACAGCCATCTTGACCAAACTTGGACGTTTATAGGTTATAGGTAAATGAATGTGTTTTAATATCTTATTTTATGCAGACACACACAGTCTACTTGCAATTATACCATGACTTGTATTTTAAAGTATTATGAGAATTAAGCATAAGAAAATATTTAAGTGACCTAGTCCAAGCAAACTCTGTAAAGTTAAAATCCAAATGAGCTAGTAAAATTTGATAGAGATATGCACTATAGTCCCAAAGATCATGTGCTGTTTGCCCATAATCATAGCCTCTTTATGACAATATCAGAGAATGCCACCTAGGTTTGATGCTGCAATTAAAAAGTACTCCCAAAGTCTGTGCTACACTAGGGCTCCCCTGCAGCTCAACAGTACTTACACAGGTGAGCATTTCCAAAAAGATGATCCTTCAAATATGGAGTGGATGTAGAAGCAATCTATTCTTGCTCCACTCATCAATTCACCCTCAAACAATACACAGGCACACTTGCAAATCTTAATAGATTATTAAACATGGCACCTTCAAAGAGCTTGGATATATCAAATCAACTTCTAATCAATTAAAATAATTTTACATTAAAAGTAGTAGTTCTAGCTTCCAGTTAGTTTCCATTCTCTGTTATTTATCCCTGCTAACAAAGATGAAAAATGATTCTTTACTGATACTGTCCTTTTCCATTTAGCAGACACCTCTGTGGGTGTGTGTACACACACACTTTAAAAGGAATTCAACACATTTTAAGTATCATTGACAGAGATATTGAGACCAAGATGTGATCCTATGTTTTTGAATAAGCACAGCTTTGGAGACAGCATTCATTAATTTACTGCTGCTGGCGTACCAACAGTGAAATACAGGACTTTGTGTAAGAAAATAGTGGCTCTTCCCAGCCTCATTTGAAAACGAAAAAGAAAATCAGTTATATATATGCCATGAAGCACGTAACACACTGTAAACTTTCAAACATTTAACTTGTCAGTCAGTACAGCTTTCAATAACTTCAGAATTTCAAGTTTTGGAAGTCATTACCAAGTGAAGAGCGAATCTTACTTCCTCTTATCTAGATAAGAAGCCTCAACCCTTACATGAACATAGCATCTCTGAGGATTAAAGGGTAATTCAGTCTCCATGCTCTAAGTCAAAAACTGGCCTCTCCTTGCTGGAACTGTCAAAAGGGTGTGAGAGACTACCTGCTTATCTGAACTATACTGAAATAGAACAGACTCATTTCATACAGATACTGGATACTAATAATTTTTTTTCTACTGACCTGGTTGAAATCTGAACTAGTGATCTTTTTTAAAAAAATTCTCAGTAGTGGATTAGCACAGAATTTGTATTTTAAAATGTTATCTTGAGAAACACTTCTATACAAAAGAGTGGTATGTTTGTGTTAAAAGTTCACTGTATTTCTGGTTGATTTATAGAAGAGATTAGTATAGTTGTTCCTACCAACAAAACAGTTAAAAATATTTAATGTGACAGAAGGCTCCAGTGAGTTCCAATATCATCAGGTATCTTATTCCTCTAGAAGTATATATGGAAAAAGTGATCCATATCACAAAGACATCACCCCAGCAGGATTGCCTGTGAGGCTAGCAGAGAGGCTAAGACCAAATGAACATGTAGACCACTACTCTCATCCCCTAGAAATGATCTTCCTTCAAGTCAGAGCCGAGACATTGATAAGAGTGCTTGAGTAGAAAGCCTGCACTATTGCCCTCCATGCCGAACGTATTCTACACGTAAAGAGACATTCCCAGGGTTGTCAACACACCACCTTTCACAAGTAGTAAGTTCTTTAAAATATATTAGGTGGTACTGGAGAGATAGTGCTCCTGAGAATGTGCTCTCACAGCAACAACTGATCAATCATTTTTAAAATTTAGTTGTGTTGCTATTTACACCATCAGAATTCAGAAGTGCAATCTATTTTCTAATAAAGATGTTCTCTGCCTTGATATTATCTGGTAATGTTTCTGAATGCTGAGTCAAATGAAACACTCATCAGGAGATTCAGACATAATAGCATCATTCATTCATCTAGTGCTTTCCCCTAGCAAAAAAGTTAAAAAAAAATATTAACCCGTAATCATATGAAACACTAAAACTAATTATGGAAGATTTATTCCAAATTGTTCCTATGCAAATCTGTTAAAGTGACCTCTCACTCGTTTCTCATAGAAATTCATATATCACATTTGAAAGTTTTCAACCAGAGATTTTATTAGAGTTTAAAGATTAAACCATATCTGCACTACAGTTGTTAAGCAGCACAGCTACAGCTGCATCACTATAGCACCATAGTATAGACACTTCCTATATTAACTGAAGGGGTTCCACCTCCCCATTGATACAGTTAACTCAACTCCCAGTGCAGATGCTGCTAGACGGATGGAAAAATTATTTGGTCAACCTAGCTACTGCCTCTTGGGGAGGTAAGTCAACCTAACTACAGTGCTCAAAGTGCACATTTTTTCCACAGATGAGAGACGTAGCTAGGTTGATCTAGGTTAAGTTTAGATAAGCCCTGAGTCACATGAGGCAAGACTTTCATCAACAGATTTACAAGTATTAGAAATAAATTACCTGACCCAGAGCCAGAAGTAGTCATATCATAAATTAAATCTTTTAAAGTAGTTCCTTCAGATATAAAAGGGCGATCCAGTGAGGGATCTTCTTCACTTGGTACACGATGATGAATGACAGTACGATTATGGCAGATGTACAGAACCAACATTAGTGAAATGCAAACAAAACAGACTGGTCCTGCAATGATAGCTGCCAATTCCACAGGTCCCAGATTAGAAGCGGATTCTCCAGAAGCAGGGACTAGAAACAAAAGTAACAAAAGTAATGTTACTATTTTGTAATAGCAAGTATGTTTTTAAACAAAGGGTTCATTTTTTAGTATTTGTGACAGTATATTGCATCGGATAATGGTCTCAGAAGAATTTGTTTAATGCATTTTGTTTCAGTAAAACACAGTATTATTAACTCAGCTCTTTAAGAGTCATTGGTATATATCATGGAAACTGAACTTACATACATTTAAGTATAGGGCAGTTAGAAAGACACACACAATGCAAGCCATGAAGCATTATGATACAAGAGACTTCTTAAGTAGTGATTTATTTCTTGATCTACACCTTCAAAATAATATTTAGGAAGCCTGATGAATGCTCTGGTCTGCCCTCATAGAATCAGAATCAGTTCTGGAAAGGACCTCAAGAGGTCATCTAGTCCAATCCCTTGCACTCACGGCAGGACTAAGTATTATCTAAACCATCCCTGACAGCCCTTAAAAATCTCCAGTGATGAAGATTCCACAACCTTCCTAGGTAAGTTATTCTATTCCAGTGCTTATCTAAACCACCCATTCGGCAATTTAAGCCCATTTCTTCTTGTCTTATCCTCGGAGGTTAAGGAGAACAATCTTTCTCTCTCCTCCTTTTTAACAATCTTTTATGTCCCCTCTGTCTTTTCTTCTCCAGAATAAACAATTTTTTTTTTCAAATCTTCCCACATTGGTCATATTTTCTAGACCTTTAATCATTTGTATTGCTTTTCTCTGGACTTTTTCCACATCTTTACTGAAATGAGGTGCCTAGAACTGGACACAATACTCCACCTTAGGCCTAATCAGCACAGAGTAGAGCAGAATTACTTCTCATGTCTTGCTTACTAAATTAAGGCTCTGGCATGACCTTCTCATAACAAAATAGGGAAATACAATCTAGATGGAGTTACTATAAGGTGGGTTTGAAAACCATTCCCAGAAAGTAATCATCAGTGGTTCAAAGTTTAGCTGGAAGGGCATATCAAGTGGGGTCCTGCAGGGATCAGTTCTAAAGTCAAGATATCTCATATCTACCACTTCTCTCTGCCATCCACAAGGCTTCTTACTCTATCAAAAAAAGCAATCAGGTTGGTTTGGCACCATTTGTTCTTGACAAATCCATGCTGTTACTTATCACCTTATCTTCTAGGTGTTTGCAAACCGATTGCTCCATTATCTTCCAGGTACTGAAGTTAAGCTGACTGGTCTGTAATTCCCCAGTTGTTCTCATTTCCCTTTTTATAGATGGGCACTGTATTTTCTCCTTCTCAGTCCTCTGGAATCTCTCCCATCTTCCATGACTTTTCAAAGATAAATGCTAGTGGCTCAAATCTCTTCAGCCAGCTCCTTCAATATTCTAGGGTGTATTTCATCAGGCCCTAGTGTCTTTAAGACATTTAACTTGTTTACGTAATTTTTAAACTTGTTTTTTCCCTATTTCAGCCTCTGATCCTATCTCATTTTCACTGGCATTCACTATGTTAGACAATTGCTACTAATCTTTTTGGTGATGAACAAAAAGTAATTTAGCACTTCGCCATTTCCACATTTTCCGTTATTCTTTTCCCTCCCTCATCTTTACTTGTACTCAGTTTAGTTTCCTTGACCTTTATAATGAGTTTCATTGATTTTTTTGGGGAATTACTTTAAAAACCAAAAATCTTTACCTGGCGTTGGAATTGGAAGTTCTTTTTTATTGCAGTAGTCTGTGACACAGCAGTAAGGTGTAGTAGTAACTTCATCCTTTGATGAGGGGGCACAAACAAATGGCCTGTCTCGTGGAATCAGATCAACTTCTGCTATGCACATGCTATTGTGTATGACTTTGCCTTGAGTCCGTGTTACTGAGGCAAAGCAGAGCCCATCCGTCACACACGTAAAGTTGTCTTTTGTACAGAGATGGCAAAAACACTGTAATGCTGTATTAAAAGAAAAGAGGTCACGGCAGTTATGTTAAGAAACGTTAGAACTATGAAACTGTCAAAAACTAAGTGGCAGAAACATTTTCCCCCTGCCACTTTTCCAAACTATGTACTGCATCGTAACACAAAATGCAAATATGCCGCCTCTTAATAGGCTAACAAAATAAGGGAGCAGGAAAGATTATAACAGGAAGCTTGCTCCAACTTTGACTATGTATAGATGAACACACACACACACCCTCAAACAAAATAACCACACCACAGATACATTCAAGTCATGGGTGTTGGAAGTCTACTCAAAAATAGAAAGTGAACTATTTTGAAGTTTACTGTAATGTGTACAGTACTACAACAATGTATCACCTAAAGCATTAAGGATCCAATCCTGCTGCTTCTGAAGTCAACAGGAGTTTTGCTTTTGTTTCAATGGAAACAAAAGCACATCATTAGTGCGGAAGATCCACCACGCACGGTTAGCCACATGTCATGCATTAAAGGAACACTATTTCCCAACAGTTTACATGCTCCTCACCCAAGGGCTAAAGTTCTTTAAAGGCCTTATCCAACTCCCATTTAACTCACTAGGATCACTCCTTTTGATTTTAATGGGAGTTAGATTGGGTCCTCGCTGTAAAGCTACAGTAGGAAACTTCCACATCTAGAGTACAGGCACTACAATAGAACACCTATATATGCTATGTAGCACCAGTAGTGTAGACAAAAGGCCTTCCCCCCATGTAATGGTAGGTAGTTTGACTGAAGCATATGTACACACCTAGGGTTAGGCTGGAATAACCAGGGCACTCAGGGCTGTGAAATTTTCAAGAGCCTTCAGAAGGAAGCCTACTATGTTTATGCATGGAAAGGCTATGCAGGGGGGAAAGTGCTATTGACCAAAAAACAGCCAACTAAAGAAGAGAATTCATTATCAACATCCCACTCCCATCTATTTGTTGGGAACGTATGAGAGAGAGAGAGGGAGAGAGATCACGCATGCATGCTACAGGTTCAAATTTGTGTCTCGAAAAAACATTTCTTTTTAGGTCTTTCCAGGCTCATGGCAAGGAACTCCAGCTGAAAGAGGTACATAAGGAATTACTATTTCAAAAGTAAAACAAAAAAGTTTATTTCATGTTATGTGTATATATTAAAAAAAAAAAGGCACAATGAAGGACAAAAACAAAGGATCTTTGCTTGCAAGCACACCTTTAATGAAATACGCGGTTGTCTCAATTACACGTTAGTACAAGTGAAAGCTTAAAAACATTCATGGACAAAATCCAAAGGGTAGAAGACACACCAAATAGTAATAAAGAGCAGGGATCGCCAGAGGTGATAGCAGACAACTAGAAAAAAACTGAAGCACTGCTCACTTCTCTTCAAATGGTACACTCACAATGTTTAGTTCTGAAGTGTGAAGTATGAAAGAGAATTAAAATTTACGGGACTGGAGGGATTGATCATTTAAGAAGATTAGAATAACTAAGAACTCAATCCTATCCTCTGCCCATGGATCTCATCCCACCTACAAGGAGGGATGCTGGATGCTTCTATGGCAGTGTTCCCATCTTCCCCTGAACAGCATAAAGAACTTTGGGTGGTAGGGGAAGATGAAGGGAGAAGCAGATGGAGCAGTGTTCCCTTCTCTCTCTGCCTGCCTGCCTCCCCCTCCCCCAAGCCCTAGAGATTTTAACGGAATGGTAATACAGAGTCTAGGCATTATCTTTTCCATCAAATTTCTTCCAAGGTAGGGAATCCCACTTTAAAAGGAGTCTTAAAGTGCAGTCATGGACAAGGTAGGCCCTATGGTAGGAAAAAGGGGAATCTGAGAATGCCCTGAAATCCATGGGAATTAGCCCAGCAGGTCAATCCAAGCGACGGCTTACAGTATGGCAAGAACTCTATTCAGATTTTTCCTATTCCTTTATCTCGACTTGTACATTTCATCATAGGACGAGGAGATCTGGCTCCAAATATATATAACTTGGAAAACAAGAAACCGAGAACAAGGTCTAAAAACAATATTAAAAGGGTGTAAATGCTAAAGAGTTTAAATGATTTGTTTAGGATAGACCAAAGCAATGCAAGGAACTGTTACTAACCTTTCCATAACTGCTGTTCTTTGAAATGTGTTGCATGCGTCCATTTCACTGTAGGTATATGCGTGCTTTAGTGTACAGTTGGAGAGTTTTTCCCCTATAGTGGTACCTAACAGGGCAGCACAAGCACCCTACGGCACCTCATGCATGCAGGCATAAAAGGTGGAGCCACTCCTGACCCACCTCAGATCCTTCCAGAAAGATGCTGATAGAAGGAGTGAAGAAAAGCAAATCATAGAATGGACATGTGAAACATATTTTGAAGAGCAACAGTTACAAAAAGGTTAGTAATAGTTTCTTCTTCTGTGAATGACTGCACATTCTCATTCTACTGTTAGTGACTCACAAGTAATCTAAACTGGAGGTGGGCTTGGAATCTATTAGAACAGGGATTGGAGGAACACTCGTTCAAAACTGCACTAATCTCTAGACCACTGAGAGATTGCATACAAAGAGGCAAAACATATGACTAATGATCAGGATGCCATTCTGCAAATGTCTAATGTGGGAAAGTAATCCAGAAAGGCCACAGAATCTTGTGATGACCTAGTCAAATGACCCAATGCTCTATCCAGATGCATCATGTTAGCCAACTGGTAACATAACCAAATACAAGTGGATAGTCAAGTGGATAATGGACAGCCTTTCATTGTGTGTGCAAAGATGATGAACAGTTGTGTCAAAGACCCAAAAGGCTTAGTCTAGTCCAGATTAAAAGAAAACTTGAACATCTAGAATATGAAACCTCCTCTCACCTTCACTGAGCTTTTTCACAAAGCCTCATTAAATTAATATGAAAACTGGAAGCCTCCTTAGTTAGAAGCCTTGGGTGAAGATGAAGGTAAACTTTATGTAGAAAACTGTATACAGAGAATCTGACACCAAGCACCCTCAATTCCCCCATTCTTCTGATTGACATAATGGCCACCAAAAATGCCACCTTCATAGAAAAGTGCAATGTGGAGTGTATCACCAGATGCTCAAAGGGGAATCCATCAGCTTGGCTAAGACTAGATTCAATACCCATGAAATTCAAATTCACAACCATAAAAAAAACGCATCCCAGACCATGAAATTGGTCTCATGCATTTTAATCCTATTCTATACAAAATTAACAGGGGAGACCAGCGTTTCTCAAATTCGGGATCCTGACCCAATGAGGGAGTTGCAGGTGGTCACAAGGCTATGGGAGGGTAAGGGGGTCACAGTATTGCTATCCTTACCTCTGTGCTGCTTTCAGAATTGGGTGGCTAGAGAGCAGCAGCTGTTGGCCAGGCACCCAGCTCTGAAGGCACTGCCCCACCAGCAGCAGAACAGAAGTAAGTGTGGCATGGCATGGTATGGTACTGTCACCCTTATGTCTGTGCTGCTGCCTTCAGAGCTGGGCAGTTGGAGAGTGGTGGCTGCTGATTGAAGAATAATGGAAGGTAGAGTGATCATTCAGAATTTCGGTTTCTTTAGGAATTTGTTTAACGCTCTCAGATCTAAAGTAGGCCTGAGAGCCCCCTCTCTCTTTGTTCAGGAAGTATCAGTAGTAAAAACCCTTTCCCCTGAGCAACAGAGGGACCTCTTCTGTAGCTCCTATAAGAAGTGACTCTCTCTCATAACATGGCATTGTGAAAGGTGTCTCTGAAGAGGTACAGGGAAAGAGTCAGGGAGAAACAAAAGGCTATATCCCACTTCAACCATCTTTAGAACTGTTAGTGCCCATGTTAGTGCCACAGCCCTAGGCAGTTTTTGCCCTGGCCTCCATGTTCAGGAAATGAGCATACATGTACTCTCAAACAAGAAGCATTTCCCCGAAAGTAACTGTTGGAGCTAGGCAAATTTTGTGGTCAGCCAGTTCCTTAACCCCCCCCCCCCCCCAAAATGAGGGTGGTAACGAGACATCTGTAAATCTCCTAATTAGGAGAAACCTGGCCAAAAAACTGAACACGTCATTACCCTTATAAATTGCCCACCGTGCAAGCGGTGGGCAGGGAGAAACGCAGAAACCTGTACCCGTAACCGAGCCTGATCAACTCGAGGTCTCCCTCGGCTCCGTGTTCTCAGAAGCCTACCCGTTTGCCGGTGGTGATGAAACTTTTGTGGTTTGTGTGTGTAAGTATGCCTAGCTGCTAATTCTGCTAACTAACTGAGCCTGTAATCGTCTGTTATAAGCCGGAGACGAAAGCCGATTCTAGCCGCCCCAAGGCTCCTGCGAGGGGAAACCCACTAACCAGGAAACCTTGAAGGCAAGGGGGATTGGCCGGAGTCTCACGGCAATCTTTAATTGTCTTACTGCATTTTTTTTTTACTTAGACGAGTAATTGCATTTATGCTTAATAATAGCACCAATAGCACCTTTACTAACCCTTGGAAGGACCTGAATAATTACTGGGACCTAGAGCGGTACCAGGGTCAGCTTCTGTTTGTGATTGCAGTATTTTTATTATTTGTTCTAGTATTGTATTGTAGGCCCAAGTTGTAACTAGTATTAAGTTGGTCCTTATCCGCACCTGTGACCCATTCAATAAACCCTCAATTTTAACCCCACAACTCATTGTTTGCGTTATCCCCATCGCTACCTTCGGGATACTTGTCACCCCTCCCGAGGACATCCAGTGATCGAGCCTCCGCCCTATCCCAGCGCTCATTACCTGGTAGATAACAGGCACCTTGTGACCATTTTGGTGGAGCGAGGGGCGAGAGTAATCAGAGATCAACATGGCATCACGAACAGGATGCCTTCGGGAGGGCCAGTGCCCGTGGCGTAGTGGGGACGGTGAACAGTCTGAGCTCGAGCAATTTCAACACCTACAATTTCACCAAGTGGCCAGCAGAAAATCTGAGAGGCCCACCCTAGATTGGGTTTGCGTTATAGAGTCAGGTTCAGGGTCAAAAAGCTATACGACCTCGTTAACCCTGACCGCCGTAGGGTGTCTCCTCCATTGCCATCCCACGTTTAAATGTCACCTGGCCGATAGTTCCCTGCAGCCCCAGTGCACGGGGGTCGCAGATACTAGTCGGATTGAGACACCTTCCGGCATTTGGAAGGAGTGTAGCTGTATCGTTAAAAAATCCGGGGCCACCGTTTCTAAACTCATACCCCCGCCCCGGGTACAGCCGGGTGACCCAGCACACGGGTTGCTAACCCAATTAATGGAGGAATTAGAACAGACTAAGTGGTCGAAGAAACTTAGACCGGACAAGTATAAGTCAGAAGACGTGTCCACGGTCTTGTTCAGCGCACTAAACAAAGCGCTGGACCTCTGTGCGGTCCTTCATGGAAGCACTATGTTTGCCGCTAACCAGGCCGCCGCGAATGGCACCGATAGCGCAGAAAGCGAGATGGGTGACAAGGAAGAGGAGGACGGGAGTCAGACTGGCGGAAACCCACCCCCCTACGAAGCCCCAGCCCCCTCTTCGATCTATCCCGCTCTCCCCTCAGCCCCACCCGCGCCTGAGAAGGAGATGCGGATGGAGGCAATGCCTGTCGCTATCACAAAAAGCAAGGTGGACTCTAATACAGGCCAAATTACTACTACCACCGAATATCGTACCCGCACTAAAGCAGAATTGAAGGAGTTTATGGTAGACACTAGGCGTGGGGAGAGCGAGGCCGCCCTCGTTTGGCTGGGCCGTCTGGCCCTGGATCACGGGGCAGAGGTAGTGGACAGGGAGGAGGCTAGTCTCTTGGCCAAAACGTCCACCTGGTCGGGAGGATTTTCAGGACATAACCTCTTAAGAAACGGGGTCTGGTCACTTACTACACCAGCCGCAGCCTCTTTAGCCATGAAGGGCAGTTTTAAGGGCATGTATATACCTCCCGGCAGCATAAATACGCCCCATGAGATCATATGGGCTATTGCTGGGGCATCCATCGTAATGTGGGACCCACAGACGGTGCCCTTGAACTTGAATCCGCAGCAAGCCCAATCCAACACGCCGCTCATTTATGTCGGGGACCCCACCCAAATCCCGGTCAACAGGGATGCAGTGGACTTAGCCATAGATGGCGCCCCACCGACTGACACAGGGGGAACCCTGTTGCTGCATGGTTGGGTTGGGCAACCTCTTATTACTTTATATGAGGCTATGTCCCGTCTTTGGATGCCACAAGCCCCCAGGAGCCCCATCTCAGCCCTTCCAGCTGAGAACCCTGTTCATAAGGGTCAACCTAAGCACCCTGAACGTACCAAGGCCGAAAGGGCGCTTTTTGGGTTCCTATTACATAAGGGGGTGCCCAAGGAAGCACTGCGGAAGATGTCTAACTCTCAACAACAAGACCTGGGGAAACAGTTAGGATGGAAGGACTGGGACGATTATTTAAGAACAAAAAACGAGTAGAGGCCAGGTGCGCCCCGGCCTCCATGGAGACATGGGATGAGCGACCATATCACACCCTATTGGTAGCCGGTCCCAAACCCCTTCACACCCCTGTATCTTTCCTGTTGGACACCGGAGCTCAAATCTCCGTTATTAAACCCGATGTACCGCATATACCCACAAGTTCTACTATGTTTATTCAGGGTCTTAACAGCATTGAAGAAAAACCCGTAGTCCGCTTCACTCTGATTCATAAAGGGTACAAGCGGAAAGTTAAGGCTTTGTTGGGAGGAACAAATTTGCTGGGGGTTGGGGATATAAAAACAACTACGATTACAAAAACAGGTCTGTCAGGCTCTGCCTGTCACCTGACGCCCTCCCCCCCCCTTATAGCCCCAAGCTGGTTAATAACAGCTCATGGAAATTTTCCCCTATTCCCACAAAGCCTGAAGGCATCCCCCTCATTAAGCAACTGCTCAACCAATTATTAAAGGAGGGACGGATAGCGCAGGCAACCGCGTCAAACTATCTATCGCCAGGCCGGGGTATCCCCAAGCCCGGCAACCCCTCTGAATTTCGATTGGTCATCGACTATAGACAAGCAAACACCCGAGTCCGACACCTTCCATTTGCGGGCCCGGCCACCATTCCAGAAATACGGCAACAGCTAAGCGATGCCAGTGGGAGGTGGGCCTGCACCCTGGACTTAAAGGATATGTTCTATCAAATCCCGTTAGAGGACAAACCCCAAATCCTAAACTTCGCGTTCCAGGGCGCACAGTACCAGTGGAAGGTGTGCCCTCAAGGGTTCTGTAATTCCCCCGCCTTGGCCATGTCCGCTCTTGCGAAAACCTTAAGAGGGGCAGAAGCCACTGGGGGCACCACCATTTTAGCCTATGTGGATGACATAATCATAATTGGGCCCAACGAACACATAGTCCAACATGTAACTAACACCGTGGTAGCCGAGCTAAAGGCCAATGAGTGGCGAATTAATGAGACGAAAAGCCACCTCGTGCCTTCTCAAAGCTTTTCCTTCTTAGGCCAACATTATGACCCCTACAACTGTGGCCAACCTACCTCGGGACTTCTAGACCCTTGGGTAACAGACCCACCCGAGAGTAAAAAGCAACTACAGAGACTTGTAGGCCTAATTAATTATCACCGACACTTCATCCCGGATAAACACCTCGTAGACCTTGAAACGATCCAGGAGCCCCTCTCGTCGAAACGGAAACGGGAAATATGGAGTCCTGAGGCCCAAAAGAGCCTGGAACGAATAGCCGCCTGGTTTGCCTCTAACCCACGGCTGGCGCGATATAAAAGGGACTCGCCTTTTACCATTACCCTTTTCTTTACACAACATCATTATGGGTACTCAGTATCACAAGACGGGCAACCAGTCTATAACTGGGCCCGACGGCTCAAGGGCCTTCAGTATCGATATGGACCCATAGGACTTATGCTGCTAGCCGCAGGTGAGGCGCGCATTTGGGCTCTGCTATCTAGTAAAGGAACCCTGATCGGCCCAGAGGTACACCTCATGCCTTGGCTCACGCGGCTGCCCCTCTCCCCCCCGTTTTCACAGCACCAGCCTAACTTGGCAACAGCTGTGTTATTTGGGGGAAATCACGTGGCGGGAATGGACGCTTAAATTGCTGCCGAACGATGTCCGGTTCCCAACAGCCTCAGAGCCCTTGTGTATAGAAACAAAATATGACCCCTGGATTGTGTCCGCCGGGGGCACTTCCCCGACCCCCCGGGCAGGAGTCCTCTGTGCTAAATGCGACCACTTCCAGGTTGATCTCCCGCTGGGTTCATCGGCCCAGCATAGCGAAGTCCATGGGATCCTTCTCGCTGCCCAGCACGTTACCCAGGCCCATTCCGTTTCTGTTCAAGTTGTGTTGGGCATAGACTCACAATTTTGTCTCAGCATTCTCATGGGAGAGGCTAACCCCACAGCATTTACGCCCCTGTGGGACACTATTTTCAGCCTGGTACGTAAGTTCTCCCGGCCCTGGTTTATAACCCATTGCCCGTCGCATCGTCCTAATTCTAACCCCCTCCACTCCAAATTGGACCAAAAAATGAGGGAAATTCAAGTGCCCCAAGTGTGTCTGGGGCAACAGCCCCAGCTCAAAACCGATCTATTCCTCCGATGGCTTCATGAGGATTGGGGGCATTTGCCTAGCAGCCGCTTATACAGTCAGTTAGCCCTAGGTGCTCAGGGTAAACCCGAGGTACGGCGGCAGGACTGCGAAAGAATAGTACAGTCCTGCCTTAAGTGTGCACAAATCAGGTCCCAAAACCACCCTCGTTACGAGCGGTGGGCGTACGCGGCAGAGTATTTTCCCCCCGGCGCGGTGTGGCAGATAGATTTGATGGGACCCCTACCCGGAGCCCGTCGCCACCCAAAGGCTCTTGTCGTGGTGGATTTGGGCTCCCGTCAAACTCACTGCATCCCCTTGAATACCACCACGGCGGCGGCCGTGGCTGGGGCGCGGCAACAGGTGGCTGCGGCATGGGGAGTGCCCTCCGAAGTTCAAGAAGATGGGGGACCCCCTTTTACCAGCAAGCGTTTCGAAGCATTGGTGTTGGGATGGGGGGCCTCCCTCCATATTCACTTAAAATATCACCCCGAAAGTAATGGCGTTGTAGAGCAGAAAATCGGGGTTCTGAAAACCATGATACGTTCAGTCAATCCCAACGTTGACTATAAGGGTTGGAGTACGCTATTACCACAGGTCCTTATCTCCCTCAACGCAAACTATTCTCGTTGGCCTGAAATCAGCCCCAGGCCTAGAGGCCCCTGGACTCCCGTATATCACCCTGACCAACTTGTCTGGGTGGCTGAGCCACAGGCCTCGGGTCATCGAGAACCCTATGCCGCACGAATTGTAACTGCGGGTAAATATCCCAATACCTATACAGTTGTGGATGTCCAGGGCAATCACACCTTGGTCCACTATAACTGGATAAGCAAATGTTCTGAATCCGGAGCAAACTAACAAGGGCCAATAAGGCCGCCTTCTGCTTTGTCTTGCAGCTCGCCATAGCGGCGGGAAGCCGGGACGACAACCAGAAGGGCCCAGATCTGCTGAACCTGAGACATCCGTATCCCGTGGGCGAAAATACCCATCAGCTTATGTTTGCAGCCTATTGGATCCAGGAAGTTCTGGGAGGAAACGTCGACTTATCCTCACTGACCCCTGATAACTGCCTTGCATGTTCCAATAAGCTGTCTGTAAATAGGCCTTTGTTTGATTTATTGCCGTTAGTGTTTAATTTTAGTAGCATTAATGGTCCCGTTAATTGCTTCTCCCCCTTTGCTCAGTGGCTCCCCACCATACAATGGACAGGCTGCACAAACGATCTTTTCGACCCCATTTCCCCCCTTGTTTTTTCTATTTTTAATGAAACTAGGGTACGTCGTATGGGCCCACTCCCCTTGTCACCTGGAGAAAGGCCCATGGCATCCCATTGTTGGGCCTTTTTGGGAAATAATCGAACAGAAACCATTTGGGTTGGGGCCTACCCCAATTGTTCCCAGTCGCAGCTTGTGGACGGAAATGAGATGGCCAGCAGCCCTATTTTCAATTGTACGTCCCCACCCCTCGTTTTATGCGGTAGCCGCGGCCGGAAAATTAGGTCCGGCGACATCACTTATAGCAGCAAAAGATTCTATCAGCCCCTCACACACACATATCTATCCCACAGCCACATTAAGAAGTTAGTTTTTAAGGGAGGCTCGGCGTGTCAGGACTCTGCCTTTTCCCCCTGGTCCCCCTGACCCAGTCACTTCTGGCTGTGTGGCGAGGCAGCCTATACGGCGCTCCCCCCTAACCCTAGAGGCATATGTACCATTGGCTCTATCCTGTTAAAAGGGGGTGGTATTTATGTTAAGACCTGGCATCCCAACTCAGCCAGACGGGTTCGACGTTCCTGGGGTTGGTGGGAGAAGGCAAAGGGTGTGCTGTCTTCTGTAGTGTCTTCAGTGGTCTCGCTTAACCCTGTTGGATATATGTTATTACATGAGCAGGTATTATTCCAATCACTGGCTATTGAAACGCTGGCAAATACCACCACAAAAGGTTTTAATGTAGTCAATCAGCAGCTAACGGAATTATCAGATCATTCTTTTCAGAACTGATTAATGATACAATTTTTGCTGCAATCACCGGACTTTTGTGAGACATCCTTATACTGTGGGTACATGGATATGAGTAAGTTTTGTGTCTCTGTTTCTTCTGTATCTGGAAATTTAACGGAAGTAATTAACAACCTCAGGGCTTTAGGAACCGCCGTGCGTGAGTCCAGGGAGAGCTTCCGATTTTTGTCCTGGCTCGATTGGTTGGGTCTCGGAGCCTACAAGGCTTATTTCCAATCTCTCCTTATCTCCCTCCTGGTCGGGTGTATCCTGCTCTGCCTTGGCTGTGCCTGCTTGAAAGCCTGCATCCATCATGTTATCGGTTCGGCCTACATTGCCTCTTCCCCCGACACGCCCTCTTGTAGAAGGGGATGGCGAGTCGGACGATGAATCTAAGGTATAGGCATAACGTTCACATGGAGCCCAGGGCACGGGGGCATGTTAGTGCCCATGTTAGTGCCACAGCCCTAGGCAGTTTTTGCCCTGGCCTCCATGTTCAGGAAACAAGCATACACGTACTCTCAAACAAGAAGCATTTCCCCGAAAGTAACCGTTGGGGCTAGGCAAATTTTGTGGTCAGCCAGTTCCTGACAGCCCCCCCCACCCCCCCAAAATGAGGGTGGTAACGAGACATCTGTAAATCTCCTAATTAGGAGAAACCTGGCCAAAAAACTGAACACGTCATTACCCTTATAAATTGCCCACCGTGCAAGCGGTGGGCAGGGAGAAATGCAGAAACCTGTACCCGTAACCGAGCCTGATCAACTCGAGGTCTCCCTCGGCTCCGTGTTCTCAGAAGCCTACCCGTTTGCCGGTGGTGATGAAACTTTTGTGGTTTGTGTGTGTAAGTATGCCTAGCTGCTAATTCTGCTAACTGAGCCTGTAATCGTCTGTTATAAGCCGGAGACGAAAGCCGATTCTAGCCGCCCCAAGGCTCCTGCGAGGGGAAACCCACTAACCAGGAAACCTTGAAGGCAAGGGGGATTGGCCGGAGTCTCACGGCAATCTTTAATTGTCTTACTGCATTTTTTTTACTTAGACGAGTAATTGCATTTATGCTTAATAATAGCACCAATAGCACCTTTACTAACCCTTGGAAGGACCTGAATAACTACTGGGACCTAGAGCGGTACCAGGGTCAGCTTCTGTTTGTGATTGCAGTATTTTTATTATTTGTTCTAGTATTGTATTGTAGGCCCAAGTTGTAACTAGTATTAAGTTGGTCCTTATCCGCACCTGTGACCCATTCAATAAACCCTCAATTTTAACCCCACAACTCATTGTTTGCGTTATCCCCATCGCTACCTTCGGGACACTTGTCACCCCTCCCGAGGACATCCAGTGATCGAGCCTCCGCCCTATCCCAGCGCTCATTACCTGGTAGATAACAGGCACCTTGTGACCATTTCGATGGAACAAGGGGCGAGAGTAATCAGAGATCAACAAGAACCCCATGCAACCAGTGATACAGGCCCAAGTACAAAGGAAATAGCATATTTTGGGGAGGAGGGGAGAAGGGGACAAATAATCAAGGAAGGTAACGATGGCACCTTTCTTAATTTTAAAAATTGTAGGGTATTCTTAAACTGGTACTCTGTCCCTGACCAAACTATCAAAAAGCGTGCTTGGAGAACGTACTGGCAGCTGCAGGAGCAGGTGGGTGTTTTTTGTAACCTGTACTCTTCCTCCTTGACAGGTCCTGGATTCGAGGTACAAACTCCAGAAATGGCTAGGTCTGATGAGGATGGAAGGACTACTTTGCCACCAGAGTATATATTCCCAGGGACTTCACAGTGGCTCCAAGTCCTTGAGACTATGCAGATCCTCATCACGCTTTCTGGAGAAGAGCGACAGCCTCAAAGGTGAGGTCCTGGATTCTCTGCTGAACCTTTGGGTTAAGACCAGAGGAGTGCAACCATGAAGACTGTCGCATAATAAAGGAAGACGCCATGCAGCAAGCTGCAGAGTCAGCTGCATGTAGATCAATCTGCAGAGCTGCTCTGCAAATTAAATTGCCCTCCTCCACCATCGCCTGAAATCTTGTTTTGTCTCATCTAGAAGCTTGTCAAACTTCGAGATTGCATATCACAGGGTAAAACTGTAGTGCTCCCACAGAGCTTTTTGGTTTGCAATATGAAGCTATTACTCTCCTGTGGAATGAGGCGTCCTTCCAAAGAGATCTAGTTTCTTTGTCTCCTTCTGTTTGTTGGTGTCAATGCATCTCCCTTTCATTGGCTGCAGATACTACCAGAAAACCCAGAGGGGGATTGTTTAAAAAAAACACCACCATGTGTGAACTGTTGAGCCAAGGGATACAATACCTCCTTTCTGCTCTTTTTGAAGTACGTGGCAGAGATAATGGAGTCTGCCATAAAATCTTAGTAGACTCTAGAATAGCCATAATAGGGAGAGCTCTCCTCAATGGAGGCACTAATATTAAAGCGTCCACAAGCCTGATAGCACCAGGCCACTAATCTGGATTTTTAGTTTTGCCAGGAATTGAGAACAAGGGAGAAAAGGAAAGATGCCCATGGTTTCTAAAGGGAAGGAGAATGTAGCAAAAATTACACTAAGAAAAATTCTTAATTGGAGAAGAAAAAAACAAGGTTATCAAACAATTTTTAAAAGGTAAAGTAGACTAGGGAAGGGAATTAATAAGTTTTACAATTAAAACATGCAAGATGAAAACATGAAGTATGTGCAAATAATGACAGTATGAGCTGCAACAGTGTTTAAGTGGTGAACTCTTTGGGGCAAGCATTGGTCTTTTTTTTTTAACATAAAGAGAGCTCCCATAGAAACCAGGGTATTTATAAATTATGAAAAATTACTTACTGAAGGTCAAAAAGCGTTTAATTGACAGCCCTAGGTATACCTAGGAATATCATACACAGGACAACTTTCATAACGTGACCCATTTTATACTCTTTGTCTCAGCCAAAACTTCCACTGAAAGAGCATTTCTCCTAAAGAATAAGTATAAAATAGAACTGGTTTACTGAGATACTAATTGTAAATTTTAACAAGTTATAAGAAGTCACTCAGAGGGTTCCAACTGAAGAGGAAGAAACATGGTTCTCTTTGCAGTGTTGATGCCAAGAAATGGGTCCTCCAACTTCACAATTACACTACTCCCAAGACAGCGTTCATACCAGATGGAAACAAGACCTCAGATCACATTTATTTAACTTGATATCTTACATGTAAAATTATTCTGTTTTCATCTGTGTTTTTGTGAACCAAGAGAAACTTAAATTTTAAAAACAGACACCCTTAGTTCTGTTAAGTTTCTTGGACTGCCTTTATGAAAGAAAGCAATAGCAAGCCATCTTTAAAAACATTTAAAATGAATTTAAAAAACAAAAATCACACTCACACTCTTCCATCTGCTTCCCCACACTAATAGAGGTTCTCTCCCCTCCCCATACAAAATAAGCTCTCTAATGGGAGAGATCAGAGTTTAAGTAACATAAATTTATATTTTCGGTTATCACATCTTAAAACAAACACAAAACACTTATCAGTTTTATTTCAAACAAGAAATGGATAATTCACTTAACTGCTATGTGTGGTTCCTAGATTAAGGCCAGGCAACACTAAAAAAAGAGTTGGGAAACAACTTCTTTTATAGGGATATTTCTATTAAGGCACGTCAAGATCAAGATGATCTCAACTAAGGCTATGTCTACACTGCACTTTCATCATTAAAGCTTCTGTCGCTGATGGATGTGAAAAATACCCCCCCAAATGACAAAATTATTGACAAAAAGCACCGGTGCGGACAGTGCTTCAATGGCGGGAGCCACTCTCCCACTGCCAAAACTACTGCTTCTCATTTGGGAGTGATTTTATTTTGTCATCAGGAGAGTTCTCTCCTGGTGACAAACAGTGGCTACTGCAGCCACACAGCCATCCCATTGTAAGGCACACAGTGTAGATATAGTCTAAGTGAAGGACCAAAGTTTGAAAACCAGATCTAGTACAAAATAGACACAGGGTACAATTCTTAGGTTTAGCACTTGTATACGACTAGAGCAGGGGTAGGCAACCTGCGGCACGGTCCTGGCCACCAGTCTGGGAGCTCTGCATTTTAATTTAATTTTAAATTAAAGTTTCTTAAACATTTTGAAACCTTATTCACTTTACATACAAACTATAGTTATATATTATAGACTTATAGAAAGAGGCCTTCTAAAAAGGTTAAAATGTATTACTGGCACGCAACACCTTAAAGTGAATAAACGAAGACTCGGCACACCACTTCTGAAAGGCTATGGACCCCTGGACTAGAGTGTCATTATAGCTGACCTCCATAAAAATTACATCATAGGCAGATTAACTCTGAAAATTCACTCTGCGAGCAATCAGAAAGCATACACACAAATGTTTTCTACTATCACTATCTTTTCTCAATCATTCAGCACACATTAATGAAGCCGGTGACTTAAAAAGATCCAACTTTCTACACGATCACTTAATGGCTCAGCTGAAACAGAATGCCCTGTCACTTAAGCACTTATCAACCTGTAGGCCCAGGGAAAGGTTCAGAGCTGGCTTTCTTTCTGTAAATATTTTCTAGCAGATATAAGATTTTCTACATAATGTAAACCTGAAACAGGCACAGTTATGAAGATTAAGTTGCTCAAAAGTTGCTATGTCTGGCCAAGAAAGCCAGAAGCAACAAGGTATTTAACTTCATGCTTTCTTCATTGCTTCCATGTCACAAAACCTTCATTTTCCTCAAAATAAGTTGTGCAAGACAACTTTAGGCAGAATACAAATTACACTGACTATTATTGCTCAAGGTTAATTTTAAGATGTTATTCATCTTCTGCAGAGAAACCATAAACAATTTGGGTAAAGCCCAGACTGTAAGGCAGGTCTCAAAGTTACATACCACCCAACACTGATTGCAAAAGAAAAAAAAGTCTTGAAGCTTTATAAGTTTCAATTTAAGAAAAAAAGTGTAACAAAAAAGTTACAAAGTGTATGCAATATACTATAAGTATTGCTTTTTTTTTGCCTAAAAAGTAACTCAGTAAAATAAAAAAAATAAAGAATATGGATATATATGTATAGATATATATAAAAATATGCATATCTATCTCATACATACAGACACACCCTCCTTTGTGTTCATTATTGTAATTTGCTGGGTTACAGAAAGCGGGTATATGAAGATTACGTAACTAGGTAGGTCTATGGCTGTTAGTAAATCTCTCATTCAGTAATGTTAAAACAAAGTACCACTACTAAACATATCACATTTACTATTTAGAGAATTCAAGGAACAATTTTGCTATTGTCTTTAGTTCCCTAAAATCACAGAACAGCTCCGGCAATATCCTTCACATATATTGTTCTGACATGAGATCTACCGCAGGAGTCTGCTGGGGAAGAAGGAGAAAGAGCCCAAAGAGCCAGGTAAACATTTTCGTATATTGTACTTTTTATAAAATGTGTATTTTGTACAACGCATAGATTTGCAATGTAAACAGCATTTCACCTAACCCGGGGTCGGCAACCTACGGCACACGTGCCACCTTTGGCACGCGAGCTGATTCTGCCTGGCACATGGCTGCCAGCCGGGGCCCTGCCGCTGGCCTCGCTCAGCGCACGCGGTCGGGACCTCAAACTGGTGGCAGGCGCGCCCCTTGGCTCCCCCCTCACCACGCTTGTTCTGCGGCTTCCGGGAGTGTGAGCCACAGGGGCACAGGGTCCTGAGCCTGCTGCACGAGGGGCAGCGGCAGCTCACATTCCCAGGAGCTGCAGAGCCTGAGCGCGGCGAGGGAGGAGCCGGGGGCACACGGGGCCCACCACCTGCATGCATCCACTGCAGGAGTCCCCCCCGGAGGGGCACCAGGCCGCAGCCCGGGCAGGCACACCCTCCCCCCGCCCCCGGTTCCCCCACTGCACTTGGATTCTGCGGCTCCCAGAAGTGTGAGCCACCGCTGCCCCTCCTACAGCTCCCCCCCTTCCCGCTGCCTCAGCACTCCATGTGTAGCCAGCGTCTCACCAGCATGGGCCTGGTAAGGGGAGTCCCGGGTGGCAGTCAGGGAACAGGAGGAGGGTTGGAAGGTCTGAGGTTCCTGTCAGGGGGTGGGGAGTGGTTGGATGGGGAGTCTGTCTGGGGGCGGGGGTGTTCACAAGGGTTGGGGCAGTCAGGGAACAGGTAAGGAGTAGTGTCCTAGGGGGGCAGTTAGGGTGGGAGGGTCTCAGGAGGGAGCAGTCAGGGGACAAGGAGCAGGGAGGCTTAGGTGGGGGTCCGGGGGGCAGTTAGGGGCAGGGGTTCCAGGAGGGAGCAGTCAGGGGATGAGTGGGGGAGGGGATGGGGGTTCTGACTGGGGCAATCAGGGTGGGAAGTGGGAGGGAGTGGATGGGGGCTAGGGCAGGGCTCTTCCCTCTTTTTTGATGGTTGAAGTATGTTAACCCTAGGCGAGGGGGGAACCAGGGCGCATGCGCCCACATACATCCACCGCAGCCTACAGGTGCCCCCAGGGGGGTGCCAGGCCACAGCCTGGGCAGGAGGGGTGGGAGGGCGCAGCTGCTCCCTGCTAGCAGTGCCATCACTGCCTTTTCAGGGCTGCTGTCCCCCTGCACCACGCCGGCTCCTCCATGGCTGGGGCTCGCTGCTGCCACAAGAAAGACACACTGGCTCTCTGGTGCCTCCAGAAAATGGCTCCTCCCTACCGAGCTGCTTCAGTGGCCCAAGCCTAGCAAAGCCAATGAGTGGACTTGGGAAGGGGGCCACCTGGGTGGGGTGCAGAGGACTCACAGGGGGGCTGTGCACCCTCCAGGGGAGTTCAGGGGGCATGGAGGGGGAAGCCTGGTCTTGGGAGCAGCCCCTGGGCATGACTGGCCCCCGAGGTCTATAAAGGCTCGTTGGGGATTTGCCCCTTAATGAACCGATGGGCAAGGGTGGAATTTTTGTCTAGGTGGCAAAATATCCTTGCACTGGCCCTGCCCCAGGGGGTGCGTGCACCCCAGGTTAAGAACCACTGCACTAAACTGATAAGATCTGCATTTTAATTTAATTTTAAATGAAGCTTCTTAAACATTTTTAAAAACTTGTTTACTTTACACACAATAGTTTAGACTTATAGAGAGTGAGACCTTCTAAAAACGTTAAAATGTATTATCAGCACACGAAACCTTAAATTAGAGTGAATAAATGAAGACCGGGCACACCACTTCTGAAAGGTTGCCGACCCCTGACCTAACCAATCACCCAAACCATAATACCAACGTATTGCAAGCCGATGCCTAACTGAGCTAGAACAAGTGACTCCTTACTTCAGGAGACTCAAGAAAAAAAGTGTTTTTACTTTACCTAGCTGGAACATGCAGCATGTAGTGCCACAACTGACGCTAACTCCCCTCCCCACCCCACATTTGTAAATCACACTGAAACAGTTACATTGTTACAATAAGCCTGCAGCACGTAATGGATTTCCCCGTTTCGGTTACAAAGAGGGAACACCTCGGACAGGAGGCGGAAGTTTTCAGGAAAGACATTTTATCCAACTGACCCAAGTCTTTACATCAGGGTCAAAGGGTCTGCGCCGGCCACCCAAACCCCAGATCACTAGCAGGGAACGAGAGTGAAAGTTGCCAAGCGGTCACAGCCGAGCCGGGTCCGGCACCCCCGGGCTCACAGATCCCATCGGCCAGGAGCGGAGACGACGGGGGCTGCCTGCTCCTTCCCGTGGCGGTGGGTCAGGACCGGATGCAGAGCGCGACGTGAGGCGCTCGCGGCGCTGCCCCGGGGCCAGGGGCGCAGACAGCGGGTTCCCAGACTGCGGGTGCAGCCGCCGGAAGTGGGCGGCCACCGGCGCGCTCGGTGCCCTTCTCACCCCGCTCCCGGACAGCAGAGGGAGGAGCCGCTGCGCACCCCCAGACCCCCACCATAGGACCGGCCCGGCCCGGCCCGGCCGCTTCTCGGCGGCATCAGGGGTTCCTGGCTTTTACTCCGCGCGGACCCAGAGCCGCCGGGCTCGACCAGCAAAGGCACGTGAGCTCCGGGCTCCGCCCGGCCGGCCCCTGCGCCATGTTGTTGAAAGGAGCCGGCGGGGACCCGCGGAGCCGCCTCCCCGGCCCGTTACTCACCCGCCGCCCCTGGCAGCAGCGCCGCGGCCGCCAGCGCGAGGAAGGCCCAGGGCCGCGGAGGGGCCGTTAGCGCCATGGCGCCGCCCGCCCGCGCCGAGACTCAGCCCCGCGTCGTCCCCGCCGCAGCTTCTCAGGCTTACTCGCCCTTGCGGCCACTATATAATGTAACTGACACACAGGCGCCTCCTGATTGGCCGCCCCCGCCCCTAGCCCCGCCTTCCAGGCAGCTGCAGACATTCCGAACAACAACAAGAGTCTGGAGAATACAACCGGCTCGGCGCGAGGCCAAGGGGGAGGGGCGGGGAGCGCGAAGCGGGATGAGTGACAGAGGGGAGCGTCTTCCCCCCATCCCCTTTTGGGCGGGCGCGCGCGGACAAAGGTCCAGCCAGCCTGTCCCTGCGCTGTGGGCCCGGCAATATGGCACGCGCTCGGGCTGGGGGGCGTCGCGTGGATGCGATAGAGCCACCTCTGCCCTGTCGCTCCCTCCTGCTCACACTGCCCGAGGCAGGCGGCTGAGGCGGGGAGCTCGCTCCGCCTTCAGCGTGAGGCGAGGGAGCCACAGCCGGGCCTGGTACTGGGCAGTGGAGCAGGGCTGCTGGAGCTAGGTGAGGAGGCGACAGAGATGGAGCAGGGCTGGAGGCTGCCCTGGGAACACGCTGAACAGTGAAGGGGGAGAGATTGTGCATATCCAGCAAGTAAAGCTTTCAGCGGTGCTGGAGCACTCTCTAGCCAGGACAGCACCCAGAGACTTTTCCCCTAACGCAGGAGGAGCCCAGCATCATAGCAAATCAGATTTACAGAAAGCAAGGAAATTCCTGACTAAGTCCTTGCAGCCATGCATATATCACTGAGTATTCGTTTGTAAATCTTAAAGTATGGAAGTCACCAGATAAGGTTACAATTAGGACCCACCAAATTCACTTCCACCACTGAACAAAAAAAAGAAAAAAAACCAGTGACCAGCTCTCTGGCACTCTTAAATTTGTCTTGAAAATGCTGCAACATCAAAGAGCTTATCTCCATTACAACCTTAAACTGAGTATTGCCATTACCTAAGGCTATGTCTACACTACAGCCTATGTCAGCATAATGTGTGTGAATAAACCACCCCTGGAGGGACCTAAGCCACACTGACAAAGATGATCTTGTGCACAGTGCTATGTTGGCAGAAGAGCCTCTCCTGCCAACAGCTTCTGATGCTCGTGGAGGTGATTTTTTTATGTTGATGGGAGAGCTCTCTCCCGCTGGCATAGAGCATCTTCACCAGATGCAGTATAGCTGTGCCACTGCAGTGCTGTCCATATAGACATGGCCTAAAGTTTCATTCATGCACACACACAACCCTTAATTTGTCAGTGTTCCCTCCAATTTCTCACACCCATATGTGGAATGAATTTTGCTATGTGCACTGGGTTCGAGTGCAGGGGGGTGAGGGCTCCAGTTGAGGGTGCAGGTTCTGGGGTGAGCCTGCAGATGAGGGGCTTGGGGTGCACTGGGGCTACTCTGGGCTACAGTGGGGAAGAGAGGACTCCTCCCAGCTCTCTCTCCCTGCAGCAGCACCTGGGCTGGGGGGGAAAGGCGCCTCTCCCCTGGCCGCAGCAGATCCAGGGCCTGTGGAGAGGCATCTTTCCCCGCTGCAGCCCTGAATGCCTGTATAATGCTTAATAGGCAGCTGCATGGCCACACAGCTTAGAGGGAACTTAGATTTGAGTGTAGTGCTGCTTTTAACTCAAGTTGGCTAACCATCTGTGGTATACGCTGACGCTCCAGTGAGGGCAACATGTAAGCTGCTAATACAATATGGATGCAGGCTCTAGCACCACTCCGATGCCGCTAGTCCTCCATTTCCTTCCCCAAACTCCACCCTTGCCTCGAATTCACCCAGAAAGGACAGGCAAGTTCTCCCACAAATCACTGGGGAAGAATTCATACATTTATCTAACTTACTGCAACACAAAGAACTGTGGTATATGCTCCATGAGTCTTAGCACCATATACAAGAGAACAGCGCCACTAGCAAGGACGCAGCAGCTCAAATATTTTTTCAATGTGGCTGTTTTTGCTCACACTAGACCAGTGGTGCTCAAACTTCATTGTACCATGACCTGCTTCTGACAACAAAAGTTACTACATGACCCCAGTGGGAGGGGGGAACCAAAGCCTGAGCCCACCCGACTCCCACAGCCCCAGGCTGGAGGGCCAAAGCCTGAGCCTACCACCCCGGGCAGGAGGGCTAAAGCCAAAGCCCAAGGCTTTCAACCTCAAGTAGGAACCTGTAACCTGAGTCCCGCCACCCAGGGCCGAAGCGCTTGGGCTTTGGTCCTAGGCAGTGGGGCTCAGACTTCAGCTTTGGCCCTGAACAGAGGACTCAGGCTTCAGCCCTGGGCCCCAGCAAGTCTAATGCCAGCCCTAGTGACCCCATCAGAAAGGGGTCATGACCTACTTTGGGGTCCCAACCCACAGTTTGTAGAAAATTGTTGATGCTCGTGACCCAACGTGGCTGGGGATGAGGGGTTTGTGGTGTGGGAAGGGCTGGAGCAGAGGGTAGAGGTGAGGGCTGTGGTGTGGGGCCAGAAATGAGGGGTTCAGGGAAGGGGCTCTGGACTGGGGCAGGGGTGCAGGAGAGGGTCATGGCTCTGGGCTGGGGGTGCAGGTTCTGGAGTGAGGCTGGGGATGAGGGGTTTGGTGCAGGAAGAGGTTCCAGGTTTCAGGGGGGCGGGGCTCAGGGCTGGGGCATAGGATTTGGGCACAGGGTTGGGGTGCGGACTTACCTCTGGCAGCTCCCGGTCAGTGGTGCAGCTGGGGTGCAGAGGCAGGCTTCCCGCCTGACCTGCAACCATGGACCGCACTGTGCCTCAGAAGCGGCCAGCAGCAGGTCCTAGGTGGAGGTGCAAAAGTGGCTCCGCACGACTCTTGCCCACAGGTACCATCACCCCCCCAGTTCTCATTGGCCAGTTCCTGGTCAATGGGAGTGCGGAGCCCCATGGCCCCCCTCCCTAAAAGCCAGACCCTCTGCTGGCCACTTCCAGGGCTCGGCACGGTGTCGGAACAGGTAGGTACTGGTCTGCCTTAGCTGAGCAGCACTGCCAACAGGACTTTTAACATCCTGGTCAGTGGTGCGGACCGGAGCAACCCAGTGCCTGACATGCCACAATTCAGTACTGGGTCATGACCCTAACTTTGAAAAATGCTGAACTAGATGACTTGTTCAAATAGCTGTTTCAGCATTCTACATTTTCTTACAAGCTCTCTAGTAGTAGGAAGCATACACTCTGCACAAAATCATGACTAATTTAACAATTATTTATTCATTCCTTCTTTCCCCTTCTTTCATAGCAACCATCACTATAGGATATAAACATCCAAACTGAATTTTTTTTTTGCTGAGCAAAATTCTTTGTACTCTTAATATCATTAAAGAGAAAAGTTAGCCAACATCTTTACGATCTGACATAAGTTATAATAAGCCCATTACATTCAAACAGGAACTGTACATAATGATCAAATTTGATAGTACAAAATACATTCAGTTGTCCAAATATTAGACATATATAAGGTATCGGTTGACCCTCTGTTAAAGTCATGTGTTTTGCAAAATGGACACCACAACATTACAGTTTGTTCTCGCTGCAAGGTTTAGGACAATAGTTTCAGGATTTTGTCACAACAATACCCTATCCTCCCCCACTCTATGGCTACTGCAGCACTCAAACTCCCTTTTTTTCCTCCATTATCTTCCATCCACCACTATTCCAGCACTCAACAGGTTTTACCCTTCCACATTACTGTGGCATAAATTCTCATTTCTGTTCCTCTTATCAAATTTATCCATTAATCCAGTACTTCAATTCCTTCACACCACCATTGGTGTAAGTAGTGGCTTTGCTTATCTACACCAAGGGTTGCAGCAATGCAGCTACACCAATACCTGTAACTGGGGCAAATCCCCAATCTAAACAAGGAGTAAGAGTGATTGATTGCAAGGGCCCTGAGCCTACTGGGCTCTTCCGATACTACTTGGGACCCACACCAAGGGAAAGGAGCACCAGCCAGTTCTCCAATTTCCAGTCAATACACACACACACACACACACACACACACACACCTGACGAAGTGGGTATTCACCCACGAAAGCTCATGCTCCAAAACGTCTTAGTCTGTAAGGTGCCACAGGATTCTTTGCTGCTTTTACACACACACACACACACGCACTCTCCTCACAATGAATTAGCTTGCTCCCCTCCATAGAACCCAAACAAATTATGTCCCTCCTAAACACACCCCTTAAGATTCCGGGCTTCCATTTTTTCCCTCAGCTGCTGTGCTCCCTCATTCCCCTTTTGGTAACTAGGGAAAGAAGCTGGGAGTCTTATCTCCCTCAGGAGTAGGAAGGAGTCTTCACCACAGCTCTGGGAGAGCGGCAGCATTAAAACCAGAGAGGAGGAGCTTCAGGTCTAGCTGGGTAACCCTTCACAGCCCACATATGACTGACCCATCTGTGGGAAGGCAGGGGAGGGGTATCATACTTGTGAGGGAGAAAAAAGCTCCTAGCCATGTACGGTAACTCCTCACTTAATACTGTAGTTATGTTCCTGAAAAATGCAACTTTAAGTGAAATGATGCTAAGCGACTCCATTTTCCCCATAAGAATCAATGTAAATGGGGGGAGGGGTAGGTTCCAGGGAAATTTTTTTTGCCATACTGTACAGTACTATAGTTGGGAGGTGCCCCCGCCTTACCCCACACAGGCACAGCCTACTGGCACTAGAGACAATGAGGCAGGCAAGGAGGCTGAAAGTGCTGTAGGCTAGGAGAAGCAGGTTGTGCAGCAGCTTCCTCTACTCTGCAAACACCAGGGGTGGGGGAGTCAACCCTCGGTCCGCCCACGCCCCCCCCCTTCCCGCAAGCCCCACCCTTAACCTGCCTCTTCTTCCCCCTTTCCTCCTCCCCCTTTACTTGGCACACTGTGTCCTTGCTCCTCCCCACTCCTTCCTGCCCATGGCAATCAGCTGGCTTGCCACATTCAGGGGGCAGGAGGGGGTGGGTAGTGAGGACTCGGTGCTCAGGCTCCTGCCCTCGGCAATCAGCTGGTTTGTGGCATTCAGGAGGCAAGGGGGAGCCTGCATACCAAGTCCTCTCTCCTCCCCCCTCCTTCCTGAGTGCTGCAAGCCAGCTGACTGCCACAGGCAGGATGCGGGGGGAGGACGGGGAAGGTGCTGATCTGCAGGGTCTGCCAGCAGGCGGAAGGTGCTGTTGGGGGGCATAGGGGAGCTGATGGGGGGCTGCCAGCTGTGGACAAAGCAGGCAGCCCAACGACATTATAGTGAAGCATTGCACAACTTTAAATGGAGCATGTTCTGTAATTGAGCAGAGACGTAAGACTGAAATGATGTTAAGCGAGAGGACATTAAGTGGGGAGTTACTATACAGCAGTTCTGATTGTTTGCCTTTCCTCAGAAGGCAAGGATGTGAGGAAAGACAGCCAAGCACAGCAGTTCTTTATAGATTAAGAAGTCTTTTTCACAGACATATAGGATGGCCTGTAAACCTTTAGTCTATGGAGAACACTCATACAGCTGACAGTCCTGATATTAGATGTGTTCTTCAATCACTTCTCATTTAGGACTGATTCAAAATAAAGTGGCTGATTGTATCTTACAGAATGATGCACATCTACTTGAATTTGACATGGCATTGAGATATTCAATACATTTATGCAATTTCTAAAAGCTAAATCAAATGAAAAACTTTCAGAATGCATGAACTTCTCACCTTCAGAATGTTACATAGGACTTCACCTGAAGTAATAAATATTGTGCTGTAGCATCTTCATGGAAAAGTTCTCTCTAAGCCACTTCCTCTTTAAATTTAATCTTTCAGTCTTTCCTCCTTTCTTTAGCTTATACTTGACTCTGAATAATGCGGTGTGATACTGCGTGTTAAGGATGCTATATAGGAATCAATAATATTAGAATTGTAATCACTTCAAGAGCATACTAATCAGGGGTGCTGGAAAAATTTGTATAGTGGGGTGCGAAGAGCCATTGAACTAAACTGTAATTCCTGTATATGCTAGAAATCACTTCAAGCTAGGGGTGCAGCAGCACCCCTAGTTCCAGCGCCTATTATCCTAATTCTAAACAAGTTTAGTATAAATAAACTAATACTAGTTACAGGATGATGTGATGGGTTTTAATTGCACGAACAGAAGATGAAACCTGAGGAGAGAGAGAAAACTTACAAGTTTTTTGGAAGCAAGGTCAGTGGCTTGCATTTGGTCCAAATAGGAATCAGAAATGTAAGTCTCAACCTAAAAAATAATTGAACATACAACTTGATTAGTAAAGCAAAATGACAAAAACAAGATATATGTTATACAAGAAAACGTCAGCCATTTATGCCAATATCTTGCTATGGGGCTCCTGAAATGATTCTAACAGAAAGAGGAAAGTCCTTTTCCAAGATTCAGTGCCGGTTGTTTCAGAGACACCATGCAATCAGAGACTCCAGTACTATCTTATGGTAAATTTCTACTGACTTCTAGAAGCTTCTCTATTTTTACTCATTCACAAGTTAACAGGGTAGATCCTTGGTAATTTTTAATTCATTACCATTGAATTTCACTTACCACTAATTTGGCTTCTCCCTAGTCCCTATTATCAGTTTTTGACATTGGGTACCTCTTATCAGCAGATAGAAAAGAAAGAATTTGTGACTTCAGTTCCATGTAAAAGATTCAGTTCTGGTTGAAGAAATTCACTCAGGAAAAGAGTATAGTAGGGAAGTTCACATGACTTTGATTCTTTCCACAATTGGTTGGAATTTTAATGTGAAGAAGTAGTGGGGAAAAGATAAGACAGAGCATTCAGGTTGCCTGGTAGTCAGTGATTTCCCTACACACACACACACACACACCTGAATTTCCCCAACAACTCCCTCCCCAGTTTTGTGAACTAGTTACATGCCAAACCTGGTGGCTGAACTCTGCAACTTCGTCCTCACCCACAACTGTTTCACATGTGGGGGCAATATATACCTTCAAGTCAGCTGCACTGCTATAGATACCCACATGGCCCATAGTATGCCAACATTTTTATGGCTGACTTAGAACAATGCTTCCTTAGCTCTTGTCCCCTAATGCCCCTACTCTACTTGTGCTATATTGATGACATCTTCATCTGGACCCATGGAAAAGAAGCCCTTGAGGAATTCCATGATGATTTCAACAATTTCCATCCCACCATCAACCTCAGCCTAGACCAATCCACACAAGCGATCCATTTCCTTGACACTACTGTGCTGATAAGAGATGGTTATATAAACACCCTATACCGGAAACCTACTGACCACTGTACTTACCTACATGCCTCCAGCTTCCATCCAGGACACACCACATGATCCATTGTCTTCAGCCAAGCTCTAAGATACAACCACATTTGCTCCAATCCCTCAGAGAGAGGCAAACATCTACAAGATCTCTATCAAGCATTCTTAAAACTGCAATACCCACCTGCTGAAGTGAAAAAACAGATTGACAGAACCAGAGTAGTACCCAGAAGTCACCTAGTACAGGACAGGCCCAACATAGAAAATAACAGAATGCCACTAGCTGTTACCTTCATCCCCCAACTAAAACCTCTCCAGCGCATCAGAGATCTACAACCTATCCTGAAAGATGATCCCTCACGCTCACAGATTTTGGGAGACAGACCTGTCCTAGCTTACAGACAGCCCTCACAACCTGAAGCAAATACTCACCAGCAACCACACACCATACAACATAAACACAAACCCAGGAACCTGTCCTTGCAATAAAGCCCACTGCCAACTCTGTCCACATATCAATTCAAGTGACATCATAATAGGACCTAATCACATCAGCCATGTCATCAGGGGCTCGTTCACCTGCACATCTACCAACGTGATATATGCCATCATGTGCCAGCAGTGCCCCTCTGCCATGTACATTGGCCAAACCAGACAGTCTCTGTGCAAAAGAATAAATGGGACTCAAATCAGACGTCAAGAATTATAACATTCAAACACCAGTAGGAGAACTCTTCAATCTCTCTGGCCGTTCAGTAACAGATTTAAAGGTGGCAATTTTGCAACAGAAAAGCTTCAAAAACAGACTCCAATGAGAAACTGCTGAACTTGAATTAATATACAAACTAGATACAATCAAGAGACTGGGAATGGCTGAGCCATTACACACATTGAATCTATTTCCCCATGCTAAGTATCCTCACACCTTCTTGTCAAACTATCTTAAATGGGTCATCTTGATTATCACTACAAAAGTTTTTTTCTCCTGCTGAGAATAGCTCATCTTAATTAATTAGCCTCTTAGAGTTGGTTGGGCAACTCCCACCTTTTCATATTCTCTGTATGTGTATATATCTCCTCACTATATGTTCCATTCTATGCATCCGATGATGTGGGCTGTAGCCCACAAAAGCTTATGCTCAAATAAAGGTGTTAGTCTCTAAGGTGCCACAAGTACTCCTGTTCTTTTTGCGGATACAGACTAACACTACTCTGAAACATTCCAATTTAGTGAAATTGTTTGGAAATTTGAATTGAAATTGAAACATTAATACACACTTTAAAAGCATATACAGCTTATGATAAAATACATATATCTGGAAAAGTATAATAGATTTCAAAAGTATGAACATAGACTAACTTCCTTATACAGCTGTTTTTTATGACAATGTCAGTGTATTCATTTCGGTGACGTTGGCCAACCTAATAATTTCAAATGATGATTTGTAAACAAAGTCTAAATGAGCTCTCCCTGACAGCTAATGATGAGCTGGGGGCTGGGGCAAAAGGCTTCAGGTCCAGATTGTATTTACATTCACACCTAATCTACCTAGGTATCCAGCAAACAGAGCTGTGTTGCCCAAATGATAGATTTTGGCTGGGGTTGAGTTAGAAATCACTTGAATGCGAGGAGTGGAAAATGAAATGCTGTTCTTATTGTATGAACAAAGGTCAGTAGAAGTGCACTTAGCCTGTGCTGATTGACCTCTATCGTATCCCCCCCTTAGTCATCTCTTTTCTAAGCTGAAAATTCCCAGTCATTTTAATGTCTCCTCCAGTTTCATACCCCTAATCATTTTAGTTGCCCATCTCTGTACCTTTTCCATTTCCAATATCTCTCTTTTGGGATGGGGTGACCAGATCTGCATACAGTATTCAAGGTATACACATACTATGGATTTATATAGAGGCAATACGATATTTTGTGTCTTATTATCTATCCCTTTCTTAATGATGCCTAACATTCTGTTTGCTTTCTTGGCTACTGCTGCACATTGAGTGGATGTTTTCAGAGAACTATCCAAAATGACTCCAAGATCTCTTTCCTGAGTGTTAACAGCTAATTCAGACTCCTTCATTGTGTATGTATAATTGAGATTGTTTTCCAATGTGCATTACTTTGCACTTATCAACATTGAATTTAATCTGCCATTTTGTTGCCCAGTCACCCAGTTTTGTTAGATCCCTTTGTAAGTCTTCGCAGTCTGCCTGGGGCTTAATTATCTTGAATAGTTTTGTATCATCTGAAATTTTTGTCACTTCACTGTTTACCCATTTTTCCAGATCATTTATGAGTATGTTGAACAGTAATATTCCCAGCCGACCCCTCAGGGATACCACTATTTATTCCTCTCCATTCTGAAAACTGATAATTTATTCCTACCCTTTGTTTCCCATATTTTAACCAGTTACTGATCCATGAGAGGACTTCCCTCTTATCCCATGATGGCTTACGTTTCAAAAAAGTCAATTTAAATTAAATACTTCTTTTTAAAATTTATATACTTTTTAGAAATCTTGACCTGTTACATGTAACTTGCATTATCCTTATGTTAAATTTGCATTATCCTAACAAAACACTTACTTTATTCATATCTCTTTTATATATCTCATTGGCCCTGACACCCCCCCTAATTTCAATTCCTGGGAAAACTACTGCTGGTAGTGATGGACTCAGATCAAAGATATTATTAAAAAATCCTTTTCTGTGTTGCTTTCCTTAAAATACAAACACTAAACATTTTTATCTCTTGGCTTTAAGAATGTAGGACTAAGGAAAACCAAGATAGCAGGAAATTTAACTAACTCTGGACACTGAAAACTACAAAATAATATCTATATATAGTAGATATCAGAGCATATGTTGACTCGGAGAATTCTGAAAAGTCAACTTGACTGCAAGATGCAGAACTCACCTTCCAAAGATAAGCTCTGCACATTTAACATCAGAGCAAGAGAACATTAGTGTTGTGAAGCCAAGCACTCTAAATTAAGGGAATCTCAAGTAAAATTTCCACTGCAATGTTAATTGACCTTGTTATACATCCTATTTTATGAGGCATTGATTAATGCATATAAGTTATATTTAACAAGGAATACAGGAAGATAAAATACTACATGTGGCTAAGTTAACAGGAGAAATCAAGTTTCTGAATATATAGCATTTTGGGTGCTTGATTTTGCCAAATTATTTTTACATGAATGCTTTTTTTTGCATTAACTTCATTGCTTTATAAAAGAAAAACCCAGAATTATTTCACTTTGCAAAGTTTATGAACACTACCTGATTTGTCTCATTAGTGCCTAAAACAAGATTCAGATCTGAATCATCCAAAATCTGCTTAATCAAAGCTCTCAGTTACTGGACTGTCAAATATGTCCCAAAGTTGGACTAAAACTCAAGTCCTTCAGAAAATATTGGTCTGTAAATCTTCTCAAGTACTTAGTTCAGAACTACTAATTGGGCTGCTCAGATAACTGTCTCCATCATTTCCCCCAGCAAACTATGAGCCAGACCTTTGGAGGTTTCCCCTCCTTGCACAGTTCCTTGGCATCTACATCTAACAATCTGCTTACTCCAAGCTAATGGATTTGTGAAGCTATTAAGATACCATCAGTTCCTTAGTCTGCTTCTAAACAGCTTGCTGTATTTATAACCTACAATGACCCTTGCTCTGTAGCTATTAAGCCATTCCAGCTTACAGGCTTCTGTTTCAGTTCTGAGATTGTAAATTCCTATAACCAAACTACAGTAGAGATTGATACCTGCATATGCACATACACTGTATCCAAGTTTAATGCAGGGATTACAAGCTTTTAAAATCAGTATTGGTTGTAACTGTCCTGGAAGTAGCAAGGTGGAAAGTTTTAGCATAGCCAGGGCCCAAGTATTTTGCTTCCACCATTGTTACTGCCAGTAGTGAATCACAGTTCCAGTTTATTCCAGTGTAAGTACAACATCTGCCTGGGGTGGACTCCAAATCATAGGAGTAATCAAAACGGCCAGTTAGCATGATGTGGAGGAGTAGTGGAGACAGATGAATATGCTGAGCTCAAGAAGGCTTGGGTTCTGATTTTAGCTATCCATTTGTAGGCTTTATGTGCCTACGGTAACCCTGAGATTGCACTAACAGCTCAATTCTGACCACAGTGAAGGAAAACCTTCTTAGAGTAAGTGGCTTCTATCCAAGAGGGGACACTTTCTGTCCTATGGTATATAGCTTATAAGCAGTCTGGGTCACCATCCAGTCAAAAGCAATCTCAGTACCACATTACCAGACTGCCTGGCTCAATACCAGGTCAATGCTGGAAACAGTTTTCAAGGCCAGCTAGGTAGCTTTCCCACACTCTTCTAGTAGCTTCAGATTAGACCTGACTATGATTTTAGAATTTCTGAAGATCTAACAGCAGTAGATACATCCTACAAGAATTTAAACCTCCTTTTGGGTTCATTCCTTTCAGCAGCACAGTTCATACATTCCCCAGTAAGAATAACTAGGCCCACAATCAGAGAACAGAATACCTTTCTTGTGCTTGGCAAGCTTATTGAATTTGAAGTTCTCCTTCCATAGCAGCAGGATTAAATAAATCAAGTGCAGAACACCGGGAGATCTCTGGCTGAAAGGGAGCAGAACCAGAGTAGCTCATAGGAAAGAGGATGCACAGCCCCTACTACATTAAACCCCTAAGTTCTGGACTGGACATTATCCATGAACCTGTATCTGTGTCTCCAACAAGCCATAGCCAACTTTGGGACTAATACTGCAGGGTCCTGAAGTCTGACTGATGCAGCTAAGGTTTTTAGAGCTAGAGCAAAACCAGCAGTCATATCTGATCAACAGGGGTTTTTACACAGTGAGGTTTTTTTGTTTTTTAAAAGCATCTTTCAGCCTGGTTTCTAAAGGACTTTAACAACAACATTTTGTACAGCTATATATATCTGTACTAGAGGGAAGAAGGATGCAGTCACCTACCATTAGCACTGCCTCTTAATGACAGCTAACTAATCATATAACTTGGAGGAAGAGAGGAGACACTTCCCTCTTATTGGCAAAAATATCTAATTCACCACAGGTGTCTTAGCCCTGCTATCTTGCAATGCCTGCACTCAAGACAACATGCAGCTGTGCTCATTCTTCTACCCACAGAGAGAACATTAACTCTCTCCCAGTCAACCCTAGGAAGGCCCAGATCCTTAAACATATTTAAATTCCCACTGACCTCAGCTCAGTAGGATGTTGGTGCCTAAATACCTTTGAGAATCTAGACCAAAAATTTCTGAAATTTTTACATGTCAACAACTTTTATTACTGCTGTCCATAAGGTTTTGTTAACTTGTCTGCTAGGTTTGGCAGTATTGCTCTTCAGTGGTTCTGTGCTTTCAGAGATCACAGGCTGTCTCTGGGCAATTGCTCATGATGGATTTCTCGTGTGGGTTTCTGGAAAGGTCTGTTTTGTCATCCTTTCCATTTTGTGTGTACATGATACCTCTGTAGGCGAGTGCAACTTAATCTGAGTTTAGGTGTTGTTGATACTCAGGGTGGTTTCTCATTTTCATCCAACCCAAACAGCAAGATGCCCGTGTTTACCCAGTACCTAGACACGAATGAAATTTAGATGAGAGCAAGCTGATTAAGGCACTTTTTGGAGAAAATGGGGTGAAGTGAATTGGTAAGGGGAAGGATATTAAAATTAAGGTAGGGGTAGTTTGTTCTGCACCAATTTTTAGGGTACCCTACCTTTTCCTCAAGTACATAAATTGAGGGGGTACACAGAGATCCATTTTTTCTCCAGTAGCAAAGAGTGCCTTTATCCCTAAATTTCATGACAGTAATCCATGCTATTGCCATTTTTAAATTGGATTGCTACAATGTGTTCTACCTGGTGCATTTCTTGAAGACTCTCCAGAAGTTACAGCCGGTTCAGAGTGAGGCTGCTTACCTCTTTCATGTAATTTATCAAGGAGAACATATTGCTCCAGTATTTCAACAACACTAGTTTCCTATTTGTTTGGTTCTGGGTGTAATTCAAGATACTGCTTTAGTCTATAAAGCCCTATGGGACTTCAGTTCTGACTGTCTAACAAATCTATTTTTCTGTGATTTACTACAGTAATTAATGGTCCTACAGTGCTGAAGCTAACAAGGAGGTAGGCAAATGAATGAGATTTAAGCTTACAGAGGCAAGTTAGTGATAGAATATTTGTGAGGTGGTGTATCAAATCTAGAAGTTGCTTCCAATAGATGGATCTCAAATTTATTAGTTGTTGTGGTGGAGGGCCAGGGTCTCTGTTGGGGACTGTCTCTTTGTTCTTCTGTAAAAAGGTATATTTATACATGTTTTATATAATTTTACTATAAGCATTTGGAATTTTTTTTAAATCATGGCCCTAGAAAATAAGTGAATTAAAGAAAGGATCTTCAAAATGATCAACAGCTATTGTAGTACACACATACAAGACATCTAACTTGCATTCTTACTATAAGGACCAGAGTATTTTGAGGCTAGAATGAAATTGTTCCTACCTAGCATTTCTCCAGTATCGCTGCAACAAAGGGCTGAGTCCTATTTTCCTTAGAGTACAAACATCCTTCAGCAGGCATTGCTCATTACTGAGTCACTTTGCACACAATATATTCAGGTCTCAACAGCTCAGATCAAGATCAAAATGGAACAGGATTTGTCTGAACCAGGATGTTTTGAATGTTGAAAGTGTCATAGCCTATATTTCTGTCTGGTGCCAAAAACCAGTGATTACTTTAAAATATGATATCTTGTGAACAGTCAGGAATTCATCCAATGATATTCATCAGAAATTCTACCTTGGGGCTAGACTTCATTACAATAAACAAAATCATTCCCAAATCCCTATCAAGTTCATCCAGCCTTCCCTGCTTAAAGCCCTTTCCCAAAAACCTCAGAGTCCCTTTCTATGGTCTTGTATCCCTACTTCTCTAGTCATCTCCCTCCCTGAGTAACAACTTCTTTATGTGATCCTGCTGCTCTTCATATGACAATTATCTCCTCCTTATCCAGCTGGTTCTACTAATTAAACCATGCACCCTATGTCAGGTGTGACCAGCAAGACTCATTGGACAGTACTAGTTGGCTCCAAGCCTGTAGCCTTGAAAGGAGTAGGCCACCGCCTATACATACAGATCAGGTAAAATCTCATGCATGTATCTGAAAGAGCTCCTTTCCCCAAAGAATAATCTTTGACACAGAGAAAGGTGTTTGAGGGTAGGAGCTAAGAAATAAGAGGCTCTCCTCTCACCCTGTTTTACTGAGTGCATTTACTATTTCTGTACAATTCACAACTTTGATTACTAACCAGGGCTTCAAATCCTTACTCTAGGAGGCAGGCAGCTATCATTGCTCCTTTTTTTTACAAATAACTAAGCAACTAAGTTACAAGTGACTAAAAGGTTGGACAAGCCTGTCTGCCTTAATTGGTTCTAGCAGGGTCCTGATTACTCTAGTGCAGCGGCTGCTCTGGTCACTCAGGAAACAGAAAACTACTCATCCAGTGACCAGTATATTTGCCCTCTACCAGACTCCTGTACCTCACTGGTCTGGGTCTGTCACAACAGATTGAGCAATTTCAGTCTATCATTATAAGGCATGCTTTCTAATCCTTTAATTATTCTCATGATCTTCTCCGAACTGTCTCTAATTTATGATTATCCTTCTTGAAATGTAGACACCACAACTGGACACACTATTCCAGCAGCAGTTGCACCAGTGCCAAACAGAGGTAAAATAATCTCTCTGTTCCTACACAAAGATTAACAGCCTACTTTCCCTGCAAGTTGTTTATTCAGCGCAAGTAGACACGATCAGTGCTGTACCTCTGAAGTTCCTGGGTTCAAACTGTGCTGACTACCCAAGTAGGGAAAAAACTGTGTGGTCATGTAAATGAGTGGCACTAAGGTTTCAGTCGGGCTCTACAAGAATCTAGTGTCTGATAATAGAGCTCAGTGTAGGATTGGGGGCTTAGATTATTAAAACTGAAAGAATTTTAAAATCCCATGTTCTTATGCCTAGTTATGATTCTTGTTTTCTTTTTTCATTTCTCAGAGCTTGGGCAATGAAAATCTTAGAAGGCAGCTTCACTTTCGTTTGTAGTTAGATTTACTTTCAGTTTCCCAATTCTGCACCATCTAGATTGCAACTAAATTTGGGGCAAATATGACTTGACAATTATCCTTTTAACTTTTCTCAGCAGCTCTAGCTCCTTGGATGTAGAATAAAAGGAAATGCATATGATGTGAGCAACAAATAACACCAAAAATAATCTCAATATTTTCTGCCATGATGCTGAAAATATTTTGTCAAACCATTTTCAAATCAGTTCAGCAGGACCCACTGCTGACAGCTGTTGTCAGAAACTTGTCGTTTTGCTTGTGTAGATGAAACCTTAGTTTTATTTTGTGTATCACAACAGACAATCCCTCTCCTGCCTTGGTGTTAATACCCTTTAGCTATTTGTGTACTTTTATCATATTTTCCATTCATTTAATCATCTCTTGGGGAAGTTATACTACTGAAATCAATTGGAGTTTAGCATCTACATATCTTTGAGTATCTTGGCCATGGTGGTTAAAGCTGAATGTAATATTCTAGGTGCAGTTGCATCATGACTTTATTGCTCAGTGACTTGATAAGTTTTGATACCCAGGTCAAAAATCAATGGCTTTGTTGGAAGCCATATCACTCCATGGCTACTGAGTTCAGGAGGCACTGGGTGAAGGTGGTGCTTGAAAGATTACAGATCCTAAAGTCATTGGTACTGGTCTACCGTAATAATTCTTTATCATGACAAATCATGAAACATTGGGACTTAAAACATGGGTGTCACCTTTTATTTTTTTTTTTTTTAGTATTTTTATTATTGAATGTTAACTACTGTTTATGCAAAACTTCTCATGAATCACAAACTTCAGGAAATGATGATATTTAGAATTTGATTGTTATTTCACAATAAAGTCTGAAAGGATGTGTCATAAACCTAGTCCCAGATTTGGACCTTAGCGTCCAAAATATGGGGGTTAGCATGAAAACCTCCAAGCTTAGTTACCAGCTTGGACCTGGTAAAGCTGCCATCACCCAAAAATTTAGAGTGTTTTGGGGCACTCTGGTCCCCCCAAAAAACCTTCCCTGGGGACCCCAAGACCCAAATCCCTTGAGTCTCACAACAAAGGGAAATAAACCTTTTCCCTTCCCCCCCTCCAGGTGTTCCTGGAGAGAGACACAGAAGCGAGCTCCATGAATCTAAAAAGAGGGACTCCACCCTCCCCGTTCCCAGTCCTGGAAAACAGAATTACTTCCCTCTTCACCCAGAGGGAATGCAAAGTCAGGCTAGTAAATCTAACGCACACAGATTTCCCCCTGACTTCTTCCTCCCACCAATTCCCTGGTGAGCACAGACTCAATTCCCTGGAGTTCCCCCCTAAAGAAAAACTCCAACAGGTCTTAAAAAGAAAGCTTTATATAAAAAGAAAGAAAAATACATAAAAATGGTCTTTCTGTATTAAGGTGACAAATACAGGGTCATTTGCTTAAAAGAAATATGAATAAACAGCCTTATTTAAAAAGAATACAATTCAAAGCACTCCAGCAACTATAGACATGTAAATACAAAAGAAAAAACAATAACCCCTATTGTTTTTATGATCTCTGTACTCATAACTTGGAAACAGAAGATTAGAAAGCAGGAAATAGAAATCCCCTCATAGCCGAGAGAGTGCAGGCAGAAGACTCAAGAACAAAGGACTCACACACAAAAAACCCTCCACCCAGATTTGAAAAAATCCTGTTTCCTGATTGGTCCTCTGGTCAGGTGCTTCAGATATTTATTTCGAGGTGAAAGAGACGTTAACCCTTAGCTATCTGTTTATGACAGGATGTTCAAGTCTCCCACTGCTGCTGATGCCATAAGCATTTCTTGTTCCATACTGAAGTGCAACAATTAACCCGTGACGTTAGGGAAACTGTCAACTTAAACCTGGTTCTAGTCTTAAATGTTGCTAAAACAAGATCTTTACATAACCTAAAACCAATAGAAATGTGTCCATGAAACTTTGGAACCAAGTCCAACATCAGTGGAAACAAGTGTCACAAGTTCTTCCCGCAACAGTGCTGAAAATGTTTTCATCACATCCATACTAGTGAATAAACTGCTTTCAGCACTAGTTCAGTGGGAGCCATTGCTGAAAATGGGTCACTTAAGTCATGTAGAGAGGGTTTAGAACAGGATTCAGCAACCTCTGGCAAGCTGTTCGCATGAGTAAGCAGCCTGGCGGGCCGAGTCAGTTTGTTCATCAGCTGCGTCGGCAGGTTCAGCCGATCGAGGCTCCCACCGGCCGCGGTTCGCCGTCCCAGGCCAGTGGGGGTGGCGGGAAGCCGCAGCCAGCGCATCCCTTGGCCCACGGCACTTCTGCTGCCCCCATTGGCCATGGGACGGTGAACTGCGGCCAGTGGGAGCTGCGATCGGCCTAACCTGCCAACGCAGCAGATAAACTGCCCGCTAGGGTGCTTACCCTGGTGAGCCACGTGCCAGAGGTTGCCGATACCTGGTTTAGAAGCAATAGGACGAAATCAAGAAATGAAAAATTTTAACTGAGTATAAAAAAAACATTTTGACAGTACAGGGCTGTATAGCTTTCATTTGATTGAGAAACTCTAGTAGTCTTGGCATGAGTTTTGTCATGGATTAGAAGTGATTATGAGACCAAAAACAAAGAGTAGGAATAAATGGTAAATTTTCTTTATGGCAAAAGGTTAACAGTTGGGTGTCCTCAGGTTCCATTCTAGGGGCACTTTTATTTAATATTATAGAGTGATGGTAGCCATTCCATATCTAAAGTTGAAGCTAGCTCATTAAAAGTCAAACTTTCAATATTCCTCTTACTTCCCCTAAATAAGAAATTGGTCTTCCTGCTGTGTTAACTACTACACCTCATGCTAGTGTAGTTTTTTTCTTTCCTGGGAACTTTGGTAAAGATCAGACAAAGAGAGCTTTAAAGTTATGGTATTTTGAAAATGTAGCTGTAATGTTTTTATTTTTTAATTCCTCAGCTCTCCAAAATGGTTTGAAATAGAAACACCCAAACTGATTTGTTTTCCTTCCTGAGGAGAAATGCCTTTGAATATTTTGGAGCAGGTTATTGTGAAATGGGAGTAGATAAGATCTAAAAAGTTTGTAGATGTATAAGGAGCAATGTAGATAAAAATATTTTAACTAAGTTACAAATACAAAAAACTACATTGAAAACATTAAGTTTGCAAAGTCAAGCATTCAGGAATTAGGAAATGCCAGAATTAAGGTTGCCTGTGCAGGAAAATTAAAAAGAGATGCTGAGTTGAAAGAAGATCAAAGCATTGCCATTCACATACAAGGACGAGATTATGTGACAGTTGAAGTCTGGCACCATAAAACATGTTACAGAGACTACACAAGATTTTTGACAAAGTCAGCAGATAAGGATAAGCCTATTTGCACCGAGCAGATGTACAGGAAACCCTACAAGATTTTCTGAGCCACTATCATCCAACAGAGGCTCGTCGTAGACCAGGACGTTTTGCGGATAACAAGATTGATCCAGATTTTAATTGAGCTTGTAAAAAAAAAAATCATAAGGATCTTGAGGATCATGCTGCCTTGTATGGCTCATGACTGTGAGTGCCTACTTCAGAGCAGACTGCCAAAAACAGGACAGACACCTCAAACTAGTAGTATGTTCTATCACAGCTGCTGGCTTCTAGTTTTCCCCAGGGGTGCTCAACCCCCGCGCAGCACCAGGCCCCACCCCTTCCCCAACCCCCCACCCCACCTCTTTCTGCCCCTGATCCACCCCTGTCCCTACCCCCACCCCACTCCACCCCTTCCCCCAATGCCCCCTCCCCTGAGCAGACCCTGTCCCCATTCCACCCTCTCCCTCCCAGCATCTCCTGCACTGTTAAAGTTGGAGCCTCTTGAGAGTGGGGGAGGAGTTGATCAGTAGGGGCTGCAAGTGGGTGGGAGGGGGGGCAGGAGGGGAGCTTGTCTGTTGGTGAGTGCTAAGCATCTGTTATTTTTTTCTCCCATGGGTGCTCCAGGAGGAGCACCCATGGAATTAGCTCCTGTGTTTTATAATTAGATTTCACTAACCCAGTAATAAATGTGAACTCCTGGATCACTGTAACCAGTCTTATCACAAAAAAAACAATGAGGAGTCCTTATGGCACCTTAGAAACTAACAAATTTATTTGGGCATAAGCTTTCATGAGCTAAAACCCACTTCATCAGATGCATAGAGCGGAAAATATAGTAGAGAGGTATAAATACACAGCATATGAAAAAATGGGAGTTGCCTTCCCATCTGATGAAGTGGGTTTTAACCCACAAAATCTTATGCCCAAATAAATTTGTTAGTCTCTAAGGTACTAGAAGGGCTTCTCGTTGTTTTTGTTGATACAGACTAACACAGCTACTACTCTGAAACCAGTCTTACCATGGAGTCACAAACAGTTCCAGTAAGGCTTAGGCTTTCCATTCAGCCATATCTTGCCATTCAGCTAACTTGGACTTAGGCTTTGTACACACTGCCAAGCCACTTAGTGCACAGAAACTGTGCAGTTGCAACACTGTAAAAAAATCACCCTGATGAAAGGTGTAGAGCTTTCTGCACTGGGAGGATACAGTGCCACGGTGCCAGTGTAGACACTGTGGTCGATTACAGCATTGCGATTGGCCTCCAGAAGGTATCCCACAATGCCTGTTCTTGACGCTCTGGTCATTGTTTGAACTTTACTGCCTTGCCCTCAGGTGACCAACTGTGAGCCTCAGCCCTTAAATTCCTTTGGAATTTTGAAAGTCCCTTCGTTTGCTTGGTGCCACGTGCAGTGGTCCCAGAGCATCTTTCCAGGTGCCCACACCTGCTCCACACATCAAGTGATCCCACACTTGGAGCAATGATGAGCTGCTGGACCTCATCAGCATTTGGGGAGAGGAGGCTGTCCAGTCCCAGCTGCACTCCAACCATAGGAATTATGATACTTGTGGACAGATTTCATGATGCATGATAGAAAGGGGCCATGACTGTCACACACTGCATGCGCAGTGCAGGGTCAAAGTGAAGAAGCTGTGAAACACTTACCACAAGGCGCGAGAGGCAAACCGCAGCTCCAGTGCTGCGCGCATAAGGTGCTGGTTCTGCAAAGAGCTGGATGAGAAACTTGGAGGTGGGGTCACTGCCACTGTGAAGGCCACTGTGGATACTTTGGTGGCTCACATGCCAGTCAAGAGTGGACCAAGCCAGAAGGAAGAAATCTTGGCGAGGATATGGAGGGGGAGGGGGACCCAAAGGCAGAGAATGACTCGGAGGTTAAAGATGCATGCAGCCAAGAACTCTTCTCTACCCTGGAGGAGGCTAGCCAGTCACAGCTGTTGAAGTGCAAACAGGAGAGGAGGTCCCTCATAAGTGACTTTAATTTTGGGAATTGCTTAGGCGAGTTGTTGGGGGCAGGAGGGTTGCAGAAAGCAGGCTTGTATCTGTATGATGCACATACCATCACATGCCTAGTCTGAGCAACAGAACAGAGTGTAGATAGGCAGATTCCTGTGAAGTGAGGGAGTCACAGATCTCCAAAAACTCTCATGGAGATACTGGGCAATCCACTGCTGCAGGTTCTTTGGCAGAGCTGCTCTGTTTCTTGCCCAATTAAGGGTAACTTTCCTGTGCCTCTCTGCCATCATGGGAGGTCAGGGGGAATGGACCATTACTGGGACACAGGCGAGCCGCATAGGGGCCAGAGCAGAAGCTGCAGTCTTGGAGAAGACCCTCTCTTGATTCCCTGCTCACCCACAGCGACAATATGTCCTCCATAATGAACATAGCCTGTGGAAAATGTGGGGACAGTAATGGTTATACGGCCACCTACTCCAGTGCTGGCTCTCCCCAAGAGCCACGTGCCCAGTGTACAGTACGGTCCTGGAAAACTGATTTCCCCTGCCCCTGTGATTACTCACCATTTTGGGGAGCTTGTGGTTCATGTGTGTTTGCCTGGGGTCAGCCATTTAGTGATAGGTATGTGAATAGTGGCTGTGTTTTAGACCACTGATTCAGTGGGCTCTGTGTTGCAAACAATACTGTTTCTGTAAAATGTTGCATTTTGGCTTCACAGAGATGACCTTGGGAGCCCAGCTTCCCTCTTTGTTATCGCAGGCTGAACGGCTGCGCAGAATTGAAAAGCAGCCACAAAGAACAAAAGAGGACTTTCTGCATGATGTCATGATGCTGTCTGTGGCCGAAAAACAAGAAGTGAAGGAGTGGCGGGACAGCGAGAAGAGAGACCCAAAGGAGAACATGGTGCGCCAGAATGAAACCACGGAGCAGCTCTTAAACATTATGGAGCACCAGTCAGACACATTCCAGGTGCTACTAGCACAGCAAACTGAGCAGCTCCACGCCAACCCTCCCCTGCAACTGTTGTCACAAAACTCTTTCCCATGCACCCTCCAGACACTGCCAGCACACTCTTATCAACCTCCTGGCTCCAGTCTGTACTCGCAGCATTCCACTCCTCCCCCATCACAGTCCAGCAATGCTGACTCACAGTACCACTGCACTCAAAACCCGTCCCTCTGTGGTTTAGCCCGGCTGAAGTACAGTACCCACTGAAACGTACTCCAAATGAGAAGGTTGGATATGATACCTGGACATACACAAATATTTAACCATCCCAGGACCCCACCTCCTCCTGGGACCTTCCCTTCCCCCTCAGTGCTGATGTGTTTTGTTATTTGTCTCTCTCCTCCAGTTGTTTTTTAATAAGATATTTGTTTTGGTTTGAAAGCAATCTTTATTCCATTAATTGAAATCAAATAGAGCCCTGCAGAGCAACAGGCAATTTTCTTAAACCTTCATTGTGCATCATCTGCACCAATCACAATCACCTCCTAGCATTACAAGCACTGCACTCCCAAGCATAGAAACAATTTTTTTTTCCAGCAAGTTAAAGTAGTATGGGCTGGATGACTAGACTATAAAAGGTGGATAGAAAGCTGGCTAGATCGTCTGGCTCAACGGGTAGCTGGCAACCGGTATCAAGCGGAGTGCCCCAAGGATTGGTTCTGTGGCTGGTTTTGTTCAATATCTTCATCAATGATCTGGAGGATGGTGTGGACTGCACTCTCAGCAAGTTTGCAGATGACACTAAACTGGGAGGAGTGGTAGATACACTGGAGGGTAGGGATAGGATACAGAGGTACCTAGACAGATTAGAGAATTGGGCCAAAAGAAATCTGATGAGGTTCAACAAGGACAAGTGCAGAGTCCTGCACTTAGGATGGAAGAATCCCATTCACTGTTACAGACTAGGGACCGAATGGCTAGGCAGCAGTTCTGCAGAAAAGGACCTGGGGTTACATTCCCTCCCCCACCCCGATTCTTCTCTTCTGCAGACTAAACAATCTCAGTTCCCTCAGCCTCTCCTCGTAGGTCATGTACTCCAGCCCTCTAATCATTTTGTTGCTCTCTGCTGGACTCTTTCCAATTTTTCCACATCCTTTTTGTAGTGCGGGCCCCAAAACTGGACACAGTACTCCAGATGAGGCCTCACCAATGTCAAATAGAGGGGAATGATCATGTCCCTTGATCTGCTGGCAATGCCCCTACTTATACAGTCCAAAATTCTGTTAGCCTTCTTGGCAACAAGGGCACAATGTCAGCTCATATCCAGCTTCTCGTCCACTGTAACCCCTAGCTGCTTTCAACTACCTGAAAGGGGATTCCAAGGAGGATGGATCTAGATTGTTCTCAGTGGTAGCAGATGACAGAATAAGAAGTAATGGTTTCAAGTTCCAGTGGAGGAGGTTTAGGTTGGATATTAGGAAAAACTTTTTCACTGGGAAGGTGATGAAGCACTGGAAGGGGTTACCCAGGGAGGTGGTGGAATCTCCTTCCTTAGAGGTTTTTAAGGTCAGGCTTAACAAAGCCCTGGCTGAGATGATTTAGTTGGGAATTGGTCCTGCTTTGAGCAGGGGGTTGGACTAGATGATCTCCTGAGGTCCCTTCCAACCCTGATATTCTATGATTCTATGAAATATTAGTCGTCTTCAGCTTCAGAGGCAACCATGACTCTTATGGCCCCGTGCTGCACCCATCTAATAGCCCTGATCTCTGGCTATTCAAATTTGGCCTCCAGGCACTGAGCCTCAGCGGTCCAGCGCTGAGTGAAGTTTTCACTCTTCCCTTCACAAATATTATGGAGCATACAGCACATGGCTATAAGCATAGGAATATTGTCATCGACCAGGTCCAGCTTCCCATATAGGCAGCACCAGTGGGCCTTTAAATGGCCAAAAGCACACTCCAGTCATTCTGCACTTGCTCAGCCTGTTGTTGAACTGTTCCTTGCTGCTGTCAAGGTGCCCCATATATGGCTTCGTGAGCCATGGCATTAAGGGGTAGGTAGGGTCTCCCAGGATCACAATGAGCATTTCAACTTCCTCTGTGGTGATTTTCTGATCTGGGAAGAAAGTCCCTCCTTGCAGCTTCCTGAACAGGCCAGTGTTCTGAAAGATGTGTGCATCAGGCACTTTTCCGGACCAGCCTGCATTAATGTCTGTGAAACGCCCACGGTGATCCACAAGTGCCTGAAGAACCATTGAGAAATACCACTTCTGATTAATGTACTCAGTGGCTAGGTGGTCTGGTGTCAGAATTGGAATATGCATGCCATTTATTGCCCCTCCACAATTAGGGAAGCCCATTTGTGCAAAGCCATGCACAATGTCATGCACATTGCCCAGAGTCCTGGTCTTTCAGAGCAGGATGCGATTAATGGCCCTGCACACTTGTCAACATGAGTTCAACGGTTGACTTTACCACTCCAAACTGATTAGCAACCGATCAGTAGCAGTCTGAAGTAGCCAGCTTCCACAGTGCAATTGCCACGCGCTTCTCCAATGGCATGGCAGCTCTCATTTTTGTCTCCTAGTGCTGCAGAGCTGAGGCAAGCTCATCACACAGTCCCATAAATGTGGCTTTCCTCATCCAAAAGTTTTGTAGCCACAGCTCGTCATCCCAGACATGCATCACTATGTGATCCCACCACTAAGTGCTTGTTTCCTGAGCCCAAAAGCCGCATTCCACTGTGGTCAGCATCTCCATGAATGCCACAAGCAATCTCGTGTCGTAGGTACAACACACGACGAGATCAATATCAAACTTCTGCTGCCTTTGTAGTTTAAGGAATAACTCCACTGCCACTCATGACATGTTAGTGAGAGCGAGCAGCATATTGGTCAACAGTGCGGGATCCATTCCTGCAGAACGAAGAGGCAGAGCAGAGTTCATAGTACACAAACCGTTGAAAGATGGTGCCAAATGCGGACAGAAGCACAGGGATTGCTGGAAAGTGAAACAATGCATCACGGGTCTTTGGGATAGGACCCAGGATGCCCCGCTACCCACTCTGCCTTCCACAACTTTTAGTGGCAAAAGAGGAAGAGATGCTCTGTGGGATAGCTTCCCAGAGTGCACTGCTCTGAATACTGCTGCAAGTGCAGCAAATGTGAACACACTACTGTGCAGACAGCTGACAGTGTGAACACAACAGCGGTTTCCCTTCAGCGCTTTCTGAGCAGCGCTGTAGTTGTCGTGCTGTAACTCTGCCAGTTTAGACATACCCTTAGTGATAAGTGGTCACTTACACCAAAAAAAATCACAAAATAGTCAAATTGCTCCCAGTCCCAAGAGACCAGTCACTTACCGCAGATCAATTTGTATCTTAAATCTTACACCAAAGACTCTGCCTCTTGTTAGGATATAGATATTCAGGCCTGTCTGCAAAGGCCTATACTTTTAAGATTTTAGGTGTATTCTTATTGCTAAGCTAGTTATAGACGTATAAAAGAAAATCAAAATCACTGCCAGTCTGTGTCAGGGCCTTCTCTTACTGTGACAGTCTGAGGCCCTGTTCTTAGGCTAAGCAGCAGAGGCAGCCATAAAGCTGGGAAGTGTATGGTCACATCCTTACATTCCAAACTACTCACATTGAAATAAGGTGCTATTGGGCTGTTAGGAATACAATCCTGTCCTGATATTCCTATCACCTCCAGAGAAAGGAAGAGCCTAGAAGATGTAAAAAGAAACTTAGTTTGATAGCATCCTGTCTGACAAGAACTCACTTATCAATAGCTGGGATGTGAAATCCTCATTTCTGTATTGTTCCATCACTGTGGCCTCCACTTCCCTATTGTTTGTCTGTATAATCTCTGTCTGGTTAAGGGTTTTTTTCAGTCTGCTGTATAATTAATTTTGTTGAGTGTAAGCCAATTAAGGTGGTGGGATATAATTGGTTAAATAATCATGTTACAATATGTTAGGATTGGTTAGTTACATTTCAGTAAAATGATTGGTTAAGGTATAGCTAAGCAGAACTCAAGTTTTACTATACAGTCTGCAGTCAATCAGGAAGTAATGGGGGGAATGGGAACAGGGAATGGGGGCGGGGGAATTGGAATCATGTTTCGCTAAGGGGGGGTGGGAATGGGAACAGAGATGGGAAGGGGGAACCTGAGGAAGGAAACTGGAATCATGCTTGTTGGAAGTTCACCCCGATAAACACTGAATTGTTTGTACCTTTGGACTTCGGGTATTGTTGCGCTCTCTTCATGCAAGAAGGACCAAGGAAGTGAGAGAGTGAAGGAATAAGCCCCCTAACACCTGTAGTCAATTCTGTAATAAACTAACTAAAGGTTTATTAATTAGGAGAAAAAAGAAAAAAAGAGAGTTAGTTACAGGTGTGACAAAGCTCCGACCTTGTCTTAGTGGGTCCCGCACTCCAAGTCTCAGAGGCTCACTGTTACCCTCCATGTAGCCCTTCTCTCTCTACAGGCAAGGGTCACAGCCTACTGAGCCATTTTCATCATAAGCTAGCAAGGGAGGTGGAAGAAAGCAACCCTCCCTCACGCAGTCTCTGTGATTAATCAGGATGAGGGGAGCCCAGGCCCGCACTCTACTCCAGGCTCCAGCCCATGGACCCTAATAGTAGCAGCTCTTGGTATCTGACTTTTTGAAACAGGATGGGTACGATTTCCTGGGCCACTTCCCCACAGCAGCCCCACCCCCATTTCCTCATCATCTAATTCACCTCTACCTCAGGGCCTCCCTCCTTGTTGCCTGAGAGGGTTTGTACTGCCCAGTTTCTCCAGGAGTATGGCTTCTTCCTACTGCTCCTGACACATGCCTCTAACTGACTTGCTGGGAGGCTTTTAACTGTTTCCAGCCAGCCCTTGATTGACTTCAGGTGTCTCAACCAACCTATCTGTCTCCACTGCTTTCTAGAAGGATCTTAATTGGCCCCAAGCGTCTTGATTAACCTGGAGCAACTGCCATTTGGTTACCATGGTAACAGAGGTTTGTTTAGCCTGGGGCTACCATACCCGTTTCTCACTACTTTTCTATAGCCATCTGTCCTTGCCCTGTCTCACAGGTTAAAGCAAGCAAGCATAAAAACACAAATGAGTTATTTATGACAGGTGGAGATATACCTATCTTATGGAACTGGAAGGGACCCTGAAAGGTCATTGAGTCCAGCCTGCTGCCTTCACTAGGAAGACCAAGTACTGATTTTTGCCTCAGATCTCTAAGTAGCCATCTTAGGGATTGAGTTTACTACTCTGGGGTTAGCAAACTAATGCTCAAACCACTGAGCTATCCCTCCCCGGTCTATAAGTCCTAAAGATGACAGAGATATAGTAATCTGTCAATTCAAAATGTCTTTCAGGGTGGACCCAGGGATAACCCCTGGGGATCTCTGCCTTAGGGTATGTCTACATCTACAATTTTGCAGTGCTGGTTGTTACAGCTGTATTAGTACAGCTGTATAGGGCCAGCGCTGCAGAGTGGCCACACTTACAGCAACCAGCGCTGCAAGTGGTGTTAGATGTGGCCACACTGCAGCGCTGTTGGGCGGCTTCAAGGGGGGTTCGGGGAACGCGAGAGCAAACCGCAGGGAAGGAGACCTGCTTGCTCGGGGGTTCGGGGAACCCAAGAGCAAACCACAGGGAAGGAGACCTGCTTGCACGGGGGTTCGGGGAACGCGAGAGCAAACCGGGGAAGGAGACCTGCTTCCCCGCGGTTTGCTCTCGCGTTCCCCGAACCCCCCTGCAAACCGTGGGGAAGGAGACCTGCTTGATTACCAGAGAGGCTTCCTCAGGTATGCTGGGATACCTGCTTATTCCACGGAGGTCAAGAAAAGCGCTGGTAAGTGTCTACACTTGATTACCAGCGCTGGATCACCAGCGCTGGATCCTCTACACCCGAGACAAAACGGGAGTACGGCCGGCGCTGCAAACAGGGAGTTGCAGCGCTGGTGATGCCCTGCAGATGTGTACACCTCCTAAGTTGCAGCGCTGTAACCCCCTCACCAGCTCTGCAACTTTGTGATGTAGACAAGCCCTTAGTTTAGTCTCTAGCACCACAAGAGTTCAAACAGCTAAGGGATGACACATTTTCTTGTGGCCTCCTTTTTATCTTTTACATTTAGCCTTTCAGTTCAGGAGATGAGCTCCTTTGCACATAGCATTACCAAGGTGTGATAGTGCCATTTCCTAATCCTTTGTATCTTGATGTTCCTTAATAGCCCATTTAATCTTGATAGCCCTTCTTAATGAGAGATGAGACAACTCCAGAGCCTGAGTTCACAAGTTCAAAGCAAACATTTTCAAAGTTATAAAGCAAAACTTACATATTTCCTTATAGCGTGGAGTACACACATTACAAGTGAGATTAATGCATGCAGCAGCTTACAAGCATTTCATAGAGTCTGAACAATATGTACCTTCTTATAAGACTAATACCTATTATGAATAAAACTAAAATGCCAGTGAGCTGGTTTGGTTCCATGTATAAGTTTGTCAGTTATTAGCTAATACCTATGGCCTTGGACAGAGCTGGCACTTGGTTTACCAACATCACACACTCTGTATAGGCCGACATTTTCATAATCATTTGGGCACACTTATGGTAGAGACAAACGGAAATTTACATATCACAGCATTTTTCCAATACTCATGCCTTACTGCTACAATCAACGTTACTGTAGAGAAGCCTGTTTTTAGAAATCCTGAATATTTGTATTACAGAAAGCAACAAAGAGTCCTGTGGCAGCTTAAAGACTAACAGGTGTATTGGAGCATAAGCCCACGAAAGCTCATGCTCCAATACATCCGTTAGTCTTTAAGGTGCCACAGGACTCTTTGTTGCTTTTCACACATCCAGAATAACACAGCTACCCCTCTGATACTTGTATTACAGAGGTGACAGACTGAAATATCATCTGAAACATGATTTCCCTCAGTTCACCTTTCATACACCACACTGCAAGAATGTTAGTGAGATGGAGTACACTGACACGCGGTCAACAATAGACTTCCTTATAATCAGAGGCATGAACAGATACAGAAACAACTCTGAGTGAAGAGGAGTGAATTCGTTCTCAACCACAAGCTGATCTACCATCCCATAGATCAGTGGTCTCCAAAGTGGTGTGCGTGCACCCCAGCGGGTGAGCAAGACAATTCATTGTGGGAGAGAGAGGAGTGCCGCCGGAGCAAAAGGGTGGTGCAGCAGGAGGAGCACCTCCAGAGAAAAAAAAAAGGGAGGCAGCCAGAGGAGGGAGCAAGTGAGTGGGGAAGCTGCCCCACACCCTGGCCAGACAGGGCCCCCCGGAACGCAGGGCCTTTAGGGGCTGCAGGGCCCTGGGCTAAGGGGGCCCCGGGGCCCTGGCCTGCAGCTCTAAAGCCCCTTTAGAAATGTGGCCCTGAGTCCTCCAGCCCGTGGAGGAGCAGGGGCAGCCGTGCAGCCAGTGGCCGGAAAGAAGCAACACTTTTCCCTTCAAAGCCGGCTGGAGAGAAGTGACGCTTTGAAGGGGAAAGTGCCACTTCTCTCCAGCTGCTGGCTGCGCAGCTGCCCCTGCTGCTCCTGAGTCCTCCAGCCCGTGCTCGCAGGGCCGCATTCCAAAAGGGGCTTTATAGCTGCAGGCCAGGGCCCCGGGGCTGCCTTAGCCCAGGGCCCTGCAGCCCCTAAAGCCTCTGCATTCTGGGTGGCCCTGCCTGCCAGAGGGCATCTCCCAGAATCATGGCCCTGGGGGTGGTGCTGCGCTGTGCAGAGCCACCTGCACACCCCCTGCACCAAACAGGAGCTGCTCCAGATAAGTGCTCTGCACCTCCTGCCTGCCCCAGCCATGAGACACCTCCCGCACCCCCATCCTGAGCACCCTCCCACACCCTAACTCCCTCCCAGACCTTGCGCCCCACCCTGAGCACCCTCCCACACCCTAACTCAGTCAGACCCTGCACTCCCACCCTGAGTGCCCTCCCATGTCCTAACTCCCTCCCAGACCCCTCACCCCACCCTGAGCGCCATCCCACACCTTAACCCTAATCCAGACCTTCGAATCAGTGTATCACAAAGTGTTAAACCAAGATTTTCAGAAATAATGAAGCATATTCAATCATATTGCTCTCACTAAAAATATTATTATTAGTAATAATATTTTTTGTGAGAGCAAAAAGGTTTTTTGTACCGTTAATAAATAAAATAAAAATTATTTTAAAAATATTGTTTATTTCATCTTTATCGCATCCTTTTTTAATTTCTATTTTGTGTATGTTTTATAATGTACATAATATATTAATACAGTCATACATGTATATAATTTATACATAAATAAATATAGATATATTGCAGATGCATGCTCAAAAAATTTTTACTGATAGGAGTGTGGGATCAAAAAAGTTTGGAGACCACTGCCTTAGATCACCAACAGTAAGTACACCAGCTTCTGATGTGCAGGCATGGAGGATTCTGTAGAATACCACACTGATCATCAAGAGCTCATTGGTTGACAGTCCCGGAATGAGTTACTCCTGGCCACCATCAATTAATTTAGCTGGTGATGCTGCAAAGTCTGTTGTTCCAGTTGAACTTTACAATTTGATGGCCTGAATTACTGGAGCATCAACATTGATCTTCCAGATCACTTGGACCTTAAATTCATATTACTTTGCCAAGACATTGTTTACTTTGCATCCAGGGGTCGAAAACAGATGCGGAAATCCCCTTTCCTTGTATTAATATCTAGTCATTTGACAGAATCATCTCAAGTGATTTCCATACTAAACAAACTGGGACATTGTGCATCTTGTAATACAGTAATTAGCCATGACATAAGCCTTGCTCAGCTACATCTTATTTAAGATTCTGATGAGGTTCCACTGGCCATTGCAAAGGAGCCTCCAACAGCTCTAGTATGGGGCAACATTGCTTTTGGAGGAGAAACTCTATAAAGGTAAGGCACTACCCACCATAAAAATGGAATAGTGCAGCAGAGACACATTACTGAATCAATCCCAACATCAGGCAGAATGCTACTGCCAAAAGCAGTGTGTTCTCTTAAAGCACTTCCTGGTTTTGCGATAGAGCAGTACTGTCAGAACAAGAGGCAAGGTCCTACAGAATCTGAGTCATGATGCACATGTCCTATTAGAGGTTTACAAGTGCAGAACACAACTGGAATCAGCACTGAGAACAGAACTGGCATATATTTTTATCAAAGCTCTCTATGGTGACTCATGTACATTTCTGAGCTGGACGAGTTTTCATACTGCTCTTCAATGTGACTGTACTTTGGAGAAGTCAGCTATCCATTATTTTCTAATCATTGGGGCACTACAAGAGAGATGTCTACTGTCGAAACTATTCTGAAACAAAGTATTGATGCAGATGATCAGCTTGAAATTAAGCATGTCGTCTTGGTGGTCAGAAAATATGAAGTCTTTGTGCAGAGGAAGAGCAAAGAGAACACAACATTTGCCTTCTGGAGCTCTTACATCGCCATGGTGCAAATCTTTCCTCTTTTTGTGAGAGCAACCCATGAGTCTGACTAGGAATTGCAGCTTTCAGCTATCCACTTCATGATGCCCTGGTTCTTCTCTTACAGTCAGGTGAACTATGCCAAGTATCTTACTTCATGCTGGCTGGAAGTGATGAAACTGCCCATCACTTCCCACACCCCAGAATGTTACACAGAACTCAGCGCTCAAGGACAGTGGGCAGTCCAATGTCGAAATGGATGTGGATTCTCTTCAACTGTATGTGACAAAGCAATTAAACAAACCTGCAATAAAAGATTCAAAAACAAAAGGTGGCTTGATTGGATTGACACAAAATCATTCACCGGTTTATCACTGGATTTTGTCTCAACCTGAGAGAACTGCTCTAACAAGACAGTATGAAGTATGGCAGGCATGACTCCAAGAAAACACAAGAATCTCGATAGAACTAGAATTCAGAATGATGAGACAGCCATAATGATTATTTTAGGCACTACTGACTGCATGATCAATCCTTTTGACGTGTCTCAAGATGGACAAGTATGTTTAAATTCAGGTGTTGTTCCACCAGTGAGATTACAAATGAATTGCTGGCTGCTCAAGAGAATCGTGATATTTCACTGTTAGACTTCTTGAACCAGAAACTGCTTTCTCCTAGTCAGGACATTTTTTCTCCTATCAAAAGCCAGAAATTGAAAACATTCAGTGATCAAGTCAAACCCAAAAGAAAAGCAAAAGTAGCTGGCAAAGATGTGATTCTTTATAATGACAACAAACTCTTAGCAAGACTTCTTGTATTAGGTAGAAGTAGGTAAACTGATCTCAGGGAAAACTTGTCCTACCATTTGGGAGCCATTTTCTACCTTCTTGCTAGCGCTGACGGTATTCTGATAAAAGCCGACAAATCAGGTCTGATCTATCTTCTTTGACCTAAAGATGGAGAATGGCTTATTGACCATGTTCCAGAGAATGTGCAATAATCTTTGATGGAATGGCTGTCATCCAAGCACTACCTGATATTTCTTCAACTTTTGTTGAGTTTGCAAATGTTATTTTAGTGTACATGATTAGGCGTGCAAGATAGTACAAATGTATTCGTTTGGATTTTGTCACAGATCAGTATCCTGATGTGAGCAACAAAAAATGTGGAATAGTCACGCCGAGCAGCTGGTGGCTGCCAAACTGTACAAATGTATGGAAAGGACTAGAAAATCTGCCATCAGTGGAACAAGATTCTTTCTGATGGCAACAATCAGGAAGCACTTAAAAAATGTGTGTGCAGCCTGTGGAGGGATGCAGATTTGCAAGCTGTAGGCAAGGACATCACTCTCTACATAGCCCATGGAGAGGAGTCTCACTGTGTGGCTGTGCAGAAGGGTTCAGTGACAGTCACAGCTGTTGATTCATAGATTTCTTCATGTGAAACATGCTGCCAAGGATTAACACAAGGTGATCATTAGGAACCCTGCTGCAGATGTTGCACTCATAGGCATCAGTCTTAAGTCACAACTGCTAGTCAACTTGCATTTCTTCACTTCTGTTGGGACTCAAAGCCACTTTATTGATTGGAGAAAGTAACTTCAACTGTAGGCCCAAAGGTCTGTACCTCCCTTATTAGCTCCATACATTCACAAGATGTGATTCTACAAGAGTCTGCTATAGGAAGGGAAAGAAAAAGGCATTTGCTATGGCCTCTGAGAACGAATAGTTCCTTGATGCTTTCACAGACTTTGGGAAAGACTTCATACTTCAAGATTCAACATTCCTTGTGCTTGAGAAATTTGTGAGTCATCTATATGGCCAAACTTCATTACAGGATGTCAGTGATGCCCAATAGAAGGTGTCCTGCCTAGCATAATCTTCACTGCCTGAACAGACCATTACACCAACATGTGATGGTCTGCACCAACACAGCAAGTGGGCAAATTACCAGGCTGCTATAATGATGCACTTTCTTGTTGACAGGATGAATGCTTCTTTCCCTGTTGGCCAGGGATGGCATGGAAGAAGGAGCTTGCCATCACCTGGATGCAAGAAGTCCAGCACAAGATAGTATGTTGCAGGCAGTGCATTGCAAGCATGTGAAATGTCAAACAGGGAGGTATCCCTGTCTTACTGCTGGGCTTTCCTGCACAGGCTTGTGTAAGTGTCAGAAGTGCGAGAATACTGGCAAAAAAAGCTGCTGAACCTGCCATTTACAATGATGATACATCCGATGAGAAAGCTGCTGTGATTGTCAGAATGGGAAATAAAAATGTATTTTACCTTGGGAATAAGCATTACAGAGCTAACAGCAATCCCTGTAAGTCAAAACCAACACTGGATTTAAATAAGAAAATAAAATTCATACCAAACCAAATAAGCTGTCACTTATAAATATTTGAGAAAAATGTCATATACTAGGGAATTCCTGTCAAAAGGTTTGCGGTTGTGTGTGTGTGTGTTGGTGCTGAGGAATATATGCTTGTTGTCAAGGAAAATAGTATTATTTTCTGTATTTTCATAGAAAAATGCATCAGATGTATTTCATTTATTATTTCATGTAGCTAGGCTGGTGTACAAACCCTTCTCTTGAGGGTAAATGGTAACATAGTCCAGCCTACAGTGAAAGGCAAGTGTTGCTAAGAAAAACAAATTATGTGGCTGGTGTAATACCTTGACTTGTACTTACCACCAAAAAGTAGACACAGCAATTTATTGCACATTATCTGTTAGACTGATGATTGTAGAAAACGTTGGTATATCAAACACCCCAGTAGGGGAAGAATTTTTAGTTCTTTAGCACATTTTATTGTCCATAAATACTACAAAATAAACAAATTTTCATCCATATTGGCTATTTGCGATATTTTTTCTTGTGTATGACTTCTGAGCTCCTCAATCCATTCAGTCTTGCCTTTACATTTCAATCATTTTCAGCCAATATCAGCCTTTAGAGGGCACATGTTAATGTAGTTATGGACAAGAACCCTTCATCAGTATAATGTCAAAATTGGTAACTTTTGATGTGCCATGACAGAAAACTGCAAGGTTTCCTGTGGAGAATTTTTAGCACAAGGTCTCTCAGATTGTTGGAGATCTAAATCTTCAGCGTGTCAGTAGCTCCCCTTATTTCTGGAACAAACTCATGGGCCTCTCCATACTGCCTACTTTGGTGTATGCATTACAATATAGTCAGTCTTTACTTATATGATCATGTACTGTTTTTTCCACAGGACCCCTGCACAGACTGAATGGTGCTCAGTTAATGAGAAGTTATTCAATATTTTGTTTTCTCCTCATTGTTCAATGTGTGGCCTTATTTACTACAGGCTATTGAAACTCTGCTCGCTCTGAAGACAGAATTGTTATTTCGTACTGGGTTTTTCTATGGCCCTGAGAGCTCCACAAGCATCGGTTAATTTATTTCCACAACATCTCTGTGAAATAAGGGGGTATTATTATCTCCATTTTTCAGATGGGGGAACTGAAGCATAGATAAATTAAGGTCAAAAGTGTCCACTAGTTTTGGGAGCCCAAGCTGAGTCAACTAGGACCTGTTTATCCAAAGTACATAGCAGTATAAAATACTGTACAAGCCCACATCCCCACGGACTCACAGAAATGCAGAGCTAAACGGGCTCAAGAGAAGTCATCTAGTGCAGGATTTCTCAACCTATGGGTCGGGACCCACAATTAGGTTGCCAGAATGTTTCAAAGAGTTGCATGGCAGCTCCTGTCCTATGGGACTGGCTGGGCTTGCCTCCCTGCTCTAGGCACTGCAACCTCTGGGGTCAAAGTGCCACTCAGGTTTGGCCCAGCCATCATGATGATGGGAGTCTCTGAGTAGGCCAAATCTGAGTGAGCCAGGTCAAAACTCTGCTCACACAAATTTGGTCCAGTCAGCAGCCAAACCTGAGTGGTGCTGCAACCCGATGTTGTAACACCCAGAGCAGAGAGCCAAGCCCGGCCAGCCCCACAGCACAGGGGCTGCAGGAGCCACCACTGTGGGGTGCATGCCTGGCAGGACATCCCACCCCCACCCAGAGGACAAGATCTGACTGAAACCAACCCAAAAGGCCTCTACCCCTAGACTATTTATTAGGTCTCAACAGGCCATAAACATTTACAAATGGGTGCTAAACCCAAAAAGTTTGAGAACCACTGCTCTAGTCCGTCTCCCTGTGCTGAGGCAGGACCTAGATTATTCCTGTCAGATACCTGTCTCATCTGATTTTTAATATCTCCATTGACAGTGATTCCACAATCTCCCTTTGTAACCTGTTCCAGTATTTAAAGAAAGTTTTTTCTAATATCTAACCTAAATCTCCATTTCTGCAGAGTAAGTTGATTATTTCTTGTCTTGCCTTCAGTGGACATGAAGAACAGTTGAGCACAGTTCTCTTTATAACAACCCTTAAGACTGTTATCAGGTGGAGGGAAGCTGTTTTTTTTTTAACCTTTCCTTATAGGTCATTGTGATGGGTGCATACCTCTGAGGGGCTAGTTAGGGTACCTGGCTGCATCTGGAGGGAGAAACACGCTTCACTGAACAAGAGGCTCACCTGACTAAGGTTATCACAGAGCCAGAGTAGGCTGGATTATAAATTTGCAGTAGAAATAGGCAGTAGGGAGAGAGTCTGCAGTTACTCTGTGGGAGCAGAGAGGATCGTGAATAAGCCCCAGAGAAAGTGTGAGGAAAGGAAGCCTGTGAGGATTAGGTAGGAAGTAGCTCAGGGAAACAGCAGTAAGGGATAGGACTATGCAGACCTTGGTTCATAGAATCATAGAATATCAGGGTTGGAAGGGACCTCAGGAGGTCATCTAGTCCAACCCTCTGCTCAAAGCAGGACCAATCCCCAACTAAACCCTGGTTATAGGGTTCCTGGGCTGGAACCTGGGGTAGCTGGCTGGCCTGCATTCTCATACTAGCCATGAGGTAGTGACACAGGGAGTGCTGGAGATGCTAACCAGACTGGAGAGAATATATTCCCCTGGAAGGGAAGGGATCATACAGACCCTGAGTCCCGGAGAACAAGGGGCCATGGTGTGAGGAAGGGGCTGTCAGATCTGAGTGGGGCTAATCCCCAGACATGGCCACAAGGAGGGGTGCCTAGTGGTCAGTGAACCGCTTGACCATTGTGTTTTCCAATTCTTTATCATTTTTGATGTTCTCCTCTGGAGTCTCTCTGATTTGTCTCCAGCTTTCTTAAAATGTGGTGCCCAAGACTGGGAACAATACTACAGGTGAGACCTCACCAGTGCTGAGTAGAGTAGAACAGTTACCTCCTGTGCCTTTTACACAACACACCTGTTAATACAGCCAGAATACTTTCCTCTTTTGCATCTGTAGCACATTGTTGACTCATAATCAGTTTGTGATCCACTATATCCCTTCACTTGCAGTTGTGTGTACTCAGTACTTCTGTAATTCAGACTGCAATGGTCTCAGATCAGGCACCCAGAAAAAGAGGAACACATATTTAGTGACCACCTGTGAAAATTTTGATTTTAAGTGAGCTGTCCAGTATCACATAGGAACTCTATGGCAGAGGTAGGGATAGATACCATTTCACCAAGGTAGCATTGAGCTGCCTTAACCATGAGACCACAGTTTCTCTCCCTGCAATCCCATTTCAGCCACTATGCACCTGCCAGCTTCTACAATGAATGAGGCAGGGGTCATACAGACAAATGCCTTCTTTACTACACACCCTGATTCATCCCCAGACCTGGTGCATCTTACACACTACATGAGGCAGAGGTCTTGTGGTGTGGTATGTGATTTTGTAATTAAAGATTGCATCATAATGCATATGCACAGGAAACCTTTATGCTGGCATTTCCTAACTTTTTGAGTGCTTGTCTTTGCAACCTAATGTAACTTTTAATGTAACTTTTTCGAGTGTAATTTCCTAGGTTTTAAAAAAAGCAAACTGAAAAAAACCCAAAATTCATCATGTGGCATCACATTAGTGGGATTGTGAGCTTCAGAGCACATACCTTTGCCACATGAGCTAGTGGAGTAAGTGCTAGCAGAAGTAGTAGTAGTAGGTGATGTGGTCTTGATGTGGCCCACACTAGAGAAGAATGAAACACAACAGTTGCAAGTGGGTTTCACAAGCCATTGCTGACAGCAAAGGAATGGTGTAACTCAGGTATCTTGGGTTCCATTCCAAGCTTTGCAGGGGTGTGAGCTTTGCTGGGCACAGACTCGTCTGCTCTTTTCCCTCTAAGCGTGATTCCTTCTGCCTTGTTCTCGCTAACCTGTCCCGATTCCTGCCTGGCCATCAAGAGCCCAGATTTGTTAAGCTTCCTAACGTGTTGCAAGGCCCATCTTTCCCCACAGGTATTTTGGGAAGAGATGGGATCACTGGGGTTATGGTGAATTTGTGCTGGGATGAATAGTATATGGTTTATCATTGTTATATTGGTGTGGGAATATACATTTTAAATGCTGTTAATATGCCTAGAGTCAGGGATGGGCTCTTATAATGATTCAATAATAGTTACTACTTGATGAGCCAACCCTTGTGTGTTTCTTAGATCTAAGTAAAGACTAGTCTGTACACTTCTGTGGTTCAGAACTAGGTATTCTAAAGCCCTGTGCCCTTCTCCCCAAATTGAGGAGTTGCCATTATGTGTGGCACTTTGTATATATAATTCAAACAACAACAACAAAAACCCACAATCTTTTCTGTGACCTGCCCTTCTACTTTAGGCCATCCCTTTTAAAAGGGAGTCCCCTCAGTAGCTGCAACCAGGAGAGGCCCTGATAGTGTGACTCTCAGAAGTGGAAGGGTTATTGGGGTCTCATGGGTCATAGGGCATCTGCACAGCTGGTCCTGAATTCTGTGGGAGCACATGAGAACTGCTTAGAACCTAGGAGATCCACAAGGCTTGGGGCAGAATTGTGGTTTATTTCAGTGTAATGACTGGGAAGAACTGAGCAAGGCAATTTTGTGGTGTTTTCCTCTTTCCACCCACTTTAGCTCCCTCCTTTGGGACTTATAGAATTTTACTGGCTGTCAGAAGATGTGTCTGCCTTTAGCTGATTTTCTCATACTACTTTGATTATATCGCCAGCAGCAGAGTTAAAGGAAAGCTTAATCATTTCCATAGCTAAGTGGGCAGGGGCATCTCCAGGCCCCAGCACGCCAAGCGCGTGCTTGGGGTGGCATGCCATGGGGGGGAGCTTTGCTGGTCACCAGGAGGGTGGCAGGCGACTCTGGTGAACCTCCCGCAGGCGTGCCTGCTGAGGGTCCACTGGGACCACGGGACCAGAGGATCCTCCGCAAGCACACCTGCGGGAGGTCCACCGGAGCCGCCTGCCGCCCTCCCGGCAACTGGCAGAGTGCCCTCTGTGGCATGCCATCCTGCTTGGGGCGGCAAAACGTCTAGAGCCACCCTTGTAAGTGGGAAACATTTATGATACATTCATGAACTCAGATTTGAGTCTGTTTATAGGCTAAGGTTTTTACAAAAAAAAAAAGGTGTTAATTTCAAATGTCTGAGGTCTGTGATGGACCTGCTAAGCAGGGAATTACAACTCCCATCAACCTCCCTTCCCACTGCACTTCCTTTCCACCTGGACAGATAGAGGTAGGGGGTCTTGAATGAGGAAGTCACTGGCCTGTTTGGAAGCAGTGGTTGCATGGCGAGCCAGGAGCTGCAGAAAAGTTGGAGATAGAAATTCCCAGGAATTGTGTGCAGAATTGCATGTGGAACTGGCTGTAACTGCTGGACATTACAGCTGGGTGCAGCTCTGTGTGAGACTTTTGGGGCAGCAGCAGCAGCTGGGCAGGGAGCCAGGGCAGAGATGCCAATGACAAGCACAAACTGAGCCTGCCTGGAAGCCTGAAAGCATCTATTTGCTTGAATAGAGAGAGACTGGACTGGAGTGGGCACCCCAGGCACTAGGCCTGAAGAGCCCTAACTCTTGACTGGACTGCTCCAGGGGCCCAAACATTTACCACTAGCTCTGTTACTCACCTTTAACTGTAACTGTTTAAGCCTTTGTACCTAGGATATTTTCAATCTTTCCTGCCAGCTCTAACAGAGTATCCTTTCACTTAGCCATGTGTCTGAGTGGTTAACCACCAGCGCTGGTGCCTACGAGGCCTAGCTGCTGAAGTGCCTACAGTGCTAGCCCCCGAGTTGCACTGCAGCTGGCAGGTGATAAGAGCTTGATATATTCAGACCCTGAACAACCCTAATAGTTACAGGAGTAATCTATGTTGGGTACTAAAATACAATTAAGGGCATTGCACTGAGAAATAAACCAATGATGCACATTCGCATTAACTATGTCTCTAAATGCTACAATATCTCTACTGAAGTCAGAGTCATGCAACTAGAAGAAAATATACCCTTGTCGCACAGCCTTTCTGCACTTCTGGTATAAGAAAAAGCATATTGGGTTTCTGGATTGTTTGTTGAAAATCTTGGCAAAAATGTATAGATTTATAAACTAGGCATCTTTATTGCTAAAAATTAAACTTGTAACATTTGTATTTGGCTGCACGCAGCGTTGCTGGCCTCATGAGCCAGGCTGAAAGCCACTTCCTCAGCAAAGTGCATGCCATCCTGAGCAAGGTGACCAGACTGCCTCTTCAGTGCACTTATGTACTTCCTCTTTCAGGCACTGGTTGGGCTAGACTTCGTATGATCTACTTGTGGATTGCTGACACTTCTGAAGGTTTGGATGATAAGCCTTTGAGAAATCACCTAAAACCTAAGTAATTTTTTTCCTCTGGAAGTTTCTCTCTTAGCCAAACAAGCAGTGAGAATATGTGCACTTTTATGCTGTGTTTCTAAGCATCGTTATGTAAGAACAATTAGTATTTCCAAGGCCAATGCTGAATGCTGCCAAGGCAGAGAAGACTAAGTGGAAAGAGATCATACCACTTTATGTAAAGCATCAGAATGAGCAGTGGATGCCCTTCACAGTTTTATTCTTCAATTATAATGTTTTTCATTAGGGATGGTGAATTGGTTTAATTTGTGCTGAGTGTTCGCTAAATGGAGAGACTCTGGAAAAGCTCTTTAAATTCCTCATCACATACCAATTTTACTGTCTAAGGATTCCAAAAGACCCTGAATTTTATATAACAAAGTCTAAATAATAGTGGCTTGAATTAATGATTTTCAGTATTTCTAAACCTTTTTAAACTTTCATCGAGCTATACTTTTAATTGGATATCCACGTATAAGCCAAAGCACGTACCCTAAGTCAGGCAATGAAGTCTAAGGATGGCCCTGACTTCTCCAGATCTCTTGTCTCCTTTGGGCTGATATCCTGTGCCCCAGGAGCAGTCTCTAAGCTACCCCTGTCATAAACAGATAGCTAAGGGTTAATGTCTCTTTCACCTGAAGCACCTGACCAGAGGACCAATCAGGAAACCGGATTTTTTCAACTCTGGGTGGAGGGAAGTTAGTGTCTGAGTCTTTTGTCTGCCTGCCTGCTTTCTCTGAGCTTTGGAGAAGCAGTTTCTACTTTCTAGTCTTCTGTTTCTAAGTGTAAGGACAAAGAGATCAGATAGTAAGTTATATGGTTTCTTTTCTTTGGTATTTGCATGAATATAAGTGCTGGAGTGCTTTGATTTGTATTCTTTTTGAATAAGGCTGTTTATTCAATATTCTTTTAAGCAATTGACCCTGTGTTGTATCATCTTAATACAGAGAGCCCATTTGTATGTATTTTTCTTTCTTTTTATATAAAGCTTTCTTATAAGACCGGTTGGAGTTTTTCTTTACTTCAGGGAAATTGAGTCTGTACTCACCAGGGAATTGGTGGGAGGAAGAAATCAAGGGGAGATCTGTGTGTTGGATTGCTAGCCTGATTTTGCATTCCCTCTGGGGGAATAGGAAAGTACTATTTGTTTCCAGGATTGGAAACAGAGAGGGGGAGTCCCTCTGTTTGGATTCACAGAGCTTGTGTCTGTGTATCTCTCCAGGAGCACCTGGAGGGGGGAAGGGAAAAAGGATTATTTCCCTCTGTTTTGAGACTCAAGGGATTTGGGTCTTGGGGTCCCCAGGGAAGGTTTTTCAGGGGGACCAGAGTGCCCCAAAACACTCTAATTTTTTGGGTGGTGGCAGCAGGTACCAGGTCCAAGCTAGTAACTAAGCTTGGAGGTTTTCATGCTAACCCCCATATTTTGGACGCTAAGGTCCAAATCTGGGACTAAGGTTATGATATGGTGTAGCAGCGGGTGGGATATAGACAGAATCCAGAAGCCAGTAGGAATATTATATTTTTCTTTTCTCTGCTAAGGGCTTTTTAGCAGAGAGAGAAACAGTTGGTTTTAAAAGGGAACCAGAGAGAATTTTTTTTTCTGCTCTCTCTGGCAGTTTGTGGCTTGCATGTTAAGCAAGAAGCCATTACCAGACTGTTAAGGGTCTTTTGTCATGCAATAGCCCTCCCATTAGGAGGCAAGTTCCAGCACTATATAAATGCAAATAAAGTGGTTTTTCAGGTTTACTTAACATTGAAGATTAGCTAAAGGCACTGTTGCTAGGCAGACTTCAGGAGGCAACAGAGAACCTGCAGTTCAGAAGATGAACACCGGAGGGCACCCCAACACAAGAAAAGAGGAACCATGACTTCTAAGGCAAAAATTGAGGCGGAAGAACAAATCAAAGAAGCTGAACACAGGCGACAACTGGAAATAAAACAAAAAGAGATGGAGATGAAAGAAAGAGAAGAACAAATCAAACAGGCAGCACACAAAAGAAAACTAGAAGAAGAAGAGTTCGCCCACCGAAGGAAACAAGAAGAAGAAGAGTTGGCCCACCGCCGAGAAATGGAAAAACAACAAAAAGAGAATGAAGAGAAGGAAAAACAGAGAAAACATGAACTGGACTTGGCGAAAGCTGGGCTGCATGTGCCAGCCAACCCTAACAACCCGGCGCCAATTATTGCTCCACAGCACAGGAAATTTCCCACCTACAAGGCAGGTGATGACACCGAGGCCTTCTTGGAAAATTTTGAAAGAGCCTGTCTTGGGTACAGCATTCCCGAAGACCAGTACATGGTAGAATTGAGGTCACAGCTCAGTGGACCTTTAGCAGAGGTGGCAGCTGAAATGCCTAAGCAGCAAATGAATGACTATAAACTTTTTCAAACCAAGGCCAGATACAGAATGGGGATAACCCCAGATCATGCCCGTCGGCGTTTCAGAACCCAAAAGTGGAAACCAGAGGTGTCATTTCCCAAACACGCCTACTACATTGCAAAAAACTATGAGGCCTGGATAACAGGAAACAACATTCAAACCTTGGAAGAACTGCACCTCCTCATACAAATGGAGCAGTTCTTGGATGGTGTCCCTGAAGACGTCACACGGTACATACAAGATGGAAAACCCAAAGATATCGCTGAGGCGGGGGAGATTGGAGCCAAATGGATGGAACTGGCAGAAAGCAAGAAAGCTACTGTCAAGGGGAACGATTACCCCAGGGGGCACACAGACCATAAACCCTACAACCGAGGACAGCCAAAGACCCCACATACAACCCAAGTCAAGCCACAGACGCCCTACTCTTCCACCTCACCAGTCTCCAGTAACTCACTTCGGCCCAGTGACCCATCAGATGGAAGATGCTTTAAGTGTAATGAACTGGGACATATCAAGGCCAACTGTCCCAAGAACACCATGCGAGTGCAATTCATTACACCACCATCACACCAAAGATCCCCAGGCCCGGATGCCTCTCAAATACCCTTGGAGCGAAGGGAAAATTTGAGAGTGGGCGGAAAGAAGGTTACTGCGTGGAGAGACACGGGGGCACAAGTGTCAGCTATCCACCAATCCTTCGTTGACCCCAAATTCATCAACCCAAAGGCCAAAGTTACAATTTACCCCTTCATGTCACAAGCTGTAGACTTGCCTACAGCTCAACTGCCTGTCCAGTACAAAGGCTGGTCAGGAATGTGGACTTTTGCAGTCTATGACAATTATCCTATCCCCATGCTACTGGGGGAAGACTTGGCCAACCAGGTGAGGCGGGCCAAGAGAGTGGGAATGGTTACACGTAGCCAAACCAGGCAAGCTTCCAGACCCATTCCTGTTCCTGAACCGTCCACAGACACCCCGTCTGGGTTACCAGAGACCCAGACAGAGGTAGTGGACCCGGATTCCATGCCAACCACTGAAACAGCCACAGCACCTCCAGTCCCAGGCCCGGAACTGGAACAGCAACCAGCACCAGCAAGTGCAACCCCATCTTCAAACTCAACGCCAGAGGGCGCCAGCGAGCCACAACTGGCAGAAGCAACAGACAGCCATACTCAAAAGGCTCAGCCAGAGCCTGAAATACCCGCAGGTGCACCAGCGGAGAGCGGTTCACCAGCAACGGAAACAACCCCATCACCTACATCGCTTCCAGAGGGACCAAGCCCAAGTCCACAGTCTGAGGAAGAACTGGTGACCCCAGCCTCAAGGGAACAGTTCCAGACTGAGCAGGAAGCAGATGACAGCCTTCAGAAAGCTTGGGCGGCGGCACGGAGCACCCCACCGCCTCTCAGCTCTTCTAATCGATCCCGGTTTGTTATAGACCAAGGACTTTTATACAAGGAAATTCTTTCTGGTGGACACCGGGAAGAATGGCAGCCGCAAAAAAGGTTGGTGGTTCCAACTAAGTACCGGGGGAAGCTCTTAAGCTTAGCCCATGATCATCCCAGTGGCCATGCTGGGGTGAACAGAACCAAGGACCGGTTGGGGAAGTCCTTCCACTGGGAGGGGATGGGCAAGGACGTTGCCAAGTATGTCCGGTCTTGTGAGGTATGCCAAAGAGTGGGAAAGCCTCAAGACCAGGTCAAGGCCCCTCTCCAGCCACTCCCCATAATTGAGGTCCCATTTCAGCGAGTAGCTGTGGATATTCTGGGCCCTTTCCCAAAAAAGACGCCCAGAGGAAAGCAGTACGTACTGACTTTAGTGGACTTTGCTACCCGATGGCCGGAAGCAGTAGCTCTAGGCAACACCAGGGCTAACACTGTGTGCCTGGCCCTAACAGACATCTTTGCCAGGGTAGGTTGGCCCTCCGACATCCTTACAGATTCAGGGTCTAATTTCCTGGCAGGGACCATGGAAAAACTGTGGGAAACTCATGGGGTGAATCACTTGGTTGCCACCCCGTACCACCATCAAACCAATGGCCTGGTGGAAAGGTTCAATGGAACTTTGGGGGCCATGATACGAAAATTCATCAACGAATTCTCCAATAATTGGGACCTAGTGTTGCAGCAGTTGCTGTTTGCCTACAGGGCTGTACCACATCCCAGTTTAGGGTTTTCACCATTTGAACTTGTGTATGGTCACGAGGTTAAGGGGCCATTACAGTTGGTGAAGCAGCAATGGGAGGGGTTTACGCCTTCTCCAGGAACTAACATTCTGGACTTTGTAAGCAACCTACAAAGCACCCTCCGACACTCTTTAGCCCTTGCTAGAGAGAACCTAAAGGATGCTCAAGAAGAGCAAAAGGCCTGGTATGACAGACATGCCAGAGAACGTTCCTTCAAGGTAGGAGACCAGGTTATGGTCTTGAAGGCGCAACAGGGCCATAAGATGGAAGCATCATGGGAAGGGCCCTTCATGGTCCAAGAGCGCCTGGGAGCTGTAAACTACCTCATAGCATTTCCCAATTCCTCACTAAAGCCTAAAGTGTACCATGTTAATTCTCTCAAGCCTTTCTATTCCAGAGACTTACAGGTTTGTCAGTTTACAGTCCAGGGAGATGATGCTGAGTGGCCTGACGGTGTCTACTACGACGGAAAAAAAGACGGTGGCGTGGAAGAGGTGAACCTCTCAACCACCCTGGAACGTCTGCAGCGGCAACAAATCAAGGAGCTGTGCACTAGCTTCGCCCCATTGTTCTCAGCCACCCCAGGACGGACTGAACGGGCATACCACTCCATTGATACAGGTAATGCTCACCCAATCAGAACCCCACCCTACCGGGTGTCTCCTCATGCCCAAGCTGCTATAGAACGGGAGATCCAGAACATGCTACAGATGGGTATAATCCGCCCATCTACCAGTGCATGGGCATCTCCAGTGGTTCTGGTACCCAAACCAGATGGGGAAATACGCTTTTGTGTGGACTACCGTAAGCGAAATGCGGTAACTCGTCCGGACAACTATCCAATGCCACGCACCGATGAGCTATTGGAGAAGTTGGGAGGTGCCCAGTTCATCTCTACAATAGACTTAACCAAGGGGTACTGGCAAGTACCGCTAGATGAACCTGCCAAGGAGAGGTCAGCATTCGTCACCCATGCGGGGGTGTATGAATTCAATGTCCTTCCTTTCGGCCTTCGAAATGCACCCGCCACCTTCCAGAGGCTGGTAGATGGTCTACTAGCTGGACTGGGAGAATTTGCAGTTGCCTACCTCGATGATGTGGCCATTTTTTCAGACTCCTGGCCCGAACACCTACTACACCTGGAAAAGGTCTTTGAGCGCATCAGGCAGGCAGGACTAACTGTTAAGGCCAAAAAGTGTCAAATAGGCCAAAACAGAGTGACTTACCTGGGGCACCAGGTGGGTCGAGGAACCATAAACCCCCTACAGGCCAAGGTGGATGCTATCCAAAAGTGGCCTGTCCCACGGTCCAAGAAGCAGGTCCAATCCTTCTTAGGCTTGGCCGGATACTACAGGCGATTTGTACCACACTACAGCCAAATCGCTGCCCCACTGACCGACCTGACCAAAAAGACCCAGCCAAATGCAGTTAAGTGGACTGATGAGTGTCAAAAGGCCTTTACCCAACTTAAGGCAACGCTCATGTCTGACCCTGTGCTCAGGGCCCCGGATTTTGACAAGCCATTCCTAGTAACCACAGATGCATCTGAGCGTGGTATAGGAGCGGTGCTCATGCAGGAAGCAACAGATCACAACTTCCATCCTGTCGTGTTTCTCAGCAAGAAACTGTCTGAGAGGGAAAGTCACTGGTCAGTCAGTGAAAAGGAATGCTATGCCATTGTGTACGCCCTGGAAAAGCTACGCCCATATGTTTGGGGACGGCGGTTCCAACTACAAACTGACCATGCTGCACTAAAGTGGCTTCATACTGCCAAGGGGAACAACAAGAAACTTCTTCGTTGGAGTTTAGCTCTCCAAGATTTTGATTTTGAAATTCAACACATCACAGGAGCTTCTAACAAAGTTGCTGATGCTCTCTCCCGTGAGAGTTTCCCAGAATTCAGTAGTTAAAAAGTGTTCTTAAAATGTAGAAGTCTGTTAGTTATATACTTAGGAGTATATGTAAAGGTGTATGTGTTGTATTAATCTGTTTATTTTCAAGTTCTAGAAGGAAATCGCCACCAGTGAGCTTCCCCACTGTCTGCAATTTGGGGGGCGTGTCATAAACAGATAGCTAAGGGTTAATGTCTCTTTCACCTGAAGCACCTGACCAGAGGACCAATCAGGAAACCGGATTTTTTCAACTCTGGGTGGAGGGAAGTTAGTGTCTGAGTCTTTTGTCTGCCTGCCTGCTTTCTCTGAGCTTTGGAGAAGCAGTTTCTACTTTCTAGTCTTCTGTTTCTAAGTGTAAGGACAAAGAGATCAGATAGTAAGTTATATGGTTTCTTTTCTTTGGTATTTGCATGAATATAAGTGCTGGAGTGCTTTGATTTGTATTCTTTTTGAATAAGGCTGTTTATTCAATATTCTTTTAAGCAATTGACCCTGTGTTGTATCATCTTAATACAGAGAGCCCATTTGTATGTATTTTTCTTTCTTTTTATATAAAGCTTTCTTTTAAGACCGGTTGGAGTTTTTCTTTACTTCAGGGAAATTGAGTCTGTACTCACCAGGGAATTGGTGGGAGGAAGAAATCAAGGGGAGATCTGTGTGTTGGATTGCTAGCCTGATTTTGCATTCCCTCTGGGGGAATAGGAAAGTACTATTTGTTTCCAGGATTGGAAACAGAGAGGGGGAGTCCCTCTGTTTGGATTCACAGAGCTTGTGTCTGTGTATCTCTCCAGGAGCACCTGGAGGGGGGAAGGGAAAAAGGATTATTTCCCTCTGTTTTGAGACTCAAGGGATTTGGGTCTTGGGGTCCCCAGGGAAGGTTTTTCAGGGGGACCAGAGTGCCCCAAAACACTCTAATTTTTTGGGTGGTGGCAGCAGGTACCAGGTCCAAGCTGGTAACTAAGCTTGGAGGTTTTCATGCTAACCCCCATATTTTGGACGCTAAGGTCCAAATCTGGGACTAAGGTTATGATAACCCCAAGTTCAGGGGTTGCAGCTGTGGATGACACTTGCATTGTGGTGCACAAGTTCAGTGTCCAGGGCCAGCTGGGTAAGAGGCATTCACAATATAGCTTTAAATGTGTGATCACCAGGGTACAGCAACCCCACAAACTAAAGTGTAATTGTAGTGCTGGTAGGTATGCCCATGCTAGGTTTGCTATTGTTACCCATGCCTGCTAGATTAATGAAGATCTGGGGGCATGGACATGTGTGAGCCCCTCTAGGGACCCTGGGTACATATTCAAGTTATTACCTATGCTGACGTCCATGCCACCATGTCTTTTCTACTACTGTTACCTGCACTTATTAGATTAAAGCTAGTGGTGGCAGGTTTGTATAATTTTTGGTGGGGCCCAGAACAGCTCCAAGTCCTCTCTCCCACCCTCCCGCCTTGTAAACTGATATATATTTTTAAAAATAATTTATAAATGGACTGGAAACAGTAAGCATATAACAGTTTCCCTATATTGCACAATATCACTATCGTAAGACAAATTTATTTAACTAAGAATATCAACTTTATTAATACTGTTTTGAATTTGGAAACAACGAAGCACTCTTGGATCAATAACCCTCAAAAGCAAAAAACTCTAATTCGTTATTGTACTTAAACCATGTAAATTTTGATAGTCAAGATTGATGAAAACTTCTTTTCTTATCTTTTAGATTGCCACATCTTTCTTCTGTATAACTTCAGTTTGCAAGCTGGGTGTAGCACTCAGGATGTCACTTGATGAATTACCATTTTGTTCTTTTTTTCCTAATATCAGAGGGATAGCCGTATTAGTCTGGATCTGTAAAAGCAGCAAAGAGTCCTGTGGCACCTTATAGACTAACAGATGTTTTGGAGCATGAGCTTTCGTGGGTGAATACCTACTTCGTCAGATGCATGTAGTGGAAATTTCCAGGGGCAGGTATATATATGCAGGCAAGCTAGAGATAATGAGGTAGTTCAATCAGGGAGGATGAGGTGATGTGCCCGGGACAGGACTCCACTGGCCATCACATACAGTCCCCTGCTAAAACCTCTCCAACGCATCATCAGGGACCTACAACCCATCCTGGACAATGATCCCACACTTTCACAGGCCTTGGGTGGCAGGCCAGTCCTCGCCCACAGGCAACCTGCTAACCTGAAACATATTCTCACCAGTAACTGCACAGCACACCATAGTAACTCTAGCTCAGGAACCAATCCATGCAACAAACCTCGATGCCAACTCTGCCCACATATCTACACCAGCGAGACCATCACAGGACCTAATCAGATCAGCCACACCATCACTGATTCATTCACCTGCACGTCCACCAATGTAATATACGCCATCATATGCCAGCAATGCCCCTCTGCTATGTACATTGGCCAAACAGGACAGTCGCTACGGAAAAGGATAAACGGACACAAATCAGATATTAGGAATGGCAATATACAAAAACCTGTAGGAGAACACTTCAACCTCCCTGGCCACACTATAGCAGACCTTAAGGTGGCCATCCTGCAGCAAAAAAACTTCAGGACCAGACTTCAAAGAGAAACTGCTGAGCTTCAGTTCCTCTGCAAATTTGACACCATCAGCTCAGGATTGAACAAAGACTGTGAATGGCTTGCCAACTACAGAACCAGTTTCTCCTCCCTTGGTTTTCACACCTCAACTGCTAGAACAGGGCCTCATCCTCCCTGATTGAACTACCTCATTATCTCTAGCTTGCCTGCATATATATACCTGCCCCTGGAAATTTCCACTACATGCATCTGACGAAGTGGGTAGTCACCCACGAAAGCTCATGCTCCAAAGCCTCTGTTAGTCTATAAGGTGCCACAGGACTCTTTGCTGCTTATTTTCCTAGGTAACTTTATTAAGAACCTATCCATTGTTGATTATTATTACACAAAATTAATGGGGTGCAGCCAAGGGGTTTGGAGTGTGGGGGGAGGCTTTGGGTAGGGCAGAGGGTTGGGGTGCAAGGGTGAGGGCTGCAGGGTGGGGCTGGGGATGAGGGGTTCATGGTGCAGAAGGGAGTTCAGGACTGAGGCAGAGGGTTAGGGTACCAGGGGCTGAGGGCTCTGGCTGGGGGTCTGGACTATGGGATGTGGGAGGGGCTCAGGACTAGGGAAGAGGGTTGGCGTGCAGGGGTGAGGGCTGCGGGATGGGGCCGGTGATGAGGGGTTCACAGTGCAGGAGGGGGATCAAGGCTAGGGTGCAGGGGGGTGAGGGCTCTGGCTGGGGGTGCAGGTTCTGGGTTGGGACTGGGGATGAGGAGTTGAAACTTTGGGATGCAGCAGGCATGCTCCCTCAGGGCTGAGGCCAGAGAGAAGGACTCCCCCCAGCCCTCTCCCCACCAGCAACAGCAAGCTCCGGAGAAGGGGCCCCCTTCACCTCCCCCTCCACCCCTGCATGATACTCCCCACCCTAAGGCTGCTGCTCAGGAGGTCCAGACAGAATATGCCCCCTTGGAGTCCCCTGCTGCGGATAGAGGGCTGCCATGCCGCGGCACCTCCTTCCCACCTACCTCCGCAAGTGCAGCAGTCAGCCTGCCACTGGCACCGCTCCCTTAGCTGGCAGCAGCTGGTGAGGGAGTGCATCTGTAGAGGGCAGCCACCCGTTGCCCAGGGCACAGGTGAGGCAGGAATGCTCTGGGGAGGTGCACAGGGGGCCCACAGCGTATGAGGTCTAAAAGAGTGTGAGGGATGGGGGAACCCTCCTCCCTCACCTGCAAAACAAACATCAATTCATATCCTGGGTCAAAATTAATGAAATATTAAAAGCAATGAAATCCTTCCAAACTTAGTGGCAGCTGTGAACTGTCACTGCTAGACGTTTGCAATATTGTTGTAGCCACATTGGTCCCTGGAGTTTAAAGACAAGGTAGGCGAGATAATGTCTTTTATTGGACCAACTTCTGTTGGTGAGAGAGACAAGCTTTCACAGAGCTCTTCTTCAGTGTAGCTCAAAAGCTCGTCTCTCTCACCAGCAGAAGTTGGTCCAATAAAAGACATTATCTCGCCCACCTTGTCACTGCTAGACATGATTAACAGGGAGTTTTAGTTGCCCCCTACAGTAACAAAGGTTCAGCTCAAAGATATTATAGGTGCTTAAATCTAAATACATTTTGAGGATCTGGCCAAACCTTCTTATTGGTTGCGTAGCTGGGAAAGGGAGGAACTTTGGAGGAGGAAGGGCTGACCTAATGAAACAATTCCCTAGATGCCTACTCCAAAGTCCATTGAAGTGAGTGGGAGTTTGTCTTTTGCCTTCCATGGGCTTTGGCCGATGCCCGAGGTGAGTGACAATGCTTTGCACGTGTGTATTGTTTGCAATAGCATTTGCTTTTCCATGTTTTAAACATATCTTAAATGCCGTAAACTTTTTTTTTTTTATCTTTACTGTTTGGGACACTCACATGACCCGTAGCTGCCCCTGGCATATTGGCTGTTTGGCTGTGTTAAGTGTGACATCCTAAAAAGGAAGGTGCCTGACAAACCTGGACAGCTGCATACTCTGACAGTTTATTCAGGCAGAATCAAATGGACATTAGAAGTCTGCTGTTGAACCCTGTCTAGCCCTTGCAAGCTGGTCTAACTTTTCTGTAGGAACTACTTTGAAGTCTCTTGTTGTTTCTTTGGAAACAGTATGAGTAGCTATCAGAAGTATGGAAGAAGGACTGGAGCCTAAAAGTGTGTGGGCTCTTAGCTGGGCTGGAACCAATGGCAGGCACAAATCAGGGTTAGCGAGCCATAGCAAAGTCAACTTGTCACAGTCTGAAAGCAAAAGCAGGAAGCATAAAAGCCATGTTGAGGGTCTTGATTAAAAAAAAATCCCTCATGCGTAGAAAGTAGTTTCTAGTCCAGAAACCTCTGGGAGCTCAGAGCACAGGAAGGTTCTGAAGGCATTGTGCTAGGGACAGCTTACAGGAAGTTTTGTAAACTGTATTAGAAATGAACGGCTCAATTCTGTATGGAAGCGGAAAGAGAAATGTTTGGAGAGCCACTGTTGGGACAAGACCACTCACATCTCTGTATGGTACACCCAGAAAAGGTAGTGGTACAGTGGTGCATTACTAATAATCAACAGTACAATGAGAGACCACTTAATATTTTGTAGCATCCTGAAGGAAAGAAACCCTTGAAAAGAAGGAAATGACTCTTGGTTCCGCTCTGTGCTAATGAGGAGTCTCCCCACTCAATGATTCTGAGTCACAGGCTCCTTACCATCTAGGGCTTAGATTCTCAGGTCAGTAGGATCTGGCTGGAGGGTCGCAGAGCCCTGTGGTTTCCTGGGAAATGTGCTTGTATACAGTAAGCCAGGAAAAGCGCTCCTTCAATCTAGAGGGGCAAGGCTTTGAGTAAGGGAGATGGTTCCTCGGTCAGAAAACAACTTCTGTCTATGAGCTTGAGGCCAAAGAAAATACTTCTGTGGATAATGCAGTAAAGGATTTGACCAATCATTCTGATTTCCTTATGTGATACCCTCTATTAACTATGCTGTCATAATAATTCACCTTAAGGGTATCTCCCCCGAAGACGATTACCTTCTCTGTTGAAAAAAATAAAATCCAATGTGACTTAACAATGTATGCCTAAAGTGATTAAATAGATTAATTTCTATGTGCAGTAATTTAGACATTGATAGTGTGAAAGTGGGAGCTCAGGCCATGAAATGTCTGTTTCCAGGCATCTTCTTTTTTCCCTCTTTAACTGTGGCTTAGCTAGCTCAAGATTTGCTGATAATCTCTCTTCTCCTTTCTTTATTTTATTGTCCCTCACAATTCTTTTCTTTGAACAGCTGAGTCTGTAATAAACCATGTTAAAATATCAGATAAACACTTCAAAATAGAAGTCACCATCACTCTAACTTTTGTGCTATTTGAAGGTAGGTGGCACAAATGGATTAAAGAGCTGCAAATCATTGCTGCACTGTACCCTGCTCTCACATTCAATCGATGATTAAAAATATAACTTTGTGACTCCATGAGGTACTGTTGGTGCAGTCACTCAATCCAGATATTATTCTATTATTGACCCGCTTCTGACACATTAGACCACAGGTAGGCAACCTATGGCACACGTGCCGAAGGCGGCACGCAAGCTGATTTTCAGTGGCACTCACACAGCCCAGGTCCTGGCCACCAGACCAGGGGGCTCTGCATTTTAATTTAATTTTAAATGAAGCTTCTTAAACATTTTAAAAGCCTTGTTTACTTTACATACAACAATAGCTTAGTTATATATTATAGACTTATAGAAAGAGACCTTCTAAAAATATTTAAATGTATTACCAGCATGCAAAACCTTAAATCAGGGTGAATAAATGAAGACTCGGCACACCGCTTCTGAAAGGTTGCTGACCCCTGCATTAGACTTTTGTCTGCCCTGGTTTGTCACCTCCCTTTATAAACAGACACATGAGCATTTTTTTCTAAAATGAATGTGCTCAATTCTCCATTTATAAGGACAAACTAAACCAATATATCATCTTAAATTTGATTTTATTACAGTTGCAGTTCCTCAAACAAAGCCTCACTAGTGTAGAGGAGAGGGATAATCTTGCATGTTCTACACAATCTCATTAATTCCAGACAATGTAGCACAGTCTTTTTTGAAATGTTATGTTCAACAGAGTCTCTTCTGCTGTACGGTGGCTGACTCATTCAATTAACCATCCACTACAGGTTAACCTCCAAGTGCTTATTTGAACTATCATCGACCTCCCAGTACATAAGAATGACCCTACTGGGTCAGACCAAAGGTCCATTTAGCCCAGAATCCTGTCTACCGACAGTGGCCAATGCCAGGTGTCCCAGAGGGAGTGAACCTATGTCATAAACAGATAGCTAAGGGTTAATGTCTCTTTCACCTGAAGCACCTGACCAGAGGACCAATCAGGAAACCGGATTTTTTCAACTCTGGGTGGAGGGAAGTTTGTGTCTGAGTCTTTGTTGTCTGCCTGCCTGTTTGATTTGTTCTTCTCTTTCTTTCATCTCCATCTCTTTTTGTTTTATTTCCAGTTGTCGCCTGTGTTCAGCTTCTTTGATTTGTTCTTCCGCCTCAATTTTTGCCTTAGAAGTCATGGTTCCTGTTTTCTTGTGTTGGGGTGCCCTCCGGTGTTTATCTTCTGCACTGCAGGCTCTGTTGCCTCCTAGAGTCTGCCTAGCAACAGTGCCTTTAGCTAATCTTCAATGTTAAGTAAACCTGAAAAACCACTTTATTTGCATGTATATAGTGCTGGTAATGACTCTCAATGGGAGAGCTATTGTGTGACAAAAGACTCTTAATAGCACCTTAATGGTTTCTTGCTTATTATGCAAGCCACAAACTGCCAGAGAGAGCAGAAAAAAAAATTCTCTCTGGTTCCCTTTTAAAACCAAACTGTTTCTCTCTGCTAAAAAGCCCTTAGCAGAGAAAAGAAAAATATAATATTCCTACTGGCTTCTGGATTCTGTCTATCATCCCACCGCTGCTACTCATATCATAACCTTAGTCCCAGATTTGGACCTTAGCGTCCAAAATATGGGGGTTAGCATGAAAACCTCCAAGCTTAGTTACCAGCTTGGACCTGGTACTTGCTGCCACCACCCAAAAAATTAGAGTGTTTTGGGGCACTCTGGTCCCCCTGAAAAACCTTCCCTGGGGACCCCAAGACCCAAATCCCTTGAGTCTCACAACAAAGGGAAATAATCCTTTTTCCCTTCCCCCCTCCAGGTGCTCCTGGAGATATACACAGACACAAGCTCTGTGAATCCAAACAGAGTGACTCCCCCTCTCCGTTCCCAGTCCTGGAAACCAGGCAGCACACAAAAGAAAACTAGAAGAAGAAGAGTTCGCCCACCGAAGGAAACAAGAAGAAGAAGAGGCGGCCCACCGCCGAGACATGGAAAAACACCAAAAAGAAATGGAAAAACACCAAAAAGAAATGGAAAAACAACAAAAATCCGGTTTCCTGATTGGTCCTCTGGTCAGGTGCTTCAGGTGAAAGAGACATTAACCCTTAGCTATCTGTTTATGACAACCTAACAGGTGATAATCAAGTGAGCTCTCTCCTGCCATCCACCTCCACCCTCTGACAGAGGCTAGGGACAGTATTCCTTACCCATCCTGGGTAATAGCCATTAATGGACTTAACCTCCATGAATGTATCCAGTTCTCTTTTAAACGCTGTTATAGTCCTAGCCTTCACAACCTCCTCAGGCAAGGAGTTCCACAAGTTGACTGTGCACTGTGTGAAGAAGAACTTCCTTTTATTTGTTTTAAACCTGCTGCCCATTAATTTCATTTGGTGGCCCCTAGTTCTTATATTATGAGAACAAGGAAATAACTTTTCCTTAGTCACTTTCTTCACACCACTCATGATTTTATATACCTCTATCATATTCTTCCAGAGGGATAGCTCAGTGGTTTGCGCATTGGCCTGATAAACCTAGGGTTATGAGTTCAATTCTTGAGGGGGCCATTTGGGGATTGGTCCTGCTTTGAGCAAGGGGTTGGACTAGATGATCTCCTGAGGTCCCTTCCAACCCTAATAATCTGCAGTTCTTAGTCTCCTCTTTTCCAAGCTGAAAAGTCCTAGCCTCTTTAATCTCTCCTCATATGGGACCCGTTCCAAATCCCTAATCATTTTAGTTGCCCTTCTCTGAACCTTTTCTAGTGCCAGTGTATCTTTTTTGAGATGAGGAGACCATATCTGTATGCAGTATTCAAGATGTGGGCATATCATGGATTTATATAAGGGCAATAAAATATTCTCCACCTTATTCTCTATCCCCTTTTTAATGATTCCTAACATCCTGTTTGCTTTTTTGACTGCCTTTGCACACTGCATGCACGTCTTCAGAGAACTATCCATGATGACTCCAAGATCTTTTTCCTGATTTGTTGTAGCTAAATTAGCCCCCATCATATTGTATGTCTAGTTTGGGGTTATTTTTTTCCATGTGCATTACTTTACATTTAGCCACATTACATTTTATTTGCCATTTTGTTGCCCAATCACTTAGTTTTGTGAGATCTTTTTTGAAGTTCTTTACAGTCTGCTTTAGTCTTAACTATCTTGAGCAGTTTAGTATCATCTGTAAACTTTGCCACCTCACTTTTTACCCCTTTCTCCAGATCATTTATGAATAGGTTGAATAGAATTGGTCCTAGGACTGATCCTTGGGGAACACCACTAGTTACCCCTCTCCATTCTGAGAATTTAACATTTATTCCTAACTTTTGTTCCTTGTCTTTTAACCAGTTCTCAATCCATGGAAGGATCCTCCCTTTTATCCCTTTTATGACAACTTAATTTACATAAGAGCCTTTGGTGAGGAACCTTGTCAAAGGCTTTCTGGCAATCTAAGTATACTATGTCCACTGGATCCCCCTTGTCCATGTTTGTTGACTCCTTCAAATAACTCTAATAGATTAGTAAGACACGATTTCCCTTTACAGAAACCATGTTGACTTTTGTCCAACAATTTAGATTCTTCTATGTGTCTGACAATTTTATTCTTTACTATTGTTTCAACTAATTTGCCCAGTACTGACATTAGACTTACTGGTCTGTAATTGCTGGGATCACCTCTAGAGCCCTTTTTAAATATTGGTGTTACATTAGCTAACTTCCAGTCATCGGGTACAGAAGCTGATTTAAAGGACAGGTTACAAACCATAGTTAATAGTTCCGCAACTTCACATTTGAGTTCTTTCAGAACTCTTGGGTGAAAGCCATCTGGTCCCAGTGCCTTGTTTATGTTAAGTTTATCAATTAATTCCAAAACCTCCTCTAATAACACTTCAGTCTGTGATAGTTCCTCAGATTTGTCATCTACAAAAGCCGGCTCAGGTTTGGGAATCTCCCTGAAGATTGAAGTAAAGAATCCATTTAGTTTCTCCACAATGACTTTATTGTCTTTATGTGCTCCTTTTGTATCTCAGTCATCAAGGGACCCCACTGGTTGTTTAGCAGGCTTCCTGCTTCTGATGTACTTAAAAAACATTTTGTTATTACCTTTTGAGTTTTTGGCTAGCCGTTCTTCAAACTCGTGTTTGGCTTTTCTTATTACATTTTTACATTTAATTTGGCAGTGTTTATGCTCCTTTCTATTTACCTTGCTAGGATTTGACTTCCACTTTTTAAGAGATGCCTTTTTATCTCTCACTGCTTCTTTTACATGGTTGTTAAGCCACGGTGGTTCTTTTTTAGTTCTTTTACTGTGTTTCTTAATTTGGGGTATATATTTAAGTTGGGCTTCTATTAAGATGTCTTTGAAAAGTGTCCATGCAGCTTGCAGGGATTTCACTCTAGTCACTGTACCTTTTAATTTTTGTTTAACTAACCCCCTCATTTTTGCAGAGTTCCCCTTTCTGAAATTAAATGCCACAGTGTTGGGCTGTTGAGGTGTTCTTCCCACCACAAGAAAAGATGGTTACTCATCTTTGTAACTGTTGTTCTTCGAGATGTGTTGCTCATATCCATTCCAATTAGGTGTGTGCGCGCCACGTGCACATCCGTCGGAAGATTTTTACCCTAGCAACACTCGGTGGGTTGGCTGGGCGCCCCCTGGCGTAGTGCCACTATGGCACCGAATATATACCCCTGCCGACCCATCCGCTCCTCAATTCCTTCTTGCCGGCTACTCTGACAGTGGAGAAGGAGGAAGGGTTTTGGAATGGATATGAGCAACACATCTCAAAGAACAACAGTTACAAAGGTGAGTAACCATCTTTTCTTCTTCGAGTGCTTGCTCATATCCATTCCAATTAGGTGAATCCCAAGCCTTACCTAGGCGGTGGGGTCGGAGTGAGATACTGCAGCGTGTAGAACCGCTGAGCCGAAGGCTGCATCCTCTCTGGATTGTTGCACCAGGGCATAATGGGAAGTGAAAGTATGCACTGAAGACCACGTAGCTGCTCGACAAATCTCCTGGATGGGTACTCAAGCTAGGAAAGCAGCCAATGAGGCCTGAACCCTGGTAGAATGAGTGGTAATATGTCCCGGAGAGACATGAGCTAGATCATAGCAAGTACGGATGACCGCTGTTACCCATGACAAAATTCTCTGAGAAGAGATGGGTAGGCCTTTCATCCAATCTGCCACTGCCACAAAAAGTTGGGGCGTTTTGCGGAAGGGTTTCATTCGGTCAATGTAGAAGGCGAGGGCCCTACGGACGTCGAGGGAATGCAAGTGATGTTCTCTATGAGATGTATGCGATTTGGGAAAGAAGACCGGGAGGAATATGTCCTGGTTGAGATGGAAGGCTGAGACTACTTTAGGGAGGAACGCCGGATGTGGACGTAACTGCACCTTGTCTTTGTGGAACTCCGTGTATGGGGGTCCACCATCAGAGCCCGAAGCTCAGAGACTCTCCTAGCCAATGTGATGGCCACAAGGAAGGCTGTTTTCCATGACAAATACAGGACCGAGCAGGTTGCCAATGGCTCTAATGGAGGAGTCGTAAGTCTCGTCAGGACCAAGTTGAGGTCCCAGGAAGGGGTAGGGTGTCATACTAGGGGGTATAGACGCTCCAAACCTTTGAGGAACCTCGAGACCATAGAGTGGGATAAGACGGAGTAAGTACTTTCTCCGAGGTGGAAAGTAGAAATAGCCGCCAAGTGCACTCGCAATGATGAGATAGCGAGGCCTTGCTGTTTAAGATACCAGAGGTAGTCCAATATAGTGGGAAAGGGAACCTCCGTGGGTGTTACATTTAGTGTTTGACACCAGCAAGAAAATCGCTTCCACTTGGCCAAGTATGTAGACCAGGTGGAAGGTTTTCTGCTACCCAGGAGTACTTCTTGCACTGGGGCAGAGCAACGTAACTCCGACTGGGTTAACCATGCAGGAGCCACGCTGTGAGATGGAGGGATTGCAGGTCCGGGTGGCGAAGCCTGTCGTGGTCCTGTGTTATAAGAGCCTGATGCGGGGGCAGAGGGATCGAGTTGGCTATCGAGTGGTCCAGCAATGTGGTGTACCAGTGCTGTCGGGGCCACGCAGGGGTGATCAGGATCAGGTGAGCCCTGTCCCTGCGGAGCTTTAAGAGAACCCTGTGCACCAGTGGGAAGGGTGGAAAGGAGTACAGCAGCTGGTTCTTCCATCAGATTAGGAAGGCCTCCGATATCGAGCCCAGGGGGAGACCTTGGAAGGAGCAGAACTTCTGGCACTTCCTGTTGTCGCAGGAAGCGAAGAGGTCTATGTGGGGAAAGCCCCACTTCTGGAAAATGGAATGTAGAATGTCCAGGCGAAGCGACCACTCGTGAGACCGAAAAGATCTGCTGAGATGGTCTGCCAGTGTGTTCCGGACTCCCAGGAGGAACGATGCTACAAGGTCTATCGAGTGGGCTATGCAAAATTCCCACAATTGGATGGCCTCCTGACAAAGGGGGGAGGATCGAGTCCCTCCCTGCTTGTTTATATAGTGCATGGCCGTTGTGTTGTCGGTAAGCATTGAAACACAACGACCTTGCAGATGTTGTAGGAACGTCTGGCATGCCAGGCGGACTGCTCTCAGCTTCCGGACTTTTACATGCAATTCTAGCTCTTGAGATGACCAGAGGCCTTGCGTGCGATGATGGTCTAGATGAGCCCCCAGCCGAGAGACAATGCGTCGGTTGTCAGGGACACCGAGGGCTGCCTCGGATGGAACGGCAGTCCTGCACAAACCAGGGAGGGTGTTAGCCACCAGTTGAGGGAGTCTAAGATGCTCTGAGGAATGGTGACCACCATGTCTATGGTATCTCTGCCTGGACGGTACACTGAGGCGAGCCAGGTTTGAAGGGGACGCATGAGTAGTTTTGCGTGCTTGGTTACAAAGGTACATGCGGCCATGTGACCGAGGAGGCTCAGACAGGTGTGAACCGAGGTCGTCGGAAAGGTTTGGAGGCTTTTTATAACAGAGACTAGTGCCTGAAACCGGGGCAGTGGCAGGCAGGCTTTTGCAAGTTTGTAGTCTAGAATGGCCTCAATGAATTCTATTCTTTGAGTGGGCACGAGAGTAGACTTCTCTAGATTGATCATCAGGCCCAGTCTCTCGAATAGGTCCGTGATGATGGCTACGTGCCGGGTGACCTGGGCCTCGGAGGTCCCTCGAATAAGCCAGTCGTCTAGGTAAGGAAACACATGTATTCGCCGATGACAGAGGAAGGCGGCCACTATCGCCATGCACTTTGTAAAGACGCAAGGGGCCATAGAGAGGCCAAACGGAAGGACCGCAAATTGGAAATGTTGGCGGTGCACCGTAAACCGTAGGTACCGTCTGTGCGGGGGATAAATAGCGATGTGGAAATATGCGTCCTTCATGTCAATAGCAGCGTACCAGTCTCCGGGATCCAAGGAAAGGATAATGGTCCCCAGGGATACCATGCGGAACTTCAACTTCTTTAAAAACATGTTGAGTCCTCACAGGTCCAGGATGCGTCGAAGACCTCCTTTTGCTTTGGGTATTAGGAAATATCAGGAGTAAAATCCCCTGCCCCTTAATTCGTTCGGTACCTCCTCTATAGCTCCGATCGAGAGGAGTGTGCGAACCTCTTGCCAGAGGAATTGCTCGTGAGAGGGGTCCCTGAAGAGGGACGGTTGGGAGGGTGAGAGGGAGGGGGCAAAACAAATTGGAGATGGTATCCAAATTCCACCGTGCATAGGACCCAACTATCCGAGGTTAATTGGGACCACGCAGGGAGGAAGGAGGAAAGGTGGTTGGAAAACTGAAGGGGATCCTAGGGAAGGACTGGTGCTCTGCTCTCGGGCACACCTTCAAAAGTTCGCTTTCGGGCTAGTCGCTGGTTTGGCGAGACCTGTATTGTGTCCGCCTTGGGACCCAGATTGTCATCTGCTGTTCCCGCCACCGCGCCTTCTGCCAAAGTCTTGTCGCGGTCTGGGCGGGGGGTAAGGGCGCTGAGGTTGGCTACGGAAGGACCGCCGTTGGGTTTGTGGGGTGTGAATCCCAAGGGAATGCATGATCACCCAATTGTCCTTAAGACTCTGTAGCCTAGGGTCCGTTTTCTGGGAGAAAAGGCCCTGGCCTTCAAACGGCAGGTCCTGGATGGTGTGTTGCAGTTCAGGAGGTAGACCTGACACTTGCAACCACGAGATCCTCCTCATTGTAATTCCCGAGGCCACAGTTCTGGCCGCTGAATCCGCAGCGTTGAGGGAGGCCTGCAGGGACATCCACGCCACTTTCTTTCCTTCCTTGAGAAGGGCTTAGAATTCCTGGCGGGAGTCTGGTGGGACCAGCTCAGTGAACTTACCCACTGACTGCCAGGCATTATAATTATATCCACTGAGCAGGGCCTGTTGGTTCGCCACCCTGAGTTGGAGGCCCCCTGCAGAGTAGACTTTACGTCCCAACAGGTCCATTCGTCTAGCCTCCCGCGATTTTGGGGTGGGGGCTTGCTGGTCATGGCGCTCTCACTCATTGACGGATTGAACCACTAGGGAGCATGGAGGAGGGTGGGTATATAGGTATTCATACCCTTTGGAGGGTACCATATACTTTCTTTCCACCCCTCTGGCAGTAGGAGGGATAGACGCCGAGGACTACCAGATTGTGTCTGCTTTGGCTTGGATGGAGCATATAAATGGCAAAGCTATGGGGGTTGGGGCATCCACCGACAGTATGTCTATCACCAGGTCTTCAACCTGCTGGACCTCCTCCACCTGGAGATTGATATTTAAGGCGACTTGCCTCAGAAGGTCCTGGTGAGCTCGGAGGTCAATAGGAGGCGGGCCCGAGGAGTATGTACCGGCCACTGCCTCATCGGGTGAAGAGGAGGACGACAGACCCGATACGAGTGGGTCCTGTAGGGACTCTTGGTCCAGAGGTACATCAGGGTCCGGGAGGACCTGAGGGTCTGGTGCCTGAGGACAGTGATCTGTACCTGCTGGAGGGGGGCAGCTATCAGTGGCCTCTGGTGTGTGATGTTCTGATGGGGCAGAACGTGGTGGTACCGTGGGTTAACCTTGGGCCTGGTGATATGCCCAAGGCCTCCAAAAGGACCACTGACGAGGATCTTGATCTGGACCTTGAGCCTCATGGAGAACCCGGCTGTGTGTCTCTGAATCGGGATAGGCGGCACTATCAGCGTGCGATGACTCAGACGCGTGCCTCGATGGCCATGGTGGAGCGGAGGCCATTTGAGGATAAGCCCTGTCTCTAGGGTACCGTATTTTGTGCTGCACCGGAGAGCGGTACCGGGATCCGTACCGGTACCAAGAGCGTGATCGGGACCTGCGACCGGCACGGTGCTGGGAAGTTGACAGGGATCTTGAAGCCCTATGATGAGATCGGCTGCGATGCAAACGGTGCCAGGAGCTGGACCAGTGCCTGGAGTATTGGTCCGGTGAGAGGGACCTCGAGTGGTGCTGCGAGTGCGACCGGTACCGAGGAGGAGATCGGTACCGGGACTACGAGCAGCGCCTGGATCTGGAGCGATGACGAGATTGAGAACGTTGGCGGGACCTCGATCTTGAGTGCTCTCTGCCTGAGGTGCCGATGGAAGGTGGTCTTACCATGGCAGGCTTGCCTATCGATTGAATAACCCGCACTGGCGGTGTCGGGGTTTGAGGCAGGGCGGGCTCCGTTAACGCAATAAGTTCCCTCACCGTAGCAAATGTCTCTGGCGTAGTGGGAACGAGAAGCTCTACCGAGGTATGTGCCGGGGAGCTGTCATGCACTGGACTCGATGGTTCTTGCACAGCCGGAATCAACGGTGTGGAGATTGTCGGTGCCGCGGCAGTTAGGGGTGCCAGGCGGCTCGACTTAGATTGCTGCTCAGACAGGAGCTTTAAGCTTCTTGGCACGCAGGGAGAGGGAGTGGTGCCAGGCCGGTTTCTGGGCCGGTGCCGGCTGGTGCCAAGCTGCATTCGCGGTGCCAGCGCTCTCCAGTGCCGATGAGGCACTTCTCCCTGGCGCGGACTGTTTGGCAACCAGTGCCGAAGGACGAGTGAGGGCTACCTCCCTTAGGAGCTGCTTAAGGCGAAAGTCCCGCTCCTTTTTCGTCCGCGGCTTGAAAGATTTGCAGATCTGGCACTTGTCTGCAAGATGGGATTCCCCCAAGCACTTGAGGCAGGAGTCGTGGAGGTCTCCTGTGGGCATCGGCTGGTGGCAGGCCGAGCACGGTTTGAAACCCGATGAGCCAGGCATGGGCCTGGGCACTGGGAGAGGGAAAGGGCTAATCCCCGACCCTTTGAACTATATACACTAACTACGTTTACAAAAATCTATTAACTAGAACTACAGAGAATAAACTACATACACTATAAGTACTAGAACGAATGAAAAGCTAGGAAGGTGGAGATCAGCTAAGCTGCGCTCCACTGTTCCAACGACCGACACGGGCTGTAAGAAGGAACTGAGGAGCGGACGGGTCGGCAGGGGTATATATTCGGTGCCATAGGGACGCCACTCCAGGGGGCACCCAGCCGACCCACCGAGTGTTGCTAGGATAAAAATCTTTTGACTGACGTGCACGCGGCGCCCACACACCTAATTGGAATGGATATGAGCAAACACTTGAAGAAGAATGTTAAATGTTGTTATATTATGGTCATTATTTCCAAGCGGTCCTGTTATAGTTCCCTCTTAGACCAGCTACTGAGCTCCACTCAGAACTAAATCGAGAGTTGCCTCTCCTCTTGTGGGTTCCTGTACCAGCTGCTCCATGAAGCAGTCATTTAAAGTATCAAGAAATTTTGTCTCTGCATTTCGTCCTGAGGTGACATGTTCCCAGTCAATATAGAGATAATTGAAATGCCCCATTATTATTGAGTTCTTAATTTTGATAGCCTCTCAAATTTCCCTTAGCATTTCATCATCACTATCACTGTCCTGGTCAGATGGTTGATATTAGATCCTGTGGCAGAGCTCTGACCTTGCCTCTGTGGGTCCTGCGCTTCTAGGCGGTTTATGCTAGCTTCAGTGGCTCACTGTGACCCTCCACACAGCCCTTCTCTCTCTAGGGCCAGAGTTACAGTCTACTGAGCCCTTTTCATCATAGGCCAGCAAGGAGGTTGGTGATAGAACTCCCACAGTCTCGGTTGTCCCTGGGGGCTTATTTCAGAACAGTTTAGCCTCCTGTCCTGACAGGGGCCTGACTTCCCCTCCCAGGAGGTGCTCCTGTGGTGGTGGGTTGGGGGGAACCCAGGCCCGTCCTCTACTCCAGGTTCTGGCCCAGGGACCCTAATGGTAGCAGCTGTTGGCAGCCAACCTTTCTCTGCCAGAGTTGCTACATTTCCCTGGGCCACTTCCCCACAGATCTCCTGCTTCTCTCTTCTTCACCCTTACCTTAGGGCTCCCTTAACGATGGTTGAAGGATGTCTTCATTAACCAGCCTTTCAGTCACACTTCCTCTCCTCTAGCTCCCTGGCTCTCCTCTGCCTGACTGGAGTGAGTCCTTTTTATAGTATCAGCGGGGCTTTAATTAGAGTCAGGTGGTCACATTAGTTTAATGGCCTCACTTGACTTTTTGCAGGTTAATTAGAGTCAGGTGTTCTCATTAGCCTGGAGCAACCCCTGCTCTGGTCAGTCAGGCAATAGAAAACTGTTAATCCAGTGGCCAGTATATCTGCCTTCTGCTATTCTGCTGTACCCAACTGGCCTGGGTCTATCACAATCCCTAATGTTATATTCTTATTAGAGCATGAAATTACTATCCATAGAGATTCTGTGGAACATGTGGATTCACTTAAGATTTTTATTTCATTCGATTCTATATTTTCTTTTAAATATACTGCCACTCCCCCCCCAACCCCCCCGCATGACCTGTTCTGTCTTTCCAATATATTTTGTACCCCAGAATGATTGTGTCCCATTGATTGTCCTCAGTCCATCAGGTTTCTGTGATGCTTATTATATCAATATCCTCCTTTATCACAAGGCACCCTAGTTCACCCATCTTATTATTTAGACTTCTAGCATTTGTGTACAAGCACTTTAAAAACTTGTCACTATTTATTTGTCTGCTCTTTACTGATGTGTTCGATTCTTTATGTGAATGTTTCTCATCTGATCGGGCCCTTACATTATCCTCTTCCATTCTTTGCTCCTGACTATAACCTAGAAAATCTCCATCAATAGAATCTCCTCTAAGAGTGATCCATCCTCTGTCGTTCATTCCCAGCTTCTGGCAAACAAAGGCTCGGGACACCATTCCTGCGCATTGTGGCTAATAGCCGCTGATGGACCTATGCTCCATGAATTTATCTAGTTCTTTTTTAAACCCTTTTATGGTCTTGGCCTTCACAACATCATCTGGCAAGGAGTTCCATAGGTTGACTGTGCATTGTGTGAAGAAATAGCTCCTTTTGTTTGTTTTAAACCTGCTGCCTATTAATTTAATTTGGTGACCCCTAGTTCTTGTGTTATGAGAAGTAGTACACAACACTTCCTTATCTACTTGCTCTTAACCAGTCATGATTTTATATATTCTTCACAAAGTTATGCCTGGCTTTTTTGCAAAGGCCAGCCTCAAATGCAAAACAATTGCCTCTGTTAAAGATAAGGTGGGGAGGTTTTGGCACATGTATGTTAATTTATTTGAAAATATTAAGTTAAATTCTGCTGTGTTACAGTCTTGAGCAACTGTCTGGTCTTTGATGGGTTGGACAGATGTATATGAGAATGAAAATCAGTTAAAATTAAAATTAGTGATTTCTTTCCACAATATCTGCTGGTTACAATCAGCTTTCTGATAACTGACACTATCACCATATTGGGAGTGGAGTTTACTGTTGACATTAGCTCCTTTGCTGATGTGTGGGCACAACAGGTGCCCCTACACCAGGGCTGGCCCTAGGCATTTTTCCTGCCAGGGTGGAAACATTTTTGGCAGCCACCAGAGTGCTAGAACCAAAAAAAAATGGCACAGTAGTGTGGTGCCCACCCCGGAAGCTGGCAGTCAAGCTGATCGCTCGGCTTACCTGCACCTAAAACCAGTCCTGCCCAATGCAACAGCAACCTACACTCTGCACTGAGGTATGGATCATGTCCTGCCAGTGGTTGCTGCTTCTGCCAGGTAAGGGAAGGCAGTTAGTTCCAGGCTTAGTGAATAACCATGACCAACAGAGAGACAGTACACTCACTTTGTTCCACCCAGTGAGCCTTGGAAAATAAATAAATCAGATCAATCAAATCAGCAAAGCTTAAATCCTGTGAGATAGCGAAGTGCTATTATGCCCATTTTACATATGGGGAGCTGTGACATAGAAAGTTTAAGTGACTTGCCCTGGGTGACACAGGAAGTGTTTAGCAGAACTGCGAATTGAACCTGAGCTCTCTTGCATTCCAGGCTAGTATCCTAACCACGGTACAATTTTTCTTTGCAATAATTAAAAATTACTAATTACTGTTAATTTTATTAACTTATTTTTTCTCAGCCTCATGTAGAAGGGTAAAGGGCAACCGTTTCACCTGCTTACACCAGGTCTAAATTTGGCACAGTGTGTTTACTTGAACATCTGTCAGGGCAGAACCTGCCATGTGTATGCCCAGGCATGAAGGGCTGCATATGTCTGCTCTTAAATGGCCCCATGGTGTAGTATGAGAGAGAGAGTGTACAGAAGTTCCTGCTATACCTTCTCAATACCATTCATTATTTTGCATATTCTTATCTTGGCTCCTGAATCCGTCAGTTTCTTCTATCACTTTTTTAAATGAAGTGACCATAACTGAATGCAGTATTCCACATGATGGTCTACCACTGACATATTATCCTTCCTATATTTAGTTTTTGGATCATTCTCTATCCCATCCCTCATACAGTCCCAATATTGTGATTGCTTTACAGACAGACTGACATTCACGCCTGTACATTGGACAATTAAAAGGTTTATGACCCTTGTAAGTCCTATTTTGCTGGGACTTAAATGAAGGCATATACTTTGTGCTGACCCATAGTGAATAAGTGAGATTAACATCCTCAGTATAATTACATTTTCTTCAGCACAAGAGACTGCCTTCTGTACCCCAAAGAGGTTACAAGTGAGAAACCTGTTACTATCTAAAGTTTACTTAGGGCATGTCTACATTTAGAGCACTGCAGCAGCACAGCTGTACTGGTGCAGCAGCAGCGCCACTTCAGTGGATGTGGCGAATATGCTCTGTGCTAGTGGTTCTCAACTTATGGATCAATCAGCACACAGCTGCGACCCATGTGACATCCTCAGAGCCATACAGGTAGTGTGTATCGTGACAAAGTTCCTCCTCTATCTTGGTGGGTCCTGCACTTATTGGCAGATTTACTCACCTCAGTGATCTTCCGCACAGTCTGGTCAACTCCTCCTGTGTCTGATCAGGAGTTGGGAGGTTTGGGGGGAACCCAGGCCTGCCCTCTACTCCAGGTTCCAGCCCAGGGCCCTGTGGATTGCAGCTGTCTATAGTGCCTCCTGTAACAGCTGCATGACAGCTACAACTCCCTGGGCTACTTCCCCATGGCCTCCTCCAAACATCTTCTTTATCCTCACCACAGGACCTTCCTCCTGGTGTCTGATAACGCTTGTACTTCTTAGTCCTTCAGCAGCACCGCCTCTCACACTCAGCTCCTTGTGCCTCTTGCTCCCAGCTCCTCACACACACTACCTCTTCTCTGGCTCCTCCCCACCCCACTGACTGCAGTGAGTTCCTTTTTAAACCCAGATGCCCTGATTAGCCTGCCTTGATTGGCTGCAGGTGTTCTAATCAGCCTGTCTGCCTTAATTGGTTCTAGCAGGTTCCTGATTACTCTAGTGCAGCCCCTGCTCTGGTCACTCAGGAAACAGAAAACTATTCATCCAGTGACCAGTATATTTTATCTCTACCAGACTCCTGTACCCCACTGGTTTGGGTCTGTCACATATCCCTCCCCCCTGCTCAACACCAAGGGGCTGGGCAGCTTGGGATGCCAGACAGTGCACACGTGACAAGCCATCAGCACTGCCGTGAAGGCTCCCTTCTCTGTGTTGCACACGGAACTGGAAAGGTTGGAGGGATAAGAACCACCTGGTCACCCTTGTGTTCTTCTCCTTCCTCCGCTGCATCCATTGAAGAGGGGCATGGTCGGTCAGAAGGACAAATCTGTGCCCGAGCAAGTAGCGCAATGCTTCCATGGCCATTTTACGACGAGGCACTCTCTCTCCACCACTGCATATTTTTGTTCCGTTGGAAGGAGTTTCCTACTGAGGTAAAGAATTGGGTATTCCTCCTCCCTGACCATCTATGATAGAACGGCCCCCAATCCTACTTCCGATGCATCTGTCTGCAGAATAAATTCCTTGGTGAAATCAGGGGCTATCAGTATGGGGTTACTGCAGAGGGCAGTCCTTAGGTCTGTGAATGCTTCCTCTGCTGCGTCAGACCATCGTACCAGATCAGGCCCATGGGCTTTTACTAGGGCTGTCAGGGGGTTTGCCCTAGGAATGCCAGGACTTGTTTCTTGCGAAGTGGTCGGGGCCAATTTTGGATGGCCTATAACTTGTTCACTTGGGGTTTTACCAGACCTTTTCCCACAAGGTAGCCAAGATATTTGGCCTCTGTAAACCCTACAGCGCACTTGGCAGGGTTTGCTGTAAGGCCAACTCGCCTGAAGGTATCAAGGACTGCCTCCACCTTCTCTAGGTGAGTTTCCCAGTCTGGGGTATGAATGACCACATTGTCCAAGTAGGCAGCAGCATAGCTGTTATGCGGGTGTAATAGCTTGTCCATGAGGCGCTGGAAAGTAGCCGGGGCCCCATGTAGTCCAAAAGGGAGGACAGTATATTGAAAAAGACCATCTGGTGTAGAGAATGCAGTCTTTTCCTTTGCGTCTTCCACAAGGGGAATCTGCCAGTACCCCTTTGTCAAGTCTAGAGTAGTCAAGTACCGGGCATTACCCAGACAGTCCACTAGCTCATCCATGCGAGGTATGGGGTATGCGTCGAACTGGGATACTTCGTTTAGTCACCGGAAGTCATTGCAAAACCTTGTGGTGCCATCAGGTTTGGGAACCAGCACGATTGGGCTGGACCACTGACTGTGGGATTCTTCGATGATCCCCAACTCCAGCATTTATTTTACTTCTGCTTTTATTTCCTCTCTTTTGGCTGCTGGTATCCGATAGGGCCTTGTTATTCTGGCTCCAGGGTTCATGACGATGTGGTGATATGTCTCGGTTGTTCGACCTGGTTTTGTCGAGAACACATCTTGGTTCTGGAAGATCATCTCAGATACCTCATTCTTCTGGTCTGGTGTTAAATCAGGAGACACTTTCACCTGTTTGGAAGGCTTGTTTTCCTGGGTTAGGTCTTTTTGGACAGTTATGCATGGCTCTTGTGCATGCCAGGGTTTCAGAAGGTTGATGTGATAAATCTGTTCTTGTTTTCAGTGTCCTGGCTGCCGCACCTTGTAGGTTACTTCCCCCATGGGTTCAACCACCTCATAGGGCCCCTGCCGTTGGGCCAGAAGCTTGCTTTCTGCCGTGGGTACCAACACCATCACCTGATCCCCTGGTTGGAACTGTTGGACTTTTGCCTGGCAATTACAATAGGTTCTCTGGGCCTCCTGGGCCTTTTTCAAAAGTTCCCATACAATAGGGGGTCACACGGGCTATCCGGTCTCGTATCTGTATTACATGTTCTATTATATTTCTCCCCTCATTGGGTTCTTCTTCCCAGATCTCTTTGGCGATGTCTAGTATGCCATGGGGGTGACACCCATATAATAACTCGAAGAGGGAAAACCCAGTTGAGGCCTGAGGTACCTCCCGGATAGCGAACATAAGGTAGGGTAGTAGAGTGTCCCAATCCTTCCCGTCCCGACTTACCACCTTCCTTATTGTAGCCTTGAGGGTTCGGTTAAACTTTTCTACCAATCCATTGGCCTGTGGATGGTAGACTGAAGTTCTCAGGGTATGTATACGGAGCAGCGTACAAAGGTCCTTCATTAGCTTTGATATAAATGGGGTTCCTTGGTCTGTTAATATCTCCTTTGGTAACCCCACTCGGGCAAAGATCCCCACCACCTCTTTGGCTATCGTTTTAGAGGCTGTGTTCCGCAGGGGGACGGCTTCTGGGTAGCGAGTAGCATAGTCCAAAACAACAAGCATATATTGGTGGCCCTGAGCCATCTTCTCCAGGGTTCCCACTAGGTCCATGGCTATTCGCTCAAAGGGGACCTCTGTGATGGGAAGGGGTACTAAAGGTGCCCTCAGGTGAGGACGGGGACTGTGCAGCTGACACTCCTGGCAGGACGCACAGTACCTCCGCACTTCTTCATGTACTCCGGGCCAGAAGAACCGTCGTAGGACTTGTGCCAGGGTCTTCTCTACCCTCAAATGCCCCCCCAAAAGATGACTATGAGCGAGACTTAATACAGCATTCTGGTGTTTTTGAGGTACTAGGATCTGCTGTACCTTCTGTCCCTGTACTGGTGCAACACTATATAAGAGATTCTTCTTCATTATGAAGTGAGGTCCTGGTCCCTGGGTTTTCCCTTCCACGAGGACCCCATCTATTTCAGTCACCTCCTTCCTAATGTTGTTGTACCTTGGCTCTTCGGCCTGGTCCTGTCCAAAATTTCCTCTCCCTGGGCTAATCTGCCCAAGATCTAGGGGCCCGGTCTCTGTTACCTCTACTGGTTCAGAAGCGTTAGGGTGGGGGTCAGACCCAGGTGCTTCTCCCTCCTGAGTGACCTCCTTTTCAGCTGCTTGGGTCCATCTACCTACGAGAGTCACCCTCTGGCTTTGAGTCAGTATTCGGGTTCCCAAGGCTTTAGATGCCTTCTTTCCCTTTTCGACTTTCTACCCTGTCTGGGTATGGAAAATAAATCTGGGGATATTTCAGAGAAGATTGGGGGTTGACAGTCTACTGTGGAGGCCTCACTAACTTCAGGGTTCCCCTTTTCCTCCAATCCTCCTACTGGGAGTAAATTTCCAAACCCCGGGAAGTCCCTCCCTATGAGCACTGGGTATAGGAGTTTAGGGATCACACCTGCTGCTACCTCAGTAGTGTTCCCCTGAATCTCGAGTTTTACTGGGATGGTGGGGTAATAACCAACTGTCCCAAGAACGCATGTTATCCCCGTATGCTTAGCCCACAGCAGCTGACTACACTTCACGAGCTTCCCTGAGAGAAGCATGATAGCACTCCCCGAACCAACCAGTGCTGTGGTCTCTAACCCATTTAGCTTTACTGGTCTGGTGTACATATGTGGGGTTAGTGAGACCCCCCACAAGGTGGAATAGGGAGCATGGGTCTGCCTAGTTCCCCAGGTTACACTGCTTCGGCTCCTCAGTATTGGGACACTGTGCAGCTATATGTCCCCACTCCCCGCAGGCATAAAATCTGTATGGAGCCCTAGGCATTCCCCCGTCTCTTGGTTTGGGCAATCTAACATCATGATCCTCTTCTCCCTCAGTGCTCCAAAACTTTGTGGCTTCTGGTGAGCCTTCAACCCCTCTCTTTTTCCACCTGGGTCCTCCTAGTGGCCCAGTCACCCGAGCTCTAGGGCTTAGTGCTGCTAGTTTAACCTGGAGTGCCTCTTCCTTAACTGGTTGGGTCAGCTCCCTCGCCGTCCTTCGCCTCTCTACCACTGCAACAACCTCATCATAAGTGGAGGGTTCGTTCTGGCTTACCCAGGCACGAAGGTCTGGTGGTAGTCCCCTCATGTATTGGTCAATGACCAGAACCTCTAGTATCTCTTCCGGGTTGCGGGACTCCGTTCGCAACCACTTGCGTGCGAGATGGATGAGGTCATACAATTGGGACCGCGGGGTTTTGTTTTTCTGGTACCTCCACTTGTGATACCGCTGGGCCTGCATTGCAGTTGTTACCCCAGATCTGGCCAGAATCTCTGCTTTCAGCTGGGGGTAGTCTGCTGCAGCCTTTTCGGGCAGATGATAGTAGGCCTTCTGGGCCTCCTCACACAGGGGCAAGGATGCCAGACCACTGATCTCGAGGCCAAGCCTCCCGGAAGGCTGTCGTCTCAAAGGCCAGAAGGTATGCCTCTACATCATCCTCCCACGCCATTTTCTGCAGCCAATGGCTGGCCCGTATGATCTGTGTCCCATCATGGCTGCGGTTCAGCTCTGTAAGGGTCTTTACCTGATTTACCAGTTCCCACAGCATAGCTTGGTCTTGAGAAGCCTGGTCCATCAGCAGGCAATTAGTCTCTTGCTGCAGTCGCACTGCCTCCTGTTGGGTAGCTGCCTGGACAGAGGTAGCCTCCTGCTGGGCCACCATAGCTTGTATCAATGCCCACACTAAGTCATCCATTGTGGAGAAAAAAAAAATCTCTACTTTTTTTTTTTTTTAAATCACTCTCCTTCTTCTGCCGCAGCATGCGCACCAAATCCCACCCCGGACACCAGCTGTGACAAAGTTCCTCCTCTACCTTGGTGGGTCTTGCGCTTATTGGCAAATTTGCTCACCTCAGTGATCTTCCCCACAATCTGGGTCAACTCCTCCTGTGTCTGATCAGGAGTTTGGAGGTTTGTGGGGAACCCAGGCCCGCCCTCTACTCCGGGTTCCAGCCCAGGGCCCTGTGGATTGCAGCTGTCTATAGTGCCTCTTGTAACAGCTGCATGACAGCTACAACTCCCTGGGCTACTTCCCCATGGCCTCCTCCAAACACCTTCTTTATCCTCACCACAGGATCTTCCTCCTGGTGTCTGATAACGCTTGTACTCGTTAGTCCTCCAGCAGCACACCCTCTCCCTCTCCCTCTCCCTCTCAGCTCCTTGTGCCTCTTGCTCCCAGCTCCTCACATGCACTTCCTCTCCTCTGACTCCTTCCCCTGTGACTGGAGTGAGCTTCTTTATAAACCCAGGTGCCCTGATTAGCCTGCCTTGATTGGCTGCAGGTGTTCTAATCAGCCTGTCTCCCTTAATTGGTTCTAGCAGGTTCCTGATTACTCTAGTGCAGCCTCTGCTCTGGTCACTCAGGGAACAGAAAACTACTCATCCAGTGACCAGTATATTTGCCCTCTACCAGAGACAGCAGTGCAAAGTGGCTGCAGGACCTGAGAACAGAGCACAGCAATCTCCCAGAACAGAAACCAGTTACCATCACAGTAGAAGACATCCAGCAGCGGGTCAAGAACATGAAGAGCTGGACAGCACCTGGACCAGACATGATCCACACCTACTGGCTAAAGAAACTAACAGCAGTGAATGAACGCCTAGCAGCACAGATGAACCAGCTGCTGGCAGCAGGCTCCCACCCAAACTGGCTAACACAAGGAAGGACAGTGCTGATCATGAAAGACCCCTACAAGGGAATAGAACCATCCAACTACCTGCCAATAACCTGCCTCCCCACAACATGGAAAATCCTATCAGGTATCATAGCCTCCAAGCTACAGGACCATATGGGCCAGTACATGAGCACAGCTCAGAAGGGCATTGGGAACAACACCAGAGGCTCAAAACACCAGTTGCTCATAGATAGAGCAGTCACCCAAGACTCAAGGTCTAGACAGACCAATCTGAGCACAGCCTGGATTGACTACAGGAAAGCCTATGACTCAATGCCGCACACGTGGATCTGTGAATGTCTGCTGCTATACAAAGTCAATAGGATACTAAGGACCTTCCTCAAGAACTCAATGGGACTATGGAAGACAACACTGGAAATCAATTCAAGGCAGCTTGCACAAGTGGCCATCAAGTGCGGCATATACCAAGGTGATGCACTGTCTCCACTGCTGTTCTGCATAGGCTTAAACCCCCTCAGCCACATAATTACAAGGACTGGATACGGGTATGGGTTTAGGAGTGGAACTACCATCAGCCTCCTCCTCTACATGGATGACATCAAGCTGTATGCCAAGAATGAACGAGACATCGACTCGCTAATCCACCTGATGCGGATTTACAGTGAGGATATCGGGATGTCATTCGGACTGGAGAAGTGTGTCCGGATGGCAGTGAAGAGAGGGAAGGTAGTCAAGACAGATGGGGTGGAACTACCAGCGGGCCACATAGCAGACATACAGACCAGCTACAAGTACCTTGGCGTCCCACAGTCACATGGAAACCACGATGAGGAGGCAAGGAAGACTGCAACATCCAAGTATCATCAAAGGATAAGACAGGTCCTGAAGAGCCAGCTCAGTGGGAAAAACAAGATCCACGCCATTAACAGATACGCCCTGCCAGTTATCAGATACCCTGCCGGTATAGTGAGCTGGCCAAAGGAGGACATGGAGGCTGCCGATGTGAAGACCCAGAAGCTCCTCACAATGCACGGAGGTTTCCACCTCAAGTCCACCCAGAGACTGTATACCAGCTGGAAAGAAGGCGGGCAGGGCTTCGTGAGTGTCAAAGCCACTGTCCTGGATGAAACCCGAAGCATCCAGGAGTACATCAGTAAGATGGCCCCCAAAGATGAGCTGTTGAGAGAATGCCTGAGGCAGCAGCAGACATGGGAGGAAGACCAAGCAGAAGAAGTGCCATGGCAAGACAAGATCCTGCATGGGATGTACCATCGACAGATAGCTGAGGTGGCTGACATTGGGAAATCCTACCAGTGGCTGGAAAGGGCTGGACTAAAAGACAGCACTGAGGCACTGATCATAGCAGCACAGGAACAGGCGCTGAGCACCAGATCCATTGAAGCAGGGGTCTACCACACTAGAGAGGACCCAAGGTGCAGACTGTGCAGAGGGGCCTCGGAGACAGTCCAACACGTAGTGGCAGGATGTAAGATGCAGGCAGGAACAGCATACACTGAACGGCACAACCAAGTGGCTGGCATTGTGTACAGGAACATCTGCACAACGTATGGGCTAGATCCTCCCAACACCAGATGGGAGATTCCACAGAAGGTTGTGGAGAATAGCAGGGCTAAGATTCTGTGGGACTTCCAGATCCAGACAGACAAGCAGGTACTGGCCAATCAACCAGACATCGTGGTAATAGATAAGGACCAGAAGACAGCGATGGTGATAGATATAGCAGTGCCAAGTGACAGCAACATCAGGAAGAAGGAATATGAGAAGCTGGAGAAGTATCAGGGCCTGAAAGAGGAACTAGAGAGGATGTGGAAAGTGAAGGCCAAAGTGGTCCCAGTGGTGGTAGGAGCATTCAGGGCTGTGACTCCTAAGCTGAGTGAGTGGCTCCAACAGATCCCAGGAACAACATCAGAGCTCTCTGTCCAGAAGAGTGCAGTGCTAGGAACAGCTAAAATACTGCGCAGAACTCTCAAACTCCCAGGCCTCTGGTAGAGGACCCGAGTTTGAGGAAGACACATACCACCCATAGGGGTGAGAGGGGGGTTAGTTTGTTAGTTTATTTATTGTGTGTGGATGACAGTCACATAACACACAGAAAGCTGCCTATATGGCTCACAGTGGTAAATAGGTTGAGAACCACTGCTCTATGCTCTCCCATTGGCATAAAAAAGCCTGTTCCCATGAGTAGTAGAAGCTATGGCCTGGTCTACACTACAAACTTAGGTCAATATAAACTGCATTAAGTTGATCTAATAATGTGTCTACACTACCGAGTCCCTTCTGCTGACCTAAGTGGCCTGTAAAGTTGACTTCTGTATTCCACCTCTGTCAGAAGCGTAGCACTTGATTCAACATCCACGGGTTGACATTGGGATAGTGTAGACACAACATGTGTAATTCAAATGAATTGGCCTTCAGGAGGTGTCCCACAGAGCTCCGCTGTGACCGCTCTGGAGAGCATTTTCAACTCCACTGCACGTCAGCCAGGTACACAGGAAACAGGTTAAAGCCCTGGGAACTTTTGAATTTTCATTTCCTGTTTGATCATTGTGGAGAGCTCTCCAGCACAGTTGATCATGGAGACTCAAATGCGCAAATGCGCTCCACTACATAGTACACAGGAGGTGGTGGACCTTATTGCTGTGTGTGAGGAGAAGAGTCTGTGCAGGCAGAACTCCGAGCCAGCAGAAGAAACACTAACATTTATGCCAAGATAGCATGGAGCACAGGGGAGAAGGGCGACGCACAGCAGTGCTGTGTAAGAATAAAGGACCTTTGGCAAGTGTACCAGAGACGAACTGTCATTCTGGTTCTGCCCCACAGATGTGCCGCTTTGAGGAACTGCATGCAATTCTTGGCGATGACCCCACCACTACCCCAAAACACTCCATGGATACCCCCTAGGAGGGCCAGGCAACCTCAAGCAACAACAAGGAGGACATTGTTGACAGGGAAGAGGAGGAGGAAGAGGAGAATGGGAGACTGGCAAGTGGAGGATCCATTCTCTCTGACAGTCAAGAACGGTTTTTAACCCTGAAGCCCATTCCTTCACCGGACCAGTTGGCAGTGGAGCATGATGCTGGGGAAGGAACCTCCAATGAGTACACATTTCCAATCAAACTGTAGGGGTTACATGCTACTATTTTTTACGTTTAATCTGAACAAAAAAGTAGGTGTAGTGCGTGTTGGTGGCCACTCCAACTATGCAGAGAGTGCTCTCCAAAAAAGACTGTTTATGTGCACAGGGGTGGCCTGGAAATCCTCCATGGAGATCTCTAGGAAGCTTTCATGGAGGTACTCTGCAATCCTTTGCAGCAGGTTTCTGGGAATGGCTGCCTTATTTAATACACCATGGTAGGACACTTTCCCATGCCACTCCAGTATTAACTCTGCTGGCATCATTGCAGCACACAGCATTGCAGCATAAGGACCAGGTCTGTACCCAGACACTTGCAGCATCTGCTCCCTTGCCACCTCTGTTAACCTCAGGAGAGTGATGTCACCTAGGGGGAAATGGAGGAAGTTTTCAATGCTAGCCTTTAAACTGCAAACAATTCAACAAGTATCCAACCCCATCTGGGTCACACAACCACGCTTTCCCAAACATGCCATGGTTGTGGTTGGAAGGGATCACCGTGTATTGGAAGCAACATTGAAAAAAATGGGGGTATGGGGACGGTGGCTTCCTGTTTGTCTCACTTCCTCACCAACCCGGTGCCACTTTTTGAAAAACAAACTGTTTGTGGGGCTTTACACTGGTGCCTGTTCTCAAGCACCATCCAGGTTGCTAGGGGAAAGGTTTTTTTTTCTCAGGTTCCAACCTGTGATCCCAAGGATGTCTTCACAAAAGCAGCAGGACAAGACCTCTGGCTCATGCCTCATGGCTTTACTCATCATGGCTGGAACAGCAAACTGAGTCTTGCAATAGCCAGCAGTTGTGATTATGTTGTGGCTTGCGGTGAAGTGTATTGGGGGGGTGTTCTTTATAAAAAAAAAATTAACCTTGCAGCAGAAACAATGTATGTACTGTCAATGTTACCCTTGTGCTTTGCATTCCTTGCAGCTGAAGCCTTCTCTGTCGGCCCATCCTCCACACCAGGACTGAGACTTCCCCAGAGTAGAAGGTGGAAAAAGAAGACTCGGGAGGACATGTTCAAGGAGTTAATGCACGCCTCTGAGAGTGACAAGATGGAGCTCAGAGCATGGAGGATCACACTGTCGGAGAACCTGGACCTGGACAGGGAGGACAGGAGATCATGCAGGGAACAAGAGGTTGCCAAGCAGGAAGAGATGCTGGGGATTATGAAGGAGCAATCAGACATGTTGAGGCATCTGGCTGAGGTTCAAGAAAGGCAGCTGGATGTTCCTCTGCAGCCTATGCTGAACCTGCTGCCATCATCGCCCAGTTCTACCTCCTCCTCTCACAAATGTCCTATGAGGTGGTGGGAGGGAAAGAGTTCAGCATCCCTTGCACTCAACACCAGGGAGGGTACTAGGCCCAGAAGGCGCTCATTCCCACACCTCTGATTCTTATTGACGTGCATCTGTAAGCAAGCTTTCTGTGTTTCTCCCCGCACAGTATCATCTGCCCTTTTGCCTCAGGTTATCTTATTTTTCTTTGCTGTCTCTGTGTGTTTGCGTGCATAATAAAACTTAACAGATTGAGGAGAAAAGGATCTTTATTCATTAAACACACGGTGGTTGGTAGGGGTAGTGCTTACAGGGGAGAAAATGCACTGGAGAGAACAGTTTGATAAGGATCAACACAGTGTCACATTACTCTGGCTCATTGCTGAAACTAGTGTTCAAAGCCTCACAAAGAAGCAAAGCCTCTCGATGTGCTCTTCTTATTGCCCTGGTGTCTGGCTGTGCAAAATTAGCTGCCAGATGATCTACCTTAACGCCCCAGCCCAGTTGTTTCACAGATATTATGGAGTACACAGCAGGCAGTAATAACAATAGGAATATTGCTTTCATTGAGGTCTAACCTAGTAAGCAAACAGTACCAGCAACCTGTTAAACATTGAAATGCACAGTCCATCACCATTCTGCACTTGCTCCGCCTATGGTTGAACCGGTCCTTACTGCTGCCCAGGCTGCCTGTGTATGGCTTCATGAGCCATGAGAGCAAGGGGTAGGCTGGGTCTCCCTGGATCAGGATTAGCATTTCAACATCACCAATGAATATTTTGCAGTCTGGAAAGAAAGTCCCTGCTTGCAGCTTTTTGAACAGACTGAAGTTCCCAATGATGTGCGTGTCATGCACCTTTCCCACCATCCCACATTGATGTCAGTGAAATGGTCCCTGTGATCCACCAGCGCTTGCAACACCATTGAGAAGTACCCCTTTTGGTTTATGTGCTCTTTGGCAAGGTGTTCTGGTGCCAAAATAGGGATTTGCGTTCTATTGCCCCACGGCAGTTAGGGAACACCATTGCGGCAAAACCATCCATTATGTCCTGAACATTGCCCAGAGTCACTACTCTTCTTAGCAGAAGTCAGTTAATGGCCTTGCAAACTTGGATCACAATAGATCCCGTGGTAGATTTACCCACTCCAAATTTATGCCCCAATGATCTGTAGCAGTCTGGCATTGCAAGTTTCCACAGAGCTATCGCCCCTCACGTCTCCCCTGTCAGAGCAGCAAGCATTTTAGTATTGCTGCACTTCAGGGCTGGGAAAGCTCTACACACAGTTCCTGGAAAGTGGCCTTTTGCATTCGAAAATTCTGCAGCCACTGCTCATCATCCCATAGTCAGGGCCGGCGTTTCAATTTAGGCGACCTAGGGGGCCAGGATTTGTGGGGGCGGCACTTTGCTGGGAGGGCGGCAGGCTGCTCTGGTGGACCTCGCGCAGGTGTGCCTGCAAAGGGTCCGCTGGTCCCGCGGCTCCAGTAGAGCATCCGCAGGCACGCCTGTGGCAGATCCACTGGAGCCGCGGGACCAGCGGACCCTCCGCAGGAACGCCTGCAGGAGGTCCACTGGAGCTGCAGGACCAGCGAGCAGCAGAGCGCCCCCCACGGCGTGCTGCCATGCTTGGGGCGGCGAAATGGCTAGAGCCGGCCCTGCGCCTAGGGCGTCAAAAACCCTGGCACCGCTCCTGCCCATAGCTGCATAACAGTGCGGTTCCACCAGTCAATGCTTGTTTACCGGGCCCAGAAATGGTGCTCAACAGTGTAAAGATGATGCATGACTGTTGCCAGCAACTGCAAATTGCTCTGCTCTAGGTCTTCCAGCCGGGCTGCTTGTCTGGCATCACATGGTTCTGCATGGTGGCTCCTGGCTGCGTAAGTACTGCAGGATAAGGTGTGAGGTGTTTGTAATGCTCACAACAACAGTGTACAGCTGAGCAGGGTCCATGCTTATCGTGCTATGGCGCCCATGCAGGTAATCCAGGCTTATGAAAAAAGGTGTGAAAAAGGTTTGGTTTGTTTTTCATTGATTTCAGGGAGGAGAGATGGAGAGAGGGAGGTAAGTGCATCATGGAAGGCTAATGCCATGTTTCCGTAACCACACACACCAATGTTTTGGTCTCATAAGACACTGCAAGCCCAACCCAAAATTCCACTCGGCTACATGCACTATGGGATAGCTACCCACAGTGCAGTGCTCCATGGATCGATGCAAGCCCTGCTAGTGAAGATGCACTCTGCCAACACAATGTAGTGTGGACACGCAAGATCAACTTGCTTAAATCAGAGGCTCGACGTTGACTTACATAAACTTGACTTAACTTTGTAGTGTAGACATGGCCTGTCAGCGGGAGAAGCCAACATAAGTGGTAATACAGATGTAGCCTCAGTAAAGTTCTTCTAATTATTAAAGTAGAGTAATACCTGGAGAGAATACAATATGTCCTTATATGAGGCTTTCTTATTAAGGTGAGAAACCACTAATACAGCGAAATCACTAACATTGCTCTAGTATCCTGATGGTGTCACTAACAATCTCACTTTTCAGCAGGACAGGGACTGCTAACTGAATACACTGCTAAGGCCCCAGTCTTGCAGACAGTCCCTGCAGGTAGATCCTTGCACCCATGTGAAGTCTCATGGACCTCAGTGGGACTCAGCATGGATTGTCTGGCAGGATCAGGGCACTTGAAGTTCAGCACCTTGCAGGATCCTCATCTCCAAGTTTGGGGCTGAAGGTGCCCAGCACCTCACAGACATGCTTGGCCTTCTGCAGCGACAAAGCCTAAATGAGCATAGTGAATTGTTGTTCAAAATAGAGTTAAGTGTGATAAAAAGGCATCGTTGCCTCATTAGTACATTATAGCAATGAAACTGACGTTTACAGTGAGAAAGCAAATAGGTGACTCAGATAACCCAGGAAAGATGCTTTTGTATTACTTAAAATGGAAAAATAAAACTGGAAATCATATTTTTACATCATATAAAAACCAATGCATTTATAATAATAAAAGCCATATGGATGGAAATCTTCACTTGAATGAAAGTAGCTAGTGGAGTATTAAATTACTGATCTGATGGCAAGTGAGTCACAAAATCTAAAAGAATAGTCATTTCCAATCTAGTCTCTAGCTTATACTTACAAAATGAATATGTGGAAGTTCATCTTTTATAGTTATAGTCTGTTAGATTATGGCAATAAGTAAATACCTTAAGTTAAAATATACTGTAGGAAAATACAGATAAGATATAGAAATCTTATGGTAATACTGTTTGTGTGAGACATGAATACTTACTGATCATTTCTATAAGTATGGGTTAGTTCATATTAACAAGAATAATAGCAGTGAAAAAGTGACAGTCTCACCATGGGGGGGGGGGAGGGGGCGGGAGACCAAGACAGTCACTTTATATATAACTTAATGGGATAACATTGCCTAAAACCTATTTTAAAGAAAACGTGACAGGTGTCTGTCTCTCAGCAGTGTCTGTTACACTAAGAAAAAGCTTCCTCTATGATGCAGTGGAATGAATAAAGTTCAGATGGTTCTTGTGCCTGCATTTACTGTGCTCAGCAGTGACAGTAAAACCAATTAGTACTATCAGGATGTTTTCTGTTAACATTGCTGGGGGTTTCCTGACAATAGTAGCACCAAAGTATGGATCGTGAAATTCAGTCCTCCCACAAAGCCCGGTGCCAAATTTTTAAAAATGGGAGCCTGAAGTCAGGCTGTCAGGTTCATAGCTAGCTTCCACTGAAATGGGGCAGCAAGCTCCTTCAAAACTCCCAGCACTGTAGAATTTAGGGATCCTAACTTTAGGTTGTCATTTTTTTAAAATAACCTATATCTGAGTATTCTGGTGGAAAGAAGGAATAAGGGGAGATGAAACTCATCCCCTACAATCTACCGCCAGGGTGGAGGGCTGCTATAGGTTGGAGTAGCAGTAGCAGCCCTTCTGTGTTGGTTGATTGTGGTACCAGAGCCAGTAGATCTCAACAAACATGGATTTGTGATCTTTCCCATGGTCTTGCTCTCAGATCACACTTGGCCCATCCCCCAAGTGATCTTCATCCCTAGCCAACATGGAGACCAGATCCACAGCACACCAGGGATTAACAGGCACTTCTGCATGGTTGCTCAGCCTGCTGACTCTCCATGCAGCCCCTATGTGGGGTTTAAGTGGTACCAAAGGCCATCTGCCAGGCCTGAATTCCACCCTGCTTCAGTATTCTGTCTTGAGGTATGCTTTCTTTGGTTTTATTTGTAAGTGTGCAAGAAAAAAACAGAATATTTACACCATTAAAAATTAAATTTCAGTGTCAACGTTTTATGAAATAAAATTCAAATGTTTTCTATGTGCAACGGATTATTTTCTTCGGATATCAGATACAAAACTGTTTTCAATACACAGAACAATAAACTTATTGCTGCAGCTGTAAGGCTTTTGATCCAGAAGTTTCCCAGTTGTCAGTGGTGATGCTTGTCCCATAACTGCCATGTCAGCTGTCCGCCAGGCTTCACAGTAGTTGCTAACTAGCCGGATCCCATTTGCAGTTGAACCATGCCATATGATTTTATGTGGCCTAAACAGTAATGTTTAAAGTTATTTTCCTGAAACAATCCTTTATCTGTACATTAAATCTTATGCCTACATCTACAGCAGCCTGAGTCTCTGCACCCCTGCTGTAAATTCACTTGAAGCAATAAGAGCATAGAAAGCAAAGCGAGGCCGAAGATAGGGATGGAAAGAGAGAAAATTGGGACATCCGAGGTATTCTAGTCCCTGTTCTTCTCTCCATCCTGTTCCTACCAGCAATCAATAGGAGAGCTGGAATGGAAGAAGAGGGGAATGGAGGAGAAGGAACAGAAAGGATGAGAAGAGAAGGGGGAAGTTAACCTTTGTCACATTTCTAGCAGTCCAGGGCATTTTGATACTAATCAGCTAATTAAACTACATTTCACATAATACAGAAAACGCAGTGTGAACTCACCAAGATGGATCTGTCATGATATTTCTCCCATCAAAGGAGTATATTGGAATCTGAATGTTGAACTGTCCCCCGCTGCCAGTAAACACAGACTCCCAGTTGTTGAAGAGTATTTCTCCCTATTGAAATTTTAAAAGCCATCTTTTACTAAGGCTGTTATCATATTATGAAATGCTAGAGGTATTCTATACATCCAAAATCTCTTCTACTTCTCAAAATACTCATGATTAAGGCTAAGATTTTTTCATGGTTATAAACAGGTCACAGGCAATAAACAAAAATTCACAGAGCCCGTGACTTGTCCGTGACTTTACTACAAATAACTGGGGGACGGGATAGGTAGGGGGGATGAATGGAGTCCCGGGAGAGGGACTGACAGGCTGAGCCCCAACTTCAGTGGCTGCAGCGGGGGGCACAACCACAGAGGGCACACAGCCCCTGCTCCAGAGCTCACCCAGTTGCGGGACAGGGGTGTGCGCCCCCCACAGGCTGTGGCACACGGCCCGGGCTGCAGCCCTGCTAAGCCCAGGACGCTGCAGTCTCCACCAAGCCCAGGATGTGACAGGTCTGAGGCACATGGCCCTGGCTCCAGCTCCCGCCAAGCCCCGGAGGACATGGGTCTGGGGCGCACGGTCCCAGCTGCAGCTCTCAGCCTCAGCTGCAGCCCCTCAGAGGAAGCAGGGGGCTTGGGCTGCAGTGTCCTGGTTCCAGCCAGCCCCAGTTGCAGGGCTTTGGCACACAGTCCCTCCTCCTCCTCCTGAAGACCTAGAAGTCACAGAGGTCTGGTATCAAGTATCAGAGGGTAGCCGTGTTAGTCTGGATCTGTAAAAGCAGCAAAGAATCCTGTGGCACCTTATAGACTAACAGACGTTTTGGAGCATGAGCTTTCGTGGGTGAATACCCACTTCCTCAGATGCATGTAATGGAAATATCCAGGGGCAGGTATATATATGTGTGCTAGCAAGCAAGCTAGAGATAACGAGGTCAGTTCAATCAGGGAGGATGAGGCCCTGTTCTAGCAGTTGAGGTGTGAAAACCAAGAGAGGAGAAACTGGTTCTGTAATTGGCAAGCCATTCACAGTCTGGAATCCGCGACTGCCGTGACTAAATCGTAGCCCTACTCACGATTCCCTCAGCTTGATCTTTCATGCCAATCTCTACACTTTATTCCTAGGAGACCTAATTTCAAACTACCATCCTTATACTGCTAGCTCTCAGCTCTACCTCTCTGTCCCAGGCCTCTCTCTTTCCTTTCACAATTGTATCTGCCTGATTCACATTCCAACCCTTCGCTGTATCATCTACACCTCTCCTGTCCTCCTTAGCTCACAATCTCAGAGTGACTTTCGACTCTTCTCTCTCCTTCACCAAACGTAAAGCTTCTTGTTTGAAAGGCCTTGTACAGGTGAGTTCCTGCATACCTCACCTCTCTGCTCTACCCTTTTTACTACCCTCCTTCCCTGGTCTCATGCTGAGTGCACCTGTGTCTGCAATAAATTCATTTTTCTTATAGCTGGAATGACTAAATTAGAGAAGTGGAGTTAAAGAGGTGTTAAAACTGTCGCAGGCAAAGTCAGAGGGTGGGATTAATTTCACTCATCCTTGTGATGGTCCGGAAGGTTATTTGAAAATTCTCACATTCTTAATAAAATCTGACTTCTGCCTAAAGAGAAAGGCTAATGGTTAATACAGATTCTGGTTCTAGGGCCATTACAACTGGTTAGTTGTAATACAAGATGATTGCATTTTTGAACTGCCTTTGAGTATTCATCTCTCATCCCAATCACAACAAGATCCATTTTTATTTTGGAGACGCCTCCTCCCAGAGTTCCGAATTGCAGGGGGTTTTGGATGGAACCCTCCAACCTTCTGAATGCTGGGAGGTCAGATATCGTTCCTGCAAGCCAACTGGGCTGCTGGCTAGTGCTGGGAGCCAGCCAGTATTTCAGAGCTGTGCTTTGGCACACGTGTGTATGTGTAAGAGGCCACAAGATGACTCAGATTCTAGAAAAAGTGAGATTCTGCTCAGTTACTGTGATGTAAATCCAGTTTAACTATTGCTTAAGAGCTGAATTTGGCCCACTATCATTAAAGATGGGACATGTGGTCACCTGAGTCTATTAAGCTCTGCAGGCAGACTAGAAGGCTTAGGCTAGCGTATGGCCTTGAGAAACAGACTCGCCTTGGGGGTAAGAATTCTAAGGCTGTTTCCAAAACAGGATTATTGAAAGAGAAACATCTAAAAAGTTACATTTTATACCATTGCCTTGGCATTAGTTCACTGCAAGCCAAACATTCTCACTGCTTTGTTCCTACAATTAGCCTTATAGTGTTGACAAAGAAACTCTGAAAATGCAGCTGCTTCTAGCCTAAGTGTAAGACATTGCATAGCTACGCTTATCACACGGATACAGACGGGAAAAACAAGGCTTTTCCTTTATAAGATACTATGACCAAACAGCTCAGAGCCAAGAAGCAAGCAAAAAAACATCTGTTACCTCAGTTGATTTCCAAGATTATTGGATTGCTAGAGACTACCTTTATACAGCAAATAAAGCATTTGTTTTTACCTTAAGATTAACTATTGGTAGATTGTATCTGTCTGATTTTCTCACAACTGTAGACAGATCTTGCAAATGGGATGACAGGAAAGCTCTGTATGTTGACATTAAACCAGCCGCTCGGGCTTGTTGAAAGCATTGATAATCAGCTCGCATGGCACCAGAAAGTGGCAAGTTCAAAGCCACCAAATGCAGCTGGAAAATAAGGAAAAAAACCCACTGATTTCAGGTTTAAGTTATAACATCTATTAAGCAATTAATCTGCCTCCACCCTGATAAGGAAAATGTGCCCTTGAGAAAAGCAGAAAGACAAATAGTTGGGCACAATAGTTAGTACATTCCAAAGAAGACTATTTAGATTAACCTTTTGTGATGAAGGTATATTTGCCACCATTATATCACACTTCTTAAAGAAGTCATGTTCAGCTTGATGAGCAACAGGCCAGCCCACACCAGCAATGTGTTATCTTCAAATAGTTAGACAGCCATAAAATCATTTCAAAACCAAAAAACTTCCATATTAAACAACAGTTAAGATTTGCTAAACACAGTTTCTGTCACGTTGCTTATAAAACCTAAAGGCTTACAAGGAAATAAATACAGTTAAGGACATAGCCTGGCAATGGCCACAAAAATTCATCATAATCAACCACAAGGAAAAGCATTTTTTAATCACAATATAAGAATCTGAAACTCTGATCACATATTATTCTTTCAGATGCAGTAATTCTGTTATCTTGACTAACTATTTAAACAATTTTTTATAGAGGAAAATTTAGATTCTGAAACATCCATTTGACAACTAACATCCACCAATCGTCCTCATGGCAAAACCAGGAATAGTTATGACTAAAATATGTTAAACATATTAATGTTAATAAAATCAACATTAATGAACTTTAAACATAGCCTGTGTCCTAGATTTTGTTACAGTATAGAAGTGAGTCCATATTCATAGCCCAGAAATCAGGAATGCATTTGCTATAGGACACAAAGAAAGGTTAAGTATCAGAGGAGTAGCAGTGTTAGTCTGGATCCGTAAAAGCAGCAAAGAGTCCTGTGGCACCTTATAGACGAACAGACGTATTGGAGCATGAGCTTTCGTGGATGAATACCCACTTCGTTGGATGCATCCGACGAAGTGGGTAGGTGCCACAGGACTCTTTGTTGCTTTTGAAGAAAGGTTAGAATAACAAAAACAATTCTTAAAGAAGATATTTTAAATTTTTCAGAGCTTTTAAACTAACTAAAAGATGTAATTGAAAATTCTCAGAGTAATTGCTATAAATTCAGAGGGGATACATTTAAAAATTCAAACAAAGGTTTAATCCCTGCTTTAAGCCCAAATCTTGCGTATGCAGCTGTAATAGTGCCTCTAATGTAATTCTTCTACTTACTGTTGGTTTTCCATGATTAATAGCTGAAACTGGTCTTAGTGCTGGAAGAGACTGAAATCCCTATTAGTTCAACATACAGAAATAAATCAGAGTTAAAATACAATTCTCAAATCACGGAAAAAAGACAACTTTCTTATTCCATCTTGTTGTTGGGAATACTGCAGAATTTTTTTGTAGTGAAATAAAAATTGAACCACATAGAATATAAAGTCATATTACTCTGAGTATAACATCCCGCAACTTTAAATCCAGATACATATTACACATTAAGGTCTTGATTTAGAAGCATGTATTTACATGCTGTCTTGAATAGGGATGCTTTCCTGAATGTGGGTCTACAATACTAATACTAATCTGCCTATCTGTATCCAAGCCAGAATGCACTTGAATGTATGCACAGCAACAGACAGTGCTTAGTATGAAGACAACATGGTTGGGATGGATTAAAAATGAAAAACAGAGTGAGACAAGACAGGCCACCCACAGGAGAGAAAAATCCTGTTGAGAGGGAGCCTATCTGCAAAACATTTTCCCCATTTGCAATATTTTGATGCAGTTTTCCACAAGCCACGAACAGTTTTGCACTTACATAGCCTGAAATTGCTGGAGGTGGAGGGCTATCAGCTGGGATGGGAATTAATTCCCCAAGCTGGAAGAACACAAAATGAAGAGAGAAACAAAAACATATACATGAATGAATGATATTTCTTTAAACCGTGCTGAAGGATAATCTTGGCACCCACACTCTCCCCTTAAAGAATATTTGCAAGAAAACCACTGAAGAAGAAGAGCTACATGACGCAATAATACCTGCAATCTTCTCCAGCCTCCTCGAACACGGATAAACACCTCGCTGCTTTCACTCAGGTAGATTAATGTACCTTCTGCCACTAAGTGAACCTTTCGCAACATTCCATCAATATTTCTGAATGTTGTAACCTGTCAAATAACAAGGAAACAGGATAATCAAAAATAGGGGACATTTGCAGATAAAATTAAGTCTTTCTTTGAACTGGAAATTAATAGAAGTCATAGAATGAAAATAGACTTTCTGTACAGTACATATTCATAAAGCCTCTATTTCACACAATTTTGTTCATGTGGCATCCACCTCTTTTGGTCCTTGTCATGAAAGGTGGATCTGGACTGGTAGTTGCCTATTACATTCATTGACTGCATCAACCATGAAGGAGTTTGGGGTAGGGTGTGACAATAGAAACTCTGAGCCGTTAGCAGGAACACTGTCCTTCTTTTCTGCTCTCTTGCAGGTAGGTGGTTATGGTAGCAGGAATCTGCCAAATTGTCTTTGCTGTTCAAACAGAGCCTTGTTTATAGCAAGGCTGTACTACCATTAATGATCTGGAGGATGGTGTGGATTGCACCCTCAGCAAGTTTGCAGACGACACTAAACTGGGAGGGGTGGTAGATATGCTGGAGGGTAGGGATAGGATACAGAGGGACCTAGACAAATCAGAGGATTGGGCCAAAAGAAATCTGATGAGGTTCAACAAGGACAAGTGCAAGAGTCCTGCACTTAGGACAGAAGAATTCCATGCACTGCTACAAACTAGGGACTGAATAGCTAGGCAGCAGTTCTGCAGAAAAGGACCTAGGGGTTACTGTGGACAAAAAGCTGGATATGAGTCGACAGTGTGCCCTTGTTGCCAAGAAGGCTAACGGAATTTTAGGCTGTATACGTAGGAGCATTGCCAGCAGATCGAGGGACATGATCATTCCCCCTTCGACATTGGTGAGGCCTCATCTGCAGTACTGTGTCCAGTTTTGTGCCCCACACTACAAGAAGGATGTGGAAAAATTGGAAAGAGTCCAGCGGAGGGCAACAAAAAATGATTAAGGGACTGGAGCACATGACTTATGAGAATAGGCTGAGGGAACTGGGATTGTTTGGTCTGCAGAAGGGAAGAATGAGGGGGGATTTGATAGCTGCTTTCAACTACCTGAAAAGGGGTTCCAAAGAGGATGGATCTAGACTGTTCTCAATGGCAGCAGATGACAAAACAAGGCGTAATGGTCTCAAGTTGCAGTGGGGGAAGTGTAGGTTGGATATTAGGAAAAGAATTTTCACTAGGAGGGTGGTGAAGCACTGGATTAGGTTACCTAGGGAGGTGGTGGAATCTTTTTCCTTAGAGGTTTTTAAGGTCAGGCTTGAAAAAGCCCTGGCTGGGATGATTTAGTTGGGGATTGGTCCTGCTTTGAGCAGGGGGTTGGACTAGATGACCTCCTGAGGTCCCTTCCAACCCTGATAGTCTATGATTCTATACCAGAGGAGGCAGTATGAAGGATGCCAATTAATTTGTGTTGAGTCTTCTGAACCTCCTCCAGTGGGATCTGGGGAGAACCTGCAATTCTTCTCACGAGATCCAGAAATTGTTTAAAATCATCTGTGTATGGAAGAGGAGGGAGAGGAGGCATCACTGCCTCATCAGGTGAGGAGAAGAGCTATTAGTCTGAAGTGTAGCTTCTTCAGAAGCCCTTCTCTCTTGATACTCAAAAGATTCTCCTGGGGAGGAGATGAACATGGAAAAGCTGAATGAGTAGGAGGATGTTGCTCCTGACACTCCCTGTGAGTTTAACTAGGAGCTCTGGAAAATTGTTCCCTATCGGCAGCCTATACAACCCAGAATGATCACTGACCAATGGGGAGGTCCATATGGGAAGGGAGGGGGCACCCATGAATACTCATACCGGGGGAGTCTGGGGCATCCCGTGTACATCCGTGCCACAAGGATTCCCTTACAGAGGATGTCAAGAGAGGCAGCTTTGGGCTGGTAATCAAGTGAAACTTGAACAGAAATTTGGGAGTCAAAGTTGCTGCCCTCATTGTAGTCCAGATGGGGGCAGCTGGTGGAATTGAGACTGGGAGTCTGTCCATTCAAGAGGGTACCAGAGCGTGTCTGTGCCAGGGAATGGTGTGGTACCAGCAAGGAATGAAGCTTCAGTACCCAAAGTCTTTCAGTACCCATCAGTAGAGGTGTTTCCGGTTTGTCTGAAATGACCAAGTCCTTAGAGAATCTGAACTTCTGCAGTACCAGAGGAAGCTGTGCAGTAACCTGATGGGATTCAAAGCTGGAGGCAGGTGGCACTTAGGATGACCTCAATTTCAAGGGTACTGTCTGGCACTGTGCAGTTTGGGGAACTACTGACATTGCAGGAGTTATCAACACTGAAGTTGGTACTGGTCTAGTTGATGCAGAATGCTTAGAGTCCCGAGAGGTGCAATCTTGCTTGGATGGTATGAGTCGGAATTAGATACTGAACACTGAGGGGTACTGTGAGTAGATACCTGCTACTTTCATAGACTCTATGGTACTGGGAGATCAAGGTGCCTCAACATTACTCTTTTTAGGATGTGAGGTCTCCAAAGTGGCAGGCCTCTGAGGTGGGATTCTTAGCATCGACTTCTCTGAGAGATCCAGAGCGCCTCTTCTTGCAGTTATCCCCCACAGACTTCTCCTGAGTGGGCTGCAGAGGCTGATGGGATACTCCTTGTAGATCTAGTTTTAAACATGAGCAAATCCTATATTTAAAAGGGACAGGAATGTACTGTAAACAATGGAGGTAGCTAGAGTGGCTGTCACTAACTGGGATAGACTTCTGGCAAGTTAGGCAGTGCTTAAAACCTGAGGATCTACACATAACCTGAGGATGAAAAAGAACTTCTTTCGAAGGAAGGAGAAATCCCTCAGGAAGGTGAGCTGGGGAAGATGAAAGGTCTCTCCAAAAGAAATCCCCACAAAATTAAACAAAATAAAACAAAGGATGCTAGATACCTAACTAATTACTAAACTAGAGGAAAATTTCTTGCTCTAAAGGCAGACTAGCAAAGAATTAAGCACCGCAAGATGCTCCATCTCAGGCTGAAGCCGTTGAGAAGGAACTGTGGGTGGTTTGCCCACTGCTGTCCTATATACCCTCGGTACAGGGCATGAGGACAGCTGGGACATGACTGGACATTGCTATCAAAAGTCTCTGATCAAAGGCACAGGGGACACATGCACACCTAAAGTGGAGCCTCTATAGGGACAGGAGCAAAGTCTTTTGAAAACATTGACCTGAATTACTGAGTTTTATTCTACTTAGGTACCTCGTTTCCTTGGAAGAAAGACTGGGCTCAGTATTATTTATTCTAATCACATAACATTTAAGTTGTCATTTTGTATACTCCTTCAGAGGTACTGATTTGTATCTGCAACATGCAGCACCTCCACTGATTTAGAATCCTATTAATCTTTTGAATTATTTTGATAAGATGCTACTTGTAAGCCACCAAACTGAGCTTTACTTTCTATGCTCTTTTTCTGAAAACTTATTGTATAGAGAAGGGAAGTGATGCAATAGTGGCCTTCTATTGGAGTGTTTCCATTGACATTCATGGGAGTTGACCCATGCTCTGAAAATGGCAAACTTAAGTTTTCTTCTCTTACCAGGTTCCTAGTTCCTGGTAATCCTGGCTCTCCGGGAGGACCTGGTGGCCCTGGAACTGCAGCTGCTAAAATAAAACAAAAATATACTTCATGTCTCTTTTTTGAGAGAAAGAGAGTGAGAAGGTAAGAGGAAATACTTGGTAATGTTGTCTAGGATAAAGGTTTTATTGGCATGAGTTTGTGACAACTATAGGACTCCCATACATTGACATCCTAAGTGACTGTGTTCACACAAGCTACAGAAAATCTATTTGCAATGATTTTGGTACTATTTTTCTTGTATCCTTCCTTCTGGGTGAATAATCATATATCCTGCAAGCTCTTCTGCATATGTTTAACTTTAAGCACGCGACTAATATTTAAATCAGTGAGACTACTCCCACACTTGAAGATAAGGAGGTTTGTGTTTGCAGACTCAAGGTCTCAGTTATCCTCTGTACAATTTGCAAGGGATCATAAAATCCCCAAAAAATAACCCAAAATAACTTTTCTTTACAAAAAAAAAGTTCACAACTTCAAGGTCACCCATCTCATTACTTTTAATGTTTAGAAGAAACTGGCACCTCCTATAGGAGATCTGGGAATTGTTCTTTTACAATTATATGAACCTTCATTTCTAATACTGTTCAGTTGTGACAGGTTTAAGATTTCTCACTACTCCAGAACTGAGATTTGTTCACCTTGATCCTTGGGCCGGTGTATTTTGGAGTGACAATTCCATATGTAGCCGAGAAAGGAGGAAACATTTCTCTGGCAGGTTGATCATATATTAGTGGTTGTTTGAAGTTGCTCACAGGTTTGGAAGGCTATGAATAATCCCTGTGGGCTTGTATCAGTGGTTCCCAGTGGGAGCTCAAGGCAGCTCCTTCCACTGAAGCGGAGATGAAGGTATTTGAACGGGAGAATCCATGCTCTAGGATGGTAACAAACCATCATGTTAGACAGATCCTATAGTAAGAGGTAGGCGCCTCCTTGGAAAGGAAAAAACAAGCGAGAGAGGGAGGACAAAGAAAGGTTGAGGGGGCACAAGGGAGAGCATGATGGGGGATGTGGAGAGGATAAGTGGTGTAGTGGGGAGCACAATTATGCTGAGGGATGGAATAAGGTGGGAAGGAATAACTTTTATAGTCAAGAGACAGTTTTCCAGATTAATCTGAGTGTCTGGAGGCCTGGCACTCCCAGGCACCCTGGTGACAATTTCACTTACGTTTTCAGCACTTCTCAGAATGCATACAAAGACCAGCAGCGGCTCCCAGACACAACTGCTCCCACAATTCCCAGATTATCTGGAAATCTGTAGCTTGATTTTGTCCCCAAATGCTGGCAACTCTGCAAATGCATGTAACGTGCACAACGTCGGCACACGGTGTTTACAAGCTGAAGGAGAAATGTCATGCAATAATTTTCACTGATTGTCTCTTTCAGAAGATCTGGTGAGGGTAGGTGGCTGCACTTAACACAATGTCCCGCTCCTGTTTATTCATCGACAGCCTTCAGGAAGGTTTACTGAGTGTCTCTGCTATTACATGGGAGGAAGAACTAAAGAAAAGACACAGAGGAAAGGGCCCAATCCTGCTTCTGATGACTTCAGTGGGACAGGTTCACAATGTCGGGAGAGGGGTATCAGTTAATCGTGAAAAAAAAGTTAAAAATTACACCAAATATATATTAAAGAAAAAGTCACTAATGTCTTGTTTCTACTATAGTCTTGTATCCTTCCAGTCTGAACTAGTTTGTGCTAAATATAACACCATAAAAATTTTTTTTTAAAAAGTAGTTTAAAAAAGACCCCTAAAATTCAGAAAGCCATATCACCAGCACATTAACATGCTCCAGGGCTTGTTTTATTAGTATATAAAAGCATGTGATGATGGTGTGTTAATGGAAGAACAAAGCATCCCCTGTTGCAGTTTAGTGCCATTAACATTTCCAAAATACATTTTTAATTAAATCTCATGTAACGTTGGAACCATCTTTACAATCAACAGAGTCATCATTCTGGTGCACTTGTTGGGATCTTTTTAGACCAACTGTCATGTGCCTGTGGCAGGGGACAGAGGCTTGATTCAAAACCAGCATTCAGTAGTTTTGCCTTTCCTGTCTCCCACATTACAGCATGTGGGAATTTTGACATGGCTAACTAGGAGCCTAATTAAAAGGAGACAAACTCATGCCTGGGCTCCATTCAGATTTACTAAATGGACATTCATAAGTTTGCTTAATAAAGCAAAGAAGAGGATGTGTAGGAGGGAGACTGAGGTCAGTGACAGAACAGTCTAGGGAAGGAACACACCCAACAATTGTCTGGAATGTTTTGTTTAGTTTGACTGGGTCTTAAGCAATTTCGAGAAGTGCTTGATGTGGAGGACATGGTAGCTGCCTGTAATATTTTATGAATATTGTTTATCTCTGTGTGTTTGATATAGTATTTGCTATCTTACCAAGGGTTAATTCAGACAGAAAAGCAGACAAACACTTCCAATAGCCACCCATCTACAGATAACTATATTGCAATTCACAGAGCCAACTGCTTGGAAGTTCATCCCTGATTCCCTGCTGGGCTGCCTAAATTGGCTTGACCAGGTTCAGTAAAGGTCTGCCCCTGAAGAAGGGGTAAGACATGAGGGGAAACGGGCTGAATCCCAGCCCCCAGATGATGGGGTGCCTGGATAAGTTAGGCCTACGCAAGGTTTGGGTAAGAAAGATATGCATGTAGGCTGGTTGTTGTGTTACTAACCCTTTGCTCTTGTTATGCTGTGTTCCATTTGTTGAGACTAAACAATGCTTGGCAGTTTAAAAGGCTGTTTTGGCTCATATTCACACACTAGTCACAGCTCCCAAAGAGAAGAACTGCAGGACTCAAGCCCAGTTAGGTCTGCTGAGGAGTCATAGTCAGTGCACAGGGTACAGGACCCAGTCTGGCAGAATGGCAGGATACCACCCCAGAATAGATGTAAGCAAGCAGACTGTCCTCTGTACATTCAAAGAGACTTTAGAGGGGTCAAAAATTCAGCCAGCTCCAAATCATGACACTTGGGGCTTGTCTACATCACAAAGTTGCAGCGCTGGTGAGGGGGTTACAGCGCTGCAACTTAGGAGGTGTACACATCTGCAGGGCATCACCAGCGCTGCAACTCCCTGTTTGCAGCGCTGGCCGTACTCCCGTTTTGTCTCGGGTGTAGAGGATCCAGCGCTGGTGATCCAGCGCTGGTAATCAAGTGTAGACACTTAGCAGCGCTTTTCTTGACCTCCGTGGAATAAGCAGGTATCCCAGCATACCTGAGGAAGCCTCTCTGGTAATCAAGCAGGTCTCCTTCCCCGCGGTTTGCTCTGGTGTTCTCCGAATCCCCCCCCCCCAAGCGGGTCTCCTTCCCCGCGGTTTGCAGGGGGGTTCGGGGAACGCGAGAGCAAACCGCGGGGAAGCAGGTCTCCTTCCCCGGTTTGCTCTCGCGTTCCCCGAACCACCGTGCAAGCAGGTCTCCTTCCCCGGTTTGCTCTCGCGTTCCCCGAACCCCCGTGCAAGCAGGTCTCCTTCCCCGGTTTGCTCTCGCGTTCCCCGAACCCCTGTGCAAGCAGGTCTCCTTCCCCGGTTTGCTCTCGCGTTCCCCGAACCCCCGAGCAAGCGGGTCTCCTTCCCCGCGGTTTGCAGGGGGGTTCGGGGAACGCGAGAGCAAACCGCGGGGAAGGAGACCTGCTTGCTCGGGGGTTCGGGGAACGTGAGAGCAAACCGCGGGGAAGGAGACCTGCTTGCTCGGGGGTTCGGGGAACACTGGAGCAAACCGGGGAAGGAGACCTGATTCCCCGCGGTTTGCTCTCGCGTTCCCCGAACCCCGCTTGAAGCCGCCCAACAGCGCTGCAGCGTGGCCACATCTAACACCACTTGCAGCGCTGGTTGCTGTAAGTGTGGCCACTCTGCAGCGCTGGCCCTATACAGCTGTACTAATACAGCTGTAACAACCAGCGCTGCAAAATTGTAGATGTAGACATACCCTTGTTTATGGCAACGTCCAGGCAATAAAACCCCTAAGAAAGTACCTCTGCAAGTTTGGAGTTGTGAGCTTCAGTCTAAAGTGAGTTACAAAACTCCTCCCTCGTGTGTGAATATATGGGCCACATTTTGTCTCTGTGCTAATCTAGTACACTCAAACCCAATAAAGGTGTGAACACTGAAAATGTGTGGGTTTTGCCTATGTTAAAAAATTCTTACAACTGTTTTACTCAGAAGCTGTAGCGCCTCCACGTTTATGAGCTGGAACCTTAAATTTGGCAGAAGGTATCATCCTTTTTCTGACCCTGTGAAAATTTGCCAAACTATAAAGCCTATGAAAGTTTCCAGTTGATGTTTGACAACAAAATTCTCCAAACATTCCATTTCCACTGAGCATGCCCTGCCAGGGCCGAACTCGCAGAGTATGCTCCAGCCCTGGACTGAGCAGAATTTCCCTGCAGTTCCCCCTGCAAACGTATGTAAGCCTGGCTGCTGAGAGCGGCTTGGACCCAGGCAGTGGAATGGAGAGCAGAGTGACTATCTCTTCTGTTGAGCTTCAGTTCATCTGCAAATTTGACACCATCAGCTCAGGATTAAACAAAGACTGTGAATGGCTTGCCAACTATAAAACCAGTTTCTCCTCCCTTAGTTTTCACACCTCAACTGCTAGAACAGGGCCTCATCCTCCCTGATTGAACTAGCCTCATTATCTCTACCTTGCCTGCATATATATACCTGCCCCTGAAAATTTCCACTACATGCATCTGACGAAGTGGGTATTCACCCACGAAAGCTCATGCTCCAAAACGTCAGTTTGTCTATAAGGTGCCACAGGATTCTTTGCTGCTTTTACAGATCCAGACGAACACGGCTATCCCTCTGATACTATCTCTTCTGTGCTCTCCATGTCACCATCCCCCTGCTGGAGCTCAGTCAGGGTATGTCTACACTACGGGACTATTCTGATTTTACATAAACCAGTTTTGTAAAACAGATTGTATAAAGTCGAGTGCACGCAGCCACACTAAGCACATTAATTCGGCGGTGTGCGTCCATGTACCGAGGCTAGCGTCGATTTCCGGACCGTTGCACTGTGGGTAGCTATCCCGTAGCTATCCCATAGTTCCCGCAGTCTCCCCCGCCCATTAGAATTCTGGGTTGAGATCCCAATGCATGATGGTGCAAAAACAGTGTCGCGGGTGATTCTGGGTAAATGTCGTCACGCATTCCTTCCTCCGTGAAGCAACGGCAGACAATCATTTCATGCCTTTTCCCCTGGATTGCCCTGGCAGATGCCATAGCATGGCAACCATGGAGCCCGTTTTGCCTTTTGTCACTGTCAACATATGTGTACTAGATGCTCCTGACAGAGGCGGTACTGCAGTGCTACACAGCAGCATTCATTTGCCATTGCAAGGTAGCAGAGATGGTTACCAGTTGTTCTATACCATCTGCTGTGCCATTGTAAACTGGCAATGAGATGACGGTTATCAGTCATTCTGTACCGTCTGCTGCTGTCATGGGTGCTCCTGGCTGGCCTTAGCTGAGGTCGGCCGGGGGCGCAAAGACAAAAATGGGAATGACTCCCAGAGTCAATCCCTCCTTTATGGTTTATCTAAAAATAGAGTCAGTCCTGCCTAGAATATGGGGCAAGTGTACTAGAGAACCAGTGTATCAGAGAACCAGAGAGCACAGCCGCTCCATGTCAGATCCCACAGAAATGATGAGCTGCATGCCATTCACGGGAGGTGCCCCTGCAACAACCCCACCCATTGATTCCCTTCTCCCCCAACCTTTCTGGGCTACCGTGGCAGTGTCCCCCATTTGTGTGATGAAGTAATAAAGAATGCAGGAATAAGAAACATTGACTTTTTAGTGAGATAAAATGAGTGGAAGGCAGCCTCCAGCTGCTATGATAGTCCAGGCAGGACATTAAACAGTGCAGGGGAGAGGAGCCCAGCATCCCACTGCTATGATAGTTCAGGTAGTACAGAATCTTTTCTTTAGACATGAAAGGGGGGGTGCTGGTGGAACTCAGCCCACAGTTGCTATGATGAGGACAGTTACCAGCCGTTCTGTACCATCTACTGGGAATGACCGGGACTTATTCCTATTTTTACCCAGGCGCCCCGGATGACCTCACCTGAGGCCAGCCAGGAGCACTCACGGGCTGGTGATGACGATGGATAGCAGTCATATTGTACCGTTTGCCACCGGGGAGGGGAGGGGAGGGGAAAGGATGCTGCTGTTCATTGCCGCAGCACCGCGTCTACCAGCAGCATGCAGTAGACATAGGGTGACATATAAAAAAATCAAGACATGATTTTTTTCCCTTTTCTTTCACGGGGGTGAGGGGTAAATTGACGACATATACCCTGAAACACCCTGGACAATGTGTTTGACCCTACAGGCATTGGGAGCTCAGCCAAGAATGCAAATGCTTTTCGGAGACTGCTGGGGACTGTGGGATAGCTGGAGTCCTCAGTACCCCCTCCCTCCCTCCATGAGCATCCATTTGAGTCTTTGGCTTTCCGTTATGCTTGTCACACAGCACTTTGCTGTGGCCTCTGTCTATCATAGCCTGGAGATTTTTTCAAATGCTTTCTCATTTCTTCTTCTGTAACGGAGCTCTGATAGAACAGATTTGTCTCCCCATACAGCGATCAGATTCAGTATCTCCCATACAGCCCATGCTGGAGCTCTTTTTGGATTTGGGACTCCATTGCCACCCATGCTGATCAGAGCTCCACGCTGGACAAACAGGAAATGAAATTCAAAAGTTTGCAGGGCTTTTCCTGTTTACCTGGCCAGTGCATCCGAATTCGTATTGCTGTCCAGAGCAGTCACAATGGTGCACTTTGGGATACCACCCGGAGGCCAATACCGTCAATTTCCTGCCACACTAACCCTAATCTGATATGGTAATATCGATTTCAGCTCTACTCCTCTTGTCGGGGAGGAGTACAGAAACCGGTTTAAAGAGCCCTTTATATCGATATAAAGGGCCTCGTTGTGTGGACGGGTGCAGCGTTAAATCGGTTTAATGCTGCTAAAATCAGTTTAAACGTGTAGCATAGACCAGGCCTCTGTGTGGAGGAGAAGGAAGCAGCTTGTCTCAAATGCAGAAAAATATAAGAGCTTCCATGCTGGGTCAGACCATGACCCAAGTTGCCCAATATTCTGTCTCTGACAGTGGGCTGTACCAGAGCTTCAGGGGGAGTGTACGGAACAGAGCAATTATGGAGTAATCCAATCATGTCTTCCACTCCCAACTTTTAGTAACCAGAGGTTTAGGGTGGCCCTGAGCATGGGACTGTATCCTTGACCATCAGGGCTAATAGTCATTGATGGACCTATCCTGCATGAACCTAACCAGTTTTTTTTTTAACCCAGTTATACCTTGGCCATCACAACATCCCATGGCAACGAGTTCCACATTAGTTGTGCATTGTGTGAAAAATAACTTCCCCTTGTTTGTATTAAATCTACTGCCTATTCATTCCATTTGGTGACCCCTGGTTTTTGTATGTGTGAAAAGTTAAATAACACTTTGCTATTACGTTTCCATACCATTCATGATTTTATTGACTTCCATGATACCGCCCTTTAGTCTCCTTTCCAAGCTGAACAGCCCTAATTTTTTAGTCTCTCCTCAGACTGAAGCTGTTCCATCCCCTTGATTACTTTTGCCTTTCTCTGAACCTTTACTAGCTCCCGTATATCCTTTTTGAGATGTGGAGACCAGAACTGGATACAATATTCAAGATATGGGCATACCATATATTTATATAGCAACATGATGATATTTTCTGTCTTATTTTTTATCCCTTTCCTTATAGTTCCTAAAATGCAGGTAGCCTTTTTGGCTGCTGCTATGTACTGCACCTAAGTTTTCAGAGAACTATCCAGGGTGACTCCAAGATATCTTTCTTGGGTGGTAGGAGCTGCTTTAGAACCTATCATTGTATATGTATAGTTGGGATTTTTTTTCCCAGTGTGCATTACTTTGCACTTAAAATGTTGACATTCATCTGCCATTTTGCTGCCCAGTCACCGAGGTTTGAGAGATCCCTCTGTAACAGCCCAGCACAGCTCCTTACAGACCCCACTGTTCACCTCTTTCAGTTGTGAAAACTGTCCATTTATTCTCATCCTTTGTTTCCTATCTTTCAACCAGTTAATAATCCATAAAAGAACCTTCCCTCTTATCTCATGGCTACTTAGTTTTCTTAAGAGTCTTTGGTGAAGGACCTTGCCAAAGACTTTCTGAAAATCCAAGTACATAATACCAAGGGGATCATCCTTATCTAGATGCTTGTTGACTCCCTCAGATAATTTTAACAGATTAGGGAGGCAGGGTTTTTCTTTACAAAAACTGTGTTGACTCTTCCCCAACAAGTTGTGTTTATCTATGTGTCTGATAATTCTGTTGAATAGTAGATGTGGTTACAGGGACAGGGTAGGCAGATGGGTTGGATGGGGACAGGGTAGGCTCTGGAAGACAGTGGCTGGCTAAGCTGGGATGCAGGCGCGTGCACGCACAAACACACAGAGAGGAAAAAGCAGGTTCAGAGCTCCCTCACCTGAGCCATATATCGCCGGAGGTCCTGGGGGTCCAGGAGGGCCTGGTGGGCCGGGAGGTCCAACTATTCCATACCCTGGAGATCCAGGTAGGCCAGGCAACCCAGGGGGGCCTCTTGGCCCAACAATTGAATCCCCCTTTGGCCCCTGTCAAGGCAGGAGACTATTGTTTAAACACAAAAATGATAAACATGCAGCAGTCTGAGTGAGCAATGGTGTAAGCACCCTGATCTCAATAGCGAGATCCTGAAGTTAGCCTCTCAAACCCATATTTGGGCATAAGTTAGTCTGTAGTTCTGATTTTCAGAAATGCTGAGCACTCAGAAGCTCTCACTGAAGACAACAGAAAATGAAAATCTTACTATTTAGGTACCTAAACTATGGATTTATAGCCTAATTTTTTGCAATGTTTTCTGAAAATCTTGGCCCAGGTGCTTGGATCTGCTCCGAGTATCTGATTTCCCCCCTAATGCTGTACACTATTCACCATGCACCTGAACCACCAGTGCACATCTAAGGTCACTCCATGTTTGATATACCCAAAATAGTATCAAGATTGTCTCATGATGCCTGTGAGAAGGTTTTAGCCCTAAGGATACATGACTCACCCTGAGTGCCTCCCACATTGCAACAGTATCCCAGCCTTCTACTCCATTCCTCACCTGCCCTCTCCCTTCTTAAAAAAAAAAAAAAAAAACAGACCCCATCTACCTAGCCTCTCAATTTATAAGTGCCAGAATAGGGAATCCTGCAATTTGGCAGGGAGCATCATGATCCCCGTGCATCTTCAACCCCTTTCCCACACATCCTTCAGGCCAGCCTGCATATATGGAACAGGTCGGGGCCATGTGTCTGAAACGCCTGGTCATTATCTGCTGTAGTTGATGTGTCACCCAGTTTCTGCTGTTCGTCAGGCAAAGCATTCCTCTGCCAGACAACAGACTGGTGCAGAGGGAGCAGTTCCCAGTAGAGTCAAATAGGATAATTCAGGACTCACTGCAAGCAAGGGTCCTATTCTGGCACTCCTTCCTAGCTGCCACAAACCTTCCTTCTGTTCTGGCACAGTTATCACTAATGGAACCTTGCAAATCCCATACATTAGCCAATTAACAGGCACCATCCACCTGGGGATTAGCAAAACTGCTTCTAATGCTGATTTTTATGGTGAATAACACAGGATAAAAAACTAGACAGATTACAAAGCAGCTGAATTGTATAGAAACTGTTCAGACTGATACACATGGGATTTTTCATTAATGTTTTTGGAGCACTGGATGTTAGTTATGTTAGAAAATGTTAGTTAACTAGATGGCCAACATTTCTCAATATGGACACTATATTATTTCTGTACTGATTATTTTGCCCTTTATGATGATATAACCAGTAACATCATACATATCTTAATTTATGTTATTGGTATTATGAAGCTACTTATTGATGTAGCTAATTCAGGCAACATAGCAAAATGTTAAATCTGTTTTGTTTGGCAACTTAATTACCACAGATGATATTAAAACATGTATATTCAATATTGTGAATAAATCCTATATGCAAGTCATACTAACTTTATTTGTATTTATTTTTAAACTTCTAAAATACACATAGCTATACACATTTAGGCATATGTACGGAAATATAAAATCACACATGGCATAGTGTGATTTTACAACCTAGAAAGACAGCTTCCAAACAAAACACTCCCCCAGCCATCTTTCAATGAAAAACCTGAACAAACAAGTAGATCTTGCAGTGTCTAACGAAGGCTCTCTCTGACCAGCTACAAAGTTGAAGGACTTCTGAGAATCCTGCCACTGACAGATTACTATATATTTTTATTCTTACCCTTTATTGGTCAATGTGCCCAAAAGAGGCAATAGTCTTTGTAAATTCAGACAGTGTAATGAGAGAGGCTCTCCCCACACTGAACCTGTTGGATACAGTTCTCCTTTGATTAAGCCTAGTTCTTAATTCAGTTACTAAGTATGAATTGCAATTTTTACCACAAATAAATCTGTAGCTCACTTTAAATCTGTTCAGTGGTCTGATTTAGGCCCCAAACCTGGAAATTTTTATGCATGTGCCTAACTTTACTCACATGAGTAGTCTTATCAACTTCTATGGGGCTGCTTGCCTGCATAAAATATTACCCATGTACCTAAGTATTTGCAGGTCTGGGGTTTCAGAGAAGAGGATTTTCAAAATCTTACCTACTTTAACTTTTGTAGTTAGTCCAAAAAACAAGCAAACAAACAAAACCATCAACAAAAGTCAGTGACATCACAGAAATTTAGGGCTGTAAGAGAACTCATGAAGTCACCAAATCCAGCCCCCTGCACAGAGGCAGGATCAAGTAAACTAGACCATTCCTGACAGGCGTTTGTCCAAGCTGTTCATAAAAACCTCCAATGATGGGGATTCCACAACTTCCCTTGGAAGCCTGTTCCAGAGCTTAACTACCCTCAGAGTTAGAATGTTTTTCCTAATATTTAATTTAAATCTCCCTTGCTGCAGATTAAGCCCATTACTTCTTGTCCTACCTTCAGTGGACATGGAGAGCAGTTAATCACTGCCCTTTTTATAACAGCCTTTAACATATTTGAACACTGTTACCTGGTCCCCCACCACCTCCTGTCTTCTTTTCTCAAGACTAAACATGTCCAATTTTTTAAAAATCTTTCCTCATAGGTCAGGTTTTCTAAACCTTTTATCATTTTTGTTGCTCTCCTCTGGACGCTCTCTACATCTTGTTCATATCTTTTCTATGCTGCAGTGCCCAGAATTGTACATAGTACTCCAGCTGAGACCTCACCAGTGCAGAGCAAGGTGGAATGGTTACCTCCCATGTCTTACATACAACACTCCTCTTAATACATGCAGAATATTAACCTTTTCTGTAACTGCCTCATATTGTTGACTCATATTCAGCCACTATACCCCTAAGATCCTTTTCAGCATTACTCCACTGAGCCAATTATTCCTCATTTTGTAGTTGTGCAATGGATGTTTCCTTCCTAAGTGAAGTACTTTGCACTGTCATTTTTTAAATTTCATCTTGTTGAATTCAGATCAATTCTCCAATTTATCAGGGTCATTTTGAATTCTAATCCTTTCCACTAAAGTGCTTGCAACCCCTCCCAGCTTGGTGTTATCCACAAATTTTATAAACATACTCTCTACTCTATTATCCAATATGAAAATATTGAATAGTATTGGACCCAGGACTGACTCCTGTGGGATCCCATTAGATATGCCCTTCCAGGCTGACAGTGGACCATTGATAATTACTCTGAGTACATTCTTTCAACTAGTTGTGCCCCCATCTTATAGTAATTTCATGTAGACCACATTTCCCTAGTTCGTTTTTTGTGTTTATTTAGTTCTTACTGGAATGCGAAAATGCTCATGTACATTTCTGTTGCAAGACAGACTGCATCACTTACAACTAGTCCTGGTCTTCCAGGAAGTCCAGGGGGTCCAGGAGGCCCTGACATAAAGAACCCTCCACTTGGTTCTCCTTTTTCCCCTTTGAAGCCAGTTTCGCCATTGTCTCCTTTCTCACCCTTAGAAGAAAAAGCATTTAAAAAAATTAAGTTGAAACAGGATTGGAACCTACCATTGAGCCCATAAAGTTACACTAAAAATCTCAATACAGGATACAATGAGCTTAAAATCTGCTTTTGATATCACTCCCTTCCCCAATGATGTATAATGAAAACAAATAATCTACTTCTCCCACAGAGAGATGAGAAAAGTAGGTAGGGCAAATTGTGTTTATTGTAGTCCTCCTTCTGCAATCCTCCAAAACAAGATTCCCTACTGCAATTATACCTCCATCCACCAGAAAGCTGGAGGCAAAAGTCACAGGAGGTGCAAAGAGCCAGGCTCCACCCCTTTTCCTTTGGCCACTGAAAAAGCAGACTACAGACGTCACAAAAATAGAGCTGATATTTAAAGATGTGCAGAAAAGCAAGGATTACTGTAGACAGATGGAAAGAAAGTGAAGGAGGTAGGATGAGAGAAGAGATGACACACAAAATATTGGCACATAATTGTCTCTTGTTCTTCTCAGAGAAGATCATCAGTGAGTCTGAGAGAAGGAATAACAAGAAGAGCCTTGAAATACAAAGTTTTATTCTCTCTGCTGAATAAGAACCACATCAACAGAAGTTCCAGTCTCTCATTATTTTCCTTCTGTAGTTCTGTAACATGCTTGTTTTCTCTCTACTCTCCTCTTGGTCTTCCTTATTTCTTCCTTCTGAGAAATAAGATTGTAAATAGAAGCAAGCAGAAGACTGAGCAAGAATAACTCCATCCCAGGACAGGTGGCAAACCAGACTTAGGGAAAGGGGTGAGGAGCCCGGCTACTTATAGCTTTTGTGATTGACAGATTTTCCCTCTTGCTTCCTGGCAAATGGAGTTGTGAAGCTTGCTGCATGGCGTCTCGTTCTGTAGATGGGGGGACAAATGCCAAAACAGCACTTTATAGATGACAGCATCTGTTTAAGGTGGAGACATTATTCTGTTAAATCAAATAAGCCACATCCTATCCAAGGGAGAAAATTTCTCTCTTTGAGTTGATGCAGGCTACAGATTACACCAAAGAAAATATAAATGGTTGAGCAGGAAGAAACTCTGATAGCAAACCTCCTCTATAATAATCTTTCAAGGGGATTGGTTATACCATTACATAACATTTTGATTTAATTTCTTCTGGAGATATCACTATGCAATATTCTGATTACATTACACTAGAAATCTTATATTGATACAAGGCAGGATATAAGAGTTCTAATTCAGTTAGAGCAAAACAAAAGCATTTTAAATTAATATTCCATTCCTATTCAATTCCAGCATGTAAAGTAATCCACAGTGGGAGGACAGATGAATGCTGAAACAGGGAGGTCTGGATCAGATGGTTTTCCTTAATAAGCCATTTTGGAGAACAAATAAAGGGAGATAGAACTATTGGCTCCCAACAGACCCTTTATTTTATTAAGGCTGTAAAATGGTTTGTACTGGCTCCATCCCCTTTCCTGCAGTCACTGAAAAAGCAGACTTCAAACTTCACAAAAGCAGAGCAGATATTTGAAGGTGTGTAGAAGAGCAAGGATTAGTGCCTATGAGGGGAGAGAAAGGGAAGGAGATAGGATGGAAGAAGAGACAACACAAAATTATCGACACTGACTGTTCCTTGTACTTCCCCCATCCTACAGAGAAAACCATCAGCGAGTTTGGGAGAAGGAATAACAGGCAGTCAGTACAAAACTGATTTTTCATGTATTAAATGTAGCTATATTTGCTCTAACAGTCTTTTTGAAAGCAAAAGTTCTCTCACTCCATTGTTGGTATGAAAGAGTTTGAGAAATATAGAGGAGATTTAAAGTAGATAATGACAAAGTATGATTCATTTTAATACAATTTGTGAAAAGAAACTACTTAGCAATAAAACCCAGATAATACTTTGTACGTTAGTAACCTCCTTTGTTTACTTTTGGCATATTATATAGTAATATGATAACTTGTTTGTTCAGCTATTAATTTGAATAATTGCATAATATATTAATTTGTAATTTCTGGTATAAATCAATTATCGTGTGTATTCCACTTGTGTGTTAGTATTTGTCTTATATTTAATGCATATTAAAATATAGGGTTAAAAAAGCTGAACAGAACTAAGATACACATGGGAAGTAATTACCTTCATGCTGTTAACCAAGTGGCTGAAATAGGCTGAAGGCAGAGGAGGACCTGAAAAATTAAGTACATTATTTTAGTGCAAAAATCATCTGTACTTTCCATTTTAAAAGGGCTAAATTATCCATAATTTCCATTTTAGAAGGCCATTATCTGTATTATTCTAGAATTTTAAAATATAATTCTTCTCCATAACCATCTTGACCTTTTTAATGTGGCAAACATTTGTTTCCCCTCAGTTTTACTGTAGCAAAAGCCAACATCTGGTCTGTATGCCAGCATCACTGCTGGGCTAGTGTCAGTGGGATTGTGCTTATGCTCTGCTGATGGTTAGATAACCTGAGACTATGGAGTCAGTATTTTGTTTTTCATGCTCTCGCTCTGCTGTTTTTGAGTAGGTTTGAGAAATAACTTTTTTTTTTTGGCAGTGCTCAACAGCAACATGATGGACTTGTTTCAAAGAGATACTTAGAATTCCCTGATGTATTGTAATCAGTTTAAATTAGGACTAACAGTTTAGAAGATTAATTGAATTCAAACAAATTGCAGGGAAGTGTATTCAATCAAATCCTAATGGAAAATATGGCACCATCTAGTTATTCATTCATAAATTAAAACATATCACACTTCAGAAAGGCAGTAAAAGTACCTCTCCGGCTCTCTTTTGAGATAAATCTTAACAACTGCTAGTGTGAGGGAAGCTGGCACTTTGTTTTCCAATGAGGAAGCACTAATGTTCTCTGCTAAACATACACCCAATACAAAATCAATACTCTGCTTGATTTTAACACCCAGGGGACTGACACAAAGTCCACTGAAGTAAATTGAAAAGCTCCTGTAGACTTCTGTGGGCACTGGAACAGGCACGATAAGAGCTATTGGGTTCCACAGAACATCTGGAATTTCCGTGAGACAAAGTCAAATTCATTCATGTATCAGAGAGGTAACCATGTTAGTCTGTATTCACAAAAACAACGAGGAGTCTGGTGGCACCTTAAAGACTAACAGATTTATTTCGCCATAAGCTTTCATGGGTAAAAATCCCACTTCTTGAGATGCATGGAGTGAAAACAGAAGTGAAAAATAGAAGTGAAAAAAGAAGTGGATTTTTTAACCACGAAACTTATGCCCAGATAAAATCAGTTAGTCTTTAAGGTGCCACCAGACTTCTCATTGTTTTTGTAAATTCATTCATTTCATACAGATGTTGCTTTTGTCCCTTCCAGACAAGTATCTGCAAGTATGAAGGCAACCAGACTGGTATTCACAAACAAAATCTATTGGGTTAAGTTAGATAGAATTTTTTCCATAACATTTCTGAGCAAACAAAGCCATGGTTCACCATGTGATTGTCATGATTGGAACTCTGAAGATGCTACAGCAGAAGAGCTACAACTGTCCGCCCCATTTACACAGCTTGGAAAACTCTCTGTGCTCAGTTGAGCTAACTCATAGCATGACCTCCACCATCATCACTCTAATCTCTATCTCATGCACTTCATCTGTCAGACCAACATGACCTATAAGGATGACTTATAGGGAGAGGATACTTAGGCTGCTATAATGATCAAGAACAAAAAATGATGGTAATATTCTACTAGAGCAACAACAGAATGGGCCACCAACTGTGTGGTGCTTTCCTTTAGCAAAATCTGAAACCCAACAAGGTCAGTTGGATTCTCTAGGCAGGCTAAGTAAATAGAACTTTGTTCTTTAGAGAACAAAGATGAACTCTGTCTTCAGACTAGAGGAAGTGATATCCTGACCATAACGAAGGTGTAATGTTCACCCCACTTTATCTCTGGTGAGAGTCCAAAAACACATCACAAGTATGTGGAACATGATATCACTGTGATTGTCCATCATCAGCACTTGCAAAACAATAATGAATTTAATAAAATGTGGGTGTGAGAAGTAGTGTGAGTAGGGTAGCTCGTAAAACAGGATTTTTTCTTAGGACAGGTCTACACTGGGGTGTGGGGGGGTCGACCTAAGATACATCACTTCAGCTACGTGAATAACATAGCTGAAGTCAACGTATCTTAGGTCGATTTACCTGGCCGTGAGGACGGCACCGAGTTGACCGCTGCTGCTCCCCCATCGCCTCCGCTTCCACCTCTCAGCACAGTGGAGTTCCAGAGTCGATGGTAGAGCGATCGGGGATTGATTTTATCACATCTACACTAGACGCGTTAAATCAATCCCCAATAGATCGATCACTACCCACCGATCCGGCAGGTATTGTAGACGTACCCTTAGTTTTCCTTTGAAGTACCCAGTTCCTGCATTTTAAAAGTTGGCTGATGTTTGGGGAGCCCCTCCAAACTTTTTAGAAGCATGTGATACTGATCAGCAGAAAGGTTAGCATGAAGGGCAAAAAGTCAAAATAGAAGTTTAGTGTGAAGAGCTGCCCTCTGAAAGATAACAACTGTAAAGTTATTTTAAGTCACAAAACTAAAGCTCTGGATTGAAGGCCTGAAATATTATAAGTACCACACATGAAAATATTTCTTAATTTCTACAGCGCTCCTTTTATGTTTCACTATTTCTAATGTCCATCAATATAACTTTTCCATTTTTTGATTTTTTTCTAACTATCTAGTAATTAAAACAGGCACAAACAGGAAGACTTTATGAAATACAACAGCAACCTTGGCTGAAAAGATTTGCCTACGAGCCCTAGACAAAGACCACATTGTTTGTACAGTACGTGACACATAGAACAAAAAGTTCCTGCCCCAAGAAGCTTATAACAATCTAACTCACCTAATTTAAATGTTTTAGCTATGTATATCAAATTATCCCATAAAAATAAATTCTTAGTGGGCAACTCCTGTTAGGATGTTTCCAGGCCCCATTAACTGCTATCAGTGTCAATACTTTTGATAATCAAGACAAATAAATGTTTATACTGAACACAGATGTCAATAATTATGTGGCACTAGACTTCATCACAATTGGCTGACAATGCCAGGCAAATAAAAGGACTTGGTGTCCTTCAAAGCAGTTTAACACATTGTGACAATCCAGATAGTTCTAAACATTTATTTGAAAAAAAATCACAAATAAGATGATGATGTTTCCCATAATATTATAGGGTTTATTGATTTATGCCCAAATTCAGCAAGGAATCTAAGTACATACCTAACTTCAAACAGATGTGGGACTATGCCAGTGCTTAAAATTAGCCGTGTACTTAAGTACCCTGCGAAATCAGGGCCTTAATAAATTGTGATTAAGTTAAACACCTGGTCTGGCACGGGAAATAAATATGAGTTTTAAAATGTATTAGATGTTTTGCATCTCTTAAAATAAACCCACTTGAAAAGTACATATAGTGCTCTACAATCATATTCATAATACCTGGTAGTCCAGGTGAGCCTCTCTCTCCTTTTTCACCTTTTAAGCCTGGTGGGCCATGCAGTCCCCAGGAGCCTGGTTCACCTTTCATACCTGCCATAAAAATATTGCCAGAAAATGAAATGCATTCTTAGCAAATGGAAGTTATTGCAAAGTATAATTTTCAAATATGGTGTAACAGATACCGTGTTAGTGATGGGCAAACCACAAAAGTTCTGGGAAAGGATTCTAAACAAGTTTATTCAAACTTAGAGGCTCCTTTCCCTTGTTACAAGCTTCCCCAGCTTTCCCCACAACTGTTTAATAGCTACTGATGCCTTCCTCCTTCCCATGGCATTTCAAAAGGACTGTCATTTCCTCTTTGCCTCAAGAACCTGAAATAACTCCTCTGTAAGGCTGTCTCTGTCTTGAGATCTCTCCCAGTCTTGAGCGACCCGGGCCTGCCTGAAGTAAGCCAAACCAGAGAGCACCCCAGCTGAGATACCTTCTTGATGTGGTCTACCATCCTAAGAGTACTGTAGAGAAAGCACTATCAAAGGGTAGAGGTGTATCTCTAGCAGGCTTAATCACTCAGGCATTTGAATTTCTTATCACAGAGCAATAAATAATGACTTCTGTTGAGGCCAACAAAACTATTTATAATTCATTGCCTGTGATAAGTGAGTGTGACTAATGGAAAAAACCCAATATTCTTTCAGAGAATATAAAAACTTTTAGCAAGATTTCCTTATCAGGTGGGGCAGGAAAGTGTAGGAGGAGGGGGTAGACCTGCACTCAAATCAGTGTTGAGTTTGCGTCCTCTCTTCCATGTATTTGCTCCCCACCTCCAGTTTCAATTGCAGTTCTACCCTGTCAGGTGACTAGATAACATGGCACTCTTCTTACTCAATGGATCTGATACCAGCGAGTGACATTCACTCCCACATACTGGGACTTTTCCGGCTGGATTGCCCACCACAGTGTCCCTTATGTAGTCATTTACATCTGAGCAAAGTGAGTGTCAAACAACTCCATTCTCACGTGGTTGCATTTTACTGCTACTTTGCCAGGTGTAAATGGCTACACAGGTGCAAAGTGCAGTGTTCCTATGCTGAGTGATGGGCAGGAGGTATGGCAGTGAAGTTCACTCCTGAAATCCAGAGACAAGGCATGTGGTTACAGTGCAGTCCTCTCCATGGCCACTCTTCATTGTTCCAGTTTATGGGCTGGAGTAGCCATTGAAACCCTACACTCCAATTGTGCAGTGTATTAGTGCCACTGGATCCATATTAACACAGATCCCATGGCCTCTTTTATAATTTACACACATTGCATCTGTATCTAAGGCTGGTGCAGAAACCACCTCCGTCTTGCTTGGGCCCTGCCTTCATGGCTGCACCAATGCCCTCTTCCTGTGCACACCCAGACTAGTGTTTAATGGTGACTGAGGAATTCCTGCATGGGCTGGTGGGGAAAATGCATTCCAACGCCTTCCTTTTATGGGAATATTCATCCCCTTGAGAGGATCTGCAGGGAGGGTGGCTCTCAGCCTTTGGGGGTTTATGTTATGATTTGGACCAATTTTAATGCCTATCAGACACAATTAATGGACTATTGGACACAACTGGGCACAATTCATGCCTATTTTTAGTTACATTCATGGTGTGCAAGATTCAAAGATCAGATTAGCAATGCAAGATGCCATGGGGGACAGGAGTTGAGGCTCTTTTTGGGAGCCAAGATGGAAGGGATGGGAACTGACTCAGTGGAATGTTTAACAGTTCTCCAAGTACAAGGCCCATGTCTGCTGCCAAGAGGTAGTGCCAGCAATGCGACTGGAAGGGGCTTAGACCCAGAGACTAAAGTCTGTTGCACAGTTTCCTGTTCACTGCTGGACTCTACAGGTTTGACATTCCTTCCTCCTCCATTATCCCTGAAATCCCTCTCCACTAAGGGGGAGCAACTAAAGGAATCCCCAACCTGTGGTGCTTGCAAAGCTTCCTGGTCTAATGTTGCCCTCCCAAGGGCACTTCTGCAGGAGGGTGCAATATGTATCATTCCCTCCCTGTTAATCTGTCTCCCTTCACCATTGTTTCCCTCCCTGGGAATGTCTACACTTCTCTCTCTCTCTCTCTCTGCCTTGGAAAATTATCTTCTCTTCAATAGGTCTCACCTCATCCTCCTACAGAGTGAAGGGAAGGGGAGAATTTCTTCTGTCTCCCCAGAAAGGTTCAAACACTCTTTCCCTTGCAAGTGAAAGAGATTTTGGTGGTTTGATCTCTCCTTTTCAAAAACCTCTTCAAGGGTAATTTGCAGTGATTCCTGCTCTAAGGAGGGGTTGATCCTGTCTATGATATTTACTTTGGCACAGATCCACAAAGGGATTTAGGCGTTGCCAAACTTAATTTTTAGGTGCTGAGAAAAATCACAGGAAAAACACTGCAATCCACAAAGCTTGAGGCCATGTCTACACGTACAGTCCTGCAGTGGCGCAGCTGTTCTGGTACAGCTGTGCTGCTGCAGCGCATCTGGTGAAGACTGTCTATGCCGACAGGAGAGAGAGAGCTCTCCTGTCAGCATAAACCCCACCTCCCACTTCTGTAAGCAGCATAAGCTATGTCAGCTGGAGAAGCTCTCCCATTGACACAGTGCTATGCACACTACCACTTATGTCAGTGTAACTTATGTCGCTCAGGAAGGTGGAATATTCACACCCCTGAGCGACATACGTTTTGCTGACACAGGCAGTAGTGTAGACATAGCCCAAGCTAGGTGTCTGTGTTCCCAATATACTGAATGGGGGAGAGACAGACACTTCAAATTGCAATCCACAAATCCAGCAGGCTAGGCAGGGAGCAGCCTAAGCTAGCCAGTGGGAGATGCTAACTAGAGGGATGTGTGCTAAGTCCACCCATCTTATGGAGATAGACGCCCCCTGGTTCAAGTCCCCCCTCTGCCTGTGAGTAGTCTAACCACAAGGCTATGAACTATTCTGATATGAGGTTCCCTCTATCTCTCCTACTGAAGTTGTTCCACTTTAATTAAATCATTAAATATTAATTGGGCCAGAGATAGCCCAGTGGTGAAAGCACTCACCTGAGAAGTGACAGGTCTCTGTTCAAATCTCTTCTCACCCTCAGGAAGAAAATAGGACTTGAACTGGGGGTCTCCCACATCTTGGATGAATACTCTGACCACTGGACCAAGGGTTATAAGAGAGGCCCTTCCAGGACCAGCACTAGAGGTTTTAGCGCCCTAGGCCCATGGCAATTTCACCGCCCCGTGCGCTGGTCCCGCGACACCAGTGGAGCTGCCGCAGTCGTGCCTGTGGGCAGTCCATCAGAGTCGCGCGAGCAGCAGACCCTCCGCAGGCATGACTGCGGCAGCTCCACCAGAGCCGCCTGCCGCTCCCTCTGGCAAAATGCCGCCCACCAATAATCCCGGTGCCCTAGGCGAATGCCTAGGCCGCCTAAATGGAAGCGTCGGCCCTGGGCCCTTCCTCCTTCTCCTCTGCCACTGAGCTGTGAGGGAGGAGAAGGAGGAACTCACCTGAGGGGCCATGCTCAGAGGCTGCCTACCAGGTTGGGCCCCACATGTGACAGGAGACCCAACACCTCTCTTTATCCAGTATGTGGATCACTCCCAGGCTTAGATGGGAGATAGGTGCCTAGAGTGAGACAGCAGTGGGTATGCCCACAGGCAAAAAAACTTAGACGTTGAGTGAGTTCAGGCACCTACAGGGTTCGGTGGCAGCTGAGTGGGAGTTTTGTGGCTCAGAGTGGTGCCTAAAAATAGGATTTAGGTACCTAAGTACCTGCATGGATTACACTGTTGACGCCCAAGCAATGGGACTGGAGCTCTGATCATAGGCAGGAGCTTCCCATTCTGACTGGCTGACCCAAGGGAATGTTCTGTGCCATTCAGAACAAACACAGTCACCTGTGAGAGAAGTGGGACCAGCATTCATCAGGCAGCAGTTGGGGCTCTTCTGGGTAGGCTGAATTGGGAATCAACCCAATCCAGTTTTCTTCCCATAAGAGTAATTTCAGGTTAGCCTTTGAGTTTGCTGTTGAGATGTTCCCAGAGCACAGGAGGACTGATTGTGTGACTGCATATTCCATACAGTTCTATAGCCGATTATGACAGAGAACACATAACAATGGGACTGCGGCCTCACCCCACACAGCCACATCTATGTGTCTTATCCCTGATCAAGAGATACCAGCTCTGAGAGAAAGGATAGTTCAGTCCCATGGCTCATTCACGCCTTGATCTCTATGCTGATCACTGGCAACAGGGTACTAATTTGTACCAACAGTGTTGGTGGGTTTGGGGATGTGGATACTAGTTTAATAAGAACACAATTGAGGCCACAAAATCATTTCTTATGGTGTAGATTGCCTAATAGCCAAGAGATGGCTGAGACTTTTGGTCACTACAACTAGGGTCATATTTGATCCAATATATTGCTACAAGAAGTAAAAAATCCAATAGTTTACCATAAATGTTAGCTTCTTGGTTTCCAGGATGAGCAGTGCCAACCTACACACAAAGAAATATAATCAGAATATTATCTATACAAATTATCTTATACTTATGCAGCGGTTAGCATAATAGGGCCCTGATTCTGGCTGGAGCTTTTGTGTGCTAACACAGTACATATAATTAATAGTTTAAGCTGTTTTAGTCAACTTGCCAATGTCCAAATATTAGCCAGTTAAGACTTATTCAGTATTGTGCATTCTTCAACATGCAGCATGCTTTCAGTGGGCTGTAAAACATGCATTTTTGCAATATTAACTGAATTCTGCTTTCAGTTATGCTAGTATAAATCCAGGGTAACTCAATTCAAGTCACTAGAATTGCTCTGGATTTACATCAGTGCAAATGAGAGCAGAATTTGATTTTTAAGATAACAGATTGTGGTTGTAGTGCTTTTCATCAACTATTAACACAATTCAATGGCTTCTTATCTGCTCCATGTGCATAAAAGACACTTGAGAGAAAGAAAAGTGTGATCGAAGCACGAGACTGGGAGCCAGGAACTCCCTAATTCTATTCCTGCTGTGGTCTTGAGCATGTCACAAACTTATTGCCTGTCTGTAAAACAGAGACAAAATAACTTACCGCCTAAAGATATTGAGAGGATTAATTAATGTTGATACAATGCTCTCAATGGATAAAACACTACTTAATGCTAATTATTACTATTAATATGAATTACATCCTATTCACATATTAAAAATCCCATTGTGCAGCGGCTGCATGAAAAGGTCCAGTCCTGCAACACTCACTGCAATTTCAGTGGGTCTATTCGCACAAGGAATGCTTGCAGGATTCAGTCCATAGTTTCTTACGAATATTCACTTATACAGATGTGTGGAGCGGAGTATTTGTATGTACAAATTGGGGCAGTTTTATGTCATTCACAAATATAGGGCAAAACTATCTTGCATATTAAGATGCATGGAGAGGCACTTAGAACCACACATTTCTTTTATCTGGGCAGTCATTAGTGCAATTAAAATATTTTCAGAGTTCTTGCTACTGTTCACTGATATTTAACCTCTGTGCGAATGAACTATTCTTGCTCTCTAATGGGTTTCTGTCATTTTAATGGTTGCACAGAAGATAATTGCAAGGCATTGGTAAGAAAGTTGGCCAATCCGTAGAACAATTCCTAGCAGATCTAATGAAAATAATTTCTTATAAGAAAGTTATATGTAAGATGGAGAATTTATGGATGGAATGAAAGAGACAAGAATGAAATTCCAAAAACAAGTAGTTAAAGCCTCATAGAAACGTAAAAACATCTTGTGGTCATTTTTCTGTGTCTGAGTTCATAAGTAATGTTAATATGGAAAGGTTTATAAAACCAGTAAATATATTTTTCTTTAAAGGCAGGAGAGATTATTTTCTTATTTTGTTCTTATTGATATTGAGTCTCATTGTATTTATACCAATATAGATCTGGGGTCTCTCTTCCAAAATCAACCTAAATAAACTGGGATAAGTGAAATGAGAAGTGGATCCACTGTAAAGTGTTGAGTTTTAATATGATGTACTGTAGCAGATGGATGATGCAGCCCTCCTGCACACCAGGCTGATGGAGGAAGCATAACGGCTCTTGAACAATACATCTACACTGCAGTTAAACATCTGTATCAGCTGACTCGGGCCTATATCAGCTGACTCAGGCTTCAAGGGCTTGGGCTATGGGGCTGTTTAATTGCACTGTAGATGTTTGGCCTCAGGCTGGAGCCCAGGCTCTATGATTCCAGGATGGGGGACGGTCCCAGAGGCCCAGCCCAAATGTCTACACTTCAAATTAGAGCAGTGTTGCCTAGTGGTTTGAGTGCTGGACTGAGACATATGAGACCTGGGTTCTATTCCTGACTCTGCTACTAGCCTGTTGGGTGACCTTGTGCCTCAGTTTCTCCATCTGTAAAATGAGAATAATGATAGTGATATCCTTGGTAAAGTGCTTTAAGATCCACTGATGAAAAGCATTATATAAGTGCTAGGAGGTATTATTTTAGGTGGGAGGGATAGCTCAATGCTTTGCACATTGGCCTGCTAAACCCAGAGTTGTGAGCTCAGTCATTGAGGGGGGCCATTTAGGGAACTGGGGTAAAAATTTGTCTGGGGATTAGTCCAGCTTTGAGCAGGGAGTTAGGCTAGATGACCTCCTGAGGTCCCTTCCAACCCTGATATTCTATGATTCTATAAATTAAAAAGCCCAAGCCCTGTGAACAGAGTCAGCCACCAGTGTTTAACTGCAGCGTAGAAATACCCTGAGACACAATCCTTTACCAAGTCCCACATTGCTCACCTACTCAGCCCAGTGACTATTTGCCACAATATGGCCTTTAGGAAAGCTCTAGTGTGACTCAGGCCTGTTCACAGTTTATTACAAGAGGTAATTTCTGTGATTTACTAAACAAAAAGTCTGTGAGGTCCTCTAAACCTTAGTGCCACATCAGCTCCTCAGACATCCTAGGTGAAATTCCTGCCTCATTGAAGTCAATGGAAGTTTTGCAATTGACTTCAGTGGGGTCAGGATGTCACTCCTTGAGTTTTATGAGGCAATAATAGTTGGCATATGTGACCCAGGGAGCCCCTCAGTGCCAGCTGGCAGAGGGCACACCATAATATAACTCACATCAGGCCTGATATACTCGTTGCCCCAATTCACTGTTGTCAATCTGATTCTAAAAGGTGTCTATAGTGGAGTAGTCACCCTGCTCCGGGTTGGAAGGGGTTAAAAACAGCCCTGGGAAAGGGCTGCCTAGGGACCCAACCATGAGCAGGCTTGAGGCAGCCAATCAGGGCCCAGCTGGGCGAGTATAAGAAGGGCTAAGGGAGGCGCTGGGTCAGTCTGACTCCAGCATTGGAGTGGGAAGGACCTAGCTGATTCAGAGCAAAGGGTACCTGGGGCAGAACAGTGCTGGGGAAAGCAAGAGGAGCTGGGGAGCTCCATCCTGGCAACTCCTCAGGCTGAGGTCTTGTTAAAGGCCTAAGTAGGTACTGGGGCTGCAGAGGTGCAGCCCAGGGATAGGTAGAGGCAGCTGGTCCAACCCCCTTGCCAGTGATGAGTGGCCACTACAGACTGCTGTCTGCCTCAGATAAAGGGGGCTAGATGATGAATGGCAGTAGCCACTGAGGCAAAGGGGGCATAGAGGGTTGAGGGGGTCCTCTGGGAGGGGAGACCCAGAGCATGGGGACTGCTGTGGCGAAGAACCTCAAGATAAGAGGGCACTGGGATCTGAGAGGGACATACGGCCTGAGGCAGGAGAGACACTAGACAGAAGGGGGCACTCCAAGGCTGGAACTGAGCTAATTCCTGGACGACCCGCAGGAGGCATCACAGCGGCGAGTGCTCAGCCTGCTACAGTGTCATCTAAAGGTGTCATATGCAAACAGGTATCATGCTGGTCATTAATGTTACTGTATAGTGTAAGTATGGGCAGAATGTAAAGAACAGATGTGTGATAGAAATATCTTCTTCAAATGTGTTTGGCAAGCAGTGCATAAGCCTAGTCTGTTCTAAACAAAGGAATGTTGTTTCACCTGCTTGACTGTCTCTCCAATGTAAATTGAGCAAGGCGAGGACAGAAACAATGGTACTGCATTTACATATAAGGTAAACAGAGCTACCAAACTAGCAAGTCGTGGAGATGACCACACAATGAAACGATCACAATGGGGGATGGAAGCTGTACACCCAAGAAGACTTCCTGGCTGTAGAAAGAGAGACAATGGACTTTGGGAAATATAAGCAGAAACAGAAAGTCATTTTGGCATCCACCATCTGAGGGCAGAGCTCTTGAAACCGAGAAAGATGGATCCTTCAGCCAAGTGGACTAAAGTTTCTGGGTACTGATTATAGGTGAGAAACCTGCTTAGACAAAGAGTGTAACTTGAAGTTAGTTTTAGTCACTAGAAAGTGTGGTTTGTTTTGTTTGTAACCTTTCATGTCTCTTTCTCTCTCATCTGAAATCACTCAAACCTGTGTTCTTTGTTAAGAAACTGAAAAACAAACCATCTCAGTGCTGGTTATGAAAGTGAAGCGTGAGTCTTCAGCTAACCTAACCGGTTGACGTGGGCTCTGTCTCTTTGCAGGCAGCAAACTTAACTTCTGCGACTGTCCAGTGAGAGGGACTGGACACTGCAAGGAGACGTCTCTTGGGAACTTGGGAACTGGTGTTCACTGTTACCTGTAAGGCAAGGTTTAGATGGCAGAGTCCTGAAAATTTTGCTGGCAAAGCACACAAGCTGATGTGTCCAGGAGCTGGCACACAGCTCAGCAAGAGCAAAGGTCGCTCTTGCTGTGACGGTTCTGGGTGACTTGAGCAAGATGTCATAGCATGTGGATGGAACAATTGGAATGTAAATCCAAGTAGGGCAAAAGAAGATTTTGTTTGTTTGATATATGCTTTACATGTCCTGGCATTCAAAGAGACTAGACAATTTTATTCTGATTGTTGCCTGAGAGGTATTGTACAAGCAGTAACAGAAATAAAAGTTCCTCCCACCTCCTTTAAAAAAAATCAATAGAAACACATCTTTCCAAAGACAATTCTTATTTTTTTTAGACTCTCTTTGTCTCTAATCTTTGGTCGACAAACAAAAGAACAATGTTACAAAGCTTTAAGCCAAAAGTTTACAATGCTGTTTATACCTCTCATGCATTCTACAAGGCATTCATTGTTGAGAATATAAAATACTCTGTTATCTTAAAGCCTTGATCCTACTTCATTGTGTACATTGGACATATGACATTACCAAGGCAGATAGCAAAGCAAAAGTAGAGATTGAAGAGAGCTAAAACATGCACAGAGATGTTTGTTTCACTTGTTCTCACGGCCATGCACTTACATATATCAATGTAATTTGGTAAAAGCAGGGTCTGTATATAACTTACTGGCATTTTGCAGTGAGGTCTGGGAGAAATTGGGAAAACTGTCTATTCAAAATGTGGAGGAAAATGAATTCAGTAAATAAAGATGATGATGATGATATAGCAAATAAATATTCAGATTTAATAGAAGATGACAGGCAAAGGACCCTCCACAATACAAAAATCTCCTCATTCTGAATGGATTTTCTGGGTCAGATGTTAAGAATGCTCTTGCATGGTGTGGTTCTGCCAGCAAGTGGTGGCCTTTGTGGATGGGGCAAACCTCTTAAATAAGAGTGCTTTCAACATCTGTGGTTAGGAGGTTCTGTCCTATATACACAAGCTGGAAATCTGCCTGCAAATCTGTGCGATCTGAAACAATTTCAAGGTTTCACCTTACAACCCATTTCAAGAGCTGTGCATTACTGCAATGGCAGCAAGGCCCCACAGACCAACAAATAATCCCTCTAGGTACTTACTCCTTTGATGTGAATTACAGCCCCTGGAGGTCCAGGGGGTCCCGGGGGCCCAGGCAAGCCAGGAGGACCCTGGGAAGGCACAACAAGGAGAAAAAGACATTTATTAGTTAGAACCTTTCACACTGCAGTGCCAGCTGACAGAAAAAGGGCATGGGCCAATTTGAACATGGAGCCTTGTGCTAACTGGCCTGAAGGGAGGTTGAGCATTTTCTTGCATGTACAAATTTTTACCTTTAAAAAGAAAATGTGGATTCTAAGATTTGACCCACAATATTTCATAGACAGGAGAATTGCCCGAGGCTTTTGCATTCAGAACAAACAAACCAACCACAGAATTATATAAAAAAGCTCCATTTGTTCCCCAGAAAATACTCTCTTTGGATTTTCCAAACTGCTGAGACATACACAATTACAAACTGCACTGTTCAAATGCCATTCAGACAACTGGACATTTAAATGCAGAACATCTGTAACATAAATCGTAGCTCTAAGGAGAGAGATTCTGAACCATTCAGTCATGTAGCCTTTTATGTTATTTAAAGTGAATTTTGTAATGTGGTATTATGCCACAGTGGGTTTGGTTCTGGCAGCTACAGTTTTAAGCTTAACAGAGTGAAAGTTATGTTTGCTACTTGCTTTAGAGTTAGAGTTTTTAGAAACACATAAAGACCAAGGGTAGTGACCACACATACATTTATCAGTATAAAGTTTAGTTTAGTTTATAAGTAAGTTATGATTACCCAAGCATATAGAAATTCTATACAGACCTATGCAAAAGTTACAAATATAGTTATACTCACATCCTTAACAATAGTGTTAGGGTCTGATGTGTCTCTCATGCTTGATCATTAGTAGAGGAATGGTTCCCGCTGGAGTCTCCCATAGGGAGCCCAATTTTCCCATTCTGGGCATCCCTTTTTGTAATGTAATCCTGTTTATATCTACATTCTGGGCATGTTCATAAAAGTGTAAACTCTCTTTTCTCTTATTGGTCTGTGTTCCCTGGAAACTTAAGGGACCTCAATTTTCTATAGACTGTGTAAGTTCCCTTTGTTTTTATCCCATGGTTTAAGACACATGTCAGAGACAGATACGCCTTTACAGTATTTTTATGATCTAATATTAATCTTTTGGGCAATTTTGCACAATATTACCACCTGGTACCCCCTTTCCCATATTTTTAGGGCATTGGGTTATTCTTTGGTCATTGGCTTGAGTTATTACTTCTTGTCTCCAAGGCCTAAAATAGCTAAGCTAAAGTCTTGCAGGCCTCAACCTACAGGTTTTTGCATTTTAGCTTGTCTTACTTATGTCTAATACTTGGTTTCTTTAAATACTGATCAATTTTACATTTTTATAATCCTACAAATTCATTCTAATTAACATAAAATGAATATATGTAATATCACATATTAATTAATCATAACATTACACAATAAATGAATAATAAACTAAAATCATTGGCTACAACCAGCACACTACACACTCAGGAACTGCACTATTAACAATGGGCTACTGCACTGACATCAGTGCACTTATTCTGGATTTACACCACCATAACTGAATGTAGAATCCAGCCCAACCTATAACACTGAATGCTATATCCATGTGGAGGCCCTGTGTCCACACACTGGGTCTGGTCCCTGACGGATCCCCACCCCCAGCTCCCTACTAGCACTGCTACATTGGAATAACACTCTTCATTAAGCACCTAAGCAGAAAAGTGTCAGAGGGGGAGCTATGTTAGTCTGGATCTGTAAAAGCAGCAAAGAGTCCTGTGGCACCTTATAGACCAGTGGTCCCCAACCTTTTCGTCTGGCGGGCGCCAGACAAAAGACCGTGGCGGCAGTGGGGCATCCACCGAAATGCCGCCGCATTTCTGCTGCATTTCGGTGGCGACATCTCTCCATGACGTCACTTGTCAGCAGCAAGTGGCATCCTCAAGAGGTGTCACCACCGAAATGCCGCAGAAATTCGGCAGCATTTTGGCGGATGCTCCACCGCCGGCCAGGATGCAGGAGCATTTAGATGCCCCAGCAGGCGCAGTGTTGGGGACCCTTGTTATAGACTAACAGATGTATTGGAGCATGAGCTTTTGTGGGTGAATACCCACTTTGTCGGATGCATCCGACGAAGTGGGTATTCACCTACGAAAGCTCATGCTCCAATACGTCTGTTAGTCTACAAGGTGCCACAGGACTCTTTGCTGCTTAAGCAGAAAAGATACTACAGGCTGTAATCAGGGATACAGAGGGGCATAATGGATGGATGTGGAAAGAGGAGGAGAAGGCAGAGATTATGAACCTGTCTGCTGCTATAGCTGACTTCTCTGTCCATCTAAATGAATGACACTTTGATTATGTTGGCTAACATATGAGAACTCAAATTATTTAGAACAGTTGCACCTGGTAATGAGTTCCTCTCATCTGATAGAAATGGAACAAATCCATAGTGCCTTCTGGCTTTAAATACTATTAGGTCATGTAATCTGATCTCCTATATATCACAGGCCATAGAATTTCACCCAGTAACCCCTGCATTGAGTGCATTAACTTATGTTTAGCTAAAAAATGTCTTCCAGAAAGACATCCAGTCTTGACAAAGATTCCAAGAGCTGGAGCATCCAACACTTCCCTTTGGTAGTCTGTTAATCACTCTCACTGTAAGAGATTTGCACCTAATTTCGAATTTGACTTTGTCTGGCTTCAGTTTCCAGCAACTCGTTCTTGTTTTGCCTTTCTTTGTTCGATGAAAAAGCTCTTTAGTACCTGGTATTTTCTCCCCAGGAAGGTACACCAATCAAGCCATTTCTCTGTCTTCTTTTTGACAAGCGAAGACATTAACATAATTTGCACTCATATCTATTGTGAAGGATTCACACTTGGGATTTCAACCTGGTGCAGAATAGTTTTTAAACAAGCTACTCCAGAAGGGCATTTCATAATACAATAGAACTTATTTAAAATACAATCAATTGAAATATAACAGATTCCATCAACAGTGTAATGAACCAGGATACTATTTCTGATGTGAACTTGATCATATAAGGTCTTTTGTACAATATTGGTACAGATTTTTCTAGTAAAGCAACAGTGTACTGTGCTGGTGTACACACAGCTCAGAGTGTGTGTATGTGTGGTGGGACTACCAGCACCTTGTCTTCCCTAATAGCATAGTACTGAAGTAGCTGCACTGTTTTTGGTACTAAAGTAATACATGTACCAGTGCTAATTTTTCTAGCATAGACACATCCTAAGAACTCTGATACGAATTATGATACCAGATGTTCTATGGAAATGGAAAATGCTATTCTGGAACTTTTACTTAAGCTGAGTAGCACTTGCTGATGGACTACTTGCATGAGCGCTACCCAGTGTCAATCAGGGTTGCAGAATCAGGATTTTTGTTTATCAAGCTCAAAAGCATTTTTGAATTCAACAATTGTAGAATATTTAGCATGCAAATCCTACACACACTTATTATCTGTGTAGTGTTTGTAGCGTCCCCCCGACAACTTGTGGCAGCAAGCACAGTTAGGTAGGGAGTGTTTGAAAGATGAAGCCCAAGATCGGCCTAACTGAGCCACACTTACTTACCAAGAGTAGCACTTATGTGAGTGTAGGATATGGCTACACTTGCAACTCCAAAGCACTGCCGTGAAAGCGCTCCCGCAGCAGTGCTTTGAAGTGCGAGTGTGGTCACAGCGCCACCCAGCTCTCCCAGCGCTGCAGGTACTCCACCACCCCTTACGGATTAGCTTACAGTGCTGGGAGCCGCGCTCCCACCACTGGGGCACTGTTTACACTGGCGCTTTACAGTGATGTAACTTGCTGCGCTCAGGGGGGTGTTTTTTCACACCCCTGAGCAAGAAAGTTGCAGCGCTGTAAAATGCCAGTGTAGCCAAGGCCTCACTGAAGTCACTAGAACTACTCACACAAGTACATACTGCTCAGCTGGAGTTAGGATTACAGAAATTGGGGCTGAATTATTATTATTCATCAGGAGAAACAGAACGATCATGTTAGCATTTCTAGGTATTGCAAGCTGGTTTTATTCCTAGAATAGATTCATATCTATTAGCCTTGACATGGGATTATATTCCTGTTTACAGTGAATTTCAGTACCACTGCAGAACTTACATATAATGTTACACCCCGTTCACCTTTTACACCTTTCAGTCCATTCAATCCTGGGCGGCCCTGAAATGAAGAGAAATGTTTTAGTTTCTGTACAGAAGTAAACTGCTATTTTTATTCCATACCTATCTCATAGAGCTGGAAGGGACTCTGAAAGGTCATTGAGTCCAGCCCCTTGGCTTCACTAGTAGGACCAAATACTGATTTTTGCCCCAGATCCCTAAGTGGCTCCCTCAGAGATTGAGCTCACAACCCTGGGTTTAGCAGACCAATGCTCAAACCACTGAGCTATCCCTCCCCCACATTTGAAAGACCCTAACACGTACAGGTCGTCCAGGAATACCAAGTTCTCCCTTAGGTCCAGAAGGTCCTACTGGTCCCTGGAGAGAAAATAGAAAGCATGTGATTAGCTGAGAAAAGGAGCAAAATATAAAACTTTCTATATGGAACATGACAGTGACTCATGTTTTGGTCATTTTGAAAGCACATCAATGTGTTTTTAAAAAAGGTTCCCTGTCTGCAGACTAATTCCCTTCAGCAACTATTCTGAGAGTACAGATGTGAGGCAGATAGGTCTGCATATAAAAATGGAACTCCAAGATTGTGATCTTTGGAGGACAAGATTCTTTGCTCTCACTGTCAAAGTCTAAATTTCGCACAGTTTTTGTGTGTCCAAAATGTTCAAAGCTGAGCTGTCAAGTACCAAACTATAAAGGGGAACTTATAAGCATCTGTCTATGGAACAGGAACTGTCTCTCTCTGCTTGAGTGAATGTGTGATTGGTGTTTTCCTATGATTTCTATGCCAACTTTCTGCTAATCTTGCATTTTTAAAATTATTTTTGAGTGGGGACTTTTTAGAGTGATTGAAAAAATGTCTAGACTGACCTCAAATGTCTCAAAAAACCCCACAGACCTCCTGACTGGCTATATTTTTCAATCTGTGGACTTTCCAAGCACAAAACTACTGGAATGGGGAGAATCTTTGTTTACATAAAGGTGACCTAACTGGACCCTGTAACAGGGTGCTGGCCTACGAGGCACTGAACCAGCCCTTGTTATCTCAGAAGCTGCTAGTACAGCTCCCATCAAGGGGACTGATTGGAGCTGGCAGGGTGTGGCTCATTAAAGGAGCGAAGAGTAATCACCTTTGAGCCTGCTGGGGAGAAGGCCTATCAAGCCGGCAGGAAGGAAGTGGAAAAGGGGGGGAACAGGAGGAGTAAGGTGTGAGGAACTGCTGCTCCTAGCTAGCAACAGGAACTAGCTGTCCCCTGCGTGGCTACCGAACTCCTATTGAATTACATAGAGTTGTATATAGATGGTGGTGGGAACGAACACAGGGAAATAAAAGGACACTGGGTTTTGCAAAGTAAGAGTTCTCCAGCTGATTTGTACCATGAGTGATGAAGTGCACATCTACACACCCCATCGACCATGGCTGCTGGTGATTGCTGAACACTGGCCAGGTGATGTCATCATGCCTGACAAAGAAACCCATGCTTCCTCCACACTCCCAGCTGTAGGAGTCCAGCAACATGCAACCTCTAAGTGTCAACTTCCACCAGTAAAAACTCTAGCCAGCAACAAGTCCATTCACATCAAACAGCAGAGTTGAAAGGACCACAGGCTAACCTTTTTCCACCAGGCTGAATGAAACCTCAAGAGTAACTACCACCATTCTGAATATGTAGCAACTTTTGGATTTTCTTTTCTTTTCCAATTTATATTAGCAGAAGGACACCTCTGTTTTAGCATTCTTGCAAACATTTTTAACTGCAGCAGGTGGCTGGTATTGAGTGTGTGTGTGTGTGTGTGTGTGTGTGTGTGTGTGTGTGTGTGTGTATAGAACCCTCAGAATCTGAGAATGGTGCTGTGATGGCCCCAGGGTGCCACTTGGAACTGAGATACAGCTGAGCCCTCTGTCTTACCAATCTGGGTTCCCTCTTGCACTGTGACATTGTGACATACTGCAAAACCTTCCAAGCTTGCACTCACACCAACTTCCATTGGCAGGCCCCACACCCAGCGGTGTTCATAAGTGTTCTGGACAGCCACTCATGAACCCACATAGAGAAACTACAACCAAAATACTCTCATCTCCTGAGCCTAAGACCCCAGAGCTATACTCTCCTGCCGTGGTTAAAACCTGACCAGTATGAATTTATTACCCAGTTCACCATTTCTACAAAGGAAAGTGGTCGTGCACCAACTCTTGTTCATGAGCTGAAATTTATCCCCTTTGCACTTCAAACAACACATAGTGTTTTAGGTAAAATATAAAATAGATTTATTAACTGCAGAAAGATAGCTCTTAAGCGATAGCAAACAGATCAAAGTAGATTACCATCAGAAATAAAACAAAACCACAGTCTAGGCCTAATGTACTAGTTAGTATTTGAATCAAGCAGTGTCTCACCCAGTTAGACAGTACATAGAAGCAGGTTAGCTTTTACATCCACAGGCAGGCTTCTTTCTTTCCTGCCTGGGGCCAACACTTCCCACTCAGTTCAGTCTTTTTCTTCCAGTACTTTCAGGTGTGTTGTTGTAGGAAGAATGAGGTATCATTATGATATCATTCCCCCCTTTTATATCTTCTTTCTACTTGCTGGAAAGCTCTTTTGCTGTGACCTGGGTCAAAAAGTTCCCACTGTGTAGTGCTATCTCTGAAAGGTTTCTATTGTACACAGTTCCTGGGGTAATCTTTGTGGTTGTGTATATTTCCTCAATATGCCATTAACATTGTTTGGCCTTTTTACTGTTGTACCTGAAAGACTGCTTATGGGTGTTCTCAACCTCACATGTTTCAGTAGCACATACATAGCCAAACTTCATAGCTTCACATACGATGATAGCACATGCAATCCAACGATATATCAATGTCTAGCAGATCAAGACTGTTAGAATGATACCTCACAAGGTATACTTTGTACAAAATATATCATAAATATATGACAGTGGTGAATATGGGATGCCACAGATACCTCTAGAGTGGTTCCTCCAATACCTAACAGCCCTACATTAACAACTGTGCTGTCTAAAGATCACACAGGCCTACATATCATGCATTAGGGGTTGTCGCCAAAAATAAAAAATATAATCACCCATTCATCCAGACCACCTTAGCAGTTTTAGACAAATTTTCTAAATTCCTGTTGCCTTAGCTAATTTAGGTAATAATTAGGAATGTATCCCTAAAAATATCAGACTATTTGTTGTGGGGAAGAGCCAGGATTATTCAATACCAACAGTTGCTCCTGGTCCTGATTTGAAATCATACCAAGAGGTATGTAATAATATAAAGATCCTACATTTTCAGTATTTACAAGTCAAATGTTTTATTGTGGAATCTGGATATGAGGCAGCTCTTTCTAAACATTTAGCCAAGGGACAAGCTGGAACAAAGGGTTTAAATTCTAATTTCTAAGATACATACAAATTTGACTGAGAAAGATGTTAGGAAAACAGCCCAGATGAAAAGATGGGAGAGGGATTTGGACAAAGAAATTGATCTGGATAAGAGTGTCTCCATATAGGAAAAGGGATATACATCTTCAATTTGTGTGGTCCATAAGGATTTTTTTTTATAAACTACTGTATAGATGACAACTGACTCCAGCTAAGCACTATCATATTTTTGCTATGAGAGAGGTGCTCTTATGGAGGGGTTGCATGGAAAGATACTTGCACATGTGATTGCACTCAGGAATTAGATGGTTTGGAGAGGAAATTATTAAAGAGATTCATTGCATGACAAAATGCTGGCTGGTTTCCTAGAGATCCCTGACCTCTTTGCTTAATGCTCCAGTAAAGAATCTGCATTTTAAAGAGAACAACAAATTAATTTCTTTTTATTGCTAGCTGCTAGACTTTGTGTTGGAAAAATACAACTCTTCCTCCTATGGAATTGTGGTACAGTTCTTGCGATGGAAAAGCTTTCACATCAAGTACGTACACAAGAGATGCACCAAAAAGAGGATAGATACTTATAAATTTGGGCACCCTTTCTAGCAAACCCAGCCAGCAAGCCAGAATCTTTAGCCAGGTTCTTTGAAAATTAACCTGATCCTGAATAAGAAATATATGACATACCATGTTAATATTTTATTGTAACTTTACCTTAACACAAGTCTCAAAAGGAGTTATATGTTTAATCTTTAATCTTCACCTAAATTTGTCATTTGTATTTTAAATGTAACAAGTGGTGTCATCTTGAATGTTTTTTATAACTTTATATTGGCGTGGATAGGGAGACTAGCTATTTCCTAACCACCAGTAATTTAGGCAGGCTGTCTTAATTGGCATTAGAGCTGTAGTCTCAAAATTAGCTTCAGTCAGCGAGTGATTTGACACCCCCCGCTCTGTATCACATATTTTGTTGGAATATAAATATATCAAATGGCACTGAAATTGACAATGTTCTGTTACTTTGGGGGCTGATAGCTAAAAAGATCACTGTCTTCTCAAGTTACACAGAGCGTGTAAGGAATTGTTGGTTTATTTGAAGTTGTTTAACCAATCTCATAATTTGATGATTCTAGAAACCCACCTTATTCTAATTTGATTTATTCATATGTAATTTATTTTATGTTTTTGTTTAGTTGTTCAGGCAATAAAATAGGTAAAATTAGAAACCTGTGTGCTTTGGGTGTTTTTAACTCTGATGTCAGGGTTCAGAACCAATGGGCCACCTAGTGGTGGTTTGTAGAACTGCTCTATATTCCTCCCATAACTGGTGCTCAGGTAGGAACACTGTTGGGTTTCGAGGGAAAGTTGACTTCTGTATATTGATCCCTTCTTTGAACGAGCAATGTAGACTCCAGAATCAGTGGGAGTCTGGGGTGATGCATAGCCGGTGGTCAACCTAAAGGCTGACTTTTTCCACGCAGCAACGTCTATACTGCTTGCACAAAACAGACAGATTCAGACTTGAAGACTTTCAGCAGTTTTTCTGCATACTGAATGATTTAAAAGTGTCATCCTTTATTGAGCATCACCAAGTCAAACCAAGAATATTATTTTTCTCTGAGGCAGTAACTCTCAATATTACCTGGGCAAAACAGTCAGTACTGTATACTGTATGTAGTGTTAGAATTTCCTATTACAAAAATTAAATTGGTTTTTGATCTCATTTCATCCTGACATCAGTTTTGTAGGAACTAAAAATGCTCCTACAAAATGCTCGATTAGATGGTTGTTTACATTGCAGTGCCCAAAGACTCCAACAGAGATTAGCCTCCACTGTGTTAGGCACTGTAAAAACACAACCTGAATTAATGTTTTTGTTCTGCACCTGTCACAGAGGTAGCAAAGGCAGATTTCTTAGGATACCTTTTTTTGCCCTGATCCTGCAAACACTTTCTCACATAAGTCATATTACTGACACCAGTGGTCTCATTGATGTCACTAGGGCTGGATCAGGAACTATATTCTGTTTTACTTGCTCAGGGCTAGAGTGTAGCTGGCTCTAAAGTGGCTACAGTGGGGTGGGAAGGAGTGAGCAGATTCCCCTCATGCAGGCTGTGTAGCCAGCCAGAACTGCAGCCCCCGTAGTAGAGACAGAAAGGGAGCTGCTTCTGAGATGCTTTCCCTGGGGCAACTTGTCTGAAAGGGAGCATGGAGCAGGCAGAGCCATGACTCTGTCTCTTCTATGTCATGCATGCTCCTTCCAGGGCAATGAGTGATTTGGGAAGTATTTGCCCCACTGAGGCAGGCTACCTCCAATGCTCCCCCTGGGGTTGCATGGCCCCCATACCATCCCTTACTATGGGCAGTGATGAAATGCACAACCTAGCCCTACAGTTATTTTGCACATTTAAAGCTGAAATGGATAAAGAGTATGATTCATAGCAACCAGCACTGGTCTCTGATGAAACTGATGGTAAATAATGACTGACTCATCATTCCATTCTAATGCTCATGATTCATAGATTCCAAGGCCAGAAGGGACCAGTGGGATCGTCTAGTCTGACCTCATGTAGAACACAAGTCATGGAACTTCCCTGAAAAAGTCCCGACAGAATATTTTCTAGAAAAAACATCCAATCTTGATTTAAGAGTTGCCAGTGGTTCCAATGATTCCAGTCAGGAACGTGGGGTTTAGGGATGAAGGAGGAAGAGAAACTGAATAACACACAAAGAAAGAAGAGTTAAAAGAAACTAGACTGAAGAAATGAAAACAGAGTAATAGTAACAAATGAGAAATGAATAATGGAGTGAAAATGGGACAGCTAGAAAGGGGAAAAATAAGGAAAGCAGGGGACAAAAGCAATTTTGAGAGGTGACCTGCAAAGTAGTGTTTTTAAGAATGGTAAAGCTGCAGAAATGTTCTGAATGCCTCTACAGAAAATGAGGTCAGAAAGCCACCCAGCACATCATTCCATTGCTGTCCTTAGATCTGTTTCCAAGGCCAGAAATCCTTATTCAAGTCTTCCTCACATCCTGTATCATCTATTGCAATTACTATTTCCATGGGATTCACAAGCCCCTGCTCACCCTGCTCTCACAGGACAGAAGGCAACAGCTTCTACCTCCATGACACTAAGTCCAAATTACACCTCTGAATTCAAATTGTCAATGAGGAACTGCAACGTGCCTTAGCTCAGAATGTGCCCGATAATTAAGAGCCCCTTTGAAAGTGCTTCTCAATGTAATGTTATCTCTGACAGGCTGTTCAATGAAGTCTTGCTACTGCTGCAGCTTCCTACATGGATGTGCAGATCAGTTCATTTGGAAAGTGTGCCCCTCATTGCCCTGCTGTGTTTGCTATTCAGCCAAGTCCTGCAGCTGCTGCTACTGCTTAGAGCACAGACCCACTAAGAAAGCTGGGGCACTGGAGTAGCTGCCTCAGCTGGAAGAGTTGTGTTCCATTCATAGCTGTGACTGGTGCATATAGCACTGGGATGAAGGCACATTTATTTTACTTCGTATTTTCCCATGTTTCTGAGTGGGACAGTGCCCATATGATAGGGCCTCTCTCCTAAACCCATCAGATCCCAAAGGCTTCCCTAGTTACTATGCAAAGGACTCTCTGGGGCAAATCAGGCTCTTGGCTCAGTCCAGCAGCAGTGGCAATGGGAGCACCATCCTGTGCCTCTGCCATATAGCAGGGGAATGGGAAGGCATCCCTTTTGCCTGAGGATACAGAGGGCCTTATTAGCACCCCAGAAAGCTGGAGATGAGCGTAAGGTGCAGGGTTGGCTGGCTACCCTCAAAGATGCTGGGGGTGAGCAGGGCATATAAGGCCAGAACTCTGTCCTCATTCCCACTCACTCCAGAAGGCCAGGACCGGCACTAGGGGTTTGAGCGCCCTAGGTGGCCGGCAATTTTGGCGCCCCATGCGCTGGTCCCACGGCTCCAGTAGAGCTGCCGCAGTGGTGCCTGCAGAGGGTCCGGTGCTCCGTGGCTCCGGTGGAGCTGCCGCAGTCGTGCCTGCGGGAGGTCCACCGGAGCCCCGTGAGGAGCCAACCGTCCACAGGCACAACTGCGGCAGCTCCAAGGGAGCCACGGACCAGCGGACTCTCTGCAGGCACCACTGCGGCAGCTCCACCAAAGCCGCCTGCCATCCCCTCCGGCAAAACAGCGCCCACCAATTATTCTGGCGCCCTAGGCGATCACCTAGGCTGCCTAAATGGTAGCGCCGGCCCTGCAGAAGGCTGTTCTGGTCCTTGGCATTCATATAGTGATTATTTTACTCACAGACCCCAAAGCACTTTACAAAGGTAACTAGCATGTTCTCCATTGTACATGTGGAAAAAGCAAGGCACAGAGAGGTGAAGTGACAGCTCCCGCTCACACAGTGAGTTGGTAGCACAGCTGGGAATAGAACCTGGATCTTCTCATTTCTAGTCTGGCCTTCTATCCATTATTGCCTCTTGTTGTCAAGTGGTTTAGGCAGCCTCGGGGTCTATTTGGGAGTCAGCATGGTGCCATGAAAGCTTAGCCTTATAGCTGTATTTGGATGATATTCGCCCTCAGGGTCCACACATCATCTGATTAATAAGAACTGAAATACTGATATTGTCTGAATGTCAGTCTGTTCACCAATCCCTACTCCAAACTAAGAGACTGATCTCCAAATTGATGGTCTGTCAACTACAGTCTCCTCTCATTCCAAACTGGCAACCATTTCTCCTTCACTGTTTTCTAACAGCAATAATGCATATTCATAGAAAGGCTAACCCATCTATCTGATGATAAATGTGTCAAACTATAGTTTGTGGCTCACATATAGTAATTCATTGTATAAGCAGCCTACTAAAAAAAGAAAAGAATTCATCAAAGGATAATTCCTAGGCAAAAATATGATTCATGTTGGAATATTTTCAAGTTGTGTCATCCATCTAGTACCATCGCGTATATTTCTCTCCTGCCCAAACATAATTAAATTAAAAGAGAACTTTACTATTAGTAATATAGGGGAGTGTTACTGTACAATAATAACAACTTCAAGAATCTGAAAAGCCCATCAATACTGGCATCCAAATCTGCTATTTAATAATAAAATTGCGACATGTTACAAGGGATTTCAGACTCTTCTTTCACTTCCTGTTTGTCGTCAGATTGTGCCTGAGTGATCACAGTTGAAGCCCAGGGTAGGAACAGACAGCAGCTGACAGGCAGGCTCTCAGGGATGTGAAAGAACCACAGCATTGCCACCTCAAATGTTCAAAATCATGGGTCAGGCCCCCCTAAATCATGAGGTTTAAAAATAAGTAAATTATGGGCTCCTTTTCTTTGCCTTCTGGTTTTGGAGCCTTTAAAGAACACTTGGATCAAGCCTTTCTCTGCATCCATGAAGGGTAGAAATATAAACCAGCAAAAATAGGTGAGATTCTCACATAATCCCTTGTCTCTAGGTGCTGGGGTTTTAAGTAAACCATCAAATATTGTGAGACTCTCAATAAAAATCACTAGAATTGGCAACGCCCTCCTTATTTCCTGCTTCATGATTCCAGCTCTGGTCCCTCCATGATGAGTATCAGTAACTTGGGGAGGAAGGGAAAGGCAAGTTGCCACCACTTGCAGCAGCTAGGGAGCAAAAGAAGCAAGTGAAAAAGCCTGTGACCATTCCACCATCAATGGCAGGGTAGGGAGGGGAAATTAGATTCTCTGATAGTGAGAGGGTAAGGTTAGTGCTCTGATGTGCTTCTTGCAGGGAGCCAGCTCTCCCTAATCCTCCGTACTGCCTTGGGAGGGTCAGGCTATCATTACCAGTGCAAGGAAGGAGATCAAAGGTGCTAACTTGACCCTCACTCTAGCAGAAGGTTGGTTTTAGTGTATATTTTCTGCTTTTGTTATCAGCCATACTGGCCTTGTAAGAATGCCATTACTCTTGACCTGCTGCTGGAATTTGTACTGGCATCTCAGCCCCCAGGCAGATGCTACTACCTACCTAGTGCCCTATATCCCAAACTGCTGCTATTCCCCTTGCTGTCCATCTAGAGCTTTGAAAAGCAGGGAAGCAGAAGGTTGGACGATTCTCTTACATCTGTAACAGAATTCTTGGGAGCTTGCCCCTCAGCTGATCATGCTCCAGACATCATAAATGATCAGCCTTGAAGGCCCACAAAGGTCCCATTTACTTTGAAGACCTCAAGCCATTTTGCTGCAGTTGAGATCAGGTGATGCTCTTGAGATAAAAGCCCCTTGACTTCGGTTCAGTTATGAGGTTGGCTGTGCAACTCTACCGGAGTTTAAGGGCATCTGGAGCCTCTTCTTACCTTCCCTGCACAGAGTACCTACATTGCCAGATCCTGCACAGCCTCCTGCATGGGTGGATGGAGCCTTGACTTCACACTCCCCTCACAATGCTATGGCCAGCAGAGCTGAGCAGGCAGAGATGAAGAAACAGAGGCAGATTCCTGACTCCCTGAGGCTCCTGCTCCATAGTTGTGTTGTCCCTTCCTCAGGATGGATTGTGAAGTGACAATCCAATCCCTAAAGGGGAGGGAAATGGGCTTTTTGAGGGATGGGTCATTGACTCTGAAATTTACTTCCCCAGTTGATGTGCCAAAGCCTGATTTTTTTTTTAAACTTTCTTGCCATGCTGCATCACTTATTGCTTCAAAGAATGGCACCGAACTCATAAGAGGGGGAAGAATGACCTTTCTGTTCTAAGGGGGATTTGGGAGGGTTCATTTTTGGAGTTAAAAATTGGTCCTATTATCTATTTTTTGTAAAATACAAATTGCACATGGGCCCAGAACTCTGGATAGTCACAAGCAAATAACTAAATACATACTCAAAATAAACTCCTTGCATTTCTGGAGTTCCCTCAGAGTGAATTGTGGAAGCAGAGATAATTTGTCACATCTACTGAGGTGAATTAGAAGAGCATCAGGCTTATCTCTAGACTTCCTTGTTTTTAGTGAGGAGACATAATTATGTCATCTTATCATTATTAAAGGTCTTATTTTATAACTCATTTCCTTTTTACTGCAGCGTAATTTGTAAGAGATACTTTTTCTATCATCACAAAGAGTCCTTCAGTTAGGTGACCAGATGTCCTGATTTTATAGAGACAGTGCCGATATTTGGGGCTTTGTCTTATATAGGCTCCTATTACCCCCCACCCCGTGTCCCGATTTTTCACACTTGCTGTCTGGTCACCCTATCTTCAGTGATGAAGTGCTCAGGCTTTAATCTCACACACTGCTTGCCTTGCCTTCAGACATTATTACAATCAATATAATTTGTGTTAGGATGGTATAAAGCAATGGAGTGGGAATGAGGGAGGAACTGGATGATTCTAGGCATAGAAAGACTTGACCAAATCCTGAGACAGCATAAATGTGCCAAAATCTAAAGAGGTGCAGCCATTTAGACAAGTGTAAGTAAAGGCCTGTCTCCATTTAACATACTACAGTGGCACAGCTGCAGTGCCAGGTTGTCCTGTTGGCTTAAGAAATCTGCCTCGTTGAAAGGCAGTAGCTAGGTGGATGGAAGAATTTCACTGTCAACCTAAAGCTGTCTACATGGAGTGTTGGGTCAGCTTATATCACTTGGGGTGTGGATTTTAACTGGGTCAACCTAATATTCTAGTGTCGAGCAGGCCTAAGGCATTCACGTGGCGCAACGTGCGTACACTGAGATACACGAGCACCCTGTGGTGGTGCAAAAGGATCCCATGTGCTCCTCGGTGGGGGCAGAGAGGCTAGGTCAGAAAAGGGACATGTCCTCTCAGAAAAGGCTGTGTGTCTAAGTCAAAAGGCAAGATCAGCTCATCCTGCAGTGATGTAAGGAGGGGAAAGGGAACTCAAGTCGATGATGTAAGTTAGGGTAACCCTCCCAAGATACACTTTGCACCAAAGTAACCAACAGAAGTGTCATGCAACACATCTAACCAGCCCCTCAGTAAAACAACAAGTACTGATAAGGTACCCAGAACACCATAATTACTGTGTGTCAAAGATGCCCTTTACTGAAATTTGCCATCTCGCACAGGGCATCCTTGGCCATACTATACTAAAAGCTGAAGCCAGGAGCTAGCCAACCACTAAAAGGAAGTGGTTTAAACCACTGCATAACATTTCATAGTCTATCAACCCAGCAGGTCACCAGGGAACATGGTAAGAAAAGAAGGTTGATGATGCAAACAGATATAGCACAAGAAACTTCAACTTCAGCACATAACAAACGGCATCAGCGGGAGGGCAAACAAATCATAGGTCCCCAAAAGGTTGGGCACCTAAAACACACTGCATGCACCAGAGGAAACCAAAGCATTGCCAGCCAGTCTGTGCCACCATCATAGGTATGGCTTAGCATGATATTTCAGAGATTTCTCTACTGCATTCCTGCCTGCCATCTTTGCAGATGCTTCCAACCTCTCATTAAAGTAGTTAGTGCTATAGATCCTGTAGCCTTTGTCAAGCTGCTAAGAGCAAACTGCCTCCTCTGTCAATTTTTCTAGCCAGCTAGAGTTAAATCACAAATTCTTCTAGTGTCATTTGCCTTTGAATCACAGCAGGATCTCACTTTGACACTCCAGGATACTCACTTTAAATGTTGGAACAAATTTTCCTATGTAGATGCTTGCAGTTGTGCACTTAGAATTGTATGCATATAATTTATGCTCACAGATGTGATGTGTATATACAAAGTGAGTATTTGTGCATGAACATAGTCAGCTGGGCACCCAGCTAACAAGTACGCATGTAAATACCTGATGTAGATACGCTCATTGGGCATTTACATTCATAGCTTAGACGTGTGCAATCACATGTGCCTAAATTTGAAAATCTGGCCTGCTGTATTTTAAATTTACTGTACATCACTTTTACACACAATTTTCAGGACTGCATTTTCCACACTGAGACTATTATAGCTGTAAGAGGAACTGAGAAAATGCTCAATAAAACTGGTAATTGAAATAAGCAGGGATCGTGTTGTATCATAATTTGGGGTCAGGAACTTAGAACTGATGTCTTCCTAAAATTCAGAAGTGCCAGATTGATACATGAGGTAAACCCACTGAAATCAGTGGAGTTATACCAAGGATGAATTGGGCCCTCAAATGCATGTGTTCCGGAAGACCACTATCCTCTTCTAGCCAAGGGAGTTTTTTAAAATCTGACAAAAAACTGGTGCATTCCAAGGTAAAGGGATTAAAATCATTAAACCTGGAATGCACTGCAACAGATTGTACCAAATTCATCCCCATTGCTTATTGTTCAACTATTTTCCAGTTATGAAGTTTCAAGCTTTGAGAGCATCATTCCTTGTAGAGTCAAAAAATTTCAAACCTAGGGAGCCTAAAGCAAAGTATCTATAGCTATATTTAGGTACTTCAATAAATGGCCTCATTTTCATGTCCAATCTGCAGCTTCCACTGAAGGCAAGGGAGCGGAACACAATTCAGCACCTGTGAAAATCAGGTCAGACTTATTTAGATGCCTGAATATGGATTTAGGTTTCTAGCTTTGCAAACAAGTTTTGAAAAATATGGCCTCTGTTTTTTAATTATCACATGATACATATGTGCTATCACTTGTTAAATTCTAAACCAAAACAGAAACAATTTGCAGTACTGTATACCAAAGACAAATACTTCAAAGCCATTGCTGTCTGTGGGTATTATGCTTCATCTTTGCCTAATGGTACTGAAAAACTAAAGCTAGTTGACTAAGTTGAGGCAATCTCTTTAAAATCAAAAAGTACAAATACATTAAAAAATAGCAAACATCTTACCATAGGCCCTGGTGGCCCCATTGCCCCACGTTCACCCTGTGAGAGAGACATTTATATTAGTGATGAAGAGAAACTCTAATGTCTTGTTGGCCTGGTTAGTAATGGAGTTCAAGTCCACCAAGTGTTCCAAAAGAACTTGGTAACAGTATTAGCTTACCTTCTGCCCTTGTCTTCCTGGTAGTTCTCTTAGAGATCCATTTGCAGATATGATAAATCCAGGTTCTCCCTTTTCACCCTACAATTCACATAATCATTTGTCGATGTTTATACAACAGTTCTAAACAAAGCTTTATTTGCACTGAGCAGACAGCTTCAAAAGGTCAGTGCAGCAACATTTTTGTTAGTTCAAAGTGGTGACAGGCTGGTTGGGGAGGTGGCAACTACAAAAATGTGACTAGGGTGGATTCAATTGTGGGGGGAGCTGAGGGTTGTTTCTTTTTTAACCATGGTACGATAAAACAAAAATATCCTGCTCCTAAAAGCCCTGAAAGAAAATCAAAATAGTACAACAAGCCTTCCCTTATCTAGTGCCCCTATGTGAAAGTGTAACATGAAACCTTAATAGCTCCCTGGCTGTCATCAAAGCAAAGGTCTTTTCTTCTAAACATTTGGAGCATGATGCTGTCCTATTCCCTCTAGCCAATAAACTTTAGCCACCGAGAGCTGGGCTGTGAACCTCTTAGTTTCACTAATGAGCTGCTACTCCAAGGAGGGGTCCCATTGAATTCAATGGGACTAATCACACGAATAACTGCTCCACAGTGGGAATAAGTGGTTCCCAGTGTGGCCCCAGTAGCTGCCATCACCCACCCTACTGCGACCGAGGCATCCTGAACAACCTGGTCCCATAATCTCAAAGTGAAGCAATGTGGCCTCTGGCTTGACATCAACCCAGCCCACCACAATGATTCTGCTGAATACTCAGCTCCGTGTACTGCCATTCTACTGCATCTTCCCTGAAAGCTTTAGAAATGTTTGAGTCACTCATACTTAGGCTCCTAAGAAGGCTGGCCTGGATGTGTCACTAACCCCATCTCCTGTTCAGTGCTATGGACTCAGTGCCATGAGGAAAGTATTCCATGGATTTCTAAAGTGAGTATTTCCCCAAAAAGTTCTGCGATGGCCTACACTCCCAGGGATCCTTCAGCTGTACAGCCTGAGATCAGCAGCCTTAAAAACAGCTGCCATTCTTGGCTCAGGATCATTGGAAGATCATTGACCCTGTGGTCAAACACATGCCAGAAACTCAGCATGCCATCTTTCATTCATTAGCATGTAATTTCACAGTTAAGGAGTGCTAGTTTTGCTCCTGCTCTGGGAACCTATTTCAGACTTTAATTTAACAATATCTACACCATCACATTAACTGACAAGAAATCAACAAAACAGTTGTATAAGCTACTTAAGAATGCAAAGGATCAGAAGAATGGTCTTTTGCTTTCCTTTTTCTCTTCTCATCCTCAAGGTTGCAGTAGCCCAGTTGTTCCTGATCACCTCTTCCTGCCCCTATTCATCTCCTAACAATGCCACAATCCCAAACCCCACAGAACTAGAGTCCTCAAATCCTGCTCATTCTGTGCAGTGGGGTTCTGTTACAGGCAGGATCCTCTGTACCCATAAAGGAGGGAGCAAGATTTGTCCTTCTATAATTTACATAGCCTTTTTGCTGCGCTTCCTTTTTCCTTCCTACACCATTGGCATGGATGATCAGTTTACAGAAAAAGGTCAGCTCATACCCAAAATGTTTAATGTTTATGCGGAGTCATTCTGACAGTTGTGCAAAATGAAATGTAGAGTTTCAGCATCAGAGTCTGTATATTAGTCCCCAAGAGAATTTCAAGGTATTTTGTTTAATATTACTGATTTCCACTGAAATCTCTTTTGAAACTCTAGTAGCAACTCATTAATATCCCTGTGGAGAGCAAAATGAAAACCATAAATGCAACAGAATAATGCCACCAGACGTAAATTTTTTAACACATTTCTGAGCATATTCATCTCTCTAGTGCACATGGGATGCTACTCATTCCTTCTTACCCGTTGTCCTTTTGGTCCTTGTAATCCAGTCAGTCCAATGGCACCTTTTGGTCCCCTTGGGCCCTGAAAGAGTAAAAACAAAAGTCTGTGTGCCTCTTTTATAACTGGTTTGGATAAGAGCTTTTCAGATATCAGTTGAGCATAAGGAAGCACATTTTGATCAATTTCATTTCAGATAGTTGGAGATCTGAAACTTTGAATCACTCCAGTTTTAACTGTCCAAGGAATTCCTTTCCCTAGTCTAAGGCCACTGCTATCTGCATCACTTAATTACAGAAACTATTCCCTACAGTTGTCCTGTGGAGAAAGGTTGGCTTGCATTTTGTGTTGCAGTTTTCCCTTAAAAGTGCGCTGAAAACTGTTTTTTTTACCCTGCAAAAGCTGAATTCCAGTTTCTGTGTTTCTTCTGCATCAGTAAAGAACAAAACTAACAGCTAAAGCAGATGAGAGTGACATTTAAGTCTTCACAATTATTCTAGTAACAATTAGGGATCTTATACAACTTGTTACATTAATTTTTAAAAGCTTCTCAGTTCTTTGTCTCTATTTCTATGCAGCCCACAAAACCCTGACCTACCTTTTGCCTAGATTATTCTTTCTATGGACTATGGAGGCTTGGATCCTGTACCCAAGCCTACACTCTGAAACCATCAATGGCTTTTGAAACTTTTGAAAAATTCTTATATCTGAATCCATAAACTAAATAAAATTGGTAGGGAGTTACAATTTGATCACAATAATAGACAGACAACATGACACTAAGGTGCTAGGATTTTGGTATTATATCATTTTGGAGAAGCCCTATAGAATTTAATAAGAATTAATTTTGCAGAGTTCTTTGTATCATCCTATAGAATTTAAACAGGGTATTGTGTCCCTGTTATAGAATATTATAGGATGGGCCAAAAAACCTATAGAAAGGATATAATTCTCTATTAAATGCTATAGCTTTGAAGGTAATTTATTTAACACACTACTGATTTCATCTCTTAATAAATTCTGTAGGGCTTTTTTATAGGGAGTAAACACTTATTAGACCTGGTTACAGATTTAAAATATGGCACTAAATTGAATTAAATCAAATATTAAGTATAAATATGATACAATGTATGTATCAAAATGGATGATGCATCTTTTAACTTCCATTGAACATGCGTTTATTTCTAAAGTATTTGTTAACATTCGTCCTAGTTTTACTCAGACTTACATTCTCCCATTTGACATTTATGAACTTTGAGAATTTGTCAGGCTTTGTATCAATTTTGTATGATTCCAAAGTTGAAACATTAATGAATTCATTTCCATATTTAAAACTGACTTAAAACCTTAGAACATAATGCTCACAGGAAATCCTGGTAGACCAGGCCTGCCGTCTGGCCCCTGTAAAATGCAAAAAACACACAAGTACATATTATATACTTAGAAACTGCATAATCCATTTTACATGTATCTACTAGTTTGTGAACATTAACTATTTTTGAACTGTATTCATATGCAAAATACTTCATTAAGGTGGTGTTAAGGTTGCAGACATGCAGCACTGCCCTGCGCTCTCTCCATTAGAAATTAATTCTCAAATGTTGGAAAACCCAGGAAATACAGAGCGTTTAGGTGGCATTTCCCTCACAGCACAGCCACATAATATCCTAACTCTGCCCCCTCCGTCCTAAGGACATCACGGTACTTTACTCCTTCTTCAGCCTCTGCCAGCCAGCAGCAAATAGCTCATGGATCAGTGGTGTTACACAAAGAATAGAGAGGCCCCATTGCACTGTGAATAGGAGATCTGATCTGGATTTCTGCTGAGCACAGAGGAAATGACAGATTTGTTGAGGGAAGTAAGGTACTGTTATCATCCCAGTCTCTCTTGCCATCACCAGGGGTCAAATTTAAAGCTGGATGGCTGTGCTGTGTGTGAAGAGTCATCTGTATTATCATCGTGGTGAGCTTGGCAGTCTACTACTCCCCCCATTGTCTCTCCTTGCTTTTTAGGAAAAGGTCTAAGGCCTGGCTGTCCATTACAGGTAGCCAGGGAGATTCTTGGGTGGGAAGCACAAGGTTCTCCTTCCCTCTGGAGCCCAGTGATGCAGTATGGCCCACCAGATCCCCAGCATGCCTCCTCCAGAGCTGTAACTGAAATATAACATGATATGCGTTATATACACCACCCAGAATGCATTTTTGCTGCACAATATGGAAGGTGCAAGTTACGTTAGAATCTACTGTTGTGAGAAATGCTGGACTGCAAAAAAGAGCTACTGCCAAAATTACAGGGCCACTGGACAGGGCGAGTGGAAAAAGGCCAGGAGAGCACAAATGACAGGTTGCAGTGAAGGGGCTAACAAAGTCTGAAACAGAACTTTCCAGAATCTCAGAAAGGATTCAGCCTTAATCCACTCCAGGAGTGGACAGAAGTTTGCCCCTTGCTTCAGTTAAATAAAACCATCTGTGTTCAAAACAAGAGTTAAACCTTTACTTTAGTAACAGGAGCTATCAACACAAGCAATGAAAATAATAAAAGACACAGTTTGTTATGTCAGATAAATTGTTCTAACAGGATACTCTGAGCATCTGGCATTTCTTGCCCCATTTGGGGAGGCTTAGCCTCCAAGCCTTATACCCACCGCCCATAAGGTTTATAAAGGTGAGCCACTCAAATCCATAAGACCCATGGGCCCAATTCTACCTTCATATGCATCCACAGAGCTCCCACAAAGTCAATAGAAAATGAATGTGCTGTCTTGACTTCTCCTCTAAACCAGTTTTTTTTTAAAATTAAAAAGCAAAAAGCAAAAAACAAACAAAAAACCCATCCCCACCCCAGCACAGCCTTCTTCCTCAAATGTGGCTTTTGGGACAAGTGATTCCCAGTCATTATGCACATGATGCTTAGTTATCAAGGGAGGTGGGACCTGAAGGGAACAGCAATGAGCACATCCAAAAATATAACCTTAAATCAAGTCTGCTTTGTTTTGTATAAAAGCAGTGATGCAAAGAAGCCTGAGCACACTGGTGAATCTAACTGTTGGAGCTTGGAATCAGTACAGAGAAGCATCCACAATTTCAGATGTTTAACTGAACTCTCCTAAACTCCTGGCTGAAAAAAAACAAGTCCAAAATCTTGTATCAATAGTTGTCTCATAAGATTTCCATCTCATTCAGTCACAGCTAGAAATGCCATGAGAACAGCCTCATTTGCAGTAGTTCAGGATTTCTGGTTCTAGCCTCAGGCAGAATGGAGCAAAATCTTATCAGAACATTTCAGGACCCTACAAACAAACTAACAAGCAAACAAAATGTCTGGTCCTAGAAACAGATGCAAACTTAGTAGACTCTGGGCTTTTATTTTTTTCTGCACCAGTTCTCCTCTTCCAGTCAGGTAGACATCTGTCATTCAGGGTCAGAGTTTGTCCCATCTCTCATGTCTTTATTTATAATAAATTTACACAATTGTAGGGAAGTTAATTTACCAACACAGGATCCAACTCTGTTCTCAGAACATCTCTCTCCACATGTTAGAGAGTGAGTGAGTGCGTGTGTGTCCAAAGAACAGGGAGGTGGGCTTTGCATAGTATTTAAAGAGAGGCAATGAAGTATGAAACAAATCCTTGCATTTAATGAAGCAGAATATACTCACTGGAGACCCAAGCAGTCCTTTAACTCCCGTAAAATTAGAAATTCCATCTGTATCATTGAGTAGCAGCTAAAAAATAAAGGACAAAGAACAGAGTAGCTCAAATATTAAATTGGTTCTCTGGGGTAGACACATTTCTAGAGACGGCACAGACAGCTTACAACATCCTATTATAACAGTGGAGATAGAGAACGTAGACCAAGCTATCGGGAACATTCTTTGCTTTTTCCTTTTGTGTCGTGCATTTGGAATACCACTACTTTGCATTTCTATTACACCTTGTATGTAACGATCTCAGAGTGCTTTACAAACATTTAAGAACTGAGTATCATTATGCCCCTGTGAGGTAGGAATCCCTCATGTTACGGATGAGGAAACAGACACAGAAGGGTTGTGACTTGAGATCATCTTTTCTCTATAGGATGAAGATTAAAATTAGTGCTTTAGACCCCATGCTTCAGTGCTGAGTGGGTGTTGGAGTCTGAGGCTACAGCTACACTTGCAGATGTAACGTGCTGGGAGTTAAACCAGCCCTTGGAGACAGCAGCAGGGAAAGCGCTGCCACTTGTTTACATTGTCAGCTGCAAGCACAGTGGGGTGGCCACATTAGCAGTTCTTGCAATGCCACAGAGAGCAGTACATTGTGGTAGCTGTTCCAGTGTGCAAGTGGCTGCAGCGTGCTTTTCAAATGGGGGTGTGGAGTGTGACAGGGAGTGTATTGTGTGTATGTGAGGGGAAAGACAGTGCGTTTCGGGGGGCAGAGAGTGTGTCAGCATGCTGTCTTGTAAGTTCAGACAGGGGGAAGGGGCAAACCCCTGACATCAACCCCCACCCCCTCGCCTCTGTCTCTCACACACATGCACAAATGCCTGCCTCTGCAGCAGCAGCATTCCACAGTAATTGTTTGCTTTGTGTCCCGGAGCAGACAAGCATGCTGGCTGTCAGAAACGGAGCTTTGAAAGGGGATATTCACATGCCTGCCTCCGAGTTCAAAACAATGACCAGGGTGGCCACTTGACTTCAAGGGATTATGGGACGTTTCTGAAGGCCAATCACAGCGCAGTAATGCAACACGTCCTGTACACTGATACCCCAGTGCTTCAGCCAGAACACAGCAGAACTCCATGCTTCTTATAGAGGTGGATTACCAGGGGTGCTCCAGCCGTGAAGTCCAAGTGCCTTGCCAGTCTGGACACCTGAGGAGTTACAGCATCCGGGACTGATTTAATGCACTCTAACTTGAAAGTGTAGCCAAGCCCTGACTGTGCACAACTCATTGCAGGATTCAGGCTCTAATGACATTTTGTTCCTATTTCATTTTGGTTTTGGACAGATTGAAATTATTTTCCCCATATTGTATAATGCAGTCATATGTTACAGTACAGCATGATGGTGACAGCTTGGTTTTGCAAACTATCCATATATGCCTTTTACATAGAAGAAACCCTAGTACTCATCCTTATTCAATTCTTTCACTTTCTTCCTGATAGTCCTACTTTCTTTAATCTCAGATGTCTTCACACAGACTTTAACTTTTCCAATTTGTCTTCTGATTTGTATATCATTCTTTCATCTAAGCAAGCAATGCTATCCACTCCAGATTCAGACTGCATATGTTGTAAAATACATCCTGTGTAATACCAGCACTTGAACTCCAAATCACCATCCTTTGCTATACCAGCTACAGATACGGTGTTTTGAAAAATACTCGACCAAGTGGATATTCACCCACGAAAGCTCATGCTCCAATACGTCTGTTAGTCTATAACGTGCCATAGGATTCTTTGTTGCTTTTTGAAAATTGCTGTTTGCAAGAGGGCATGTCAGAAAAGGAATAGCAGGAAAAAAATCTCCTTCGACCATCACATCAGGGAACGTTTATAGCCACTGAGCACTAATACATACAATGAATTGGGCACACTCCAGATTCACTGCCCTCCAGGTGCGATACAACCTCCTAAAGGATGTTGTTCTTTTATGGATGCTGCTACCTGCCTCCTTTTAATTCATACACCACAATATGTGCAAAGATGGATGCCAATAATTAGGAGCTGAAATGTGCATTTATGCACCTGGAAACCTATTTGAGGTCCATGTGCCAGCACTCTGCCCCTGAGGAGAGCAGCATCAGACCCCTGTGCAGCTTGCTGTAGCCTGGCTCCCAGTGTAACAGAATCACATTGGTTCCACTGTATTCCAGGCTCTGTGTCCTCCCAGACGGGAGAAGATGTGTGCTAATTACTTCAATTACAGTAATAAAAGCAATCTGCTTTTGCACTTGTTCTGCCATAACTTCAGTTGGTGGCAGAATTCCAGGAGCCTGAGGTTACACAATCCTTTTGAATTACTCAGTATTTAACCATTCACTTTGGGTCTGATCTAGAGATTATTGAAGTCAATGGAAAAACTCCCATTGATTTCAATCTGCTTTGGACCACACAATTTGTGTATAGTGTAAACGATCTGTAGCCTCAGTTAGACACTATATGTGTGCCAGGAAAACACACACATTTTGAGCATACAGTAGCTATATGAAAATACAGAGTACAGAGATGCCTATCATATAGCAGGCTCCTGGTCTCTCCATTCCACACCAAGTGTAGTCATTTGCCCTGTTTTCTTGGTTTGTTTGTTTGTTTGTTTGTTTTGCAAGCAACTTTCACAGTGATAATGCAGCAATGACACCACTTGCCATTTCATGTCAGCCTTGTGAGACCATATCCTGAGTGCTGCCTAAAACATGGGACTTTGTTTTTTTACTAATATGTTGAAGAAACAACAATATTCGTTAGCTTTACTGGTTAATGGATTCTTGGATTTTAAGTACATTATGTGTGGAGCTTTCAGCTGCTCATCCCATGGGACATTAAAATGCTAGAGGCAGAATTGCTAAAAGAACATAATGCAAAAATCATTTACATTTACTTTATATTCCTGGATCAGACTCTCTCCATTCCTTCCTCATTAGTTTTTTGGACATTAAATATGATGGATCAATAACAGAAAAAGAAAGTTTGCTGCTCACTTCCCCCCTACAATGGTTTCTACTGAACTTTATGAGGTGTGGGGGTGGGATTTCAGTAAAGCATCAGTTACAGTTTTACACTGAAAAGACAAATGGTGTAAATGTTTTACCAAAGGACAAGTGTGACTTACTGACCCTCCAAAATGGCCAAAATATAAAAATTCACAGAGCAGAATTGCCTAAATGATTTACTTACCACATTTTAGCATTTCATATCAGCACATTACAACAAACTGGGAGAAAAAAAAATCATTTGTATTGGGCTTTGGATTAATAATGTGTGAATGTCAGGAGGAATTCAGAAGAAAGGAATGTCTGAACAACTGAGACTCTCTTTGGGAGATGATTATTAATTTCTGTTGCAGTAGCTCACCTGGGCTCCAATCACAACAATTTGAGGCCCCATTGTGCTTGGCACTACACAAACACGCACAGGTCCTTTTCTGAATTGATTACAACCTAAGGCCCCAATGCTGCAACTGATAGACTGCAGTGACTGAACGTGTATTATTAATTTCAAGACCAGAGCCCAATTTCCTTCAGCTATTGTCTACCTAGTAATATATATCTACTACACAAGTAATAAAGTTTTAAATATAGAAAAAGAATACGATCATGATGTTGCTCTAGCACCATGGTTTAAATTGCCAAACTGACTGACAGAAAGTGGCATGGTGCTGGCATGTCTGCTTGCATTAGGTCTGCTGTGTGTCCAGTGCTACTGATGTTTCAGGATGCTTTCCTGTGAAGCTGGAATAGCAAAATGTACAGGGACGCTAGAACTCTCTAGCTAAGAAAACCTCTATAGAGCAAAGTTAATACATCTTGTATAAATACACCTGCTATTCTCAGATCAAGTCCCACCTGGTCTCTTGCCTACATCAACTTATAGAATCCACTTTTTCCAAACTCACTGTGCCTTCAATGCCACAAAAAAAAACTAGCCAACTAATAGTGGCTAGGTTAAGAGCTAAATGGGGATACTCAGCATTTACTTTGTCTATTTATAATACTAGTTTCTTGCAAATGCATATACAGTTGAATACATTTATTTGTAACCCGCTCCCTCACCTCATATGTCATTTGTCTTCCTAGACTACAAAGTCTTTGGGGCAGAAGCTAGGTTTTTGTATATATGTATATGAACAGTACTTAGCATAATGTAGCCCCAGTTGACAGTGGGGTCCCTGGACACTACAGTAATGTATAGTGAAGATATTTGATACAGGAGTCCTGGACAATAGAGAGGACACACAATACATTTCCTCGGCAGTAGTTAACCACCGTAATAATGTGTAGTGTGGTAACTGTGAAGTGTGTGGAGAAGCTGCTTGGCCTCCAGCATGCTAACGTCGTCGTCATCTGTGTCAGCTTCAGGGATGCTCGGCACGTCACTCACATAAGTGCCTTCCACCCAACAAGCTCATAATCCTTTACAAACATTAACAAACTGAGCCTCAACACAGCCATCTCAAGTGGGCATGGCTATCAAACGAAGGCAAGAGATGTTAAACGTCTTGCCTAAGAAGGTCACCCAGAAGCACTGTGGCAGAGCTAGGAAGAGACCATAGATCTCCTGAGTCTCAGTCCAGGGCCTATACCATCAGATCATCCTTTCACCCGAAGGCTATTAAAAAAGCTGCCAAAAATTAAAGCAGAAACTGGATGAAACACAAAGTATTAATTCCTTCATTCACCCAGGGTTTTTGAGCCACTTTCAAGATAACATGTTCATTCTCATCCTGCAAAGAAGCCACCTAAACTCTTTTGGGGCTGTGTTCACCATCATTAGGGACCCACTTTCCGCCACAGTTGTTATCGCTGTCAGAAACCTCATTGCTTTAGTCAATATAAAATGTAAAGTCTGAGTTAGATTTCTGACTTTGTTATTGCCTAGCTCCTATCATGCAGATTCCTCACCTCTGATTACAAGCCTTGGCAGACTGCAGCTAACCACCTGCCTTCTCTCAAACAAACAGAATCCTTCAGAGGGTAAGATTACATGGCTCTACTGAGTGAACAAGTTTCCTGTAGCCATTCACAGCTTCTCCAATTCCCAATGTCATACCAAATTGCCTCCACAGACTTTTGTAGTCAGTTTGCAGTTTGGTTCATGCAAACTTCTAGGGTCTTTTTTTTCCCTACTAGTATTATCTATAACCTAAAAGCCTGAAATACACTAAGCAATAGCAGGTGTATTTATACAAGATGTATTAACTTTGCTCTATAGAGGTTTTCTGAAAATGTGTGTGTTGTGAAAGGATGTGTGGCTCTCTGTACCACCTTTCACCAGCATGCTCTTTGACACTTGCTGATACTACTTCTGCAAAAGGGCTATTTCTTTGGTTTGTATGGTACACTGATAGAAAGCATGGTGGAGTCTAGGCACTACTGCAGTTTGATTCCAGGCACTGCTGGAGTCACAGGGTATGCCTACATTGCAGTTAAGACACCCACGGCTGCCAGCTGATTCTGGCTTGTGGGGCTTAGGCTAAGGGTCTGTTCATGTGGTATAGACACTAAGGCTCTGGCGGGAGCCCAGGCATCAGGACCCTGTGAGCTGTGAGGGTCCCAGAGCTCGGGCTGCAGCTTAAGCCCTAACAGCAATATCAAAATTAAACAAACCCTTTGCCTGATCTCCACGAGCCCAAATCAGCTGGCATGGGCCAGCCATCGGTGTCTAAATACAGTGTAGATATACCTACAGAGGCCCCATGACTTTACAGTTCCTCTGTTCTGTATTCCCTAGTTAATCTTTTTTCATTTTTCATGGATTCTGCAGAGTCACCTGGACATGCTAAGAGAAGCAAACATTCACTCATTTTACTGCCCTCTTTCATCTTTTTGTCATGGCAGGGTCATGGGTGGCCAGACGTAGCAGTGGGAGCCAGAATAGACAGTCAAGACAGAAGTGGTGTCAGCTGGGTCAGGATAGTGGAAAGTCAAAAGAAGGAGACAAACTAGAGATCAGAACCATGAGTTGGGAACCAGAGTCAGGCTAGGTCAGAATACCAGAGGTTCAGAGGCAGGAGCCAAACTGGAGGTCAGGAGCCACAAGTAAGATGCCAGGAGGCAAGCCGCAGGAGGTATACAGTCCAAAGCAGGGTGAAATCCAGTTATTCAGATGGCTTCCTGTTCCAGCTGCTGGCTTAAGTAGGGCCAGTGGGCCAGTCAGCTGCTCTGGCACTCTGCCAATCAGACATTGGGGCAGAGCTAACAGTGGAGCTGGGCTTCCTGGGTCCCAGGTAATCCATTGTCAGCAGGCTGCGAGGTGGAGGGCTGGAGTGTGGCTATTCCCATAATCCTACAGGTTGGATTTGAGACACATGGGTCATGACCAAAATTATGATTGGACAAATGTGTGTATGTGGAGGGGGATTAGGTGTAGATATTTATTGCAGATTTTTCCCTTTCAGGACTGTATCTATGAACCGAACATCAACACCAGCACCAGTTGTTCTTCACTGCCATGTAACTCCGGATACATTTTAATGACAGTAAAGTTCTTAACACTTTACAAAGACACTTACCTGTGGTACTGCTATGATTGGCCCAGGTGGTCCTGGTGGCCCTGGTGGTCCAACAATACTGGCACCATCCTGTCCTGGTTCACCCTATTTCAATAGTAGTATAGATGGAAAGGCTGTTTATTAAACATCAAATTCCCAGTGGAAATTCAATTAGAAAGAAATTGATCCCATCTTACCTTGGATCCTGTGTCACCCTTGTCCCCTTTTGGACCCTGCATGCAATTTAATAAAGGAGTGTTAACAATTTACAAGGGAAAGTTGTGACAATACTTTCCCTCCCACCATCAGAGAATAATGATTCATGAAGGGCTTGATCCAAAGCCCAATGAAGTTGACAGAAGGACTCTGGATTGCAATGGGTTTGGATCAGGCCCTAAGTGTATATTGGTTTTGAATGTTTTGAGTCATTTCTACTGCCTTTGACAGTGTACAAGTATGACAGAGGGCTGGAAGAACAGAGAAGAAGGAAACAGAGAGTATTTTTCACATTTTTTTCCTAAGGGAATCCAAGCATGAGATTTATTGAAGGGTTCACAGGTGCGTCTCATGCTGATCTATTACGCATTTTTATGAACACAAAAAATTGTATTTTGTCAGAAAGCTGATGTATTTAAAAGAGTCAACCAAAACCTTACTTTTTGTTAGCATTTATACTGCTTTTTCTATAAATACAAGTTTATACTTTACGGTTATATGGTGCTTGATTTCTATATCTCAGAGTTATTTACAAAGTTGGATAGCATTTTACAGACAAGGGAGCCAAACCTACAGTTGGTGAAAATCAGCATGGATTTACACCAGCCGGAGTTCCAGCCCAGATAATGTGAGAGACAAAGAGGTTTAAGTGATGTGCCCCAGGTTAAAGAGCGAACTAGTGTCAGAATCAGGTTTACAACCCAGATTTCCTGTTTCCAAGCCCCATCTTCAATCAGCAAGATTATGTATGCCCCTCACACAAATATGCAAATATTTCACTGAATAATAAATTCTATTGAGCTGGGGAGACATTGCTAACAAACTAATGTAAGCCAGGAAATTTAGAGTTAATTTACTCAGTTGTTCCTACATCTAACACAGAATGGCGTCAGTTCATTACACTTTGTACCATGAGCGCTGCAACAGTCAACACTGAACAGAAAGTATCACTCATGACCATGTAGGAAACAGGAACTGTTGTAATGGCTTAAAGTAATACGGAGTAGGGATGTGCATGAGGTGCAGGGTTTGGGGGAGGCCAGCTCCTCCTTCAAACTCTGCAACTTCCCTTCCAATGGCCAACTAGCCATCTGGCACTTTCTGCCTCTCTGTAACTCTCTTGTGCTGGAAAGCTTCCCAAGGATCCATAAATCCTCTCTCGCTGCTAGGCTTGAGCTGGCTGATTGATTTATAATTTGGTGGGTTTTAATTTTTCTTAAAAACACAAAGCAATCAAACCACATTTTTCAACAACTATGGGCAAATGTTCTCTAACATTTCACTTTCACAAGAGCATTTAAAACGTGTGAGCTTCTACTTTTCTCCTCTTCTAATTTAAAAAATTACTCTTTATTCTAGAACATATGCAAACCAAAAAAGCATTCACAGGCCGATATCTTTTCTGCCAAGTTTCAATACAGAGTGAATTAATTGCCAGTTTACAATAGAAATGCTTAACAATATTAGTGCTTGCAGATTTCTCTAGAAGCAGGAACTTACCAATACATTTAAAAATGTGTTATACCAAAGAGTCTCCAATTTTTTTTCACAGTGTGGACCATGTCCTACTATACAGATTCCTTTGTGCACACCACCCTTCCCATTGGTGACAGAATGACATATCTGTTGCAATTACAGTTAATTGTTTACATGGTAACAAAACATCAGGAAAACATCATGTGTATTTTCAAGCTTCTGGTGTCGCTGGATACATGGATGAGAGCCAGCACAATGTAACCAGCCATTCCTCCATGGACAACCAGCATGTGCTCTCAGGGTTACTGGTAGTCCTGGGACTACAGTTTGGGAACAACTGTGCTACGTGATCACACAAAGAAAGAGTATGGTGGTACAACTCACTGCATCTCCAGGACGTCCAGCAACACCAGGAAATCCAGGCTTTCCATCTGCACCTTGCTCACCCTATCAAAACAGAAATACATATTCTATTATTAATTGTAAATTCAATGCAGCATCCATGGTATTCTATCAGATTTGTAGAAAGCTGCTCAGTTATTCCATTGGAAAAGTTTTAAACATCACACAGTAACCAGTCACTTAAAAAAAATCAATCAGCTAATAAAGCAATTAAGAAAGCAGCAGACATATACAGAGCTGTACTTTCATGTATTTGTTTCTTTATGTTTGGCCACATCATTTCAGGGAGACAAGAATCACCACACATAGCAGCCAAGGTGAGAGATTCCCTCAGTGAAAGAGATGAATTCAGGTAGCACTGTAGTTTTAAAACACAGTTTTGTTTTTTGAAGGCATTTTTACGCATTTACAGTACAATGCTCAACAAAACTTCTTACAAGAAAAACAAAGCTGTAAAGATTCTAAATCTGCCAGATGACCCTGGTTGTGGCTGCCATCCTGGATTCTCTACACTACAGAAGGACTTAGAAGATGATAGTCTATAAAATTTTTCCTTTTCCTTGGTACAGCACCAACCAGCTTAACAGTACTGATGTTTCTGCTTCATTAAAACATTTTCTACCCTTTTATCACCTCACCTTTCCTGTGCTACCAGCAGAGAATGTTACTGAAGAACAAATGGGCACTTCATTAACAGTGGGTAAAATTTTCAAAAGAACCCAAGTGACTTAGGAGCCTAGGTTCCATTTTCAAAATGTTTCTTGGGAAGCTAAATCTCATTGAAGGTCAATGGGGCGTAGGCGCCTAAATGCCAAACTCACTTTTTTAAATGGGATTTGGGGTATGCCAACACTGCAACCAACCAATGCACCCACCTGCCCCACAGCAGCAAGTTTCAGAGCCTGGATCAAGAGGCTTGAGCTACGGAGCTAAAAATAGCAGTGTAGACTTTCTCCCTGGGGCTGGAGCTTGAGCTCTGAGCCCCTCCCACCACTCACTAGGTCTCAGAGCTCTACTCCAGCTTGAACATGAGCGCCTACACTGCTATTTTTAGCCCTGTAAGGAGAGCCTAGTCAGTTGACCTGGACTCTGAGACTTGCTGCCACGGGGTTTGGGTTTTGTTTGTTTGTTTGCAGTGCAGCTGTACCCTTAGGTGCATCTGAAAATGTTACCCATTTTCTCTTAAGTAGCCACATGAAGTAAACGTCTTTAAACCTGTACACACTGGTTCAACAGCATTCTAGCAATTCTACAAGTGAGAAAAGGGTATGTAGCCCATTTCCTATTTGTTAGTGAAATTCACTTCATCTCTGGAAAGCCCAAACAGGTTTTGTATGAGCAAAGTGTGTGAAACACTGCGGGGCAGAGTGGGCCAACAAACCTGCAGAAGTCCTTCCCTATCCTTTGTGTGTAACTGCATTTCTGTAATCACAGATCTCAGGAAATCTCCCCAGGTTAATTCCCATCTCCACCTTCTGCACCAGCCTGTATGGGGTGAACAGGATTTCCCCCACAGTTTGCAGGATGTCTGTCGGCTGTTACCCAGTATACATGCTGGGTGCTGTAGCTGGGTGGTGGTGTTTTATCAGTGACTCATCAACCCTAAGGTTGAGTCAGCACAGAGGGTCTTGGGGGACTTCCTCAACCGGGTGAGTTTCACCCATGTGCAGATGAAATGGGTTAGGACTAAGAGCTGCTAATTCACTTCTTGTTGGAACAAATGTTCAATAATTTCACCAACTTTTTTTCTTACTCAGGTTTAACTGGGAAAGAAAGACACGATTTTAGTTAACATAATTCACACTATAAATAGTACAGTATGGCAATGTCACATTTTTAATATTATTCAGATCTTAACATCTTTTAAGCTATGTTTACACTACGAACCTTAGAGCAGTACAGCTGTGCTGCTGTAAGGTCTCCCGTGTAGCCGCTCTATGCCGGTGGGAGAGAGCTCTCCTGCCAACATAGTGCTCTCCACACCAGCATTTTTGTCGGTGAAACTTATGTTGGTCGGGGTGTGTTTTTTCCCGTCCCTGACTGACAAAAGTTTTGCCAACAAAAGTGTTAGTGTAGACAAAGCCAAACATTATATCACTCCTGAAACTGGCACTTGTTCAGTAATTGTCCTATAGATTTTTATTTCTGCTTGTCTTACTTGAACACTGAGTTCCTGTAAACAAATGATAATAAAATAAAATAAACACCCCACCCCACTTCTTTCATTCCTAATAGGCAAAATTTTAAGGTTCCAGAACTGCACGTTATTCAGCTCTAAGAGGACGAGTTATCTGCCAAGATAGTTTTATTATTTACAGACTGAACAGATTGATTCCGATAGCTTATTTTGTACATAGCTTTGTAGTCACCTCATTCACAACAGTTATGCCCTTTGGAAATATGCTTTAAAATACTATTTATCACAACTGCATACATCATTCAGTAATAATTATTGGAGGAAGGGCCATAAAGCAGAACACTTTCTTCAATTACAGTTCACACAAGAAAATTAGTTAGATCCTTGCAGAAATCAAAAGAGCTCAAGACAACTCTCCTGCACATCCGTACATTGTCTTTAATTAGCATGCTGGCAAATGTCTTAATGAAATGTGTTTTTAAGAAATGTATTCGTTGATTGTACAGAAATGGCATCTCTATACAGATTGCTGCACATTCAAAATATGTACAGCAGATGGAATTTATAACAAGCAGCAGCCAATACATTATGTTGTTTTATTAAAACAAGCAGGTGTGTTATGATAAAACTGTGATAAAAGTTCAGCAAACAGAGAGTCAGATTAGTCATTGCTTTAATCCAGTTTTACACCACTGTAAATCTGTTGATTACACTGGAGACATACTGGTGTACAACTGAAGTAACTCAATAGTGAATTAGACCCAGAATATTTTAAACATCTTAGCATCAGTCAATAGATCACGCAGTTTACAGACAACGATAATTTAACTCAGGTACTTCAAAGCATCCCTGGGAATTGTGTGTATGCGTATAATTAAAATTCTGTCAATGTAATCAACATTTACTATCATTTTAGTGCATAAAGAAAATAACTAAGCAGAAAAAAACAACGCATTTGTAAATCAAGTTAAATGAGTTTCCCACCTTTAAACCTGCTATACCTGGTGGACCAGTATCCCCCTTTTCTCCCTGAAATGCAGATACATAGGTCATGTTAAATATCAAAATGCAATACAACTACAGTGATTAAAAAAACTCTTGCTTTAGAATTAAATAAAGTGCTCTCTTCAGCTCTGCATTACTACAACTTTATGGTGGTGTAACTCCACTTTCCTTACAGAGAAAGAAGGAAATATGTTGATTTCAACAAAGTTACGCCAGCTTAAAATAGAAATATTGCATTGATGAATCAGGCCCAAGACATAATGATTTTGCTGAAAAATCTTCTAAAAATATTCTTTTAGGAAAGCTTTTACTCATGATAATTAGACTTCCCTGGCTTCTGGTGGAAAAAAAAGTTTTTCATAATAATCAATGATCTCATTATCCATAAAAACAGATTTTGGATACGTACTTATCAGCTGGAAACAGAACACTGGGGTCACTGTGGTAGATGACCGCACCTGTGCTATGAATTAAAATCACATCATTGATCTGGATAGCTCTATCTAAAAATATGATGAGTTATGTTGTATTAAAACTTATCACTTAGTTGGACATTAAACTCCATGTGATTTCTAGCTGGATTTCTAGAGCCTTTTGTCACTCAGAGTATGGGAAAACTGCATTTTGCATCTGATTTCACATGGTAATGAAAATCAGTTTCATCCGTGAAAATTAGGTGCAAAACCCTACAACTGGCTCAGAATGGTGACACTGTTCACCCACTTTATACCCAGTTTGCACTGGAGTAAATTACTTTCATTGTCTGGATAGGAATCACTCAAGAGCTGTCAACAAAAGGCTTGTTTTAAATAGGGGGGAAATAGTCGATGTGTTAAAATCCACAAAGTGATTCACAGGATTATGCCAGACTGAAAAACTGCAATCCAAGAGAAAATGGCTTATTGTCCATTTCTGCTGGCTACTGAGGGGAAGGTATGTCATGCAAAACTGGTTTGGGAGACAAATATAATAGACATGTGACCACTTATTTATCTAGGCACATCCCATTAGTATCTGAGGCCCAGATCCTCAAAGATATTTAGGTGCCTAACTCCATGGGAATTAGGCACCTAAATACCTTTGGGGATCTGGGCCTGAGTTTTTTTTCTCCGGCTGATGATAGCCCATCTCAATTGATTGGACTCTTACAGTTGGTATGCATACTTCCACCTTTTCATGTTCTCTGTATGTATAAATATCTCTTGTCTGTGTGTTTAATTCTATGCATCCAAAGAAGTGAGCTGTAGCCCACGGAAGCTTATGCTGAAATAAATTTGTTAGTCTCTAAAGTGCCACAGTACTCCTGTTCTTTTCACATATAAATGAATATATCCTAACAACATCCTTGTGAGGCAACCAACTATTATCCCCATTTTAATAGATGAGGAGGTGAGGCATAGAGAGATTAAGTAATGTGCCCAAGGGTCACATAGGAAATCTGTGGAAGAGCTGGAAATATCTTGTAAATCCCATTCCAGTTCTTTCAACACAGACAATCCTATCTTTCTTCTGTCACTGTGGTTATAAGCAGTGAGTCTTCTGGAAGACAAGAAAGGCAGATTTTTCTAGAAAGAACCGAGTCACTTCCTGGCACTCAGATACCCACACATTTTTGGAGCTGTAACATGTAACCTTGAGCTAACAAAGAACAAAGAGGGATTGCATTGAGCCAAAACACAATGGGATAAAACAACAGATTTCTCCTGCCATATTATAGCCAGTCCTTTCAACAAAAATCACCTATTATTGCACATCTAGTGATATTATTCTAGCATGTTTGCATTATGATTCCTCTCTTTCCTTATGCAACAAGTGTAGCTTTAAGACGTCCTGAACTGGATTTGTGGTGATTGCTAGTCAGGATAAGCAAGGCTGGATGCTCTGACTGAAGAGTTCAGAGGAAAATCCACAAGGAGAACCTCATGTTCTTTCCTAAGTCCTATTCTGACTGACCTTACAGAGTATGAGCATGATCTGGCCCTGAGTATTCCAATTTGCTGGGGTGGTGAGCACTTGCAGCTTTCTCTGACTTCCATAGGCATTGTATGTGTGCAGCATCTCTACAATCAGGCTACTTACGCAGGTGCCTAAATATAGACTAAGGTGCCTACCCATAGGCTCTCAAGTTAGAATGTTCTGGCCTTGGTGTTTATTTACTGAGATACTGTACCATATGTACCATACAACTAGGGCCCCTGGCTTTTACTGAAAACCTCCAAAAAATTCCTGGGTTTTGAAAAATTCAGTATTTGGATTTTTCAGCTGCTCAAACTCCCCAGACCTAGCTCCCCACATCACTGACTCTCTGCCGGCCTCCTCAGCATGCCTGTGCAGAGAACAACTGCCAGTTGGTGGCTCTCTCAGCTGCACAGTGGGGGAGTGAGATAGACAGGGGAAAGCTGTACCCTGAGAACTGGCCCCTCCTGATCCCAGCTCTTCAGCACGGCCCCAGGACATACAGTCTCGACCCCTTTTCTTCCTCCCCCATCTTGCAGGACACCCCTTTCCACCAATCACCCTCCCCTCTGCCAGGAATTCCCTCCCTCTCACCCACTGCCAGTGTATCAGGAAACCCCTCTTCCTCAATAGGCACCTGCTTCCCCAAGATGGCCCCAGTGAATAGCTGGGCTAAGAGAGGAACCCCAGGGCACAGAGCTGGGTCCACTTCACCAGCTTAACAGAGCCCCCGCCTCTCCCTGGGCTGGGAACAGATCACATCAATCCCCCCCATGGGCCCAGGGAGCGAGCTGAGAAGTGCTGAGACTGAAGACCTTATATCAAGTGTAACTGCTCAAGTCAACAGTAAACTGTTTTGTAAAAAGAAGTTTTTTTTGCAATGGGGATATAATGGTTTTATAAACAATAAACTTTTCTGTAAGGGCACGTCTACGTGTGCAGCGCCGCAGCTGTGCTGCTACAGCGTGCATGGTGAAGACGCTCTAAGTCAATAGGAGACAGTTCTCCCGTCCCTATAGCTCTGTGCACACTAGTGCTTATATCAGTGTAACTTATGTCACTCATGGGAGTGGAATAGTCACACTCCAGAGTGACATAAATTTTGCCAATATAAGTGGTGGTGTAGACGGAGCCTAATAGTTGCTTTCTAAAAACTAACCATGGTGTTAGTTTTTTGCATTGATTTTCACCCATTTTTAAATTCTTGAAATAAAAACTGATATACTCTTGGAAAATTAATAAATAAATAACATTTGGGAATGAAAGGCCTTACATATAGCATTTAACTACATGTTTAGCTAAACACTCAGGGCAAAATACTGCTCTCACTACTTTGGAATAATGCCATTAAAGCAAACTCCAAAATTACATCCTTGCTACTGAAAGAAAAATATGGCCCATGGTATTTAGGACATGCCAATGTTGTCCAGAAAGCACTTTTTTTGTTTGTTTTTTAAAAAGAGAAAGCTTTGGTGCAAAAGAACAAAAGAAAAAGTGACCTGAATTACTTTAAATATGGCAAACTAAAGTGGAAAATGCAAAATACAAAAATATGCTGGCTTTCAAATGTAGTTTGTTATATCAGTTACCTTTGGTCCCATTGGCCCACGCTGTCCAGTCTCCCCAGCAGGACCCTACAAAGTATTCTGAGTTTACTGATATATCAATATATCATTTCATATTCATTTTTTCTCAGTAACAAACAAGCTCACAATCACAACCATAGAAAAGTCTTTTAGTAGCTGTATCAACAGAAAGAATTAAAATGCAAAAAAAAAAATTGTTAGATATTTTGAAGTCTATCAGCTTAATATTTTCTTGTAATAGGCAGAGTACATAGTGATAGTTATATTTAAGTTGCCCAAGTGTTTCCATTCTAAGGCGTTGCTTATAATTTTTTTTCAATCACTTACATAACTGGCTGCAATTCAGAAGGTTAAGTTCTCAGCCTGGGAGCAACATTTTGGAAAAGTTTAAATCAAAATGATGTTGCCATTTTTAAAGATTGAGGAGAATAAAAATATATAGACTTTCCCCATTATAAAACACATCTTTGTGACCTTTCTTTTGAGCAGCCTGAGCCAGGAATTGGTGTTAGATGGTAAAATGTAAAATTTGGCAGGAAGTGACAGTATTCCCTATCTTGCAGAGGTGACTTTTGGTGTTCTTGTGAAAACTGCTTGTGATTTGTCAACATTATAAACATTTAAAAAACCCTACTTTGTGCATATGCACTGAATTTTTGTAATGCAACCACTTAAACTGCCATTGTTTGTTTGTTTTTTCTGTCTCTGAATGCTTAGGGCAGGTCTGCTCTTAAAATACCCCAGCAGCAGTGCATCTGCACTCTAACAGTGTTTCAGTGAAGACACTACCTATGCCAAGGGGAGGGGTTCTCCCATCAGTGTAGGTAATCCACCTCCCTGAGAGGCAGTAGCTAGGTTGACAGGAGAATTCTCCCATAGACCTAGCACTGTCTACACCATGGGTAAGGTTGGTTTAACTGTATTGCTCAAGGGTGTTCATTTTTCACACCCCTGAGCAATGTAGTTATATGACCTAATTTCCTAGTATAGACCTGGCCTAAGATTAGGAAAGTTCCTAGGCTGTGTTCCTTTCTCTTGAGTTAGTGAGGTTGCACTGCCTTCTTCAGTGCAATAAGTATTGGTGCCAAAAGAGTGCTGCCTTATTCCATTTGAAAGAGGCCTGGGCTACACTAGAAAATTAAGTTGGTTTAACTATATCCCAAAAAGGTGTGAAAAATCCACTCTCAGAGCAGCATAGTCAAGTCAACCTAACTCCCAGTGTAGAAGGAAGAATTCTTCCATCGACCTTCACTTTGTGGAGAGTTGGATTAGCTACGCTGAGCCCTGGTCTACACTACAGAATTACTTCAGTATAACTACATTACTCAGGAGTGTGAATAATCCACACCCCTGAATGACATAGTTATACCGACCTACGTGCGGGTGTAGACAGCTCAGGAGAGCCTTTCCTGATGACATAGCTACCGCCTCTCATGGAGATAGAGTTATTAAACAGATGGGTGAGCTCTCCTCCATTAGCTTAGAACAGGAGACCTCAAACTCAGATCACCATGACGGCCACATGAGGACTAGTACATTGGCCTGAGGGACACATCACTGACACCTTTTCAAATAAAGTACAAAAGCCCCCCCTCTGCCCACACCCCACTCCACCCCTTCCATGAGGCCCCGCCTGTGCTCTGCCTCTTCCAACCCCTTCTCCAAAGTCCCCACCCCAACTCTGCCCCCCCGCCCCTATTCCAATTATTTCCCCAAATCCCCACCCCTGTCCCACCTCTTCTCCACCTCCTCCCCTTAGCGCACAGCTCCCCGCTCCTTCCCACTCCCTCCTGGAAAGTGCTAAGTGCCGACAAACAGCTGTCCAGCAGCGGGAAGCGCCTAGAGGTAGGCAAAGGAGCAGGGAAGCGGTGCGCTGGGGGGGGCAGTGGGTGAAGGGAGCTTGGGAGAGGCAGAAAATAACTCCAGATGGGGGGGGGTACAGGGTGCTTGGTGGGCTGCAGCAAATAACTCCATGGGCCGCATGCGACCCGCAAGCCACGTTATTGAGACCCCTGGCTTAGAGCATCTTCACCAGAAGCACTACAGTGCAAGTGTAAGTGATGATGCAAGTTTCTAATGTAGACCTGCCATGAGGGAAGAACCACTTCCGTCCGCATAGGCAGTGCAGCTGTAGGATTTCAGGTGTAGATAAGCCCATAGAAAGGAGTTCATGAAATAAGGCAGGAGCACTTGTCTCATCAACTGCACATATTATGCATTACAGAGCTCTCCACTGATGTCTGGCAAATAGATAAACATAGCACAAAGTCTTTGTTGCTTCATTTTCCTTTGTAAAGAATGCACAACATTAAATACAAAAGAATTTCAAGGTTGCAAAGTGAGACACGCAAAAGTCAGGAAATGACAAGGTTAAGGTTGCCAGCACTGACTTAATTCAGTTCCTGTGCACGTATGCATTACAATACAGTCCTCATCAGCACTGGATCACCTACTGTCTCAAAAGAAGTTCCTTCTGAACGGAACAGATTAAAATATGGTTATGTTTTACAGACATATAGTAGGGAGTCAAACCCAAGGAGTTTTTGAGTAACGCTGGTGACTGAGTGACAATCAAAGCTCATGTTCTTATAAAAGGCTGTGGAACGTACTTGAGGTGAAGTCCCACAGAGTCACATGGAATTTGGGGTAGTATCCTGAGACAGTTTGGAGAGAGAGGGTTCTCTGACTTAACATTTACAGATACAGCTGCTTTTGTTAACGTTCTGAAAGCAGAGCTGCCCTTGCAGGTATAACCAGTGCAGTGCTGTGTTTCTGAGTCTAAAGACAGCCTGAAACAATGACTCAGAGGCGTGAACTCACCTGCCTCTTAATCTCAATAGGGTGTCAGCTCTAAAGCCCAATTATGACACTTGGATGTCAACACTAACTGTCCCACTGTTGATCATTTGAGCAGATACAATGGAGAAAGGGTCAGAGTGATGTAAGTGAAGCTGAATATGATAACAAGGCACTGAACAAATAATTAAATATAGGGCTGTCAAGTGATTAAAAACATTAATTGTGATTGATCACCCAAACAATAATAAAACACCACTTATTTAAATATTTTGGATGTTTTCTACATTTTCAAATACAATAACTCCTCGCTTAACGTTGTAGTTATGTTCCTGAAAAATGTGACTTTAAGAGAAATGGTGTTAAGTGAATCCAATTTCCCCATATAAATTAATGTAAATGGGGTGGGGGGGGGTTGGTTCCAAGGACATTTTTTTCACCAGACAAAAGACTATATATATATAAGTTTTAAACAAACAATTTAATACTGTACATAGCAATGATGATTGTGAAGCTTGGTTGAGGTGGTGAAGTCAGAGGGTGGGATATTTTCCAGGGAATGCCTTACTGCTAAATGATAAACTAGAACAGCTGAGCCCTCAAGGGTTAACATATTGTTGTTAATGTAGCCTCACACTCTACAAGGCAGCACAAATGGAGGGAGGGGAGACAACATGGCAGACAGAGACGCACACCCTATGAGAGAGAGATGTGTATTGTACACATCTTTAAGTACGCTGAGCGCACTCTAAGTACGCTGAGCGCACTCTAAGTACATTGCCTTTTTAAGAAGATCAGCAAGTTGAAACAGCAGCTCCTACCAGCAAGCTCCCTCAGTCCTGAACCCTCTCATGTCCCCCACCCCCACTATATAGAGATGGGGTAAGCGGGAGGCAGGAGCAGGGGGGAGAGGGACACCCTGACATTAGCCCCCCGCACAGCAAGCAGGAGGCTCCAGGGAGCAGCTCCAAGGCAGAGGGCAGGAGCAGCACATGGCAGTGGGAAGAGGGAAAGCTGAACTGCCGATAGCTGATAGCCTGCTGGGCAGCTGCCACACAAGGAACTTAGGGGACCGGAGAGCTGATGGGGGGGCTGCCGGTCCGGCCTGGTTCCAAGCCCCCACCAGCTCCAACAGGCTGCTCTTCCTGCAAGCAGTGGACAAAACAGGTGGCTGCCACATAATGTTATAAGGGAGCATTGCACAACTTTAAACAAGCATGTTCTCTAATTGATCAGCAACACAACAACAAAACAATGTTAACCAGGACTACTTTAAATGAGGAGTTACTGTATACTGATTTCAATAACAACACAGAATACAAAGTGTACACTGCTCACTTTATATTTATTTTTGATTATTTTGATTACAAGTATTTGCACTGTAAAAAAACAAAATAAACAGTATTAGGTAAATTGAAAAATACAAGTACTGTAGTGCAATCTCTTCATCATGAAAGTTGAACTTGCAAATGTAGAATTATGTAAAAAAACACCTGCATTCAGAAACAAAGCAATGTAAAATTTTGGAGCCTGCAAGTCTACTCAGTCCTACTTCTTGTTCAGTCAAACAAGTTTGTTTACATTTGCAGGAAATAATGCTGCCTACTTCTTGTTTACAATATCACCTGAAAGTGAGACTAGGTATTCTCATGGCATTGTTGTAGCCAGCATTGCAAGATATTTACATGCCAGATGCCCTAAAGATTCATATGCCCCTTCATGCTTCAATCACCACTCCAGGAGATATGCATCCATGCTGCTAACGGGTTCTGCTTGATAATAATACAAAGCAGTGTGAACCGACGCATGTTCATTTTCATTATTTGAGTCAGATGCCACCAGCAGAAGGTTGATTTTTATTTTATTTTATTTTATTTTGGTGGTTCGGGTTCTGTAGTTTCTGTATCAGAGTGTTCCTCTTTTAAGACTTCTGAAAGCATGCTCCACACCTCATCCCTCTCAGATTTTGGAAGGCACTTCAGATTCTTAAACTTTGGGTGAAGTGCTGTAACTATCTTTAGAAATCTCACATTGGTACCTTCTTTGCATTTTGCCATATCTGCAGTGAAAGTGTTCTTGAAACGAAAACGTGTGCTGGGTTATCATCTGAGACTGCTATAACATGAAATATATGGCAGAATAAGGGTAAAAAGAACAGGAGACATACAATTCTCCCCTCCTCCGCCTGCAAGAGTTCAGTCACAAATTTAGTTAACACATTTTTTTTTAATGAGCCTCATCAGCATGGAAGCATGTCTTCTGGAATGGTTGCCGAAGCATGAAGGGGCACACAAATGTTTAGCATATCTGCCACGTAAATACTTTGCAATGCTGGCTACAAAAGTGCCATACAAATGCCTGTTCTCACTTTCTGGTGACACCGTAAATAAGAAGCAGGCAGTATTATCTCCTGTAATGTAAACAAATGTGTTTGTCATAGCAATTGGCTGAACAAGAAATAGGACTGAGTAGACTTGTAGGCTCTAAAGTTTTACATTGTTTTGTTTTTGAGTGCAGTTATGTAATAAAAAAATCTACATTTGTAAATTGCATTTTCACGACAAAGAGATTGCACAACAGTACTTGTATGAGGTGAATTGAAAAAGACGATTTCTTTTATCATTTTTACAGTGCAAATATTTGTAATAAAAATAATATACATTTTGATTTCAGTTACAACACAGAATACAATATATATGAAAATGTAGAAAAATATCCAAAATATTCAATACATTTCAATTGGTATTCTATTGTTTAACAGTGCAATTAAAACTGTGATTAATCACAATTTAAAAAATTAATCCAGAATAATTTTTTAGATAATTGCGTGAATTAACTATGATTAATTGACAGCCCAAATTAAATATTTATTTACTACATAAAAGCCATATTCTACCCTTAATCTTGGGAATGGGTGGGGGGAAGAGTAGAGAGCCCTAAAATTATAGCCTAGCCCACAGACTATAATTAAAAACAGAATTCAGGCCTCTTCACCAAATAGGCTTGACACCACTGCTTTAAACAGAACTACCAATTTCTTAATACAAGGCTGAACTAAAGGTTTATATAAACTATACAGCAGATTGTCCCTGTTTTATAATCATTGCTATAAATTACACACAAAATGATAATATGAATCTTTTGTTCAGTGTCTCTTTGAGAAATTACAATCCCATCTAAAGAAATTGTGACAGAATAGATGCAGTACAAACAAACCCAAAGTACCTCCTAATAGCTGGTTTTAATTAAAATCCTCTTAGAAGCAGACAGTCTTCTTTTTAACACAGGCAGAAACCTCTAAAGGTTTTATAGGATGTAAGTAGCTCACGAGGGCAGATCCCTTCCCCCAAAGTGACGCTGGCTTTGAATGGAGGGAACGCACAAGAGCAAAGTCTGCAAAGAGGGCAGTTGTGATGGTGCGAAATGGCAGAACCCTGCCCTCCACCAGGTAGCACAGCGTTAATAGTGGGTGGCACTGCATGACCAAGGTGGCTGGGAATACACTGATTCAGTGCACCCCCACTGAGAGCACTCCCATGGAGTCCCTGGTAGATTTTAGAGTTGCAAAGACTGGCAAAAATTCTAGGGAGGGTGATGGAGGAAACAGTACCATGCTCCAGCCCTGACTGCATTTGGTACTTTCCTGCTCTAGGCAGAGTGAATCTGGCTTAAATATGCCAAAAAAAAACCCAACTGCCCATGATTTGAACTCTGTGCAGAACTCTATAGCTTACATCAGAATGGGGAAAAGCCTACATAACCGCTAGGTCCCATGTTTATTTTTACTGGTGCATGAAACTGAGCAACTAACACAGCTGTTAAGCCAAGCACAGAGAGGGCAGGTACGTGCGGCATTCTTAATCCACTTCAGCCCCTACCTGCAATATCCCCTACTCTTCCAGTCTTCAACTGTTTTTAAGCAGAAATACCCTATTGTGCCCAAACATATGATGGCTTTGTGACATAAACAAATGCCCTAATTAATTATTCTATGTGACCTAAAACTCAGAATTTATAGCTAAGTCTCTGACAATGAAAGGCTAGAACATTAACCCAGCATGTCATTCCAACTGGCGTGTTTCACAGGTCTGCCAATTATAGTCGAGGTCAGTATATGGTGGGGCACTGAATTTCACTTTTAAGGACTTACTTTCATTTCACTATGGAATGCATGTCTGAGTCTGCTTCTGAACATTAGTGATACAGTGAATTTATGTCAATTTCACTTAATCGTTCATTTTGAATTCATATAGTTTACAGAACACAACAGCAAAAAAAATTAGAATTCAAGAAAGCAATTTTGGAAAATGAAGGAATCCAGCCTGCAGGGCCAGCTCTACAGTTTTCGCCACCCCAAGCAGCGCACTGAATTGCTGCCGCGAGGGGCGGAAGCAGTCCGTGTGCCGTTAGGGTGGCAGGCGCGTTTCCGCGGTGGTGGCAATTCAGCGGCAGCTTCTATGTTTAGCTGAAGCTGCCCTTGACAGCTAAACATAGAAGCTGCCACCAAATTGCCCTCACCGCGGAAACGCGCCTGCTGCCCTAAGGGTATACAGACTGCCTTCCGCAGCGGCAATTCGGCACGCTGCTTAGGGGTAAAACAACAGGGACTGCCGCCCCTTGCAGAATGCCGCCCCAAGCACCAGCTTGGAATGCTGGTGCCTGGAGCCGTACCTGCCAGCCTGTGGGGTATGGAGGAGGGAGCAGAAGAGTTTTCACAAACTCCTCGAGTTTGTATCTTGGAGATTATGAACAAGAAGTGATCACAGTCGGCAGAGAGTGACAGTGACCATGGATACTGAAGAGCCTACAATGTCAAAGGCTGCAGAGTGAAAAGGATAAAGGAGTATAAGGCAGAAAAACAGGCTTTTAGACAATCAGCAGCTGGTCATTAGAGACCTCTGTAAAACCAATTTAAATGGAATAGAGGGGTTAAAAGCTAAATTATAGGTGATACATGGGGAGTTAGAAGAAGAACATAGAAATTGCCATTTCAGCCCAGAGCAGTGCTCTGTCTAGTTCAGTATCTTGTTACAGACAGTGGACCATTGCAGATGTTTCAGAAGGTGCAAGAAACATATTAGTGGACAGTTGTGAAATAAACTACCCATAGGGGAAATCAGTCACAGGCTGGCTTATGCCAGGATACATAAGAGTGTCACATTCATTCTAAAAAAAAGAATTGTATCCTAGCTAATGTAACTAGAGATGTTTTTATTATCTGTATAAATGTCCAATCACTCTGAATCCTGACAAGACTTTGACTTCACTCTTGTGGCAGGGAGTTCCACAGGTCAGCTAAACAGTGTGTAAAATGATTATTTTCTTCTCTGTTTTAAATATGTTGCCTTTCAACTTCACTGAGTATCCCCTTAACCTTGAATTATGAAACTGAGTATATTTACCTTCTCCTCATTATTTTCTATACTTCACAGTCATGTACACTCTTATTCATCTTCTCGCTAAACTTAGCACTCTCAATCTTTTCAATCTCTCCTCATGAAGAACCTTCTCCCGGCCACTAATCCTTTTTATTGTCCATCCATTGTCCCTTTCTTTTGAATACCTCTTTTTTGAGACAGGATGACCAGAACTGATAAGATTATTCTAAGTGTGGGCACAGACAGATTTGAGTAATGGCATTATAATAGCTTCAGTATTATTTCCTCTCTCATTATCTATATAGCCTAACACTGTTTGTTTGAGGTTTTTGCTATTATTGTTTTATTTAGACAGCTGCTACACAATGAGCAGACCCTTTCACTGACCTTTACACAATAATTCTTTCTCCTAAAAAGTTTAGTTTAAAAATCAAGGTTGCATAACTAGACAGCTTGATCAGTCGGGCTGGAGGGGAAAAAAGGGAGGAAGGAGAAGTGGGTTTTTATTGTTTTGTTTTTTTCATGTTTAGGTGAGAAAAGTCATGTATTAAGACTAATGGGAAAGAGCAGATAAGGAGATAGAGAAAAAAACTGCACTTTATCCTATAAACTTTTAAAACTGTAACAGATCAGCAAATATTTAAACTAATCAAATACCCCCAAAAATTACATGAAAACTATACAGATTTCCTGGGCAACATCCTGATAATAATTTAGTATAATATAAATCAAGAGCAACTCAATCAAAACCAGTAGAATCACTCCAGATTTCACCTGTGTGAGACAGATCTGGGTCCTCCTACTACCCATTTTTCTTAAGACAGAAAGAATAGCCTGGCTCTGCATGAAACAGAATAATATAATATAGCTGGACTAGTTAACATACTCAAAGTATTCCAGTCTTCCAGACAGACTGCATATAAAATGGGAGGAATATATTTCAAACAATTTTTTTTTGAAAACCAAATTAAAACCCTAGCCAAAAATCTTACATTTGACCCTCTTGATCCTGGAATTCTGGGTTCACTCAACAAACTGATGCTCCCTGAGCCTTCCATGTCCTATAATGAAAGAGAAAAGAATCAGAGAACATTATATTTTACACTCACAGCCATTTTATATCAGGACTTCCACTTGAATCTTAAAAAGCAAAGGCATTGAAGAAAAACCAAACATACTTTAAATTCTTCTCCAAAACCATTTTTCTATCAGTTCACTGCTAAGTATTAGAGGTAAGCTATATTCAAATGTGGGAACAGCACATTGATCCTTTGTGCCAATCGAGAACCTCACAGAGTGATAGATTTGTCACTTTATCAACCTTCCGCATTATTTCACACTGAAAAAACAGGAGAACAGAGTGAAAGTAACTTTCCATTTTCAAGAGTACTTTGTACTACTTTAATTTCTGGTGTCGGATTTGTGTTTTGTCATTTAACTATCTCATAGCATTATGCTGCTTTGTATAGCTGTGCGTACTGTAATTACTTTTCAAAGCTAAATTGCTTAAACATTTATATCTGTTCTGACAAAGGAGGCTCTGGAGGCACTTTGCCAAGCAGCCTAATTGTGATTCAAGAACTAAAGTTATTTCTTCCCCTCACAATTGAACATTGGTCTCCTGCCTGTAATTACTGTGGATGCAAAAGGCGATTCACATGGATCACTGAAATGAGCACGAGCTGAGAGAACTGCAATGTCCATGCATGGGGAAAGGCTCTCTGAAGCAGAGGGCAGATCTCTATTACCGAGAAACGTGCATTTTCTTTATATATATGCCAATTCTTTTACAGCAGTGGAGAGTGCAACACTCTTTCTCAATCTGTTTCTACATCACTTACATACCACACCATTAGGGCAGAAAAGTATGGCTGAATGCTGCAGAGCCCTTTTTTTCCTTCTTTCTACAAACTGTAAGTCAAAGTGCATCAAATACCAAATGAAATATCTGTTGAGATTATGAGCTTTGAACTGTTTAGCTGTTTGCTCACTTCCCAAGGTGAATGCACTTGTGTTGCATGTTCCTTCACCTTGACTCCGTTGCGTTTTAATTGGTCTCCTTGTGGCAATACTTTTCCATCAAAGAGAGTGCCTAATGTCTGTTTTATATAACACACTGTCATTTTTGACACTCATGTGTTTTTAATAGGTTTACCAGGTCCCTTCTGCAATACAGACTGTTCTTTTGGCAAGCACAAGGGCCAGTAAACCCGGTCTCTTTCTTTCCCCAGTGCAGCTCAGCTTTGGCACATAATTAATAACAGCTGCTATCAAGTGCTGAAAGCAGTGCTTTGCAGAAGAGACATGCTTAGGGCAATAAACAGATTGCCAACCAAACACTAGCACTGCCCTAACGAAACTGGCATACCAACTTGAGAACAGGCACAACATTTGTCTTCAGGTGGCAGCAGCAGGAATCAAAATGATCACGTAGGATCAGCAAGTCTATTCCTAGACGGGATTTCCCTCTAGAAATGGGGAAAGGACAATCATCCTGATCTTCCTGGCTTACGATTAAACAAATGTAGTTCTGCTATTCCAGCTCAGAGCTGGCTGGCCAATTTATGTTGTGGGAACCAGCCCTTCCTATGCCTTTGTATGGTGCCAATGCAATGGGGCCCCGATCCTGATTATCTCCTGCAATTCTGGCAACTTCATACCACTCAGACTTAGGGGATCAAAATGGCAAAATTTGGCCCTAATTGGCCAGCTGCAAATTCCCTCTGCGCAAGAGACCTCTCAGCTGGGACAGAGGGGCAAAGCTGGCTTCTATGTCAACTACCCAGGGGCTATGATGGGGGTGGGACAGAGCACCCCACGCTTCACTAGCTCTCAAGGGGTTGATTGTCCTAGTTCCTAGCTGGAGTTCCTAGTTACCTGGCATAAGGCAGAGCCCTTCCTAGGGGCTCTGACTTATTTTGGGGTTTGGACCATGGCTGGCCATAACTGGCTCCTAACTGTCCTTTATCCCCTCCTGAACCAAGTGCAAACAACAAATACAGTGGTGCTCCTTCAAAATAAATGAATTGCTGGAGATATCTACTGGCCAGATTCTGGTATCTTTATTTTAGTTTAGTAGCACTTTAGTTCATGGATAGTTACAGTGCCTTCAGCAGAATTACTTGGGGAGTAAGGTGTGAATAAGGGTATTAGAATTTGTCCTTAAATAAGCACTGGCAGTTACATAACCTCCATATTTAACATATTCAATGTATTTCCTAGAGTAAGTATAGGGAAGTATAAAGGAACAATGCAAACACTGAGGAAACCATATTTATATATCTCAGATAAAACTGAGAAGTTCTAAAGGTCCCGACTTTATCCTGGATAAGATGTTTTCAATTATTAGCCAAACATTGTTTATTCCTCACATAAAATTAATCTTGGTTACTGATCTGATGTATATTATGTCCCATACAGAAAAAAAATAGCTAGAGAGCCTTTCTCAAACTGAACAGCCAACCAGGAGATGAAAAACACAAACATAGAGAGAGAGGATGACCCATACTTGGGCATAGATGGAGGTTAAATGCCAACCTTTTAAGATCAGCAAAAATATGGATGTTTAAAACCCAGTAGGTGGTAACAACCAGATCCTCTACCCCAAGTCTGCCAGAAAGGGAAGATATAATTTGCAGCAGTATGTTTCACTCACAGTGCTGAGATTCAGCTATTTTTCTGCACTATGAACTGTTTTCAGATAAAGGACTGAACTGAGCCCTAGGTGAGTTCAAATTTTAAAACAGAGGAGGCACTATATGTATAAATAAAACGTAATGTCTCAATTTGCAATCTTCATTTGTTTGGTTTTGTGAGAAAATGTTCCTGTTGAGGATTACACTGTATGACATTACTACCAAATTTCTGCATTTTGTGTCTTTCAGGCTTACACAACTGACCTGCCTAAACCAAACTTATGGCCTCTAAAATGACAGCATGTGAAAACTGGCATGTTAAAGCAGAATCTGAAGCTCAGGTTTAATGCACTACAGCAGCTGTCATCACATCTTTAAGTCTACCCTATAAATTATTTACAAACTAAAATAAACTACTAAAGCGGTTGTGAAAATTGTGTGATAAGAGCTTTAGCTTATAGCACAACAATTCTGTTGTTGGCATTAAGATCACGGAATATTTGTATAAAAGTAACTTGAAGAAAGCAATCAGAAATGAACAATAATTACGGCCAAATAGAGGGCTAAGTTCCACTGAGATAAAAAACAGTGAACAATTTATCTGTAGATTGGAAGAAAATAAAGTAAACCTGAAGAGAAACTTTATGGAGAGTATTCAGTGTGATCAAACTTGTCTAAAAGATAGTTAGACAGGAAAAGTGTTAATGAGCATGCTGTCCTTCCACTGAAGCCAATAACTTTGCATCTACAATTAACCCTTTTAATAGAAGAGCACCTCAAATCCAAACCCATAGCCTGGGCCAGGTGGGCCCGGTGGTCCTTGAGGCCCAGGCTTTCCAGGCTGCCCATCAGCACCTGCCTGACCTTCTGGGCCTGGTGATCCAATATCTCCAGCATCTCCCTAAAGCAAAAGGGCAACAAATGATTTTACTGAACAATTATAACACGTAGATGTGAATACAGGATTTGTTTGACTGAAAATTATTTTCACTGATTTAGTTAGGTTGCAGAACAATATTCTTCTGGACTTTTTCAACCCAAGGATCAAAAAGCACTTTTCAAAAATTATTAAATTAAGAATTGCAACATCCTTGTGATGTAGGGTTCACCTCATTTTATAAACAAGAAATGAGACAATGAGAGGTGAAGTCATTTGCTTCAACAAAGCAGGGCAGTAGCCAGAGTCGTGAATAGAACGCAGGTACCCTGAATCTCGAGCCCCAGACAAAAAAATATTGAAAAATTACAAATATTCATTTTGTTAATCTGCTTTATCTTGGCTTTCTTTCGGCTGTTTTCAGGAAACTTTTGATAGGCAAAATACAATGCCAAACTATGTGTGACACACTATACCTGAGGGATGTTGTTATGCTATACTTCAAAATAAACACAGCTTGATCCTTTTACCTTTGGGCCAACTGCACCAGGAAGACCTTGATCACCCTGTAAAATAAAACCAGGGTCAGTTAATTGAGCAGGATTAAATGTTTTAGGCATAGAGAACACAGATATATGCTCTGCTTAATTCAGGTTTCAGTGAATACCTTTGTTGTTGAGTTTATTGAGGTCATAATGCTGGTTTATAATAAGCATTAAAGCTGCTGGTTAAAAAATCCAACCTTAAGTTGACTAGTTACATCTGCAAATGACTAGCGCTTCCAGTGTGGTTTGCAGACAGGAAGCAATCTAGTATTTTGATTATTGCAGCAGGTTTTAGAGGTTTGGATCACACAGAATCAAATATCAAGGATGAAATCTTCACCTCATTGAAGTCAATGGGAAAATTCTCATTGAATGCAATGGGAGCAGGATTTGATCTCAAGCAAATTGTAAGTATGACCCAGTCAAAGAATGCTAACATTGCTATAGATGTTTTTATGGTTCCACTGTGGTAATCTAGCAACCTGATTTTCTTATACACACCCAATCTGTGACAAATCTCTGTTTGAAAGGGATATGGGAACCTTAATAAACAAGCAGAGTTCCTGTATTCGGTGTTCTCTGAATGGCACAGGTCAGACACTGCAAATGTCAGCCTGCCTATGTACTCTACAATGGATTGACATCAATCTGTTCTTCTACCTCACTCAGCTTTTACTGAAGCCTCTCTCACACTTTCCATCTCTTTTCCTTGCCGTTCTCTTTCTATTCAGTTTACAGAATAGCCAGAAACCCAGAGTATGAAAACAGATATTTTTTTCCATTCACACTAACTGAATTAATAGCAATACATATAATATCTGGCCAAATACTATAGCTCCTACACAGACAGACAATGGAAATTTTGACCATATGAGCACTCAACAGAGAGAGTAAACAGCAATGATAAAACAATAGCAGACAAACAAAGAATGATTTGTTAGAAAGAGAAATGACAGGAAGCATGTAAAACTACTCTCGACAGGTGGGAATGGATTTGGCAGACTTGATGGTGCTGCTGTGCACTGACTATTCTTTGAGCAACTGCAGCGTGCAGAGTGCTTCATTTATAATTTAATTCTTATCAAATACACACAGTGTGGAAAATAGGCTCCGAAAGACAAGACAACTGGCCTTATCCCTCTTTCTGAGGAATGTGATCTGAATGAAAATGGCATTCTTCCAATTAACCCCTCTCCCCTCCAGACTTTCACCCTAAAATCTGATATGCAGGTTAATTTAGTTTACCAGACATCTTTATTCTTCTCAGGACCCTCCCAGGGGAACTGATCTTGTCCTACTGAAGTCAATGGGAACTTTGCCATTGACTACAAAGGACACAAGATCAAGCCCTGAGCTCTGGAATTTATTTTAACTCTCTCTGGTCCATGTTGGTTCAGTGTGGGGATCACTGGAATAGTCACACAGAGGGGGCCCAAGCACCCCATTTGTACCACAGTACTGCCAACCCTAAGTATTAAAAACTAGTGAATCAGCCTCAACAAAATCATGAGACTGGCTTAAATATCCTGAGATTTTTTAAAGAAAATATTGGGGCTCTTTTTCTTTGCCTTCTGGTTTTTGAGCCTTTAGGGTGCACTCAGGTCCCATTTTCCAGATTTTCTCTGCAACAATAAGGGCCAGAAACTTACTTGATTTTAATGAAAACAGAGATTCTCATGCAATCACTTGACTCCAGAAGCACAAGTTTTAAGAAAACACCAAATATTGCAACACTCATGACAAAATTGCAAATGTAGGCAACATTAGCACCATATAGGTGGCTTACACACAGGCCCAGGCAGAAGGAGAAGATGAGAATGGACTATAGAATCCACAATTTAGTAGTTCCAGTGACCCTAGCGCCCCACAAAAATGCAGTGGAAGATCCGCAGTAGGGAGTTGTGCTGCAGCTATAGGCCACTTTTGGCTGGAGGGATGGATTTCATCTGCCCCATGTACTTTACTTGCATAAACCTAAATATTACTCTGCCTTTCTATGGATGAATTACATGTAATTGTTGTACATTATCTATTAAAAAATAGGACTGGACGCAACAGGACATTATAAGGTTGTTCAAACAGTCATTTGAGATTTTTAACAAGCATTAGGAACTGGATTCAGTAAATTATTCAGGGTTCCTGTGGCTCAGAAGTGACAAAGATTTTATGCAGAACTCAGACCTTAGATTTTTAACTTACTTTTTCTCCTTTCTTTCCAGGAGGGCCAACCATTCCATCAAGTCCAGGATGTCCTTGGGGCCCCTGCAAATGATAGTAGATATAAGCACCTGCTCCCATCACAAAGAAAATACCCTGCCCAAATGACCTTATTTGAACTAATACAACTTAAAAAAATAAACTCTAATATGCCTTAGTAACCTTCTACTCCAGTGATTTGTATTTCTGAGTTTTCATTTCTGATGTGTTGGTCTTTATGCAACTGAAGAGTGACACTAATACTTAATGAGAAACAAAGTTCATGTAAGGACTGAGATTACTTGCTATTATGGTCCTGATTCTGCTTTTCTTGCAATCAGCAAGAGGTTTAAGTGTTTGAGGAATGCAGGATCCGGCCTTATGTCTACTTGGAAATGTTGGCATCTCTACTTCACGGCCCAGATCCTGGATCCCAGCTCTTACCCCTTTCCACCACAGTGACAGTGCCAACAGGGTGGAGAGCCACCCTAACAGGGCACTCAGGGAGTCCTCTGACGACAGGGAATCATTGGATGGCACCGAACTGGTAAAAAGCCTATTTACAATTTTTTTTTTTAATACAGGAAATACAGAAAAAATCTCAGAAGCAGCATTCCTGAGAGGACCCTGGCTGTGGCCACAGTGGAAGAGGCTGGGACTGGAGCATGCAACACTCTAGCCATCTCCAGCTGGCAGAGTGATCATTCTAGCCAATATAATTTAGAGCTTCCCTTAGGTCCTTTTCCCTGTTCCCAACCCCCAGAGTTGGGGGGGTCTGCCCCCACAGACAGGCCCAATACATGTTAAGTGAAACTGAAAGGGGCTCCTGGAGAAAGGAAGAAAGAAGAATGGGGAAGGGAATTTGCGGGTCCTTGTGAATGGGACTGAGACACAGGAAGAACTGTGGGGAGAGGAAAGGAGAAACAAGAGAGAATGAAAGAGAGCAGGAAAAAAAGGGGAAACTCAGCCACACAGTGTAAAGGAGAAAGAAGGGTCCAACATGGGCAAGCACAGAAGACACAACAGAATATGGAAGGGGAAGGGGGAGGGGGAAGGAAGAATAAAAAAAATAGAGAGAGGGAAAGGGGTTTCAAAAAGAAACAGAGCCAGATAGAGAATGATGAAGGAAATCATTCGGGGGAGGGACACCCAGAGGTAGAGGGAAAGAATTAAAAGCTACACAGTGGCAGACTGAAATTCTCAATCTGTGGGGCCCTTGCTCTGTGCTCAGATCACGATCCCCAACTGGTGTCAGGGATGTGCCTTTTGCCAGCCCCATTAAAGAGTTTCCAAATTTGGCTAAGTTATCAGCCTTTGACATTTTTCACTATGCACCTGCTCAGAGAGACTTAAGAGTTTGGTACCTAACTCCCCAGAGATTCTGTCTGTAGTGAGCGTGTTCAAGGTCAGGGCTGCAGGAAATGAGCAGGAATTTCCCTATAATTCTTCTTTAAGGCTGCTTCAGGCCACTGTGGCACTGGGCAACAGAACTCAGGGCAGGGAGACTGTCTCTGCAGTGCTCACAATCAGAATGGCTCTGTCCCCTTCCAGTGGGGGCTGGGCCACATGTAGAGATTGATGAGCCTGCTACAGTCATTGCTGAGAAGCCACCCAGGGGTGCAGCATTTGAATTGGCAGCCTGTACATGGATTTGAGATTGTGATAGAGCACAAAATGTGGCAGGTGGTTTCCAAATGTAACACTGCACCATGGAGTGCGTTGTCAGCAACAAATGAATGAGGCACTGCACCTCAAACGTTATTACATTTGTCTGGTGCTTTTTAGGATGGCCACTTACTGGCCTGACATTTTCCACCCTTCTCTCCTCACTTTCCATTTCTGCCTTCTGGACCCACTATAGTTGATACGGTATAAATTTTTAACATTAACAAAATTGGAATAATTTTCATTATGTTTTAGGTTTATTTTATATTGTACAGTGACTATTTTGGCTGGGAGGTTTGGATTAGCATTAAAATTGTAATTAATTATTCATGATTATGATTCTTACTCATGCAGTGTACAATGATCTGAAGTCTTATCATCATATGGCTACACATGTGCTTTATAGCTTTTGAGTAGCCTCAAGTATGCTATTACTATACATTTAAATTCTTCTGCATCACTTGTCTTTACAAAATTGCACATAAAAACGATTTTTTAAAGAAATGTAACCATATAAATGCTGACAAAAGATGCAATGAGCTATTTCAACTTCATGTATATTTAACAAACAAAACTATATAATCAGATCAATATCAGATGCTACTTAAAGCAGTTAGGAAAAGCGATATTTCCAGTTACAAAAGGCAGTTTTTAATCCAAGGCTTTTCAAGACATTTCCAGTAAGAGACCTCTTAAATAACTAAGTCTTTGATTCAGCCAGGTCCTTAAGCATAGTCTTAACTTTAAACAGATGAGTAGTCCCACTGGAATCAAGACTACTCACATGCTTATGTTACACATGTAGGGTTGCCAGACATCCAGTTTTCAACCAGAACGCCAGTGAAAAAGGGAGCCTGCAGGCTTCAGTCGGGCTGTTAAAAGTCCGGTCAGCAGTGCAGCTGGGGCCCAGGGCTAAGGCAGGCTCCTTGCCTGCTCTAGCTCCCCATGGCACCCAGAAGCGGTCGCCAGGTCCCTGCAGCCTCTAGACACATGGGTGGCCAGGGAGGCTCCGTGCGCTGCCCTGAGGATGGCTCCACAGCTCCTACTGGCCAGGAACCATGAGCAATGGAAGCTGCAGGGGTGGCATCTGTGGGCGCGAAGGCAGTGCATGGAGCCTCCCTGGCCACCCCTGAGTCTTGAGGCTGCAGGGACATGGTGGCCGCTTCCCAGGAGCCACAGTAAGCGCCGCCGGGATCCCAGATTGTCTTGCAAGATTTGTCAATGAAATTCCTCCAACTTGCAGTAATACTCATCAAGAAGCCTGACCTATTTTGGATGCAGTGTTTGTTAGATAACATTTTGTTCAGAATATCACAGCTATATGACTTGTGAGCATCACTGCAACAAGGATTATAATGTTTTGTTTTTTATAGTAGTGCCATATCCTGATTCCCAGCTATGGCTTCAGAGAGTTCTCACTAAAGCAGAAGCAATGTGGTTCTGGTGCAGGGGTAGCGAAAAGGATAGGGAAGGAAACTGGAAGCTAAAGAGCACAAATTTCTGGTAGACTCAAGTAGCGACTTCTCACAAATCATGTCAAAGCTATGGTGGAATCCCGGCTCACAGGGAATAGTTGGGGGAGGGGAGCCTTGTTATGTAGAATCCTCTGATGATACTGCAACAGCTGCCATAGTAGTGAGTTGACTCAGAGAAAGGCCACTTCAAATGGAATTTAAGAAGAAGGTCTAGCATGCAAGACATTGCAGAGTGGGTGGTGACTTCTGGTCTCAACAATGTCTTATCTGAAAAAACTTCCATTGATTTCAATGGCTTTGGATGAGGCCCAAAGTATGTACTTAAATCTATCCCTATTTACACAAGTATGCACTTAAGTGATTTGCTGAATCTGGCTTCATTGCGGAATCAGTATCTGAGGCTATGTCTACACTACGAAATACTTCGTTATAATTTATGTTGCAGGGGTGTGAATAAGCCACCCCTGTGAGCAACATAAGTTATACCAACGTAAGTTCCAGTGTAGACAGCTCTCCCGCTGAAATAGCTACTGCCTCTTGCAGAGGCAAGAGTTATTAAGCCGATGGGAGAGCTTTCTTCTGTCAGCTTAGAGCATCTTCACAAGGAAGTGCTACAGTGGTGCAGCTTTGCGGCTGTAAATGATGTAGTGTAGACATAATCTTAGACTCTCAGGAGGCACTCAGCTTCATTCAGGATTGGGCTCCCACGATCATGAATTGATATAGACTATGCCTGAATCTGCCCTGTGAGTTTATAAAGAAAACCCCACCATATCTAGTAGGCTTAGAATCTTGCTACAGTGAAAGAATGTGTCAACAACTATGTACCACTTAGGGAGAAAAATGTTTTGGGGATTTCAACGAAGGTCAAAGGTTTTGTACCTCCTGAACTTGCTGAATCATTCTTAAGTGAGGCCAAAACACTTGAAGTACCTTAATGATTTTCCTTTCTTCCAAAATTTCTTATTTTCCAGATTATACAATTTTCTTGATAACGTTTCATGGACTGTAGCTGCTATTATATGCGATACCATGGCTGAATTTCTTACTGGTCAAAAATCTTTTTGTGGCTGTTCTTCTTCTCTTCTCGCCCTCTCCTCCTAGCTGAGCTTGTTATGGAAGACTATCTTTAAAAAGACACCCAAATAATAAAAAGGAAATTTTTTTGTATATAAAAAAAGATTCCTACTGTTTAGATCACAAACAGAGTTTTTTTTTAATTTTAGCAATGTTAAAGAGATCTTAGACTCAAACAGGATCACTATCATTTCACAATAAATTTTCAAGTGAAACGTCCCATCTTGGGAAAACCACTTGACAATATTGAAAAAAAATGGACAGGAATCTCTGACTTCTCTTTTAGCAAATTTTGTTCTGAGAAACAATGCCAAATGAACATTCATGATGATATCTAGTACAAAACTCTTATAACAAGTGCTTTAATTTCAAGCTCTGGTAAGAATCAATATTTTGAATTCAAGTCAGTGAAGTGGCAGTGACACAACCACATAATTATAAATAACTCCACTTTGTCTTCTTCGTAAAAGCAATTCAAATAAAACTTAAATCAGTTTAAAGGATGGTATAGTATGAGAACGAGAAAAATGTAACTACGTACTGGATTTAAGTAATAAAAAGAAACCTCTTTGCATAGTTATGTTCTTAGGCCCCAGTCCTGATGTAGAATTTTCAGAGTTAAAAAAGGCTCTGGTGACTGCTCCTGTCTTGGTCTAACTTTGTTTCAAAACCCCCTTTTCATATTGGTCACAGAGGCTAGCGCTTATAGTCTGGGGACAGTACTGACACAGGAACACAAGGGACTTGAGAAGCTGGTTGCTTATTACACCAAAAGTCTAAGTTCTCCTCAGATAAATTATTGCACCACACGAAAGGAACTTGTAGCAGTGGTTAAATCTCTAGAACATTTTCATCGGTATTTGTATGAGAGGAAGTTTGTGGTCAGGACAGACCATGCTTCCCTGCAATGGCTCTTTAGATTCAAGAATCCTGAGGGACACTTTGCCAGATGGTTGGAGAAACTACAGTGTTAAGATTTCCCAATCACACATGAGCCTGTCTATAAACATGGTATTGCTGATACACTGTCCAGACAACTCTGTTGGGAGTCTAATTGCAAACCTTGCCCCAAATAGGAGAGCAAAGAATTAGTTGCTCAAGGGAATGGGGGCAGCTCACTTCCTCTAATTCCAGAAGTGCCCATGTTCCTGGTTCATCAACTGGAATGATGAGGATGGGGTTGCAGGAATGGACCCCAGAACAAGACAAAACTTCCCAAAGAGAGGATCTGGATATCAGTGTGTGACTGGAAAATCAATTTGCACATGCAGCCACCATGAAACACAGTGTCCTGTCCATAACACCACACTAAAGGCTTTCTGGTCACAGTGGGAAAGCTTGGAGTTTAAAGAGGAAATATTGTATAGGAGTGGGGAGAAACCAGCAGGGGATGGAGCCAAATACCAGCTGGTTGTACCAGATGCATTGAAAAAGAAGCTTTGAGGTTATATCATGATTTTAAAACTACTGGATAGTTTGGGGTCTGCAAAAACCTTAGCCAACCTAAAGGAGAATTTCTATTGGGTAAAATTCAGGCAAGATGTGGAAAATTGATATAGGAAATCTGATGCTTGCATTACAAGGGGGGATCCCTTTAAAACGGGGAGGTTCCCTTTGTGGCATTATTTTGTGGGGGGCACCAACGGAATGTGCTGCTATTGATTTTCTTGGGATTTGGCTGAGACAGAGGCTGGCAATCAGTATTTGCTGGTGGTTCTGGACTACTTTACAGAATGGCCTGAGGCTAACACACTTATAAGAAATCAAGATGCTGAGACAGTAGCAGAGGTCTTAGCAAATGAATTCTTCAACAGATTTGGGGTCCCAGATGAGTTACACAAAGATCAAAGGAGAAAATCTGAATCGAAAGTGTTCCAACACATTTGTGGGATTCTAGGGATTGCAGAGCTCCCATCACCACCCCCATGGGATGGTGAAAAGGTTCAAGAGGACTCTAGGGGACTCCTTTGTAGAACAGTGTCAAAGGGACTGGGACCAGCATATCCCATTCCTTTTGATGGCTTATAGGACAACAGTCAGTGAGACTACAAAGGGTATCCCAGCACTTCTCACATCTGGGCATGAATTAAGGGGTTCCAGCAAACCTTTTATATAGAAGCCCTGAAGAGGAACAAAGGGAGTTGAACCGTGGGCTGTGTAGAAACCCTACAATCCAACACTGAAAATGTTCACACTTTTGCTAGGGGAAATGTAAGGATAGCCTCTGACAACTGCGACAAGGCACCTCCTTTGTCTTGCCAGATTATAGTGCTTCCCCCTCTGGTGATGGGGGGCCTGGGGTAATCAGCCCCACTCACAGCAGGGTTTGCCTTCCCCCTTCTGTGCTCCCCTGGTTGTACTTTAAGGGTAAACCTGAAGGCTGGCCTAAGGGTTGATCCTCCTCCAAACAAGAGGGGCTGCAACCTGGCACACTGAAGATACACGTGCGCCAGGGTCTCCCTCATGCCGCAGAAAGAGCAGGCTTCGGGGAAGGGGATGAACCATGCCAGGTACACTCCTGTGCTTATGGCTCCGTGGAGAAGCCACCAGCTGATATCCCCAGCAGGCCGCGGAACTAGGGTATAATACAAGCTGTCCCACCACGGTTCCCCACCCTCCACAGCTGGTAACAGGTCCTGCCACTTGGTGTCCGGATGGGACGCAAGGGTGGGAAAATGAAGCACATGGAGCATGAGTGTGTACAGTGGGTATCCTGGCGTGGTTCAGAAATAAACTGTCTGCAGAACAGCTGGTTTGGGGTACGAGGAGGAGAGGGCCAGAAGGACTCCTGATGGAAAAGGAGCTCCCTCTTGCAAGACCCTCTCAAGGAAGACCTGAGAAGCAGGCAGTAAGGCAGCCTCAACCTCCTGAAGTACATGCTGAGGGATCCGAAGGGCAGGACCGGCTCTAGGCACCAGCAAAGCAAGCACACGTTTGGGGCAGCACATTTCCAGGGGCGGTATTCCGGCCATCCTTTTTTTTTCGAGGCAGTTACACTCTCGGAGCTGTGCCACTTAGACGGGGTGAGGGGCCACGCCCCTAGCCACAATGTGAAGGGGAAGCCCCAGCCCCGGGATGCTGAGCTGCCAGGGCCCAGCCGCTACCTGGGGAGGAGAGGGCGAGTCCTGCCGGAGAGCCAAGGCTGCGCTGCCTCATCTGCACACTGGCTGCTGCTCTGCCTTGTGCCATCCCTTATATTGGGGCTTCTCTGCATCGCTGGGCAGGGGAGGGGGTAAAGCCTCTGCAGGTACTGGGAGAAGGTGACATCACTTCCTCTGCTTCCAGGGCCGCCTGCAAGCCCCAGCCCCACCTGAGCTTGGGGCGGTAAAAACCCTAGAGCCGGGCCTGCCGAAGGGTGGAGAGCCTCATGCTCCAGCCTAGCACCAGGGGAACCATCCAGTCCCCCTGGGTCGTAGTCTAGGAGGTCTCTGATCCTGGTGGCTTCTGCCAGGACCAACCTCTGGTGCACCAAGGGGGACTCCGCCACGTGTGCACAGAACTGAGGATTGTGCAGCAGGGGCTATGTGAGGATATCTACCCCCTCAGTGGCCACCACGGATCTCATCGCTGAAATCCTGTATGCTACTGACCCAAATCAATGAAGTAGTGTACAGGATATAGTTGGGTCCCAAGACTAAACCCATAGTTATCCATGAAAGCCATGTAAGATGGTATCAGGGGGACAGAATTTCAGCTTGGCTGCCCCCTGAATCTGAGAATGTAGCTGTGGAAGTTGAAGCTGGAAGAGCTATTACAGAGGTGAATCCCCCGTTCCCACAAAATGGGCAGAGTTTGCCTCAACCAGCAAATTCCACAGAAACAACAGGCGTTTCTCAGGGTAGAGTCTGATTGAAAAAAACACCGGGGAGAGAAAAGCCCCAAAGAGATTTGAGTGGGAATAAAATTCTTTTATGTTGATGTTGTAAAACTATCCAGACAAAAAGATGCAGTACATATGTAAATAGCTAACCATTTATCATTCGTTGAATTATTTCTTTTCTCTTTTTTGTTTTGGCATGGGTTGTTAGGTGTCTTCATTTTAGACCTCATCAGGACAATGAGTGAAGCTGAGGTGGCAGGGAAGGGTGTTGTTATGAGCTGGGTGAAATTTAGTTATGGATTGAATTAAAACCGCATTGACACTCATAGGCGTGAGGTCACCCTTCAGTTAATATAGCTGTAAGCATAAGCCTCAACTAAAACAGAGTTTCGTGTTTGTACATGTAAGAGAGAGAGAGAGAGTGAGATGGACACAGAGACAGAATACACCCAGTCAGGAGCATTTGGCTGATTATTGTTTTGGGTAGACGTGTACGGGAAGAGCGATCACACAGGGACTGAGAACAGACAAGAGAAAAAGGGAAAGGCAGTAAAGCCAAGCAGGATACTGTAAGCACAGTGTGATCCTCGACAAAGCTAGAGAAAGATTTTGGAGTTGGTGTTGGCTAATGAGGCTTGGGACTGTAAGCTAAGAAGCTGCTCTTTTTGTTCTTGGTTCCTTCTGCATTCATAGACACAAGACTTTGTACATTCCTTGTAAATAAACAAAACTGCATCAAAGAAAATACCAGAGTTCATCAATTTCTGCTTCCAGCTGGAACACCCTAGGGCTCCAAACTTTGGCCAGACACTCGAGTTGAAAAGCGGCAACACTCAATTGTGTTCCGGTTTGCAACAAAGAGAATTTCTCAGCCAACCATTCATGTTTTATGCATTAAAATCTTGCAGAGCTTTAAAAGTATCTGTCACTTTTCCGCATTCACAGAATCATAGAATATTAGGGTTGAAATTGTCTGCCATCTCTTCCTGAATTCTGAGCATCTGACCATCCAATCCGAAGGCTTCTCTGAATTGCTTTAATTGCAGGTGTGTGATGCAGTAAGGTTTGGCTTTATAACACAAACTTCCCCTTGAAAAAAATCTCTCTGTTCCTGCCACCTTCTCCGCATTCTCCTTGCAAATACTAATGCAATAGGAAGTTGTGTTTCCCTTCAGTATTTAACTAATCTATCACCAGCCACACAAGGGAGCCTATTCCCTACCTGGCTTACGCTGAATAGAGTGGGGTTTTTTTTTCCATTCTCCTTCATGTCTTGAATTATCCTAATTTCATTTTCTCTCTTTGTTTTTTGACCATTTCCATTGTTTTTTATATTATTCAGGTTTGTCCATAACCAGCTTATAAGCAGCAGCTGCTGTATATGGATATTGGCTATATGGAACAACTAATATGAGAAAGGGTTTACAGAACTGAAATCCTAGGTTTCATAAAATGTCTCGTCTGATCAAGATTACTTGACTCAACAGGCACAGTTCTTTAAACTGTCCTTCTTACCTACTGAAACTTGGCAGCCTTTTTGATAAGGAAACAAGAATACACTAAATTACTTTGGGGACCCTATTTTGTTCGTTCTAGCACTTTCCTTCCCTCCTATAGAAAGCAAGTATTTATATTATGTCATTTAAGGCAGATGTATTATTGTCCTCTACTTGGTTGCCTTTTGATGCTATTTAAAAGGAGTCACTTAAAACTGTAGTTATTTATTTGTAGTTATTTAAATGTTTGCTCCCAAACAGTTTGTTTTTCCTATTTTAGTTTAAACAAGTAATACAGTCAGTTGATACTGTCCTAATCATTCCCCTCATTTATTCGCAGGTGGTAAAATGAAATATCCAAGTTTCATGTCCTCGGAGCCACCTTCTAAAGGGCTTCAAGAAACAGGTCCTTCAGGACATGAGGAAAGACCTCAAGGAATGAAAGACTTACAATTCATCCTGTGACTTAAACGAATAAAACCAATCAGATAAATTAATATTTAAAAAATAATGTATTTAACTTCAAAGATCTGTGAGAAGATATATGTTCTGAGCTAAGATTCATTAGGGACATTCCAAGTATAATAGTCTTTGCTTGAGAAAAAGAAAGAAAAACAACACAATGCTAATCTGGACACCAATTCTTTGGTGGGGTCAATCGTGCTTCAGCTGAAGTCGACGAGAGCTGGATTGGGCCTTTCCAAGGGTTTGTCTTCAGTACCGGGGTAAGCTGACCTAAGTTAAACTACTCCAGCTATGTGAATAACCTAGCAGGAATCGACATAGCTTAGGTTGACTTACTCTGGTGTCTTCACCATGCAGAGTTGATGGGAGATGCTCGCCGGTCGACTTCCCTTACTCTTCTCGGATAGCTGGAGTACCAGGGTTGACCGGTGAGTGCTCTGCCATCAATTTAGTGGACCTTCACTAGCCTCACTAAATCGATGTCTGCTGCACCGATTGCGGCAGCGTCAATCTCCCCATAGTGGAGACCAGCCCCAAGTGTCCTTTAACTCTACTCTGAAAAGTGGTTACATTCAGTAACCACTTTCTTGCATGATGTAATCAGAATCATGTCTGCTAACTCTTGTCACTATGTTTTTACTCATGTTAGCCCTGAAAAACCAACACACCTAGGACAAAGAGAAAGGAGTGGATTTTTTTGTTTGTTTTTTTACACAAAGTGCCAGTTACACCTGTGCAAATCCACTGCCAGCATTGGGGTCATAGAGAATAATTTGAAGATAGTGGGATTGCAGTGGGCCAAAGTTGGTGATGCGTAAGAAAGAAAGAACCCACCTTGACTCTCAGATTCCAGACTACGTTTACAGAGCTAGTAGTTACTGTTTTTCCTTTTATCTGAGCTTATTTAACACGTATTGACATACAATAAATATACAACTCCATGATTCCATTTCTACTGTCACCTTTCAAAGTAGGACTGCACTTCAAGTTTTTCTTAGGACTAAAGGGTCAATTTTCATCTCTGGGTGAGCAATGAAGGGAGAAAGCCTAAAGAGATGAAAGTCCAATGGTAGCTTTAAGTTATAAATTCCCTTTGAATTATGTAACTGCTTCCCAGTTTTATTTTCCTGAAAATTTCAGGGAAAAACAAACGAACAGTCTCATTAAACCTCAGTAAAAACATCCTTCATTCTTCTTCAGCCTGGTCCACATTCACCTGTATTCTTTGGCTGCTTTGCACTGCTCTGGAATGAAGCAATACAACTAGTTGTTCCAGAGAATGTGGTCCTTTGGTTTTTGTGCCTTTCATAAGAATCTGGCACAAAACTGCAAATTCCTTCAAATCCTCGGCTCATCCTAAAATATCAACAACAGTCAGCATTCTAAGGGTATGTCTTCACTACCAGTGTTAATGTGGCTGTGTAGTCACAGAACCAGCGCTGGGAGAGAGCTCTCCCAGTGCTGTAAAAAACCCACCCCCATGAGGGGAGTAGCTCCCAACAGCTCCCAGCGCTGGTGCACTGTCTATACTGCCTCTTTACAGTGCTGAAACTTGCATTGCTCAAAGGGGTGTTTCAGAGAAAGTTTCAGTGCTGTAAAGTGGCAGTGTAGACAAGGCCTAAAAAACATGCAAGTTGTCTGTGTAGGAAACTATAGCTGAGGTATACCACTAACGTCTATGCATGAGTGATACTCACTGGAGGGCCTGGCTCACCAGAAGGTCCATCTTTCCCATCTTTTCCTGGTGATCCAGGGGGTCCTGAATTTGAATCAGGTTTTCCTGGTGCTCCGGGTAATCCACGAGGGCCTGGTGGCCCAGGGAGACCCTTGAGAAATCAGAAATACTGTTAGAAAACATTGTTTGTTTTCATCCCCACCCTGGCCAGGTCCATGAAGCATTCTTCAAGAGAACCAGCATTCTTCAATAGAATTCATAAAACTCTACACCACTGAACTTGGGCAAACACTTCCCTTTCTTTTCATTAAGGGTCAGTCCTGCTCCCATTGATTTCCCTCCCTCCCTGAGCAGGGTCACAGAAGGTCACTCTTCCCTTGCTCTGGGAGGTATGCCTCCAACATCACCGTTAATCTGAAACAATGGAAGACAGTTAAAAATGAAAATCCACTGTGTTTATTTTGTGTAGGACACTCAGGGATACTTCGGTGATCAACATGGTCTTCATATATAAGCAATTAGGTTATATAGAAACCAAGGGGACTTCTGCTATTCATTTCAGAGGGAGAGGGATTATTACTACTAGTTGTTTACCATAGCACCAAGGAGCCCTAGTCATAGACATCCATTGTGCTAGGCGCTGTACAAACACAATAAATGTGATTCTGGCCCCAAAAACCTGGCCCTGATAGCGTAATTACATTAAACTGCATAAAATGAATGATCCATTGAAGGAACCAAGTTGTATTCATATTTAAGAAATATACATTTGAAAATTTCTCTCTCTTAAATAAAAGTTAATCTTTAATGCTTTACCTTTTATTACTGATCCTGTATATTAGCAGAGAAAGGTAATGGAGAATTTTGAAAATTACGGGCTTGACCCTGCAAGTTGCTGAGCACTTTGGCCTCGATCCAGAAAAACACAATCACATCCTTAACTTTATGCACATGAAGAGTCCGACTGAAGGGACACTTGATTGAGGATAAGTTACTCAGCACCTCACAACACTCAGTCCTCGGAGAGCAATTCTGAACTGGACTGAGAGATGGATAGGACGTCAGTGACGATGCTGCAGGACAGGGGCTATACTATATGACCAGGCTTCCTGGAAATGGCATTCTGGACTTCTTGAAGTTTAGAGAATGAGAGATTTGGGAAGATTATAAAACAGAAAATTTCAATACAGATTGGCAGGCCAATCCCAAAGGTGTGTGGTAGGTTCTCTCTCTGGCTGTCTACAATGATCAATACAATACCTTGGTATTAGGCTTGTTCACCTTTGACCAGTTGACTACCAGCTCTTTCTCTTTGTAAGATTTCTCCCCATTGACTGTGTTTCTCGCTGATTCTCTGGGCATTAAGCACAGTTATGTGCAATATTATATATCAAGTAATGCTTGGAGATGGAAGTTTTATAGAATTATCATTACTGTATTTTGTTATTCAGAATTTCAGCAGGAGCAAGATAAGGCTGGATTTGGCTGATGGCCTAGACATGTAGGAAGAAAAAAAATGCTCAGGGGCAAGGAAAATTCCAAACTTTACCTCGTTTGCAAAGTGAAAGTTTGAGTTAAAGATAACAATGATTCATTCCTAGGCAGGCATCCCACTGGGTTATGTGCTATGTAAACACATAGGGCTTGTCTACATCACAAAGTTGCAGCGCTGGTGAGGGGGTTACAGCGCTGCAACTTAGGAGGTGTACACATCTGCAGGGCATCACCAGCGCTGCAACTCCCTGTTTGCAGAGCTGGCCGTACTCCCGTTTTGTCTCGGGTGTAGAGGATCCAGCGCTGGTGATCCAGAGCTGGTAATCAAGTGTAGACACTTACCAACGCTTTTCTTGACCTCCGTGGAATAAGCAGGTATCCCAGCATACCTGAGGAAGCCTCTGGTAATCAAGCAGGTCTCCTTCCCTGCGGTTTGCAGGGGGGTTCGGGGAACGCGAGAGCAAACCGCGGCGAAGCTGGTCTCCTTCCCCGGTTTGCTCTCGCGTTCCCCGAACCCCCCTTGAAGCCGCCCAACAGCGCTGCAGTGTGGCCACATCTAACACCACTTGCAGCGCTGGTTGCTGTAAGTGTGGCCACTCTGCAGCGCTGGCCCTATACAGCTGTACTAATACAGCTGTAACAACCAGCGCTGCAAAATTGTAGATGTAGACATACCCATAGTAAAACAGTCTCTGCCCTGAGGAGAAGTTTATAATCTAAACAAACAATCAAGACAAGGTGGGAGAGATACAAAGGGACTGAGAGGTGAAGGGACAGCAGGTCAGAGGGGGAGCCAGGAATACAATGGAAGTCTCCTGATTCTTAATCGAGCGCCTTGTCTGCTAGACCACACTGCATCTTAAGAAATTCACACACACACATCTGCAAAGTACTAGCACAAGGCTAAAAACCCCTTAAGTCACACATAAATCCCTAAAACAGGGCTTAATTGAGACTCAGGTAGTACACAAGGGTGAATTTCATCTAATGGCAGCAGTGTCAGAAACATGGGTCCAAAAGGAACATTTTAATTATAAATAGGGCATCGGCCTTTGATTATGAATCATATTTTCCCAGTATTGAATTAGATTTTAAGCCACAAAAACATAAGAACGGCCATACTGGGTCAGACCAAAGGTCCATCTAGCCCAGTATCCTGTCTTCCAACAGTGGCCAATACCAGGTGCCCCAGAGGGAATGAACAGAACAGGCAATCACCAAGTGATCGAAAGTCCAGAAGGGACCATTACGATAATATAGTCTGGCCTCCTGCACAGCACAGTACCAGTAATCTGTATATCAAGCCCATAATTTCTGTTTGAGCTACAGCATATCTTTTTAGAAAGATCTCCAGTTTTGATTTAATAAAAGTACAGCACTAATCCTGGCCTTTGCAAGGGTTTGGATACAGGCAGAAGATAGAGAGGACACTCAAGGCTAACAGATGGAATTAGTGTGAATTAACAGCTCCATATAGCTGTACACCATACTAATGGAATAGGTGCCCAAAGCTGAAGCAAGCAATGAACAATACATGCTCTCATCTTCACTGGCTTCTAGTCACCTCAAAATCAGATTTTAAAAGGGACTTTCTCTAAAACAAACAAACAAAAACCTCTCCCTGATTTCTTCACCCTATTTCTCCCATTTCATACTCCCAGTCTTTTCTCCCACTCCACCACCAATGACACTTCCGCAATCCTGGAGCCTCCTCTGTCCCTTCCCCAAATGCTCCACGATTTTCGGAGAGTGCTAGCGGCAGCTGAATTTTTCCTTGTGCTACCCCATTTTTCTGCACTTCTCTTTTGCCTCTAACCAAGCTTCCAATTCACTTTTTCTTTTAAAATCTGACAGCAAAGCTTCCTCTACTCTTTGGATCAAATAAACTCTTTGCAAAGCTTTTTGTGATGTTTTGTATCAAGGATGCTATATAAATAAAAAACATGTTTTGCACTGTGTAACCACATGATCATTGATTCATAATTATTCAAATATTATAATCATTTAAAAATACAAATAAAAGATAAAGCTGTTTACTGCACAAATATAGCAACAAACATTAGTATATACTTACTCTTAAAACCTCTCTGTCTCTGTCAAGGTCACCAGACCCAGATCCTTCAGGTTCCAGTCTACTCTGAAGTCAAGAGAATTCATTTTAAAATGTTGTTTCTAATGAAGAGATGGAAGACTGATATATAAAAATACCATTTGTGCTTCATTGTTAATCTCATTATGGCTGGCATCTCAGTAGCAGAAAGCTGCCTATGAAATAAAATATATGCTTAAGCTCTCATTGATATTTTGTATATCTAAATGCACCAACAGTATTTTAATCAGATGCTTTGGAGGAGTTTCAGACCAGTTAACGGTATTAGTCATTCTGTTCTGTATTCACCTACAAATACATTGACAAGGATACCCAGATGCTGCACCCTTATGTAAGATCATTGGAGATAAGATGGAATAAATATTTATATTTAGTTTTAGATTCCTAAATATACCTGTCACACTGGGGTATCCCCCAAAATACATGTATAGTGAGTAGCTACTAACTTCCTGCAAAGGGTCTGTGATTCATAAAGCATAAGATGGAGATTCTACTGTGGGGATCTACAGATGCATTCTTGTAAAGAGAAATAAAAAACATTACATTATTTCCATTGCTGTTAATTAAAACAATCCATTTGGAAACTGAGTCACGCTATGATTGCTGAAAAGCTGATTACTTCTGATTTGTGCATTTTTGGTGGTAAATACAGGAGTCCAAACTCTTTCCACTTCCCTCCAGGCCACTGACGTTGAAAACTCTACTGAAGACTATTCTCAGATTTCCATACAATTATTCTCAGATTTCCCTATGATTATTCTCAGATTTCCATACTCCTATATTTTTAAAGATCAAAACTTTCAGAAAGAATCTTATTTTTTCCCCCCAAGAGAAATTTTCCACGCGGGATCTCAGGAAGAAGAAGTTTTAGAGTGGCTCAAAAGAAATCTAGTCATCCATTTATTGAATTATCGGAGAGTGTTTGAAACATAAGAAACCTGAAAAAGCTGAAGCTTTCTTACTACTTGTACAAACATTAAACATGAGTATGAGTTATTAGCAATTGAAATATCAGTTTCACACATGTAAATAATTTCAACTACATTTAACAGTACAGCACTTATGGGACTATGGAATAATGTCTATTCATCCTACTGAAGTTAGTTACATAGGTGTGATTTCACTGCTCGATCACTCTGATCATAGCTGTGTCAGTTTTTGACTATGGCTTTGTCTACACTACAGTTTATGTTGGCATAACTTATGTCACTCGGTGGGTGGTTTATTTACACCCCTGAGCAACATAAGTTACACAGACATAAGAGCCAGTGTGCACAGTGCTATGTCAGCGGGAGAGCTTCTCTCACACACTTAGCTTCTGCCGTTTGCAGAGGTGGTATATTATGCTGATGGGAAGGCTCTCTCCCACCAGCAGAGAGTGACTTCACCAGTCATGCTGCAGCTGCGCCACTGAGCGCTAGATGTGTACACAAACCTTATGTGTGATGGAGCTGCAAATCTTACCAGCTTCCTCCCCACTGCACCTCTCCTTCCCCATGCCAGGTAAGAGGAAAGGTAGTGGCTAGACATTGGTTGGAACTGGAAGCACTAGCTGGCCATATGGCTAGTTAGGAGCTGCAAAGAAACCGGATGTAGAGGCCACATGGCTAGTCAGGACTTCCAGAGAGACTGAACACAGAAAGAATTGCCCAGGAACCATATGCAGAGCAGTGTGTGGAACAGGCTGGGAGTCAAGGGTACTAGAACCTTTGTAGCAGTGGGGCGGGGAGAGGGTCAAGGCCAAAGCACCCCCTTCCTCTGCTGCTGGCTGCTGTAGTGGTGAGTCAGCTCCCCACTCTTCTGGTGCCACAGCAGCCCCTGGTGGGCAAAAGGTGCAACTGCAGCACCTCCCTGGCAGAATCTATTATTCTGCCAAGGGGAAAAAAAATCTACAGGGGACATGAATTCTGCCCTTGTTTCTTTTGCTAAAAGCATGGAGGCATGACCCTCTGGCCCCCTAGTTCTGGTGCTGTGCCAGACATCACAACTAGGTGCAGTCTATGTGGGTCTTACAGAAGGTGCAGCAGTGGCTGGGCATGGAACCAGTACAGAGGGATCCTAATTAGAGTCATTAACTGAGCCTGGCCTGGAAACCTGCAAGCTGCTATTTGTTTGAATAGAAACTGGACTGGAGAGGACATCCAAGCATTGGGCCTGAAGAGCCTTGGTTGTTGATTGGACTGCCTCGGGGTCCCTAACAAGACCAACTATTGTTCACCTTGAACAGTAACTATTTAAGCCTCTGTACCTAGGGTATTTGCAACATTTCCCTTTCCTGCCAGCCCTAGTAAAATACCCTTTGACTTAACCATGTGTCTGAGTAGTCACTGGGACCCACCAGGGCTAGCACCTACTAGGCTGGCTGCTGAAACACCTATAGTGATTGCCTCTAAGTCATGATCCACCCAGCTTGCTACCAGCACCTTAGGAGCTTGGTGTAATTCAGCATTTACAAGTGAAACTACAGAAGTGCACGATGAAGTCAGTAGAGAGCTAAGCTTTAATCATTTATTAAAATTAATCACACATTTTTATATCCTGTGTTGCCATAGCCAAGTTAGTCCAAGGATATTAGAAAGATAAGGAGGTGAGGTTATATCTTTTATTGGACCACTTCTGTTGGTGAGAGAGAAGTTTTCAAGGTTACACAGAGCTCTTCTTAAGGTCTGGGAAGTGTACTGGGAGTATCACATCTAAATACAAGGTGGAACAGAATGTTTAGAATAAGTAGTTAAGATGTATTTCAAGGGACCATTCAAGGTGAAGTTGCCATTTAACAATGCTCCAGTCATAGGGAGAAAAAGAAGGGGGAAACTGGGGGGTGGGGTTAGTGGGTTATAGATTGTTGTAATAAGCTATAAATCCAGTGTCGCTATTCAGATCATGATTTTTAGTGTCTAGCAAAGTTATGAATTTAAGCTCCTAGGCTTGTCTTCTGAACATGTTATGCAGGTAGGATGACCAGATAGCAAGTGTGAAAAATCAGGAGGTGGGTGGGAGGTAACAGGGGCTTATATAAGACAAAGTCCCAAATATTGGGACTGTCTCTATAAAATCAGGACATCTGGTCACCTTATATGCAGGTTTCCTTTGAAGATGAAAATTGAGAGGTCAGATATAGAGTGGTCGCTTTGTGAAGCATTCACCCACAAGTGATATAATACTTTCATTTTTTTGTTCGAGGTCATTCAAGAGCACAGTGATTGGTTTCACCCACATAGTTGTTATTGGGGCATTTAATGCACTAGATGAGGTACACCACCTGTTGTGCTAAGTATATGTAGGACTCATGGGTCTTGAAAGGTGTGTTGTGGGGGGTCTTGATCATCGTAGCAATACAGATACATCTGCAGGTTTTGCATCTGTTGTTCTGGCACCACTTTGAGTTTGTGTGTCCTGGTCTGTGCAAAGCTTGCTTCTGATGATGAGCATGGAGAGATCGGGTGGTTGTTTGAAGGCCAGAAGCGGGGGTTTGTGGCTGTTTGTTTGGTTTGAACAAAGTGTTTGCTGTTGAACATAAAATTGTTTGGGGTGTGGATGAAATGGAGGAGTTTGGTGACATGTTTGGGGTGGATATCTGAGGGTTGTCCATTGTTTTGTAGATATTTGAGTCAGGTAGCAATGCGGGAGGTGCCATCCATGTTGGCATAGGTGGTATTCTGAGGGAGGTTGTTAAAGTTACAGTTTCCGGAGGATGTTGGTTGTGCCCTGAAGGAAGCTGGCGCTTTGTGTGGTGAGTGGTTAAATGATGGCTTCTAAGAGCCCTGATAGTTTTTCAGTAAGAGTGCCAAGGCCAGATACAAGGGTCTCTGCCTGAGTTCCCTTGTTTACATATTTTCGGAAGCATACAGAAGGTCCCTGGGGTGGGTTTGGGGAGGATGATGTTGTAGAGTTTCTTTTGGAGCTGCTTGGGGAAGGACTTAATGATATCCTTGAATTACTGAGTAAATTTGTCATATGGGATCTTATCTGAGTTCTTTGCAGTAGGTGGTATCGGAGATGGATGGTTGGCCTTGTTAATGTAGTCATCACAGTTGAGGACTATGAAGGCACCCCCTTTGTTTGCTGATTTGATCTGGCGGTTGGATTTCAGGGACTACATAGCTGCTCTCTCAGCGGTGGAGAGAATATTAAGTTTGTTAAGGATTTCACAGTCAATTTTTTTTTCCCCTTGAAGAAATTAACATAATGATCAAGAGTGTGGTCTCAACCGCTGTGAGGTGTCCAGTCAGATTATTCTTTGTTCTTATGTCTGTCAGTGGGAACATGGTAATTGTGAGTGGCATCGTCACTGTTATAAAAGAATTCTTTTGGTGGAGTTGGCGGAATTCTTCTGGTTCTTCACCTGTTAGGATGGTATTAAGCTGTATATGGCAGAGGGGCATTGCTGGCACATGTAGGCATATATATCACATTAGTAGATGTGCAGATGAATGAGTCCCTAATGATGTGGCTCATGTGGTTGGGTCCTGTGATGGTGTCACCAGAGTAGATATGGGGACAGAGTATGCAACGAGATTTGTTACAGGGATTGGTTCCTGGGTTAGTGTTTCTGTGGTGTGGTGTGTAGTTGCTGGTAGTATTTGCTTCAGGTTGGCGGGCTGTCTGTAAGCGAGGACTGGCCTGCCTCCCAAGGTCTGTGAGAGTGAGGGATTGTTTTCCAGGATAGTAATCTGCCATGTACATGATAATATTCTGCCATGTACATTGGCCAAACCAGACAGTCTCTACCGTAAAAGAATAAATGGACACAAATCGGACATCAGGAATGGTAACATACAAAAGCCATTAGGAGAATACTTCAATCTCCCTGGACATTCTATAACGGATTTAAAAGTAGCCCGACTTCAACAAAACAACTTCAAAAACAGACTTCAAAGAGAAACTGCAGAACTAAAATTCATTTGCAATTGTAATAACATTAATTTCGGCTTGAACAGGGACTGGGAGTGGCTGGCTCACTACAAAAGCAACTTTCCCCCTCTTGGTATTGACACCTACTCATCAATTATTGGGAGTGGACCACATCCACCCTGATTGAATTGGCCCTGTCAACACTGGTTCTCCACTTGTAAGGTAATTAGCTTCTTTTCATGTATAATAATGCCTACATCTGTAATTTTCACTCCATGCATCTGAAGAAGTGGGTTTTTACCCACAAAAGCTTATGCCCAAATAAATATGTTAGTCTTTAAGGTGGCACCGGACTTCTTACAAAGTGATTACTCTATATCTGACCTATCAGTGCTCATCCTCAAAGGAAACCTGCACAACATGTTCAAAAGACAAGCCAGGGAGCTTAAATTAATAACTTTACTAGACGCTAAAGATCATGGATTGGACAGACACACTGGATTTATGCCTTATTACAACAATCCATAACCCACTAACTCTGCCCCTCCCCTACCCCATCAGCTCTTTTTTCCTTCTTCCTTTCCCCCTAATGACTGAAGAGGTATTAACTGGAAATTTCATCTCAAAAGGTTCCTTGAAATATGTGCTTACTTATTCTAAACAATCTGTTCCACCTTGTATTTAGCTGTGACACTGAGTACATTTCCCAGACCTGAAGAAGAGCTCTGTGAGGCTCAAAAGCTTTATTGGTCCAATAAAAGATATTACCTCACCCACTTTGTGTCTCAGATATAAATTTTGATGTTAATATAATGGGAAACTTACTATTTAAAATGCTCAGAAGTCAGAGGTGCAGATTCTGGATCCACTTCAGCCTCTTTGCACTGTCCCACACCATAAAATGGCCAGAAAGATATTGTAGCAGGCAATATGAGGATCAAGGGTGATGCTCTTGAGATGAAGAGCCTACGTAGCACATAGAGGGCACCCTGTTTACTGAGGCCAATCTTGAGGGAAAGGAGTGGCCTGGGGCATCACCATGCCCTAGTGATCTCCAGCAGCATTATCAGTCCCTTGGGGTTGTCATCAGTTGGGTTACATTAGAGTAACTCTTGAGCTGCTCTGTCTCATGCCAGAGAAATGAGTTGGTATGCAGTAAGCCCAAGGTCACATGAGCTCAAAGATGGCTTGGTGTCACTTTTGTGACCACTTCCTGAGTTGCACTGTGTGCTCCTTAGCCACAGCCAGGGTCTGGGCCAGGCAGTCCAAAAGTTAAGGTTCTTATAACATATTTTACAAATTATATTGTTAAATACAAAATTTAATACACAATTGGCCCAGTTTTATCTTAACATACATGATATCTTGTAAACACAAAACTACTACGGACTTCAGTGGAAACCACAACTGGATTTATCTCTGGGTAAAACCAGTTACTGCCAGCGCAATCAAAATCTTGGTCCTAATTCTCTCTTTGGCAGCATGTGCATGACTCTCTGTGAGACCAATAGGAGAGGCATGCATACAGATGAGAGTCCAATCTGGATCACTCTTTTGCACTTCCTCGTTCCTGAGTATTGAAAAAGAGAACTTCACCGTCATAAGAACATACGCTTTTCTATTTAACAGTGAGTACAAATGGTTGTCAAAACATCCCTGTGTTAGGGCATGGGAGGAAATGAGAAATTCAAATTTTAAAATGTCTAATATAGGTACTTTTGAGAACATCTCATTTATATTTTTTTCTAAGCATTATGGTTCACATCTTTAGAAATGCTTTTGCAAAAGAATGTGTGCACGTTAGCCCACTTCCAACTAAGGTATGCAATGGGTATGTGCTGATTGGAATACAGGCCTAAGTCAGTTATGTATAAATGTGTATTTGCTTTATTGTGTGTACACTTTTTGACCATTTATACACATTGACTACAAGGTTATTTCCCCAGACTGCACCTCCTTGTTAAGTTTTACCTCACTCTGTGCTAAAGGACAAGACAAGCAGAGCTAAATCTCAGACAGTGTCAGAAACTCACAAGTCCTCTGAATGGAGCAGATGGGCCGGGAGGGCCTGGAAGTCCTTGTGGTCCTGGCAGTCCCACACCAGGTTCACCCTAGAAGAACAACAAATATAAAGCAGTGAATATTTCAGGCCACATTTTAGCATGTTTCATGACACTGGGTTAGCTTGGTTTGCCATAGCTAGCTTCCTTAGACCTAAAGGTATTTTGCAAGTTTATAGAAACAAAAATGAACACAAGACAATTGTTTAAATATGAGAAAGGGATGTGAGGTTTATTTATTTGTGAAATAAACTCGCAAGAGAAATGGTCATTACAGTAAAGTAAAACTACTAAGACTGAAGAAAGCACTTGGCAATGTACTCTAGGAAATAACACTGCATTGGCAGAGAGAGAATGTCATGAAAGGTCTTTTCCATCTCTAGCTTCTCAAATAAATTTACAATTATACTAGCAGTGCCAATTGTGAGACGGGGTTTAATTCTTTATCAGAAGTATATTTTAGCATAAATTTCATTCTTTATGCAAAACAGGGAGATACCACCCTTCTCAACATTACTACTCTCCTCCACACACTTTCCAAAATTACAATCTTGTGATTTATCTAATGTACTTTTCCCCTCTGTCTACACAGCTAAAACTCCTCTTCAGGCCCTTACCTTTTCCCCTCCTAACTACTATAACCTGCTCCTCTCTGGCCTTGCTAACACCCACCTCACCTTTCCCTGAGGTCCATTCAAAGTACAGCTGCTAAGATTCTCTTCCTGGCCTGTTATAATAGACTCATAGACTCATAGGTCAGAAGGGACCAATATGATCATCTAGTCTGACCTCCTGCACAAGGCAGGCCACAGAACCCTACCCATCCACTTTTATAACAACCCCTAACCCAGGACTGAGTTATTGAAATCCTCAAAACTGGTTTGAAGACCTCAAGCTGCAGAGAATCCACCAGCAAGCGACCCATGCCCCACGCTGCAGGGGAAGGCGAAAAACCTCCAGGGCCCCTGCCAATCCGCCCTGGAGGAAAATTCCTTCCCGACCCCAAATATGGCGATCAGCTAAACCCTGAGCATGTGGGCAAGACTCACCAGCCAGCACCCAAGAAGGAATTCTCTGCAGTAACTCAGTTCCCATCCCATCCAACATCTCCCAGCAGACCACTGAGCAGACCTATCTGGTGATAATCCAAGATTAATTGCCCAAATTAACTATCCTATCATAACTTCCCCTCCATATACTTATCAAGCTTAGTCTTAAAGCCAGAAAAGTCTTTTGCCCCCACTACTTCCCTCGGAAGGCTGTTCCAGAACTTCACTGCCCTAATGGTTAGAAACCTTCGTCTAATTTCAAGTCTAAACTTCCTTATATCCAGTTTGTACCCATTCGTCCTCGTGCCTACATTAGTACTAAACTTAAATAATTCCTCTCCCTCCCTAACGTTAACCCCCCTGATCTATTTATATAGAGCAAGCATATTCCCCTGCAGCCTTCTTTTGGCCAGGCTAAACAAGCCAAGCTCTTTGAGTCTCCTTTCATAAGGCAGGTTTTCCATTCCTCGGATCATCCTAGTAGCCCGTCTCTGTACCTGTTCCAGTTTGAATTCATCCTTCTTGAACATGGGACACCAGAACTGCACACAATATTCCAGATGGGGTCTCACCAGCGCCTTATATAACGGTACTAACACCTCCTTATCCTTGCTGGAAATACCTCGCCTGATGCATCCTAAAATCGCATTTGCTTTTTTAACAGCCATATCACATTGGCGGCTCATAGTCATCCTGCTATCAACCAATACCCCAAGGTCCTTCTTCCCCTCTGTCGCTTCCAACTGATGCGTCCCCAACGTATATCTAAAATTCTTGTTATTAATCCCTAAGTGCATGACCTTGCACTTTTCACTATTGTATTTCATCCTATTACTATTACTCCAGTTTACAAGGTGGTCCAGATCTTCCTGAATAGTATCCCTGTCCTTCTCCGTGTTAGCAATACCCCTCAGCTTTGTGTCATCCGCAAACTTTATTAGCACATTTCCACTCTTTGTGCCAAGGTCAGTAATAAAAAGGTTAAATAAGATCGGTCCCAAAACCGATCCTTGAGGGACTCCACTAGTGACCTCCTTCCAGCCTGACAGTTCACCCTTCAATACGACCCGCTGGAGTCTCCCCTTTAACCAGTTCCTTATCCATCTTACAACTTTCATATTCATCCCCATCTTTTCCAATTTAACTAACAGTTCCCCCTGTGGAACCGTGTCAAACGCCTTACTGAAATCTAGGTAAATTATATCTACCGCATTTCCTTTATCTAAGTAATCCATCACCTTCTCAAAGAAGGAGATCAGATTGGTTTGGCACGATCTACCTTTAGTAAATCCATGTTGCAATTCATCCCAATTACCATTGACCTCTATGTCCTTAACTACTTTCTCCCTTAAAATTTTTTCCAAGACCTTACATACTAAAGACGTCAAGCTAACAGGCCTATAATTACCCGGATCACTTTTATTCCCTTTCTTAAAAATAGGAACTACGTTAGCAATCCTCCAGTCGTACGGCACAACCCCCGAGTTAATCGATTGCTTAAAAATTCTCGCTAATGGGCTCGCAATTTCACGCGCCAGTTCCTTTAATCATACCAGAACCTCCATCCCTACACTGGATCCCGCTTCTTCACAGCTTCTACTACAAATTGAAATCCTTTCATAATGTATCTTTCCCTGCTTCTCCACTCCTGTCTTGTATTTCACAGAAGTGAGCAGAATTTGGCCCTTGGATTATGAACTCTTTTGGGAGAAGAATGTCTCTATCAGTGTTTGAAAAACACCATGTTATAATAACTGAATGTTACACAGTCCAGATTCAAGCAATCAATTTAAATATTAACAATACTTGAGGTACAGTTTTTTAGGCCAAATATTAGCTCTCCATTTATGTCAGCTTAGGAGTCTTATATACGCCTTGTTTATGACTGCAGGTAAGACACACTTGCCTTTCACTGGTGTCTATGTACTACACGGACAAGTGCATTGAAAATACTGAGGTAGATGGAGGAATGTGAAATATTCACTTTGAACCTCAAATTCACTCAGATTGTGCTTGGCTTTGAAATTTGTTGGATTCATGAACCCCAATCTATGGTCCCTAAAAGCTCAAGTGCATGGATTGAGGTTCCCACACAAGTTTGGCCTTGCTATCTACTTGTTATTGCTGATGTGTCTGTATGTTTAAGGGAAGCTGAAGAAGTCCATCTCCAATGTCTAATAATAATAAAACCAGGGACGTCCTTAGGATTTATGAGGCCCTACGAAGTATTATTAAACTGGCGCCCCTATGCCCAATGGCAGCCCAGGCTCGCAGCTCGAGCGGAAGGGGGAGGGGACAAGACAGGTAAGCATATCGAGGCGCCTGGCCTGCCTCACGGCAGCAGAGAGACACAATTCCCTGCAGAGGGCCCCGTACCCTTTCCCTCACACAGAATGCGCGGCATCAAAGCATTCGGCTCTGTGAATACTCCCCTGCCTAAGGAAACTGCAGTGCGTGCTGGGTGTGCAGGAACTGACCCGCTCTTACATGCAGTCATGGGGAGTGGGTGAAGCTGCCACTTGGGAAGGCTAGTTCCCCAGACCACCTCTTCTGTCTGTGGCCCTGCCCATGCTCCACCCCTGCTCTGCCCCAGGCCCTGCCCTCTCCCCACTGTCTCACTCCTCTCTTCCCTCCCTCTCCCTGATCAACCCCTTCCAGCCAAATCCCTGAACTCAAATGAAGCAAATGACATTTGAAAAATACACTCTTCTGCAATTCCTTTCTAAAGAAAATGGAGCATGTTTTCCATTGCATGCCAGAAGGTGAAGACTGGACATGCAGAAGGTACCTAATTAAAGCACTAAACTTGGGAATAAAAAATGTCAGTCATGAGTTTTTTGATCTATTCTGAAGTTTGTCAGAGATTTATTTGCAAAAACTTTGTAGTAAGGGCAAGTCAGCTGTCCTGCTGAATACAACATACATATTATGGAATACATGATGCAGATCTTCTCTGTTTTACATTTTCTTAATCAATATTTCTAAGATGATTTTATATTTTAAATGTACTCTTAAGCCTTCATAAAGTAATCATTCCAGATTACAACATATTTAACTCATTGAAACAAAAGTATTATTTTAAATTAATCAGTCACAGATGTTCAGTGTGTTCATAACAATGTTCACTGCTTTTAGAAAAAGAGAATACTAATTTATTTTGTGTGAGCTTCATAACAATAGACATGTTTATGAAATTTCACCAACTTTACAACATACGTTTCCAAAGATTTTAGGCATAACAAAGGATTTTGTATCTCACTAAGGTACGGATCTTTCTGGAGGGTTCTCTTAAAACTAGTTCATCAAATAGTTAGAAGTGAAAAAAGAGAAACTTGTCTGTCCAGCTATCTGGCAGGAAAGGGGTGTTGTCCCTTTAAGGGCTCTCTTCAACTGCAGGGTGAGGGGACAAAGGAGGACAGAAGGGACAGGAAGACTTTGGAAGCAAATGTTTTGTACTATAGTAATTAAAATTGTGTATTTTAGATAAGGGTGGTCTTTTCAAGGATTTATTTAAAAAACTGTGTGTCTGAAGATCCAAGCATTTAAGGCTAAAGATGAATACTCAGATTGTGCATCTAAAAATCTATGCACGGATTTTTTAGAGATGTGATTTTATAATCTTCAGCAATACACTAATAAAATATTTTTAAAGCAAATTTTAAACTAAGGTCCTGTAGACTAACATGTTCTGAGTAAATATTACAGTAATACACAACTGTTTTTGTCAATAAATTCAGAAACTGACAGTATACACCTGGGGGGTGGCAAATGCCCATTAAATGGCTTCATTACCACTTAAATGGCACTTTAACAGTTTCATGTTGTGCAAATAGGTTGGAAGGCTTTTTCACTTTTAAGTGACTCGATCCCCTGGAGAGGAAGACTCACCAAGCTGCAGCAGCCAGCTGTGAGAGCCTGCAGGAAGGGTCACAACAGGGATAGGAAGGGGCAGGAGGTTGGACATTAAGACCCATGGGTGCCCCAAATTTTCAGGTGCCCTATGTTGCTGCAAATGCCTAAGGAGGGCCCTAAATAAAACCTAGCTCTTATCCAGCCTTTTCATCAGTAGATCTTAAAGTGCTTTACAAAAGAAGATTAGTATAATTATTGTCCCCCACCACTCCTCATTTGACAGATTGGAAAACGTAGGCTCAGAGTGGGAAAAGTGACTTTCCAAGGACACCCAGCAGATCAGCAGCCAAGATGGGACTAGATACCCCGCTCATCTTAGTCCCAAAAATCCAGTCCTCTGTCTACTAGGCCACACTGCCTTTTATGAGATAGTGAGTGTATGCATCCACATCTCTGAAATTTTTTTGGGGTGGTTATATAATATGGGCCTCTGCCCACCCATTCTGACTCTGTGGGGTGGCAGGATGTGATCTGCCTCCATATTCTGCAGCAGAAGTTGGAAGAATGCTCCTACTGTCAGCAGGTTTTCTTCAAGAAGCTGACACAGCAGATAGATGCCCCATAATCCCAGACAGCCGAGCCCTAGTGTTCTGTTCTTTTCTTTAATTATTCTGAATTGTCATCTGGAATTGCATCTCCATCTGCTCCCATTTCTATTCTGAACTTAGCTATGTTTTTATTAATTAGAAGAATCATATGTCAGGAATCAGAGAATTTCAACTGCATCACAGTCACAACAAAGCAAAAAAGTTGGTTGTTACTGACCAGTCACTAAATGCATTTATTCATTTGTTTATTTGCTTTTACACAGATTTGCCAAGAGATTTCTATAGGGATACTCTTCAAATGTTCTTTCCCATATACCTTTCATTTCTTTTTACCATATTCATATCCATAGTGCCAGTATTTAATTAGTTTTGAGCTATTCTCTTTGTTTGCAGCCACGCACTCTTAAAGCTCCTGTTTATTTGCTCTGATGCTGTATGCTCTTTAAAAACACAGGTTACATGATTAGCACTAGCCAATTTTTGTATTTGGTTTTGTGCAGTTTTTACCCTGTTGCAACCAGTAGGGGTGGGCGACTTCCCTCCCCCACAAATCGGATCATAGTTATATATAGGAGCCTACTATTTGTAAGCATTTCTGAAGTGCCTCTAATAGCTTTATCTATGCACTACCCAAAGGTTACAAAACATGAACTGATAACCCACCAGCAGGGCAGTCAGTTCTCCAACCTGCTCTAGGATGCAGCAGTTCCTGGCTTCCTATTCTGCAACAATGGCAGCCAGAGACTTGCTGATAGATCCTGTACAGGGGCGGCGCCATGGTTTTTGCTGCCTCAAGCATGGCAGTCAGGCAGCCTTCAGTGGCGTTTCTGTGGAAGGTCCACCGGTTACGTGGATTTGGTGGTAGTTCTGCGGGTCATCTGCGGTAGTGGTAGTTTGGTGGTAGTTCTGCGGTCCCATGTCTTCGGCATACTTGCCGCCAAATTGCCGCCAAAACCACAGGATTGGCAGACCTCCTGCAGAAATTCTGCTGAAGGCTGCCTGACTGCCACCCTCAGAACGACTGGCAGGCCACCCCCTGTGGCTTGATGCCCCAGGCACACGCTTGCTGCGCTGGTGCCTGGAGCCACCCCTGATCCTGTAGCATGTACTCACCTTTAAAAGCATACTCAGAACTAAGAGATGCTGACCACCTTCCTAGGCTACAGATAGTTTTAGCAATTTTTGTGTAAACCAGGAAAACAATTTTTAGGCCATTCCTACCCCATAAACATACCATGGAAAGGAATCTGTTAATCATATCAATTTGGACAAGGCAGGGTTAGTGAGATGGTTTTCTGGAGCAACTTTTAAACTTAAAACTAACTTGCATATAAAAAGGGAGTGGGAACAATCTCCTTCTATTCTTCCAGCCTTTTGCTGCAGGTATGGTGACTAGCTGCTTATGCTAGAGGCCGTACATAGCTGCCAACATTTAAAAAAATAATAATTTCAAGGAGCAATTCTCCAGAAAAGGGTCGTAGGGCTCCTGGATGCTTTTCAGCACGTTCTGAGTATCTTCAGCACCTGTAAAACAGTGCTTTATGAACATCAGCTACCTAACTAACATCAGCTAACACTTCTGTGAGGTACTGTGTGTAAGTGTTATCCTTATGCTATGGACGGGAAACAAAGGCCGAAAAGTATTTTAACTGAGGCTGTAGAATTAGTCAGGAATAGATGAAGGTGTCCTTCTTTTTCAGACCACTACCTCTCCTACTACTAAGATGTTCCGCTCTTATGGCCAAAAGCCACAAGGGCTATTCAGCAGCAGTCCCAACTAATGCAGTTTCAGTGCTGGATTCATTTGCATTAAGTTGTGCATTACTCTCACTTCAAGCATACTGTAAACAGCCATGGGTGTTGTTTGATCTTAAAACAATCTACTACTGTATTTGTATTATTCTAACTAAAACAGGATGACTGGTTCAGGGTGAGTATCTACATCTGAATATTTGTATTGGGTATCACAGAAAGAACTGAAGACGGAATGTGTGTGATTAAAGCTAGTTTGCTGGAAACTCATGAATCAGCTTTCCAAGCTGAGAAGGCTATATAGACTTGAGATTTTCTGATACAGAATGTAAACGACTGTCATAAAAGGGGGAAATTCACCCATCAGCAGAGGGGCTACAGAAGTTCTCCAGTGCAGAACAACCACAAGAGCTCCTGCAGAGTGGCCATGCAGGGATCTGTGCATGTGGTGCAGCTGGGCCCTGCGCTAGCTCTGCATCAGCCAATAGGGATGCCCATTGTGTCCAGAATTACATGAATCCAACAGCCACAAACCACTGCATAGGAGATGGGTCAGGGTCACGGCCACTATTCCAGCCCAGAAACTGATATGGAGTTGCAGAGGGACTGCAGAGTTGGAGGTTGCGAGGGGAATTCTGTTCACCCCTACCTCCATGTACATCCTTGCTCAAAGACCATTTATTTGGGCTTTGTGCAACAGACAGTGGGTGAGGAGGGAGCGATGAATCATCACCGCCTCGTGGAGCAACTGAGGTCATCCACCTTTGTTCTGGTTCAGTGCTTCATAGCATGGTAGGTGCACCATGACTCAGGGGCATGTGCTGAAGATGCATCAGTTGCAAGGCCCCGTTGGCTCTAGCACCTAGTGGGATCCAAAGAGTATTTCACCCAAAGCCTCCAAATACCACACTTCTGCAGGACACCCAGCTACCAGTACCTGCCCAAACATCCTCCCAACAGTCTGGAGACTTGCCCTTTCTGCTGCTAGCCTCTGCCCAGCCAGAGCAGGAGAGAGAGAGCTGCAGATTTGCCATTCAGCAGATTCATCCCATTGCCTTCTACTGACCTGTGATTGCTCAGAAGCAGATTCAACCCATGGGAGTGTTAATGTATTTGTCAGTGACAGCTTTTGCCAACAGAGTTAGATTTAACCACCAAGTGATAATTTGCCTGTAGGTATTTTGTCAGCTTCCAGCAATAACAGGGGGAAACAAAAGCCTGAAGCAGAAAAGGTCTCTGCTCCAGCATGCATAGATGGTCTGGGAGTAGGCTAAGAGACTGACCTGGAAGGGTGCAATTGTAGCTCACAGACTGGAATAATGGCCACAGGGATCAGGAGGGAGTACCAGGAGCCCTACACCCTGCTCTGCATTGTCAGAGGTGAATTTCGTCTTTCTAAGTGCTCTGGACTCCACTTGAGTTGAGTCTGAATGTATTTCAATCAGGGATTTGGGGGAGGGGGTCAAAGGGAGGCTTTCTGCCTGTTCTGACACAGCACTGCACCACGGAAGTGGCCAGCTGGTCCAACTCCTAGGCAGAGGCACAGCTCTGCAGGCTGCTCTTGCCCACATGCACTGCCTTCGCAGCTCCCATTGGATGCAGTTTCTGGCCAATGGGAGTGCGGAGCCAATGCTCGGGGCAGGGGCAATGTGCAGAGCCCCATTGCCCCCCTGCCTAGGAGCCGGACCTGTTGACTGCTTCTGGGGTGCAGTGCAGTGCCAGGACAGATAGGAACTAGCCTGCCTTAGCTCCGCAGCACCACTGACCGGATTTTTAATGGCCCGGTCGGCAATGCTTACCAGAGCCCCCAGGGTCCCTTTTCGACCGGGTGTTCCACTCAAAAACCAGACACCTGGTCACCCTATTGAAGGACACCAGGAAAACAGGGAAGGTGGGGAGTTAGGATGGAAGTAATGCAGCCCCGTGGACAGAGCAGTGCACAGGGTTTAATAAAGTTCCCCTTGTTCAACTTAACCTGCATTCAGCTTCACACTTTGCTAATGAAACACTGACCAGTTAACATTAATGATTCATTTGTCCACTTGTCTAAATTGCTGGCTGAATTTTTCAAGTGGAATGCAGCAATTGATTCACCTGCACTAGCTACCCTCAGCTCAACAGAGACAGGAGTAGTCACCTCAAAATGTGAACACTGATTTTGGATACTCTGCAAGGCTAAAATAGGACTGCACTCTAATCTCCTACATAGTTTATCTGGCAGAGCGTAGTCACAGTCACACATACAAGGCCCTTCATTTTTTGTTTAATATGTCTCAGAAATGTATTGATGTTTATTATGAAAAATTTTAAGTGAGTGAAAATCGGCACAAAATATTAACTTCTGGGTAAATATTGGAGATAATATTGGAGGATCGGAGGAAAGAGAGAAAAAGCAACAAAGAAAAAAGTAAGTATTGAAAGTAAAAGCAGTTTAATGATGGTTTACTTCATGAATTGTATATTAACAGTACAAATGTGTGTGTGTGTGTATTGTGACTGGTCTTTGAATAGATGTGTGGTGGGAGAGAAGGGTAAATAAATTCTTCTTGTGCTTTCTGTATTTTATTTCCTTTCAGAACATATCAAATTAACACAAAGCAAAAGATTAATGGGAGCTAGACACTGATAGGACAGTGGGTTCTTAGACACTGATAGGACACATACCTTTTCTCCTTTAAGGCCATCCTCTCCCTTCAACCCTGGCAATCCCTGAAGTCCTCTTTCACCCTAAAAAGACATTTTTATTCAATATTTTCTTTCCATTAAAATAGAATTCCTATAAATGATGCATATTTAGAAAACCAAAAAGTGCCCTTAGGAACGTTGCTATAGTCTATTTGGAAGGAAGCTAAAGTGTGCAAAATTCTCACCTGATTTTTCCCAGGTATCTGTGACTGATTGATATATTAGCAGACCTTTTGCAAGACAGTAGAGGATTACCTGAACTCTTGGAATAGTTCTCTATTTGTTCTGCATTTCCTCAATGTGATAATAGTAGGCAGATTCCAGGCTGACATTTTGTCTTCAGCTGACCCAAATTATTCATTTCCAAAATGTACATTGGAAGGTCACCAGTTTCAATTTCACACCAAGGTAATGGGCAGTAGGGAAGAGGACTGTCAAGGTTTCTTTCCCCACTTTGAAGTTTAGAGTACAAATGTGGGGACCTGCATGCACACTTTTAAGCTTAATTACTAACTTAAATCTGGTAACGCTGCCACCAGCCAGAAATTCAGTGTCTGGCGCACTCCCTGTCCCCTCGCCCCCCAAGACTTTCCCCTCCCTGGGTTGCCTTGAGAGGCTTCACCAATTCCCTGGTGAATACAGATTTAAACTACTTGGATCTTAAAACAAGGAGGAATTAACCATCCCCTCTCCTTTCCCCCCCCCCACCAATTTCTAGTGAGTTCAGACCCAATCCCCTTGGATCTTAAAACAAGGAAAATCAATCAGATTCTTAAAAAGAAAGCTTTTAATTAAAGAAAGAAAAGGTAAAAAATATCTCTGTAAAATCAGGATGGAAAATACTTTACAGGGTACTCAGATTCATATAGCCCAGAGGAAACCCCCTCTAGCCTTAGATTCAAAGTTACAGCAAACAGAGGTAAAAGTCCTTCCAGCAAAAAGAAGCATTTACAATTTGAGAAAACAAACATAAGACTAATCCGCCTTGCCTGGCTATTACTTACAATTTTGAAACATGAAAGACTGATTCAGAAAGATGTGGAGAGCCTGGATGTACGACTGGTCCCTCTTAGTCCCAAAAGCCAACAACAACAACACAAAAAGCACAAACAAAGACTTCCCTCCACCAAGATTTGAAAGTATCTTGTCCCCCTATTGGTCCTCTGGTCATGTGTCAGCCAGGTTTACTGAGCTTCTTAACCCTTTACAGGTAAAAGAGACATTAACCCTTAACTATCTGTTTATGACAAGGACAGTCAGATATTTTCCTGTGGAAATATGTAATATACTGCTGTAAGCTGCTAATCGAGTGCCACACATCATGCAGCATGCCTCATCGTGAGGTGCTGACTCCACTCATCTCCTACTGGAATCATTAGAGCCCCATCCTGCAGGATGATGAGCACCCTCAATTCCCATTGAGTTCAATGGGTGCTAAGCATCTCACAGAAATTACCTTGCAGTATTAGGCCTCAAGTTTCCTTTTAACCCTCAGGGTTCTAATAAATCTCAACTCCCAAACCCCAAATAACCCATTTATCCCACTGTGTATTTTCCCCCCAATACAATATGCATATGCTGTGTTCTATATAAGGCTTGAGCCTTTGCTCATTGAAGTCTATAACAAAGTTCCCATTGATTTTAAGTGGTGCAGGATAAGGCTATCACGTGCAATGAATTAGCCAGCTAACCTAAAATTCTGGAACGAAATCCAGAGGAAAATGAAGCTCAGATTTATGTTCATTTATAAACTTTTTCTCCAAGGAAATCTGGACAACGGTGTGTGTTAATCATATCCACTGTCAGAGTCTAACCACGATAGCACTGCACTAACTATAAAGATCCATGAACTACATGCAGTAAGGCTCAAACGTACCCACATGATTTCATTTTTTTCTTTGTGGTTAATATTGATTTCTCTGGTGCTTAATTGGTTGTGGCAAAATGCTTTTTACGCATTAACGCCCCAACCCTGCCAACACTTGCACATGTTCTTTCCTGCACTACTGCAAACAGTACATTGATTTCAATGGGATTGCTCACAGCAGCATAGTTGAGCATGTGTGAAAGTATTAGCAGGATAGGGGTCTAATAGCACATAAACAAAATGGTTTCCGAAGATAAGTAAAGCTGCAAGAAGATTGCTAAGGGAGGAAATATGATTCTTTATACCACAAAGAACTGTAAAAGAAAAAAATATCCAAACATGCAGAGGCTAATTTAAAGTGTTGCTCCTGCAGAAATAAAATTGCTAATCACTTTATATCATTGAAGCTTTTTCCACAGAACAATTTGTCATGGCTTTTGTTTAAAAAAATGTGTTCTGCTTAAAATTAAAATGCTAAGAGCAAGAAAGCATAGTGCAAAGCTAAAAAGGTCAGCATCTTTGCCTGGTACAGCTTTTCTAATGATAAATCCTTTCTCCATGTGCAGTGTGAAGAGGTGGTCAAAAAAAAAAACAGGATGTTAGGAATCATTAAAAAGGGGATAAAAAATAAGACTGAGAATATCTTATTGCCCTTATATAAATCCATGGTATGCCCACATCTCGAATACTGCGTACAGATGTGGTCTCCTCACCTCAAAAAAGATATACTGGCACTAGAAAAGGTTCAGAAAAGAGCAACTAAAATGATTAGGAGTTTGGAGAGGGTCCCATATGAGGAAAGATTAAAGAGGCTAGGAAAGTGAATAAGGGAAAGTTATTTACTTATTCCCATAATACAAGAACTAGGGGTCACCAAATGAAATTAATGGGTAGCAGGTTTAAAACAAATAGAAGGAAGTTCTTCTTCACACAGCGCACAGTAAATTTGTGGAGGTTGTGAAGGCTAGGACTATAACAACATTTAAAAGAGAACTGGATAAATTCATGGTGGTTAAGTCCATAAATGGCCATTAGCCAGGATGGGTAAGGAATGGTGTCCCTAGCCTCTGTTTGTCAGAGGGTGGAGATGGATGGCAGGAAAGAGATCACTTGATCATTGCCTGTTAGGTTCACTCCTTTTGGGGCACTTGGCATTGGCCACTGTCGGTAGACAGATACTGGGCTAGAGGGACTTTTGGTCTGACCCGGTACGGCCATTCTTATGTACTCCTAAATATGAATTGACCTTGTGCAATAGTAACTAGATTTCTTTGAATGTGGAGTATGAACAGAGATTTGCAGATAGATGAAGCATTTGTTTGTCTGTTGGACTGAATAATTAACCCCCTCACCACTGGATCATTTGTACTGACTATTATAAAAATGTGACCCTCCCCTGAGGAGTGTATACAGAGGGCAGGAACAGACAAAATTTTTAGCATTTGTGTAGATTTCTGGAAGGGGAAAGGGCTGCATAAGGTAGATGATATTCCCACCCAAATGCTTCCCTGTGGGAGGGAGGGAGGAGGGAAAATATAGCAACAGGGTGGGGAATGGGAAAATGGAAAAAAGTCATGTAGGTAGTGCAGCTGGAAGATATGTCACACTAGAGCATTGAAGAGGGCACATGGGCCAAAGCAGCTGAGAAGAGAGTGGGGGGGGACGACGACACTGGAATCTGGGAATGTGGATGGAATGTGGCAGCTAAAAGAGAAGCCAGAGACCTGGGAGCATGGGGGAAGGGTGACAGAATGACACTGGTGAGAAGCCGTTGGGGAACACCTGAGCATGGAAGAAGATCACACCAAACAACAGCAGATGAAAAATGCACTGCGACAATGTAATGTGAGAGTGGGTTGCGTGGGTTTCAGGAGCTGGGAGGCAGGCTTGAGTCAGGGGAGGGAGGAGCAACAGGGCAATTGAGGAGGTGGGAAATGGGCTGAGGAGAAGTAGTGATCAGGGGTATGTGGTAGCTGTGGGCAGGTGGAGCCAGGGAGTGAGACAGGTGGTGTGGGTCTGTTAATGTGATAGAGTTGAGAACTCAGAGGAATGGGGGTGGGGACAGAGGTGAAAGTAAGTGGGTACGGGCTGGTACGGAGGACCGGTAAGAAAAGGTGCAGTAGCTACCAGCAAGAAAATGGAGCATTCGCTCCCTCTCTGACTCCGCCTCTTGGCTCCAGCAAAACTGAGGGCCCAGGAGCCCGGCTCCACGAATGTTCGGGGTCGGGTCTCCCCCCTGACCCCATCTGCTGCTCCCCTGCGCCTCCCCTGAGCGTGCCCCAGCCCCCCCTTTGCTGCCCCCATGCACCTCCCTGGGTCCCAGAGCAGAACGTTTGTCTCTCCCCATCCACTGCAGCTCCATGCTGCCTGCCTGCATTAACTGCTGCCACGGGGTCCTAATGCCCCTCTCCACAACTGCCAGGGCAGGCTGCCTTTCCCCCTAGAACCCTTTCATTTTCCAGTGGGACCCTCCACCATACAGCTGGCCCCCTGCCTGCAGTCACTGCTCTTGCCCCACGCTGGGCAAGGAGCAGCCCCAGTGAGGGGCAGCAGCAGGGGAGGAGGTGCACATGTGATGGCAGCGCCTCCCCTCCCCCGGCATGGCACCGACCACAAGGGAGGCAAGGGGGATTCCTGGACCTGAGAGGGGCCCTAGGAGCATGTGCAGTGATGGGGGGGTGAGTGTGCTGCCAGGGGGGGAGAAAGGGGTCCCTACCCCAGAGCTCGCTGCTGCCAGCAGGGAAAGGGCTTGGGGGAGTCCTCCTCTCTGGCTCCAGTCCCAGGGCAGCCTGTCTGCACCCCAAACTCATCTCCAGCCCTGCCCCACCCCAGAGCCCACAACCCCAGTCAGAGCCCTCATCCCTATGCACCCCAACCCTCTGCCTCAGCCCTGAGTCCCCTCCCACACCCCAAACCCCTCATCCACAGCCACATCCCAAATCCACCCCCAGCCTCACCCCACAGCCCTCACCCCTGCACCTCCTCCCTCCACACCCCTCTTATCCCCAAAGTCCCTCCCAGAACCTGCAGCCCCTCCCTCCACACTCTCTCCCATCCCCAAACTCCCTCCTAGAGCCTGCACCCTGCACCCCTCCTGCACCAGTCCAGGGCCTGCACTCCAGACCTTCTCCCCCACCCAAACTCCCTCACAGAGTCTTGGGCAGGTGGAGGGTGGAGTTTGGGGGGGGCAGAGTTTGGGCAGGGGCAGGTTCTGGGCACCACCAAAATTTCTACAAACCTGCCACCCCTGCCAGCAAGAGCTGGTGCGCCATACTGGGGTGGACCGGCTTCCTGAGGCAGCAATTTAAAGGGCTGGAGCCCAGGGCCCTTTAAATTGCTGCCAGAGCCCCGCTGTCAGAACCATGAGGTAGCGGCTGCGGGGCTCGGGTAGCGATTTAAAGGGCCCAGGGTTCCTGCCGCCGCTACCGGCCCAGGCCCTTTAAATCGCCGCTGGAGCCCCACTGCCGCTACCCCAGGGCTCCAAGGACAATTTAAAGGGCCCGGGCCCTTTAAATAGCCCCCGGAGCCTGCCGGAGCCCTGGGGTAGCGATGGCTGAGCTCTGGTGGCTATTGAAAGGGTTCAGGGCTCCCGCTGCCTCTACCACCCCAGGCCCTTTAAATAGCCACTGAAGCCCTGCCGCCGCTACCCCAGGGCTCCAGCAACAGGGCTCCAGAGACAATTTAAAGGGCCCTAGAGGGTAGTGGCAGCAGGAGCCCATTTAAATTGCCCCTGAACCCCAGGGCTCCCACCCACCTCTGCAGCTGGGAGCTCAGGGGGTGATTTAAAGGGCTTAGGGATTTAAAGGCTTCGCCTCTTTAGTTGGAGGCCACGCCTCTCCTCTGGATTCTGGAGTACCGGCAAGTCCTTTAAGTTACTTTCACCCCTGGGTGGGGAAGGCAGATGGCAGCTGTGGAGGAAGGATTGTACCAGCTGAGGTTAGGAGTAGGAGATGGGGAAGCAGCTGTGAGTTGGGCGAGTGCTGTAGTTTAGGGTGGGTAATCACATGTTGTTCTCATCTTGCTCTTAACACAGTACATACACAGAAAAGGGTCTAAGTATATCCTCTTCTTGGGGTTTCCTTTATGCTAACTTAAATAGCATCAAACAAAACTTCCTGCCGGAACTTGGCTTTTCAAAGTGTTGGTCTGTGCAGGGCTCCCCTCTTCTTCCTTCTAGTTCCCTCTGCCTTGAGAGAGCTCTTGTATAAACCTGGGTTGGAGCACAAAGTGCCCACCTGGTCTGGCAGCCAGCGTGAATCAGCAGGTGAGCCCTTCATCACTAGCTGCACAAAATCCTATTAAGCCCTAGAAGAAAGGGACTGGAGGGAGAAGCAACTAGAAAACTGAAGCCATTTGTTTACATAATGGTTACAAACACAGCTTGACAGCCAAAAGTCATGGTGAAGGAGTTAGTTCAAGCTATTTGCCAATCTTAAACAGTATTCACAAAACAGAAGAAAGACTCTAGGACTTCTGAAATCAATCAGTGTGAAACAGACCTGTGATCAGTCAAGGATGGTCATCTTGGGGTCTCTTCCAAATGCTTGTGATACACTTTGAAACATTACAGTATTCTTGCTTTTCATTACAACATAGTGCAGCAGTTCAGATACCAAACTGCCTACTGAGAACAGGGTTGCAAAACAGCATTGTATAGCTTAAGCTCAAACTTAGCCGATTGTCAGTCTGGCAAAGACATGCTAGGTTTCTTTCTCTTCAACAAACTAAATTATGCACAAAAAAAGGTACTTACTGGCAATCCATCTTTACCAGGAATGCCCTAAAAGAAAACACTCATTTTAGAAAGGTTCATAGAACAAGTAGAAGAGGGATAAAAACAAGTAACTGCATCTTAATGGCCAGCATTTCATGCTGTGACAAAATATCAAAACAGAATTAGGATCTGTATTGTGTTACCAGGTGCATTATTTTGTATACGTATTTAATTGGGGGCCATGTATTTGTGATTGAGGAGAGAGTGAAGTATAAAACACTCTGTGTATCCAGAAGCTGCAGCTTAGAGGGGATACATAAACCATGCTTCTTGGGAGCTATACAACCAGTCCCCCCCATCCAACATTTCTCAAAATGCAAGTGTCATCCTTGAGGAGCTTGGCTGACACCTCAGCAGTTGTGTTTTACACCCTTTGGTCTGGAATCACCATGGTCAGGCACCCTGTAGAACCACTGATATGTGGAGAAGACTACTATTTTGATGTGGCATGATTAAACACCCACTTGACTACACAGGGTGCAAGGCAGTAGAGAATCGGCCCTTCACCTGTGTGTGATAAATGAATATTGGTCTCCCTATGTAATCTGTGTGGCTTCAACAGAGAGGCAGTACTCACAGGTTCACCATCTCGCCCAGGTTTTCCTAGAGGCCCAGGGGGTCCTTGAATCCCTGTCTGCATTTTTTCTAGTTTCGACTTTCCTGGTGGTCCTGGTGGTCCTCGCGGCCCTTGCTCTCCTTTTTCGCCTCTCTCACCTTTTTGACCCTAAGAATGTATAATATACAATAATAGGTTTTATTATTTTCTTTTTTTTATTTTAACATATATTGCCATCATACCTACAGGCCTCAAACCAGTTTGGGGCCCCATTGTGCTAGGCACTGTACCAACATATATTACAACCAACTCAGGGTATTAAATCTCGTTCTGACTGATCAAGATGAATTGATCATTCAACCAAAATGGGATGATTGCCTGGGTACAAGTGGTCATGACTTAATTTCACTAGCTATGTGCAGACAGAATTATAGTCCCCAACCAGCAACATTTGGTGCTTTGAAAAAGCCAGTTGCCCACACAAAACTGAGTGGGATGAAAATTTAAACATAAAAATGTTAATAATAATGGGCATCTATTTAAGAATACTCTGTTAGCTACCCCAAAAAAATCCAACACCATTGCCTCACCACACACACAGTTCAGCAATCATGAAATAAGGCTTCTTTGGTTAAAAAAAAATCAAGTGAAGTGAAAGCAGCCATTACCACATATATGGAAAAAATTAGGAAGCTGATAGCAAAGAGTATAAACCAGCAGTTAGTAAATATAGACAATTGATAAGGGAGGCTAAAGGCATCAATGACCAGCAGGGTAAAGGACAATATCAAAAGAACATCCCAAGCAGTGGGTCTAGCTTCTATTTTAAAAAAAAGTCATAGCCATGCTCTATCTCCCTCTTAAAGGTGGAATACGAGTTTTAATTTGTCTTCCCCTAAGCTAGGAGGACATATACTAAAACAAAACAAAACAAAAAAAAGCAGAATTCAGTTCCCTAGCTGGGGTTTTCTAGCCTGCAATCTTCCAAGGTTTTAGCCCCACCATACAGAAGCAGGAAGCCAACAGCTTTCAATATTTGAATTGCCTCCTTCCACCGACAGGAGAACTATTATCTTGCCCCTCTCTGGTCCTGATTGGCTCTAGACTCTGCTTTCTTTAGAGGCCAGGTGAGGCTTAAACCAGGACAATTAGTCCCTGTCTTTCTGGCCAATTGGTGGTTAAGGCAATCCAACTGATTCCCAGGTGTCAGGAATCTTTGATGCCCTTTTGATTCCCAAAAGAGAGCCAGAATAGAATTCAAACAAACAAAAACAAACACACAAACCAAATGCTGCAGCTCACACAGAAAAATAAAATATCCCCCACAAGACAAGATGATCTTTCATATTCCATTTATATCACCTTCACTCCCCTAATCACACCACATACAAAACAATGAGTTTTATAGAATCCTCTTCTAAAGCATCTACCTCACAAAGCACCAGAACACCCTCTTACAGACAATAAAAACTAGTTCTTTATACATATCAGGAACAAACTAAATCCTGTCAATGGTATTGGTCCAAAACTAGATGAATGGTAAAATTGTTAATTGTGCAATAGAAGGCAGAAGTATTCAGTACATATTTTTGTTCTGTATTTGGAAAGAAGCAGGATAATGTAAGCATATCTTTCTGTTCTGTCAATAACTAGGGAGGATGTTGACCAACAACTAGTTAAACTTTTTAAAATCTATAAGACCAGATAACTTGTCTCAAAGAGTATTAAAAGAATTGGCCAAGCAACTCTCTGAACCATTAGTATTGATTTTTAACAGATCTTGGAAGACTAGGGATGTACCACAGGACTAGAAAAGAGCTAATGCCATGCCAATATTTAAAAGGGTAAATGGGAAGACTCAGGAAACTACAGATAAGTTCGCCTGACATCAGTCCTGGACAAAATCATGGAAAGGCTGATATGGGATATAATCAGTAAAGGATTAAAAGATGGTAGCATAATTAATGCCAGTCAATACGATTTTATGGAAAATAAATCCTCTTGGGCAAACTTTACTTTGTTTTTGAATGAGATTACAAGTTTTGTTGGTAAATGTAGGTGTATTGACATAAGATACTTAGATTTCTGTAAGGCTTTTGACTTAGTGCCACATGACATTCTGATAAAAAAAAAAGTTAGTGCTACATAAAATCCAATGTAGCCCACATTAAATCAATTAAAAACTGGTTAACTGATAGACTGCAAAAATAATTGTAAATCTGGAATTGCCATCCAAGGAAGGCCCTTCTAGTTGGATCCTGCAGTGATCTGTTCACAGCCCAGTGCTGTTCAATATCTTTCTCAATGCTCTAGAAGAAAATATAATCTCATTACTAATAAAATTTGCAGATAACACAAAAATTGGTGGAGTGGTAAATAACGGCGGAGACAGATCAGTTAGATAGGCTGACCTGATGGCTTGGTAAGCTAGGCTTATTGGAACATCATGTGTTATACATGTGTTATACATCTAGGAACTAAAAATGTAGGTCACTTTTATAAGATGAGGGACTGTGTCCTGAAAAGGACTTAGGCAGGGATGTTTCATAAAAGATGAGCATGAGCTTCCAGTGTGATGCTGTAGGTAAAAGGGTGAACACAGTCCTCGGATCTATACGCAGGGGAATATCAATTAGAAGTAGGGAGATGGTATTACCTCTGTATGCAGCATTAGTGAGACCATTACTGGAATCCTGAGTCCAGTTCTGGAGTTCACACATAAAAAAGGATGTTTAAAAATGGGAAAGAGCAAACAAAGGCCACAAGAATTACCTGCAGTCTGGAAAAGATGCATTACAGGGAGAGACTTAGGAAGCTTCATCACATTTTTTCAAATCAAGGAAGGATACAGTTTTAAAAAAGATATACTAGACATTATGGACTTGCTGCAGAGATTATGGGTGAGTGGCTAGTGGTATGCAAGAGGTCAGACATTGGCCAGTGTCGGCAGACAGGATACTGGGCTGGAAGGTCCTCTGGTCTGACCAAATATGGTCGTTCTTATGTTCTTATGCTCGGTGTGTAACACTGCTTAGTGCTACTACAAGAATCGATCAAGAAGTAGTTTGCTGGAAAATATGTAGCGTCTTCTCTTATGGTGGATAGAGGACCAAAATCAGTGGAACATACCTCTAAGTTTGCTAGTGATACAAGCTAAGGCAAAAAGTTTGTATGACAATTTGAAGAGAGACCAAGGTGAAGGATCACAGACAGAGACTTTCACAGCAAGTCAGGGATGGTTTGATCGGTTCAAGAGGCACTTCCACCTGCATAACATCAAGATGTCCAGTGAGGTGGCTTGTGCTTATACTGCAGCAGCTAAAGAATTCTCCGACTATCTCAAGAAAATAATTAAGAAATTAATTAAGGAAGGTGGCTATTCCCCTAAACAAGTCTTCAATGTCGATGAAATGGGCCTGCACTGGAAGAGGATGCCTGAGCAGACTTACATTTCCTGAGAGGAGAAGACAGAACCCGGATTTAAAGTAGCTAAAGGCCGTCTAACCTTGCTTCTAGGTGGTAATGTTGTCAGAGACATGAAGATGAAACCACTGACAGTGTACCAAACTGAAACACCATGCACTCTCAAAGGATTTTCAAAGAAACACCTTCTGGTCATTTGGAGATCCAATAAGAAGGCATGGATAACTGGAGCTATTTTTTCAGAATAGCTGACACTTAATGCTGTCCCTGCATGGAAGGAATACTGTGCCAAGAAAAATCTTGATTTCAAGATTTTATTACTTATTGATAATGCACTAGCTCATCCGATCAACTGGAAGACCTGTGTGAAAATGTCAGTTGTTTTTCTGCCACCTAACACCACATCACTCATCCAACCCATGGACCAAGGAGTCATCACTGTATTTAAGGTGTGTTACTTATGCCATTCTTTCGACCAGCTCATCAGAGGCACCAATGGGGAAGACAAACCTATGATTCAACAATTCTGGCGTGACTACAACATCCTGAAGTGCATCAATAACATTGGTGAGTCCTGGGCTGAAGTTACTCAGGCATGCATGAATGGTGTGTGGAGGAAAGTGTGGCCTGAATGGGTCAATGACTTAAAAGGATTCAAAGATATTGTCCCTGCTATGAAGAAAGACAGCCTCAGCTTGGCAAGAAAGTAGGTTTTGATGAGTGGAAGAAGCCGACATTACACAACTTCTGCAATCATATGAGCTAACCAATGAAGATCTGATGCAACTAGAGGTGATGAGAGCAATGGAAGAAGAGGGCCAAGAAGTAGAAGAACCACCAACCCATCGAAATTTGATTGCCAAATGTCTTTCTGAAGCTTTCCAAATGACTGAAGCTGGCTTGCAAATCCTTAGTAATGATGATCCTGACAGGGAACGCAGCTCCAAAGTGATTAGGGGAGTTGGTTATCTAATGATTCGCTATAAAGAAATTTACCAAGGGGGAAAAAAAAAGGAAATCTCTAGATGTGTTTGTTTGAGTTCAGAAAGTTCAGCAAGAGGAGCAGCCGGACAATCTACCCTCTTTCACTCTCTGACTCCACCACCTCAACCAAGCTTCATACTCAGCAATGATGACTGTAGTATTAAATTGTTTCTTTAATATTGTTTAAAAAACTTATACCTGTATTAAATTGCTTGTTTAAAATGTATATAATGCTTTTGTCTGGCAAAAAAAAAAAAACCCTAGAACCACTCCCTCCCCTTTTTACATTAATTCTTATGGGGAAATTGGATTCACTTAACATTGTTTCACTTAAAGTCGCATTTTTCAGGAACATAACTATAACATTAGGTGCAGAGTTACTTTACAGAGAAGGGAAACAAAAATGATTAAGGATATGGAACAGCTTCCACACATGGAGTGATTAAAAAGACTGGACTTTTCAATTTGAAAAAGACACAACTAAGGGAGAATATGATAGAGGTCTACAAAATCACAAATGTCATGAAGGAAGTGAATATGGAAATATTATTTACTCCTTCACATAACACAAGCACCAAGTGTCTTCCAATGAAATTAATAGGCAGCAGGTTTTAAAACGAACAAAAGGAAGTATTCTGCACACAATATACAGTCAAACCCATTGCCAGGGGATGTTGTGAAGGCCAAAACTATCACTGGGTTCAACAAAGATTTAGATAAATTCATGGAGGACAGATCCATCAATGGCTATTAGCCAAAATGGTCAGGGATGCAACCCCATGCTCTGAGAGTCCCTAGCCTCTGGCTGCCAGAAGCTGAGAATGGATGACAGGGGATGGATCCCTCAATAACTGCACTGTTCTGTTCATTCTGTCTGCAGTACTTGGCATTGGCTACTGTTGGAAGACAGGATACTGGGCTGGCTGGACCACAGGTCTGATGGCTTTTCTTATGTTCTAACACTGTGTGCTTTTTTATCAAAGTACCCAGGGCCATATGCAGCTGCCATTACTCAGGCAAAACTGTAGGATCAGCCTCTCAAATTTTGAGTATGAAGTTGGTGTGGACATAAATGTGTGTCTAAGGGAAATCTGTGCTTTAAGTAGCTGGCATAATTCAGGTATCTGCTAAGTGAACTGGGCCTATCTTGTTTCAAAACCACCAAAAATGAAAAAAAAATCACACAATTTTTGCAAGAGTACTCTGCAAACAATCAAACTCGCTTTCAAATCTGTTCAAGTGCTTTTGCCTCCTCTCTTGAAAAAGTAATCTATTTCAAGAGGTTTTGTTTTAACTATTGAGGGAGGGCGGCATTGTTTACTCAGTTCTAGAGACGAGCCACAGATACAAATTTCAGAACTCAACTGCTCCAAAATTCAAGGAGTTTGGGTTCAACTGCTCTATCCAGCCGATAAAGGATCCCTGGGGCATGTTGTATAGCATACCAAATAGATTTAAAATTACATAACATGCACCAGGGGCTTTACTTAAGAATAAAGTAGCCCCCTAGTCTGCAAGGCTGTCTCTACAAGTTAGTTCAAGATGGCTGTTATAAAATGAACAACAAACTCCAGGTTCTCACTTTGAGGATTTATAGGGGTTCCTTTCCTTCTTCATGGCTTCTTTAAATAAAGTAAAAATAGTCCACATCAAAAGCACATGTTTGCTCTGTCTATGGCACAGTCTGAACCAGAAAGTTTGGATCTGGATTTGGATACGATGTTGCCATGAGATGCCATAGCTGCTTGAGGGTATGTCTACACTACAAGATTATTCCGATTTTACATAAACCGGTTTTGTAAAACAGATTGTATAAAGTCGAGTGCATGCGGCCACATTAAGCATATTAATTTGGTGGTGTGCATCCATGGTTCAAGGCTAGCGTTGATTTCTGGAGCATTGCACTGTGGGTAGCTATCCCATAGTTCCCGCAGTCTCCCCCGCCCATTGGAATTCTGGGTTGAGATCCCAATGCATGATGGTGCAAAAACAGTGTCGCGGGCGATACTGGGTAAATGTCGTCACTTATTCCTTCCTCCATGAAAGCAACGGCAGACAATCATTTCGCACCCTTTTTCCCTGGATTGCCCTGGCAGACGCCATAGCACGGCAACCATGGAGCCCGTTCAGCTTTTTTTTAACTGTCACCGTATGTCTACTGGATGTTGCTAACATAGATGGTACTGCAGCACTACACAGCAGCATTCATTTGCCTTTGCAACATAGCAGAGACGGTTATCAGTTGTTCTGTACTGTCTGCCATGCCATTGTAAATTGGCAATGAGATGACGGTTATCAGTCATTCTGTACCGTCTGCTGCTGTCATGGGTGCCCCTGGCTGAGGTCGGCTGGGGGCACAAAGACAAAAATGGGAATGACTCCCTGAGTCAATCCCTCCTTTATAGTATCTAAAAATAGAGTCAGTCCTGCCTAGAATATGGGGCAAGTGTACTAGAGAACCAGTGTACCAGTGTATCAGAAAGCACAGCCGCTCCGTGTCAGATCTCGCAGAAATGATGAGCTACATGCCATCCTAGGGGGTGCCCCTGCAACAACCCCACCCGTTGCTTCCCTCCTCCCCCAACCCTCCTGGGCTACCGTGGCAGTGTCCCCCATTTGTGTGATGAAGTAATAAAGAATGCAGGAATAAGAAACACTGACTTGTTAGTGAGATAAAATGAGGGGGAGGCAGCCTCCAGCTGCTATGATAGTCCAGGCAGGACATTAAAAGGTGCAGGGGAGAGGAGCCCAGCATCCCGCTGCTATGATAGTCCAGGCAGTACAAAATCTTTTCTTTACACATGAAAGGGAGGGATCTGATGGAGCTCAGCCCCCAGTTGCTATGATGAAGATGGTTACCAGCCATTCTGTACCATCGACTGGGAATGACCAGGAGTCATTCCTATTTTTACCCAGGCGCCCCGGGCCGACCTCACCTGATGCCAGCCAGGAGTACTCACTGGCTGATGATGACAACAGATAGCAGTCATATTGTACCGTCTGCCACCGGGGAGGGGAGGGGAGAGGATACTTCTGTTCACTGCTGCAGCATCGCGTCTACCAGCAGCATGCAGTAGACATAGGGTGATATTGAAAAAAGTCAAGAAACGATTTTTTTTCCCTTTTCTTTCATGAGGAGGGAGGGGGTAAATTAACGAGCTACACCCTGAACAACCCTGGACAATGTGTTTGACCCCACAGGCATTGGGAGCTCAGACAAGAATGCAAATACTTTTCGGAGACTGCTGGGGACTGTGGGATAGCTGGAGTCCTCAGTACCCCCTCCCTCCCTCCATGAGTGTCCATTTGATTCTTTGGCTTTCCGTTACTCTTGTCACGCAGTACTGTGCTGTGGACTCTGTATCATAGCCTGGAGATTTTTTTCAAATGCTTTGGCATTTCGTCTTCTGTAACAGAGCTCTGATAGAACAGATTTGTCTCCCCATACAGCGGTCAGATCCAGTATCTCCTGTACGGTCCATGCTGGAGCTCTTTTTGGATTTGGGACTGCATCGCCACCCGTGCTGATCAGAGCTCCATGCTGGGCAAACAGGAAATGCAATTCAAAAGTTTGCGGGGCTTTTCCTGTCTATCTGGCCACTGCATCCGAGTTCAGATTGCTATCCAGAGCAGTCACAATGGTGCACTGTGGGATACCGCCCAGAGGCCAATACCATCGATTTGCGGCCACACTAACCCTAATCCGATATGGTAATACCGATTTCAGCGCTACTCCTCTCGTCGGGGAGGAGTACAGAAACCGGTTTAAAGAGCCCTTTATATCGATATAAAGGGCCTCGTTGTGTGGACAGGTGCAGTGTTAAATCGGTTTAACGCTGCTAAAATCGGTTTAAACGCGTAGTGTAGACCAGGCATACGTATACAAATAACTGATCACTATAATCATTAGTAGTAAGCTGGAAAGGATAAATGTGCTAATTCAGGAAAGCATTTAATAAGATGCATAAGTGCTTTCCTGAATCAGAGCCATAATGAGGAGCTACATAGTAAGCCACCTATCCTACCTTTTCTCTGCTCACTCCTTGCAAAACAATAGCACCAGAGCCAGTTTCTGATTTTAGTATTTCCTGGGCTACCGTAGTGGCATCACTTTCATGTTGATCATTTCCTGCACTGGTTGAACCTAAATAAAATGAAATAGAGAAAACACACTAGAAGACATTTATCGGGGAAGAGAGCAAACATACAGGAAGGCAAAAGAAAGAAAATAATTGGTATTTGACAAAAATACACAAACAGAAGATTAAAGTTGGAAAGAAGGGAAACCCCCAAAACTCAAGGCAAAAATAAAATCTTTCTGTAATAGAGAAGGATGGAGTTAAATAAAAACACAGTTATTTCAAAAACTTTGGAAGATAGGGGGATTTTTTTTAAAAAAAGTACAAAAAGAGAGAAGATAGGTACAAAAGAGGGGATATACCAGGGCTGCCCAGAGGATTCAGGGGACCCCCCGCTTCGGCAGTAATTTGGTGGTAGGGGGTCCTTCCGCTCTGGGACCCACCGCCAAAGTGCCCCGAAGATCGGCGACGGGGGCCCCCTGCCGCTGAATTGCCGCCAAAGACCCAGCACTTTGACGGCGGGTCCCGGAGCGGAAGACCCTCCCGCCACCAAATTGCTGCTGAAGACCTGGCACTTCGGCAGCAGGTCCCAGAGCGGAAGGACCCCTCACTGCCAAATTGCGGCCAAAGACCTGGAGCGGAAGAAGCGCCGGGGGCCCAGGCCCCGTGAGAGTTTTCCAGGGGCCCCGGAGTGAGTGAAGGACCCTGTTCCGGGGGGCCCGAAAAACTCTGGTGGGGGCCCTGCGAGGCCCAGGACCTGGGGTAAATTGCCCCACTTGTCCCCACCTCTGGGCGGCCCTGGGATATACTGTAGGAATGGGTGAGATAAGGAGAGTGCATTGGATGATCTTCTTGCTTCAACCCTTTGCCTTCCCACTACCTAACTTCCAGCTGTGAAGATTTAAAAATGAGGGATGTGTCCTGCAAGGTTTGTTTCAGGAGCCATTGGCTTAAGTGTAATCCTCTGTCTAAGGGTGAGGTAATTAGTTATGCAGTCTCCTCTTTGGCCTTACTCCTATTGCTGATTCCTGCTCTAGTAATGTGGTTGTGTGCTGCAGTTTTCTCACTATTGGAGAATTGGGTTCTTCTGTGCTTCGTGCCCTGCTTAGCACTTTGTACTTGGCACTTTACACATGAAATGCTTAATACCTCCACTACATAGGATCAAGTACTCTATACACAATGGGAAAATGGTTCCCCACATTTTAGATTTTTTACCCCTCACAGTTTCTCACTTTTCATCATCATGACCATCCAATGAATGATAGTTAAGCGACCCTGTTGCTAAGACAGTAGACTGGAGCTCAAGAGATATGGGTTCAATTCTTGGCTCTCTCACAGACTTCTTGTTTGACTTTGACCAAGTCGCTTCAGGTCTGATTTTTAAAGGAATTTAGATGCCTTAAGAGGCAGATTAGGGACAAAGTTTGATTTTCAAAAGTGCCTATACAATTAACTCCCACTGAAATCAACATATGTTTAGGTGTCTACGTACTTCTGAAAATCCCACTGGGCACCTCTCTGTATCTTTAGGTGCCTAAAGACCTTTGAGAATCTGGCTCTTAATCTCTCTGTGCTTGTTTCTCCACTGTAAATTGGAGATAATACTCCCCTACCTCACAGGGTGTGGCAAAGATACATTTGGCTGTGTGGTGCTCAGACATTACTGTGATGGATAACAGTGTTGTTAAGTATGCGGAATTCACTATCATAAGAGATCATAGAATTAAATACTGGAGCTAAATTTTTAAAAGGGGCTGGACAATTTTAGAACCAATAACATTTATATTTATACATTCTAAGATGGGATAATGACACTTCATGTGCCCAGCTATCAGGTGATCTAAGCAGCAAGTTAGAGAAGTAAAAATCCTTCCTACATATAGTACTGCACAGTTGCCAGGTACACTACTGCAAGACACCAGAACTGGTGGGTATGCACATCTGCTGGCTTGCATTACTGTCCACTGAGAGTCATACAGACCGAGAATTTATTTAAATTCTTTGTTTTATCTGTTTTTCCTCTCAAACAAACTATAGTTTAGTTGAATGCAGCTATGATCGGGACCTATCTTTGTTGAGAAGGGTATGCCTGCTCTTTGCACATCTAAGAACTAAGGATCTTTTTTGCCCAAGTTGTGGTTAAATGATCTGTGGGCCCCATGGTTAGCAAAAAGGGGCTCAGGAGCGGTTGTAGTCTCTACCTATAACCACTGTTACAATGGACCGGTTTGAAAAATTCAAAGTGCAACTGTTCAGTGAAAAATGTATTTTACCCTGCAGTAGGCTCATCATGTTCAGTACTGATGAGATGCCCATCATAATAAACAGAATATCTAAGATATTTAAAATGATTATGTATATTTCAGGTAGTACCCAAATGTGGCACATGCTGTCTATGCAGAGAAGATATAGGCCCAGCCATGAAGAGTGTAGAAGTAAAAAAGGGTAATATATATAGTGCCTTGTTCTTTGATTGTAGGTGGTTCAGGTGCTTCATCTAATATGTGATGTCCTGAGAAATCCATTTCTTCTGATTGAGCTGATATAGTTGGAGGTGCTCCTACAGGTCCAGCGGTTGTTTCCTCAGGCTAAAAAATAAATAAATTCCCAAACAATTGCTTAGCAAGAAAGTAAAGCAAACATATTTGATCATTATTCTTGAGAAAAGTCTTACTATATAAAATGAATCAATAGGTTTGTTCTACTTCAGAGAATAGACAAACCTGCTATATTTATGAATTTCAACTGGAGTCTTGGTTTTCTTCCAAATAGCACTTTTTTATGCACTTGTTCCTAATAATGCCTAATTCTTTTGAATGTGTTTTCAGTTACTGCTAAAAGGCAGGTACCAATAAAATTAACATTTACTAACAAGAAGTATTTGCATTACATTACAATAAAGTTTTTTCTCTTTAACCGCTGTTCTTTCTTAAATACCTCATTTCTGATTGGCAGGAACCGTCTCTCTAATTTATAGCCAAATGGTTTTAATATAAATTTCATATAATATGTATGAAAGTTTCAACTAAGTTCTGTTGAAAAGCTAGCAAACAGATCTGAAATCCAGATCCTCTGGGCCTGGTAAGACATTTGGCACCAGTCTGGAGAAGGCACAGGTGGTATTAAGCCACCATTATGGCTTCTTGGTCCTACAGCTGGCAAGTGCCAGCCCTATCCACAGAGCTGGCAGTCTGCTCTGTCTTCTGCTGGCTGTCCATAGGCCACAGTGGCAATTTCAGCAGCCTGGGATCGAGTAGGTGTAGAAGTACACCTGCCCTACCACATACACTCAAGGCTTGTCTGTACAAAGAGTTAAGTTTGTGGCAAGCTGGGGTGTAAATCTACTTTGCCATGCACGAACTGTCTGTGTGGCCCCTGCTGACGTGACTAAAATTTCCTTAGTGCACTTTAATCTATACACTTTATAATGGGAGTAGACCAAAGGGCATTATAGAACTTTAGTGCATGGCAGCAAGGTCCACGTAGACAGTTTGAGTATGGCATATTAGTGAGAGGTAGAGTTACATCCCAGCTTGCCATGCACTATCTGTTCATATAGACTATCCCTCAGAGACTTGAGACAGAGCTGGCTCTGTGCCAGAGAATTGCCCTACTCAGTCCTCCACTGGCCAATTAAGCCAGGTTTAAATGTGATTTGTGTTGCCATAGCAACATGGAGCGCATGTAGTGGGCCAAAGAATCTGGCAGAGATGCACATAATGGTAATAAGGAATTTTTACATATTTCGCTATACGTGTAAAAGAATGGAATTATACCTAGAACATCTTTAGCCTGATATTATCCTTCTGTTTTTATGTATATACAAGAGAGGAACCCTTTCAAAGCAGTTTGCTGTGTTTCCATAATAAAACACTAGAAATAAGGTTTAAGGCCCCTATTCAGGAAAGCATCCCTATTCAAGACAGCGCTTAAGCATGTGCTCAGGTCTCACTTAAATCAATGGAAACTAAGCACATGCTTCAAGTACAATATGCACTTAGATGCTGTCCTCATTTTAAAAGGAAGGACAGTGACAGCACAGAGGGGAGGACTGAATACTAAGCCCTTAGGGGCAGGGACTGTCTTTTTGTTCTATGTTTGTACAGCACTTGGCATGTAGGTACCCTAGTCCCCATTGTGCAATCACAATACAAGTCACAATTATAATTGGTGGGTGCAGATTCCTGCTATTTCCAGATTTGAGTCTTGCTACTGGTCGTAAAAAAATAAGATAAAATAAAATTGCTAATGAAGGCATCATGGCTTCACTTCAGTTACTTGTAAAGCTCTGAGGAAACACAGGATATATCTATACTGCAGTTAAAAACCCGCGGCTGGCCTGTGCCAGTTGACTCAGGCTTGCAGGGCTCAGGTTAAGGGGCTGTTTAACTGCAGTTTAGATGTTCAGGATTGGGCTGGAGCCTAGGCTCTGGGATCATGTATGGTGGGAGGGTCCCAGAGCCCGAATGTCTATAATGCAGTTAAACTGCCCTTTAGCCCAAGTCAGTTGGCATGGGGCAGCCACAGGTGTCTAAGTGCACTGTAGACAGACCCATATTTGTTTTAGGAAGTCATTTCTGACTTGCAATTTCTTTGAAAGCTTAAAGAACAAAGAATATCAGAAGTCTTGTTCACTGTGGGCCAGATCCAACTCGCAATGAAGTCAACAGGCATCTTTCTATTGATTAGACTGGATTTCAAATACCTTTGCTCTAACAGATTACATATATTTGTTTTTGCTCCTTATCTTCTCTTTTCCTTTATTTTTGTATACCTTTTTCGTGATATTCCCTGCAAGCATACTCCAACTATTCATTGGAGCCAACAGCTTAATGTACCCTTAAATGTAATCTGTTGATCTGAATTATAATAAACCTAGAGCATTAAGCTTTGCCATGTTTTAACATGCAGTACTCCTGCAAAAGGAGCAGACTTTTTTTTCCTCTAAATACAGTCTCCAGTGACTTTCCTCTTCTGCTTCTGTATAACCAATACTAAACAGAAACAACAACTAGAAAAGGATAATCCCTGGCTTTGTTCCATTATTGGTATCAAGTGTTTTACATTAATGTGAAGACAAATTAACCAGAGGAAAGATTTACTTTTACTAATGTTAAATAATAGATAACCTTTAATAAAAGGAAAAGAAAGTGATTTTAGTAATTCCACCCCAAAATCTGACTTCCTTCCCTAGAAAGATAATGGGGAAAATACTGAGGAAAAAAAAATGGCTACGCATACAAAAGATAATAGAACAATGAGCAATAAGCAGCACACTGCAGGTTAATAAAAATAAAATCATGCCACATAAATTTGATTACTTGATAGAATTACAAGGATTAGTAGATAAAGAAAACAGTAAACCAAATATACTGTGATTGGATTTTAGCAAAGCATTTAACAGTGGCCCATGAATCTCTCAAAATTAATCCACATTGGTTTGGACAGGAGCTTTGTCTAGTAAAAAAAAAAAAATGGCTGAAGAACTATATGCAAAAGGTTAATGACAAAGAGCAATATACTAAGCTGGGAGGAGGTGTATGGTGTGGGTCACAGGGATCTGTGTTAGAATCATAAGGCTGGGGTATTCCCTCCGTGTTTAGGCACTCTACCCAAGCACAGGGAGAAAGGATGGCTTTTTCGGGGTGCACATCACTGGAACAGAAGGCAGCTCCTCTGCATGTGTTCTGTGAGGATATGAAGGAAAGGGTGGGCATGGTTGGAACAGAGCATGGGCTGCATTCCCTGCAGACCCAATGAATTTCCATGTATAAATCTGGACAGAAGTCCATAGAGGTTGGAGCTGGGTTAACTCCCTCTGTGACTCCTACTAAGCAAGCAGCCAGAGAGGACAGGCAAAGGCAATAGCAACCTTGCTGTTGCAGGGGGAAAGAAACTACAGAAGCGGTGTGGAAGTGCAGCAATGCATGGATAGTTCCTGTGTCCTCACCTTCTACCTGGGTTCCTTCAAAGTGGATCTCCAGTCTGTGGTTAGGAGATCTCACTCACAGCAAAGCTCCACAGCCCCACAAAACTCTCCATCTGGAGGGGTGATTCCCAGGAAATTCCATGAGCTCACAGTTTTCTGACTGTGGAAACTCATGCATGAGTTTCTCTGTGGGAGGAGGTTTTCTGGCCTTTAGAATGTAGAGAAGGAAAAGACCCAGTAGGACTTCTAGCTCACCTCTCTGCCAGTCCAGAATGTTTTGTTGTTATACATTTAGGACTCAAAATCTTCAAGGTGATGAGCGTCTCAAATGAGGTGCTGAGGACTCTCCTTTCCCAATTAAGTTCAGAAGACATTCAGAAATCACACAGGGCACTCAGGACCTCACAGGAGAGGGTCCAGATGTCAATGTGCCAAGCAATACGGTTTCTAATACTTCCCTTGGGAGAATGCAACATAAATAAACTATACCAGAGTATCTATAATTAACTCCTTTCAGAGTGGCAGCTCTTCTAGAAAAAGACATCTCTCTTTCCCGATGATTCCCTATGCTGAAAAACTATGTACAGTTTGTTGAATGGAAATGTACTGAAATATCCCAAACAGTTCAATCTATTGTTACCGCAGAGTACAGTAGAATTTAGCAGAATACAAACTACTAGGTTATGCATCCTTGGCATGGATAAGATTCTTCATTCTGCAGCGATGTTGTCAATTATGATCCTAGATTTTTTTCATTCCAGACCAGCATGGGAATGTACTTTGAATTACTGATCTTGGAGAGTTTGCTTAGCAATTTGTAATAGCATTACATGAATACAAACTATTTCAGACGCATCCATCCGTGACTATATTGATTATTATATTGTCATTAGTCTATGTCTCTTCTTGACTATTTCTAAAAAAAGGCATATTAAAAATCAATGGACATTCATACTGGAAAGCATACACATCCAACAAGTCACATTTAGACATTTCATATTTGGCAAAAACCCATACCTTTTTTAAAAGTCAACGTAAATCTTCCAAGTTATTAATACACTGGTGCTGCCTTTTTGAAGAATTTTAATGACATTATTGTAACACATTTTAAAAAACACTAAGTTATGTATGTTGCCTATGAAAGAACTTTCATGTGAATTCTTACAGTTTAAGGGAAATGATAATTCACAAGCCCTTCAGGATTATGATTGTTTGGCTCAGAAACGTATGCAGTGTAAAACATAGGGTGATTATCTCATACAAAGAGCCTTTCTGTAGCTGTAACTAGGACTTCACACAGACTCCCTTTGTTTCAAGGCACACCAGAAAAGACAGACCATCACTGAAAAATTGAATGTAAAATGAACAGAATGTATAGACATTGCTTTTAAAGTTTTAAACAAAATCCTTCTGATGATTCATTCTCCATGTTTACTATATTAGCATAATATTTCAATCTGAAGGGAAAGCAGCAGCTTTGCAATTAAAAAAAAATACTCTTAGGCTCAGTTTCCTTCCCAGTATACAATCCGCTTTTAGAACAACAGAAATAAATAACAGAATATCAGTGCATGTGAGCGTGTCTTGTTTTATGGAGAAGGATTTGTGGGAAAATTGATATGTAAATTAGAGATGTACTGAAAAGGTTTGCAATGGTTTAGTTGTGCCCATGTGTGTGGCTGTCCTGAAGAAGCCCACAGGAAAGTGGAATAGTTTGCTTCCCCAATTAATACCAACTACAGCTTCATCATTCCTATAATACATCCCAATAGTGCTGGAGTTGTCACTTCCCTTGGGGTTGATTCTTAATTCCAGCTTCTAGTTCCCTGCAGGCCAGTGCTACAGAGCATGCCAAGAAAAAAAAATCACTACATTGTTTTTCCCCCCAAGAAGATATGACATTCTTGTACTACTCTGACAATGTTAAACCTTGACATGATTTTTCCACAGAGGTTTCCTGTCTAGCGCAGTGGAGGTCTCAGAAGTGTGGTACAAGGGAAGAGGTCACAGTTTAGCAGCTTGATACATTTGTGAATGTGGGAGTATACTTGACCCATGGGTAGTAACTATTTTACTTCTAGTTCACCTCTCATGATATAAATTAGAATTACATTGCTAGCACATCTCAAACTGCAACGTTCTACTCAAAGGGAGAATGCAAACTCTTAACCTGTTCCTTAAAAGTACATACAAACCACCTTCCTTTTACTTAGTAAGGTCAGTACAACATCTTTGCCTTTTTAACAGGTTATTTTCAGCCCCGTCACCTGACACACATTGCTATGGGTGTCAATAACCTAGTCCCAGATTTGGACCTTGGCGTCCAAAATATGAGTGTTAGCATGAAAACCTCCAAGCTTAGTTACCAGCTTGGACCTGGTACTGCTGCCACCACCCAAAAAATTAGAGTGTTTTGGGGCACTCTGGTCCCCCAAAAACCTTCCCTGGGGACCCCAAGACCCAAATCCCTTGAGTCTCACAACAAAGGGAAATAAACCTTTTCCCTTCCCCCCTCCAGGTGTTCCTGGAGAGATACACAGAAGCAAACTCCGTGAATCTAAGCAGAGGGATTTCACCCTCCCCGTTCCCAGCCTGGAGAACAGAATTACCGAGAGTCAATCTCTCTTCCCCTCTCACCCAGAGGGAATGCAAAGTCAGGCTAGTACATCTAACACACACAGGTTTTCCCCTGACTTCTTCCTCCCACCAATTCCCTGGTGAGTACAGACTCAATTCCCTGGAGTTCCCCACTAAAGAAAAACTCCAACAGGTCTTAAAAAGAAAGCTTTATATAAAAAGAAAGAAAAATACATACAAATGGTCTCTCTGTATTAAGGTGACAAACAGGGTCAATTGCTTAAAAGAATATTGAATAAACAGCCTTATTCAAAAAGAATACAATTTAAAGCACTCCAGCAACTATAGACATGTAAATACAAAAGAAAAAAACCATATAACTCACTATCTGATCTCTTTGTACTTACAACTGGGAAACAGAAGATTAGAAAGCAGGAAATAGAAAAATCCTTCTCATAGCTGAGAGAGAGAGTCAGGCAGAAGACAAAGAACTCAGACACAAACTTCCCTCCACCCAAAGTTGAAAAAATCCTGTTTCCTGATTGGTCCTCTGGTCAGGTGCTTCAGGTTACTTTTTTTTTTTTCAGGTGAAAGAGACATTAACCCTTAGCTATCTGTTTATGACAATGGGTTACCAAGAAAAACACAGTCTACTGGCAAGAGACGTTTCCATGCCACAGCACTGCAGCGTGGAACTCACTATTCTACCAAAACTCCCCCGGAAGCACAAGTGGTAGCCAAAGACTTCCTGTTGGTTTAATGCTCTGTCAAAGTACTCCTTTAAAGAAGTAGCACACATATGATCTGCCAAAGGGTGTGTTCTGTGGAAACTTGAAGGTAATCAAAAGTCAAGCTAATACATATGATAATCTACTTAGTACAGGAAAAACTTTCTATTTTTCTTATACAAGAAATAACTTTTCTGAACATTCTGGTTCATTCTATACCTAAACCAGTCCCTAGGCCTCAGGCCCTCCTTGTCCTCTAGTGTTTCATACAGAGAAGGATACATTTATTCTGCGTTTTGAGGAAGAAATTAAATTGAATCAAAGAAAGAATCACCTTTGCAACTCATATTTTGTGATACTCTGCATCTCATCAAGCTCCTGATATGGCCAGAGTAACATGGGGGGGGGGCCTTCTTATATTTGACCCCTCTTCTTATATTAATTCTTTGTAATGGATTACAGGGTAACAAGTTACAAACACTTACTTGAATACAGGCAGGAAATATATTCCTTCCGTCATCAGGCCTCCCAAAGAGTACAGGGTGTAATAAGGAGAGCTAGGGGTGGAAGGCTATACAGTGTACAGTGAATGAGGCAGGGATACATAGTGAATGACACAAATCCTGCAGATTAGGCCAAATTTTGGCCCTGGTCTATATTCAATGACTACAGTGCAATTCTGGACTAAATCCAGATTTATGCTGGTGTAAATGAGAAAAGATCTGAGCCATATGTTGACAAGACAGGCAGTGTGTAGTAAGTGAACAAGGCAGGAGTCCAATCGCTGAACAGTCAAGATAGATTTTAAAAATACTGAAACAAAACACATTAGGTCAGCTGCTTATCACCCTGCATCAAAGTGGGTTAACAGAATGTTGTAGAGACACTTTAAAAAAGGGAATGAAGGAAAAATGAAGGCAGGATCTTGTAAACCTATATGATAAGATAATTTCAGAGAAAAAAGTCCCGAAGTCACACTCCCTCCACATGGACTGCTCCAGGGGCAGCATAATGTGCTGCCTCTTGCTTGCAGCAAATTGTTAATTCATTATCAAGCCTGAAGGAAGTTGGACTTCCAAGGCCAAATTCTGCCTTTGGTAGGGCACGTCACTCTGATTGGCCTCAGAGGGTGCTGCAAATGAGTATCCAATGGCAGCATTTGTGCCTCACTACTTAAAGTACTGGTAATGCAGAAAGGTAAAGCTGAATAATTGTTGACACTTACTAGGGGTTGAGAAGATGCAATGACTTCTTCTGTCTCAGGAAGTCCTTCCAGCTCTTGAATGCTACCAGTGCCACTAGAATCTCCCGATGCCTACACAAAAGCAAATCATTAGGATGAATTTAGAAAATTCCATAGTCAGAATAGATTCATAGACTCTAGGACTGGAAGGGACCTTGAGAGGTCATCGAGTCCAGTCCCCTGCCCTCATGGCAGGACCAAATACCATCTAGACCATCCCTGATAGACATTTATCTAACCTACTCTTAAAGATCTCCAGAGATGGAGATTCCACAACCTCCCTAGGCAATTTATTCCAGTGTTCAACCACCCCTGACAGTTAGGAACTTTTTCCTAATGTTCAACCTAAATCTCCCTTGCTGCAGTTTAAGCCCATTGCTTCTTGTTCTATCATTAGAGGCTAAGGTGAACAAGTTTTCTCCCTCGTCCTGATGACACCCTTTTAGAGACCTGAAAACTGCTATCATGTCCCCTCTTAGTCTTCTCTTTTCCAAACTAAATAAACCTAATTCTTTCAACCTTCCTTCAGAGGTCATGTTCTCAAGACCTTTAACCATCCTTGTTGCTCTTCTCTGGACCCTCTCCAGTTTCTCCACATCTTTCTTGAAATGTGGTGCCCAGAACTGGACACAATACTCCAGTTGAGGCCTAACCAGCGCAGAGTAGAGCAGAAGAATGACTTCTCGTGTCTTGTTTACAACACACCTGTTAATGCATCCCAGAATCACGTTTGCTTTTTTTGCAACAGTATCACACTGTTGATTCATATTTAGCTTGTGGTCCACTATGACCCCCAGATCTCTTTCTGCCATACTCCTTCCTAGACAGTCTCTTCCCATTCTGTATGTGTGAAACTGATTGTTCCTTCCTAAGTGGAGTACTTTGCATTTGTCTTTATTGAACTTCATCCCGTTTACCTCAGACCATTTCTCCAATTTGTCCAGATTATTTTGAATTTTGACCCTGTCCTCCAAAGCAGTTGCAATCCCTCCCAGTTTGGTATCATCTGCAAACTTAATAAGCGTACTTTCTATGTCAACATCTAAGTCATTGATGAAGATATTGAACAGAGCCGGTCCCAAAACAGACCCCTGCGGAACCCCACTTGTTATACCTTTCCAGCAGGATTGGGAGCCATTAATAACTACTCTCTGAGTACGGTTATCCAGCCAGTTATGCACTCATCTTATTGTAGCCCCATCTAAATTGTATTTGCCTACTTTACCGATAAGGATATCATGCGAGACCGTATCAAATGCCTTACTAAAGTCTTGGTATACCACATCCACCGCTTCTCCCTTATCCACAAGACTCGTTATCCTATCAAAGAAAGCTATCAGATTGGTTTGACACGATTTGTTCTTTACAAATCCATGCTGGCTATTCCCTATCACCTTACCACCTTCCAAGTGTTTGCAGATGATTTCTTTAATGACTTGCTCCATTATCTTCCCTGGCACAGAAGTTAAACTAACTGGTCTGTAGTTTCCTGGGTTGTTTTTATTTCCCTTTTTATAGATGGGCACTATATTTGCCCTTTTCCAGTCTTCTGGAATCTCTCCCGTCTCCCATGACTTTCCAAAGATAATAGCTAGAGGCTCAGATACCTCCTCTATTAACTCCTTGAATATTCTAGGATGCATTTCATCAGGCCCTGGTGACTTGCAGGCATCTAACTTTTCTAAGTGATTTTTTTACTTGTTCTTTTTTTTATTTTATCTTCTAAACCTACCCCTTTCCCATAAGCATTCACTATGTTAGACATTCCTTCAGACTTCTCAGTGAAGTCCGAAACAAAGAAGTCAATAAGCATCTCTGCCATTTCCAAGTTTCCTGTTATTGTTTCTCCCACCTCACTGAGCAGTGGGCCTACCCTGTCCTTGGTCTTCCTCTTGCTTCTAATGTATTGATAAAAAGTCTTCTTGTTTCCCTTTATTCCCATAGCTAGTTTGAGCTCATTTTGTGCCTTTGCCTTTCTAATCTTGCCCCTAGAATGTTACATTCTAGCACGAAATAGTTCTTCACATTCTTTTGTACTTCACTTTTCACTTGTAGTTACATGGGGAAAATTAGTTATGTGTATTTCTCAGCAACTTAGTTCCAGTATTATTATAAAGTAAGTTATTTCAGCATTTAAAATAGAGTATGGAGATGAGTGTCTTAGCAAAATGAACGTTACCACTCAAGGATTCAAAGGTGACGGAGACTAAAGATTGGAAAATTCTTTGAGAATTCTGGCTTCCAAGGGGGACTTCACAAAACAAAGCACACCAACAAAACACTGTCAAGTATTTCAGTGTGTTCCAAAGAAGAGAGACTACCATTTGTTTTTGCAAGGATCCAAGGGGGCAGGTCTAGAATGCCTGGCTGTGGGGGCCCTGGATCTCTGACACTCCCTTGTCACCACTAAGGGAGATGGATGAAGAAACATCTCTCTAAACTTGGAAGGCCAGCCCCCACAGGAAGTCCACTCGGAGCTCCCAAGGCCTACAGCCACCTGACTGGCTCACACCCACTACTTAAGCTAAGAAGTTAACTGGGAGGACTGTCCAAGCAACTGCGCAAATTTTCTTCTGCTGCTGCTGCTGCCATGTTTCACCTTGCTCTTGCCTGCCTCTTGCAATCTGTATCCAACTCTGTTCCTGAGTCCTTCTCTGCTGCAGACCTGTTCCTTACTCCTAGCTCCCACTTTGATCCTACTCCACGCCTGATCCCTGTCTCTCTCTGGTTCCTGCCCTTTCAATTTGCTCATGACCATTGGCTATCAATCCTGACTCTGACTTCTGACTCCAACTCTGGTTCAACCCTTGGGTCTGGCATTTGGTATCTGGCCTTGGCTCCAATTCTCAGCTTCGATTTCTGGTCCTGACTCTGGCTGGACCCCTTAACTCTGGTATTTGGCAGTTGACTTCAGCTCTGACTTCTGCTTTTGCTCCCCGACCTGGATGTCTGCTCTGCCCACTAGACCTGACATCTGCTCTCTGACCACTAAGAAAGACTGCCTACATCCCACCTCCTTATAGTTTTGTTTAAAAAGTGCTATTGCAATTCAAATCCTTGGCACACACCACTGTGAACAGATGGAGAGGTGTGTGTGTGAGTACTCACATATGGGTCATCATCTTCACATTGGTCTTCAGTAGCCCTTGGGTCAGGTTTGATCATTAGTTGTTGAATCGACCCCTAAATGAAATAACAAAAGCAGTTCAAGGAAATACTCTCTTCAAATAACCTTCAAGAAAGTATTGTGGGGGGGAAAAAGAACAGACTGGACCTTGTTTACTTTGGAAAATTATCGAAAGCATGAAGTTTCACTAGTAACACACATGATCTTAATTATTAACAACCACCACCACAGAAGCTGGGAAGTTCTTGGAGATCCTCATCAGCTGTAAGAAGCTTGATGGACCAAAACATTGCCTGAAGGGTCATTAATTAAGCCACTCATCAATCTCTAGAAAAGGCCCTCTGCTGAGATTATTATTGCTAATAGATGGAGAAAATAAAAAAAAATAAAAATTAAGGAATTGTTATTGGTGGTGCAGTTTCAATTGGTATGTATAGGGCCCTTCCAAATAGTTAATTCCCAGTACATTGGCTCGATTACTTAGCCATATTTCAATATCCCATTCCATTTATAAAATTTGTTATATGATTTATGAGTTTGTTACTAGGATAATAGTGGATCTGTGTGAGTTACATTATATGCCTTGTGAAATGTTGAGGAAAAATATCTGGTATGCTCACATATTTATTCAGATTTCTCTTCAATAACTCATCCTGGCATTTAATCTGTCACTTTAAATTGTTAGAATAATACATTTTACATCTATTTTAATATTGTAAATTATAAACAAATCAAACAGCTTGTCTAATTTTACCAACAAAAAACTTAATCTTGTTTTAAAGCAGTAGCAACCCAAAGATAGCACAGCAATGTGAGTTACTAACAACAGTGGGAAATAGGAACAGTCTATTTCTTTAGCACAGGCAATACTCAAGAACAGCTGAACCATATTTACCTCGAAAACTTTCCAAACAAGTGTCCCTTTGGGCTGAAAGCAAGCATGGAAAACGTCAGCTCAAAAGAAATATGCTTGCCAAATTTATGAGCTGCTGGAAGATGGGTTAAGCAAGAGAACACACAGTAACATGCATGCTCTAATAGAAAAATTCATTCAAAAGGTATACGTAGTACTTAATTTGAATATATGAAGACGTAAAATGTGTGCACAAAGTATTGTAAATGGTGCAGAAGTCTAACAACTATGTAAAACTCTTCATGGAAACATGCACAATGTTTCTCTGAAGTCCAGTTTGGGGTTCAGAAAGAGTATGCAGCTGAGCAACTTCTGAGACAGTATTTAAAAAATATACTACGCTCCCTACAAGTACATGCAGTGGTGTACTACATATTCAAAATGCTTAACCCTAACAGTTTACTTTGTTAAAACTGCCTTTAAAGAAAATTAGATCGCATTTTCAAACCTAGGGGCTTAAAGTTAAGCACCCACATCTCTAAAATTATGCCACTCATTTGGGTTCCTAAAGCCAGGCAACTAAGTTTGGATAAGGACCCTACTTTACACTTAGAAGCCTGAAGAATTGTTATTTCAGCCCATTTCTACCCTTCGGAAGGCAGCAAAGCCAAAAACACCCCTTTTTTGCCTCTCTAATTTCTGGGGTAATTTTGTTCCTACATCTTAACTCCACTCTTTTTTGCATGCCTTACAGAACTACATCCAATATTCTTTTCTGCAGACCATGTACTTTTTAATGTCACTAAGGTTTCTTGGTCAGAAATTCTCAAATGAGCAACAAATTAATTCAAATGGGTGATTATTACTGTTGTATTTATTAAGTCAGAAGCGCTTCTCATGAATAAGATGCCCATCCTCAGACACAACTAAATATCTCCCTGCTCGACCAAGGTCTCCCATCAGACTGCACTGCCCGATATCATTGGCACCATCCTGGACCTTGAATTTTTCATGTCCTTCCTCTGTTTAATAGTCTATGAACCTATCTATTCCAATGTCTGCAATATTATTCATATACATCAATTCTTCAGCTCCATCTCAGCTGAAATCTAAATCCATGTCCTCATCTCCTTGTGCAGTGACTATTGCAAATCCCTTCTCTAAGGTCTACCAACACCCCCAGCTCTCCGGTTTCTAGTATATGAAGAATGTTGTTGCCATCCTCTCTCTCTCTCTCACATTCACACAGAGCCACATGATCCCCATCCTCAAGCAAAACCACTGGCTCTCTTTTCATTTTCAGGACAAGGTAGCACTGATAGATAGCTAGATAGATCCCACGAAGTTGGTCTAAACTACCAAAAAGACCTTGCCCTTTTGCGCCTCAGCCTTCATCCTCCACTCATCCAATACTGATCTCCTCTTTGCCCTTTACAACACACACATCACTGTTACACAAAAGCCTCCTCCTCTGACATTGATTACTAACATTTTTATCTATTTATTATTTCTATTTTATTGCCCTAGTATCCCCAGTAATGGACTAGGACCCCTTTGTGCTAGCTGCTGTACAAGCTCAGAACTAAAAGATGGTCACTTCACATAAGAGCTTACAATCTAATGGCTTGTCTACACTTTGTTACAGATCATCGTGACTTGATTTGCATTAGAACGCCCAACATCCACAAAGTATTTTGTCATGACTCATCTGGCCTTTGAACACATGTTCTTAAGCTTACTTTAGAAACAGATTGACTTAAATGTTGGATGATTTTGCCTGCAGCAAGGTAGGTGCGGATACATAGCAATGTTGTGCATCTGCCAAGTCATCCCATCAGTATCTCATGATGCTTTGCTAGGTACTGAGGTTGCCTGTCTATCTATGTGACCTTTTCTGTGTGCCAGAGACATCCTGACCAGATATCGCCTTGCTGTTTAAATGCTCACACGCCAACAGGATCTTGTCATTGTGATTCCAACTTGCGGGGACTTCAGAAACCTGTGTCATACTCCTGTTTATTGAGCAATCATGCCTTGGTGAGTGGAGCATCAGTGAGGTCTTCTGCTAATGCCCTGCATTTCATTGCCCTCTGAAGAGAGGAGTGAGTACTGTGGCAAGGCACCCCTTCTGCCTGCCAGACTTAGTGCTCCCTCCTCTGGCAGGGACATGTCCTGGGGTAAATCAGACCTCCACCCAGGAGTGTGTCTGTCTTCCCTCTTCGGGATTTGTTTCTCAGAGCCTTCCCAGTAAGCCTCAAGGCAGGCCTGAGGAGTGCTCCTCCACCAGACAAAGGGGAAAAGTCTATACCACACCAAAACAAAAGGGAATACCTTTCCCTGGCCCCTTCACTGGGGCAGGAGTTGTCCTGTCGCTGGCCCTGGGGTGTCAGTCCTTCCCCTAAACAGGCACTGGGTTTTGGGTATCTCCCCTATGTGGAGGAGTGCAGTCTCTCACACTGGAGAAGCCTATCTCCCTGCTACCTCCAGCCTTGCAGCAGTTTGCTTCCCCTCTTCCCCAGGAGAGAGATTTTAATAGGTTTCAGGAAGCCCTTAATTGGACTCAAGTGTCCCTAATTGACCTGAAGGAACCCTTTCCCAGCTTGTTGGAAAAAGGGCCTTTAGCATTCTAAGGCTAACATACCCTTTCCCAGACCCTCCTGCAGCTGTCCGACCTGACTTTGTCACAGTACAGAAACATCTGAAAGTTAGCCACCACAGTGTACAAATACTCCAGCAGTTATCTGGACAAATGAAAGCGAGGGGGCACAACTGGGACCAAATCCAGTGCTGCACTAAAGGAAGGGAAGGGAGCTCCAGATGGGTTAAAAGAGCAAAAAGGACAACAATAGTACCTTGCAGGGTCTGTGGCTACAATCATAGAATATCAGGGTTGGAAGGGACCTTAGGAGGTCATCTAGTCCAACCCTTCTCAAAGGGGGACCAATTCCCCAGACAGACTTTTGCCCCAGATCCCTAAATAGCCCCCTCAAGGATTGAGCTCATAACCCTTAGTTTAGCAGGCCAATGCTCAAACCACTGAGCTCTCTGAGATGAGGTGCTAGACTGTATATTTGGGAGAGATGCCACCATTGAGCCACTGCATTGTGTGTATACCAACAAGCAGTGACCGGGCACCAAGCACAAAGACTTAACCCTCACTTCTCATCACCTTGGGGGACAGAAGTAGACCCAGTCCTGGAGACCCAGAAGTTTACCACATCACAACCATGGCAACCACAGGAGGAGAACCAAATTTCAGGGGGAAAGAGGGACACATCTAGTAAGTATTGAAAGATATTTTTATAAAAAAGGTTGTGGGAAAGGGGTTTTAAGCACCTAGTTCCAGGTACTATAAGGGTGCTGCCATATTTGTCTACAATCAGTCTGCCTCCTGAGCTTTTGTTCCCCCACCCTTTGCTCAAAATGGCAGCCACAACGAAGGATGTACAAGTTCTCCTGCCTTTTCCTTCCTCCCTCCTCACCTTTGCTAATACACAACCACCACTATCTTGCTGTCTCCTTTCCAACAAACCTTGAGTCTGCCTAGAGGGTATCCTGATGCATCTCTCCACTCTTTGTATATTTTGTGAATGGCAAGGATCTGAGTTGCTAACTGGTAGCCTTACAAGACGCCAGTAAGGGTAGCAGGTTCTAGGGCTCTCCATGAAGTAAGGGAAGGCTCTACTTATGAGTCACTCGGGGAAGCTAGAACCCTATAGAGAGAGGCAGTTATTTTTGCTGATGCAATCTAATATCCAATCAGCTGAGTCATGTTACAGTAGCTCCAGGTGCCTCTCAGAGAACAGAGACCTAGGAGCAGGGACAGAGGGGTCTTGGGTCTTGCTGAGAAAAAATGGTAAGAAGATCTGAGATCAGAAGAAAACATAGGCTGAGCATTATGTGTTGCTGTTGTTGTCATTTAACAATACATGCAGATTCCAGGGTAGGAGTCTATACATGTCTATACTATGCTGCCTCTGAGCTTCTGGCCCTCTGTTCCCTCTGTGCTACTGCTCTCATGATGAGATAGGAGTATACTTAAGGGAAAGCTTTCCAAAGTACTGTTTCTATTAGCTGCCTTTATGAGCGGAGGAAACAATAGATGAATGGAGGTAATAAGTAATAGTGTTGAGAAAGATGGGAGCAGCAGGAGAGGGTGGTTTGACATGCATGTTGGTTGGCGGGGAGACAGAAGGTAGAGTCGCTGAAAGCTCCCTGCATGCATGTTGATGTTGACAGTGGGCGCTGGAGGGTGCGTGGGGGTAGTGTACTGTGCTCTTTTTGGGAACAGCAGCAAGGGACGGTGCTGTGTGTATACACAATGAATCTGCCAGGATAGGTCAAGGACTCTCCGCTGGGCTTCTTTACTTCTCGCACAGCATGCCTTGCGACAGTAGAGCTAACACAGCATAGCATCAAAAATACAAGCATATGCCCAGTGTATCTTACTACTGAGCAGAAGTGGGAGTGGATGCAACCAGGATTTGAACTGGGCTGAATCAGTGATCTAGCATGCTTTTGAGGATGCCTCTAGAATCGGGGGGGAGGATAATTTGTTAAAGTCCCTAGCCCTGTGAAACAAGTGCAAGCGTGCAGATATTTGCAGAGGTCTGAAACAATAGGCTCAGAAATATGTGACCTCTCCCATTCCTCTCACTGCCTCATGATGGGCAGTTCAGATATCCAGTGATTATGTGCTCTTTCATTGTGAATCATACAAGAAAAGAGAGAGAGAATCACAGACCTGCATGCTCTATCAAGAGCAGCTTCTTATTCTGGTGCCATGAATGGAAGTTGTTTGGCAGATGCCACCATTTCCCTTCCCTAGTCTGACTTCTGGAATCAAAAGGTCAGGGGAGCAAAGTGCGCCCTCTCAAAGTGAAGTCAATTCTGCAGAGCCCAGCCACTACCTCCAGTCAAGTTGCCCAGCCTGGGGAGTGGTGGCAAGTCTGCCTTGGTAGAGAGTGTGGGGCCAGGCAGTTTCCTCCTTGGCAATAAAGGTTGCAGTTCCCACCTCTGCTACAGCCTCTCTGCAGACTCAGGCAGACATCACTGCGTCAGTTGCACTTGGCTCATGTTTTCAAGCTTTTCTTTGCAGTCATGAGGGCCAGAAACAACTGTTCCCATGACAGCTGAAATTTTGATCTCATCACATGTCTCTGGAGCCCTAGACACATGCCTGTTGTGTCCATCATGGATCTGAATCTCACTGAGGGGTAAACAAATCAGAGGAGGCCCACAGAGCATAAGGGATCATATTCTGAACATTTGCAGCATCTGCTGTGAGTTGTATCTGATTTCGGCATCTCAAGAGGCCGGAAGCTGGCTTGTGCCCAGAGTGAGGGAGAGAACCACCACCTTCTTTTTTCCAGCTTCAGCAATGGGTGCAACTCAAATGGAACTACAACATTCAGTTTTATGGCCCAGGATAAGCTGTTCTTCCATAGTCGAGTTCACAAATGCGATAAAAAAGTAATCAGGTTATCTGCTGAAATTCACATAAGCCTAAGTTTGTTTCATGTTGTTTTACCATAATGACATGACCAAACAGTGTGCAACTGTGTATTTTTATGGAAAAAAAATGTCCCCACGTGTAACACATTATAAATTTGTATTCAGCACAGATACAAACTACTGTACTGTGGAAATCACCTTCTCAATCTTTATGCCTAACCTTTCAAATTTGGGTGCCTAAAGCTAGGGACATTAAGCAAAGTAGCCTGATTTTGCTGGACTCCCACAGTTCACACCAACTTAATGGGACTGGTTGCATGAGCCAGGACAGTGAAATTCGGCACTCAGATTTTTTTTTATATACATTTTTTAAAAGGTGCAATAGATCTACAGAGATCTCTAGCACAAATTAATACAGAAATGAAGCCTCTACCAAAGCCTGATTCAATGCCCATTTGAAGTCAATGCAAAGACTCCCACTGACTTCATAGACTGATAGAATATCAGGGTTAGAAGGGACCTCAGGAGGTCATCTAATCCAACCCCCTGCTCAAAGGGGGCCCAATACCCAGACAGATTTTTCCCAGATCCCTAAATGGCCCCCTCAAGGATTGAGCTCACAACACTGGAAGCTCATTAGACCCAAACCTCCAAGAAAAACCTGCAGTCTTCCTTTTCTTCCAGTCCTGTCAACTGGACTTGCAGAATCCGTGTTGCAAACCCTCTGTGAACTAAATCCTGCAATGGTCATAGACATCTAGGCTGACCAAAACAATCATGAATGTATTAATGTTCTCTCCCGCCACATTTTTAGTCTATTCACGCTATGACTCACACATGAAATATACCAAAAGATCTACATAGTCTCATTCAGTATTCAATCTCTCTCTCTTTATATTGAGTATTATGTACACACACACACTTATGTGACTACACACACACACACACACACACACACACACAGTGTAAACATCAATGTTACATCTGAACATGATAGAATTTGTTTTCCTTTTTAAAAAAAATACTAGAAATGCTAGAAAAATACAGCATCTGATCACAAACAAAACCAAAAAAGTTATTAAGGTTGTAAAGTCAAACACTCAGCCATCAAGAAATGCCCAAATTAAGATTGCCTGGGCAACCCTAATTCTGCCCACTGTGCAAGTGCATTTTGATACAGTTTTAACTGATATGATCATATACTACATTTTCTACAGGACTCCTCCCTTGATCCAGGCATGTATTGGGTGAGGTACAGCAAATGAGGTGGCTCAATATTTCTTTCTATTTTCATCATTCAGTTTGTGGCCCTGTGCACAGGTGCCGGAACAATTTTTATAATGGGGGGGCTGAGAGCCATTTAACCAAAACTGTTAGCCTTGTATATAATAGAAACCACTTCAAGCCAGGGGGTCCAGTAGTACCCCCAGAACCCCTACTTCCAGCACCTATGGCCCTGTGCCTTAATCACTGCACACCATCCAACCATTGTACCAAATAAGGAATTAATAATTTCCTCAATAGCTTTTCTATAGTTCTTATCATTGCAGCATCTGATCCCCTCAAACATTAACAAATTTACCTTCACAGCTCCCTTGCGAAGGGGTAATGTACTACTATTGCTATTTTACAGCGGGAGAACTGAGCACATAGACCAAAATTTGCCAACTAATTAGGTGCCACTAATTTTGGTTTTCTTGGTGACTGGGCACTTGACTGAAGACACCTAGGGGCTGATTTTTCAAAGTACTTAGCATTTTTATATCACTGTATACAATCACAGTATTGTACAAACATTAATTAATCCTAATAATCCCCTAGGTTGAGGAGGAATACATTTTCTTATCCTCATTTTACAGATGGCCACACTAAGAAAGAAGGCTGAAGTGATTTGAACAGCAGAGCCAGAATAAGAACTCATGATGTCCTGATTCTCAAGCTCAAGCTTATTCCTTCAGACCACACTGTCCTTGTCAGAAGTACTAACCATCCACAGCTTCTACTGACTTCAGTTGTAGTTATGAGTGCACGGCCCTGCTGCAAATCAGACCACTGGTGTCTCCATTTGGGCACTCAAAATAAGGAACACAACTAATGGCCACTTGTGGCAATTTTGGCTTTAGTTACTTGCTCAGTATCACATAGGAACACTGTAGCAGAGCAAGAGATAGGAATGAATTCCTCAGTGTGACATTTATCTGCCTTAACCACAAGACAATCCTTTATCTGCCCACATTCCAGCTTCTACAGCAAGAGGTCCTGCAGACAAGAGCCTCATTCCTTACACAACTGATTCATTCCCTGAGCACCATCCAACCTCAGCCCTGTATAAAGTAGGAATCCTATGTAAATGTTAGCATGTGATTACATAATTAAAGACTGTGTCATAATGTAAACACACTAGAAGAGAGAATTAAGGTTGCATTGACTTAATTGTATCATTTCCTACATTTTTTGCTCCATGTGTATGGAAAGTACAGGACATATCAGATGTGACTTATCTTCATGCTTAGCCATTGCACTCAGAACTTCTTTGAAAGGAAGCATCTATCAAAAACATTTAGAATCCATCATACTGTACTTACTGTGAATTTTTCCAATCCTGTTGCTCCTGCATTTCCAACAAATATACCAGAGTTGGATTCAAATTGCAAGGCCCGAGATGACCTCTGAAACTGAACTCTGTTATACTCTTCACAGTCCATGAACAGAACAGTGTCGTTTCCCTGAACAGTCACTGTAAACCGATTCCATTTATTAGTCATCACTGGAACTTTAAATGAAGCAGCCTCTCGGGAGATGTAGGAACCAGGCTCTGTGTAGTACATGATTATTCTCTGGGTGCCATCATCAACCGGTGATAGTCTCATTCCCAAGTATATAGTTTTCTGAAAGGCATCTGTTATTGCAAATAGTACACCTCCATCATCGCTGTTCGGTTTTACTGTAACTACGATAGCAAAATCATTATAGAAGGTCAGTGGTATTAAAGTGCTTGTCAAACGGCCGATGTTAGCATCTGGTCCAAAACTGTAAGCTGGAAACCCTCCATAGCCAGTGATAAAGGAGACAGAAAGAGGGAGTGGAACTCCTATCAGCTCTGTCAGATCAAGATGACCCTTTGATCCTCGTTCTGTAGCATGAGACAAAAATATGTTATTTACTCCAGGTGTCTATGTTTTATTTAACATTATGAAGTTTACATGAAGTTACACTACTGCTAATGTGCTAATATTTGAAACCCCTATTCAGCAAGGTGCTTGAGCACATGAGAAATCTCATTGACTGCCAGTACTACTCACATGTTTAAAATTAGGCACATGCTCCTACAAAAATGTTCTCCTTTAGCCCTTCATAAACCACGAGTTACATGCACTTGCAGAGAGGAGATGAGAGAACGGAGAATTTATTCCTTTGTTTTCTCAAATAAACAAAGATATTGTAACATAGCCATGATGAAGGGACGAAGCAACAACCTGGCACAAACAATGCAGTGGAGTTTTACAAATGCAGGATAAGGTTACAAGTTGAGCTGAGAGAATATTTTCTATGAAACTTTTTTGTAATGGAAAATGCAGACTTCGCAACACCAAAATGTCTTGTGACTTCATGCCAGTTTTACCAGATTGTTTTGGATGAAAAGCAACCTGGGGAAAAAATAACCAAACCCTGGGATGTTTTATTTTGACATTTTTTAAATGAAACATTTCAATTTTTTTTGGTTCAAAATTATATTTTGTTTCAAAGCTTCCTTTTTAAAAAAAAATCAAAACCATTTAAGAATGCTCCCAATCAAAGCCAAAACTTTTTAGTTTTGGTTCAACCAAAATGTTTCATTCAGCTTAAATTGAAATTGTTTTTTACTCAATTCACAAAAAATTTTGAAAAATTTTGTTGTTAGTTTGACTCTAAACATATTTTTTTCAGACTAGCCCAAAAAATCTGTTATTTGCACAGCTCTAATTGTGAGCAAGATACCTTGGAGGATTTGCTTTAAAAGTAGGGTTGCCAGGCATCCACTTTTTGACTGGAATGCCCGGTCAAAAAGGGTTCCTGGAGGCTCCGGTTAGTACTGCTGACCAGGCTGTTAAAAGTCCAGTCAGCAGCGCAGTACGGCTAAGGCAGGTTCCCTGCCTGTCCTGGCTTGATGCTGCCCCACCCTGAGCACCAGTTCTGCAGTTCCCATTGGCTGGAACCAGCCCAGAGCCCCCTCCTGCATCCCAAATCCCTCCTCCCTGGCCCTGCACCAGAGCTTGCACCTCCAGCCTGAGCTTTCCCTCCCTCCCTCACCCTAACCCCCGTCTCAGCTGGAGTCTCTTCCCACTCTGAACCCCTTGGCCCCAGCCCCCAGCCTGCAGCCCCCTTCTGGACCCCAAACCCCTAATCCCCAATCCCCTCCCCAGAGCCTGCCTCCTCAGCCAGAGCTCTCACCCCTCCCAGCCCAGTGAAAGTGAGCGAGTGACCGATGGTACAGAAAAGGTGAACGACATGGGGAGGAGGATGGAGTGAGCTAGGGACGGGGCAGGGGCAGGGCCTATGGGTGGGGCAGGGGTGTTCAGTTTTCTGCAATCAGAAAGTTGGCAATCCTAAAACTTTGTTCAAACACATATTACAAGGATTTCAGTTTCCATTTTACACCACTTTTGTCAATTCAAGGAATGTTTTTTCCCATGGTTTCTTAATACAAAAAACATTCTTCAGTAGTTAAATCTCAGTTTGAAGTCAGGGAATTTCCATTCCATAACATACCCAGAAGTAATGGTCCCTGAAAATATGCCCTGGAAGAAAACCCCTCCTTTGTAGTCAGTTTAACTCTGAGGATCTGAGTATGACCAGCATTGAGCATCTAATCTTATTTTTATTCATATTTTCCAGATTACTAGTAAGGCAGATTCTACCAATACTTCCAAGAACAGAGACTTCCAAATGCCAGTCATCTTCTGAGAAATAAAACACTAAAATCATTATAGAATTTTTAATAACCAGGAATGTCTGGTTAATTCCACATGTGGCTTAATTAGAATCTAAGTCTTGGTTATCCATTGTATGTATTTGTACATAGCAATAAGATCATACACTCCTCCTCCTTCACCTCCATAGCAGCCTCTTATCCTGAAAAATGTAAGATATCATTGTAGCTAGAATTCTCCATACCTTTGATTAACGCTTATCAGAACCCCCTCCAGAATTTTTAAACTTCATAGAGGTAGGAGAGACAAAAGACTTGTGCATGGATGTTTCTTAATAATATCCATGCACAATATTAAAATATTTTCTCCTGTCTTGAATGTAATACTCCAATTAATAAATCCTCAGATAGTGTTGTCTTTCTAAAACTGTACATGAAAAATGTGTCCCTATCTCTGTTACGACTAACTTGACTCCTTAAATTACTTTAATGATCAAGTATCTACTGGCATACTCTATATTCCCATTCTTTGTCAAACAATATATATTATTTTACAATTTTTAGATCCTAAAATAAATCTTCATTTTATATTTGCTAATGTGACAGCCAGGATAATGTGTGTCTCAAACCAAGTGGCTGAGTGCACTCCACCTACATAGCTGCAAGCTGCTCACAAAGCGTGAATCTGTAATAACCCAGGAGCTGCAGCAGGTGGTAACAGAGGTAGAGTTCACTTAAATTGGTAGTATTGACCAAGTCTATGTTGGTTTAACTATGTCACATAACTGAGCAACATAATTATACCAACCTAACCCCCGCCGCAGACAGTGCTATGTCAACAGGAGGGCATCTCTCATTGACATAAGTACTGCTGATCAGGGAGGTGCAGGACCGACACCAATGGAAGAAGCTTTCCCATTGGCATAGGCAGCATCTTCACTAAGCACTACAGCGGTGCAGCTTCACCGGCGCAGCTGTGCTGCTGCAGCACTGTAAGTGCAGACAAGCTCTTAGGGTCATAGAACAGGAAAGGAACATAAGGACATAAGAACGGCCGTACTGGGTCAGACCAAAGGTCCATCTAGCCAGTATCCTGTCTACTGACAGTGGCCAATGCCAGGTGCCCCAGACAGAGTGAACCTAACAGGTAATGATAAAGTGATCTCTCTCCTGCCACCCATCTCCACCCTCTGACAAACAGAGTCTAGGGATACCATTCCTTACCCATACTGACTAATAGCCACTAATGGACTTAACCTCCGTGGGATCCAGTTTCCTGTCAAACTAAAAGGGGAAGCAGTGATTCCTGTGTGTCTCTTTCTTTTTTCCTTCTTCACGGGGTAATAATAGTACCTTAACGTGGAAAGGCAGTGTGAAATGGTTAATCAGACTTCTGTAGTTTAGATTAGTATTTGAACAGGACCATTTATAAGCAAAAAGGAATGATATGCTAAGTTGAAGCAGTAGATCTTACTTTCACTGAACATTTTGTATACTCAGAGGAATGAGCCGCATTTCTAAGACCATCTCCTTAACCTGTTTCTGAAGATGATCTACCTCTATTGTCACTTAAAGTAGTAATAGTATTTTCAATGACTCCCCACAGACAATCACTTCTGACTAAGTTCCTCCCACCTTGGGCTGGATCCTCAGACTACATGTGGACATGGAGGACATAACAAACCAGCTGTGATGTTAGCAGACCAGGTGCCAGCTCATGCCAGAGCCCTAGGCCAATTCACTTGTGTATTAGTATAGATTAAATTGATTGTTATAAGTGTATTTGGTGTTTAAACTTCATGAAAACTAATGGGATGTTACTTGCATTTTCACTTATCTGTATCCCATTATAATGTAGTAGCAAACATTTACATTGTAAATACTCTGTTATTAAATAACCCATCAAATAAGAAAGAAGCTTTGTGGAATCCAAATGAAGAACTTCAACAGAATTGTGCTAATTTCAAAGCAAATGGTCATTGTGCGTGATGATCAGAAGTCTAAGACTCAGAATGCATTCCTCCCTCTCTGACATCAAAGGAAAAGCCCACATGGGTAGTGACCCTATCAGCTTGTTTTCGGTGAGAAGATAAAAGTATGGATTCAAGGAAAGATCGTGCATCTCTGGACTGTTTGGACTCTTACAGGGAAGCATACCAGATGCAAAGCAGAGATCCCCATAGACAATCTGGGTACCCTGAAATGACTTGGGAAAGTGGCAGTTTATTACATCACTGCTGCCATTTGGAGTTATAAACTGTGACTCACCTGTGTACATATTTTACCTGTTTTAACCTCTCAATAACTCTCATTTCCTTTTATTAGCTAATAAACCTTTAGTTAGTTTACTAGAGAATTGGCTTCCAGCCTTGTCTTTGGTGCAAGATCCAGAGTACCAATTGATTTGGGGTAAGTGACTGGTCTCTTGAGACTGGAAGCAATCTAAATGTGATGTGATTTTTTTATGTAAGTGATCCTTTTATCACAAAGTTCAGTTTGCCTGGGTGGCAAGATAGACTGGAGAGTCTGAGGGGACTGTCTGTGACTCAACTGTAAGACTGATATAATGATCCAGGAGTTCACATTTGTGACTAGCTTGGTGAAATCTAATTAAAGAACATACCACCAATTTGGGGTGTCTGCCCTGTTTTCTGACAATCTGCCGTCACAGTCATGAGCCACTCCAGACAGCATGACACCAGCCAACACACAGAACAAGCATCATCTCAGCCAGTCAAAGGCCAGGAGTCTCCTTGCCTCCAGGAGACAGGAGGGCCATTCTATCATGGTGTAGCCCTCCAAACCCACCAAATTCCAAAACTTACTCAGGTGGCAACAACAGTTTACCAAATAAGAGAGGAGAAACTTTTGTGATGAGTCAGCAAGACCACCTTCTAGGAACCATCAATGCAATGGTTCTCAGAATGCCCCTTTTGTTTCATCATGCACACAGGTCTCCACGGTTCTTGGAGGACTTCTATCAGATGAAAAAAGAAGGATGGAAAGTATAGTATTGTTGGTGGAAAAGTAGGTCTGAGGCAGACAGACAACTACCAAAATCCTCTACAATCATCCCAGATTCCGTTCAGTCCACAACAGAACCTCAGCCCTAATCACTATAAGGAGCAAGCATCCTTTTCCAGTGGGAAGATCACCAGATCTGGGAAGTTTCTGGAACTTGTCACCATGCACAGGCCTAACAGTTTGACACCACACTCTCTCTGAATTTAGTCCATTTACATAACAGGAAACCCTGGAGGAGGATTCCTGATGTCAAATTTGTGTCCATTTTTTCTTTTGTGTAGACTGTCCGGTTTGGCCAATGTACATGGCAGAGGGGCACTGCTGGCACATGATGGCATATATCACATTGGTAGATGTGCACGTGAACAAGCCCCTGATGGCGTGGCTGATGTGATCAGGTCCTATGATGGTGTCACTTGAATAGACATGTGGACAGAGTTGGCATCGGGCTTTGTTGCAAGGACAGGGTTAGTTTTTTTGTTCTGTGGTGTGTGGTTGCTGGTGAGTATTTGCTTCAGGTTGGGGGGCTGTCATCAGGGGCTCATTCACCTGCTTCTTATCAAACTGTCTTAAATGGGCTATATTGATTATCACTACAAAACTGTTTTTTTTCCTCCTGCTGACAACAGTTCATCTTAATTAATTAGCCTCTTAGAGTTGGTTGAGCAACTCCTACCTTTTCATGTTCTCTGTACGTATATATATATCCTCACTATATGTTCCATTCTATGCGTCCGATGAAGTGAGCTGTAGCCCACAAAAGCTTATGCTCAAATAAATGTGTTAGTCTCTAAGGTGCCACAAGTACTCCTGTTCTTTTTGCGGATACAGACTAACACGGCTGCTACTCTGAAACTTGATTTATTCTGGGAAACCTACATTTTAGTTTTGTGAGCATGGTATCAAATATCCTATAAACATCTTTATTCACTCTGCCTCTATGAGGACTCACAGCATATTCTTTTAGATATACAGTATTTATCTTCTAATGTGAATACTTTTGAGAAAGCCTTTTTCTGCTGCTCAGTCACTCATATCCTAAATCAAGGTTTTTCACATTTAATTTTTAATGGTTCTACAGTAAATTTTATGGCTTTATATGGCATGACAGGGAGGTAACACATACCCATTCTCTCTCTCCAGCTCTGGCTCAGCCTCATCTTGAATACTGTGTTTAGTTCTGGGTACCACATTACCAGATAAATATTAACATATTGGATGATGTACAGAGAAAAACAAAAAATAGTTAGGAAGCAACTGATGTACAAGGAAAGATTTTAAGAATAGGAGGAGGAAAAAAGTCTTTACCACCACAAAAGAGGGTGTCACAACAAGTTTAAATTCTGCAGATAGAAATAAATACACATAAATGACATACTAAAACCCTTATCATTCAGTCCAAGACATAACCCTACAACTTGAGCCAAAGAAGAGCTCTTTTAGTGGATAGCAGTTGCAAGTGACTTATCTGTTGGGTCAGGCACTGAAGGACATCATATTCAATCACAGTAATTGATTATTGGGTTTTGTTAACTGCTAATTAAAATATGTGGCGGGGAGAACTCAGAACATGACATGATGGTTGCCCATTAGCTGTTTTACAATTTTAAAATAAATTAAGGTTGCCAAGCTACTAAGAAATTAATCGCAATTAGTCACATTGTTAAACAGCAATAGAATACCATGTATTTAAATACTTTTGTATGTTATCTACATTTTCAAATATATTGATTTCAATTACAACACAGAATAAAAACTGTGCAGTGCTCACTTTATATTTACTTGTGATTACAAGTATTTGCACTGTAAAAAAGAAACAAAAGAAATAGTATTTTTTAATACACTGCAGTACTTGTATTAGGTGAAATCTCTTTATCATGAAAGTTGAACTTAAAAATGTAGAATTATGTACAAAAAAAACTGCATTCAAAAACAAAACAGTGTAAAACTTTAGCGCCTACAAATCCACTCAGTGCTACTTCTTGTTCAGCCAATCTCTCAGATAAACATGTTTGTTTACATTTGCAGGAGATAAAGCTGCCCACTTCTTGTTTACAATATCACCTGAAAGTGAAAACAGGTGATCACATGGCACTGTTTTAGCTGGCGTCACAAGATATTTATGTGCCAGATGCACTAAAGATTCATATGCCCCTTCATGCTTCAACCACCATTCCAGAATACATGCGTCCATGCTGATAACGGATTCTGCTTGATAACCATTCAAAGCAGTGCAGACTAAAGCAAGTTCAGTTTCATCATCCAAGTCAGATGCCACCAGCAGAAGGTTGCCTTTCCTCCCACCCCTCCGGTGGTCATGGTTCAGGTTCTGTAGTTTACGCATCAGAGCGTTGCTCTTTTAAGACTTCTGAAAGCATTCTCTACACCAGGGGTTCTCAAACTGGGGGTCGGGACCCCTCAGGGGCTCACAAGGTTATTACATGGGGGATCGTAAACTGTCAGCCTCCATCTCAAACCCCACTTCACCTTCAGCATTTATAATGGTGTTAAATACGTAAAGAAGTGTTTTTAATTTAAAAGGGGGGTCACACGCAGAGGCTTGATATGTGAAAGGGGTCACCAGTACAAACATTTGAGAACCACTGCTCTATACCTAGTCCCTCTCAGATTTTGGAAGGCACTTCAGATTCTTAAACCTTAGGTCAAGTGCTGTAGCTATCATTAGAAATCTCACTTTGGTACCGTCTTTGTGTTTTGTCAGATCTGCAGTGAAAGTGTTCTTAAAACGAACATGAGCTGGGTCATCATCCGAGACTGCTATAACATGAAACATATGGCAGAACACGGGTAAAACAGAACAGGAGGCATACAATTCTCCCCTAAGGAGTTCAGTCAAAAATTTAATTAATGTTTTATTTTTTTAATGAGCATCATCAGCATGGAAACATATCCTCTGGAATGGTGGCCAAAGCACGAAGGGGCATACGAATGTTTAACATATCTTACACCTAACTACCTTGCAATACTGGCTACAAAAGTGCCATGTGAATGCCTGTTCTCACTTTCAGGTGACATTGTAAATAAGAAGCAGGCAGTATTATCTCCCGTAAATGTAAACAAACTTGTTTCTCTTAGTGATTGGCTGAACAAGAAGTAGAACTGAGTGGACTTGTAGGCGCTAAAGTTTTACATTGTTTTGTTTTTTGAGTGAAGTTATTTAACAAAAAAAATCTACATTTGCAAGTTGCATTTACACAATAAAAAGATCGCACTACAGTACTTGTCTGAGGTGAACTGAAAAATACTATTTCTTTTGTTTGCCATTTTTACAGTGCAAATATTTGTAATAAAAAATAATAATATAAAGTGAGTACTGTACACTTTGTATTCTGCATTGTAATTGAAATCGATACATTTGAAAATGTAGAAAAACATCCAAAATATTTAATAAATTTCAATTGGTATCTATTGTTTATAAGTGCAATTAATCATAATGCATTTTTTTAACTGCGATTAATTTTTTTGAGTTAATCACATGAGTTAACTGTGATTAATCTACAGTCCTAAAATAAATATCCACGTGAAGTCAGTGCATTATAGTACAATTAGGACCAACTCTATACTACAGGCTCTGTAGCAGCAAAGCTCATAGCTATGCCAGCATCCCTCACAGTATAGGTGCAGACTACAGCAATGAAAGGGGCTTTTCCTGTTGCTGTAGGAACTCAACCTCCCTGAGTGACAGTAGCTATGCTGACAGAGTATTTTTCTGTAGTCCTAGTTGCGTCTACACAAGGCATTAGGTCGGCATAACTATGGCACTTGGGTGTGAAAAATCCACACTGCTGAGCGCCGTAGCTACGTCAACCCAACTTTTAAAGGCCTAAGACTAATGACATGAAATTAAAAAATTGATAAAATAAACTGAATCTCAGGAAAATCTTTTTAACAGGAAATTTATTAACCTATAGAATCATCTCTCAAGAGAGATGATGAAATCCCCACGTCTTGAGAATTCAGAATTAAAACTGCACAAAACAATAGCAAATGCACTGTAGGGAATAATCCACGGAAGATGGTTCATTTGATGACCAAACAGCCTTTTCAATCTCAAGGTTACGATTGTCTGAATCTTCCACCAGCACCTATTAATGTAATTTATTTATTTATAAATATTTTATTCAGTGCCCATTGCTGTAGCAACAGCATGTTAACGTAACCATACCACCTACGTAGGTTGGATAAACCCTATCTTAATAGCTGTGCAAAAGCTACAGAGCTGTGCCTCACTGCGGCAGACAAGATTAAATTAAAAGCCTTAGTTAAAAGCTTCAGTTAAAAGCCTGGTGGAATAAATGCATTTTGCATTGTACACTGAAGCAGGCCTAGCAAATTGCTTTGGGTGAACAGCAGAGGAAATTTCACAGTAAGAGGCCTCGGCTGAAAGGATGCTAGTAACCTTTACCTATCGATTCATATATGTACATTTTCAAAAGGACATCTTGTCCTTTCCTGTCTGATTACTCACAATGCTATTTTTGTAATACATTTATTACATGTACTGCAGTCACTCTCTTTGTGCTCTATTCTGCCCTAGCATTCCCGATTGTGCTAGGTGCTTTACAAACACATGGAAAGACTCTCTGTGTGCCATGAAGATCTTACAATATAATTTAATCAAAACTAATTACCATTCTCTCTTCTTCACCTTTAGCTTCAACACATATTCTCTATGAACTTAGTCTTCACCTGCTTTTCCAATTTTATAAAGACTTAGGGGTTTGCTCATATTATTTTTACTCTCTCTAATAAACCAGAATAGTTGATGTTGCCTCTTCTTGCTTTCCTGAAAACTGAATAACTCTGGTTTGGGTACTAAGCAGAACAAACCTGAATATTTCTAGATAAAACCTTTATAACGTAAAGCTAACCTTAAAAGTAAACAAGCAGTAAATTAAGAGGAAGAGTCCACACATCAACCCTGCTGTTAGTGGGAGAGGAAACAAAGGCCAGGAAATTTGATGTTAACGTTAACCTTACGGGAAACCAAAAAAATTAGAGAATATGGAAATTCACATGGATGGTAGGAAGCCAAACTACTTTTTAAGGTCCCAGGGAAGTGAGTGTCTGCCTCAGGAGGTAGCAGAAGAGAGGTCACGTGGCCAGCAACAAGTTTATGAAGGATTTGGGGTGTGGCAAGGCAGAGTCCTTCCATCAATCAGACTAATCTAACTTCCCATTCTAAATAAAGGATCTGCCAAAAAGCATTAGAAAGGTTTTCTAGACATAGTGACAACCCTTTTTTTTAAAAAGAAGTCTTAATTTGCAAACAGCATGTCAGATGAATTCATTGACAGATCTCTCTAGGAATTATCTTACATCTTGGGATCTGCAATGGGTGGCGTGTGAAACCCCCACTCCCTTTGGGGAGGCTAGCCTTCCAGCCATACTCTTTCCTCCTGAGACCCCGCTCCCCCATCAGATCCCCAAGCTACCCTCCTTTCCAGCAGCTGGAGGAGCCCCAGCCCACCCGCCCCAGTCATCCGAACCACCGGGCAGGCCAGCCTGCCCCTGGCCACCAGTGAGCCCAAGGCCCAAGCTCCAGGCCACTGGCCAGAGCTGAGCCCTTCCTGCTTCAGGGGAGAGGGGGAGCAAGGACGGGGCCCTGGGGCAGAGCATGGGAGGGGCCTAGGCTTGGGTTAGCTTAGCCTCCTCTGGCCTATAATATCCGCCACACATGAGGTCTGCTTTTGCAAAGAAAAAGGCTTCAATTTAGATATCCAGACCACCTTACACCATCATTTAAGCTCATTGGAGCTGATGTGTCATTCTGACTCCTCTATTTAAAACCAAAGTTTTTAAAATGAGAGTTTAATCAACTCATCTTTGGTCCTGCATACTGAAATGTCTCACCTCCTTATGTCTGAAGGCCACATTGGCAGCTAAGGGTATGTTTACACTACGGGATTATTCTGATTTTACAGAAGCCATTTTTTAAAAACAGATTGTATAAAGTCAAGTGCACGTGGCCACATTAAGCACAGTAATTCGGTGGTGTGCGTCCATGTACTGAGGCTAGCATCGATTTCTGGAGCGTTGCACTGTGGGTAGCTATCCCGTAGTTCTCACAGTCTCCCCCGCCCATTGGAATTCTGGGTTGAGATCACAATGCATGATGGAGCAAAAACAGTGCTGCGGGTGATTCTGGGTAAACGTTGTCACTCAATCCTTCCTCCGTAAAAGCAATGGCAGACAATCATTTTGTGCCCTTTTCCCCTGGATTGCGCTGGCAGACGCCATAGCATGGTAACCATTGAGCCCGTTTTGCCTTTTTTCACTGTCACCGTATGTGTACTGGATGCTGCTGACAGAGGCGGTAATGCAGTGCTACACAGCAGCATTCATTTGCCTTTGCAAGGTAGCAGAGATGCAGGGCTGCCCAGAGGATTCCGGGGGCCTGGGGCCATCGGCGGCAGGCGGCTCCGGTGGACCTCCCACAGGCATGGCTGCGGAGGGTCCGCTGGTCCCGCAGCTCTGGTGGAGCATCCACAGGCACACCTGCAGGAGGTCCACCGGAGCCGCGGGACCGGCAGACCCTCCGCAGCCATACCTGCGGGAGGTCCACCGGAGCCGTGGGACCGGCAAGAGGCAGGGGGTCCCCCACACTGCGAAATGTCTAGAGCTGGCCCAGTTCAGCGGCGGGGGGCCCTTCCATTCTGGGACCCGCCGCTGAAGTGCCCTGAAGACCCGCGGCAGGGGCCCCCTGCAGGCGAATTACCTCCGAAGCAGGACCCACCACCAAAGTGCAGCCCGCTCTTTGGCGGTAATTTGGCAGTAGGGGGCCCCCGCCATGGGTCTTCGGGGCACTTTGGCGGCGGGTCCCTGAACAGAAGGGCCCCCTGCCGCTGAATTACCGCCAAAGACCAGGTTGCACTTCGGCGGCAGGTCCTGCTTCGGCGGTAATGCGATGGCGGGGGGTCCTTCTGCCCCGGAGCGGAAGGACTCCCGCGCCAGCGAAGACTGGGAGCGGAAGAAGCTCCGGGGCCCGGCCCCGCAAGAGTTTTCTGGGGCCCTCGAGCGAGTGAAGGACCCCGCTCCAGGGGCCCCGAAAAACTCTCGTGGGGCCCCTGTGGAGCCCGAGGCCTGGGGCAAATTGCCCTTCTTGCCCCCCCCCCCCAGGCGGCCCTGCAGAGATGGTTACCAGCCCTATTGCACCGTCTGCTGCTTTGGAAATTGGCAATGACGGTTACTAGTAATATTGTATCGTCTGCTGCTGTCATGGGTGCTCCTGGCTGGCCTCGCTGAGGTCAGCTGGGGGTGCCTGGACAAAAATGGGAATGACTCCCTGGGTCATTCCCTTCTTTATGTTTTGTCTAAAAACAGAGTCAGTCCTGCCTAGAATATGGGGCAAGTGTACTAGAGAACCAGAGAGCACAGCCGCTCTGGGTCAGAGCCCCAGAGATCCCGCAGAAATGATGAGCTGCATGCCATTCTAGGGGGTGCCCCTATAACAACCCCCCCCATTGCTTTCCTCCTCCCACAACCCTCCTGGGCTACCGTGGCAGTTATCCCTCCATTTGTGTGATGAAGTAATAAAGAATGCAGGAATAAGAAACACTGACTTTTTAGTGAGATAAAATGAGGGGGAGGCAGCCTCCAGCTGCTATGATAGTCCAGGCAGGACACCTCCATTACTCATTAAAGGGTAGGGGGGAGAGGAGCACAGCCTTCCGCTGCTATGATCGTACAGAATCTCCATTCGACATGAAAGGTGGAGGGGAGAGGAGCTTAGCGTCCATCTGCTATGATGAGGACGGTTACCAGCCCTACTGCACCATCTGCCAGGACTGAATCTCCAGGACACAAAGCTTAAAGAAGGGAATGACCAGGAGTTATTCCCATTTTTGCCCAGGCGCCCCCGGTAGACCTCACCGAGGCCAGGCAAGAGCACTCACAGGATGATGACGAGGACGGTTATCAGTCATATTGTACTGTACCATATGCCACCGGGGAGGGGAGGGGAGAGGATGCTGTTGTTTAGCGCTGCAGCACTCCGTCTACCAGCAGCATCCAGTAGACATATGGTGACATTGAAAAGAGGCGAGAAACGATTTTTTTCCCTTTTCTTGAGGGGGAGAAGAGGGCGTAAATTGACGACATATTCCCTGAACCACTGGCAACAATGTTTTTGACCCTTCAGGCACTGAGAGCTCCGCCAAGAATGCAAATGCTTTTCGGAGACTGCAGGAACTGTGGGATAGCTCGAGTTCTTAGTCCCACCTCCCTCCCTCCATGAGCGTCCATTTGAGTCTTTGGCTTTCCATTACGCTCGTCACACAGCACTGTGTTGAGTCCCTGCTGTGGCCTCTGTCTATCATAGCCTGGAGATTTTTTCAAATGCTTTGGCATTTCATCTTCTGGAACAGAGCTCTGATAGAACAGATTTGTCTCTCCATACAGCAATCAGATCCAGTATCTCCCATATGGTCCATGCTGGAGCTCTTTTTGGATTTGGGACTGCATGGCCACCCATGCTGATCAGTGCTCCATGCTGGGCAAACTGGAAATGAAATTCAAAAGTTTGCAGGGCTTTTCCTGTCTACCTGGCCAGTGCATCCGAGTTCAGATCGCTTTCCAGAGCAGTCACAATGGTGCACTGTGGGATACCGCCCGGAGGCCAATACCATCGATTTGCGGCCACACTAACCCTAATCCAACATGGCAATACCGATTTCAGAGCTTCTCCTCTCATCGGGAAGGAGTACAGAAACTAGTTTAAAGAGCCCTTTATATCGATATAAAGGGCCTCGTTGTGTGGACGGGTGCAGGGTTAAATCGGTTTAACACTGCTAAATTTGGTTTAAACGCATAGTGTAGACCAGATCAGACCGGGTGTTTAAGGGTATATGTCATCAATTTATACCCTTCCCCCCGCAGAAAGAAAAGGGAAAAAAAACATTTCTCGCCTTTTTTCAATGTCACCCTATGTCTACTGCATGCTGCTGGTAGACGGGGTGCTGCAGCGCTGAACACCAGCATCCCCTTCCCGGTGGATAGCAGTCATATTGTACTGTCTGCCATCGTCATCATCAGCCCATGAGTGCTCCTGGCTGGCCTCGGTGAGGTCGGTTGGGGGCGCCTGGGTAAAAATGGGAATGACTCCAGGTCGTTCCCGGCAGATGGTACAGAACGGCTGGTAACTGTCCTCATCATAGCAACTGGAGGCTGAGCTCCATCAGCCCCCACCTTTCATGTCTAAAGAAAAGATTTTGTACTGCCTGGACTATCATAGCAGCTGGAGGCTGCCTCCCCATCATTTTATCTCACTAAAAAGTCAGTGTTTCTTATTCCTGCATTCTTTATTACTTCATCACACAAATGAGGGGACACTGCCACGGTAGCCCAGGAGGGTTGGGGGAGGAGGGAAGCAACGGGTGGGGTTGTTGCAGGGGTACCCCCTAGAATGGCATGCAGCTCATCATTTCTGTGGGATCTCTGGGGCTCTGACCCAGAGCGGCTGTGCTCTCTGGTTCTCTAGTATACTTGCCCCATATTCTAGGCAGGACTGACTCTATTTTTAGACAAAACATAAAGAAGGGAATGACCCAGGGAGTCATTCCCATTTTTGTCCATGCGCCCCCAACCGACCTCAGCGAGGCCAGCAAGGAGCACCCATGACAGCAGCAGACAATACAGAACGACTGATAACCGTCATCTCATCTCATGGCATGCCATGGCAGACGGTGCAATACAGATGGTAACCATCTGCTACCTTGCAAAGGCAAATGAATGCTGCTGTGTAGCACTGCAGTATTGCATCTGTCAGCAGCATCCAGTACACATACGGTGACAGTGACAAAAGGCAAAACGGGCTCCATGGTTGCCATGCTATAGCGTCTGCTAGGGCAATCCAGGGAAAAAGGGTGTGAAATGATTGTCTGCTGTTGCTTTCACAGAGGAAGGATTGAGTGACGACATTTACCCAGAATCACCTGCGACACTGTTTTTGCATTGTGATCTCAACCCAGAATTCCAATGGGCGGGGGAGACTGCGGGAACTATGGGATAGCTATGGGATAGCTACCCACAGTGCAACGCTCCAGAAATCAATGCTAGCCTCGGTACACGGACGCACATCGCCGAATTAATGTGCTTAGTGCGGTCGCGTGCACTTGACTTTATACAATCTGTTTTACAAAACCAGTTTATGTAAAATTGGAGTAATCCCGTAGTGTAGATATACACTAAGAGTGACATAGACTCTGTGTAGGAGCTCAAGATTATGTTCTAATATGTGTACACTCCAGAGCACAGTGATTAACACACACTTTTATTTTTAAGTCAAAGCCTCTCACACAAATACCCAGAACGATGAGTACCAGATTTCTTACAACACTTTGAGGTGAAAGTTTTATCACAATAAGAGTTATGGTTACAGAGAAAGTACGACCTTCGCCCAAGGAACTCATTATATAAGGCAGTGTCAGAGCGAGGCATCAAACGGAAAGTCTGCAACTCTAAAAGAGGTCAAAGTAAAGTAAGATAAGCTTTTAGAACTATACATTTCAAGGGCTTTCCAATCAGTGTTGTGGTGAATATAATAATGGAACTTGGCATCTTGGTACTGCAAAGGTAGAGAGAATAAAAACTGTAATTTAAAAAGTTTTCATTGAGAAGTTTAAGTATCTGGTGTTGGGAAAAAGGAAAGCAAGAGGGTAAATTAGTGTATGAGTGAGGGGTGGCTAGCAGTGAAGCAGCACAAAGGCCCATATCCTGCCCCTGTCTTTGAAGATTTAGAGGGCCCATGACACAGCAGAATGACATCAGTTCTGCTGTATGGGATAACCAGGAGCCCCCAGAGCCCAATTCTGCAGGGACTCCTCGCATGGCAGCGTACAAACAGCTCTTTGGTACCATCACTACATGATTATCCTCTAGTCCCCTTCCCCCTCCTCCTCAGCTGATGGGGATGTACAAAGGCTACGCAAGTCACTCCAGCTCTTAGGAGGAACAGTGATAGTGGAGCACCAGGTAATTGAGAACCCACCTTGCTCATGTGGAATTTCCCAATGTCTTGCCTATTCAGACAAGATACTAGGGGCAGAATCTGAGGTGTAACTAAATGGAGTTAAACACAATTTAAACTGAACGGGGTTGCAAGCCTGATATGGTCTCAATTCATTGCACTGTACAAATGTGCACTGAAGTTAGAGTGAACCATCAGTTACTGTTGATCTGTGTATAAAGGGAGTGTGGGGTGGAACAACTGTCAGAGGGTTCTATGGTTAACAAGATGAGTGAATAAAAAAAAGTGAGAGTAAAAAATTATAGTGAGATGGTGGCAGCACCTTCTCAACTTAAGGTTGAGCCTCGCTTATATAATACTTAAGAGCTGATTGTTGTTAACTGCTCTCAAACCCATAGTCAGAATTATTTTGTCCCAGTTTTAAAATTCACCTTGCGTTATCCTCTAATAAACTGTAGCATGTCTGAGCACTTGATGTCTTTATAGGTTTTCCATTGTCAGCTGGTATAATCTAATAGTTATTAGGGAAATCCATCCAGTCAGACAAGCTTTTGTTCATTATTTTTCTGATGGGCTGGGGAAATCACACGTATGTCTATACTACATCCTGTAAGGTCACCTGTGTAGCCACTTCATGCCAGTAGGAGAGAGCTCTCCTGCTGGCATAATTAAACCACCCCCAATGAGTGGTGGTAGCACATCTCCTGCCGTCATAACGCTGTCCACACTGGCGCTTTTGTCAATGAAACTTATGTCAGTCAGGAGGGCGTTTTTTCACACCTCGATCAACAAAAGTTTTGCTGACAGAGGTGCTAGTGTAGACAAAGGCTGACCAACAACAAAGACGTCACATCCACAAGAACATTTTCACAAAACCTTATAATTTGTAACCAATCATTTTATACTGCACATCCCATTTCTAATGCTTCACCGTGCTGTGTTTAGAGCTGTGTAGTCATTAACATATTAATTACCCATATCTGATGTGCCTGGGAGAGAAGCCTGATGGGAACTAATACCGTAGCATTAACGCCTAATTAGTAAATCATTCAAGACATTAGAACAAAAATGATACTTTTAGTCATTGTATGTAAGCATTTGACAATGGTATACATCACTGTATTTACCACAGGGATGTGACAAGTACCTGATTCAGATCTGATTTATACAGTTCATAAATCCAGCCCCCAAAATTTCATAGCAGACACTAAGTTAGGAAAACAGGGGGTTGGATATTTGAGGGAATTATTTGTAGGATGGGAACCAGACCAAAAGGGTAACAGACCAACCTTGAAACAGGGAGTTTGGAACAGAGGAAGATCAGGTTACATTCAGAATTACTTAGTGACTCTGAAAAAAAATGGATAGCAGAGAATCATGTGCACATACCTAAGGCATTGACTGGCCAATCATCTTATAGTGTAGCCAATCATGCAGCATACAGTGTAAGGCCTCAATTTTGTGCCAGTGTATGTCTGAGTGAAAAAAACATAAGCATTTGTCCTTAGACAATAATACTGACCCAGTCATAGTGTAGCTTTTAGAATGGTGACATTTCTCATGACAACATAATACCTAGATATTCCACAACAGCCGTAAGAAGTCAGGCATCTTGATATTTATAAAGCAAACCTCAAAAGGGCTAATGCACAAGGGGGGCATTTTCAGGATTTCTTTTAAATTCCAAACAAGGGCTTCAAAATTGGAACCTGAGATTAGTTTCCTAAATCCGTACTTATGCACCTGAATAACCAACCTCATTTTCCTGGGTGCTCAGCATGCAGCAGTTCCTATTGATTGGTTATATTCGAGATCTCCTCGAGTGTCCTCCCGATGTTTATTTGCACTCATGTGCCACCCACTGTTTGGGGTTCCACCACTGTGTATGAAATCAGTAGGAGATTGAGCTTCTGCTTGGTAGCCAGATTTGCTCCCTCCTGAAACTGGGCTTATTTAATCTTGCCCTACTTTTTAAAAAAAACACCTTAAATTTTTTTTTGCAGAGGTGTTTTGAAATCAGTGCTACTGTTGTTTTGTTCACCCTTCTGGTCTCTAATTTTCTTGAGATTGAGGTGTTCTTTTACAAAGGAAGGAGAAATTTTTTTTATTATTTTTGTTCAGTACCCCAAGAGTTTTTTCGGAGTGGAGTGTGCTTTATCGATACAATTATTATTTTGATTGTTCAGCGCTATTCAATGTTTGGCCCCGTTAGGCCCCTAATTTTCAAAATCTTGTCCTAGTGCCTCATTGAGAACTACAAAGTGTTCGGCCTAGAAAAGACCATGGGGGCGAGGGAGAAATATTCTCCAGAGACTAGAAAAATCAATATTATCCTGAAGGAAATATTTTGGAATGCAAGCTCTCTGTGAATCCCTGAGCTATGTCACCAAGTTTACTTCCAGAGTGAAATGATGTTGAAAACTCATTATTGGTGTTGATTTTACCGCAGAAACATTGATCTGGAGTCACACAACGTAGTCTTTTCTTGATCTCAATAACTACTACTGAACCAGCAAGTGTTTCAGAGGCAGAATGAGAATTCTCTTTTGGGAGAGTTTTCTCATTTTGCATTCTGGACTGCCATCAAATGCTTTTCTGAACATGCTCTGTAAACAGCAGGATGCCAAGAAAGTGCTGACATAGTGCTCCAGAACAATACTATTAACAATGAGAGTTTTCAGTGACTAATGTGTCAGTTTAGGGTGTCCTGATAATGCTCTGCACTAACAACACGTTGTTAAAACAGCCTCTGTGGCCCTCTTGATTGCCATCAGCCAGAAAGCAGTCAGCTTTTTTCCAACATTCCTTTGCGCTGTTGTCAAACTCTACAGCTCACAAGTGGAATTAGGCTCACTGGAAGATAATGAGCAGATGGAACTGGGTTTTCCAATTGTTACATTTATGTGATGAAAAAATATATGGGTTCTGCCAGTATTCTTCTCTGCTTGCAGTGTTGTGGTAGCCATGCTGGTCCCAAGATAAGAGTGACAAGATATGTGAGGTAATTGGACCAAACTTCTGTTGGTGAAAGAGACAAGCTTTGGAGCTACACAGTGCTCTTCTTCACATCTGGGAAAGATCCTACAAGTGTCAGAGCTAAGTACAAGATGGACCAGATTATTCAACATAAATAGTTAATACAACTACAGCCCATACTTGATGGGGACCACATCCTACGGAAAAAAGAAAATCTTTCCTGAACCCTCCAAAACTCGCGACATTCATCTGCAAAAGAAAGCTCCCAGCAGAGCAGGACACATCCAACTTTAAGCAGCACCAGACGCAAAACCTGTAAACATATCTCTACTGCTACGATGATCGACACGCCCCCACAACACACCTCTCAAGATCCATAGGTCTTAGGCATACCTATCACAACATGCAGTGTACCTCATCCAGTGCACTAAATGCCCCAATAACAACTACGTAGGTGACACCAGATAGACAATCACTATGATCTCAAACAAGCTCACACAGAAAAAGGATAAGACAAAAAACACCGTACCACACTATATTACTTCTCACAAATGGATCACTCCATATCTGACGTCTCAGTTCTCAGTTTCAAAGGAAACCTGCACAATACCTGCAAAAGATGAGCTTGGGAGCTCAAATTCATAACTTTGCTAAATACTAAAAATCATGGACTTAATCAAGACGCTGGTTTTATGGCTTATTACAACAATATGTAACCCACTAACCACCTCTTTTTTTTTGGCTTATATCTGAAAGATTAACAGGACAGTTCCCCTAGAATGGTCCCTTAGCATATGTGTTAGCTAAAGATGCTTAACAATTTGTTTCAGCTGTCACACTCTGAGTACCTTTTCAGGACTTGAAAGACAGCTCTGTGTAGCTCAAAAGCTTGTCTCTCTCACCAGCAGAAAATGGTCCAATAAAAGGTATTACCTCACCCACCTTGTCTCTCCAGTATTCTCCTCTGTAGATTTGAACACCAATCTGCTACCACACTGCATGTGGTAAAGTCTGGTATTCAGATGCTCAGATACTACAGTGATGAGCAGTGTAGAAATGCCTATACATGAAAGAAATTCTTGAGGCCTTTGAAGAACTATCTTGTAAGGTAAGCTGTAGAGATTTCAGCATTACCGTCATGTCTCCAACAATTTATCTGTGCTCAGGAATTCCCACGCCAAAAAACAAACAAACAAAAACCAAAAACCTGAGCTGTTCAGCTACACTGAGTGTGAACAAGTTATATTGTGACTTGTGTCCTCTATTACAACACCGCTTTCAGCTCAGAGTCAAATAACACTAATGCTACCCACACTGACTGCACAGAGCAGCCCCACAAGAGACTGGCCCTACATGAGTCACAATCTCTCCCCCACATTCTCCTGGGACAATGCAGCTCTAGAGCACCCCCGAGGCGGGGCTGTGGCATAAATGGCACAAGCTAGCCTTTAATGTGCTGTAGCTCTCTTGAATGCTTTATATCAAAAACATTTAATAGTTATCTAAGATATTCTGTGTAATGTTCTTTTCCAGATAGACTGCTTATTATGGCGAGAACTGTTATTGACCTCTATATTTAGGTTGCCTAACACTTACCATTATAACAGATTACTGTGATTTTTTTTAGAAGCTCTAACATCTCCATTGTTTGCAGCAGGGTTTTAAAATTTGCTGTGGAGAGTACCCTCAGGCTGGAGGAGTGCCTCTGCTTTGTCCCCTGAAATTCTGTTTAGGTTTAGCTGAATTATGAACTGTTAAATATTGCCATATATCCCTTTTCTTGCTTGAGTTCCTCAAGAAATAACTGAAGACAAATATTTTAAAGAGCTGGGCCCATGCCATCACCAGAGCCTGGGAGCAGGTGTGGTGAAGGGAACAGCAGGGCCAGATTCCTACCTATGCATACCTCCTACTCCCGGCAGACAGCCACAGCTTCCCATTCCGTCCTGTAAGGTGACAAACATGGGGCAGAAGCCCACCACTTCCTGAGGGTGAGGAAAGGGAAATACGGGCCAGGCTGTGTCCCTCCTTTTAACCACATGAACCTGACACCGGAGGCCCGTTTTCCCCTCTCTGGGTTAACAGTCTTCCTTTGTTGCTACCTAATATAGTTGGTTCCATAGCTCAAGTGGTAAACCGCAGTGCTAAAGGTTTAGAGTTCAAACCCAGCCTACGGTTCAGGATGTGGGCGGAATTACAGCTGAATACAGGTTCAGAGATTCTAAGGCCAGAAGGCACTATTATAATAATCTAGTCCTCTAAAGCTTCCCCAAAAATAATTCCTAGAGTAGATCTTTTAGAAAAACAGCCAATCATCGTGATTTCAAAGTTGTCAATGATGGAGAATCCACCAAGACTCTTGGTAAATTGTTCCAGTGGTTAATTACTCTCTCCATTAAACATGTATGCCCTATTTCCAGTCTGAATCTACCAGAATTTGCTTTTGTTCACACATGCATAAGGGCCACTGTAAATTTGACATTCCCAAACTTTCAAGTGCTTGACTATACAACCTAAATAATGTAGGGGGTTATTTTGTACATAGAGGCAAATGAGGCATTTTGTAAGGAATCGGTCAAGATTATACAACTTTCAGTGTATAACTCAATTATTGTAGCTGGTATCTGATATATGGAATAGACAATATATGTTATCCAAATCCACAGAAAAGTGGATTCATAACAACCTTAATCTACAAAACTATGTAGCTGCAAACCTGTGTAGCTATACAGAGTTTAACAGACTATGGGCCTGATCCTCCAGCCATGGAAGCCAATGGCAAAATGCCAATACAATTCAGTGGGAGCTAGACCAGGCACTATATAACAGTGGTTCTCAAACTTTTGTACTGGTGACCCCTTTCACATAGCAAGCCTCTGAGTGCTTATCAATTAAAAACACATTTTTATATATTTAACACCATTATAAATGCTGGAGGCAAAGTGGGATTTAAGGTGGAGGCTGACAGCTCACGACCCTCCATGTAATAACCTCATGACCCCCTGAGAGGTCCCAATCCCCAGTTTGAGAACCCCTGCTATATAAGCATGGACCAAGTAGGGTTACCAACTTTCTAATAGTACAAAACTGAACACCCCACCCCGAGGTCCTGCCCCTGTCCCGCCCCTTCTCTAAGACCCCACCACCGCTCACTCCATCGCCACCTCCCTCCGTTGCTTGCTCTCCCTCACCCTCACTCACTTTCACCAGCCGTGGGCAGGGAGTTGGGGTTCAGGAGGGGGGTGAGGGCTCTGACTGGGGGTGCTGGCTCTTGGGTGGGGCCAGGGATGAGAGGTTTGGGGTGCGGGAGAGGGCTCTCGCTGAGGCAGAGGAGTGAGGAGTTTGGGGTGCAGGAGGGGAGGGTTGTTGCTGGGCTGCGGCAGGAGGTTGGGATGCAGGGAGGTGAGGGTTCCCGCTGAGGATGCAGGAGGGAGCTCAGGACTGGGGCAGGGGGTTGGGTGTGGGGGCGTGCAGGCTCCAGGAAGGAGTATGGGAGCAGGAGGGGACTCCAGGATGGGGCAGGAGATTGGGGTACACGAGAGGGGGTGGGGTCCTGGCAGCACTTACAGCGGTTTCCAGGAAGTGGCCGCCAGGTCCCTGAAGCCCCTAGGTGCATGGGCATCCAGGATGGCTCCATGTGCTGCCCTCACACCTGCAGGTGACGCTCCATAGCTCCCATTGGTCACTGTTCCTGGCCAATGGGAGCTGCAGAGTCGGCACTCAGGGTCGGGGCAGCATGCGAAGACTCCCTGGCCACCCATGTGCCATGGGGCCACAGGGACCTGACGGCCGCTTCCAGGAGCTTCAGGGAGTCAGGGCAGGCAGGGCACCTCCTTAGCCTGGGGCCCCACTGCATCACTGACCAGAGCTGCCAGGGTCTTTTTTCCACTGGGTGTTCCAGTCAAAAACCGGACACCTGGCAACCCTAGCACTAAGCTTCAGTGTGACTCAAAACTGATTGCCTGCTCATGGAAGAAAATGCATGTTCATAGAGTCATAGAAATATGGGGCTGGAAGTGACCTTGAGAGGTGATCTCCATCCCCACTTGCTGAGGCAGGATTAAGTATATACCAACAACAGCAACTGCCATGTTATCCAGCAACTCACATTTCTTTTAATATTCAGTCTTTCTTACCATTTATAACAACAAATAGCTTATAAACCAAAACTTAGCTATATGTAATCATTATGGTCACAAATGAGCCCACAACTCAAATACCATAATGATAAGTGCTACAAAAATACCTAGAAAGACCAACAGATAAACATATAATTAATTTACCCCATAAGAGTAAAAAACCTACTGTACCAAATAGGAAGGAAAACAGGCCTATTGTGGTGTTTAGATGTGCTTGTAATTATTAGAACTGGGAGCACTGGCTGTTGGGAGTCTGAAAGGACAAGGAACAGGAAGGAGGGGGGAGGAGTTGAGGAAGCGGAGTGAGAGTCACAGAGGGTGCAGCAGCACTTAGTAAAGAGGTTTCCACTGTAAAAATAAAGTCCTGTTGAAGCTTGTTAGTACCTTGCCTGATTGATAGAACACCTATTAATTTTAATTATATAAAGTCCAATTTTATTATACAAACTCTTGTTAGCTTTAGTGATGTATAATCTTGTGCCAGCCCTGTAACAAAAAGATTTAGGGGAATTTGAATGCCCTTAAGCAACAAATTGGATGGCGTTTCTATTGAAACTGTCCCTAAATCAGTTGCTATCACATTCTTGTGTACGATTTGTCATATACAATAATTACAGTGTTTCCTTTCTTTAAATTTACAGAGACCACAATACATTAAGGCAGAGGCTAATCCCTTTGACTCTATAGAAGGGCTTTTTATTAATCCTTCTGAACATGTGATCTAGATTGCCTGCATAGTTTCAAAATAATGAAAGTACAAGCTGTCAGGCAAAGAACAAAAAAAAGTTTTCATTCCAGATTGTTACTTTCAATGCGTTCCATTTAGCCCCTAAATTAATATAGATGTTTTAAGAACAATAATTAAAAGAATAAGTGAGATTTTGGTTTTAGATATGAGTTTTGATACGAAGCTCTGTGAAAATTTTAAGAGTTCACTTTGTAAGATGTTTGCATTGAAAATGAAATGTGTGGAATTACAGCAATTTCGTTAAAAGCTAATTCCTATACAGAATTTTGCCTTAGTCACTTAATTTCTGGAATTTATTCCAAGAATACTATAGCCATTGTAGGAAAATTTATCATGAAATTAGCTATAGGAGGTCTGACCAAAAAAAAATAAGCTTTTTTTACATTCCGCTTGTTCAAGATGGTAGCTGGGCAATTTCTCACCTCTGGGATAAGGAGTAGTGAAGAAGCATCAGAGACTCCACCGCCCCCAAAGCAGAAACAACTCCAGGCACTTATATATGCTAACTGGTGTTTAAAAATAAGGTCAAGTATGATATCACACACTAGTTCTATATACACAAACAAAAAAGAAGCCAGTACCCTAGACAAGCTGTGATGAACACAGACCATTCAGAGGAGCAGGAAATTACAGGACCAATTTTGCAGTGTCGCTCCCTGCACGCCTTTCTTTATGCTAATAGTTTTGAAACAACCAAAAAAATTATTTATTTTAAAAGAAACAAACCTTCAATTTTACCCAGTACCATTTTAAACTAAAAAAACAAATGAACAAAAAACGCAACATAACCTGGCAACTTGCAGGTTAAACTGAAGAGAGGAAGGGAGAAATGGACAATACAACCTATATCTCTCTTCTAGGGAGGCGCAAATCCTGAATCTTTGAATGCCTGTTAGCACAAAAAATGCTGCTATTCGGGCACTGAATCTTTTACAGCCCTTGCCTAGTCTTTAGGGTGGGTGGTCAGAGAGAGTTAGAATGAAGATCCCCTTCCAGAGAAAGATTCCAGGATCACATACCGATTCCTCAAGCTTCTTGCCACAGCTGAGTCAGAACAAAAAGGCTTGCACAGGCTTCCCTCAGGGTATGACTATGCTGCAATCTGAGGTATGATTGCACCTCAGGTTGGCATACCCACGCTAGCTTTAGTCTAGCTAGTGCAGCTAAAAACAGCAGTGAAGGGCCAGCCAGCGGGCTAGCAACACATGAGAATGCATGAGAAGAGGATGCCAGCTAACCCCTAGAACCCATACATGGTAGGGGTAGAGAATTATGGCACGCTGGCCTTCTCTGTCAAGACTGGAGAGAAGAGGGGAGATGCCCTTCACACTGGGAAGGGGATAAAGAAGAGAAAATGTAGGTTTGGGGTGGTGGAGAGCAGCTCTATCCAAATAATATTTGGGGCCCAATGTTGGTTCTGGTATGCATCCCTAATTATTCCTTTTTCTATGTTGTTCAGCTGCCTGGCAGAAGATTACATTTTTAAGGCAGGGAGGGGGAAGTACAGTAAATTAGCCAAACCAAATAAAAAAATAATAACAGCAGGGCTCATTGTACTTTACTTCTCTCACCTGGAAAACAGAGCTGACATCAGAGGGTACGTGACAGTAGAGGAACTATTGTTAACCTAGACTCCTAAGGTGAAATCCTGACCCCAATGAAGTCAATGGGAGTTCTGCCATTGACTTCAGTGGAGCCGGGATTTCACCCATACATAGTCAGCTATAAATTAACTTTTTTGCATGTCAGGCTGTTAATCCGACAGCTGCAGAACTAGAACTAACGCTGCTTAAATTTACCTCTAATACCTAAGTACCTGAGATAGAGGGGATAATACAAGACAAAGTGGTCCAACTCCATTCCAGTTAGGTAACTAAATATTTAAAGTTCAGTGATTCTCATGTTAGCACCTTCCTCCAACCTGATTCAATGGGCCAGGTTCAAAGAGGAATATAAAATAATAAAATTTACCTGCTTACCCTCAGTATGTGAATTCCACCAGTTTAGACTCAGATTTAGACCCAGATTCTCTTTATATTCACATCCTTTTGAGGATGTCTGATTTATATCCTTTACCACAGCACCACCGAATTTGACCTTCCGAGTCTAAAGAGTCTAAACTGGTATAATACCTGTACTGAGCAACTGGACGAAAGGGATGTAGCAGAAAAGTAACTGGAAAGCACAAGGAACTGTAAAGTAAAGTAGGTCACCTCCTGTGTCAATGGGATTACTTGCATCTGAAGGAGAACGCGATATTTGGGCAATGGATTCAAGACTGGTGGCCAAATTCTCCTTCTGACACACCCGAGTAACCCTCTTGATTTCAAAGGAGTGGTTCTGGTGTCAGTTCTGAGAGGAGAATTTGGCCTTAAGTCTCTGACTAATTATTTAACTGTATTCACGGATGTTGCCAATGCTTCACAGAGATAGCTGATATTATTTCCATTTCTGCTAGTGGTAAATGGGGTATAATTTGACAATGCCTGCTGGCCCAGTGCTCAGGGAGAGCATTGTATTCCTTTCTGCACTGTGCTATTTGCTATAATAGCTAGCTTAAACTCAGGGAAGTCCATTAAGCCCAGAATTCAAGGGCACAGACCAAATAAATAAAAAGCAAAATAAGTCTATTTACTTTCTGTGCCTGCTGGTTTCTAACGTCTGTTTTCATTTTCTTTCCTCCTGAAAGAAGCTCTCCCATGTCTGTCTGTCTGATATCATATAACAAGATGAATATAACAATTAACTTAAGATCCCCAGGAGACAGTACCAAGTATGCCTTATTAATTACCAGCATAAAATTTTAATTTGCAGCGAAGGAATTTACACATTTAAATGCTGCAAATCCTTACATTTTCAAACTGGTCTATGGAGTTTTAGCTGCACAAGTCTCTATAAGGTGAAAACATGCCCCTTTATTGTTTTGCTCATATCTATATTTGTGTGATAGTCATACAACTTTGTACTGTATGAGAGAGTCATTAACGGATTTCTGATTTCTCCCTATTTTTGGTGGGAAATCATCAGGGAATTGGTGTCTTATCTATTCCAGAAAAAAAACTAATACCTCAATTATGACAGCATTTTTTGGTCAGTACTTCTACCAATTACTTACTAAAGTCAAATACATTTAGACTGCATGAAGAGTTTTGAGACTTTTACATGCAGAATTGCAGGTGTACAGTCTAGTCTCAGAGGATAGTCTCCTGTTTTTTTTTCTTGCTGTAGTTAAAGACCTACTACTTAAAGTGAAAGTCAATAGCATGAACTAAAATCTCGACTTTCATTTACATCAGTGTGACAGTAAAGACAGATATTGCTTTGTTACTGCCAACATCCACTTCCGGTATGCACAAGGAAAGATACTACAAGCACATGGCAATTATTTCCAACTGTCTCTGTGTGGTATCATTTCAATTTTAAGAGGATTACGGAAGCCCCTGTGATATGCTCTGGCAGGTACTCTCCAAGGATATACATACACACACTCATATTTTTCTGCCATATGAAGTGTTAAAAAACACAATACTGAAATTTTCGTTGTCGTAGTAGTTTATTACTTTACAACTAATATTACCTGTTTTCTTATGTTTCCCCTGACTTATTTTCTTTCCTGTCTTTAACTCCAGTCCTGAGAGAGCTTTTTCTCTGGAAAAATTAGTTACCGCTGCTCCACCTGGCAGAGTAGATTCGTAAGAAACTCCAGTGGCACCTGAAGATGCAGTGGAAGTGATGCTCCCTGCAGGAGCCCTTGCGCTAACTGTAGTCCGTATGTTTAAAGCAATAGTGTTGACAGCTGTGGCTACAGGTGGAGTAATTGTTAGTGTGGTGCCCCACAGCCATTGCCACCACCATTGCCCTTCTATAAAACCAGACTGCATTAGGAAAATAATCCAGGCCAGTTTGCTGAACATCTTTCAGTGCTGTAGACAACAAATCAAGCCTCACACTTTCCTCTCCAATTGCTTGATTGCTGTCTTCAATTTTTACAGCTGGTAAAAATGAAGAAATGACTTCATCCTAAAAACTGTTGAAAGTTGTTTTATGTTGCTGCCAGAGTTCATAAGCCACCTTCAAACGTGTTGTGTGATCTTAGGTGTCTAATTTACAGCCTAAATATTCCTTACTAACCATTTGTGTCCTTGTGTAATGTAGCTCTGTAGCCAGTTAGTCACCAGACTTCTTTTCTAATGGAAATGAAGTGCATACCAGCCAGCTTTAGGAGGAGTTTCTCATCTACACCAATCAAAGTACTGGACACCTCCCTCCCCTAAAAAAAACGAAACACATACAACAAAAAACAAAAAACTTTGTCTCATAAGCAGCTACAACAAATGACAAAACTTTTGTCATATAGGTCTCCCTGGTGATAGGATCCATGCTGCGGTAAAAATTAATCCTTGTGCAATGACTAATACTGTGGTTCTAATTAAACAAACCCAGAGTGGCTTGTGATGTGAACAGAACTCAAACTTGTGTACAGTTTTATTCTGTTTTTCTGTACTGTGACTCATATATTTTTAAAATATCACAAGGATTTTGCAGGGAGAAAAAAAAATCATGTTTTTTATGGAGCTCTCGTACAAAAGCAAGGGAAACCTATGCAGTAACTCCCCAGTTTGACTGCAGCCCTCAACCAGATCCTTGATCCCTGATCCCAAACCATAAGCCTTTGACAAACTCCCACCAGCCCCGGGACTATGAGCTCCTGCAGAGCACAACACTTGGACTGAGCAGTGGCAGAAGAGCTGCTGCAACAGGATGATCAAATGTATGAAGTATGAAGGGTGTTGTGGGAAGATCAAAGGGAGGAAGAGCTATTGGATGGTCATGGATGAAGCAGGGGCTTTGTAGATTGCCATGGATATAAGCACGCTGGGGAAGAGGGATGACTTCCTCACATGAGCATCATTAGCATCTGCAGAATCTAAGCATAGAGCAGTAGAAACTCAATTTTCTACTTTGCATGAACATCTAAATAAGAAAGTGACCCAGCTGTAACCATCTCATGGGAGAGAGTTTATCTCTTCCCAGCGCTGCTCTTCTTTCCTTGGAGCATACATCAAATCCCACCAAGCTCCAAACAGATTTGTCTACAATCCTCTGTCTTCCACGGTCCAGACCTTCTGTTTATGTCTCCATTGCTCCTGAACGGGTTCCCATTCTGAATCTGTCTACAAATATCCTGTTACACTCCACAGGGTATTTGAGCTAAAATAATTTCTGGAGCCAAAAGCCTGCTCCACTCGCTCTGCACTCCTTAAACCCACATAAAAATCTGAAATGAGGCTCAGGACTGCAAAGATCCTTGTGCAGTGAAGATGAATTTCAAAACGGGAAGGAATCACAAAAAGCATCACTGCCACATTGAACAAGGAACTTTGTTAGTATAAGGAAAATAGTATTATCCCAAAAGCAACTCTGCTTCTTTTACTACTTCACTATGGTGGCGCTGCAGCCTAGAACCTTCCCCAGCACAGTGATACCTGGCTTCCTCCTACAGTGTGAAAGAAACAGTACAGACATTTCCTGTTGTAAATGACAGAAGCAGACCCTTCTGGGGCATAACAGCACTTCTTCAGATGGGCAGTCACACATGAAAAGTATGTTTAGGTAGGTGCCCTAGAGAAACAACAATGTGTGGAATTGCAGAACAACCTAACTGAAGCACATTTAATCAAGCTGCATCATACTGAGACATTAGCTGTTTTCCACATATGCTTTTAAACAAATACAACTATGTAAAAGTGATGTTGGGAAAACACTGCAAGAAAGAATGTAAGAATTAACATGCTGGTAAAATAGCTGAGCAAATGTCTGAACTCTACTGATGCTAGGGCAGAATTCTGGTTTTGCTAGACACACACGTCTACTGAAGAAGAGCAAAGCAAGACACTTCAGGCCAAATTCTGTCCATAGATGCTCCCATCCAGCTCCCATCAGGCTCATTAGAAGTGCACGTATACCCAGGAACTGTACATGGAACTTAGGCATGGTGTATACACAATCAAAAAAACCCCCAAACTGTTTTGGTTAGAGATGTTGGGGTTTTTTTAAAACTAAAATATTTATATCAGTACACCCCCTAATGTGGATGCAGTTATAACAGTATAAAGCTTCCCACTGGTCCAGTGTATTCTCCCATATGTATGTGACTAAGCTACATCAGTGCTTAAACTGATATACAAGTATAATTGTGTCCACATTAGGGGGTTACTTCTCTTTAAGTATGCTCATTTCATATCCATATAGCTAAAGCAGTATAAACATAGTTTGTAAACAAGTCCTAAGCATTTGTTTCCTTCATTATGCCCCCTAATCCCATTCTTGCACTTCGGTTTGGGGCTCTCTCTTCTAATTTCCTTTACTAGCTGCATTCTGCTTCAAAAGGAAATTATGTACTTTAAAATAGAATTACATATTACGTTTTGTATAGCAACTCGCCATTACATACAATAAAATCTATAAAATAACATTTCTTCTTTTAAATCTGGTAAATAAACCTTCCTCCCTATCCCTGCTTCTAAACAGAAGTCAGAGGATCAGGGATCTCTTCCCCACCTTGCTTGAGCTTCATAATCACCTACCAGGCCATAAGAGGCTTTGGAAGACAGCTACTATTTATTGTGCTGAAAAAACTTCAGAGATGGCCACACAAAAATTGTGGTTTATTTTTTTAAAGCTCAGGGTTTTTCCCCTCCCCTTCAGTGACAGGAGTGAGTTTATTACATGCATGCATGGGGCCAAATTCTGCCTTTAAATAGTCATATGCAATGCTCACTGACTTCTTAGGAGATGAATGTGTTTATCTAAAAGAGCAGATATTAGCCATCACAATTCAGAGATGATTTTCTACCAGATTATAACAGTTTAAAATAGAGGTCTGTCCAAGCTGCAAAGTACTGATCTGGAACTGAAACATAAGTGTGTTCCAGTTCTGGGTTCCAGTTTGGGTCCATTTAGATTTTGGTCCTAAACTACATAAGAGGGTCTTTATAAACTGGAAACAACGTACCATCTAACATTTGAACCATGCCACTGTTGAACAGATAGGCAAAATAAACAGTGGGTACAAAAAAGACAGTAAATATGTTGACAAACTTCCTTTCACATGCTCTATTCCTGTCTAATTCCAGTCTTTGGTTGCAATCTGCCTTCTGAGAACCATCTGGAAATGATATGTTGTAAGGCATGTATCTAAACATCAATTTACAACTTGTTTCTGGACTCAGACTACTCTGGGTTTGGGCTGGGTAGGGTTTATTTGTTTGTATATTTTTAGTTCCTAAAGTAGGTTCTCTCATCCCTGCTCTCCTCCAGACTAATTAATCCCCTCACTGTTTTATGGCTCTATAGCACAAATCTAAAGTACTGGCTGCCATCCATAAAACTCTATGGAGATGTGCACATATCCTCACTTATAATATGTGCAATGGTGAATTTCATCACCACTGAGAGTGCTGGCATTCGAAGTGTTCACTTGTGAGCCCCCACCTACAAACTTGTAATTAGGGCTGTGAGTTGGTTAAATATCTGATAAAAACACAATGTGCACCCAATTAAAAATAAATATAACAACTATGTGTGTAATATGATTGCAGCTGTATGTGTTTTGAGAGGCGTGCTCCTTCTTAAAAGATGTAACCTGATTAAAAAGCATGGAACTTTTCCTGATTGGGCAAATCGTTTCAATGGCAAATTTCCTTTAAAAATTGTCATCTCTAGGATTCAGTAATGCGAGAGTGATTTCCAGAAAATGTTGGTGTTTCATCCAAGATCTTTAGCAGATCTTGATTGTACTGTACATAGTTTTTGAACTGTTTTGGAAGTGGTTGGGAATATAAATGTAAGTTATTATTAAGAGGTCTCTACTTATGTGAAGCAAATTAGTGATGCCTGAAGTTTCAAACTTTTTTTAAACCACTCTTTATTGGGATTGCACCAGTAACCCAAGGGAAAGGTAGGTGATCTGCCTGGGATGGAGTTGACCATATGGAAACACACAGCCTGAGCCTAACTCTGCTTAACTGCCTTGACAACTTCCAATGATTCCTGTGGGCTTTGGATCAGGCGACCGGTGCTTTAAGCACACCACTATTAATCTTGTAATTCATCCATTCCTAACACCGGTGGGCCAAATTTAGCCCTGGTGTAAGTGGATGCAACTCCGTTACCAGGGCTGAATTTGTTTCACTGTCTTTAACTGGTGAATGGTGAATACACACAGCTTTTCTGGAAACTTTTGAGTGGACTCTGGATGCCAGTTAAAATTAAACTAGGAACAGCAGAACCAATAATATTCAGACATCTGGATTAAAGCATTTGTACTTTCCCACTGTTCAGTATGTGCACAGAAATAATTCAGATAAAATCCTGAGTTCAAGCAACCAGTTTCTAGCCATAATAAAGCTCTCCATTAAAGCTGCTCTTCTAAGGGGGGAAAAGATTGTATAAATCCATAGACTTCAGAAACCTGCCATCACATAGGCAGAGGCAGCTGGGTTACCGACAAGGAAACCGTGTGCAGCAGCTTCCTCCTGCCAACTGTTTCATCTCTTCATAATGAGCAAAATATACAAGAGCAAAAAAGCAAGGCTGCCTCCAGCATGCACAGAGAATGGCTTTAATGTCAAAACTCTTTTAGCCTGACTCCAAGAAGCACAATTCCAAAGGCCCAAATTTGGGACATGAGAGAAGAAATATTGCTGGAATTTCCTTCAGGTAAAAGCGAGTGAGATTAGCTCCATGTGATGTGAAGCTAATCACTGCCATGACAGCAGAACAAATGCATTGCTGTTCTCTGTTCTGCTACTACAAGAGGCTAGGTCTGGACGATGAGACATAATGTAACTTGAGCTTTGAAAGCTTCACAACTATTTAAGCTCAAATGTTATATAGGACTGACACATTTAGCCAGCTCCACACCCCTTTTTATTTTTTAAACCAAGTGGTTTTTGATGACATGATTATTTGTTTACTCATTTGCTCAACATGAAGATCATATCACAGATTGGGCCAGATTCCTATTTAACTCAAAGAGGGGAGAGGGAGGCCCCTGCTGTACATAAAACAGTCTGTATAGCATATATTAATAGTCCTGTAACCAAACAAACAGATGATAATTGTTAAACAGCAACCCAGGAAGCGAAACATCCTGCAGCAAATCTGACAGAGCATGTCTACACTGGAGCAGGAGACATACCCATGCCAGCTCTAATTAAGCTAGCGCACTAAAAAATAGAAGGGTAGCCATGGTGATGCAAGCAGCAAGAAGAGCTACCCACCCCAAGTACAATCCCATCTGAGACCATAGGTCTGTACTCAGGCGACTAGCCCTTCCTGCTGCCCATGCTGCTGGGGCTACATTTCTATTTTTAATGCGCTAGTTTGAGCAGAGCTAGCACAAATATGTCTGCTTGCGCTGGAAATGACACCTGTCGGCACCAGTAGAGACATACCCATAGTCAGAGTTCTCAAGCCAAGGAAAGGGCCTGGAGTCCCTGCAGCGGGGAGAAAGGACAGCTTGGATGAAGTTATGATGTATTAGATTGGGGTCGGCAGCCTTTCAGAAGTGCTGTGCCAAGTCTTCATTTATTCACTCTGATTTAAGGTTTCACTTGCCGGTAATACATTTTAACTTTCAGAAGGTCTCTCTCTATAAGTCTATAATATATAACCAAACTATGGTTGTATGTAAAGTAAATAAGGTGTTTAAAATGTTTAAGAAGTTTCATTTAAAATTAAATTAAAATGCAGAGCCCCCCGGACCAGTGGTCAGGACCCAGGCAGTGTGAGTGCCACTGAAAATAAGCTTGTGTGCTGCCTTTGGTACACGTGCCATAGGTTGCCTACCCCTGTATTAGATCTTCCTTGCATTAAATTATTTTCACCCTGCTTTGTATTCAGAACTCAGGTTTATCTATTTGTTTTCTCTCTCTCTTCCCCCCCATCTAATATTCACAATGACATCTCACGCTTGTATTTCCATTGCCAAATACACCTCCCAGTAGCTCACTCTTTTGTCTATGCATGAATGCCTGGCTAAAGTAAAAAGAAGAGGAGTACTTGTGGCACCTTAGAGACTAACAAATTTATTTGAGTATAAGCTTTTATAGAACACCTCCATTGTTTTCAGCTGGTGCTCCGAAGGAGGGGCTAAAGAGCAGCCTTTCAATGGCTCTTTGGATGCCCACTGTGACAGACCTGGTTAGATTACAGGAACCACATCCTACAAAGACATTAAAAACAACAAGCTAATGGCTTCGAAAACAGTTGACGTCAGGCTCACGTCAGGTTCTTCCACGTCTGTACATGATTACTAAGCAACACTCTTTCCTTCTTTGCCCATTCCCAGCTCAAGTAACCAAGACAAATAAGGCTCAGAGCTCCCTTTCTATAGGGGGCAGGTAAACCATATGCTACAATCACGTGATGCAAATCTTATGCAGTCTTAGAGTGACCAGATGTCCTGATTTTATAGGGACAGTCTCAATATTTGGAGCTTTTTCTTATACAGACAGGGCTGCCCAGAGGATTCAGGGGGCCTGGGTTGAAGCAAGTTCGGGGGCCCCTTCCATAAAAAAAAGTTGCAATACTATAGAATACTATATTCTCATGGGGACCCCTGTGGGGCCCAGGGCCTGTGGCAAATTGCCCCACTTGCCCCCCCCCGGGCAGTCCTGTGTATAGGTGCCAATTACCCCCCACCCCATCCCAATTTTTCACACTTACTATCTGGTCACCCTATGCAATCTCTACATTATTTCAAAACACGGTAATTCTGTATTCCATGGGATATCGTAACTGCTGCACACCATCACTTCACAGATAAAACTCAGCTGTTACCTTTGATGTGCAGTCAGAAATTTCTTCTTCTTCAACAAAGATGTTTACTTAGCACACTGCAAAGGTTTCCCATTGCTCTCTGTAGCTGCAGCCAAATAGCACAGCCAGGGCCTTCCTTCACTCTCCAAAATGTAAGTAAATTATCTAAAGAGAATCACAGGGGAAGTGGCCTGCTTTGAAGTCCACATAGTACTGAATTGGCTAGGTCAGTGGCTCTCGACCTTTCCAGACTCCTGTGCCCCTTTCAGGAGTCTGATTTGTCTTACGAATCCCAAGTTTCACCTCACTTAAAAACTATTTGCTTACAAAAATCAGACAGAAACACAAAAAAGTGTCACAGCACACTAGTACTGAAAAATTGCTTACTTTCTCATCTTTACCATATAATTATAAAAGAAATCAATTCGAATATAAATATTGTACTTACATTTCAGTTTATAATATATGGAGAGCAGTATAAACAATGGAATTTTAGTTTGTACTGACTTCACTAGTGCTTTTTATGTAGCCTGCTGTAAAACTCAGCAAAACTAGATGAGTTGAGTACCCCCGGAAGACCTCTGCATACACCCAGGAGTACATATACCTCTGGTTGAGAACCACTGAGCTAGGTGAGTAAAGTAAAACATGATTTCCCTGCTGCTGCAATTCGCAACAAACACAGCTTCTGCTCCATGTACTCAGCTTGAAACTGCAACCAATATATTGTCTGAAATAATGGAAAGAAGCAAGAAGATGTAGTCTTTTCCCCAAAGCCAAAGGAAGATCTAATGCACAAGGGACTTCATATCAGCAGTGCTGAACACCCACAAAATGATACTGTAGGCATTTGCCTCCTCCGAAAATCAGGTCTAACTTTTTTATAACTATGTTTTCTAATTCCTTTTGCCAACTCCTTTTTCATCATTATTAGCCTGCCCTCTACTGGACAGAAATATATTTCATTTACATAGCAGAATACAGTTGCCATCTTCTATTACCATATATAATGCACAAACCATGTTCTCTTTCACTTAGTGTGTTTATGTGCACCATTGGAGGGCTCCATTATTTCCTTACACACATTCAGGCTAGGAAGCAGACGTCTTCACTGAGCAGCTCAATTTTCCAGAGTTTTTTTTTCAGCGGAATCATGACTTGTCCTTTTATCAGGTTGATTCCTTTGCCAGCTGTTTGCACAGAAGGGCTTCCATATATTTTTGTGCACACTGTAGTTGGCATTCTCATATAAACATATTAAGCAGGTCTTCTTTTATGTGACTCCCACTGTACCACTACTTACCTACAAAAATGTGTGCTTATGTATCAAATTTATGACTCAGAGAACTCAGGACATTCAAATATAGCACAGATGCTGAAATACTGTCATATTGTTAAGGTCCTTCCTCCTTCGGGTCTGGAAATAGTGCACTTTTAACAATTGAATGTTTGTGTATATATTGTCCACGACTAGAACTGGTAGGTGCTACAGTAGGACATATTTAGAAAGAGAGAGATGTGCCTAAGGCTTTACACAAAAACAGGACCATCTGTGCATAAGGCAAAAGATCAGATGGAGGGCTTTGTAGCTCCAAAGACCTGCAAGTAGACTGGGGGGCAGAGAGGAGAGGAAGGACAGGCTCACAGGAATACTTATCCCAAGTAAAAAACAAACAAACAGACAGCCATTAGAGCTGTTACTCTGGAATTAAACATTAAAAAGTCTATAAATATATTTGCAATGGTGCAGTAGTTGCTGCTTGCACTCCCAAAATAAGTGACTTTGAAACAGTCCATTACTACAGAAGTCATACCATTATTCTAGGCACCCAAAGCATAATAACATCTTAGTAACCTAATCATAGACATTAAATACATCAACCATTAATAGTTCATTCTGTCAGCATATGGTATTAGCATCAAAATCAAACAAAGTCTTTTGCTTGTCAAATAGTCAGTTATCACATTTCCTAGGATGTACTTAATTATTTGGAGAACTATGCAGTCAGAGCATTCCATGAGGCATATCATATACTATGTCATTTCATTAAGCCAGCTGAACAATTTGGTCACAGAAGATAGGAAGTGGTAGTTTTTATTTTATCATTTTTGTGAAGAGGTTACAGAGAACTGAACACTTTGGACAATGGAGACCTTGCAGTGTGATGGCTCTTTCCATATGCTCTTAGATGATGATGACCATATTTTCAAAGTAAATCATTAGGACACTTTTGTGATGCATTTTTTAGGGTCACAGAATGATCAGACAAAGGCAGAAATACCATTTTTTCTTTTAATGTGTGATGGTGTCACTATTGCTATCTTGTTACTCAACAACGACATGCGCATATTTTTCAAAATGGAGGATTTTTTCCAGTAATTTATGTTCTGAATGACTTTATTGTGAAACATTGAACAGTCATAATTAAAATTCATGTTGAGCAGATGAGCAGCTCTGACTGTTTCTAAATTCATTAAGCTTTTCTCTTCACTGTTCATCACATCAAATGCTCACTCCACTGGACTTTTTGTTTCTGGTAAACACACTACAAATTATCTTTAGTACAGCAAGTCATCTTGAACAGATATTTTGTAATTTTAAAACATTTTGATTAAATGAAAAATTGGGACTCTTCAGGTGTCTTGAAAGGAGTTCCTCAGACACAGGGACATAGTATGGTACAACTGGGAACTAAGGTCACTATTCTCGCACTGTTTGCATCTTAGCCACACAGCTGATTCCTTCATTCATTACATCTTAAAAGACTAGGAACAGTAGAGATCTAAGAACTGACAGGGATTTCAATGACTCTCTCTCTAGGGTGGCCAGGTGCCCGGTTTTCAACCAGAAAGTCTGATCAAAAAGGGGACCTGACAGTGTCCAGTCAGATCGAATAACTGGACACCCAAAGTCCAGTTACTCTGAGCCGGGGAGGTGGGGACGGAAGGGAAAAGAAGCAGGGGAGGTGCCAGGTCATTGTCCACTCCAGCCCCTCAGCCAGGGCCACCTCTTACCTTTGTCAGGCAGCTGCAGCTCCCAGCCCCGGCTCTGTAGGCAAGCCCCTCCTGATCCGGGCAGCAGGGGTGAGATGGGGGAAAGAAGGGGGAAGCCGGAAGCAACAGGTACAGGGGAGAAGTGAAGTGGATGGTGCAGGGCCTTAGGCGAAGAGATGGGCGGGGTGAGATCTTGGAGGGAAGAGGCAGGGCAGAGGAGGTTGGCAACCCTACTTCTCTCCCAAGGGACATTTTTATACTCCTGAGCACTCTGTGTTTAGCATATGTTTGCTATTGATTCTCTATCCATTGGTATGACATACTCTGTGAACCGCTGCCAGTGCTCTAACAAGAGGTCTGCACAAATATTTTCCGCCTGTCACATCATGAGTTTATCATTTTAATTACTTTGGCTCTGATTTTTGTCTTTTCAACTGACCTTAGCTTTCAAGCTGATGGAGTCTGCAACCCACTTGGCTTTATCAATTGGCCTTCTGTTTCCTACAAGGACTGGGGAGCAGGAGGCAAGATCCTTTATTTTTCTCAATTGCCTGTACTTGGCCAACCAGTGCAGCTGGACTGTCTGCAGCTGTGCATCACATGCTGTGTCAGTCTGCAGCATGCGCACTACCCAGCTGAGCACCCAGCACAGACAGCAGAAGAAAAGCAAGGCAATTAGGTTAGTAAATTGTCCAAGGACAAAAACTAAAACATAGGATTGCAAGTTTAAAGAATGCTTGCTATGCAAATAATGCCTTGTATCATAGGGACACAGCACATATAAAGATAAGTTAATTATATTTAGGTGAATCCAACTTTGAATTAGCATGCAGTTTATACCACATTATTTTTTCTATCAACCAGAATTTCTTTCTAAAACTTTATAGAAAAGTGGCTTTATTTATGGTCTCTGTCTATATATTAACCAAACACCGTGCAAATATTCACCCTATATTTCCTTAGGTGCAATTCCATACACCCCTTCCTTCCCTCTATGTGGACAAGGCCTGAACTCCAGTAAGACCACTTTGGCACTGTTTTACAGGCATTGCTAAGAGCTCCGTGGAAACAACTGCACACAAAAAGTCATTTGCAGTGCATGATAAGTTTTCTTGATCCTACAAAAACTAGGAACGATGCTAGGTGTTCTTAAATACCAACTACTAGGGCTGTATCTGTTAGCAGACTATTCATATATAGCAATCTCTCTCATAACAGGCACCACAGAGTGAAGAGGCCATAGGGGGTGCACCTCAATTCTCTGTGCCCCATGCACCAATGTTTCACAGTTTGAGTATTAAATATTGCGTATTAAACGTTTGCGTCAATTTGAAAACAACAAACCCACAGAATTAAAAAGCATTTTAAAAATGTATCTAATATGAGGAAATTTCAATCTGCACAGGGACATTCCATCAGCTTGAGTTATTAATTGTCAATCATCTTTTTACCTCTAACACTCAGAATAGTTTTCAGGGGGGAAAATTAGCACAGGTGAGTTAGTTTGTTCAGTGCTATTGTCCACTTTTGGGCTAGGGTTTTTGTTTAGATGAAAAAACAGATTAAATTTTCCAGACCTGCACTGCTGAGGTGCATTGTTTATCATTGGCAACCGAGAGAGAGAGAGAGAGAGAGAGAGAGAGAGAGAGTGTGTGTGTGTGTGTGTGTGTGTGTGTGTGTGCGCGCGCGCTCCTTGTTAAAATATTGGCAGCACATCACTACTACTAATTTCCTAGCCTAATGGCTCAAATGTGCTTAGGTCCATGCTGTTACTGTCCAGGCTATTTCAGTACTGGGTAGGGGGGGATGTTTCACTGATGAACCCATACAGATCTTTAAGGACCCAGTATTGATCCATTAGGTATGCTTGACTATAATAAATGTGTTGCTTTCATTGTTCAACCTTTCAATAGATACTGAGTGGCAGGGCAACACATTTATGAAAAGAATTACTAAAAATACTGTATTAAAATATGGGACTGTTAGATCTTCCACAAAGGCGTGATCCTGGATGCCTTTGAAGTCAATGAAGAGAGTGCAGGATCCGACCTCATATTAAAACCTTATTTCCATTTAACCTTGGTGCCCAAAATCTCTCAGAAATATGCCTCTGAGCAACTAAAGGAATACATACAAATAGACTCCAGAGAATATGCAGTACCTTTCTCAGTTTTCTGCTACATTTCCACACAAGTTTAAGACCCAATCACTACTGCTGTTTTGTATAGCATCAGTATACACTGATATATACTGGGCCAAATCTCTCCTGGAATTCTCTCTCTCTCAATTGGTTTTGCTACTTTACCAACATCTCTAGTTTTTATATTGTGCCCATTCACCACCGTGGTATCAGCCACTCAAAGATTCTGGAAAAATCTTTGACATCTGAGTCCTGATTCTGAAAAGTGGTGAGCGCTATTAATGTTGGGGGTTGAGGATAACCAGCACCTCTTCGTAGGCACTTAGACCCAGATCCACAAAGATGCACAGGTACCTAAATCTCAGACTTAGGTGCTAATTCTTGGCCTTATACACCTAAATTCCAGATTTGGCTTCACTGTAATCCCACAAAACTTCCATGAACCCTGTAGCCCCCAAACTCACTTGGCACCTACATTTCAGTCTCTGAGCACGTGCACCCCGGCTCCTTCTAGGCACCTGGACATCCAGCCAAAGCCCCATGGTGATTCACAAAGTGGGGGAAGATAGATGTTCAGCTGCCTAGGTTGCATGCAGGACCTGACCTGATAGGTGTGCTCAGAGTTTGTCAACCAGATCGTGCCCCATTCAAAAGCCAGAAGCGACCGCAGCCACCCTCATAACTTCTAGTCCTGTGGATATATGTTTGACTGGGATGTGGGAGACCTAGCTTCAATTCCCAACTCTCTGTCAGACGGGGGGAAAAGGGATTTAAACTGGGGTCTCCTACTTCTTAGTAGGAAGCTGTGACCATTGAGCTTTCCTGTTGGAGCTGTTCCCTGTGGATAACTACTTAAACAGCCACTGGGCTGGAGAGAAAGAGTGAACACGAGTGGGAATGATTCCACAGTCTAGTTATTAGGCAACCCACCTGGATCCCATCCCCATGCTCCAGTCCCTCTTTCATTGTTTAGCCACAGTGGAACTGGGTTTGCCAACTCTGACTGAAGGTATTCCGGGAGATATCCCCCCCCCCAACATGACATAATGTCATTTTCTTAAAATATCCTATTAAAATCTCCTCAATTGCTGTCAATAGTCACTGGAAGATTGATGCCAATTCCAGGAGACTCCAGGCCAATCCTGGAGAGTTGGCAACCCTAAGTGGAACAGCTTCAACCAGAGAGAAACTGGAGGAGCCTGCAACCCCAATCAGAATATCCCGTAGCTCAGTGGTTACAGCACTCTCCTGAGACATCAGAGACCCCTATTCAAATCTTTTCTCTCCCACGGCTGCCAAGAGGGAATTGAACCTGGATGTTTCATATCCAAGGTGAGTTCTCTAATCACTCGGGTAGAAGTTATGAGATAGGCGCTTTGTGTGGAGTAAGGCAGGTGCCTAACTCATTCCCTCAAGCAATAGCCTAGGCTCCTCCATTGGCTATTTTTTATTTGTTGATCACTAAGCAGCACTAGGAGCCTCCCTGCAGCCTGGATTTAAGTGTTTATTTGTGGGAAGGGCCGGAACTTAGCACTCTCCCCTCTGGTTAGCAAGCCCTATTATCTAACTTAGGCGGTCCCCACCTAGCCTGCTGGTTTTGTGGGTCACATTCTTAGGCACCTATCTCTCCCCATTCATTGTATAGGGACCCTAGGCCTAACTCAACTTGGTGAGTTGCAGAATTGTTCTTGTGATTTTCTACATCTAAAAGCTAGCAACGCTGAGTATCACAGCCCCTCTCTCCCTTCTGTGGGAACCCACACTTAGCAGCTTGCATGATCACAACCACAGTCTTGGACATCTTCTCTTAGGTTTTTTTTTTCCCCTATCCAAAAGAAAGCAATTTGTTCAGTAATTGGACAAACCTCTGACATTCTTGGCAACTGGCCTGAGGGGGATTGAACTGACTGTGATTTGTAGGATTAATTGTAATGGGTATTCTGCTTATAAATAGTCTAATTTCCATTTTTACTCAAATATTGCTTACTAAAGAGCAACAACAGTGCTTTGTAAGATTTACCTAACTTACATATATAGAGAGTTGTTTTACAGATAACAAATTACCTTTAAGAAGCATGAAGAAAACAAGTGCAGAGCTTTTTGGCCCTGGACCAAGCATAACATGATCTTCTAAAACATTTTTCCCTTTGATGATTCTTTGAAATGACTGATGAATTTAAGTACCTGGATTTATGGTTAAGTTCCCAAGTTACTTTTAGATTTTCATTAATAGCTGAGAAAAATTCTCCTGACACTTGAGCTTTATGCCTTCTCCTTGTTACAGGACATTGAGCGTAAAGCTCCATCGACCATTCGTACACTTCCCTGATTTACTGGTTATCCTCACTGCATCTTAACCTTACCTTTAAAAGCATGATATTGTTTATTATACTTCCTATGCAACAGGCTGGCTTTCTCCCACATGCAAAGAGAAATCCACCAAGCACAGTTTGTAGAGGCCTGTAGAAAATCATTGCTGCATTTGTCCCAATAGTTACAGCAATTGTAAAATAATTAGAGTGAGTATCAATTATTTTAAGATCTCTTGACCTGATTTTCTGAAGGTTTTACTTTTCTCCTGAGTCTTGTAAAATTCAAGTTTGCCTGTACTGATCTTATATTTATGTCGTTCCTTTGAGATATATGGGTCCCAAAGTACTTTTAAAAGTTTACCAACAGAACAAACTGTGGGCTTAACCATACATTCTATCACAGCCAGGGGGCGGAGACAGTGTGAACCCTGCAAACTGGAACTCCTGGCTGCGTATGCATAAGCCACACACATACTCTCACCTCCAGGAATGGAGGGGGGGTATGGTTCCTGTACTACATCTCCTGGATGCAACTCAAGTTCCCTGACACATAGCCAGCTCTGCTATCTAGCATGGAAGAGGTGGCACAGACTGGCCTAATGGTACTTGCCACCACTTCCCACTCGCTCTGGGGAAGTTAACTTTAGCACCAGCACAAACCAGGGACAGTCCTTATACTCAGAAGAACATGAAGACTGCTATTGTAGCCAGCCCCTGTTCAGATTCACAAAGATGGAAGGCTGGGCAAAACTGAGCCGTTTATATATTATTGTATTGGAAGGTGTGAATGGCTTCCATCAAGAGGATCTCTGATGTATCAACAATTGCTGACCTGGTTAAAGCTACTGGGTGTACTAAGACCCTTATTTTGGGCTCAGTGGAACAAGCAATTAAGCCTCTTATGCCATGAGATAGATGGAAACAATAGAAGCTGCTGCCCAAGGCAATGAGCCATATGCAAGGCCTGATCCAAAGTTATACCATGTGGACCAAGGGGTTGCCTGATTGCAAATGTAGTGGGAAAGGAATTGTTTGGCAAGCTGTGTGCGAGAGAGCCAAAAAACAAAACACACAGCAAAAAGCCAGCATGGAGCAAGAGAAGCAATCACGAGCATGGCTTTGACAGGAAGCAAAGGAACAGAGCTCCTTGGGTACAGAACATTCTGGAAAGGCAGGCTTGGGGAGATTTTAGAGCAAAGAAACTGTCTCTGCTGTTTGTTTCTACTGTGCTCAGGAAACCAGGACTGTGTGTGTACATTGTTTCTAAATACATAGCCATGCATCAAAGAACATACCTGACTCGCATAATCAATTTCTCTTCCTAACAGAAACAAACCTCCAAAGCACTGAATTGTGGCCAACCCAAAGGGGCAATAATATATAAGAATTGCTGTGCCGGCAATAAAGCACAGCAGCTGTTTAACAGCATGCACCAGCACTGTTTAACAGCTTTGGACAAGCACTTCATCCATTGGAAAATGCAGAGGGATTTAGGTCTGCAAAATGTAATTCCACCAAGTGAAATATAGCAAGAATACACAGGGGTTAGCATCACCATTCTGGAAAAGAGTGCCATGGGATCTTTAATTAGCACAAGTGGTCAAGACCTTGGTTTCACATCGCATTCAAAAGGCAGCATCACTCTTTTCCCAAGTCAGGCTGGAGCATTGGTTCAGAGGAAAGAATGCCACTTATTGGATCACTAGCATCAGAGCTGCTGTGTGTGGTTACTGTTTTTAATACAGCATATGTTTGATTTAGAGGACTTCTGTGATAAAAATGTGAATTATTACCTACTCTTTTCTGTTGCATGCCACCCTTGGAAATCAGATGCTAGAGCTCAGTGGGATTTTCTTGGCAGAATACTTGAAAAACAATATATATCTTCCATCTCTCCTAGAATTTTAATTTTTGTTACACTTCCCTTTCATCTCTTTGTGTGTGTGTGTGAGAGAGAGAGAGAGAGAACTCTAAAAGCAATAAATTCTCACAAGATGTTAGCAGGTTCATTATAAACTTCCTCTTTGCTAGAATATGTATTTCTAAACTGATGAAGCCAGTTTTATTTTAGAATGTTGGAGAAGAACTCAGACAGCCTCCCGGATTTAATGGCTGTATATGCAAGCAGAGAAACTCTGACCAAATGTGGAAAAACTGAGGCCTACTCACAAACTTTGAAAACAACTTGGCACACTGACCTATATACACATTCTCATCCCATATAAAGGGACTGAGAGGGAGAGAGGATACAGAGCAACTACCCAGTTATTCTCAAATTACCACTGCTGCCTTCGATCTGTACTAGCAGCCTATGTGCACCACAGGATTTTGTCCCGTATAATTGTATAGTTCATGGACTCACTGCTATTATGACCAGCCTCTGTGTAATTGTGCAGAGGTAGACACCAGGCCCACAAGTCCAGTGCAAGGCAAGGAGGCAGTGTGGGTCTGCGTGTCTCCCTCATGGCCTGACACATCATTCATGCAATGGAAGCACAGCAGTTTGTGTGCTCACACAAGGGGGTCAGACTTGCCCCTCAATGTACATTAACTGGACATTACTTGTTCAGCAGTGTGTTCTGATCACCTCAAAACTTTACGTAAAAAGTATCTGAACTCATATGAGCCTTTTTACTCTAGAATTCTAGAGTGGTAAATCCTGTTTAATTTCTGGCTAGGTCAGGTGAGCAGTGTAAGAATAGTGTAGTAAAAAGTTTTGTTTCTATTTGGTTTGATTTTGGGCAATGAGTCTGTTTGTGTATCCTTGGCTATAACATGGGTCTTTGAGACCTGGCTCATACAGAGAGAGAGTGAGAGAGTAATTTCATGATTCCAGTTTCTAACAGGAATAACATAACAAACAGTAAATGTTTAGAGTAATAGGCAGTAGCATATGATGATTTGAGAATTCTTACTAGCTTCTTCATAAACTAAATACAAGGAAATTAACAATATCTACCCCTTCTGTTACTAAATTACTGGTACCATTGTGACATTCTTGTAAAAATGGGTGTTGCCGCCACCTATAGTGGAGAATCTACATAGCAGGAATAGACTTACCTTCCATCACCTAACATTCTTTTAGGTCAAGTGACAGAGGTCAGTACTTTGATGCTTAAGGTCATGGGTTCAAATCCTGATGACCCAGGAGTGGAGTCACACGGTTTAATGCCAGAAGGGACTACCTGTCAGGGATCAGGTACTGCAGCAGAGCCAATCTCCAGGCAGCCTAATGAGCACACCCGGCCTGTGTGGGGGAAAGCACCCCCCCACCATAAGCCTAGACCTTTGTTTGTTGACCTGGGCCTGCCTTGTAACTAACAGGCCCAAAGCCTGAACCAAACTGGCTGTGTCCCATGCTGCGGAGGAGGAGAGAAGGAAGTGGGGGAACAATGTAAAGCCCCAGAAGCAGGAACTATTTGTAATATGTGCCTAATGCTTATGAAATATAACAACTGCTTGTGTGAGGTAAGATTGTAACAAGTATGAAGCATTTATAACAATAACCTTTAAGCTTAAGAAATGTGTAACTGTAACCCATGCCCTCCCTTATGACTGGAGTGTAACTACCCCGTGATATGCTTGGTGTAATGGTACCCCATAAAAGGAATGGTTGCTAAACACTGGAAAATACCAGCCAAGACCCTAGCCCTTATTACTTCCATAGAAGGTATCTGAGCAACCATATTGGAAAGCACCAAAAAGACCCAGGAAGACCCTAATCCTGTCAGGTGTTAATTCCAGATAAGAGCAATTATTACTTAAATGCATGATGTATTTTGCGGTTTTCAGCTTTATATACTCAGGTGATGCTTTGTATCAGGGGCACAGTATCCAACCTGCTACCACCCAATGCCCTGGTGTGTGTACAATAAACAGGCCTCAGGCTTGAGTCTCTGATCAAATTACTGCCTGGGTGGTTTTTTCTACAACATCTGTAATAGGCTGCCTGATTGGCTACAGCCCCTGACTGGTTTGAAGAGTCAGCAGACAGGCTCTAAACCCAGCAACAGTTCAGGGGCTGCTTATAGCATTCTGCCAGGGCTGTGATAGCTCTTGTGCCTGCCTGTTCCCTGCCTTGCCTCACTCCAGGTAACCTGGTTTAAAACTTGGTTCTGATTCCTGACTTCTGACTCTGGCCGTCGGCTCTTAATCTTAGCTACCAACTCCTGCTCCAACTACTAGGCATGACCACCCACATCACAGACACTGATACCACCAACTCATCTAATCTCACCTCCTCCATATCACAGGCCACTCAGCACAACCCAGCCACCCCCACACCAAGCCAAAATAAGTCATTATGCTGTCACTCCAAAGCACCGTTGTATTTGTCAATGCCTTCTAGTTTATGTAACACTTTGTATTGACTTTTATTGTGCTGTGGAGTCTTCCTTTTTTATTTCTCACCTTTTTTATAGGTATCTTTAATATCTGGTGGGTTTCAGGTTCCAAAAAGGTTGGAACAAAAAGTGAGATAGAGGAAACAACAATAAAGACTATAGAATCCACTTCATATTGAACATTACTATTTCTTCTGGAATAGGTTGGCAATTTTTCTATTATCTAAATACAAAGCTTTATGGCTTCAGAGCCCTATTGAATTTTTTTAAATGGATTCTGTTCATTTTTCTCTTCCCTCCTATGATTTATTCTATGCTGTGTGCTGGTTGGTGTAAATCATACAAGCTTTCGTTACATTCAAATTCTTTTATTCTCTCGGGACTGGATGAGGCTAATAATGCATTAGCCTTTCACCTTTGGTAAAAAAAAAATGGGTAAAAATCTTGGCTTGAGTCATAAGTGAAAGAACTTCTTGTTTTCAACTTACTCCTTCATATAGATGGTCGTTCTCCACATCGCCCTGCTAAACAGAGTTTCCATGACTGTACTGAATGTTCAAGGGCAGGCAAGATGTGCATTAGTGAAGTTTGTGGGGAAGCTTGTATGTCATTTCCTATCCACTCTGTTTCTGTCCTTGTCAGTGCTATTCAGGAGGGGATTGACAGCATTATCACTAAGTTCTCTCACCGTTTTTTTAGACATGTTTTTCTCCTCATATAAAAGAGCAGAGTGGACCTTATTCATAGCTGTTCAGTTGGCTTTTCCTTCTCCAGTTTCTGGTTCTCCAAGTCAATGAATCAGCTCCGCTTATTATACCTCCTTGTAAGATTCTTGCCAGATTGTATAACAATCACTGAATAAAAAGTTTCAGATACTGGAACTTCATCTGGAAAGCAAAGAGCAGTCTTAAACTCTTGGCAAAAGACTGACATGGTCCTGTTAGATTTTTCTATTAGTGCTTTCATATAATATGAAGCAGCCTTCCCATTACATAACGTTTGCTTCTATTTGTGGTATAGGACGTTTTTCTAACTAGTGACTAGCATCACCTGCCCTGGAACAATCTTTCTGATTGTAACTTGAAACTCTATCCTTTAGGTTTCAAATAATGCTGCCTCTTATTAGAGAGGTAAGAAAATCACTATAAAATAAAAACTATAGATCTTATTATATAGGTACTTTAAAAATCAATCTACATTGGCTTTGAAAACTGGTACCTAGGACAGAGGTAAGAAGTGCTGTTTAGTGTGTATTTCACCTCAGGACTGATTCCTTTGTAACTGTTCTTTCTCCTTAAGAGGAAATCCCTCCCAAACAAGGAAATATAAAAGGGCCATTATTCAGATCACAATTGGTAAAGCTTCTGTTATGTTTTAACATCACTTCAAATACTGTTATTTTGAATTTAGTTCAACTCAGTCCTAAATTAGGCTGGCAGTGAAAAAAGGGCAGTCTCCATGCATCTATTATCTCCAGAGGAGGGAACCGTCCAGCGTCCTCCCTCACAATCTTGCTCTGTTTGCACAGGGAGCAGCCCACCAGCCACTTTCTGCCATGATCTTACCTCCATGGGAGGGGAAGACCACTGGTGGCCTCATTCCAAAAAACCTCTACTCATACCTAAAGTGCTTCCAACCGAGGCAATCATAGCCCCTGAGGAACATAAGAACGACTGTACCGGGTCAGACCAAAGGTCCATCTAGCCCAGTATCCTGTCTACCGACAGTGGCCAATGCAGGTGCCCCAGAGGGAGTGAACCTAACAGGCAATGATCAAGTGATCTCTCTCCTGCCATCCATCTCCATCCTCTGAAAAACAGAGGCTAAGGACACCATTTCTTACTCATCCTGACTAATAGCCATTTATGAACTTAACCACCATGAATTTATCCAGTTCCCTTTTAAAGGTGAAGATCCCTTTTGGTTCCCCAGGTATAACTATAAGCCACCACAGATGAGGTTCAAACTGGGAGACATGCAATATGGAACTAATTAAGTTAATACCTACTTCATGTTATTATCTACTCTGTCAAACACATACACTTGTTAGCAGAACCTTAGCAATTATCTTCATTAACTCAAACTTGAAGCACTCTTCAAAAGAAATTTTATATATAAAAACAATAGAAAGGGAATTTAAGTAACACCTACACTCTGCAAATGTGATATATGCCATCATGTGCCAGCAATGACCCTCTGCCATGTACACTGGCCAAACCAGACAGTCTCCATGCAAAAGAATAAATGGACACAAATCAAACGTAAAGAATTATAACATTCAAAAACCAGTTGGAGAACATTTCAACCTCCCTGAACACTCAATTACAGAATTAAAAGTGGCAATTCTTCAACAAAAAAAGTTCAAAAACAGACTCCAACGAGAAACTGCGGAACTGGAATTAATTTGCAAAGTGCACACCATCAAATTAGGCCTGAATAAAGACTGGGAATGGATGGGTCATTACACAAACTAAAACTATTTCCCCATGCTAATTTTCCCCCTACTGTTACCCACACCTTCTTGTCAGCTGTTTGAAATAGGCCATCCTGATTACCACTACAAAAGCTTTTTTCCCTTCTGCTGCTAATAGCCCACCTTCTGTCTCGTTAGAGTTGGTATGGCAACCCCCATCTTTTCATGTTCTCTGTATATCGTCCTACTGTATTTTCCACTCCATGCATCTGATGAAGTGGGTTTTAGCCCATGAACGCTTATGCTCAAATAAATTTGTTAGTCTCTAAGGTGCCACAAGTACTCCTCATTCCTTTTGCTGATACAGACTAACACGGCTACCACTCTGAAACCCACACTCTTACTTTACCATAAAACTAAGGAGCAGTAATTAAATACCACGTATGAGATATCTGGCTTAGCTAATGCTTCCACATCAGTGGCTCTCAGGCAGAGAGTCACTAGAGATTTGTAAAGTAGGGCCACACACTAATCTCCACCCACATTTTTTTCCTACCAGATGTCTGTCTGTGCTAATGGCTGAAAAGGAAGAGTAGCAGCATGCATTAGCACTGAAGCATTTGATCCAGACTGACTCGCAGCACAAGCCAAAGATGCAGAATGTCAGTGCTGGAGCAAAGTGCTGCTCTTCTACTATGGGCAGTCTGAACCTGAAGAAGGAACAGGATCCAGCACCAGATAAAAGAAATGGGAAAGCAGGATCAAAACAAAGTAAAGAGCCAAAGCCAGAAAGAGAGGAACAAGGAAATAATGTCAAAGTGTAAAGACAGAAGACTGATAGGTGGATCCACACATTAAAAGAGGAGGAAACTCAAATCTCTGTATTTCTTTGGTACCCTATATACTTCCATAACAGATTATCTGGGCTACAAACCTTTAGAGGTGAAATACAAACTATTTCCTTTAACAAAAATGCCAAATCACTGTTCTTAATATGATAAGTCTTGTTAATTTGCAAGATGGAGATCCACTTGAATCAAGGTTGGTCAAGAAGCATTTACTGACTAAAACTATGTCACCAATGCTGCTTTGCTTGTGGAGAAGTAAGATAATTTTAGCTCCACCCTCCAAAATGCCACCTGCACTATGGGATTGAAAGTCTGCACTTTACTCCTCTTCACTCCCTTGGGGAAGGGTGTGGTGCAAAGATGAAACACACAGTTATGCTTGGTTCCATATTGCATGTCTCCAAGTTTGAACCTCATCTGTGGTGACTTATAGTTACACCTAGGGGGAACCAAAAGGGATCCTCATCAGGGGGTCTGATTGCCTCAGCTGGAAGCACTTTAGGTATGGGTAGAGGGTTTTTGGAATGAGGCCACCTGTGCAAAAAACACACCAGGGGAAGGGAAGCTGCAGCCAGTCATGCACTACATATCCTGTTTACAACGTTCTCCTTGATATAGAAATTCTGGACCAGACTCACCACTATGTTCTGGCTGTTTCGTGCACTCTAGTGACAAAAGCATCCGTAAACACAATTTAAGCTCCATTGGGTAGCTCCACTGAAGCCAGCTAAGCTATAACAAGTTATACCAGCTGAGGCTCTCTCTCCCCGCTCAAATCCTTTTAAAAATGAAAGATTAGATTTTGGAGCATGTTTCTGGCACAAAGGTAGTAGATGCAGCAAATTTCATGGCTGTGGAATTGGAGAATAGACATGACTGACAGTTACTAGCAAGTTTTGTCATGTATTTTTTCCTCATCAGATCCCATACATGGTTTTCATTGGTACAGTACCCTAGACACACTAATGAATTGTTGGTTGTCTTTGCTAAACTTTCTTGTATGTAACTTAAAGGTTGCATTGTAAAATGAGTGCTTGTTTATGCTGACTCATTTGAATTTCCAAAATACTGAGGCACACAAGGCAGTTTATAAAATACTTGATTTCTGCTACCTTTTGGTTTCAATGAATTAGTTGTTTGACCTGCATAAAAACTGATCTAACAACTACCAATTAGTAAGCTTATATTACATTTTCCTGCGCAAGTACAAAGAAAAAGTAGGTTATCAAGTGTGCCCTTCCACATATAAACATGCCCACTGAAATACATATAGCTGCATTTATTTCAATGCTTCCATATTCAAATGTGTTTATTTGAACATCTTCTTACTTACGTACATAAGAACGTTACTGAAACAAAGGTTACTGAAACAAATTCATCCCTGAAATAAATCCAACCATTTCAAGACTGTCACACCATGAATGAATCTCACCTATAGTGCATTGGCTCAAGTGTGCAATAAATTTTGTTTTTATTAAAAAGGTCACACATTACTGATTAAAATGCCATGGGCCTAACACTTATATACTCTAAGGGTTTGTCTACACTGCAGTCGAAGATGTGATTGCAGCTTGGGTAGGCGTGCACGCGCGCGCGCGCACACGCACACACACACGCGCACACACTCTAGTTCAGGGGTAGGCAACCTATGGCATGGGTGCCGAAGGTGGCACACGAGCTGATTTTCGTGACACTCATACTGTCCAGGTCCTGGCCACCAGTCCAGGGGGCTGTGCATTTTAATTTAATTTTAAATGAAGATTCTTAAACATTTTAAAAACATTATTTACATTACATACAACAATAGTTTAGTTATATATTATAGACTTATAGAAAGAGACCTTCTAAAAAAGTTAAAATGTATTACTGGCACGCGAAACCTTAAATTAGAGTGAATAAATGAAAACTCGGCACACCACTTCTGAAAGTTTGCCGACCCCTGCTCTAGTTGAAATCTACTAGCACACTAAAATAGCAGAGAAGGCACAGCGGCGGAAGCCTCAGTAGAGCCTACTGACACTTGTATGTACCCAGAGTCCTGAGTGGGTTTATACAGCCCACACTGAAGTCTGTGCCAGCTAGTTTAAAGCTAGCACAGGTATATCTACTCAACCTGCAATCACACCTCCGACTGCCATGTAGACACACCTAATGTCCCTTTACACTGCCAGAGCTGTGTGAAGGAGGCTTAGTGCAGTCAGACCTCCTATTGCGAAAATGTAAAGCTAAAGGTGTGAGCAAGTTCAATTTTTTTCTCAGATAAGTGAAAGCAAAGGAAACTCCATGTAAAAGAACCATGCTAATGCAACTTACAATTGAATATTAAATGCACAAAACTCATTACATTTAAAACATTCAGAGCAATCTGAACACCTTATTTTACACAGTGTCTATATTAAGGCCTCAGAGTTAATATTGTGAACAGTCATCTGGGCACTATTGTAGGACTTCCTGGTTTTCATTATGCTTCACACCACGAGTAATCAACACTCTATGGCTTCAGTGTGGACAGAACTAATATCTTACGATTCTGAAATCACACCCACACCCCCCACTGAGCACTTGAGCTCAGCAGAATTGCAATTGGTTGTTAACAGAATAAGTCCTCTGAGACACGGATGAAAAATTCTAATTCCATTCAATAGAAAAAGAATACCACCGCCGAGCACTTATTGAAGCGACTCACCCAATGTTATCCATCTAACCAGTAATGGAACTGGGATTAAAACCCACATCACCACCATCCTAGTTCACGGCTCTAACCACTAGACCACACAAGCCACTTGCTGTACTTGGGTATATACAGTAACACAGAATGCTACAGATCTTCAGCGTGGGCAGCTTAGTTACTATGGAACCTACAGTTTTGCATTTTTTAACTTTTGTAAGTTTATATAGTGATTCTCAAACTAGCTTCAATAATGCAGCAGTTTTGTGAAGAATTTAACACTATTGTAGAATTACATTCAGAAAGAAGAAATGACTTGGCTACCTGAACTATTTCATAATGCCTGTCTAGTTAGGCAGATTTGAACTAGCGTGGGGCTCATAACCTCTAGATCTTCAGAGATTTTCTTCTTCTTCATTCCCCCTTCCTCTCATTTTAAGTAGATTCACAGCTACAGCATCTATCGCTGCCTTTGGCAGTTTGTTCCAAAGAAACAAAAATAATGATCCTGGAGGTCCAATACAGATAAAATATTTAATCAGGATATGCATCATGTTGGACAGAATGCAAAGCAAACATTATATATTATATGCCAAAGCAACTGTTATAAATTAATCACCATGACTTTGGTCGCTGACTAATTAGTTCCATAAAGAAAATAGTATACAACACATTTTCCAACAAGCTAATAATTTTAACTGACACATTGCTGCATTTAATTATTAACCCAATTAAGTGTTTGATCTAGTCATTGTATCACCATTTCTGAGTACCCAGGAAAAGCTCTTCATTACTTAGCTACAACATAGACTAATGCTGCTCTTAATAACCCTAGATTATTAATATGGAATAATTTTATTGCCTACATTGGAGTAAATCTGGAATAAATCCAATGTGACTATGAATAGAACATGACACTTTGTACAGGAAAAGAACATTTTTTTCCCCAGAGTGGTTGGATGTTAAATGCAGTATTTTATTTGGTGATGTGGCTTTCTTTTATTTCAATCAAGTATCACTTGATCACACTGTTGAAAGGTAGATTAAAAGTAACCACTACTATACTCAGTTCCTAATCAGAATGCTAGATTTATTGATTGAATGACTTTCTTTATTAAATTTTAAATTCACTTTAGACCTTATTTGAAATACATGGCAGCTTTACAGCTGGCTAGGATCTTTCTAAATGTTTAAAGCAACATTGTATTCAGTTGCTCATCTTAAGAGGGTAGCTGACAAATCTTGCTCTGTTATTCAAGTGGTCTTTTGGTAGGAATTTCAAAGGCTATTTTCCTACTTTTATCATCTTCTTCATGACAAAAAAAGCCCTTAAAGTTATTGTGCCTTTAGCTAATATTCTTTGGACTTAAACATTTAACAATCAAACTACGAAGCTATGCAATACACATAGTAAATAATGTGTTCTTTCTGCTCTCAACATACTCTTGCACACAGCCTTACTCTCTTTCTGCTTCACCATCCTCCTCCCCCACAAATTAATGCTGTAAGAGAAGGGTTGATGATATCTTATGTAAAACTTAGATCTGTATTATTAACCCCACACGACAAGACATGAGTTAAAGTCCAAGCAGACACTTTGATGTGCTGTGGCTATGAAGCAGATGCCTTTGGGTCATGGGAATTACAAGCATTATGCAAGTTACACTGGCTAAGCCTCCCCAACTATGATTACAGCTGTAGAACCCCACATCCTCAAAATTAAGTTTTCTATCAACCACTTGTTTTCCCCTCACACTTTTGCACTCTCTTAATCTGCAGCATATGCAGCCCAGCATGATCTCCTCTGAAGTCCTACAGCAGCTTCCTGCATGAGGCACACAAAAGTATGCTACCCGCAGTGCTTAATTTGTGGCAGGGCTTGCCAGGCCTGAGCCCCAGTACATCTAGGCTTGGCAGTTCATAGCCCCAGTAACTCTGCATCAGAAATATTGCCTGAGCCCCAGCACCTCTTTCATTACACACTAAGCACTGGCTATCTGCTGCACAGTGCTGCAACTGCAGGAAGGACTCCTCAGAATCCTAGAGGCACTTTTGAAAACATTCTCTCTACAATTGCAGTCCTTTTTTGGAAAGGCTGGGCAGGCAATGCCAGATCAACCCATCACTAGGCCCTAGGCAAACATACACTTCTGGGCCCCTCTAGTGACCAGCTAAACTAGATGTTCCCACAGTACAGCTGTATTTATATTAACTCTGTCCTGGACAACATAGCTATGGTACCAATCTATTAACCCCAGCACATCCACATGTTGCTTAGTTCTGGGCAGGGAGAGTCAGATGCTGGCTGACCTCAGTTAGAGAGGGTTAACTTAACCCTCTCCTATCCAGGTCAGTCTGACAAGCTCCAGCTTCACAGACATTGCCCTATTAACCCCTTCCTGCCTACCTCTGAGGGTTTCCCAACACCCATTTCCTGGGCTGGCTTCCCCAAGCAAGCATTCATCACAGCTCCCCATCTAGTAACAAGATGATGGCAGCAAAGCTCCAGCTGGTCTAGCCAAGGTACAGTGCAGGAGCATGGCAGTGGTGAGGGGAAGCAGCACTGGCCGCCCCACTGCCCATTCAGGTTTGGCCCTGCTGCTACTCAGTCACCACAGTGGGATGGAAGGGCCAAATTTAGCATGAACAGCATTGTGACTTGATACACTCAGGTTGCCTTCCGCTCCACCCCCAACAAATTAGGCCCTGCGTTGCCTAAACCTTAATCCCACCTGGAGGGCAGGGCATTGTTTGGAGGCATATGTTGTGCATCAAAACTGCTGAAAAATTTGAGACTAGTGATCGGAGATCATACAAGATCCAGCTTCTCCCTTTCTCCTCCTGACTCCATGTTGTCATTCTTCCTTGTCAGCCCCAACAAGAAAGTGGTGCAGTAATCTCCCAAACCCTTGTCCCCTCCTGTCCTAGTTCCTTAACAGTACAGAACATCTAAGTGAGCAAGGACAGTTAAAGGGTTCAAGGCTCTAATGCTTCCCCCTCATCACTGATCATTCTTTCATTATCTTGTTGCTCACTTTAGCTGGAGGAGAGAGAAAAGGGGGGAACAGATACGCTCCCTGACCTCTGCTTTTTGGTGAAGCTCATGGACCGGATGCTCAGCAGCTATAAACTGGCACAGCTTCATTGGAATCAATGGAGCAAAACTGATTTACAAAAACTGATGATCTGGCCTCAAGTTTTTTTCAGCATCTGAGAAGTATATTTCCATTTCATAACTGGAGTAGGTTCCCCTGCTTCATAATAGAGAATTTATATGGTTTAAAATAAAAACTTACTTTGGAGGAGGAGGGAAACAGTGTTATGCGACTGGAGGTAGATTGAATTAAGGTAATATTGAAAGACTGACTTCTGCAGGAGGAGGATGAAAGAGGATTTGTCTTTTAAAAAAAATACAATGATAACTGGATCTCGTCAGATTAACTACTTTTATGTGAGGTGCATGTGCAAATCACCAAATTGCTTGGAAAAATGTACCTCTAATGAAAGGTTAGGAAAAGGAAAAAGATTATGACCAGAGACAGACAAGTGGAAAAATCCAAGTTTGCCTGAATCCATCCTATTGGAATCTGCTGAACCAAAGCTAAACAGGGTTAGTTCCACAGATATTTGCGTCTCATTACTATTTCACACTGTGTTTATGCTAGGATTGTTTCATTGATTTACACCAGTGTGAGATAACAGTCAGGCCCAGGTCACAAGGCCTTGTTGGAATGTGAAGCAGCTGGCCAGGGAAAGCCCAGCATTCAGAAGCTTCATCCCCCAGAAGGGCTAGTTTTAGGAAAGCTAGAAGTGCCCAGCAAGCTTATTTATGTATAGGAAGGGCCATCATCCCTTCAACTTTGCCTCCTAATTAGCTACGGATATGTCTACACTGCAATCAGAGGTGTTATTGCAGCATATGTAGACTCAAGTCAAACCTAGGTTGGATATCTAGTTTGAACAACAACAGCAGTGAAGCCATGACAGCATAAGTAGCAGCACAGATTAGCTATTCAAATACATACCCAGGGATAGGAGGGGCAGGGGAGCTATATACCTCGGGCTGCCAGTTTCACTGCTCTTGGTTTTTGAGTTAGCTAGATCAAAGCTAGTTCAGGTATGTCTACACATGTTTCAGTCACACCTCTGGATTGCAGAACAGACATACCCAGAGACTAGGAGAGCTAACAGAGCCTTGATCAATAATACTCAAACAGCAATAGAACCCCACAGCCTTAAACTAAATCTGAGGCTATTGTGCAATTTGGGGCTAAGGGAGGGGCACACCTGTCACTCCCTGGTTTCTCAGGTCTCAAAAGCCAGCCCTGAACCTCTACCATTGCCAGAAAAAGGAGTAAATCTCCACTGGAATAAATGGCCATCGCCCCACAGACTTCAATAGAGCCATGACAACTTACACCAGCTAAGGTGCCCCATAGTCTGGACCTGGATCCTACAACTCTGGAAACTTATAGTCAAGAGCAGAATTCAAACTCCAACTTCTTGGGATTCGTCCATCCTATTCATGTTTACAGAACACATTTATCATGTAAATTATAATTTTGTGTAGTTATTGTAACTGAATATACAATTATAAACCTGTTTCTCACTTGAGTTTACCCAGCGATTTAAGTTTTTAGTGCTTAACTCATCAGAAAAAAACTTGGCCTCTTTTCCGGAATGTCAGTTTTCTGTAAAGATTAGCTTCTTCCTGAGCGAGGTCAATTTCCAGTGACCCGTTCGGCAGTCTGCACATCTTGGTTTGGATTGATGGCGAACTGCAGCCTGAAACAGTCTGGGGGTCCTGTCTGGGTTTTTTATGTTATTTTAAAGCAAGGAAAATAATCATGAAGTGCTTTTCATTTACAAAATGCAACAGCAAAACTTCAGATTTTAATAGGCTAGTTGTCCAGCTCAGGCTTAACTGGACATCTCTTTCTGCAACTGAAATTTTGTGGTCCAGTTATTATGTGGACACAAGTTAGGTCACTTAGCCATCTAAATATCTGACTGTGTGCTCAGATCACGTATTTGGACATCTAAGTGACCTTATATTGAGCTTGCAAATAAAGACAAGTGCAAAAATTGAGGCAAGTGTCTGAAAATCTGTCCCTATAGATTTAGGGCTCTATCCAGATGAAAGCATAGGCACTGGAACTACGGCTGCTGCCGCAACCCCTGACTTGAAATGGTTTCCATTACATACAGAGTTTACAGTTTGGTTCAATGGCTCTCAGACCCTTCACTACACAAATTGTTCCAGCACCACAGGATGAAAGTGTCCAGTCTAAAGGTGAACATTAGAAGCCTACAGCTTTCCTCTAAGCCAAGATCTTAACTATTTAGCAGAAAAGTTAGTTGTCCCCGAATTCATGTCCCTGTCAAGAAACGTACCTAACTAGGTTTTGTAATATAGAATTATTCTTAGCAGTTATTAAATTGAATGTCTCAATAATAATTTAACAGCCCCACTAATAGCTAATAAAGAACAAACAGCCTGCCTAAGGTGCTGTAATATTTGAAAGACAATGTATTACATTCTGACATATAGGATGGCTGATTTCACACTTTATTTCCTCTTGCGTTTCTGCCTTGCCCTAGAGTGACCAGGCAGCAAGTGTGAAAAATCGAGTCGGGGGTAGGGGGTAATAAGTGCCTATATAAGACAAAGTCTCAAATATCGGGACTGTCCCTATAAAATCAGGACATCTGGTCACCCCTGATGTGCCTGTACTGCCCTTTATAACCTTGAACCCCCAAATCAGCTCCTTTAAGGCTGCTTTGCACCATTCTGCCCTTAACTCAGTGGACCCAGTCTTCAGAGGATTCGTCCTGTGTAGGAGAGTCCCTGGATTCCAAATAGCGGCTGCATTAGATCCTACTCCACCTCTCCACATGCCTGCAGGCACAGATGTCATCACCGGAGAAAAGAGAACATGGCTAGAGCCTCCCTTATACCCTTTGTGACCCCTGACTGCCGGAACAGCCTCTTGAGGCTATTGCATCTGATGCAGTTTAAAGCAGCCTGGAAAGGCTGTTAGATGTTGCTCTGACGATGAGACCTGTGAGGCCCCATTAAAAGAGGAGACCACAACAATGACAAAGCTACCTTTTTAACCCCTCTCCTCCACACAAGACAGGTTTTAAGTAGGGCTGTCGATTAATCGCAGTTAACTCAAAAAAATTAACTGTGATTAAATAAATTAATTGCGATTAATCTCACTGTTAAACAATAGAATGCCAATTGAAATTTATTAAATATTTTTGGATGCTTTACTATATTTTCAAATATATTGATTTCAGTTACAACACAGAGTACAAAGTGTACTTTTTATTATTTGATTACAAATATTTGCACTATAAAATGATAAACAAAAGAAATTCTTATTTTTCAATTTACCTCATACAAGAACTGTAGTGCAATCTCTTTATTGTGAAAGTGTAATTTACAGATGTAGATTTTTGTTACATAACTGCACTCAAAAATAAAACAAAGTCCACTCAGTCCTACTTCTTGGTCAGACAACTGCTAAGACAAACAAGTTTTTTGACATTTACGGGAGATACTGCTAACTGCTTCTTATTTACAATGTCACCTGGAAGTGAGAACAGGCATTCACATGGCACTTTTGTAGCCAGCGTTGCAAGGCATTTACGAACCAGATTTGCTAAACATACATATGCCTCTTCATGCTCCCGCCACCATTCCAGAAGACATGCTTCCATGCTGATGATACTTGTTAAAAAAATAATGTGTTAATTAAATTTGTGACTGAATTCCTTGGGGGAGAATTTTATGTGTCCTGCTCTGTTTTACCTGCATTCTGCCATATATTTCATGTGATAGCAGTCTTGGATGATGACAAAGCACATGTTCATTTTAAGAATAGGTTTAACAGCAGGTTTGACAAAACGCAAAGAAGGTACCAATGTGAGATTTCTAAGGATGACTACAGCGCTCGACCCAAGGTTTAACAATCTGAAGTGCCTTCCAAAATCTGAGAGGGACGAGATGTGGAAAATGCTTTCAGATGTCTTAAAAGAGCAACACTCCAATGCAGAAACTACAGAACTCGAACCACCAAAAAGAGAAAATCAACCTTCTGCTGGTGGCATCCGACTCAGATGATGAAAATGAACATGTGTCGGTCCGCTCTGCTTTGGATCATTATCGAGCAGAACCCATTATCAGCATGGATGCATGTCCTCTGGAATGGTGGTTGAAGCAGGAAGGGACATATGAATCTTCAGCGCATCTGGTTTATAAATATCTTGCGATGCCAGCAACAACGCCATGCGAACGCCTGTTCTCACTTTCAGGTGACATTGTAAACAAGACATGGGAAGCATTATCTCCTGCAAATTGTAACCAGACTTGTTTGTCTGAGCGATTGGCTGAAGTAGGACTGAGTGGACTTGTAGGCTCTAAAGTTTTACATTGTTTTATTTTTTAATGCAGTTTTTTTTTGTACATAATTCTACATTTGTAAGTTCAACTTTCATTATAAAGAGATTGAACTATAGTACTTGTATTAGCTGAATTGAAATATACTATTTCTTTTGTTTTTTACAGTGCAAATATTTGTAATAAAAAAATCAATATAAAGTGAGCACTGTACACTTTGTATTTTGTGTTGTAATTGAAATCAATATATTTGAAAATGTAGAAAACATTCAAAATGATTTAAATAAATGGTATTCTATTATTGTTTAACAGTGTGATTAATCACAATTAATAAAATTTATTGCAATTATTTTTTAATGGCTTGATAGCCCTAGTTTTCAGGGTACAATCTAGGCCTTTGCTTTTACAGAAGAAAATGAATTGAAAGTGTCTGAGTCACAAGTTTATGCAGAAAGGACAGCTATATTTCCAGGAGCCAGTAAAGGGTAAAATTGGCTTAAGTATGCACAACACACTGTCAACCTGTGGAACTCATTGCCAGAAGATGTTCTGAAAGCCAAAACTATAACTGAGTTCAAAGGAAAAAAAATGGATAAGTTCATGGAGGATATTAGCCAAAATTGTCACCCCATGCTCTGGGTGTCCCTGAACTTCTAACTGCCAGCAGTTGGGACTGGAAGACTGGGGATGGATCACTCAAAAATTGCCCTGTTCTGTTAATTCCCTCTGAAGCAGCTGGTACTGGCCACTGTGGGAAGACAGGATCCTGGGCTAAATGGAACATGCTCATACTGGGTCAGATCAAAATTCTTAAGAAGTCCCCTGAGAGAGAGAGATGGTCAGAAAAAATTATCTGTGAATACATTCACATGGTAGAGAAAGGTGTTAATAGGGAAAATATATAAACTTTTCATATCCTTTTACTAGAAAATTCTTTTCAAAGTGGAAAGATACATTGGCTGAACCTCCACACAACTGTTTATATTCATGTGAAATATAAAATTAAAGGAGACAGAGTCTAAAACCAATAAGCAGTGTATGCATTAACTGACTACTGATAAACTCCTCAGGTGGTTAAACACTATCCTGAACAGATGCATCAATAATCTACAAATACATATTCTGTTGTCAGTTAGTGCTAAAAAGATTTTTTTATTTTTGAAGTGAAATATTTCAAAGTGTCTCTTTAGAATGGAAAAACTTCTTTTTGAGGCTATGTGAGCAGAGATGAAAAAGCATGCCAAGTTCATTCCAAAATTATGCAACCATTGGATAATGCCCAATGGGATTCTAACAGTATGCGGTAACTAGTTTTTCCTGGACAAATGCTGCTCAGTCTACTCTTGACACAGTTACAGAACTGTTTGCAGAAAGCTAGACCTTTTGCTGTTTGTTCCTACTTTGCCTATGGTAGGAACCACAGCTGTTTCAGACAATACCTTGGGTGCACTGATCACTCATAATCACAAGGCTGAAACTAACAGTTGTATTTGTATTAAGGATGCTAACTGAGATAGAATAGAAGTACTATAGGTCTAATTCTCCTCCAACTTGTTCATCCAAGCAAACAGAGTGTAAAGTGGCTGTAAAACCCTACCAAATCAGAATGAAAGTGCTCTACATCCCCTTTTCATGGACATAAATGACTATACGAGGTTCAAAGCAGTAGAGAACTGAGCCCTCAGACAAGGAAGCCCTGGCCTATGTCTGGGCAAAAGAAAAATAGTGCATTTCCCTTTGGGGATGTAAGTTTATTTTACTGACTGATCACTGACTAGACTCCATGACGTTTGCTTACCACCTATAGCTGGTCCCTAATGAAATAACACTGCACCACGTTAGAACAGAAAGAACACTTTGTATGGACCAAGGACTAAGTTATGTCACAAGTGAGTCGAACTGCATGAAAAAGCTCTAGTTCTTTTAGTGTATTCACAATGTGTTTGCCCCATGATGATTCTTTAATATTAGAAACTTACATGCACTTAATTCTTATGAATAACCCTTGAAAACAACTTAAACAGAATTATTAGGGAGGTCAATTATTTCTGTTAACAGAAGTGCATATTTCATGACAGGTAAAATGTGTGCCAATATGCATTATCTTAGAGATTAGATAGCTGGTAGTGAGCTTATTCGTATGGTGTTATACAAATGTGCCTGTTTGGATAACTATCCTTGATGATGGTTAGAAGTTCCTGCAGGAATAATACCCTGTGCTGCTCCATTCTAATTACATGGCTCCTATGCCATGAAGAGGCCAGACATGTACTGCCAGAATTTTGACAAAGGAACTTCCTCAAACATTTTTTCAATTGATACGTATGACCTTCCTGGGTCAAATACTCTTCCCACACCATAAAGATCTACCAATTTCATACACAGTCTACTCCCCCATTTAAAAACTAAATAATTTGGCATTCTTCCTCTCCTCCCAGATCCATCTGTCCTTCCAGTTTTGCTGCTACCTGATGTAACCAAAGCAGTCAAACTGAATCCTCGCAAGCCAGTCAGATTCCCCTTTCATAATACATTTAAATAATGCAACAATGTATAATGCTCTTGATTTCTCCATCCGGTATTATAAACCATTTGAAATATACCAGGTTTAGTCCAAATAGCAACCATACAGCAATCCAAATACTTGTTCCCAACTGACCTTTCCACTACTAACTTTACAAGTGAACAGTCTAAGCCCTGGTCTACACTGGGAGGTGGGGGGAAGAGGAAATCGATCTAAGTTACACAACTTCAGCTACATGAATAACGTAGCTGAAGTCGACATACTTAGATCGACTTACCATGGTGTCTTCACCATGGTGAGTCAACTGCTGCTGCTCCCCTGTCAACTCCGCCTGCGCCTCTCACAGCGGTGGAGTATAGGAGTCGATGGGGGAGCACTCAGGGATTGATTTATCACGTCTAGACTAGATGCAATAAATCGAACCCTGCTGGATCGATCGCTGCCCACCAATCCGGTGGGTAGTGAAGACATATCCTAAGATGACTGTTTAGTTATCATACTAGTGAAGAGACAGCTAGTTAAATCATTTCAACAGCTGAAACATTTTAGCCCTCCAGTTTGGACAACAGCATTGCAAAGATAATCGACTATTCCTTTGTGACAAGAGAGAAGATAAAACATGTTTGTGCAAGGGAGGGAAAAAGTGAAGATGGTATCTTTAATTATCATGCTTCTCAAGTTTATTTTTAAGATACTTTGCAAGATTGCATAAGTTGTTCAATTCTGCCAGAACAAGTGGGTGCCACATTTACTGAGTTTCTCTTTGCAGACCATTCATTTGATATCAGAAATGCCCGTAAGACACGCTTTAATTCACACAGAGGTGGAATTTGTACATTTTCATGATACGACCACCATTGTTCTGAATTTAATTTTAGGATTCTGTATAGTTTCAAGCATTTTGAGTAAATCATCTTTATTCTATAGAATTTTTTTCAGCTGTTCAAACATACTTTTGTTAGCCCTCTTTTTCACAGTCATATTTTATGTTACCCAAGGGTCAACTCCTACTAAAATCAATGGGAGTTTTGTCATTGACTTCAGTGGAGGCAGGACTGGATCCTACTTGCAGACGTTATTTAACTGGTTGATATCTTTTAATCTTTCATTTCATATTTATCATTATGCTGTGGAAAACTGTAAAGTCGAAATTAGTCAAGATAAACTACACACATATGGTACACACTCATCCATCATTTACCTGTTCATGCTGTTTAAATGCAAGAGCCACTAAGAGAACTAAATTTCTTCCATTCTAACGCAAAAGGAAAACTGTAACAACTTGTACTTTAACTTTTGGAACTCTAAGAGCAGGAAAATGTACATGGAAATGCATTTAAGTGTTTGTCATGATTTTCTATCTAATTTCCGTAAGAATCTCTAGTGGAAAAGGAAGCAAATTCATTTCACTGAGTATGGTCAAACACAACCCTTCTCCACTTTAGCTTTCATGCCTTTATACTTCCATCATACATATTTATAACAGTAGAGCAGAAAAGTTTGCCCAATAGTGTGAACATTTCCATTTTAGACTCTTTGTCTCAGAGCTGAAAATGAAAAAGTTACCACTTGGCCTTCCGTATCAAATTCATTTCTTGACAAGATATGTGCAGCAGCCTTCAAAATAGGAGTCTGGCAGGGATAACAAAGAATGGCAGAGTCTTGAGAAAGAGTGTTATTAAAGAATTCAAAGCGTTTCCAAGCACACACTGCTTATTTTCTTCACATAGACAGCTCTAATTGCTCCCGTTCACTTTGCAGGTTTTCCTATATTCCATAGGAATGTGTTTCACTCCATACATTGATCAATGGAGTTACTGTTTGAAATGAAGCCATTTGGATTCTGAGCTTGTGAAAAGATGTTTGTCTAGGTGCAAGCCTAAGAATTTCAATAACTGCAGTGTTTTAACAATGTTTTGTGTGTGCCTCTGCATTTATCTCCAGTATGACAGGGCTAATGAGAGGGCATGTACAATAAGAGGGCAAACTAGTTTTTTAGATTTATTATCTAATAACTATGCTATATTTATGTGACGTGGATTTTATTAACTACATTCTATTCTAAATGCTACAGTTCAGTATACCTTCAAGAGATTATATCACAGAAGAATAATTGTTTTAGGGTACCAATGACAAAGGATGGTACAATATCAGGGAGTGTTTTTATTCACACAGCAGTAACTTAAAACTAGATATTGCTCTCTCTCACCAAAAACACGAATAATTTTATTTTAAAAGCGCCTTCCCCTCATTACTCCATCAAAAGACCTCAGGGCACTATACAACAATAAAAACTAGATATAACTCACCTCAAAATACCTTGTATCTGAACAAGTTCCAGACCCACAGTCAAATTTCACGTGTCATGAGGCAAACCAACACCCAGAATTGGTGTTTGGATACACTCATTTTATGCCAGTGGGATTCCACTGACTTGAATGGTGTTACACTGGTGTGAAACCAGAGTAACGGAGCAGAGATTTAGCCCCCCCCCCCACCGATAGTGTGTTTGGTTCACACATATACCACCAAATAATGCTGAGGATGTATTTTCCACTTCGTTGGTCAGCACGTGGGTACCTTTAATACTGACTAGCTTACAAGAAAGTAGGAATGCTACAAGACTTTCCTCAGAAACAGTCTTGGCCACATCTGAGGTAGAGGTAGATAATTAATCTATTATTGTCATTCTTTATATAGCGCCATGCACATGCATGGCATTATCTTCTTTTAATGTTTTTGCTTGAAGAACTTATACTCCAAGGCCCCAATCCAACACACACACACATACTTATGCATATGCTTAACTTTAAGCACCAGACTTGTTCCACTGACTTTCTCTTAGAAGAAGGATTATCTAGGAAGATGCTTTAAAATAATGGAATTCCAGATGCAGGGGCCTGCATAAAGGAAGGCATGGAGACAAGAGCATGAGACGATGAAAAAGGGTCAAGCAGCGTGGGCAGAGTGAACAAGGCTAGACAGGAAGTGCAATGGAGAGAATGAGACATCTTCCATTAATCTTCTAGAGTGCTTTGAAAAACTCAGAATCTGTATGGTAAAAATCTATCCTGTAAAAGTCTAAACATGTACTCTCTCCCCTACTGGTCTGTCTGTAGCAGTAGTCCTTTGCACTTTTAGGGCCCACTGCTGTGAAGCTCTGAGCACATTCTGAGATCTGCTGCTTACCTAAGCGTCCATAGATTTCAGTGGGAACTGAGGATGCAAAGCACGGCACAGGAGGCACGTTGCAGGATCAACTTGTGTGTCCTTAAAGTTTGGCCTGGCCTAAGTAGTTCCACTGATGGAAATGGGACAACTTGTGTCCTTAAAGTTACATACATGCTGAGGCACCTTCCTGAATAGCTGTCATAGCACCTTCAACCCAAGCATCTCAGTATTAATGAAGTAGTGTGAAACAAACCTTTGTCAGTAAGACTGTCTGATAAATATAATCAAAATAATATAGTTTGGAGAGCCAAATCTGTCTCTCCCTGTAGGAAAATGAGAAAAGAAGCCTCTCTATACACCAGTCATTGGCAGCATGCTGTTGGCTTGAAGACCATGCTGAATTTACATCTCCCCAAATCTTTTGATGGGCTTTGAAAAGAGTCCTGCACAATATTGTCAGTGTAAAGTCAATAAAGATTTTACTGAAAGGCAGTCAGATACGTGCAAAGTAAGCCTGCTGACTAAAAGGTTATTTGTGCAAACAGAAAGACAAAAAACATGGAGACTTAACTAAAATCAACAGAAAAGACAAGTTCTACAAGAGTAATGTTATCAGTGATCACGTAGTCTAAGAAGTGTAATATGGTAGGAACAATTAGTATCAATGATACCCTAATATTGAATTGCAATGGAATGAACAAGAATGTTCTTACCTTTACAGTCATAAAATATACTAATTATAAGCAATGTTAATAACAGACTACAGAATGTTGAAGACAAAATAATGATGGATACTAAAAGCACTTTTGTTAACTTTTCTCTGGCAGATACAACTGTTCTGGAAGGACTAAAAGTAAGATTTAGTGTTATTCTGTTACTGGTAACCTTTTGGAGTCAGTGACTCATTTGCTATCTACAGTACATTCTTCCCTGGATCAGTATTAAAAAACAAACAAACCATAAATCACCATGTGAGTAATGATTTACAGAAACAGTCTCAAGCTGCAAAATTTAGTAAATTCTACCGCCTCTCAAAAGGAGAAGAGAATTTTTTAACAAACTTAATATACCGTTAAAAATTCCTGAGACCTCTACAAGTTTAGTTATTGGAAACAAGGTTGAACCATGTGGGGAAAGAGTAAGGGAAGGAGTTGAGGAGAAGGATTATAGAAAGGCAATGACCTTACATAATATGCTGTTAAATTTGCAATTCCCAAATTGAACAGCCCCAGATAATGCTGCTGTGAACAATTCCGTATATTGGGTACTCAAGAATCAGAAGTACTTTCATAGTATACGAGCTAGGCATACCTATCATTTTACAAAGTAAAGACTAGGCCTGTCAAGCACTCTGCAAGACACATCACCAATGGCCTCAATCCTTGAGGGAAGCCATACAATATGTGAAACTTCTAGGAAAGTTTATCAGCAACTGTTATTGTTCTGAAAGGAGATTGTACAAAATCCCTTCAAGCTGGCTGAAACAATTACGAACCCACAACGCACACATATGTCTTAATTACTCAATTCCCAGTACTCTGATGGCGTGGAGGCCATCATCGGACAGTTGGCACAGAGAATTGCAAGTCATTGTGGGTTTCCACTTACTGTACAGAGATTATGCAAATCTTTGCACTTTGATGAACAGGTGCCCAGCTACATCAATTTCCAACTTCCTCCCCAATCTGTCATTCCACATAAGACCAGACATTAATACAATTTAATTGAAAAGAAGTTACCCTTACTGGATCGGAGGCCAAACCTTTGCAAAAGGACAATAGTGAGCAAGGGATACAAAGATATTAAAGGAGATTGTAGATAGATAGGGGGTGGCAGTGGGGAGAGGGTCAAAAGTTGAGGCAAACAAGTTTCTTGTGGAAATATGAACAAGGAATTTAAAGTGCAGTAGCCAATCAAAACAAAAGGATTTATAATAGCTAAAGTGTAGGAGGTTATTAAATGTGTTGTTGCAAGAAGAGCAAGTGATGGAGCTCACTGTTAACTCAATAATAATTAAATCCTGAGCTTAGAAACATCAGGTTTTGGGCCTTGAAGATTGTTTAGCCCAGGTCACAGTTATTACCTAAAAACAAGAAACACCTTCATGTTATCAAACAATACAATAATTTCATATATATCTTGATCAATCTCTCACTCTAGATATATCTAAATTCTTATTATATTCCTCTTCGTCCACTATTTGTATGTCACTTGTATTCATAGATTGTGCCCTCTTCCAGGAACCATTTACTTGAATGTGCTTGTCCAGTATCAAACAAATTTTGATAGGATATCTGGCCACTACTATAATAATAAAATAATGATAAATATTATCTATTTGAAGTGACGAGTACACAGAATTTTCCCTGTTATTCAAGTTCAATGATTAAAACAAAATGTAAACTCGCTGACGTTCAAACAATTTCCACACTATTACCCCAATCAAGCAAATTGCCACAATCATCACCTCAGTGTCTCTTGGTCATCATATAACGGGAGTCAACGACAATAAGTACACTTAAGGGGCAACTTTAATAAAACCTTTTGCTCTTCACTGTAGGTAACCAATAGAAATAATTAAGCCTATTCCCAAATCAAAAGTAAATAATAATCCCCTTCAATATTTACATTCCCAGTCATTTTCTACAGAGTATGTTTTTAGTTGGTGAAAAAACACCATCCACTGTATCAGGATGTCTGAAGATACAAATGTGAACTGAATCCATTGCACAGTATTACTGCATAAACCGTGGAAAATTAATTCCTGTGGCACAGAGCTGCGGCAAACTTCATTTTCACTTCAACAGGACTTCAGGGGAGTGTAATCCATTGTATTCCAATATCTTTCCCTGAGGTAGACAGATTTCTCACAGATCTAACCATCTTCAAAATTTGTTTTGTGAACCAAATGATTCATGTACAAGTAATATTGTTTCAGCTACCATATCAAGAGACTTTATGAAGTACTTGCAAATCTTCTGGAAGAGCATAGAGAAACAGTCTTCACTCCAATAAGGTCTCCAGTCATCTTTCAAGCAATTCCTTGACATTCCCAGTAGCAGGTCCCTTGAATGTTCCCAACAAAAGCCCCAAAGGGCTGATCCGTTAATAAGCTGCAGTTTACACCTCCCTGCACCAACCTGACCCTTTGTGCCCTGGTGAGTCTCATTCTGTGAGAGCAAGCAATGAGACTACAAAAATCACCCTACCCCAGGGTTTCTGTCTGGCAGGTAGTAGCTGATGTAAGCAGTTGTAGGAATGCACTGAATCAGCACATCCACCTGCCAGATGATCAGGTCCCCTTGTCAGCCATTGCTGCCCATTGTGGAGGTGTACTGAGTCTCTGTAGGCTCTCTCTGATGAATGGGGGTTTTTGGCTACCTTGTACTGCTCTATCCCTTGCAGGCTTGCCCTGGCTGGGCCCTACACTAGAGACCACTCCAGCAGAAAGTGGCATAGAGTTTGCACTCTGTCCAGCCCAAGCTCTCGATTCTCCATTTTTATTATAACTTAACTTTGTCAAGGCAGAGAGTGTATCATCATATGCAAGAGCCCAAGTTCTACAAATGCACAACTTTCATTTAGAGGGGAGCTCTATGGCCATATCTCTTCTGTAATCTCTCCCACTGGAATCTTAGGCTGGTGTCAGACCTTTAGTGAGGCAGGCCTGAGCCTTTCAAGACAAAATCTCAGATGCAAATCTAAAGAAAAGATATTTAATCACAGCAGCCTTTTCTGGGCCTTGGCATTATGTCAGAGGCTAACATGTCACAGGGATCTATCCAGCAGTAATTATAGACCCATCTCAGTTGGAAAGGATGGAGAAAGAAAGCAAACAAAAATCCTAAGCAAACAGCAACTTTCTCCTAGATCATCCCCACAAACCACTAATCATTCTTTATCAATTACGTAGGAATTGCCATGCCAGACCCAACCAGTGATCCATCAATCCAGTATCTTGGCTCCAACAGTGGCTAGAACCTGATGCTTCCAGGGAAAGTGCAAGAATTGCTGGAGTAGGTATTTATGCAATAACCTGCACACAGGGTAACCTAACATATTCCTAACCCTCCCTCAGGCCTGGTCTACACTTGCTGCGGCCTGCAGGATATGTGTAGCTACATGCTGCAGTGACAGGCTCCAGCATGGGGGAAGCAGTAAGGAACCATGCTGGCAGCAGGGAATTGCTGGAGCCTTTCCTCGCTGCGAGAGTCTTTCACTGTGGCAGGGAAAGGCTCCGGCAGTGGGATACTATACTACTCAAAATAGCAGCATAGACATAGGAGGCACTGCTTAGGCATGTGGAGAGCTGTGTAAGGTACATACCCTAAGATTGTGGCATGTCCTTGCTTGCCTAAGCAGCGCTTCACTTTCTACACTACTGTTCATACCGGTGCCAGGGGGGCATACAGTGCCTGCACTCCACTGTAAGTGTAACTATACCTTTAGTTACAGGCTGGCTTGTGAGTGAGTGTACCTCCCAAACGCTGTTGCTGGTTTTTAGATTAAGTTATTCCTACCTAACAAACTGGTGAGGTTCTCAGCAACCATATAATTATCCAATCCTTTTTTGACCTGCTCTATCTAACCTTTTACCTCAACTGATTCATTCATGTTAGTAGTCAATATACATGCATTTCAAATGAAATGGTGAGGTTTTAATATGGATGTAATTTAGAAATTAAGCAGCCGTTAGTGTTCAGTATGCATTTCCAGTCAGCTATAGTTAGAAACTACTATTTACTGTAACCAAAATTAATTATAAGCTGTTGGACATACAGGGACATGCATATAAAGTGTCCTTCATTAATAATTTTATATAATCCATCTCATCTTATACTGTAAGGTCTTTGAGGCAGGGACTATCTTTTTGTTCTATGTTTATAAACCACAGCCTAGCACAACAGGGTCCTGGCCCAAAACTAGGATCCCCGGGTGCAACTGTCATACAAATAAATAAATTATATTTTCCTGACAATGCATCACAATAAATTATTTTAGTAATAGGACTTATATTGGCATATCAGATAAAACGTATTGCATCGGGTTGTAATTCAAAACAATCAAAAGAAAAATGTATCTGCATTGGCATTGCATTCAGTAAGTGGAGGAAGTAGTCTCTTTTGACATGATCGAAACTTTAAAACCAAATGTTGCACAAAGATGTTACAGCTTATACACAAAGATCTGAATGTTTAAACAGCTGGTCTGTGAGTTAAAGCTCAAATGCAAAGGAGCAGGCTGGAGCTGACTATTGTATAAACAAAACAAATTTGGATGTCATAACAAGTGATTTTTAAACTTCAGGATCTGCACACTCAGAGCTGCTGGGCTCTACTGAGCACACAACAGAGAAAATATAAAACCCACTATCCAGGAAGGAAAGCAGCAATAAGCACAAGTCAGTCCATTCCTTGAACTTTCTCTACTGACCATATCAAAGTGACAACCTTAAAGTAGCCAAAATTCTAGCAAGAATCAAGGATAATCTATGCTAATGAGAAAGCAAAATGGTATTCTCAGGATAGACAGCAGTTCATGTTCTGAAGCCCATTCATCACCCCAATATCATTACCAGCCTATTTTGTTGAAAATATCCATGGGAGCCATATTCCTATTTTCTAAACATCATCATTTATTTTGCCATTTTAGTTTTTGTACAAATAGGATGGCAAATAGGGTGTGGAGAATCCCTGGTCTTTTATGTTTTGGAAACTGGCATATTTTAACTTTTGTACAACACAGACTTTTATCATCAATTATGAGGGGAATGTCTTTCCAATGACAGAAAGGGCAAGCGAGCAGCCATTTCTAGTGCTAACACTAATGCAACTGTTAAGCCATAAATTCATTTAACACTCAAATCCAGAGTCTGGCACGCAGCCTGAGTAGGCCAGCCGATCTGCAAGAAGGGAGTTCCTCTCACTTCAAGGTCACAGAATGTCTGCAACATCTCAGTGGCTGGAGTAACCTCTACTGCATCCCCAACCCTAAGTGGGAGGACAGGAGAATCTGTGTAATGACAGCTCTGGTCCTGGCAGCGTACACTTGCTGCCATGGAGCTCTGCTTTGCACCATACAGGCATGTAACCCTTTCGTGGTCACCTAGAATCCTGTCTCCACCTAGCACAGCTGTATTGCATCAGTTCCACCCTACTGCTAGAGATTTAGTCTAAGAGCTAGCTCCTAAGAACATGGTCTTTAATTTTGTATTCAAGTATTTGCACACACAGTTCATTTGCATTATCATTTTGTGTGCAACTGATATAATAGGCACACGCAATGGCAAAATAAGCCAGATTTCAATACCTTAAAAAAATAATACCAAATAACTTAGTGTCTTTTCAATGCATAGCCTTATCTTTAGACAATGCAATCTCCTTGACTGCAGTAAAAGTGACCAGAGGATGCTCATAAATCTATGTCACCAGGCCAGTTAGGCACAATTCTACCTCCAAATAAAAGATCAAGTCACAGTTCACCATAGAATATTAGAATCTGAACACCTTTTATTTATTTAGGTATTTATCCCCACAGCAGTCTTGGGAAGTATTATGATTCTCCATAGGTAAAATGGGGCTAGAGGCATAGATGACTGAAGCCTCCCTCTTGCAAACACTTAATGCAAGTTTTTAACTTTAAATATACAAGAAATATCATTGAATTCAATGAGGCTACTTACTTGCATAAAGTTAAGCACTTGCATTAAGTGTTTACAAGTTGGGGGCCTTAATGATTTGGCCAAAAGGCACAGGGAGTCTGTGGCTGGGACTGGATTTAACCCCAATCTCCTGAGCCCCAGTCTACTGCCTAAACATGACTATTCTTACCCAGAAGATTATAGCCACAGTATGTCCATTCAAATAGAACAAGACCAAATCCATTACTTTATAAACATCAGATGTTTCAAAGTCAGTCATCATGGAATCTTCTTAACATAAATGCTCTGCAGAAGGACATATTAACCAAAAGATTTCTAAGTGGAGAAAAGGAAAAAATACCTCTGTGCATTAGATGTCAGAAAATCCAGTTTATATTAAAAAAATCTGAAATATCTCATATCTTAGTACACAGAAACAATAAGTGACTGTTCATGGCATTGTTTGGTTTTTTTAAAATTCAGTTTTCAATATAGTTATGGAGTCTAAGTATAGGTGGCAAGCATTAGGTGATCTATATATACACACTAAATTATGCATACAACTTTTACACACTTTTAAAAAACGTAACAGTCCCCTCATGTGTAGGGCTTTATCAAAGTAAATTGAACAGCACAAATAAGATTAACACAAGACCTCTCTGTTAATGTTTAGATTGGCCATGTAAAGCTACATCAAACTGTGCATATTGCAAGTGACAAGGTAATTTTTTTATCAGTTTGAACTATAAGTGAGCACCCTGTTATCTATATTTAGAGGACATAAACTTGTAGTCAACTGAAGAACAAGCATATTCTTCTCATCTCTGGCACTGTGCCTAGCTAGCCTGACCCCCAAGCCTGCACTTAATTTTAAGTAGATGAATAGTCCCTCTAAGTTCAATGGGACTGCTCACCTGCTGGAAACTAAGCATGGACATCAGTGCTAGCAGGATAGAACCTTGAACAATATTTCCATAAGTTTAGTCTGAAAAATACAAAAAACTTCAACTCTAATGTGCTATTTATTTTCCATGACAGGCTTCAACATGTAGGAGGAACAATACAGAAATATAACAACACGAGTTAGCAGATGTGGCATACTCTGTGCCAGGTCACATGTAGGACAGAAAGTCAAGCCAGACCATAAGGCTCATGGAAACACCCTCCTCATTTGTTATGTAGCAACTCAGTTTGGTTTGATCCGAGTGGCAGAAAGAAAAATAGCAGCAGCAATCACCAAACCTGAAGTACTTCCCACTAACAAGCTATCTTTGAATTGGAGAAAGTCAATATTCTTTCACCACGCCCTGGACAACACAAAAAAATAAAATAAATACAGTCATGTTTTCATGACTTGTTCATATTGTATGTACTGTATCTAAGAACAAATCATCAATATTGTTGACTCGGCATAGAAGATTTACCCAATTTTCCATGGCAACATCTATTTTTACGACAAATATTTTTAATCAACTACTTTAGTCTTCATATTACTTAATATTTATATTATTGCAGCGCCTAGAGGCTCCAGTTAAGATGAGGGCCTTCATTGTCAGGGTTGCTATACATGGGCAGAGACTGTGTATAGCTCTCCCATGAGCTTACAGTGTTATTTCAGGGAATATGAATAAAAATATTAATTGAATGAAACAAAAATCAATAATCCACCTGCTAAAGGCTTCTCTTGACTTCAGTGGACACTGGATCAAGCCTCTGTGACAAATGGCCTGTTCCCACTCAGCAATCTCCCTCTGGGGTGGCCTGTTGTCCTGCTCTGGTGTATCAGGTGGAAGCTTAGAATGTACTCAGAATCCTCAAAATGAGACTTCTCTATTCTCACAGGACAGGCCTTTCTCATGGAATAGAACGGGGAGACGAGCTCTGGGATTGTGCAATGCCAGTTATTAATACAGTTATTTTAATTGAATAGGTTTGTTTAGTCCTATTGACAGAGTTAGTATAAAATAACCCACTACTATCAAATTCAGTTCTAACAAACTTTAGGAATCACCACTGGTAATGGCTTAGGGTTTATATAACCTGTCCAGAGAAGCAGAAGTTACTTGATTACATTGTTAATGAGAGTCACTGACTTCTTTATGTATAAGTACTGTTGATTCAAGATTATTTTAGCAAGTGGTTGGTACAGAAGCAGACGAAGAGTAAAAGAAAGAGCAGAACAGAGGGAGGAAAATGGGTTAAAATAGGTTTTAAAAGCTCTAGTAGTTACTTATCATTAAGTCTGTAACAACAACAGGCAATTGAAGTATAGATCCCTGAAATAACTCTGGCTTCAAATTTCTAACATCTGACCAGAAGGCTTTCAGTTTGGGACGATCCCAGAAGGCATGAAGACAGTTCTCCATAACATGGAATTTCCATACAACAGGCTTTCAAAGCTTGTTGCAATGACATCTCTAATGTCTTTCTGCAGTGCTAGCCTGTCTGGATATTTTCCCCCAAAAAACCTAACTGGCAGCTTAGCACTTGTGTGTAGCATTCACTGTAGGTCAATGGTTTACCATTGCAATCCATATTTAAGAGTGACAAAGCCCTAGCGGATGAAGAGAGATATTATTTGGCCCAGCAGGTGAAAGGAAGAAAATCAAGGAGGTTCAAAAGAGCTCAGCCATCTGTGAAAGCAAAGCCCTGTGTTCAACAAAAGCATTTCAGTGTAGCAGGATGGCACACTGGTGACAAAGTTAGGAAGGAAGATACATGGCATACTACAATATGCACCAATGTCAGGATGTGGAGGGTTATAGTTCCTGACAACTTCAAATCTCAGAGTACTCTTAGAAACAGGCAGATTTTGTAGGACTTTTTTCCTCCCAGTTATCCCCAGATTTCTGTCCTACATATTTTGGGCTGTAAAACACAATGCACACAGGGCTGTATACATAATAATTAAACAAGTTTCTGGTGTTCTCCACACTGGCCCCTTGTCTGTAAAGGAAAGTCTTTCTAAGGAGACTTATACCAATATCGGTTCTGAGTTTAAACTTTCTTGTGGAAAGGGCAAGAGAGGGGTCTCTGGAGAATTAGGTTGAAACACAAACAACCCTCTTTGGAGGTTTGGGTTTATTTCAAGGGTTCTGGCTGAATCAAAATGCCACACAGTTTGCAACGGTCTCTAGCTGAGTTTCTTACATGCATCTTTACATGCGGTAAACCAATGGTTTTCAAAGTTTGGGTTGGGACCCAGTACTGGGTCATGGAATGCAAGGTACTCGGTTGCCTTGCTCAGCACCCAGGGACCCTGGTGGCCGGCCAGTGAAAATTAGTAGTCCCTACCTGTTCTGACACCATGCTGCACCCCGAAAGCAGCCAGCAGCAGGTCCGGCTCCTGGGAGCGGAGCCACCAGGTTCCACATGCTGCCCCTGCCCAAAGCACCAGCTCTGCACTCCCATTGGCTGGTTCTCGGCCAATGGGAGCTGGGGGTGGCTGTGCCTACGAGCAAGAGCCACACAGAGTGATTTGCATGCCTCTGCCTAGGAGCCGGACCTGCTGCCCACTTCTGGAGCATAGCGTGGTCTGCAATGCCAGGACAGGTGGGAAGCCTGCCTCTACACCTGAGCTGTGCCACTGACCGGGAGCCGCCAGAGGTAAGCCCATGCCCCAACCCCAACCCCACACCCCAATCCCCTGCCCCATCCCTGAGCCCCCTTCCTGCACCCCAACCCCTTCATCCCTGGCCCCATCCTGCACCCCAACCCCTTCATCCCTGACCCCATCCCAGATCCTGCACCCTCAGCCCAGAGCCCTGACCCTCTCCTCCCACACCCTGAACCCCTCATTCCCAGCCCCACCCTGCAGCCCTCACCCCCACACCCCAACCCTCTTCCCTAGCCCTGAGTCCCCTCCTACACCCCAAACCCCTCATACCCAGCTCCATTGGGTCAGGAGCATCCACAGTTATCTTCAACTGGGTTGCCAGAAAAACAGCTTGAAAACCATTGCAGTAAACACTCAAACCCTTCATAAAATCATAAACATATCATACTCCTAGAGCCAGAAGAGCTTTCTGGCTATTGTCATGCCTAGGAGCACACTGAACATCACAGAAGAATGTGAAGTAGTTCTTCTATTTCTAACTCCTAGGTAGGGAACCATTTGCTTTTAAGAATAGCCCTTCTTTACTTAGGGTGCTGAGCCTGAATAGACTCAGATGCACCTAATTAGCTCCTAGACTGGCTCCTTTTAGCCAATTCTTGTACTTGAGCTGGGAATTGACTTCCAAGACACAGTCTGGCTTAGTCAGGCATCTTCTTAGGGGCACCCCTGGGGTGGAGAAGCAGCCAGGCTGTAAAGTCCTCTTAAACAGGCACGAAAATACCAAGCCTCGTGTCACGCTATTACAAAATAAGTGGTCAAAAATCTTACTTTTGGAAATTAAGGCCTCTCTGACATCTAGTGGGAGTGTAACCACCAGTTTAAGCCTGGGCAAAGCAGAGCTCCTAATTCCCCCTCCTCCCCGCCCACATACACACAGACACACACTTCCCACTCTCTTTTTACAATTGCTGGGGATAACACCGCACCCTGTCTGTCACTCAGGCCTGTAACCTGGGTGTCGTCCACTCAGACTTTTGGTGGCAAAACTCTGTAGTGTAATCAAGGCTGATTCTTTCTGCATCACATCTCTATGATACGATGTTTCCTATCATCCACACAGCTAAACTCTCCTCTCATCACATCACATCTCAATTACTGCAACATCCTTCTCTCTGGCCTTGACGAATGAAATCTGGCCCCGCACACTTCATTCAGAATGCTGCAAAGGTCATTTTACAAGCTCATCACTTGACCATGTCACCCCTCTCTTTGAATCTCTCCACTAGCTACCCCTTCACTATCACTTTCAAGGCCCCTGACAGTCAATCCCAACCCTACCTATAATCTCTCATTCACAGTTGAGTTGTTGTTGCTCAGCTCCAACCAGCCTGTGATTCCAGCCTCCACTGTCCACTTGTTAAATTTTCAAACAAGCACCTACATGCCTTCTCCCATGCTGCCCCACATGCTTGGTAGGCACTCCCTGCAAATATCCCCAAAGCTAACTCATTATCCACCTTCAAATCCCTCATGAAAAGCTCTCCTTTGCTGTAATGCCTACAAAAAGCTTGACAATGGTTAGGCTGCTGGTGCTGAGACCACTGCCTGTCATGCTGACCAACACTGTCTCATTGTTTCATTGTACTTGCCCATTGGTCTCTCTCATCCATCTGTCACCTCATCTTAGACTGCTAGCATGTTGGTGGCAAGGAACATCATTTTATTCTGTGTTTGTACAGCACCTAGCACACTGAGGCCCTGGACTATCAATGTAACACCTAGGCACTACAGTAATACAAATAATAAGAGGTATATTTTATCTTTAAGTCACAATGCTGCACTAAGGGTGGTACACAGCCACACCAGCCCAGAAGGAGCTCCAAGAGGTATTGTGCTTGACGCAGACCCACAACTTCCTGGAGTTACGTTGAGTGAGGAGGAGCACTGATCTGGCACCATGTGACTGGGTGCTATCATGTGACTGGGCCATGGCTGGCCATTCCTAGTGGTTACAGCAGGAGTCAGGCCTAATGATCAGAGCAGAAGTCAGGCTAATGGTTGGAATCGGAGTCAGTTGCCAGGAATCAGAGTCCAAGGTCAGAGCTGGAGTCAGAGCCCAGGTGCCAAAGCCAAGGGTCAGAGCCAAAGTCAGAGATCAGGAGTCAGTGCCATGGGTCAGATCCATGTTACCTTGATGAACAAGGCGGGAGCAGGACAGGAACAAGCAGGAGCTATCATAACCAAGGGTAAATGCTCTGCGCAGCCACTGAAGTAGCAGTGTAGTGTAATGCTAGTGCTGGGCTTAACAGCCGGTCTGCTGACTCTTCCCATAGGTGGTGTAGCCAATCAGGCAGCCTATCTGAGGCCAGCTACACTTATCAGGTTGCTTGGAGATGGGCTGTGATGCAGGCCCTGCTTCCTGACAGGTGCAAGGTGTCCTTCCCACTACACAGAGCTACCTCTGCAGATAGGTGAGGAGGGGGACTGGACCATGGCCCCAGCCCCCCGCAGAAGACTAGTGGTGACAGTAGTACTAGTCCCAGAGCCCTTTACTCAGAGGAGCACAAACCCAGATTGTATTTAGTCCTTGCTGCATTTGCACACTGACATAAGGCTGGGTACAGTCTAGCACTGAACATACAACCTTCCTCTCTGCATGAAGCAATTGTTGACTCAGACACAAGCGTAACAAAGCTGACTCAAGGTTTTGGTACTGGATTAGCTCGTGTAACCTTCTGCACCAAGTTCCTACAATGATAAAAATGAACCTGTTTCAACAGAAGTCCTGTATTCTATCTGGGGACTTGTGCTACCATAGAAATTAAAGGTCCAATCTTGGAAAATCTTAACTCATGTGAGTTGTCTTTATTCAAGCAAATACTCCACTGACGTTAATGAGATCACTGCCATGAATAATGGCTTGTAGGATGTGGCCCTAAGAATCACACAAGCCTGTTGGTTCACTGGGCTCACTCCATTGGTGGAACAATTTAACACACCTTTCCTAAAATAGAAATGCAAGTGATGATGTTACCGAGCAGCTCACTAGCCATCTCCACGTCCCAGCTGCTGAGACTAGGTTATTTAAACTGTTTTCAGCTGTTAATATTTGCAGTTACTTAGAAACACAGAAGAATTCTATGCACCCAAAAACACAGCTAACCCTTTCAGTCTGTCCCAGTGCTCAGCCACGATAACCAGAAGAGCTCTCTGGCTATTGTCATGCCTAGGAGCACACTGAACATCACAGAAGAATGCTTCTGAACAGGGCCGGCACTTCCATTTAGGCGACCTAGGGCAGTCACCTAGGGCACCAGGATTTGGGTGGCAGCATTTTGCCGCCCTCGGCAGCAATTCGGCTGCAGGGGGTCCTTCCGCACTCCGGGTCTTCGGTGGCAATTCTGCGGTGGGTCCTTCACTCGCTCCGGGACCCACCGCCGAAGTGCCCCGAAGACCGGGAGTGTGGAAGGACCCCCCCCCCCGCCACAGAATTGCCGCCAACGACCGGGAGCACGGAAGAACCACCACCTAGGGCGCCAAAAACCCTGGCGCCGCTCCTGCTTCTGAATTTCTATATTCAACACTAGTACATGGGGTTTCTAAACAGGTACATTTTACCCAGGGTAAGTGGCTGACTAGGTAACTACTGTCTAATGCTTGGGCCTGCACTATCAGAAACCAACATGTGGATGATCAGACCTAATAGTTTGTGCAGTGGCAGTTAGGCCAGGAACCAGAACCAGAGGTCAAAGGCAGAATCAAGAGTCAAAAGCAAGGTCAGAAGAAGGCAAGCATAGGGCTGGAAGCTGGACTGGTGAAAGGGCAGGGCATAGAGCAGGACTGGGAACAAGGCTGGAGCAGACTAAAGCCTGTATAGTCTGTCATCACTATCAGGGCAGGGAGAGTTCTAAACCATGAAATGATATTAGGCAGTCTAAGCTGCAGTTCTTCCTGTGAAGATTATATACAGGCCCTGAGAGTCACCAGACCTGCTTCTGGCTTGTGGATTGGCTGAAGCCTACCACAGGAATGATTCATCACCACGTGTGGCTTAATCAGGCTCTAGTTCAGGGATGACTCATCACCTCATGTGTTCAGGCTTAACAGCAGCAGGACCGGCGCTAGGGGTTTTAGCGCCTTAGGCGGACTGCAATTTTGCTGCCCCGCGCCCTGGTCCCACGGCTCCAGTGGAGCTGCCGCAGTCGTGCCTGCGGGAGGTCCACCGGAGCTGCGAGAGCAGCCGACCGTCCACAGGCTCGACTGCGGCAGCTCCACCGGAGTCGCGGACCAGCGGACCCTCTGCAGGCAAGACTGCGGCAGCTCCACTGGAGCCGCCTGCCGCCCCCTCCGGCAAAATGCTACCCACCAGTAATCCTGGCGCCCTAGGTGATTGCCTAGGCCGCCTAAATGGAAGCGCAGGCCCTGAATAGCAGGGTATAAGAACATGGCTGAGGAAGACAGTACATATCTTGTGGTCTAAGAGCATTAGGTTTGGAGTAGTTAGACAGTAGTGTTGACTTGACCTCTCATCCTTTGGCAAACTGAGTTCCAGGTGGATTAGTGTGTGTGTGTATGTGTCTTTGAGATGACACTTTACAAACTGCCATTGGTCTGCTTTGCCTGGGCACGCAATATCACACAATAGACACCAACTCCATGGGTGTCCGGGGCTGGACCACCTACAGGGAAAAATTGGTGGGTGGTCTGCACTCACCAGCAGCTCCCTGCCCCGCCCCAGCTCACCTCCACCACCTCCCCTGAGCGTGCCTTCCCTGCTCCTCCCCCTAGCTCCCAGTGCTTCCCACCATGAAACAGCTATTTCACAGCAGCAAGCACTGGGCGGCAAGAGAGAGGGGAAAAGTGGTGTGCTCGAGGAAGAGGTGGGGAAGGGGTGGGGATTTGGGGAAGGGGTCCAATAGGGGCAGGGAGAGGGCAGAGACTTTGGGGTTGGAATGGGGGCGGGGCAGAGGTGGGAGGGATTCGAGCACCCACCAGCACCAGGAAAAGTTGGCACCTATGTATCACATGGCATTTTGGGGAACAGCAGGAATTGGCTTTAGTGTACAGTAGTTGGCCATTATTCTGCATGTTACATTACAAATTCTGGGCTTTTCTTGGCCCATGACCACCTGTTACTTTCTACTTCAGAAGTAGCTGCCAAACTAGAGCTAGGGAGCCAACTTCTGGAGTCTTGTGATTATGGCAGACTCTCAGATAGCTTCTAGTCCCCCAAGAAAAGTTTGACAACCTGACCGGACTTATGCAGCAACCTCATCCTGAGTCTGCTGACAGCCTGAAACAATGCCTCTGAGAAGGGTGAACTGCCTCATGTATCCCAATGGATTGTTAATGCCAAGAACTACTGTTCTGGGGCCCCCACCATCAGCCCAGCAGAGGACTTTGTGTGTGGCAGGAAGAGAGGAGTACAGTAGGCCTGGCCCGCCTACCTAGGCGGACACACCTGGGATGCATCCCTGCTGCTGCCCAGCCTACCCCTTCCACTCCAACCTCCAAGTTTCCCATCCACAACCACCTGTTAGGCCTGCCTCTTGCAACCCCAGCCTAGTCTCAAAGTCTTCCCACCAGGTCTTTCCCACTACACACTTCCACAGCCCAGATTTCTCCCATCCATTTCCTCCTAATGCAGTCTGTCATCTGCTACCTGGCCCTGGATGCAAGGCACCCCTACGCTAGTAATATAGAATCCATTAAGTATGCAATGGCACTGAAACCTACAGTTACCCAGACAAATCCAAAAATGGTATTCTTGCCCCATCCCTACTGTTAACTCCTTTTCCCATTATTCTTGAACAGTTTTGATTGGCTAATTTTTTTCTTTTTTCAAACAACACTGCATCTTAAGCAATTATAATTTGGAATAATCACAAGGCAACTTCCCTTATACTTCCTTTTCTTGATTTTTTTGAAAACCTCGATTGTATCTAGCAACATTTATCAAATCTGAGAGGGAGAAGTAAACAAGGGCCTTGGATTAGGGCAGCAGAAATTTGTGAGGCTTTAGTTTTTAAGTGTCAGGGACTCACCGACTTCTCACCTCACAATTTGCTGCACAGGAGATTAATAATCTGAGGGTTCATTAAACAACAAAGGAGTGAGTGAGAAAGGAATACAACTTTTATTAAAAAGAAACTAGGGAGCGTCTGTGGTGAACTGTTGGACACAGCCACAGTGTGTTCTCAAACCCAGCTTCCAGGGCACATCTCAAAAATCCTATATTCATTATATTGTCTCTTATGAGGAAACCCCTTTCAATTACAGTCTTGCACAAACATATCTCTACCAGTCAGGCCAAATATTTAGTTTGCCATTGTTAGAGGAAAAAAGAAAAAAATAGTCCAGCCATGTGGCGTTTATAGTTCCCTAAGCCTGTTTTCAATTTTATGGGGATACTTTCCATTTGTGGAACAAGACCTCCTTTGAATCTGGGTTCAGTCATTTGAAATTATAAGAATTACATCACCAGAAATGAGTCACACCAGAGCAGGTAGACAAACTACAGTTCTGGAATAGTTTAAGAGCAAACTACAATTGCAGCTCTTAAGAAAACTATCACAGCATAGCCACCGCACGTGAGGATGTTTGAAGCATCGCTTGGAGTTATTGATGAATTTGACTGGTTCTTTCCTCCTGAGTTTCATTAACATGCACGTAGCTAGCAATGAAAAAGAAATTGAGTTCTAAGTGTGTTCTGTTCTCCTTACATTACTTGGTGTGCCAAGAGTCAGATGGTCATAAAATGTGGTGGGAACAGGCTATCCACAGATGACCCCATGGCACCACTGGCCCCTCTGCAGAATTTACCCAGCAGAACACAAGGAGGTATTTGGCTTGGCAAATAAGCAAAAAAAATCGGGAAATGTTCTACTTCTGGAGCATAAAGTATCTTGCCATTCACTGTAAGCTATGCCAAAATAGGACCGTAAATTAGTGCAATTCTGAGCACTGTTACCTACCACTGTGTGCTCTGCGCTCCTCTCAAGAGTGAATTGAATGGAGAGGACAAGCCAAATGCAGAAAATCCTGGAACGATATTGCCGATGCTTTGGGAATGGGAGGCTGGGAATGGGGCATGGCAGCTCATACACCAGTATATGGTCTGGGATCTATGCGGGTTTGTTTTCATTTTCTGTGGCATTCCATCCTAAATGTAGATGTGATATGCAATCCCTTGCCAGTTCTGCAATGTCTGAGTCTGCAGTTCCAGGGGAAGGATGTGGAAAATTAAATCAAGAGGGCAACGGGTTTTGACAAGTACATTCTCCCATTCTGTGTGTATGTATGTTGAAAGGCAGCATAGGGGTATGGCGTACAATGAGTTTTATCACGTACTCACAGACCTGGCCAAAAAAAAGAGAACTCTAAGGATAAAGCTGCTGGTAAGAAGGTGATTACATTGCTGAAGTACTTCCTATCCAGCCAACAGGCAGTGGAGCGTTAACCATACAATGCCCCAGGGTATTTTCCTGCAACTCCAATGTGTGTCAGCTTGCCAGATGCATAGAATGAACAGACAGGAGCAATATAATGCCAATATTCCATGCTCTGCACTGATTGCCTAATCGATCCGAGGGACAATTCACGGCCCTTTTCTTCAAAGGCCAGAATGAACCAAATCTGAGGTATCTCATGTACATCGCACTTTTCAAACTCAGAGAGCCTGCTGACTGAATGTTCTTAATGAAAGGCACTTCATTAGCTCCGGAGACTGGGCTGAGCCCAAGTTTTGCACTTATCAGACTGTAATTCAAAATTCATCTAATGATAGACATTCCCTTAACAGCCAACAGCCATGCATATTTACCCTGTCTCTTCTCCCTTTTCAATCCTTCCCAATCAGAATGCAGGACCATATGAAAGTTATGGGGAGTCCAGGGAACAATCTGACACTGAGTGACCCCTCCCACACACCCTTCCAAAACAATTACCATGGAGATAGAGCAAACTGCCTCTTTTGCACACACATCCCAGGTAGCCCTGCCAGAGTGAAAACCAAATAATACCGGATTTTGTGTCAGAGTCAAATTTTGATACGCATGCTGGGTGAGCCCTTCAAAAGTACGCAGAACGAATCCATTCATTCCTAATAAGAATTTTGCTTTTCCTCCAGTTTGTTTTAAGTAGTCTCTCTGACTTTTCCACATTCCAGCATAGGAAGTTACCAGGGATGTAACAATTCCACTATAAGACCCTTAAAAGGATATTCTTACTGTTCTCTACCTGGGTTTGGATGATCTGGGTCCCCAGTAGAGCAGCAGTATGATTATTATCAACTCTGCATGAGGATTAAGGAGAGCACCTCCTAACAGGAGAATCTGGAGGAAAGTCTGTGTGTTTCAACTCATGGAGTTTCCTGCTTCCAGATTTTCTGCGTGATTTTATACATACAGCATAATATGGCCCTCTGTGACTAAGTTCTCTAAGGATGATTTCTGTTTGTTGATTCTCTCTTAAGAAATCAGTGACTTTTCCAGACCAACAAACACAACCAGTGGACAAGAATCACTAGGGCACTTGCAAGGAATGAATGATTTTTTTAAATAAAAATTGCTTAAGTATTTTAAAACACTTAACCTGATTTCACTTTAAGGGATTCTGTCAATTGCTTTAATAGGCCAAAAAATCAATCTTTGAGTCACAAATATGCACTTACTCAGTGCTTGTCCATTACTATGTCTGTTTTCTCTGCTCTCACATTAAAGCATTGAGTGCTTGATAAGAATCCTCTTGGAAATGGTCAGAATTTAGCATTGCTGAATATATCTTAAAAGTCTACAGGCCCTGGTGCACTTGGCAGGAACTTGTGTCCCCTGCTCAGTCCTCCATAGTATACTTGATAAGCCTGGAGAGCTGAAGAAAACTGGTACAAGCATTTGGCAATACTAATGCTGCAAACAGTGGGTGGAGAAAACAAATCCCTTAACTGTGCATTCGCTGAAGTTCCGTTGAATGTGAGTCAGGAGTTTAAGTAGGTTATTTTGTCTTACTTTTTCTCTGTTACAGCTATGTAGCTAGATATGAAAAGTAAAGCCTTACTATGTAAATTGAATCAAAATCTGAATATTTTGCTTCCAGAATGTTTATGGCAGGAAGAGGTATGCTGCTTTGAATTAAAAAATAATAATAAATCTTGAACAGTCATCCTGGCCCAGATCTATAAAGGTATTTAGGCAACTAAACCCCATTGAAATCACACTGTTGAGGATCTGGGCTCCGAACATACAGACTACAGAGATTAGAACTCTCTTTTTTTAAAACTATGTGTGCCAATGTCTTAATTAGATGAGTTTTTGACTCTCATGGAGATGTATACACTAACATGAGAAAAGACGCAACTTTAAATCATATATTAGCATGCTCGTAAATCAACAGGCCTCAATGTCAATTGGAGACATCTTTGGCGGTATAACAGTAGCTTTACAATTGTGCCAATACTCAATTTAATAACTATTGAACCAAGGACCAAAACACAAACTTGGTATTAAGTAGCCTGGATTAGAGTAATGCACAACCAGAGATTGACTTTTTTTTGTTCTAATGCCGCTGGAAAAAGCTCACAAGATAAAGGTCGTCCTGTGACCTCTGCCAAGAACACTGGAAAAGTTGTATTAAAATGTTTTCGGCTGCAAGAATACAAACAAATAAAGAATAAATAAAGTGCAAATGTGACTCATTTCCTAGACAAAGGGTTTTGAACCTGTTTAGGTGTTTCATCCAAGCTGACTATATTTTAGGTAGAATTGACCATACCACAGAATTATAACAAGATGGGAAAAGTGCCTTTCTCGCTGGAATTTCCAAGGGATTAAGCCTCATAAAAATTCTGTTTCAGTGGTGGAGTCTATGTGGATTTCTCTGGCTGCCATTGTATTTAGCATGATCCTCACTCAAAAGCCCACTCATTTCTGCTCTTTAGCGCACACAAGATGAAGAATGATTCCTTGCTTTACGGGGCGGGGTAGGGTTGGGAGGGGGGCAGAATTGGACAGCTGCCCAGAGGTGAGGAGGAGAGAGGGAGATTGCCTGCCTGAAGATGCCCAACCTGGGCCCCTCCTTCTCTGGCTCTCTGCCTCTCATTGGCCATCTGAGAGCAAACATGGATTGATTGGCCCCCATGTTCCACTTTCCCATTAATTTAGACCTTTTTCCAGGCTGTAGGGACCTCCTATCCTCTTTATATCTCCTGCCCACTCCTTCTTATAGTTGTAGTGTACAAGCTGGGTTTTTTCAGGGCGCTGTGGGTCTGACTGATTCCCTGTTTGGGAGCCTGGAAGTAATTTTTCCCACTAGACCCAACTGGCAGAGATCTGGTAGGTTTTCTCACCTTCCTCACAGCATCGTGGAGGCACAGTGAAGTTGAAGGGGGCACAGCTTGGAAATATAATATTAGAAATATACAGGAACGTTAGTTCATTGTGTTGCAACCTGTATCAAGAATCCAGTGCAGATAAAGGCCAAAAAGGCCAAGCTCCCTGGGCTGGAGCTTCCATTTATGTAGCCTAGGCAATCGCCTAGGGCACCAGGATTATTGAGGAGCGGCATTTTGCCGGGGGGTGGGCGGCAGGCAGCTTCGGTGGACCTGCCACAGTCATGCCTGCGGACGGTCCACTGCTCCCGCGGCTCCGGTGGACCTCCCGCAGGCATGACTGCGGCAGCTCCACCAGAGCAGCGGGACCAGTGCGTGGGGCGGCGAAATGGCCGTGCACCTAGGGCACTAAAAACACTAGCGCCGGTCCTGCCAGCTCCCATATATAAATGAGACCCAACATTTCATTGGTGGACCCTATTCCTGTAAGAAGTGGAGACCTGAAGACTTTGCAGACCAAGGTACTCCCTTAGCACCCTCTACCCACCCCCCCTGCTGTGGGGTGGGTGGCCAAGAGGCTTCAGAAGTGAGCTGAGTCCTAGGGGTAGCCTGAGAAGGTCTACCCTGAGGTATTGGTTATATGGTGGGAGCCCATGTAGTCCCACACAGATGAATGGTATGTGAGAGATGGATTGGGCCTATAGCGCCAGTCCTCAGTGTTAAATTAACAAAGGTGCAACCTGCCATTTAAATCCATCCCGGTGACCGTATGTCTTCATCTGTGTGTCCTGATTAAGCCACAGCTACTCTCTTGCCAATAGACTGAAGACCTCAGAACTACTCAATTAAATATGCTCAGAGAGCACAACACAGGTAAAGGATCTCTGCGATTACCTGTGCCAAACCCAATGCATTTTTGGCAACCCCCTTTTCTAGCCAGTCACCTATACTGTCCCACTTGTTCAAGTTCATGGATTAGGATGGCTGCAATATGTTTCTCATGGTGTTAATTCAGGTACTCTTTTGTCACACTATCCAGAGTGCCTCACAACCAGGGGTACCAACCTCAGGAAAAACTGTCAAAAGCAGGGCAGGCACCCCAAACTGATGGTATGTTCTATAATTCGATTTCACCAGCCCCATAAAACATGTAGTCTTATAATGGAATCACAGACAGACCCCTTAGACACGCCGGTCTATCTTGTCACCCAGGCAAGCTGGGCTATGTAATAAATGGTCACTTATACCAAAAATCATAAAATATTCCAGGTTACACCCAGTCCCAAGAGACTAGTCACTCATCTAGGTCGATTTGCATTCTAGATCTCACACCAAAGACAACACTGGTAGCCAGTTCTATAGTGAACTAATTAAAGGTTTATTAGCTAATAAAAAGGGAATGAGTTATTGACAGGTTAAATCAGGTAAAATTACATACACGGGTGAGTCACAGTCTATAATACCAAATGGTAGCAGAGATGTAGTATTCTGCCAGTTTCCCAAAAGTCTCTCAGGGCTACCCAGAAAAACTCTGGGGATCTCAGGTCTTCTTGTTCCGTTATTCTGCTCTGTTAAAACAATACTGTCCAGAGATGAAGAATTTTTCTCTGCATCCATACTTCTAGCTTCTTTTTCTCACAGAAAACAAGTTGATAGTGTCACTACTCACATGAGCTCTTTGAGGATGGAGAGAACGGAATGCATTTAGAGACTTTCATTTCCAGTCATCACCCACAATGACCTCTTGCTTTGAAATGTGCAAGAATTAGCACTTTCCTGTTAAAATTCTAACTTCTTTCTTATCTGATGGGTTATTTACTAACAGGATATATACAATGTAAATCATAGAACTGGAACGGACCTTGAGAGGTCATCTAGTCCAGTCCCCTGCACTCATTAAATGTTTGCAATTACACTATAACAGGATACAGATAAATGAAAACAATGCATGCAGCATCCCATTAGTTTGCATGAAGTTTAAACACCAAATACACTCATACATTTAGCTATCACTGTGACCTATACTAATACAAAAGGGAATTGGCCTGGCTTCCACATATGTGCAGTGTAAGTGTAGCCGTGTCAGTCCCAGGATATCAGAGAGACAAAGTGGGTGAGGTAATATTTTTTATTGGACCAACTTCTGCTGGAGAGAGAGACGCTCTTGAGCCACACAGAGCTATTCTTCCAGCTATGCATTTGTAAGTGTTCAGTGAGGCCTGGGGCTTTGGCATGAGCTGGTACCTAGTCTGCCAGTGTCACTCTCTTATTTTGCATTAATCCTAGGCAGAACAAATGTATACAAATTCTTGGTTTTTTGCCTCTTGCCAAACCATATTATTGACAACATGGGATTCAATCCTTTCAAATGGTTGATCACTGCATGAAGCAAATCCGAAGTTTCTGTTTTGGCCTCATTTGTGATTTACAGATGATTCCTGATCCCATGCTCCATTGTGTTAACTTCTTTGCATACAGTGCCTGTGGCAGTGCCTTCCTCATGCATGAATTCTGGCTCCTCAACTGATCCTCTGGTTTTGCCAGAAGAGCACTGCAATACAGTGGGTCAAATTCATACCTCTTGCAACTCCTTTGCCTGTACTTTCCTTTCCCCATAACAGGCATGTTTCTGTCAATCTATCCATGGTAGGAGCAGTCATAGAATCATAGAATATCAGGGTTGCAAGGGACCTCAAGAGGTCATCTAGTCCAACCCTCTACTCAAAGCAGGACCAATCCCCAACTAAATCATCCCAGTCAGGGCTTTGTCAAGCCTGACCTTAAAAACCTGTAAGGATGGAGATTCCACCACTTCACTAGGTGGTGAGGAGTTGTAATTTGGTATATGGTGTAAAAGTGTCAGTGCTTGCACACAGGAGGCATTTCTTGCAGAGGATCTCCTCCTCACAATGGAACCCTAGCTTTAGCGTAAAGCCCTGACAAACTCGTGAGTGTATGAGCAGATGCACGTGTTCTTAAACACTCAAAGGATGTTGTACCACTCAGGCTGCTTAAATGAAATTTCCTGTGTTCCAGTGCCTGCAGCTGAGCCAGTCCATTGCAATGAAGATTTCAATCTATTCTGCCACAGCAAATGCAGCACAGCAACTCACTGAAGCAGAATTAGTGGCATACATATAAAGATATCACTTACAAAATCATGATGTTTAGCTTGGAACATTAAAATGACTTTCCATCCGAAGGATATCCAATCTAGTAACTGTGGAGACGAGTGGAAATGAACATAACCACTATACTAATTATACACACTTGTACCCCTACCGGTTTCCCTTCAAGAGGCATTGGGAACCTTTAGCTGATCAGCTGAGCAAGTTACCAAATATGCCAGTTATTGTCCTGAAGAGCTATTGGACAAAATGCAGCATCGGATACACTAATCCATTTAGAACAGCAAATGATAGGACAAGTCTGAGGTAGCAAATTTGTTCCACAGTTGTTACCAGATTCATCAACTATTTATACAGAATTACCCTCATCAATTTTCTCTAAGCCCTGGTCTACACTACGAGTTTAGGTCGAATTTAGCAGCATTAAATCCATTTAACCCCGCACCCGTCCACATGACGAAGCCGTTTTTGTCGACATAAAGGGCTCTTAAAATTGATTTCTGTACTCCTCCCCCAACGAAGGGATTAGCACTGAAATTGACATTGCTGGGTCAAATTTGGAGTAGTGTGGACACGATTCGATGGTATTGGCCTCCAGGAGCTATCCCAGAGTGCTCCATAGTGACCGCTCTGGAAAGCACTTTGAACTCAGATGGACTAGCCAGGTATATAGGAAAAGCCCCTGTTTGAATTTCATTTCCTGTTTGGCCAGCATGGGGAACTCAGCAGCACAGGTGACCATGCAGTCCTCCCAGAATGTTTCTACGCTCCCCTTATCATCTCCGTCCCTGAGGTTATTGCAGATTAGAAGGCGGAAAAAAACACACTTGCAATGACATGTTTTCCAAGCTCATGCAGTCCTCCCACACTGATAGGACACAGCGTAATACATGGAGGCATTCAGTGGCAGAGGCCAAGAAAGAATTGCTGCATTTGCTTAACAGCAAAAGTATCGTGACTCACTAGCGATCCTGCCCGAGACAGGTCGCTGTGTCACATTCACTTTGTGCTGTGTCAGCCTTGGGCAGGGGCATGACCACTTTGTGAGCAGGAAGGCCATAGATATAGACATTGGATTAGGTAGCTTCTGTAGCTAGAGAAAACATTCCTGTGTATTCGGCAAAGTCTGTGGCAAAAAAAGAGAAGCCCCATAGTGTAGTGGTTATCACGTTCACCTAACACACACAAGCCCTCTTGTATAGTGGTTATCATGTTGACCTAACACATGAAACATTCCAGGTTTGAAAGCAGGTGGAAACAGGTTACAGTTCCTTTTTCTGACTCTCCTCCTGCATTTTTAGTCTTAGAACAGACCACGCTGTGAAATTTTACTTTGAATTATATCAATTATGAGTTAAATACTATGGAAGCTCTCTCTAAGTTATAGTCCAGAATTCCTTATCCTTTCGGCTGCTCTGATAAATTAACATTTTTGTTAGGGGCGGGGAGGAATTTTCATAAAGCCTTTTATAGGGACTAATGCTATCTAGGACTCTGAAATAATCTTAACGTAGCCCATAGAGTGCAATTCTTCGTTCTGGATTTGTCTTTCCATAAGTTGAACTGCTCCTTACTACTGTCCAGGCTTCATGAGCCATGGGAGCAATGGGCAGGCTGGGTAGGTGCGACCGCGCTGTGCTGCTGGCTGGGAGAGCAGCCTGAGGCAGAAGCCTCCAGCTCGCATGATGTTCCAGGCAGGACTGAATCTCCATGAAATGAAACTTAAAGAAGAGAATGACCTGGAGTCATTCCCATTCGGTGCTCTAAGAGGAGGATAGCCATGTCTGTCCAGGCATCCCTGATCAACCTCACCGAGGTCTGCCAGCTGAGAGGGGCTGAGCAGGACCCCGGCTGGCAGGAGCCAGAGGAGAGAGCCCCAGACCAGCAGCGGGCTGAGCTGCTCACCACGCTGCTGGTCTGGGGCTCCATTCGCCGACCTGCTCAGCCCACTGCCTGCCTGGGGTTCCGATCATCCAGGCAGGCGGCAGGCTGAGCGGGTCGGGGGGACAAGACCCCAGAAAAAAAGGCTTGAAACAATTATTTGCCATTGCCTTCATGGAGGGAGGGTGGGGCTGAAGACATGTACCCAGAGCCACCTGCGACAAAGTTTTTGCCCCAACAGGCATTGGGAGCTCAACTCAGAATTCCAGTGGGCGGTGGAGACTGCGGGAACTGTAGGATAGCTACCCACAGTGCAACACTCCAAAAGTCAACACTAGCCTCGGTACTGTGGACGCACTCCGACGAGTTAATGGTCTTAATGGTCTGAAGTGGGGACACACACAATCGACTGTATAAAATCAATTTCTAAAAAATTGATTTCTATAAATTCAACCTAATTTCGTAGTGTAGAGATACCCTAAGTAAACTGGCTCTGTTTTGATAACGAAGGCATTTTAAACAGCTATGAAACCAGGACAGGCTGTATATTAACAACTTGCACAGCTGCTAACACCCTGAAGACACAGTTTAAAGATATGAAGTGACTTGTTTAATGTAGACTGCAGTGCAATTTGACAATGTCCAAATGTTCACTTTGGAGCTGGAACAAGATTAGAGGCATCTACATTGTCTGTGCTCTGTACAGTCAAGCTTGACTGTAGAAGTTGTTTCCTTTCTTGGAAGAGAATTGAAAGGAACAGACCATTCCTGTCAACACTGCCATCACCATAGTGGTGGATAATGAGCCTGTTTTACACATATAAAATTACTACTTACATGCATTCTTTTCTACACCCACTGCATTGGCACACTGTGAGTAGAAATACAAATCCACCTACATATCTGAATTCCAGCAAGGTGGCCAATAGTCAATGTGAGTCAATAATTTGGAATGGTTTCATTAAAACCAAGAGCTCCCTAGCACAAAGTTTATGTCAACAACCTAATGACAGCCATTCTGTACACACAGATTCAAGGAAAAAGACAAATATTTACTTTCTGTGAACTGTTGCTGAGCATATTATTTACAGCAGGCCGGTGCTGGGTAGCTTTGCTAATAATAAAACCCAGATGTTGATGGGAACGCTTTAAAGCTCTTTAAAAGTAAGAAGACTCAGACCTAAAATATTTAGATACACTATATGGTTCCACGTTTGCAAGTCACATCAACAATTTAAATAAGCCCACTTTCGTTCGGAACAAAGTATGAAAACGTGCAACAGCGTTGCTCTGGCTGTCAAGTACTACACCCCACACTAATAAGCGTTGAGATGTTTTGACATCTAGAAGAATGAATGGGACTTTATGAGGAAATGAGAGCAAGATGATGATCAAAGAGGCTCTCACCATTCCAAGTTTTACCCGGGCTCAGCTTCAGCACTCACACGCTACAATTCCAAATCTGGTGCCACAATTGGGAATACATCACAGTCCTGGGGAATTCCGAGCACCCTCAACTCCTATTGACTTTAAGAGCAGAGGAAGGTGTTCAGCCCCTTGCATAATGTGGCCTTTAGTAACCAATGCCATGCACTGACGCCAAACACAAGGTGGAGGACTTAATTCTTAAATGGCCAAACATGAGGCAGTATCATGACTAGAGGAAGAAATTCTAACAATATGCACCTAAATAGTTCAAATGACAATCACTGATGTAAGTAAATCAGCTCCATCACTTCCCCTTAATAGGCTCTGACACCTCTCTCTACTAACAAACAGAATAAGTACTATTTGATGCAAATTTCGTCTATTGTAATTACAAAGGTTTCCACAATTTGACCAGCTCCATAAGAAGGTCTGAGAACATTCAGTGGTCACATTCTGCCTGCCCCTTTGCAGGGTGTGCAATGGGAGGGTGCAATGGAAAGGGCTAAGGATCTTCCCACCCTTTATGAGCCCACTCTGGGGAGTGCAGGGATTTCTCCCATTCTGTTCCCTTGTGGTGCATATCACCTGGCAGAGGGCAAAGAGAGGGAAGGGCCATGGTTGCCCCACCTGTGTACCAACAAGGAGAGAGATGAAGAAGGGGTGAAAGGAAGTTTCAGCATGCCACCAAGCATCAGGGCTTTGTCTGTGTGGCACAATCTAGCCCCAGATAAATCATTCACTGGAGGTGAGGTTTTCTCCCATGAATTTGTGAACAATTTAATCTCTTTAACTAGCTGCCATATATCCCAAGTTTAATCAGACACTTAGCTGCCTTGCATGCACTCTGTGTTATGATCCAGTGGAAACAATCTACACTACCCCTCAAAAAACACTTTTGACTGACCCTTAGCTGCTGGAACAATGAAAACGGCTCTGGAGGTATTATAACTACATGTTCTAGTAGCTAACTTAAAATAAGGCAATGTGTCACATGGAAAAACGTGCAGTTGTGAAATGCAATGTACATAACAGCAACTAATTCTGTATTTTGGCTGGACAACAAAACAAAGCAGTTGGATATGCTGTTGTGTTAAAAACAGTCACTTGATCATTAGGGACTTGATTATGCCGTTTAAGCAGAGTCCACAATGAGGGGATACAGGCCACTACGTCAGGGAGAACACTGCAGGCTATCTGGCTTAGTAGGGCAGAATACTTCCTGGAATTCCTGGGCATACATGGACTGCATACTCATTGTTATACCCTTTTATGGGGAATAGCATATTCCTCCTCTCTGACATGGCTCCACCTTTTCTCCACCCCCTTTGAGGTGACATAAGCCTCCAGGGGCATATGGATGGGGCATGGTGGGGAATCATTCCTGCAGTCCCCGAAGTACAGAGACACAAATCCACAATGGCATTTTGTGGATTTATTCTTAGCATTGCAGTGCCTAAATTTTAGGTGCCTAGCCACCCCGTGGAATCTACGAAGCCTGGGTTAGATGCCTAGGCTCTCTGCATAATTCTGGACAGCGACAGGTGCCTGAGAATGGAGCTAAAAGAGTCAGGATGCTAGGCAAGGAGCCACCTAAACTAGTCAATAGCAGGTGCCTAATAGAAGCGTGTGTCCTAAGCCCCACCCCTCACTACAATTTAGGCACCTAGGTCCAGGCTGAAGAGAAGAGCCTAACTCTGCTTGGAACGCAGAGCCTGGAATCCACAGCTGGGAACCCCATTCCTGGAGCCAGGCACCTGTGCTGTTTCTTGCTAGAACAGTGCCAGTGCACACCTAACTCCACACAAAACAGTCAGGGGTGGCCACTTCCCTTATTATCTTTCATCCACTGGTAGGGGAACTCACCTGCGCACTCAGAGATCCTGGTTCAGTTCCACCCTCTATCTGATGAGCAGAGATTTGAACTTGAGTTTCCCACCTCTCAGGTGAGGTGCTACTAGGAATCAGGTTCTGGAGCAGAGCTAGTCTCCAGGCAACCTCATCAATACAGCTGGCCCGCAGCAGGCTGCCTGATGAGCCACACGACCTGAGTGGCTGCAGGGGGCAGCAGCAGTTCCACCAGCCCTCAGTGCTCAGACCCACCACTGTGACTGCTCCTGTGTTACCTCGGTCCTGTTGCTCCTGCTTTGCCCCCAGCCTTGCCTCTATCTTGCACCTGCCTTGAACTCCGCCTTGCCTGATACACTACTCAGCCCAGTTCCTGACCTCCAGCTCGAACTGTGGCTCTGGCTTCTTCTGACTACAGACTCTAGTCTGGCTCTTGACTCTGGTATCCAGTTTCTGCCCTCCGTTCTAACCTTTGGTTCCAGCTTTTGACTACTGAGTCCAGCTCTGAACCTAGTCCTTAGTGCCCAGTGACTGCTCTGACCACCAGGCCAGACTGCCCCTGTCCCAGTCACCTGACAGGTGCCCTACGACAACTGGACTATACTGTCTTTCTCACTCTGTCTCTTTGGCCCAATGCATATTTAATTATCTATACACAGTGGAACAACTTCAACTGCAGAGACAGAGAGCCTGCATCAGACTATCCATAGCTCAGTGATTAGGACACTCACGTGAGAGGCCCCTGTTCAAATCCCTTCTCCTTACTGGGGGGTTGAGTGTAAACTGGGGTCTCGTATGGGCGATGAGTACACCAGGGTAAAGGCTATATGGGAGGCTGCTGCTGTCCTCCAATGATTTTGTGTGGAGTTAGGCATGCTCAAAGGATTGGACCCTGCTGGGGAGATAGCTGGGAGAATGCCAATCTGTACTTGGTTTGAAGACCACACTAGGGCTTGGGTGTGAGTTAGGCAGCAGGACTCCTGTCTAAGGCAGCACTGTGCATGCCTGGAGGCAGAAACAAGCATCTAGGGGACTTCTACAGCAAAAAATATTGGCACTGAGTGATTCTAAGCACCTACAGGGTTAGAAGGCAGCCAAATGAGGGTTTTGAGGCCCAGTGACACCTACATTTTTAACTTAGGCACCTAATGTGGGAGGTTGGGATCTTAAGTCTTTTTTGTGGATCTCGGCCAGAGGCTACAACTTTACTTGGCCCTTCCATGGCTCATGCAAATGGGGAAGGCAACTTACACCTTCCTCACTTTCCCCTCTGTATCTGCATAAGGTCCAGGCACACTCTGGGTGGACAAATACCAGGACTGACCAATTACTAGTATCATGGAAGGATGACATATTTATCCTCCCGATTATTGATGCCACCAAATGATGCTTCATAGCTTGCTTACAATATGTGGAGACTTACACAAACTACTAAGTCTTCCCTGATTAATAAGAATAGTTATATGGGGCTTATTCTGTCACCCTTACTCAGCTGGAGTAGCATCCGTCCTCCCACCACCACCACCACCACAGGTAGCCCCATTGCACTGGGCTCTACAAAGATCCATGGGCTCAATCCTCCAAGGTGCTGAGCACTCTGAACTCACGTTCAAGTCAGCTGTAGGTGAAGACAATCAGCATCTTACAGGACTGAATGTAATTGATATCATTGACTGCTCTGTCTCTGGTGGCAGATCCGTTGTGCTAGATCTATCTCTTGCAAGAGCTTCATGCTTATTCTAAGTATTATCAATGTATGACCCATACAGTTATGACCACATGTGGGTTTCTACTTGTGTTTTTATGTACTATAGGTCTTCATCTGACTGTCCAGTCCAAGATAAACATTTTAGTCAGTTTATTGCTGTATTTAGCTTTACATGAGAAATAAATCTTCATACGATGCTGAAAGTTGGATCCAAATAGTATATGCATCATACTCTGTATGAACAGAAAATGAAATACATGTAATGTTTGCCCGTCTTTCTCATAGCTTGTTCCTAACGGTAGCATTCATAAATTATATGTAGTCCAGCAACGTAACATACTTGGCCAATATGTAAAAATCTTGCAGTTAGCATTTGCTAACATGTGGCATACCTCCCAGTGAAGTGAAAGGAATAACTAGCTGGAGTTTTGGCTGTGACATTGCCACACATTGGGCGGCATGCCTCAGTTGGAAAAAGAAGGGGGGGGGGTTGGGAAACATTCAAATCTCTATCTCCAATCTGTATTTTTCTATGCAGTACCTTTTTAATGCTCTCATAACTATAGAATCTAGGTGTTTCCTACATAATTAAGATCCACAATTAATTCTGGTTGAAGGAGTTAAACTCTTAAGATATATTATCGTCCATGCTGCAAACCTAACATTTCAATCTCTATTTGCTTTTTCTTCAATAGTATGTAAACTTCTAAATCAATACAGTATCTTTTAAAATATGCTGAAAAGTTATATCCTCTGTACAAACTGCAAGGTATTGACCATGTTACAAAGCATGCATTACATAGAGAAGGAGAAAAGGGGATTTTCATTCACAAAAGTAAACTGGTTACATTTTCATTTCAGCATGCTAGTCAAAGAATAACTGAAGAGATCTGAAAGGCACAATGTGCTCAGGCATTCTGGAGCACAAATTCATAACACCCAGAAGCAGCATCACATAATGCCTTAGAGATCATATCACACTTAGCACTTGCTACTGTTAACACCAGACTGACAGATCTATACCCTTCCTACTACTCTGCTGCATCTCTGTAAATCCAAGTGTAACTTATATACACCATATAACACACGGAGTGATTTTTTCTCTTACTGCACTCTCAAGTAACACTGAGAGAGCACATCATGCTCTCTTACTTTTGGGGACCAATTTATTTATTTTAGCTACCCACTCTTCCAGAATAAATGGCAACTATAGCTCTTAACTAGCAGCAACCTCTCCCAGTGAAGCTGAAGACAACAGTCAGCAAATATATTAGAAATTTGAAATGCACAACGACTTTCCATATTGGAAATGTGGCTTTCAAAAGAAACCCTTAACCTCAATTTAAATAGTGATCTGGGGAGTTTCTTACCTTCTATGACCTGAGCCGCTAAAACGACAGGGAGAAATGAACCCCAGTGCAGCAGTAGCAAATTCCAGGGCCGCCAGCAATGCCTGGAGCAAATTTGCCAAGAAGAGGGAGGAAAAAAAAGAAGAAAAAGATAAGACTAAAAGTTAAAGGCAGAAATTCTAGAAAAAAAGTCACAAGTTAGCATTCTTACCTTGAGAGCATTTTTTTTAAAGTTTGTTGAAAGACTTTAAGTGGGAAAAATGTTCAGTGAACATTAATTTTTACTTCTGAAAAGAAAAAGTTAATAAAAATTGGAGTCTGTTGTCTCCTCCAACGTTCAGACACGAGTGAAACAAAGGCAGCTCTCAGGCTCTCTCAGTGACTCATTGCAATGAGTGCTCCAACACTGAAATCTGACTCCTTCTAGATTTTCCTTTCAGACCACTGCCTTAAACTCCTTAACCTTATTCCCTACCTTATTAATGGAGACCCATTTTTGCTGCATCTCGTTTCATTGCTATCATTATCCACTCTTGCATCTAACTACACAGCATACATACGCTAGAGTTTCCCCACACCCTCTCCCTTCCACCACTCATTACCTCCACTCCCTTACCCAATAAAATATTACCTACAACATCCTTCCATCCAATATAACCAAAACTAGGCATCTCTGTATGGTATTCAACACTTCTCCAACCCGACAAATTAGCCAAGCTATAACGTAAGCAAATTTTAAAGTAATGAACAAAACAGTAAGACCCTCCACTCCCACCATCAACTGCAATATATGTCCAAATTAACAGGACTATAAGTGGCATGGTCATCACAGAGAAATTTCTAATCACATTCTTATCTCTGGCATGTCCTGTATTTATAATATTCCTGTTTAT